>NC_059103.1:119038155-121438155 GCF_020740685.1 Jaculus jaculus
TAGTAATTAATAAGAAGACAGTAAGTTTTAAAAAGCCAAATAAGTTAACCAGAATGTTTCAGATTTTGATAAGTACTATAAAGACAACAAAAACAGGAAAATATATCAAGGAACATGGCAGTGGAAGATAGCATGTTAAACTAGGCACAGTGGTGAGGGAAGACTTCTCTGAGGAAGTGCTGTGTGTTGACAGATAAAGAGATAAGAAAAGCCATCAAACCAAGATGATGCTGGGTCCCAGGTGGAGGTAAGAGTTAGAGCAAAGTCCCATGACTGAAACAAGATGGTACTGTTAAACTCAGCAAGAAGGCATTTTAGTTGGCTGTGATTTAATTATCTGTATCATGATACAAATTCACATTTCTCAATACCTCAAGTGAAGATTTCAGCTAGAAGGGACACAGATGGATCTGTAATTTCAGCTCTATTCAGCTAATGGATTGGGTCTTCTAGGATGACTGAAACAATCATTGTTTGATTGTGGCTATATTCCATAGGAAGAATTTCTAAACCCCCATCTGCTCTCTCAAAACTGGGTGTCATGTCCCAGAAGAGAAAGAGGCAAGTGAAGTGTGACTGTCTCGATTCACACACATGTTGTTTACTGCTCTACTGACAACGCCAGCCATCTTTTCAAATATGGAGGACAATGTGGAATCCTACCCCAGGCCCAGGAAGTGTCAGGCGGGAGCTGTGAGTAATACATATAAAGTTTGCCCAGATGCCTCAGAACTGAATGAAACAAGATGTGCTGAGAATGGTACCAGTGAAGAAATCAGCTCCAAATGTTCTGTTTTTATTTTTTCCCCTAAAACCTAATATGACACAAATCCAAAGCCAGGAAGCCTCAGTTCCAAACAAGTTGTACGAGAAGCTGCCTAGAAACAGGGAGGGTGCGTGTTAAGACTGTCAAGCTGAAGCACTCACTGCTTCTTGGGAAGGGGATGGCTGGAAGCTACCTTTCCTGTAAACTGTGCAACAAAAATGAAGCAAAGTGAAGTCAATAAGAGCAGAAGAAAGGAAAGGAGTATATGTTACCATGATTATTAAACATATTTGTTGACATGGAAAAGATAAACTAATGTGTCTGTGCTGGGCATGGTGAGTTGCTGAGAATGGTGGTGGGGAGATGACTACCCCTACATGCAGTTCCAAAATTTTATGGAACAGTTATTTAGTTCACCATCTAGAGACAAAGCATCCTCAGTTTTTGTTTGAACTTAAAATCACCACCAGATAATTTTAGTTTATTCATCTTGATCACAGAATACAATAAAAGGTTTTGATAAAATAGTGCTTCCAGAGATTTTTCAGTATTTATACCTTGATTCTCAGTATTTTAGGTAAAATACATCAGATGTTCATCTCTTGGAAGCTGAGGGTTCTCAAGAATAATTTTTATTGTGTTTCTAGATTTGTATGCTTAAAAATTAAAATTAAGGGATGGAGAGATGGATTAGTGGTTAAGCACTTGCCTATGAAACCTAAGGGCCCTGGTTCAAGGCTCGATTCCCCAGACTCCTCATAAGCCCAATGCACAAGGTGGTGCATGCATCTGGAGTTCACTTGCAGTGGCTGGATCCCATTTTCTCTCTCTCTCTCTACCTCTTTCTCTCTCTGTCAGTCTCAAATAAATAAATAAAAATTTTAAAAAAAACATTAAAATTAACTTTTTTTTTATAAAGATAGAAGGTGGAAGGACATTTTAACTAAAACACTATGTTCCTTCCTTAGGGTGAATTTGTACTGGCATATACATGCTGATCCCAAAGAACAGATAGGAAGCTGACAGAATTTGTGGAAGCAATAACATTTACGTACCATTTACAAAGCTGCCTTATCTGTTTGCAGAGACTCTCAAATAACCAGTGTTCTCATGGTTCTCAGCAATTGCCACTATGTTGTGGCAGATTAAGCTTTGGTCTTATTTTTGAGCTCTGCGTGATGAGATCTCTCTAGGAGACACCCTTTACCGTGCTAAGGTCTACCTATCTGTCTTGTTTTCTCCAGGCAGTGTTTTCAGACCTCTCCATATTTCAGTCTTCTCCCTGCTCTCCTGAGTACCATGAATCGTTATGTGAACACACAGTGTTTCTCAAGTACACAAAAGCTAGAAACTGTCTACTTGTTACAGGCAAGCAAGAATATCCATTTACTGAGAACTTGATCATATCAGACTTTTCCTTCCTCCCTTCCTTCCTTCATTCCTTCCTTCTCTTCCTCTTTCTCCTCCTTTCTGCTGGAGAAGGTGCTAGTCATTCAATTTAGGGCCTTGTGTATACTGGGTAAATGCACTGATGCAGCTCATTTCAGAAGTATATTACAACGTCCTGTAACATTCCAACTTGGAGAAAGTCTCTTTTCACATCAGCTTTCTTATTATCTCTGATCATGAAAGGATTTAGAACAAGTTTTATAATGAATAATTTTCACTTCTCTAAAATATACTTAATCTGATCCCAGTCTAAATTAAGAGACTTATGTTCTTAGTTTTTAAAGCTTTTTTTTTAATGGACAGAAGGGATTGGTTTCACTCAGACTTTCATGAACTCCATCAACTGGTACTTTGGACTGTGTGAAAAAAAATGCTGTAAAACTCCTCTATTTTCATTTTTATTCTTTAATGTTTCTGGTCTTAATTATTAAACATCATATCCAGATAGTAGTTTTCTATGTCCTCAAGATTCTGGATTGTGCTTCTTGACCCACTTGTGAGTAGCGGCCTAAGTCTGGTTTATTTGCTATTGGGTGTACTTACCACCTTATAGGATACAGTTCAACAGATGCTATTGTTCGTGGTCACTGTGTCTAAGACATTATCCCAGGAACTGTAATTGATTGGCCTCAGATATGTTAAATAATACAGCATACGTTCTGCTTGGGGCAGTGATGCTGCTGCTAACTGCCACCTGGCTAACAAGCCCAGTGAGCAATGTACAGGGGGCTCTGGTGTCATTTATAACAATGCCTATACATCGGATAACAAGAGGCGCTTTGGCTCCCACCTCTGTTGGCTGTCCTAACTGCTGGGAAGACTGATTTGCCTCTCTGAGCTGCTGCTGGCCACGGCCACCTGCAGGCTCTGGCATTCTGCTCCCCTGGATCCCCTCCTGGTGCTGTCCTGGCAGCCTCCCCATGCTGCCAAGTTTGAGCCAGAGAATACAGGGGCGTTTGGAGCACATCACACTGCTGAGTTTGCATTGTGCAGACGGCTGACAATGGGGCATCTTGGTGCTCTCCAGGGTCAGCATGTTCACTGCTATGGTGATCAGCTGGCTGGCAGCTGCAGCGATTGGAAACAGCTCCAGAGAATGTCACATCCTGGCCAAGAAAGGATACCGAGGGAGCAAGTGGTCGTAAGAGAAGATAAACAGTGCTTTATGAGTTCGTTATGAGTATTATCATTCTGCATGGATTCATTTATACATTCAAAACTTTTCACAGACAGAGTTGAAGTTAGATAATTATATTTTAGGCTTGAAACTCTTCATTCCATTGGCCTTACTTTTCAGTTCTCACTTAGAACTTAGCCATTCATATTGAGCATGTAATGTGTCAATGCCTGTCCAAAGAGTTAATAGCTTCTGAGAAAAGCTCTATAGTGAAATATCAGGGTATTCATCCTATCCAGTGTTTTGAGCAGTTACAACTTAATATTTTGATCATCTGGATTTCAAACAAAAGGTTTTTATAGGGATGGCCCATTGATAATAGAACATTTTCCTAATGTGCATGAGTCCCTGGGTTTAATTTCCAACATTGAAAACAATTTTATATACATTATCGATACAATAGATGAGGCCACTTGTGAACCATGGTCCAAACCTGACTGTGAATCCCTGGTAGAATTCACTCATCTCTGTTAATGTTCATCACAAATAGAATCATAATAACACATCTAACATTCTACAAAAATAGGGCTTTTGGGAGTGTTTTAATGAAGATGTAAATTTTACTTTTATTCAGATATGGTAAAACCAACAGATTAGGGGACCTTTCACATTGGCATCTAGAGACACCAAACAAAAAAAAGTTGGGAGCTCATTCCATGCCATGTAAAGGATGCAGTGAAGCACCAGAGTTAGGAAGACAGGACAGAAAACAGGATGAGAGCATCACTGTGGCATCCATAGGAAGGAAAGAATTAGGCTGGGTAGAGAGTCCAGGACATTTATTTTGAATGATTACATCAGGATTTTGGTCATCAGGGCTATCTCATGTGAAGTTCCTGTCCCTCAGGAGATTAGAAGGGTGAGAAGTAACCCTAGGTATGAATACCTGAGAGTAGAGGTAGCAGAGACACACCCTTGCATTGTCCAACCGTGAGACAAACAGAACTTCTTTGGCCTATAATGCCAAATTATCAGAACAAACAGTGAAGGACTGGCTTAGTGCATGCAGTGTGATCATCTATGCTATATTGCTGGGTTCTCCGGCTGGTAGGGCTGTAGGAGAGCTGGTCCCACCGATCTCTCCTTGGGGCTGAGCGGGATGGTGTCAACGACACAGACCCTCTCCTAGTCACCAGAGAGAAACATACTGAGTCAGGAGACTTGTCGAAGCAGGATCTCACTTTATTATAACAGGGAGGTGCTTATGTAGCGTTGAGAATGAGGGTGGGGATCTCAGGATGGGGTGAGGTGTAAGGGCCTATAGCATACCGCGATGTTTGAGATGATTGGTTCTAACCGCGTGCACAGGAACTCTAACTTGCTGTGCAGAAGTAGCAGGCCAGAGGCAATTTGACACCATGCTGAGTCATAGCTGGCCAGAGACAGGTCACCAAACTTTAGCTAGGCTCAGGAAGTTCCACTTGGCCTTGTTTCCGGGCCTCTCAAGGCCCAATACTATATCATGGTGAATTTATGACAGAGTTGTGGTTTATTTGCTCCTTATGTTTGCTTCAATGAAAAAAAATATCTTCAGTTTCCCTGGAGTTTTCTTCAATCACTGCTTTAAAGGGAAAAGTACAACAAATTCTAACATACAAAATGGCCAGCTATAGGCATTGCTTGGCAATATGAGTCAGCAGGGAAAACCAAAGAAAAGTGAGACCCTTATTAGAAACAACTGCTAAATAGAATCACCATGGGTCATCATAGCAGGTCCATCTGAGTTTCCTCAAATATGATAACAGAAACATAGTATTTGAAAAGTACCAAACCCTAATTTTGTTATGTTTTTCTATGTTGAATGGCAGGATATATGGAATACATTTTTGTTTGTTTGTTTGTTTGTTTTTAATTTTGAATACAGATTACGAGGACATTTTTGGAGGGGAGCTGTCCTCACCAGGGCCTCTTCCTTTGTCATTAATGTGGAGATAATATACAAAGATAGTATCACCTTGAGTTGGCTCTTAAAAAAAAATATAGTTTTGAATAACTTAAATCCCACTTGAAAGAGCCAATGAAAGAACCTTTGATCAGTCTTTCGTGCCACGTGCTAATAATGTTTTTTCCTTAATTTCACACTTTTAGAGATTGATAGGAGGCTTTCAGATTAATTTTTATTCTGTTTAACTTAATGCTATAATAGTCCTGTCTTTCTATCAAAATTCTTTCTGTAACACAATTAATTTGAGCATGTGTCATCATTTAACAAAATAAAACATAAGAACACTATTGTGGACTTTGTGGGCAATGTCCCCCATGGGCTCATCTTCTGTGTCCCTGGTCGGTAGCAGGTCACTGAAGTTTCCAGCCAGCTCTGCTTCCAGTCTAGCTCTCTCTGGCTCATGGTTCACCAATATATTAGAAAGCTTTGCCACATACTACTGCCACCATGAAGGCTAACTTGCTCTCCGTGCAGTTCTGTTCCTCTAGAGAACCCTGACTAATACACCTATACATCTTAACTGAAAGAAGGACGTAAATATTTCCTAGGTATAGTGCTCATGGATGGGTGGAAAGGCTGTGCAATTAGAGACTCTTGGTAAAGTTATGGATACAGTACACCAGTCTGTAGAAAGTTATTGAAAACAACACACTCCATAACATAGGCTGACAATGAATTATGACATGAAAACATTTTATGAGCATCTACCGTGCTACTGGTACCCTTAAATTCTAAAGATTTCATATCATTGAAACCCTATCGTAATCCTCAGAGGTAGTACTCATTTAATTTATGACCCTGAAGCTCAGAATAGTTAATTAACTTGCACAAAGTCAAATAGCTAATAATTGACATTGCCTATTTCAGAGTTTACTTTCTTATCAGAGCATTGAGAGGCTTCCAGGACAGAAATGACAGATCAAAGGCCAGCATATAGTACATGCGATACATTGAGAGGAGGACAGTAAGGGAGTTAAGTACATGGTTAAAATGATGGTATATGAAGGGCATGCTAGGCTGAATAGTAAGGTGGAGGCTGGTCAGGGATACATGGGACACTGTCTTCCCCACATCCCCCCAAAAACAAAAAAACAAAACAAGCAATAGTATGGATAATAAAATGCAAAGAGCAGATCCTTATTTGTAGAATGAGTATGTTTACTCAGTGTCCTTGTATTTTGTTTGGAAATGTTTCTGTTTGTTTTTGCAATGGTTCATTACTAAGAAACTGACTTTAGTCTCATAAGAGGCTTTGGAATTTTACATAGTGTTGATGGACTGGAGAAATGGCTTAGTAGTTATGGTATTTGTGGGAGAAACCTGAGGACCCAGGTATGATTCCCCATGACCCACATAAGCCAGATGCAAAGGTGGTGCATACATCCAGAGTTTGTTTACAGTGGCTAGAGGTCCTGGTATGCATATTTGTCTCTCTCTCTTTCTCAAGTAAAATTAGATAAGAAATTTTAAAATACTTATTTAAATAGTGTTGAGATAGTTAAAACTATGGAGACTCTTGAAGTTGGACAAACATGGTTGATTGACATTATGAGGCTTACTGTATGCCTGTGTCCTGAAAACTTGTGCAGGGTTGCATTATGAGATAGCCATGAGGCTTTGATAAGTAGGAAAAAAATATTATAGTTTATGGATGTCTGAAGTGTCTTCCACCTCACATATTTTGAAGGCTTATTAGCTAGCCAACAGTTGTCATTATGGGGGCAGAGGCTGTGAGATCTTTAGAAGGAGGATCACAGGATAGGATGCTAGTATGAGCCTTACAGCTTACACTGGTTCTGTTCTTACATTTTTTGCTTCTTGGTTCACCAAGATGTGAGGAAGCCTCGTTACATGCTCCCACTACTGTGAACACTGCCATTCCTTTCCTGGTATTATGGACTAAAATCTTTCAGAAACCATGATCCAAAATACACCTTTCTTTAAATTATTTCTGTCAGGTATTATGTCATAGCAAAATGGAAAGTAACTAACTTAATGGCTGAAAAGAGTACAGATGTATTATAAGAAAGGTGACTATACAAAGCAATTCTTTATTGTCTTATATTTTGATTTTTCTTTCACACACAATTATATATGGTTCTTTTACTTTTCAGTCACTATGTACCTTCATAGGGGAGAATTAGGACAATGTTGAGTAAATGGAAGAATAAATATTAAATTACCCTGTCATTCCATTCAAAGTTATCACCTTATTTTCAAGGTTTTCTTCATTATTTTTCTATTTTTCCTCTAAATTAGTGTCTTAATGACATAATTTGATAGAATATACATATAGCTTTCAACCTATGGATTTGCATTATATCATAATTATTTACAAAGTTGTCACATGATCTTCATTTTTTGATATCAAAATAATATTTCTTTTAATACTTTTCAGCTTATTAGTATAATTAGTGAATGAACTGATGCAAAACTGGGAATAAAGAACCCAAACTAAAGGCCCATGGGCTAGAGGTGAGCAGAAGGTGTATTGAGAAGGATCAACTTTATTTTATTTTATTTTATTTTATTTTTATAATTTTTATTTATTTATTTGAGAGCAACAGACACAGAGAGAAAGACAGATAGAGGGAGAGAGAGAGAATGGGTGCGCCAGGGCTTCCAGCCTCTGCAAACGAACTCCAGACACGTGCGCCCCCTTGTGCATCTGGCTAACGTGGGACCTGGGGAACTGAGCCTCAAACCGGGGTCCTTAGGCTTCACAGGCAAGCGCTTAACTGCTAAGCCATCTCTCCAGCCCGAGAAGGATCAACTTTAAAGAAAGCTCTACATGTATTAGAGTAGTTTATCCAAAATATGTATTCATCTTTCTCTTGGTGACTTGAACACGATAACACTAACCCTGTGTTCTTTATTTCACAAATCTTTGAAATAGATCAGAGCCACCTTTAGTGTGGGTGTGTGTTGGTACTGAGAATGGTGTTGCTGTTAGACACCTGACTGCATGGCTTTGACCTTTTGTAACTGATTTTCAAGAGGAATGTGGAAGGATTTGAAACCTTGGTATAAGAGATTCCATTCAGTGCTGTACGTACAGCTTGATGGACTATTCTGGTGAGAGTTGAAAGACCTGAATGTAGTAAAGAACTATGGACTCTGAGGTTTGGCTTGTGAGGGTGAGAAAGAGTTTTGCTTGGACTGGCCTAGAATCTGTTTGTGTGAGAGGCTTGCTGTAAGCCTGTGTCCTGAAAACTTGTGCAGGGTTGCATTGTGTAGAAATTGACTGATGTGTGCAGAGAAATATGGCACAGAAAAAAATCTCTGGGAGGAGGCTGGTGCCCATCCTGCTGTAATTGAATGGGAGGTTGTGGCCATTGAGATTGGGCCAGCTGACATGCACTGAGGCAGCAGGAAGAGTGTAGACTCCTTTAAAGAGGCCTGGGTTCTCAGACAGTGTCCTGTTTTTTGAGGTCTGCTTTATTCCCTCCTGGATTAACAAATTGCCACACTACCTGGTATTATAAAGTACCTGTAAGAGAGTGTCATTGAATTTTCAATGTGGTCTTGTGTTATGGAAATGGTCATAGGCAGTGTGAAGCAGATTTGGGGGATTACTGCAGGGAGACCTGATGGAGCAATGGAGCCCTGAGGATGAACCTTGGGTTGCAGTGGGGACCCAGTGGAGAGGCCAGGACCACAAGATAGCTGCTAAAGCAAGCTACCTGCCCCAGGTGAAATTTCCCAGGACTGTGAGTAGCCTAGCTGGAGGGGTAGAACTGGAATACCAGATACTTGTTGCTGGTTAGGATTATCAAATTTAGAGACTTGTCACTGGCTAGAATTGTTGGTCTTAGAGCTAGAGAGTTTGATGTGTGCCCTGGTTGTTTTAAATCTTGTATTGGTTGATTGTTTCTGTTGTTGTTATGCCCAGGGCCAACTTTTGCAGTGTGAATGTTTATTCTGTGCCATTATTGGTTTGGGGGAGATTTTCTTTTTTTCTTTTTCTTTTTGTATTATGGCTCAGTTAAAAGAGCTTGGACTATGGATGTTTGAATATCATTGAGATTGATAAAATTTATGGGGACTTTTAAGGATGGGCTGAGTGCACTGCATTTTACATCATGGATGGTTATCAGTTTATGGGAGCTGGGGGTGGAATGTGGTGGTTTGATCAGATGTCCTCTGTGGACTTAGGTATTCTGGGTGCTGGGTTCCTGGCTGATGGAAATTTGGGAGCTTCTACCTCCTAGAGGCAGTGTGCTGTTGGTGGCAGGCTTATGGGTACTGTGGCCTGTTTCCCCTTGCCAGGGTTTGGTGCACTCTTCTGTTGCTATTGTCCACCTTGTGTTGACTGGGGGGTGATGTCCACCCTCTGCTCATGCCATCATTTTCTCCTGCCACCAGGGATGTTCCCCTTCAGTCTATAGGTCAAAATAAACCCTTTTACCAAGAGCTGCTCTTGGTTGGGTGATTTCTTCCAGTGATGTGAACCTAACTGCAACAGTGTGAGATGTCAGTTGAGTATGATTTTTCATTCTTTATTGTGCCCTACTCATTTAACTGGCTTAAGGAAATGTACCAAGAATTCAGACCAGGGGCATGGTTGAATTAAATGCTACTAAGTGCACATTTACCTACCATGAAGGCCGAGGGACAGGCTGAGGCTGATGAACAGGAATGAAGTAAAACTATGTATTTTAATGGATATAGGTATGATGAGGAAGATGAAAGGATATTTCAGAGGCTGTATTTGATTCTGGGGAAGAGGGCAAAGATTATTATTACAAGGGAAAGGGGCAAACTAAGCTTTTTTTCTGAGATTTTTTTTTTTTTTTGCCAAGTTCTTTTTTGCTGGAGACAATTCCAAGTATAAATTATTACTGTATCTAGCTTAACAGTGTTGTTCTTGTAGGTAAAGATGATCCCTAAACATAACTAGTAAAGCAGTCCACTTTTCCTGTTCCTGTGGAACTGAGATCACAAGAACAGAACTGGAACTGACCAATAGCAGCCATGAGTTGATCGATAGTAACAGGCCTACTTTATTCCTTGGTGATCTCATGCTGTTGGGTACTGAGCTGATTTACTCTCTATGAGAGAAAACACTGGTTACAGGAGGAAAGCTTAGAGAGATAAGATTGTTAGCCTAATGAACACAACTGCTTCAAAAAATTCCAGGAGTATTTGTATAAAAAGGAATCAACTCCCCTCAGATGATCCAAAAAAAGTACAAAACTAACCATAATAAATCAGAACCATAATATGGAAGATTTAAGAATCAATCTAATTAAAACTTCAAATCTAGAAAAAAAATTCTTTGGAAAGCATCAAGTTCAATTTCTATTTCCCCAGATGTATGTAGTCAATATACACTGGAAAATTACTAGTCCAGGATCTAGGATGGGGACCCCAAAATGACTAAACAACCTTCAAAATCTTAGGTACTCCTACAACTTTAGGATTTTATGTTCTGGAGTGTCAGGCAAATGACTCTGTGGACTCTTAGAAATGATCACTGAATCAGCAAACTCTTTCAGAAAACAGGACTTGTACTTCAACTAGAGCCAAGAGCTTGAGAGTAATCTTCTGTCTCCTACTCAGTTCTCCACTGGTTGCCAACTGCAGGGGAGTAAAAGACTGTTATCTTGATAGACGAGCTGGAGAATCCTTCACAGCTGTGTTGTGGAAATGTTCTCCATTTCCCTCACGATAACATTGAGTCATAAAAGGAAGAAATGAACATTTATTTGCCAACTCCACCTGTCTGTTGGGCCCACCATATCTATATTAGCATCAAGGGAACTTGCCTATAGTGTTGAAATTTTTATCAGGAAGAGAGAAGCAACTGTTCTTTCCCTTAAATTGCAGTTCCAGCCAGTTCCTTTTTTCATCAGAAACTAAATGATAACAACTGAGACTTGGATGACTCGCTTGTCAACATTAGCATTCAGTCAAATGTTTGGAACTAAGATTCTCAAAAACTTTTGAGCTTTACGTTTTTAAAATTCAGAGCTAGAGTGAGAATTACTTTTGTTCTAAATCTAGCCTGAAAATATGAGGCAACCTTTTAACTAGAAAGGAGAAAGAAAATTAGAGAATTGACTTGTGTTTTCCAGATCAATGAAAGGTCAAATACAATGCAAAACTAAGTGGTGATTTAAAAGCAGCAGCATTTTCTTTTAAATTCAAAATTATAGTATTCTTTTCCTGGTTTTTAAAATAAATTCCCTATTTCTGAAATTACTATAATAACTACCCTTCCAATACATAAGCAGATATTTTGAGACAGGGAGGAATTACCTAGTAAACTAATCAAAATGTCTGTTTTTATAATTCATTAATATTACCTAACATGCTTATAGCACAGTCTTAGCTGCAGCTATTTCTCAGGCAAATTTCTCTTATAAATGAGATATACCATGCTACACTTGATACATATTCTTAGGTTTAAATTTGTATAACAAGTATCATAATGTGTGCTATTCTGTCTTTAAGAATAATATAAAATCAAACAAATACAATCAGTAGCAATAACAAAGTAGGTGCCCTGGACCACAATAGTACATCAGACCTGGCATACGTACCAGCCATATTCACCATGTTCTTGACCACCATGATTTTCTGACTCACTCAATTACTCTAGTTTCATTACAGCATGAAAAGTGTGCCGAGTGCTCATTTGCTTCTCATTATCATTCCAGTCTTGTGCTTACATAGAATGTCCCCAAACAAACGACAGGTAAATTCACTTTCAATCAAAAGAAAAGAAAAATGAGTCTCTTCAGTGTGACCCATGCTTCAGAATCACATGGTGTGAGCACCAACACCATGATCACCCAGGGCACTGGAAACCAGCAGACAGTTCTCTTTGCCTGGTGTTCCAATCCCATTTTTTTTGGCTTTTCCTTATTTCATCTTGTGAATCCCATGGTAATAATCTCCCTATTTGGTCAGAGATCCACAAATGATATTCTAGAAATAATCTGGACATAAAGAAGCAGCGCTGACCAACCACTTCTAACAGAGTATGAGTGGTTTAGAAGGCAAGGCTATTTGACTAATGAAAAGTTTAATGTAGAGTAAAAATTGTAAGTCAAGGGTTCTCTTTCTGAACATTAGAAAGTATATTTCTTTCTGTGTATTAGAAGCTATGGGCTATTTTCCTGAGAATCCTGTGTATTAGCATCTTGGGAGATATCTAAGTCTTTATAAATTTAGACCAAGCTTAAATTGTGATCATTAACTGCTAGGGATGTTTCAAGATAGAAGTGACCTCTCCTAGTTTAGTGCTTTGTTAATGTTCTATTTGGAAATCCCAGAACTCCAGCTCCTATCCTATATTCCCACATTCAGTATTTGGATGATGGGGGAATTGTTTTTCCCAAGAATAATCCAGAAGTATGTCAGAAAATTGACAGTATAAATGACATCACCTATATGTAATAGCATAAGGCATTTGAATTTATAACAATACTTATTAAAACACCAGTAAAAAATCAAAGGTGATCTGAATAATTCTTTCCAGCCTAGCTGTTAGTATGCTTATCCATATTCTCTATCATTAACACTCAAGAATAATTCCTTCAGTAACCTGATGTCTGACCCAGTACCCCAGGGAAGTTATTTGCCATTAATGATACACTGAGATGTTTTTGGACAGTGAATCTTGTTTCTATAAAACAACATTTCAACCTGAAACCTAGAAGCTGAGCCCCTTTACACTTAGCCCACATTTAACCACTCCTAGCAAGTTTGATGCTTTCTCACCCTACCTGTTCTTACTTATTTAATTTCTGATATGATTTGCATTCAATCTATATTTAGGCTATCTGGCAAACTTTTAGTTTCTGATGCATCTGTTGTCTTCTTGCGGTCAGTCACAGGACCTTGACAGATGTGATATCTAAATACTGTTGGCAACTTGATCAGATTAGGAATTGATTAAGAGATGCACATCTTGGGCAGGTCTGCAGGGCATTTCCAAGAGAGATTAAGTAAGTTAAGAATTCCTTCCGCCGGGCGTGGTGGCGCACGCCTTTAATCCCAGCACTAGGGAGGCAGAGGTAGGAGGATCACCGTGAGTTCAAGGCCACCCTGAGACTCCATAGTGAATTCCAGGTCAGCCTGGACTAGAGTGAGACCCTACCTAGAAAAACCAAAAAAAAAAAAAATTCCTTCTTCCAGAGTAGGCAGTCCTTCTAGAGAGGGACTGTATATGTGGAAGCTCTAAGGGAACATATCAGACAACTTCCTTTTGTTGTAATGTCCATAGTACTCAAGGGTGTGTGCCTTTTGTCTTGCTTCCCTTGCTGTTTCTCCATGTGCACACCCACCATTCAGCTGCATTGGAACCCATCCTGCTTCCAGCCTCATGGACTGAGGAGCTTTTGGGTTCTCCAACTCCCAGGCTATAGGCAGCTATTATTGGACTGCCCAGCAAGCATCCTGTAAACTCATCCAATAAATCCTTTAAAAAAATTCACTCTACCTATAAACTAATCCAATAAATCCTTCAAAAAATATTCACTCTACCTGTAAACTAATCCAATAAATCTTATTTTTACAAACATATTTACTCTATTTGTTCTGTTCCTTTACAGAACCTTGACTGATATAACAGATAAGCAAATATATTTACATGTAAATAAGTAGAACTGGAAAATCATTGACATTATTGGATTCTTGGGCTAAACTAATATATAACCAATATTAAAATTGGGTTAGTGATTGTGTATCTTATTTTACACAAGTTTTACCATCTTCTCAAGATCACAAACTCAAGTATATTTTCCATAATCTGAAATTTAAATATATTTGTGTAGAAAAAGATATCTATTTAAAAACATTTTTAGCAAAGTGTGATTATAGATTAAACTTTCCTCTTGTTCCCTAACATTTGTCTGAGTGTGTGTGTGTGTGTGTGTATTTGTGTATATATATATATATGTGTGTGTGTGTGTGTGTGTGTGTGTGTGTGTGTGTGTGTGTGATTTTATATTCTTATTTTAGAGAGAGACAGAGAGAAGTAGCATGCCAGGGCCTCAGTCCCTGAAATGGAACTCCAGAAGCTTGTACCACCTAGTGGGCATGTGCAACCTTGAACTTGCCTCACCTTTGGGTGTCTGGGTTATATGGATTCTGAAGAATTTAATATGGGTCTTTAGGCTTCACAGGCAAGCACCTTAACTGCAATACATACATAGATACACAAACACACACACACACACATATCTATATATATAATATTATATAATATATTTATTTACTTATATATGAGAGCAAGAGAGAGAGAGAATGGGAGAATGGGAGAATAGGTGAAGCAAGGCCTCTAACCACTGCAAACAAACTTCAGACACATGCACCACCAGGTGTATCTGGCTTATGTGGGTACTGAGGAACTGAACCTGGTCCTTAGGCTTCTCAGGCAAGCACCTTAACCACTAAGCCATCTTTCCAGCCCACATTCATATATATATATGTATGTATGTATTCAAACATATACATATACTTTATTTATTTATTTGCAAGCAGTGAGAGAGAGAGAGAGAATTCATATCAGATCATCTAGCCACTGCAAACAAACTCCAGATACATACACCACTTTGTGTATCTGGCTTTACGAGGGTATACTAGGGAATCAAACTTGAGTTGTTAGGCTTTTTAGGCAATGCCTCAACCAGTGAGCCATCTCTCCAGCCCCAGATTTATATCTTTTAAGTGTCATTTGTAGGCTGTAATTCTAGGAAGCTGTGTGTCTTCTCCTACTGATGAACTAATCTGCGGAGGGACAGTCACCAGGGAGTAGTATCTCTATTCAATGATACTGCCAGCATTTGGATTTGGCCCAGACTTTTGAATAGAATTCCTCCCAGACATTTTAAATAAGTTCTAGAAAAAAACCTTCCATAAGATGGATAGAAAACATGAAAAGCAGATAGTTTTTAGACCAAGGAAATACATTTAATAATCTATGCCACTAAGTATAATGTCAAAGGAGATTTTCTGGATTGGCTTATAGGATAATCCACTTGGTAATATTTAGCAAGGAGAAAGTTGGAAAAGACTATGGGAAGTCATTGAAGTTGGTCTAAGTTTCATTTGAGATTTAATAGTATTTCGTAACTGTGAGCCCTATAAATATCAAAACACAAGTTTTATATTCCCAACACATAATGGAACACAGTACACATTCCTATTGCAAAAAGGCATAACAAGGAGAAACTGGGCCAAAGCAAAATCAGTAACCCACAGGACAACATCAAATATCTGCAGTTCAAGTCCAACATTCATAACCAGTGATGGAAGCCTCTTGATTCCAGTTCTACCCCTCCAGCTGGACTGACTGAACAGCTCTCCCTGGCAGCAGTTCCATAGTCCTGGTACATCCAAAACATCTTTGGGTCTGCATTGCAAACAGTGGTTCATCTTCATAGTGCCATACAATTGCCTCACTTGTTCTCCACACAGGGATTTCAACCCTGTTTCACGTTGCCCAGGGACCATTTTCAAAAACAAAATCATATTGTACATCCAGGGACCCTTTTCTCCAGGCTTTGTCATGAATTCCAAACCAGTATCAGATATACAACATAGCCAAATTTGTAAATCTATGGTGAAATAAACCTTTACCTTGAAGAGCAGGTGACTTTACAAAAAATATTCTTTAAAGCCACCTCCTTAGGTGAGAATATTCTTAATTTGAGCCTTTCCTTGGTAGATTTCAACCTCAGGCATCTTTTATATTGTCCCAGTGTAAAGCGGTTAGCCCACCCTTAATGGTAGTAATTGACAGTTTCAGCTTCAGGATCCTAAAACCCATCTCTGTTACAGTTACTTCAAACTTGCTTGAATGTTTCCTGTGATAATGGCATATTTTTCTTATCTTTGTTTTCTATACCTTCTACCAAGTATACCAGTCCATTACTTTTGAATTCAACCTTAAACTCTCCAGGCATGGGCAAAAGAATGAAACCAGCCTTTGTACCAGTTGCCCAGTTTTAACAAAGTTGTGTCTTTCCCCTTTGAAATTTCATAAGCCAAGCCTTGAGAGTCATCTCTGCATTTAGCATTTTAAAACCTCATCAAAATAGCCCATCTAGCTCTGCTTACAGTACTCCAAGGTTTGTACCAAATCCTTCCATATTTATGCCAAAAGACCAAAAGATCAAAACTCACATTTTCAGATTCATTACAATGATCCCATTCCTGCTATCAATTTCACTGTTCCAGTTACTTGCTGCTGGAACATAAGCAGCTTATGGGAGGAAACAGTTTATTTCAGGCTTACAGAATCCATGGGAAGCACTGTCAATGGCATAGAAAGCTGGCTCACTTTTAAAGATCATAGCAGAGAGACACCACAAAACAACCAGCAAGCACAAACAGCCAGAGCTCAAACTGGCTCTTTATATCTTAGGGTTAGACTTTAGATGTGCCTGCAGTGACATCTCTAAAGGCTCTAGTTGCAAACACAATTGAAATACCTCAGGAAATAGGGCTGAATCTGAAAGGAAGCCAATTCCCAGATGCTTAACCCATATAGTGCTGAAAAGCATTACATGAGCTGCTGAGGAAAATGGCCAGCAATGTCATGAATGAGCAGGGGAAACTTCTATTTGAAAACAACCAACCTAACAAGTTGTACACACCTTCACAATAGTGGCACACAGCCTAGATGGGTAACCAGTGGCTCTTTGGTTGGCTATGAAATCAGCTCAGTGGAAAGAAACACATAATCAAAACTAGGAACCAAGTCAGAACCCTATGGAGACCAAGGTAATAGACTTCAATAAGAAGCTCCAACTAGCTTTTAACAAAAAGTAAGGCTACACTCATCAAAATCTCTCTATGTTAACCATGTTTATCACCTGTAACCTATCCTGATTTCACTCTTCATTGGAAGAATCTGTTTTTGTTTTTCAGGAAGCAGCAAGAACCAAAGACAACCATAATCTAGCAAGACAAGAATAGATAGCTGGCTCTCTAACAGGAGATGAACTACCCCTCACGCAGGGCCCAGGTTAAACCACAGTGGAACTGGTGTGATAAGCAAGTGTGCTGCTTCCATGGAGAACCTGATAACCTGAGCCAAAGTGATGTAGACCCACAATGAGGATTCTCAAAGTGCACCAAAGCAGAAATCCAGAGGCTGCTGACAACTCAACACTGAAGTTGAATTAAGGCACACCCACCAAGGCTCAAGGAGGTTTGCAGAAGAGGGGCAGCAAGATGTAAGAGCCACAGGGTGGGAAGGAATACCCAAAGGCATAGCCCTCCCCACAATGATAGACTGCCGCTCTCACAACCCATAACCTACATAACCTCTATGGGGAATATCAGCAATCCCACTAAGAAGGACCCTCAGTGGAGTAGGGGCAGGGAGGAGGGAAAGGATGACACTGATATAAGATGTTTCCATACAAAGTTTATTAATAAAAAAGAGTCTATAGGGGATGTACATTCTGCATTCAAACCATCACTGTCAGGATGGGCTTACTGTCCTTGGTCACTGCCCCATGTGTCCGTCCTCTCTTAAGATGCCGTCACAGACACATAGAGTAGTATTTCACTAGCCCTAGACATCCCTTAATCCAGTTAAGTTAAAAACCAAGACCAGCCATCATGAACATCTGAAGGATATCAGAGTGCATTTTTCTGTAAAGCTCTATTTAGATTTTTGGTATACATAGTGTGTGCATGATGTGTGTGTGTGTCTTCATGTATTTGAGTACAGGCATACGTATGTGATGGTACATGTGTGGAGGACAGAAGACAACTTCCAGATGCTGATCCTCACCTTCGAGTCCCTTTGATGGAAGGTCTGTGGTTTCTCAGTGCTCTATACACCAGGCCAGCTGACCTACAAGCTTCTGATGGACTCTCCTATCTATTGCTCCCTTCTTGTCATAGTCATGTTGGAGTTAGAGACCCCCTACTATTATTGCATCTAGCTTTATGTGGATTCTGGGGATCTGAAGTCAGGCATTCATACTTGAATGGCAAGTGCTTAACCAAGTGAGCTATCTCCGTAGTTCTATAACATTTTTTACAGTGAAAAAAGAAAGTTTTGCATAGAACAAGGAGAAGAATAAGCATGAATAAGCATTAGATTTTAATACAAGAAAATGAGGTAGTTATATGACTCAGATATCAATAATATAGAAAGCTTCTGTCATCCTTGTGCTGATAATCATCCAGATGCCAGTGTCGCTGTGTAGCAGAACCTATTATAACTGCAGGTGCCAAAATCAGTTGGCAGAAACCAGAAGTTCATGCAATAACTGACATTGCTGGTATGTATAAATGTAAATTAGCTCTCATAGACTCATGCCTTTGAACACTTGGTCACCAGATTATGGTACTGGTTTGAGATACTGGGAAAACATTGGGCTGTGTGGCCCTGCTAGTAGAAATTGGTTTCTGGGTCTGGGTTCACTTGTGAAGGGCATGGTCCTAACAGTCACTGGAAGTTCAACGTCTCTACCACCTCTATTGCTGGAATGTGAGCAGAAGCCTGGGATTTGTACTTGCTATGATTTCTGCCCTGCCCGAAATTAAGCCTTTAAAAGTAAATCCAAAGAAAAATGCCTTCTTTCCTTTCATTTTATAAACTTTCATCAGTTTCTATTGCCGGGAAACAGAAGAAAGTCTACTTGTAGGAATAGGATAGGTTAGGACATGTGCTTTCCAGGTTTGGGGTTTGGGTCATTTTCTACTTTTAAGGACCCAAGACATATGTATTATATGACTGCATAATTAATTAGATTTCAGGTTGGAGAGATGGCTTAGCAGTTAAAGCATTTACCTGTAAAACCAAAGGACTCAGGTTTGATTCCCCAGGGCGCACATTAGCCAGATACACAAGGGGGCGCATGTGTCTGGAGTTTGTTTGCCGTGGCTGGAGGCCCTGGCATGCCCATATCCCACCCTCTCCCCCTCCTTCTTTCTTTGCTAAATAAATAAAAATGAAATATTTAAAAAATAAATAAAGAATGAGATTGCACACAAGAATATTACTATTAATATAAACTTTCTGGGTATTTTAAAGAGAAGAAAATAACAAAATTTATTCCCTAGTGATATTATAAAACACTTTTCAAAATAAGTTGGAAAACTAATACATGAGGAATTTCTTAATATTTAATATTTCTAAGATTACCACATGATATAAAGTGCATATATTAAATATTTATAGAAGAAAAATAAATGATGGTCATGTTTGCCCTAGTAACATCTTCAATTTCAGTAGACTATAGAATTACCAAACTGACTTCACATACCTATGACTGGTATTTATTATAGAAAATAAAGAATGCTAAAAATAGAAATAAGTATTATGGACCATGATCTTTAGTCAAATAGTTATCATTTGCTTACTAGTGATTTACCAGTGTATGCTGCAGTGAAACTTCAACACAGAGGCCTAGACTACATTGAATTATTGATCAGAATTGTTTAATTTCATTAAGTAATAATATATATTGCACTTTGTTCTGGCCTAGCATAGATGGTGTACTTTCCTTACTCTAAATAGTGTGATTTGCTTTGGCTAAAAAGATGTTAGCAGATGTGATACAAATGGAAAACATACATTTGTGGGCCTGGGCATATTTACACAGTACTGAAATCATCATAAGAAGAGCTTCCCCTGGGTAGCTGTTGCCACTTCAGACTGGACTCTAGAATTATAGCACATGGAACAGACCAAGCCCAACTTTACAACAGAGATGAGCAAACTCAGACCTAACACACAGCATGGGGCCAAACCCAGCTGAACCCTGCCTGGTTAGCCAAACCCAGCTGACCTATAGATGAGAGAGAAAGAGAGAGAGAGAGAGAGAGAGAGGGAGAGAGAGAGAGAGAGAGAGAGAGCAAACAATGATTGTTATTCTTAAGCTATTGGCTTTGGGAATGTTTTGTTAAGTGATATTACCATGACAATACTGAATAATGCAAAAATAGGTACTCAGTAGTAATACTGACATAAAAAAAATACTGAAAATATGTCATGCTGGCTTCAGCATTGTGTGGCAGAGTATAAAGAAACTTAGAAAGGAATCCAAAAAGAGAATGTAGCAGCAAGGCATGTGATGAAACTGTCACTCAACAGAGACAATAAAAAACCATTGAACTGCCAACACTGAAGAGTTTGAAGTATTGAGTTTAAAATATGCTATTGCTGGCAACATTTGATGCTATTCTAGAATTCTGAGATGAACTCAGAAAAGAACTTTAATGGTAGAAAAGTTATATGGCTAACTGAAGTTTTAGAGTGCTTTTAGACACTTTTATTACTATTACTGTGGCCATAGTTAGTAGATATAGAATCTTTTATATTCATTTTAATCCACCATTTCTATTATTATTTTTCTTTACATAAATATTGGCTAATCTCTATGCCAGATATAATGAGAATGGCTAAGGAGAAGGATTAAGTGCATAATTATTAGCATTTGCAGATAGTTAAATGTTATTTTCAGGTGAAGTAATTGTAAAATATATTTGATGAAAAAAAAATGGCTTCACAAAAATATATTTTTAAGTAGACACTGCCATTCTAACTATAAGTTACATTTTAATTATTGATGGGCTGGTAAAAACTCTGAATAATTCAACAACTGAATTATGTTATACTTACCAGTTTTGCCTGTCATTGAGAGTAAATAAATATTCTTGGATATATTTTAATTGTGGGTAAATGTATCACTGACCAAATTAAGATATCCCAGAAGTGAACTGAACCAATATGGCCAGTATGATTAGTTTGGTTTAGTCTAGGCAGGAATCTCATACATTTTGGTATGGCATAAACCAACAAGGTTCTGGTTCCAGCACTGATATGTATGCCTGGGTCCTGATTCAGACATTATCACTCAGTGAAAATTGATCAAAAGCAGTCCAAACAATAGCTGCCACGGTAGGTTTCCAGCACTTGACCAACTTATGCATACTTTTCACCTTGGTCATGTGCCTAAGACCTTATCGGTAAGAGCAAATACCTCACATAGTGGTACTATGGAATTGCAAGAAAATGAGAACATGATCTGGATTGTTTTGTGACTAATAAGTTTGCCATTTGTCTGAAACAACAAAATCTGCTGTATTTACCTAAGCTGTATTTATACAAGGAAAAGTGGAAGTACAGCATGTACATAAACCAGAACAGAACGGAGAAAAAAGAACTGCTGTTCTGAGTAAGAATTCATGTAATAAGGTCAAATTTCAATTGTGTCAAACATTCTAAATTTAAATAACTATTTTAAAATGGCTTCTCCGTTTGCATATTCAAATATATACCAAAAGGATTATCCAGTTGCATTGATCTCTTTCCCCTGTGAGCTTTCCAAGTTGTGAGTCTCATAATCTTGATAAGTGGGCTTCATATAACATGACATAGATTCATTTTTTTTTCCTTTTACAAATAGGAGAAACAAGCTATTTCCATTTCCTAATGTGTATTTTTTTCAATTTTCTATGCCAAACCAGACCTTCAACTATCCTTTCTTTAAAAATACAAGCTTAGGGCTGAAGAGATGTCTTAGCAGTTAAGACATTTGCCTGTAAAGCCAAAGGACTTCAGTTAGATTCTCCAGGACCCACATCAGCCAGATGCACAAGGGGGCGCATGCATCTGGTGTTTGTTTACAGTGGCTGAAAGCCCTGGTGTGCCCATTCTCTCTCTTTCTTTCCCTCAATAAATAAATAAAATATTTTTAAAAAATACAAGCTTACCAAATACCAAGAACTTTAAAACTTTCCGGCAAGTTTATTAATTTATTACAATTTTGTTATGTCTATTGAAAATTTTCATAAGTGAAACTCTTCTTTTAAGTATTCATTTTAATTTTATGGGTGATGATAACTACATGCTACTTAATGGAGTATGAAAATATAGCACTTCTTATAAGGCATACAGGCAAAAGTAAGAATTAACTGAATGGATGTCCAGACTAAGGTTTGATTCTGTAGTGTTGTTTATGTGATAAAAATCCCTTGTTAATACATCCTAGATCAATCAAAATATTAAAACCAAGGTTATTTGTAGCCATCCAATGCAATCATACCTACTGACATCAGAGCTATGGAATTCTGGGTTCCATGTACCCTGGCAGTTCAAAAGTTACAGAAAGAACCTATTAACATATTTCTCACAGACAAACTGTAGAATGACTGAATATTTAACCAGTGCCAAACATCACTATGCACGACCTTTATTTGAGAATTGAACCTGTCAGTTCCTAAATTGTTTGTGATTTAAAGCTAACTACTTGTACAGTTTACCAAGTCAGCCCCATTCCTATAGCAAACCACATCACAAATGTTAAGCTTCCAGCTATAATCCAGACGGAAATAATGTGTTCTATGTATGTTTTATCAGTGACTCCAGAGAGAATAGCAACAAGAGGAGTGGGAACTACTCAAAAAAATCTTACACTTTTGCTTATTGGAAAAATGATTTTATTAGAGCCAAAGAAAGTTAACAGGTATGTATGATAAGATATATTACATATGTACATGTGAAATGTCTATGGACAGAGGTCTATACACAGGTGTATATGGTAAGGTATTATCCATCTGCAAGCCACATCACTTCCAGCAGATGATGTTGCTGCTACTAAAATTAAGACCAGGGCTGAAGTGATGGCTTAGCAGTTGAGGCTCTTGTCTGTGAAGCCTAAGTACCTATGTTCTACTCTCCAGATCCCATGTTAGCAAGACACACAAAGGTGAGGCAAGAACAAGGTCACACATGCCCACTAGGTGGCACAAGCATCTGGAGTTTGATTTCAGTGACTGAGGCCCTGGCCCACCAATTCTCTCTCTTTCCCTCTGTCTCTTTCTCTCTCTCTTGCTCCCCACTCACTCTCCCTAAAAATAAATAAAATAAAATTATGACCAGAATAGTAACTCCACAGCTTAAGGGACTTAAGTGGGTTTGAAAATAACACAATTCCTTTATGAGACTGTTTTTTTTTTTCTTTTGCTTGCACATTCATGTTTATTTCTGTTGTAGTCACACAACTAAGAAATGGAGCCAGCTCATCCATCAAAAGATGAATGGGAGCTGGGTGCAGTGGTGCACACCTTTAATCCCAGCACTCAGGAGGCAGAGGTAGGAGGATTGCCATGAGTTTGAGGCCACCCTGAGATTCCATAGTGGGATTCCAGGTCAGCCTGGGCCAGAGTGAGACCCTACCTTGAAAAAACAACAAAAAATAGCCACCACCAGAACAAAAAACCCATGAATGGATGATGAAAATGTGGCACATATGCACACGGATATTTTAAAAATGAAATCATGACATTTTCAGAGTAATGGATGAAACTGGAAATTATTAAGTAAAGTATTCCAAACTGAGAAGGACAAATACTGTATGTTTATGTAGATCCTAGATTTGAATTTTTAAAACTTTTTTTGAGGAAGCACATATATGTGGTGTGGTATCGTGCAGATGCGTATGTCCTGTATGTGTATGTGAAAAGGCCAGAATGGAACACTTAGTGACCTCCTCTGTTGCTTCTTCAGTGTGTTACCTTGAGATGGAGTTTCCCATTGAATCTGGAGTTGGCAGCCAGGGGTTCCCAGGGATTCTCCCAGCTCCACTCACCTCAGGGCTGGTGATGAGACTTTGTTTTTATAAAGTAGAATATTAAAGGATCTGATCACGGAAAATATTTCTACAAAATTATCTGAAGCTAAGTCAAGGGACATTGTCCCTATTTGAGATTTCTCAGTTCTGCTCCTGTGGATTGAAAGGCCCTATTCCAGTTTGGCTCAGAGATAATGTCCTCTAGACTGGAGTTGTAAAGAAAGCAATTCAAAATGCATAAACACAGTGTCTGAGCGATGCCATCTATCCACTACCCAGCAGGACAGTCATACTAAAGCACTGCCTTACTTTGTAAGTGCTCAATGAAAGTCCACATTCCCTTTCCAACTATTAATATTCATGTGAATTTGCACCAACTGCGTTTAGGCAGAATGAAAATCAACACTTGAACATCACAGAATAGCAACAAATTCTAAGACCATGTTTCTCCCAGAACAAACTTTACAGAATAAAGAATTAGAATTTTTTTATCTTTAATTTTTGATGCAATTATGAAACACAGGACTGGATATCTGGAAGCCTGAGTTCCTGTATTGGCTCTACAACACACTAATTAGATAGTTCAACCAATATTTATTTGTAGTTACTATGTGTTTGTCACAGTGCTAGATGACAGAACAGAAGAAATGTATAGCCCTTGCTTTTTTTTAAAAAAAAATTGTTTATTTATTTGACAGAGAAAGAGAGAGAGAGCTCCAGGGCCTCCAGCCCCTGCAAATGAACTCCAGACATGTGTGCCCCCTTGTGCATCTGGCTAACATGGGTCCTGGGGAATCCAACCTGGGTCCTTTGGCTTTGCAGGCAAACACCTTAACTGCTAAGCCATTCCTCCAGCTCAGCCCTTGCTTTTACAAAGTCAAAAATCTAGTGATGGGAATTACCTGCACATTTCTTTTTGGCAACTCATAACCAGTCTACATACCTACAAGTAAGCTAGCAGGGCCACATTAGCAGTGGTTTTGTAAGTTTATATTTAGTAATACACCTCACAAATCACATACATCTCCAAGATGAGTACATACTACTTTACACATGTGGTCTCCCTTATTCCTCTACAAACAGTATGAGACTAGGTACTAATGTAGAGATGCAAAAGAAACATAACTGATATGTTGAAGATCTACAACAGAGCTCCACTCTGTCTTCAGTACCAAGTTTTTACTAATGTAAACCACCTCAGAAAGAGTGTCCATCACTGATATGATTCAGATAGCAATGTAAACCGAGATCAAAAGTCATGAAAACTAATGTATTGATAGGAAAAAATTAAAATAAAATCTTGATCATACCTTCTGGCAATTAAATGCAAACATGTACTATTATGTTCTATAATTTATATTTTTCTTATAGAATTCTTGGGAGCTAATTCAGTCAGTGAAGTGCTTGCCTTGAAAGCATGAAAACCTGAATTTGATCTCCAGAACTCTCCCTCTCTCTCTCTCTCACACACACACACACACACAAAAAAAAAAAACTAGGCACTGTGGTACAAGTTAATAATTGTAGCTCTGGGGAGGTGAGAGACAGAGATTTCCTAGAGCTCCCTGGCCAGCTAGTCTAGCCTGCTCCATGAGTTCCAGACTAGGGAGTGACCCTGTCTAAAAGAAGGTAGACAGCGCCTGAGCAACAACGCCCAAGATATCCTCTGGCCTCCACACAGGCATGCTTTTGCACCTGCGTACAAGTGTACTTTCCCTGCCCACACAAAATAAATGCCAAGAGGAAAATGTGAACTAAAATGGTATTGGAGAATGATAAAATATGTCTCTTGTCTATATGCATTCATTTCTGGCTGTAGTAGAAACAGTCTAACCATCTGCATAGCATCATGAACAGAGTCTGGGCCTGGGAAATCTGCTATTGCCAATGACTTTTTGAGTGGCTCTGGGAACCATGGTTTGAACTGGGATTCAGCGTCCCTATCTGTGAAATGAGGCTTGTTTAGGTGTTAGTTTTCATGAAGCATCATGATAAGCACAGTCTGATTTTAGAGGAGACAGCTCAGCATCTCCAAACACATTTGTTGTTGCATACATATAACCCGATGCACATGTGCCCACATACACATGTGTATGCAGGTGTCCAATATGCATGCACATAGCATAATATATATATATATATATATATATATATCTGAAACAATCCACCTTTGTTCCCTGGTAGAAATAATTTCTTTTCTCTAACCACCTTTGTCCAAACACAGCACACACACACACACACACACAGAGAGAGAGAGAGAGAGAGAGAGAGAGAGAGAGAAAGTGTGAGAGAAGGAGTGACTTCTCTCCGTACTACCCTATACCTAGCCATATTTCAGTTCTCAAATTATTTACAAATCACTTTTAACAAACATATTCTCTCACTCGCAAGCATCTTATGTAATTGTCCTCTTACTGACTTTATTTTTTTTTTTTTAAAAAGGCAATGCATTTGCGATTCTTAGGACCATACCTAGCACGTAAAGATAATCAACAATGATTAACTAATATTAACACCACCATCATCATGGCAGTTATACTGATCACACTATGTTATGCTAGTCTCCAGTTAACTAGGTCACCTACTGGGAGCTACTTGTGAGAGGGCAGGGGCTATAGCAGTCTCACAATTTGAGTCTTCAGCAAGTTAGCACAGTGATCAAGATGATTGGGCTTCTGCGTGAGAAGGGAAATACTTACTAGCAGAGGCCAGTAAGTTAAAAAGGAAATATAAAGAGAAGAGAAAGGAAGGGAGGAGGGTACTTAATAGGTTGGTATTATATATATATGTAAGTACAATGATTGAGGTGGGGAGTTAATATGATGAAGAATGAAATTTCAAAGGGGAAAGTGTGGGGGGAGGTATTACCATGGGATATTTTTTATAATTATGGAAAATGTTAATAAAAATTGTGAAAATAAGAAAAAGAATAAGTAAAACACAGTCCATTACTTTATCACATCTCCATTGCATCAAATTATTTTAAATTGCATGTGTGAGTCTATTGCACTGTATATAAGTGGTTAAAGTTTGGTTTGCTTGCTTCATAAATAAAAGTCTCCTTATGTAAATTTCAATGTGTTGTTTAATGCTAACTTATTAAAAAGATACTCACTCTTAACATTTCATAATAATGTTTTCAAATTAATTTTTAAAGCATAACCCAGAGAAATTATAGTCCTAATTTTTCATTCTTATGGTCTCTACAATTTAGGACACTCAGATTTAAGTTATACAATAATTAAAGGACTAATAGAATACAGTAGATCACAATAGTATTGCACTGTGAATTTTAAACATACTATAATGAAAATACTTATAAACATGGCCTCTTCTCCCTGGGCCATGCTACTAGGATATCCAGTCTTTCTAACAGAGAAGCATAACTGAATGTTTCTATCTCCCAAAATTTATCTACTGAAATTTTAACCTCTAGTAAGATAGTATTTGAAAGTGGTCTTGATGGGACTAACATTCATAAATTCAAGAAGAATCTTTCTCTCCACCATATAAGGGAGCAGCAGTAAGCTATCTGTAAACCAAGAAGACAGTTCTTACCAGGGATCAAACTGACCAGCACTTTGATCTTAGATTTCACAGGATCCAGGACAATAAGCAATAAATGCCTATTCTTCTAACCATCCATTCAATGGCATTCTATTATACCAGTCAGTCAATTAATGCAAACTTCAAGAATATTTCTTGCTGGAGAGATGGCTTAGTGGTTAAGCACTTGCCTGTGAAGCCTGAGGACCCCGGTTCGAGGCTCGGTTCCCCAGGTCCCACGTTAGCCAGATGCACAAGGGGGCGCACGCGTCTGGAGTTCGTTTGCAGAGGCTGGAAGCCCTGGCGCACCCATTCTCTCTCTCTCCCTCTATCTGTCTTTCTCTCTCTGTCTGTCACTCTCAAATAAATAAATAAATAAATAAATAATTTAAAAAAAAAAGAATATTTCTTTATCTCTCTCTTTGTTTGTTTGCTTGTTAGTGTGTGTGTGTGTGTGTGTGTGTGTATGTGTGTGTGTGTGCGTGTGTTTCTGTGTGCTTTGAGGTAGGGTCTTGCTCTAGTCTAGGCTCATTTGGAATTCACTAGCTACTCTTGGGCTGGCCTCAAACTCACAGCCATCCTCCTACCTCTGCATCCGTCTTCTGGGATTAAAGGTGTGCTCCATGTCCAGATCTATCACTATTCTAAGTAAGGCAAATACCTTAAGAACATACATGACTGTTGGAATTACTTGTTCCTATTTGACACAAGTAAGTTTGTTTATCCATAGCTCCCACAGATTTCTTTTCACTATGTACCATATGAAAACTAATTTTCTTATTTGAAACAATCCAAGGACAGGCACAACTTTATGATGATTCATGTTGTGTGTGTCCTAAGAGTTTCTGCTATGTCTTGTTTCAGCTTTCCCACATATATGTGGTGCTCTTAAATTTTCCATCAGAGAAGTAAAAAAGGAAGACTCAGTTTGGTGATTGTAGTGTGCAACCATCTTTAACAACAAGAAATACTTACCTTTTTTTATGTGGTACTGTGAAGTGAACCCACCTACTACTGCATACATGTTAAGCAAATGTTCTACCACCAAACTATGTTCCCATCCAAATTATATATTTTTAAATTATATTTAATTAATTAATTTTTTTAGAAAGAGATAAAGAGGAAGATGGAGAGAGAATGGGCATGTTAGGGCCTCCAGCCACTGCAAATAAATTCCTGACACATGTGCCACCTTGTGCATCTGGTTTACATGGGTGCTGGGGAATTGAACCTAGGTCTTTTGGCTTTATAGGTAAGTTCCTTAATTGCTAAGCCATCTCCCAAGCCCCAAAGTGTATTTTAAAAAAATAAGGAATAAAAGTGGCTCTACTTAAACATGTATATTATTCTAATTCGTTAAAGTGATTTTCCTTCTAATTTGTATGAAATAGTCCTTTAGCAACTATGTACCACACTTCAGGATTATGTTCTTACACAACTTTACAGTACATGAATTTCTACTGGAAGTACTCTATATGCTTTTATGCTGTCAGCTGCACATAAATGTTAAGGCAAAGAATTATTAACAAATGGATGAAAATAGCATAAGTATTAAATATATTTTAATTTCCTCTGTAAAAATACTGCCATTACTTATTTGGGCATTCAACTAATTAATAAAATGTTTAATGACATAATAAATGTTTGGGCATATTTTGTGAGCATTGCTATCTAACCTTCCTATAAGACATCTCCAAAGATCTAATTTGCCAAGACATTTCTTTAGTATCAATAAGAAACTACAGCAAGGATAGAAGAGGTAGCTGTCTCAATGTCTATGGCTTTTTGTCATCCTCACAGAAGTAATAGATGTTTCTAAGCTTCAATCCTCACTCTATTCCCTAAACATTTTATCTCCCAAGAAGAAAAAGGAGACATCTATCAGTGAGATGAGGCAATCATTAGGTCAGGGGTACAAGTGGGAAATCTTGCTCTGCCTTAAAGAGAACTCCTATCTTCCACACCTGGTTCATCACTACACTGTCTTCCCCTTCAGTCTTTGTTCAAGCTTCTATGCCTGAGATAAGGTGGAAACAGTCACTGGTTGGTTAGAGTAGAAGCTCAAATATTAGTCCAAATGAATTGGACAAGAGAAGACTTAAGAAGGCTTTCCTTTCTCCAATGTGGAGTTTTAAAAATTTTTATTTATTTATTTATTTATTTATTTGACAGGGAAAAAGAGTGGGAGAGAGAGACAGAAAGAATGGGCATGCCAGGGCCACTAGCCACTGCAAACAAACTCCAGACATTTGTACGCTTTGTGCATCCGGCTTACATGGGTCCTGGGGAATCGAACCTAGGTTCTTAGGCTTCACAGGCAGGCACCTTATCTGCGAAGCCACCCCTCTAGCCCCCCAATGTGGATTTTCTAGATAGCATCAGATGCATCACCTTATGTTAACAAATTAAGCAAGACATAGGGATTCCATTTGACATTTACTTTGGCCTTCAAATCTCAGCAGAGCAAAGTATGTTTATTTGTACATCAAATTTGAGCACTACCATTTTTATCTTATAAAACCTAATATAATTCTGTTTGCTCCACTTTATGAGTGCATGAAACTTTTTTTTCCTCACTGTAATAATTAATATAGGTCATTATTCAGTTTATCAAACACTAGAGATGCACGAAACAAAACCACGTAGGATAGATTCTGGACTGGGATTTGCTGAATTCAGAACCTCTGATCTGCTTACCAAGGTATACAATTTGGAGCATTAATTTCTCCTCTTCGTGTCTTACTTACCTTTCCTATGAAATGTCTTGAGTCATAATAACACATTGTTAATATAAAATACTATCTTTAGCCAGGTGTGGTGGCACATGCCCTTAATCCCAGCACTCGGGAGGCAGAGGTAGGAGGATCAATGTGAGTTTGAGGCCACTCTGAGACTACATAGTGAATTCCATGTCAGCTTGAGCTATAGTGAGACCCCCACCTGCAAAAACCAACTAACCAAACAAAAACAACTATCTTTATGCAGAAGACCTGGTTTGTAAAAATCCTGCTTAATGTCATCACATTGTTTTTTTAATCTATGTAATATATTCCATGGTATTGAAAATTACCAAAGGGCAGATGGCACTCTATCACTGATAATGTTTTGAAAAACATGATACATGTATATAATAATATGTGTGGTATCAAGTAACTGAAAATGCTTTGTGAACAAAAATGGGCATTTAGGGCTGGAGGTATTGCTTAATGGTTAAGGTGATTGCCTGAAATGACAAAAGACCCAGGTTCAATTCCCCAGGACCCATGTAAACCAGATGAATGAGGTGGTGCCTGCATCTGTAGTTTCTGGAGGCCCAAGTGTGCCCATTTTCTCTCTATTTGCCTCCCCCCCTTTCTCTGTCTCTGAAATAAATAAATAAAAGTAAAATATCTTGAAAATGGACTTGTAAGTGCAAACTAAAAAGGATTTTTGTTTTTTGATTTGTGATAGTTTAAATGTAGCTGTATTTAAAAGCATGAAATTAAACTCTGGAGGTCCTTTGCAAAGCTTAAAATACATAATAGAAGAGGAAATGTTCCCAATTTTGAGCCTAATACATGAACAAATTCTATTAAGATATACATATAGAAGAGTACATTGTAACTCAAATTTGCCTACTTACAGATGGTAACATTCTGTGCAATAATAATGATCTCGAAACCATTTGCAAATGTGTCCAGCAACAACTCTGCTTTTAATGCTGAAGTTTCCACAGTGGCAGATGGCAGAGTGAACAGTGAAGGATGCTTCTGACCCACCAGGGTTATGTCTGTCACTAAAGCGATCTGGCTCCAGAAGCCAAAGTCTGTTGAGGTCATACTGGCTAGTGCATCATTGGAATGACTTGATTGATCACATTTGTGCTTGTTTCATGAGTCATGACCTTAGAGATGGGGTCTTGGAAGTTCCATCCTTCTGTGGGACTGTTATCTGGAGAAACATACAGTGTCCATATCCTACCAGAGTATTCTATTATAGAAACAAAGGAACAATTACTGAAACTTAAAAAAAAAAATACTCCTACTACTAGTGTTGCTCTGTCCTTATTACTGAATTTCCAGAGAGCCTATAGGAATATTAACAATGGTTGCATTTAATATTCTTGCCATATTAAAGAGAAAAGAAAGAAAGAAAGAGAATAAAATGTATTACTTAGTGAATTTTAAGTATTCAGCAGATTACTGCTCTAATAAGAGCATATAAACATAAATTGAATCACAGTTATTCTCTAAGCACCTAAGATTGACAGATGTTGGAGATAAAAAGAAATTAAAAAATAAACTTCAGTGTTCAAGTGAACTTCTAGTATTCTCAGAAGGAAATAATATATGAGTTTATGGGAAGATGAACATAATGTAATACTGCTTATGAAGTACATTGTGTTAAATGCTCAAGTTCTGTTTGTGTTGTGATATTGCTAGACTCATCTACTACCAAGTTAATGAATGAAGTTTAGCTTTCAAAACAGAAATTACTATCAGAGCATGCAAACTTCAGGTACAGCAAATTTCTCTATCCATTAACTGAGGGTAACTGAAAAATTATCCCAGAGCATTTATTCTCGTGTGTCATTTAGAAGACAATAAGCTAAGGCCTTACTAGTAGAATTGTTCATGGATAATAATAGTTTTCCTTTGCTTTCTTTCAGAAACTTCATACTCACTCCCACATCACCTGCCTTCAGTTCTTATAACAGCCACAAGAGGACAATGCCATGAATAACTTTCTTTGGCAATGAAATACAGGCAAGGAGAACTGATTGATAACTACTCAAGAATTTTGCAAGCTAGGTTTTAGACATGACCATTATTAAAAATAAAATTACATGACCCAGTAATTAGATAAATGATATTAAAAGAGTGGTAATAAATACATAGAACTAATTATATCCTGATTACTTTATTACATTTCACTATTATCTATATTCGTGGGGAATATACATGCACACACACACACACACACACACACACACACACACACACAGAGAAATGTTCTGCTGTGCTACTATGCATTTCTTCCTGTCTTTGTGATACCATGTTAATTGCTTGAAATAATCCCTTATAACAGATTTATGACATGGAGACTGGCAAGCACTATAAATCATGGCTATTGTACTATATAGTAGGTTGTTAAACAGATACAGTACCACACTGCATGTGTGGTGTACTTGAGACTTTGTGCCCATAGTCTAGCAAGGCAGTGAGTTCCTGGATATCTTTAGCATGAGCTTTTAGGAAGGTCACTAGTGGCTTCAGGAGCAAAGGGATGAGCCTGTATAGAGGTGGTCCAATGTCTATTAGATTTTTTGTGATTTAGCACAACTGGTAGGCATTCCTAAAGGAAAGTTCTGTAATTTGTGTGTGGGGCTTTGATTCTGATGTCCCTTATTGAATCACATGCTTTGAATACTTGGTCCTCAGTGGTGGGCAACTTGAGAAGCGGAGCCTTGCTGGAGAAGGTGTGTTGCTAGGTATGGGATTAAGGGTATTATAGCCAGCTCCTTCTTTTTAGAGCTCAGCTCACTCACTTGCTGCTATTTTCCATCTGTGTGAACAGAGGTGATATCTAGCATCTGCTCTACCAGCTTTTCCCTACCATTATGAAGCTTTCAAGCTACAACCCAGAATAAACTCTTTTCTCTCATCAGCTTCTTTGGGTCAGGTCTTTTGTCCCAGAAAGATGAAGGTGACTACAACCAAAAATTGGTACCAAAGTAATGGTGTGATTGCTGCTTGAAAATTATTAGGCTTTTGGTCTTCTGAAACTGGTTTGTGGGAAGGATTTGGAAATGTTTGCCTAAGAGAAGCTTAGAAGCACTATTAGCACCAATGTGGGGAAGTATATCTATTCAAATTATGTCTTGTGGGACTGGGGAAATAACCATAGAATGAATTTGGAGACCCATTGGACCCATTGTCAGTCTAACATTTGCTAAAACTCCATTGATTACCTGACCGCTTTAAGCACCTACTTCAACTGGAGGGACATGATGCTGTTTGGGATTATCTTGAATCAATGTAATTTCAGAGCCAGTGTGTGCAATAGACTCCCAAAGTCTGATTACTTCCTTTTCTGAAGTGTACAGTTACCATAGCAAAAGGCTGAAGGCCCCTCTGAGGAAGGATAGGGTTAAGCTTTATACTGAAACTTTTGGGGTTGTAGGAGGGTCCTTCCTAAAGGGGATACAGACACCCCAACAATCAAGGGGGTCAGGATTTATCAACTGTCTGAAGCCTGGAAGAGGCCTTGATTCTCTCTTGTAATTCAAAATGGCCTTTTGTTCTTTTGCTCTAGAATTGTTCTGCTTATACATATCAGTCAGGAACTTAGTAGGCTTCTTATCTATTTCACTTCTAGGAACACCATGGTTAACCAGTGAGTACCAAAGGTCTACACGAGTCATACTGTTATGAGTATTGTTTGCCTATGCTGTCCATTACAATAAACACATTCACCTTGCCTTTGGTGATTCAGTGCTGTCACTTTGTCCTTGTTACTCCAAGATCCAGTTGACCTATTACATCCAAGTCACCCAATGCAGTAACTGAGGTTTCAACTCCCAGGTTTTCTTTTCATAAAAAAGTTGGTGACTGGGCACTTTAAGTATGCTGGTGCTCCCCTCACAAATCTGTTTCATACAGTCTTAGTGAAGGGCAATTCTTCTGGATACCCCCATTGTGAGGGCAAAGATGAGTTTACATGGCAAATCCAATCCAGCATTCCAAGTTCTTTGGGCCTTTTAATCCTATCGTCAATCTTAAGCCAAGAGATATCAGGCAGCTTGAACTCATCCACAGTAGGCCACCTTTGGATCCATACTTCAGCTAACCAGTCACATAAACTCTTGGCAACTCTTCTAACTGTATGGACTGTAGTATTAAATCTATAATCTCTGCTCCATGGGCCCATTTCAATAAATTCAGCCTTATCTAATCTTATGTTACTTCCCCTATCATGCTACACCCTTAAGATAGATGTCTACACATATGCCACATGCTTCTGCTTATACAAGTTACAAAACCCTTGAAGTTCTTTAAGGGTGTACCTCACCTCCTCTTGAGTCATGCTTTCTATCTCACCTTTAGGGGCCTTGGTTATAAAGCTTAGAGGCAAAGATGGGAGGACACTGGAGAGTATCAACACCTCCTACAGGGAGAATCATTGCTGGTTCTTCAGACAATGAAGGATTAATTCCCTCAGGCAAGGATGAACAGGGCAACACTTCAGGGTGTGGGGATGGGGATTTGACTGCTGCTAAGGAAGGGGAGGTGTTGCAGTCTGGTTCACACTGCTGGTAGGAATCACCCAACCAAGAGCAGCTTCTGGGAAAATGAGATTTATTTTGGCTTACAAGCCCTAGTGAAAGCTCCATGATAGCAGGGCAAAATGATGGCATGAACAAAGGGTGGATATTACTCCCTGGCCAATATAAGGTGGACAATAGCAACAAGAGAGTGTGCCAAACACACTCATAAGCCTGCCCCCAACAATACACTCCCTCCAGGAGGCATTAATTCCCAAATATCCATCATCTGGGAAACTAGCATTCAGAACAGCTAAGTTTATGGGGGACACCTGAATCAAACCACCACATCCCGCCCCTGGCCCCTATAAACTGATAACCATACATGATGTAAAAAGAAATGAATTCATCTAACTTTAAAAGTCCCATAGTTCTTATCAATTCCAATGATGTTCATTCATCTCCATAGTCCAAGATCTTTTAACTAAGCCATAATATCAAAAAATAACCTCAAAAAAATCCATAATGGCACAGAATAAACATCCACATTGCAAAACATGGCATTGGGCATAGAAAAGAAACATTCAACCAATACAAGATTTAAAACAACCAGTGCAAACATCAAACTCTGTAGCTTCAGGTCCAACAACTCTAGCCAGTGACAAATCTCCAAGTCCGATAATTCTAACCAGCAACAAGTCTCTGGCATTCCAATTCCATCCCTCCAGCTGCCCAGCCCTGTAAAACTTCATCGGGGCCAGCAGCTCTTCTTGACAGCCATCTCGTGGTCCCAGCATCTCCACTGGGTCTCCACTTAAGTCCACGGTTCATCCTCATGGCCCCATGGGGTCCCCATGCAGGCAACCAACAAAACCTGTTTCACACTGCCCATGGCCATTTCCAAAACAAAAGACTGTGTTGCAAACTCAATGACCCTCTCTTTCCTGCATTTCTCATACTCCACAATACCAGGTAGAGTGCCAATTTGTTAATCCGGGGGAAAAAAGCAGACTTTGAAGTACAGGACACTCCTGGTTCCTTTGAAAGAATCGACATTCTTCCTGTTGACCCAACGCAGGTCAGCTAGCCCACTCTCAAAGGTTATAATCTCTCAATTGCAGCTTTGGGTGAATTGCAGTTCACCCAAAGATTTTTCTTTCTGTGTCATATCCCTCACCAGTTAATTTCTGTGCAAAGCAACCCTGCACAACTTCTCAGGACATCGGCAAAAGAGCAAGGTTCTCATACAAACTGCTTGCCCAATCCAGGCAAAGCTCTTTCTCACCCTCATGAGCCAACCCTCATAGTCCATAGTTCTTACTGCATTCAGGTCTTGCAGCTCAGACCAAAACAGTCTATCAAACTGTACTTACAGCACTGCAAGGCGTGTCTTAGGCCAAGGTTTCAAATCCTCCCACATTCCTCTTGAAAATCAGCTCCAAAAGGCCAAAGCCACACAGTCAGGTGTCTAGCAGCAATCCCACTCCCCAGTACCACTTTATTGTTGGAGTCAGGTTTGCATTGCTGGTAGAAATCACCCAACCAAGAGCAGTTTATGGGAAAAAGAGATTTATTTTAGCTTACAGGCTCAAGGGGAAGCTTCATGATGGCAGGGGAAAATGATGGCATGAAAAGTGTAGACATCACCCCCTGGCCAATTTAAGGTGGACAATAGCTATTAAGCTTAGAATCTTCCTTTCTGAACTTTTGCTTTTCCCTTAATAGTTTATCCAGAGATGCTAAAAGTAACCAACTAGTATCATCATTCATATTACTTTTCCACAAATATTCAAAAGTTTTAGATACAGAGTATGACTTCTTTGAATAATTCTTTGCTCTTCACAAGACATGACTCAGGATCACCAAATACATCTACTTCATGGAATTCTTTCAATAGTTCATACCATTGGTTATTAGTGCCTTCCTTATTATCAGTAAAACACTCTCTGTATTACCAGCAAAAGAGCTCTCCTTATTACTAGTAGGGATTTTAGTCACACTTAAGTTGGAGAGGCAACTCCAGATAGTACCAAGCCCACTAAAAAAATCCATTCTTACAAGTCTGTTTCTCTAGAACCTCTCCTGGTACCACAATCGGTATTAGTCAGAGTTTGCTGGAGGAACAGAAACAATAGAATGAATTGTATTAAAAGGAAATTTATTGAATTAGTTTACAGCCTTCCAACAATAGCAGTTTGCAAGTCCAAAATCAAGGAACCCAGAAACTTCTCAGTCCACAAGACTGGATGCCTCCACAGTCCCAATCCAGTATTGAAGGTCTGGAGGCTTCCTGGAGAGCTGCTGGTCTTCAGTCCACACTGGAAGAGAGCAAACATCACCAGTAGCCAGATGGGAGCCTGGTGAGAGTTCAAAGACTGAGTTGCAGAAATAACTGTGGACTGTGAAGCGTAGCTTAGAAGGGGAAAGAGCCTTGTCCAGGCTAGGCTAGGAGTAGCCTATGTGAAAGGCTGTCTACATTCAGTTCATGTCCTGAGAACTTGACTTGGGTTGAGTTTATAGGAAATGTACAGATGTATATAGTACAGAAAGAGATGAAAATTTCAGGCTAAAGAGTGCAGTTTGCTTCTGCTGTAACTGTTTGAAAGATAGTCACCATTTAGATTGACCCAGTTATTCTTTTTTTTTTAAATATTTTTTTATTTTATTTTATTTTTATTTATTTGAGAACGACAGACACAGAGAGAAAGACAGATAGAGGGAGAGAGAGAGAATGGGCGCGCCAGGGCTTCCAGCCTCTGCAAACGAACTCCAGACGCGTGTGCCCCCTTGTGCATCTGGCTAACGTGGGACCTGGGGAACCGAGCCTCGAACTGGGGTCCTTAGGCTTCACAGGCAAGCACTTAAAAGCTAAGCCATCTCTCCAGCCCGACCCAGTTATTCTTAATTGGGACAGTGGGACAAACGCAAAAGGAGTATTTCTGCTCTTCAAAGTTGGCTTTTTCTCTCCTGGATTTAACAAATTCAGTAGCTTGCTTGTTAATATGGAAGAATAACAAATGTAAGAAAGAGGAGTCACTGGATTATTAATGAACATGGTATTTTGGAGATGGTCCCCAAGCAATATTGAACAGGGTCATAGTACCTGAATATAGGCCATGGGGGATATGGCATAGAACTATGGGCTTCAGAGGAGACCCCATGATTTTTTAAGTGGCAGGACTGTGAGACAGCTGTAAAATAGGGCTGCTGGTTTTGGATTGAGTTTTTCTGGGTTGTGAGCAGGCTAGCTGGAGAGGCTGAAATGAAATCCCAGAGATTTAATCATGGGTAATACATACTGGACATGGAAAGCAGTATTTGATATTTTCCCTGCTTATTTTAGATCTTGTATTGGTTCAATCTTTTCTCAAAATGTCATCATCTGTAGTTTGAATGTGTAGCAGGGTGTTAGGGGTACAAGGAAGTCTTTGAACCCCAAACCATATGCTAGTTTCTAATTTTAATCAAAAAATTGAATTAAGACTGAGAAGGATAATTATTACATCGTTGCATTTATTGAGGGAAATACAGAGTTGAGGAAAGGCATCCATGTGGCTAGTGATCTCATGTGGAGGGCCTGAAAAAGCCACGGAAGAAAAGAAAGAAAAGAATGTTTAAGGAGTTCTTGCCATGTGGGGAACTGGAGGGAATGAAGGAGCCCATATGGAGAGTAAGGGCTAGAGGGTTCTCCTGTCTGGGCTGACTTTTTTTTTTTTTTTTTACTTTCAGGGATCCAGTCGCCATGTGTTTTGTCCCAGTAATATGAAGGTGTCCTCAACATTTTGTAAACATTCCTTTTCTGCAAAATAAAAAGATTAAATAGTATGCATTAGACATAATTTTGAATTTTTCTCCTTAACTTAGATAGAAAATATCTTCCTCTCCCTAATTTTCCCTTGATTTTTTCTTAAATAAGGTTTTTAGATCTAGCCAATAAAACTCCTAGTCAAATTTGAATTTCAGATAAATAATATTTGGCACATATTTATTCTAAAACATATTCTTTTTTTAACTGAAATTCAAATTTAACTAGGCATCTTATATTTTATCTGGCAGCTCCTAAAGGCCTCCTTTCTTTACTCTTCCATCATTCTTTTCTTCTCAGTCAGAAGTCTATTAGATTACTGAATCATTGCCTGGATTTTAATATTGCTGATATGTCTAAGACGTAGTTATCATGGTTCTCAAACCCACCTCCATAAATCCCTAGTTTTGGTATTTGGTAAATTAATTGCCCAAAATCTGAATACTTTTTTTTTTAAATGGGATTTCTTAGGATTGCTAGTGAGGATAAATTATTATACATTAAACAATTAATGTAGTGCCTGCCAGTTAGTAGGTCTGCAATGCATGTTAACTGTAGTGATGGTGACAATGGCACTATTACCATGTCCTCGTCACAGACTTACACCTTCTGAATTTTCAATGACCTCATTTAATTCTGCATTTCTCTTTGTGGCTTCATCACCTTTTTCTTTTATTCTGTAATGAATCTTCAGAATGAATGTAACCAGCACCATATATTACTGTCAGAGGAACCCCAAAACTCCACCAATTTTATTTCTCAGTTTCTAGATTCATGTTTCACATTTATTTATGCTAAAAGACCAGAGCAAAATGCAATCATTATTATGTGAGCACTGGTTAGAGGTCTACTTAGTGAGGAGAATAATAATGATATTTTATGAAGTCTAAATTCTATCAAAAGCTATGCTAGGGTATTTTTATATACACTATTCCATTGAATTCTTATAATACATGTATGAGTATACTGGCTGAGATGTACAGATAGGCAAAAGAAGAACCTCAGAGGTATTAAAAAAAGAAGGAAGATATTAGGACTTGGCTATTACTGGTAACCTCCATATACAGAGACAACAATAACATTTTGTTTGGATATTAGAGATTCTTGAGGACTTTGTTTGCCTTATGAATTTTCCCATTATATCTCATTTATCCTGCAGCCATCCTCAAACATAGAAAAAGCAAGATGATGAAACAGACTTGGCTGGAATCAATGTCCTGGCTGTAATTGAACAGTCTTCAGAGACTTACAGGGCTAAATGCCTTGATTTAATATGCTCATTTCCCCAACTATCCAGCAAGGGAAAACACTTACCTCAGCTGTGAAAATGCTTATCATTTGGTAAGGGCTAACTGGGATGCTATGATAATAAGAACTCTTAGACTCTTTCTCAGTGCAATAGGGAGGCATGTCAGGGTATGTATGTCTGCCATGGAAATGAGAGTTGGGGTCAGTAATGATAACCTGAGTGGAAGATCCAGAAGGAAAGCTAATTGAGGGAATTGTGAGATATTTGAAGTGATTTTTAGTGACCAATTACATTCAGTTGTATATTAAAAACCTCCAAAGTGATTATACGGTATCTAAAGTGCTTCAAAGATTAGAAGGATGGAATAATTTATTCTAAGAAAGTACTTACTTTTTCTCGTAATCATTTGCTTTTTCTCATCATTATTTGTTTCTGTTACAAGAGACAAAACTCAGGCCATCCTGAGACTACATAGTAAATTCTAGGTCAGCCAGGACTAGACCAAGTCCCTCCCTCCAAAAAAACAAATAAACAAACAAATGAAAAACAATCTTATCAGATTTGGTTTAAATGTTACCAATTCCTTGTGGTCTACATTGATAAAATAAATTGTAGTTCGAGAAGTGAGGTATTTTTCATTGTTGTTTTTGTTCATTTGTTTGTTTTACTTTACTGTGGATTAAGTTCAGGACTTCATTCAAGACTTTACCACTGGATTGCATCCCAAGCCCAAGAAGCAGCATGTCTTGAGTGTGGGCTTACAGAAGAAACAGGTACTTATGTGTCTTCATTAAATATATCAGCCTGTTAAGAAGCTATACAGTTCTATATAAGCAATGTCTAACTAAAATTTAGACACACACACACATACATATCACTGTAACAAACATAATGAGCTATTAAATATACGTTTCCTATTTGTTATGCAAATAAGATATGTACACTCCATACAGGGACATATTTAAAACTTTAATGGCGCAACATGCTAATTCATTGATTCATTTCCTTGCATTAGAAACTGCATTTATTATTCACATATATTCTTTCATAGATACAGAGAGCGTATGTAAGAAAATGTGTAGGTCTTGGAGCTCTGATAATTTTCAAAACTCATTCCCAAAAACTCAAGTTCACTAAAGCACAGATTGAAAAGTACAGGCCTGATGGAGAAGGGCAAAACCAAAGATGAATCATGAAAATACAAGAGGGGCTAAATGGAAAGCAGAATGGGTTTCCTGAAATCAGGGTGAGGGAAGGGGTCTAATCAGGGTAATGGGAGAGGATTATGATTAAATTACAGTATGTTTATGTATTAAATTTCCTTTAAAAAAATTTTTTTATTGACAACTTCTATAATTATAAACAATATCCCATGGAAATTTCCTCCCTCCCTCCACTTTCCCCCTTTGAAACTCCACTCTCCATCATATACTCTCCCCCTCTCAATCAGTCTCTCTTTTATTTTGATGTCATGATCTTTTCTTGCTGTTATGCTGGTCTTGTGTAGATAGTGTCAGGCACTGTGAGTTCATGGATATCCAGGCCATTTTGTGTCTGGAGGAGCAGGTAGTAAGGAGTCCTACCCTTCATTTGGCTCTAACATTCTTTCCACCACCTCTTATGCAATGGACCCTGAACCTTGGAAAGTATGGTTGAGATATTTCAGTGCTGAGCACTCTGTCACTTCTTCTCAGCACCATAGTGTCTCCTGAGTCATCCCAAGGTCACTACTATCTGAAAAGCGAACGTTCTCTAGCCAAAAGTGAGAGTAGCATTAATATATTGGTATGAACTTTAAGAGAAGTGCTTATTGGGCAGTTTGATAAACATAGTATATACTGTTAGCAAGACACCAGCAGACCTTGCAGCTCTAGGGCTCACGACTACCCTTGTCTTAGGTTTTCAGTATCAGGGATATATTCCCTCCCATGGAGTGGACATCCAGTCCAATTAGAGGGCAGTTGGTTTCCCCATAGCAGACATGCTACTATTGAAGCTGTTGGCTCATTTGGCCTGGCTGGCCAAATATAAGGCTTGCAATGTCCACTGTTGAGTATCTTCACTGGTGATTTCTCTCTCTCCCATTGTAACTACATACAGCATAGTTTTTTTCCAGCCTTTTGTCAGCTGGTCTACATTGAGGAGGTTTTCAGCTCAGCTCCAGCAGGGTTTCTCAGTGACCTTGCAGCCCAAGTATGTGGAGTCTTCAGCAATAGGGTTTTACCATCTATTTCTGGTGGGAAAGCAAGAGCCTTGGCAATAGCCTCTAATGTTTTGGGGGCATCAGGGACCTCCCTGGCCAACAACTCACTGGAAGATATCCCATCCCTGGAACTGAAAATTTTCTAGTAACAATCTATGGCTCATGTGTGTTCCATTGTCCAAAAAAGCAGGTTTCCATATGACTATTAGATTTTGATCAGCCTTGCCTCCACCTTTTCTTACTCAATCTCTCCCCCTGACCTCAAGACCTACTACCCCCAGTACACACCTCCTCCAGAAAATTCTACCTCCCAAAAGTTCTACCACTTGGCGAGTAAGTATGAGGCATATTCACAGATACAGAAGGCTATGAGAGACATCCTATGTTCAAAACACTACACATTGCTGTCTACACAGAAAAATATTATAGCTTGTAACTTATAGTTCATTATTCAAATATTGGTGCTGGGACAAATGAGTTGTAGGTAAAGTTCCTGTTGTGAAACCCTTGAGTACTTGGGTTTGGATTCTCAGACCCCATGTAAAAACTGGAAGCTATAGCAGGCTTCTCTACTTTTACCATTTAGTATGGTAATTTTAAATTCAACCTTTTTTAATTTTTATTTTTTATTGACAACTTCTATACTTACAAACAATAAACCATGATATTTCCCTCCCCTCCATCACTTTTTGCTTCACAACTCTGCTGTACATTATATCCCCTCCCTCTTTCCATTAGTCTCTCTTTCAATTTGATGTCATCATCTTTTTCTCCTATTATGTGGGTCTTGTGTACGTATTGTTAGACGCTGTGAGCTCATGGACATTGAGTCCAATTTCTGTCTGGAAAGTTGCATTGTAAGAAGTCATATCCTTCCTTTGGCTCTTACCTACTTTCCACCACCTCTTCCACAATGGAACCTGAGCCTTGGAGGATGTGATAGAGATCTTTCAGTGCTGGACACTCCTCTGTGCCTTCTTCTCAGCACTGTGTTGCCTTTTGGGTCATCCCAGTGGTCATCACCATCTGAAAAGAGAATTTTCACTAACCAGAAGTGAGAGTAGCATTAATATAGGAATATGAATATTAAGTGTAGTGCTTTCAGGGAAGTTTGGTGAGAATAATATATGCATTTATCCAGAAAACAGCAGCCTTTACACTCCTAAGGCTCATGACCTCCCCTGCCGTAGGCTTTTGACTAGGTTTGCAGTACCAGGCATGTATTCCCTCCCACAGAGTGGGCCTTAGTCCAATTAGAGAGCAGTTGGTTTCCCCCAGAGCAGACATGTCTCTATTGCATTCATTCAGTCAATTGGCCTGTGTGGCCAAATTTGAAGCTTCCAGTGGCCACTGTTTTCACTGCTGATGACTTCTGTCTCCAACAAGGATGCATACAGTGCAGCTTTTTCCAGCTTTAAGTTGGCCGGTCTTTCAGGGAGAAGGTTTTAAGTCTTTAGCAATAGAGTCTTACCATCTGTTTCTCAAGGGAAACCAAGGGCCTTGGCAATAGGCTATAATGTTTTGGAGGCAATAGAGACCTCCATGACCAACATCTCCCTGGAAGTTATCCCATCTATGGCACTGAAAATTTTATAGCAACAATCTATGGCTTTTTGATATGCCATTATTCAAAAGAGTAGGTTCTCATATGTCTTATTCAGAATATCTTGTATTTGATTGACCCTCCCCACCCTTCTTTTACACAATTTCTTTCCCTGGCCTTCCTTAGGCCTTTCTCCTCCCTGTAATCTGTTCTACTTATACATATATAATACTGTTCCCTTAAATCCTTCCCTTTCCCCTTCCCTTATAGCCTTTTTATAGCTTACTTGCCACTGCTACTGATTTTTGTCTCCAGCTCACACAGAAGTTTATACATATGTAGCTAGTACATGAGAACACACATTTGGTTTTCTGGGCCTGGGTTACCACACTTAGTATTAATCCTTTCCAGATCCATCCATTTCACTGAAAATTTCATCATTTCATTTTTCTTTACTGTTGATTAGAACTCCATTGTGTAAATGTACCACATCTTTATTATCCATTCGTCTGTGGAGGCACATCTAGTCTGGTTCCATCTCCTAGCTATTGTGAATAGAGTAGCAATAAACATCATTGTGCAAGTATCTCTAAGATAGTGAGAAGAGTCATTAGGATATATGCATAGGAGTACTATAGCTGTATCATATGGTAAATCTATTTTTAGCTATCTCAAGGACCTCCACAGTGATTTCCACAATGGCTATACCAGATTATGTTTCCACCAAGATGTCTGTAGCTGCCTGGATTAATATCTGCATCCTCTGTTCTTTTCCATTGATCTACATGTCTGTCTTTGTGTCAATATAGTGCTGTTTTTTTGAATGTGGCTTTGTAATGTAGCTCAAAATCAGGTATGGTGATATAACCAGCCTTATTTCTGTTGCTAGAAGTTGTTTTATCTATTTGAGGTTTCTTGAGCTTCCAAATGAACTTTAGGATAGTTGTTTTATTGGGATGCCATTGGAATTTTATTGGGGATTGCATTAAATGTGAGATTGCTTTTTAGTAAGACTGACATTTTCACAATATTGATTCTTCCAATCCAAACACATGGGATGTCTTTCTATTTCCTTCTGTCTTCTGCAATTTCTCACTTGGGTGTTTTAAAATTCTCATTGTAAAAATCTTTCAATTCCTTGGTTAAATTTATTCCAAGGTACTTTTTTTTTTTTTGAGGCAATTGTGAATGGGAGAGATTCCCTAATTTCATCCTCCACACGTTTGTTGTTAGTATAGGAAAGCTACTGATTTATATGTGTTTATTTTGTATCCTGCTACATTGCTAAAAGTGTTTATCAGTGCTCAGTTTTTTTGGTATAGTCTTGAGGGTTCTTTATGTATAGAATCATATCATCTGCAAATAATGATAATTTTATCTCTTCCTTTCCAATTTGTATCCCTTTTATGAGTGTCTCCTGTCTTACTGCTATAGTTAAGAGTTCCAGTACTATATTAAATAAGACTGGGGACAGTGGACACCCTTGTCTTGTTCCTGAATTTAGTGGAAAAGCTTCAAGTTTTCCCCATTTAGTATCGTGTTGGATGTGTTTGTCATAAATAGCTTTTATTATGTTGAGATATGTTCCTTCTATTCCCAGATTCTGTAATAATTTTACAATGAAGGGATGTTGGATTTTGTTGAATGCCTTTTCTATGTCTATTGAGATGATCATGTGATTTTTTTATCCTTAAGACCATTATATGATATATTATAATTATCTATTTGTGTACATTGAACTATCTCTGCATCTCTTGGATAAAGCCAATTTGGTCAGGGTTAATAAACTTTCTGATATATTCTTGTATCATATTTGCCGATATTTTGTTCAGAAATTTTATATATATATATATATATATATATATATATATATATATATTCATGAGGAAGATTGGTCTATAATTTTCATTTTTGTTCTGTCTTTGGTTTTGGTATCAGGGTGATGCTGGCTTCATAGTAGGAGTTTGGTAGAATTCCATCCTTTTTTATTTTATGAAAAAGCTTGAGAAAAATAGTGGTAGTTTTTCTATGAAGGTCTGGTAAAATTCACCAGTGAATTTATCTGGGCCTGGACTTTTTTTAGTTGGGAGACTTTTAATAACTGCTTGGATTTCCATACTTATTATAGGTAATCTTGATTTAATTTTGGTAGGTCATATGAATCAAGGAAATCATCCATTTCTTTCAGATTTTCAAATTTAGAGGCATCTATATTCTTAAAGTATGTCCTTATTATTTTCTGAATTTCTTTAGTATCTGTTGAAATGGTACATTTTTCATCTCTAATCTATTAATTTTTGTCTCTTCTCTCTTCTGTTCAGATTAGACAGGTCATTTACTTGAAATCTTTGTCAGGCCTTTCATTTAAAACACTTTCATTGGTGATCATGTCTGATGGATTTATAATTTTTGGTAGGATTGTATTGTCTTGATTTTTTTGTGTTTGGTATATTATAATGTAGCGACTTTTATATTCTGAATTGATTTGATGCTTGGGTTTCCTACTTACCTGCAGTGTTCTTAGATATGGCAATCCACCTCTATATACTTTCAGGATATGAGTTTAAGCTGCCAAGTGTAGCTCTTGTATGCCAATCCAACCACAGGAGGAATCCTAGGTGTTGAGTTTGTTTGCTAACCAAGTATTCTAGTGGACTGGGTGGAATAATTTACGGGCAAATTCTAAACTTCAACTGAGCAATATACACATTCAATTTAAAACAGCTCCGAGTATGTAATTGTGGGGATTAAAACAAACAGATAGCCTTATAAAGCTAAAATTTCTCAGGGTGTGTGTTGCTCTACACCCTTAATTCTTCTGTTCTGAATTGGATTCCAGGTTAGCCTGGGTCTGATTCAGACTCTGCCCCAAATAATGACAGAAGCAGAAGACAAATGCCCTATAAATATGAAAGCATCAATGGCAACAATATTCAACCCCCTAATATAGCTTATTTGAAAATGGTAAAGCCAGCCATGACTATGTAATCATAACCTGCCTTGACATAGAAAGAGAGATTAGCACTTCTAATGCAGACCTATGTACCTTTTGTTTTTTTGTCAGTTGGTCTTGTTACCTTTTTCAGGTGGCTTCCAATCTCCCCAATGCTGAGTGCCCACCTTGATTCCTCCATGTTGTGCTCTGGAGCTGGCATTATGATCAACTGTGCTGGATGTGCTGCTACCAGAGCCTAAATGCTGGAGGTTCAGAATTTCAGTTGTTAGGCGATGGAAGAGTGCAGAAAGCCTGGAATTTCTCACACCGTCCTGCCTGCAACCATTTCAGTAGCTCCTTATTTGATACCAGCTGTCTTTCCTTCAGATTTCTTGACTTTGCAAGGAAGCTGGTGAGGTTGTAAAATCCTCTTGTTTGGTTTCTGCTGCTGTCACATGGCATGCCTGGTGGGCAGAGCCAGGTGGGTGTGTGGATCAGTGGGCCACAAGCTCCTCAGTTAGGATTATGGCTATTTTCCTCCTTTCTGGTGGATCATGGTCTCTCCTTCTTCTCCACTCTGTCTAGGAATAATCTATACTACTTCACTTTTCAGCAGAAGAGTGCATTTCACCATGGTTTTGCCTAAATCCCTCCCAAGACTGGTTTGGCATGGTTCCTATGCTACCATCTTACCCTGAAGTCCCAAATTTAACTTTTGTAGGCAAAAACATACATTACAAAGCCCACTTGATATTTGAGGTAGCTTCGGTTCTATTCTTGTAGGTATGTATACTTGTCTAAGACTACATATGTATTTCAATAATCCACTTCTAATCTCAATCAATGACTATCTCTTCCTATGACTTGTAAAACTGGATAAAAGTCATTTTAACTTATGGACAATGTTGTCTTCCTGATTCATGAGAAGGTTTTTTTTTTTTTCTGATAAAAAGTCCTAGCAGTGACAGACTCACATATGGGAGCATACTTCATTCTTCTATTGCCTCAATACTTTATGGAGTAAATAACAAAACCCTTTGGTAAGTGTTTACTGTTGAGCCTTGTTTTACAAAGGAAATGAAGATTCAAGATAAAAAGGAACTTTGAAATATTCCCTGTCGAAGACTTGTTTTTACCCCAAGGAAGTTCTCATTGACAGAGAATATATATATATTGATTATAAAATTATCACACAATTGACAAATTAGTGTATTTCTTTCTAATTATCCTCCAGGAATGGTGAAAAAATGCTCAGAAGGCATGGGGTCAACAACATAATACAAGCAACTTTCTGACCACAAGGTGACTACTGTCTGCTGAATTTGGACCACCTGCCTTGTGAGAGAATGAAAGGCACCAGCAGAAAACAGATCAGATGGTAGGATTTGGGAAAAAGCCAATTTGCAGAATGTGAGACTCTACTGAATATATTACCCAAAGGTCCCATAATGAACTTTTTTGAGCACATAGAGGCAGTAGCTGCCATGAACTGCTGTTATCTGATTCAGGTTTAACCACTGGCTACTGTTTCTGGAAGACTATATTACCCCCTTCATTAGTTTATTAAGCATTCTCACTTGCTTTTACTCAAAACTTTCTGGGCAATCCACACATCAGAAATTCAAAATTTGTTAGGAAGAGTTTACCCACAGTTGTCAAGTAAAAAGTCACAAAGGCCAGGTGTGGCAGGCCATGCCTTTGATCTCAGCACTTGGGAGGCTGAAGTACAGGGACTACTGTGAGTTTGAGGCCAGCCTGAGTCTAATTCCAGTTCAGCCTTGGCTAGAGTGAGAATTTACCTCAAATAAACAACAACAACAAAAAGTCACAAAGTACTTTAAATCAGTGATGATCCTCACTCCAAACCCACCTCACAGCCTCCCTAAGTGCTGGTTTTTATGTGGATATTGGAAATAAGACATTTAGTGTGGTCTAATTCTATGGGACTAGTTTTAAAGGCTAGAGAGAACTAAGGTAGACATCAGAGTTTTTTTTTGTTGTTGTTGTTATTCATTTTTATTTATTTATTTGAGAGCGACAGAGAGAGAAAGAGGCAGATAGAGAGAAAGAGAGAGAATGGGCATGCCAGGGCCTCCAGCCACTGCAGACGAACTCCAGACGCATGCACCCCCTTGTGCATCTGGCTAACATGGGTCCTGGAGAATCGAGACTCGAAACGGGGTCCTTAGGCTTCACAGGCAAGCGTTTAACTGCTAAGCCATCTCTCCAGCCCAGACATCAGAGTTTTGATGACAATTTTTTCATAAATGAAACTATTAGATTATTTCTGGTAAAGGTAAAGAATTTAACTTCCAATTTGCTTAAACGAGTTTGAAGGATGGGGACTTTTTTTTGACATTCATTAGGAATCTAAATGTACCAATGAGGGTTGTAAAATACATTTTATTGAAGCTCATTTAGATTGGAAGCAGAGGAACATCTGTAACTCTTCGGACAGGGACTCTGAAGAACTTTTGATGCTTAAACTGGGATTGTTGCTATTAATTATTGGAGTGTCCAGATTATCCAGTAATGTGTGTAAAGAGCTTACTTACTGCCTGAGGCCATGTCACTGAAGTCCAAGAATATTTCACTCAGATCCCTTTGCTTGAGCTCTGAAATTTCAGCTAGAATCTGAAAAAGAAGCTAACGGAAAAAAAAAAAAAAAAAAGAAGACGCTAATGGAAGCAGAAGTGGGGTTGCTCTGTAGCAGTGACTCACTGAGGAATCCCTTCGTTAATTTACTTTTCTGAGTGTGTATGGTTGTGTGTGTGTGTGTGTGTCCCAGTAATTCTAATTTGCTTTGTTACATATAGTATTATGAAGTCATTATAATACTTCTTCCCCTAAGGGCATCTCATATATAGCCATGCTTTGGTTTTCTTCCATAGGACTTCCAAATTTAAAGTGAATATAAAAAGCCATCCACTGTTTACAAAATTAAATTGTAAGTCATGTAAACTCTCACTAGGTATTTTGTTTCTGAGGTCTACATCATGCTATGAACATTTTATAATAAAATGCCTTTAGCCTCTAAACTATCATTACAGAGGAATTAACAATCTCCACATATTTACTAGCACTACTTTCTGTATTGTTATATTGGTTCCTTTTTGATAGAGATACACTTAAAAATGAAAGGTCATCAAACTTTGCTTTTTGTCCACAGGCAAAGATAAGACACATACTCCTGGTAAATGGTAACTCAAATGCCTACTTGTTTAACTTTACTAAATTCATCTAAATAATTGCAAGTTGTTTTAAACTAATAATGATAAATAGAAAAGCGTAAGTATTATAAGAATAAAGCATCAGAATAAAGTTTTTCACTCCAAAATATCACTTGTTCATACCTTGGATATATGTACTTAATAAGAACTTGAGTCTTTAGTCATCAGTATACACTGGATATTACTAAAATATCATCAATAATTTGTGAAAACAATCATTAATGATCCTCACATAGATTTTTTTAACCTCAATTAACTTGGAAATTACTTTTATGGAAATTCACTAAATTATGTCTTTTTGTCCCCTCTGCTTGGTGTGACAATCAAGAAAGGATTTTTTTTTTTTTTAAGCAGTTTTAATTTGGTCACTCTGGCATGGCAGGTTTTATTACGAATGCCTACGTGCTCTTCAGAAAGACACTTCTCGACTCCCCGGGTAGAAAGCATATGACTGAATTTCAGCAGTTCAGTTTTTACATTAAAATATGGCCAGTGAGGAGCTCCAATCTGTCAGGGAAAAGTGGCCATGCGGCCAGAGTTATCATTTTACTTTGGGGGTCTTGTGTTTGCCAAGTGGTCAGCCAGCTGTCCAGCCTTTTAAATTGCTGAACTGAAAAATCTGAATAGTAAATTCCGCTGAAGCATTTAATAGTCATTAAACCTGAAGAATTTTTAAGAAAAAATCTAATAATAAATGTTAGTGTTTTAATAGCTATTCCCTTTAATTCCATGTCAAAGTTAGGTAGGAAATCTAAGCCCCACAGTTTCACATAGTCACAGGATATGTAGAACTTGGCTGAGAAGGTAATGCACATTAGCATGAGTTCAAAGTCTACTGTTCAGGTTGTACAAACTTCTCTCTGAACCGTAGTTTCATTATAGGAAAATGGGAATAGTAATAATAGTACTTGAAAAAAAAATGTGCTGGTTTTATAGAAAAACATTCACCATCCCAACAAAAGATAGGATATAACAACTGACTGAACTACACATTCAGGGCAGCCAGAAACTCCCATTAAATATAAATTTTTACTTACTAGCATGTACTTTTAAAGGCCATAATTTCAAACTTTGATGAGGAATATTATCAAATGTATGTCTTTCTATTTTATAAGGAAGTAAGAATTATGCCTTTGGGGTGATGGCTCCAAACCAGTAAAGTTTTTGGATAAGAAATTTGATTTGTCTCCCCTACTTTCCTTGGGGATCTGTGGGGAAGGCTGCAGGGAAAGTGACAGTCAGTCACGTTTGCTTGAGATAAATAATCAGTTGTGAGCTCAGTGTGTGATTCTTGTTAAAATCCAGACATTGGAACAGTTCCCGAAGCACACTGCCACCACCGCCACTACCAATCTCTTTTGCATCTCATTGGCATTTGAGGACGTTAATTGACTCATTATTGCAATTCATATTCAGGAAGGAAGTTGATTAAGGAAGGCAGATGTAGGATCTCCAGACACAGCCACGCTGTCTTGTTTGTCCCGGCAGTTTACTTGAGTTATTAGAATACTTAAGAAGCTGTAGCCAGAGGGACAGGGAACATGTCCCTCACGTGCCACCCTCACAGAACAGACTTCTATTTAAAACAATACAACTTCGAAAAATCTTATCCTAGCTTAAGGTCCAAATAAGCAGTTATTTTGGTAGCACTTTTATACTAATTACAGTTACTTTATTTTATTTGAATTGCTTGACTAGAAAGTTGGTTTCTGATATGTGTGTTTTATCAAAAACTAAATTTTAAACTCCATAAGATGTATCTCTAGAATCAATGGCATTAGAAACACTTAAAATTACTATCAGTGGAAAATTTTATAACTTATTTTTAGTATTTTCTCATATTGTAACTCTCAGTTTGATGACAAACTGATAGATAAATAGCAAATGTACTTTAATATTTATTTATTGCTTGTTTTCTTTTGTTATATTGCTCCTTATTAAACAATTCAGTTCATTTCCATTTTATATCTAATACTTTCTGCAGATATACATATATTTAAGCATATGTCTGGGTTAGATATGCACTTTCTATTTTTTTTTACTTTCTATTTTTAAATATGAATTAACTTGTATTTTGAGCACATTGAGCTATATCCTTAACAAAATGTTTCTCTCTAAATTGGCAAATACACACAATTCTGCAATCAATTGAACACAAAAAACAGTTGATATATTATTATTATTTATATTAAATTTCCTTAGTAAGGAAATGGAGAATTTTTTTTACCTTCATTAGAAGCATGTTCAGATTTTACTCTGAACAGATTTATGATTATCATCTTTAAAAAAACTTAATCCATGAGAAATTTATCATAAACAACTAGTCATACAAAAATTTTTCTTGTATTAATAACAATTATTACTGGCATTTAGTACCATTGCTTCCTTAACCCCCCATTGCTCATTTTTCTCAAGGCTAGCTAATATTGCCCTACTAACTATTTAATCTGTATTGACTAGACTTTAAACAAATATGTCTATAAAATATGTACACACACATAGATACATATACAAAACTAGAAATGATTGGCATAATTTCATATATCTCTTTTAAACCTTTCCCTGATAACTTACTTTCTCCACAATCAATTTCTTTGGACATGACAGCAAATACCACAATTCTTACTTCTCTTATATAATATGTACTTTAAGGAAGTGTTAACATTTCAAAGTATTTTTCAACATTTCAATTTAACCAAAATTTAATGAGCAACAATTATGTATGTGACTAGAATTTAGGGAAGTGGCACTGGCCATAGATAGATAAAGAATGCGCCACCTCTACTATCCAAGACCTTACAGTCCATTGAAGAGCAAGAGTGGCATAATGTAATTCAATATGATGCATGCAAAATGCAGGCAGTTCAACTGAAGAATAAGCATATTCAGAAATCCCCCAAATATGTATTCAAAATGAAGAAAATGAAGGAAAATATTTGTACCTCCTTCTTGAAGTCCACATATGATTTTGATATGAGGAAAAGGAAAGTCAGTATAGGGGAATGAAATACCATAGAAAAAATTCACAGAGGTAAAATACATGTACTAGGGAGGTAAAAAAAAAAAACAACAATAGTTCTGCATTATTAGGGAATAGAATGACTAAAAGAGAATCAGGAACTGTGCTCAATATATAGACAGGGATTTGACGGAGTTTGACTTTGGAAGATACGCTCAGGATGTGACACCATAGAGCATAGGTGATAAGTTTTAGCATAGCTAAGACAGACATGGAGGGTGTGTGGTAGCAAGAGGGGTCACTTGAGCAGATGATGTATCAATGAGCTAATGCTAGCCAAAGCAGATTAATATGCTGTAGTGGAACAAAATTTTCTATTGGCATAGTGGAGAAAGCAATTATACAGCTATGAGAAAAGTCCAGAGAGGTAGTCACCAGTCCCATAGAAGAGGCAATAAATATTCATTGAAGCTCCATGTATTTGCAGAAATACAGACTCAGAACTCTATGTGGTAAGAATGGGATGGCTGGAGAAAGGGGATAGAATAACACATTGAGGTTAATAAAAGAGACTGAGTATTGATTCTCATGGCTGATATAAGAAAAGAGGTAGGGAGAGAGAGGATAGAAACAAAGGAAGTACAATGTAGAGATAAAGAGGAATCTAACAAATGCCTCCATGAGGAAATGTCCACTAGGACATTTTAAGTGTGGCCTGGGACACATTACTGAGAACCTGAAGCTGTGGGAGGGAGAACACTAAGAGGAGGCATGCCCATATCAGCAACCAGAGCTGGAGGAAATTTCTCACCACATCTGCAACAATGTGATGATAGGAGGAGAAGAGTCATTACAGCAGAGTCTTCTTGCTGATGACCCTAAAACATGTCAACTCAAAGACAAAGTGGTGTGAAAATGAGACCATGAAGATAGTTACAGGCAAGGCAAAGAAGACATAAACATCTCTTGTCTTCACTCATTTGTTCAATTCTTCACTATGAACAGTTTCTGGGGTTCTCTGTGGGCCAAAATTACTCAGGCTTGGCTTATACCTGATATTTTTCCTAGTATCTTCATCCAGCTTTGTTCGTTCTTCATTTTCCTCTTATTTTTATATGAGGGATGGTTATTTCATACAGCATTTTTCATATTTTATAATAATGATGATCACAAATACATGGCTATAATAAAAATAGTTAGTGATATCTGAAAAAGAATTTCATAAACTTTTTCATTTAAACCTTCAGAGAATCTTTCAAGAAAGATGAATCAGGCATTGTGATTCCTATGTTATAGACAAAGAGTGAAAATAACATACACAGTGTTCTGTATGCAATAAATGTTTGTTAACTAAATTCTACAAACTCATTGTTAAGAGCCACATTGTCATTCTTAAATTGCATCCACTCTTTTCCCACAAATACTTACATAATCTAAAACTTAGAACATGAAAGTGAGATGGCACCTGTGTGGTCTTTTTTTGTCTTTACCACCACTAAATATTCCCAAACTGTACTTGCCCATCTCCAATTTAGATCATATACCCAAGGGACAACCCTCCTTAGCCTCATAAAGTTACCACTATCAAGTGAAAACAAACTTGTCAATTGTACTTTTATTAGCTTAATCATTTTTATTCTTGTTCACAGAAAAAAAATATACATCATAGGTTTGTACCTGCAAACCTCACATTAAGGGAAATACCTCTCATCAGCCCCTTGCTAAAGGCCTTGACTCTCACTTTGTATTTCAAAAGCAGGTGTAAAGAATCAGTACATCAGTTATGACAGTTCTAACTGACTTGTAAAGGCTGAAGCACTCTGTGAAGAAGCATTTTTAAGCCATGTCTGGGTTCGGTAGAAAAGAATGCCATGGAGAACGTCAGTATTATGGACAATGATAAGGAAAGATAAGAGATGTGATAAGCTTTATGTCATCTTCTTAATAACAACTAGGTTAGAATATCCCAAGATCAGGTGATGATATTGCCAGAAGAAGTAGCATCATGTCCAACTCTTTTAAGAATAAGGTCAGACTCACTTGCTTAGGACTAATGAGAGATCACTTACCAAAATAAAAGTAAAGTTTTGTTGAGAAATTTGCTTGTGATGCTAGAGATGGCAATTGATGCTTTAATCAAACACAGAAGTAGGACAGCTGTTTTTATCAATTCCTAACTGTATGTTTGCAAATACTTTAACTAAGTTTCAGGCTTTTCTGTATTAACCAGCTGACACTCATTGCAAAGGAAAAATGACAGGAAATTTAATTCAGTGAAAACCAAGTGATTGTTTTGAATTTTTTTAAAATGAATTTCTCTTTAGAGTTGACTAGTGTCAATGTATGGCATAAATTCCCAAGCATCAACATCAACAGAAATAACTAGACACAGACTATGAATACTAGTAGAGAAAATTCTCAACTCAGCATCACTTTGGACACATCCAAATGATATTTTTGTTTGTTGAGGTTTTCTTAGCACTGAACATTTATGAAGCCTGCTTTATTGGCAGAGTGAATTGTTTTCCCAGACCTAAGATACAGATCATTTCCTCCAGACCAGAGTCACCTCTGATTCATGTAACTTGCTCAAGGTCACTGGGCATGAGGGGCAGAATGAAGGATATTTTAAAGGCTGTTGAGTTCCAGACCATTGCTTACCCACTGGACCTCAGTAGAGGGAACTACAGAAAACCTGCATATCTACTTATCTACATATTTTATTTGGTTGATATTGTACATTCATAAAGTACTACTTGAACTCATGTTATGGTCCATTAATTTCAAAGCAGTTGAAAAGAATCAGACTCACTCCCAGATAGTTCATAGTTTTGAATGATTCTGCAATTCTGTAATTAAACATGAAAAGACCTTCAGTGTGTGTGGGAAAGTCTAGAGATTGTCATAAAAAGTCATTTTTATATTGTTTATTAAAAATTACATACCATAATCTAACATTTGAAATTTGTGTGCTCTGGATAGTACCTGGATTTTTTTGACTCCATCTATCTCCTTCAACAGAAGTAGCACATCTGAAAATTTCTCAGAATCAAAGTCCAATCAGGAAAACAAAAACCATTGCAGATCTAATTTAATTCAAAGTTACATAAACCATAGAACAGTGAAAGCTGACAGGAGATGAGGAGGTAAACTAGAGGACAGAATTAGTATTAGGTAGAACTACAAGAACAGAAAGAAAAGTTTCCAAGACCTAGAATCCAGTGTTGTCCCATTGAAACCAGAAGCATGTGAGGAGTACCCTAATGGAAGCTGGAATCATATAGGAACTTCCTTGTAAAAGCTAGTGCAACATATAAGGCTAGATGCTTCTAGAAACACAGTAGGACATAGGCTAGGAGGAATTCCCTTTCTCATTCTTCCATGTCCTTCAAAACTCTTACTTTGCTAGAGATTAAAAGTATGGGAATGTATAGTGCAGAAGGAAAATGAATCTTAGAACAATTGAATAGTCAATTGGTGAATTATCTTATGGCTCTAAAGGAAAATAATACAAAATGTTGTTTTTAAAAAGTAAGTTTAGCCAGGCGTGGTGGCATATGCCTTTAATCCCAGCACTTGGGAGGCAGAGGTAGGAGGATTGCCATGAGTTTGAGGCCACCCTGAGACTCCATAGTGAATTCCATGTAAGCCTGGGCTAGAGTAAGACCCTACCTTGAAAAACAAACAAAAAAACAAAACAAAAAAAGTAAGTCTGTTTAGTTTCTTTCCATAAAAATCCTTTTTTTTTTTTTTTTTTGAGGTAGGGTCTCACTCTAGTCCAGGCTGACCTGGAACTTACTCTGTAGTCCCAGGCTGGCCTCAAATTTACAGTGATTTTTCTACCTCTGCCGGCCAAATTCCAGGATTAAAGGCATGTGCCACCATGATTAGCTTTTCTGATCTAATTTTTGTTTTGCTTTGGTTTCTTCCCATCTAAAGTTATACATTTTATTTACATGCCTATGTCTGTGCATGAGTGCACATGTTTTTATGTGGAATGGGAGGTACGCAGAGACTGATGTTGAGTGTCTTCCTCTATCACTATTCCTCTTATGTTTTGAAAAAGAATCTCTCAACAACTATGTAGACAAGCTAGTCAGCAAGCCGTAGGGATCTTTCTGCCTCCACAGCCACAGTGCCAGGATGACAGGCTCTCACCACCACTACTTTTTTATTTTTTAACATGGGTGTTGGGGTTTTCACAGCAAGTACTTGACCCACTGAGCCATCCCTAAACCCTTAGAACAAGTGCTTTTAGCATTAGCATTAATATGTGTCTCCTTTCTGAATCTTGATCTCTCTGAAGTCATATGACTTTTGTCTTTTAGCAGGGTTTTTTTTTTTTTTTGGATATGCTATGAGAATATGATAGTTATTTTCAGATGCCCAGTGACAAACATGAACATCATTTCAGGGCATTCCACCTTCAGCTTCAAAAGCACAGGGAATACAGAAAACATATCCTTGTCCATGGACAACCCTTAACATCTTTGTGAGTCTTCTGATGACCACAGAAGGTCACCAAGGATGACAATTATATAGCATTTTTAACAGGATTTTGTAATAGAGAAAAATTGCAGACAGAATGCTCTGTACATATGTTCCTATCTCCTTTTCTTAGAGTGAATTTCAAAACCCAGAAGGTATTTAGCCATCATGTCCTAGATACTCTCCTAGGGATGGGAAATATGTATGTGTGCTAGGTAAGACTGCTATAGAGTACACAAACACTTATTTTGTATAGGGAACAGGTCTCAGAAATCTTAGAAGGACAAATCTCACTACTCTCTTTTTATGGCCATTATAAAAGACCTGTTGGTACTTCAGAGGAGAAATTATACTTCTGTTGATTTCCTTGTTGAATTACATTATAGTGCTCATATGCTAGGCATGAAGTTTCCAAATCTGGCTTCTTTTTCTAGGAAGAAACATACAGAATACATAATAAATAGGCTATACTCTTCTTTTTTTTCTGAGTTCTGATTATATATACCAAATTATATAAATAGAAGTAATATCTTAAGAGAAGATAGTGGCCTCTGCCACTAAAGATTCTTCATAAGGTCATAGAGGGCCAGTGCTGGAAGGGCTGTTAGAACTCATCCATTCCAAGTTCTTACTTGCACAGCAGGCACTTGACTGGCCTCCCTGTCACTTCTATCTTCTACATTCCAGTTCATCATATCTATACTTAACAAATGGGTTTTGTCCACCATTATATTTCTCTACTGTTATAAACTTATAATTTGTGAAGATTTTCTATTCTGTACTTAACTTTTGGATTCAAGATAGCAGTTAATCAGTTCAATATATGATGAGAATAAATACCTACCATGTTTGATTTCCTCCTTGTCCACAGTAGCATATGTTCCAGCTCTTGAGAAAGAGCTGCTTGACCCCAAGCTCTATTTCAGAAAGAGCAGATTTGATCTAACGATCACTGATTGTGTTGATGAGGTAACTCAGGCCTCTTGTTATCTATAACAAGGACAGTCTGAAAAACTTCTTCGTTGTTGAGTGCTGAATGAGCAGAAATGCATGGAAAGGTCTTATTGACACAAAATCAGTTCCTAGAAAATAATGACTTGGGTATGATCTATGCTGGAGTCTAAGTATCCTGGACATTTTCCATGCACAGAAAGGGAAGTGAAAACCTTTGTCCTAGCCCTGAGCAATGAAAACACTATTCTTTGAATTTGTTAATGGTTTTATCTGATAAAGCTGTACAGAGAAATATTTCTCATGGAAGGAATTTTTAAGTTCAGATATGAGACAAGAGCTAGATGACAGAGATTTTTAGCTATAGTGTTCATAATATGTATTGAGTGAATTTCTAGAAACGCAACATTGAAGCAAGATCATACAAACAGAAAGAAATAAGTTCTTTAAAATGTACAGCCAATAGCCCAGAACCTATTTCTCATGAGCTGTCCCTTCACTGAAGACTCTGGTGTGTCTGAGGTGGTTGTAGGTTCTATGATGGAAAGGAAAATTTCATAATTCCTCATTGCCTCTTAACAAACAAATTTTGCTCCCATTCTTTTTCTTTATAATTGGGGTTATTTACTGTCTTCACCTTGGAAAAATGTGGTCACAAGCACTCCCATGACTTCTTTGAGCCTTAAGTCACACAGAGGGAAACTGCAAAAACAGTTTCTCTGAGTCTTGAAGGTTTTTTATTTTTATTTTTACATTAGTTTTGCTTTGGGAAAATGCATTTATTCAAGCACAGTCTCGGAGTCTAGAAAATGTGATACCATTTTGCACTGAATTTTTAAATGCAAAAAAAAAAAAAAATTGGCCGATTAGCAACTATAACTTCTTGTGATTCTGTTCCAGTAATCTTGGCGAATTGTTACAGTGTAAACCCAGAAAATTAACATTGCTAGATAAACAGTCTGATTATATCTGGCACAATCAAGGTTTCAAAGTGAGAAAATGTAGTTTCCTAAGGCCTCTGACAGAAAGCCACTCTCAGACCTTTTCAGAGGCTATCAGAAATTATCACTTGACATTAATTGTGGCATGAACAAAAAGCTCTGAAGTCTTATTTGTAGTTAGCCTGTGGCTCTGGGCTAGCAAGTTCTCTCTCAAATGATCAGTACTTAAGCTCTGGGTCCTAATGAGTGAAGGTTAGCTAGAGGGAATGTAGGTGAAAGAAGCAAAAGACTAAATCATCCTTTATAGGGAAGGAGGCAGAGAAGTAAAGTCTCCCTAATGTTTAGAAGTCAGACCGTGTTTTAATCAATGCCCCCCCACCTGCCCCACATAAGCTAAAGAAGTCCTACTGACGTTCCCAGCTGTAAGAGTAGAAGCCTGGTTTCACATTTGCATGATTTTGAAGGTCAAATGCCTGCTATCCAAGTCTTACTGATCCATATGGACTAGAAATGCCACAATATGCAATCATCATGGAGGCAGATTGTCTCCTGTAAATCTGTCCTTTCTGTAACACATTCAAAATGTACCGTATTGGCTGGATTATAAATCCTTTCAGGAAATGTGTGCACATTTGTAGAAACAGCTTCACGTTGATGGATGATGGCATTGGTGTGCAGAGAACCTTTAAAATAATTTATCATATGGATAAATCTGGTTTTGCATGTGTCTGGGTTTCCTGTGGCCAGGTACACCTCTAACTCAAAATCATTTTCCAGAAGTGAATAAACCCATCGTCAAGTTGTTCCCGATGTTTGTTTGGAAGCTAAGGAACATATATATCTTATGTTAGTCTGTATCTCAACTTTATTTGTTTAGTAAAAATTCATTTAAGTTCGTTTCTTTAAAGCCTGGGACTTTTTATCAAAATCTGCAGTGTTCTCTATATTGTTCAGTTTCATTAAATAATCAATTTCCTCCCCTAATATATTCAAAAAGTCATTGATTTGGACTGGGGAGTTGGCTCAACAGTTAAAAGTACTTACTTACAAAGCCTGATAGCTTGAGTTGGATTCCCTAATACCCACATAAAACCATATGCACAAAATGGCACATGTGTGTGGAGTTTGTTTGCAGTGGCACTAGGCGTTGGTGCACCCATTCTATTTTTCCTTGCAAATAAATAAATCAAATTTATATTATATTATATTATATTATATTATATTATATTATATTATATTATATTATATTATTTAGTTAGTTATAAGAGAGAAAAAGAAGATAGGGATAGAGAAAGAATGAGCACCAGGGCCTTCACTTGCTGCAAATGAACTCCAGACACATAAGCCACCTTATGCAACTGGCCTACATGGGTCCTGGGGAAAAGAACCTGGGTTCTTTGACTTAGCAGGCAGGCACTTTAACCATTAAGTAATTGCTCCAGTCCCAATAAAAATATTTTTAAAAATCTTGCCAGCCTGGGTTTGGCTGGGGTTCAAAACCCCAGTACCCCCATAAAAGCCAGATGCACAAAGTGGTACATGCATCTGGAGTATGTTTACAGCAGCAAGAGACCCTGGTACACCATTTTCTTTCTTCTCTCTTTCTCTCTATTTCCTAGCATTAAAAACGTACATAAATATTAAAAAAATAAGTAACAAAATGTAATTGATTTTATAATTATTTAAACTTACCAACATTCTGAAATATAACCACATTTTTTTTAAAAAAAGGACACAAATTAACAAGAATTCCATTTGTTCTGGAAACCTGAGAAAATTTTCATATCTAATTTGTAGATGTTCCTATATACACTAACATTAATATTAAGCTTAACACCCTCTCTAAGTAACTTCTCTTATTTTACTATTAAAAATATCCTTTCTCCTTAGACATCCTGTGCCTTGTACATCATTGATATGCTGTAGCATTTTTCATACTCATAAAGAGAGATCCGATGTTTGTTCCAGTAACTAGTTTAAGAAAAGAATGAATTTAAATTTCAACTGTTTGAAAATATAATAACATCAGAACCAGTAAAGATTACTTTTTGTTTGTTTGTTTTTGTTTTTCGAGGTAGGGTCTCACTCTAGCTCAGGCTGACCTGGAATTCACTCTATAGTCTCAGGGTGGCCTCGAACTCTCAGCGATCCTCTTACCTCTGCCTCCCAAGTGCTGGGATTAAAGGAGTGAGCCACCACGCCTGGCTAAGATTACTTTTTAAAGTAAAAATCCTTGTTAAACAATCAGACAAATGAATCCCAAATAAAAGTGACCAAATAAAATCAAATGGTGAGTCTCTGACTACCCTGGAGTTAGTACCAGAGCCTGAATTGAATTAGATAAGCATAAATGCATTCCTACCATATAGGATGCTTCTCACTGAGGCAGAAGAGTAAATGAGTAGCTGTATAGATGTTTTGCATGCTGTTTTCACTTGTTAGTTTGTTTTGTCCAACTGATGTCTTGTTTTGCACTCTAGTTAGTTTACTTATGTTACTTCCCAGAAAATAAGATGTCATTCTTTCTTTTATTCATTCATTCCACAAACATAGCTTGAGAATTGAATATATGACAAACACTGTAGTGAGTGATTCCAGAGAAATTGCAGTCTACTGATACAACCTTAGCACAGATGAGCAAATAGCTTCCTTATACAACTTTGCCACAGGTTTCTCCAAAGTTCTTAAAGTCAGGTGGAGAATTTAGAGCCACCGGTCTCGATCTCAGCCCCAACACTTTCCTGCTTTCCCTTAGGAAAATTGCTAGCACTTTCTATTGTATCTTTCTACCATAATGTGCATGCTATAAAACTATAATACTTATAAAGCCGCTGTGATGAGCAATTAGGAAGTTGGCATAACTTGAAAATTTCAAATCAGGTCAAACGCAAAGAAAGTATGAACTAAACATTAGAGGAAATCATTATTTTGCTACTACCAAAAGTTGAAGTCTTCTCCCCTGATAGCCTTCATAAAAACTATGGTCAACATTCTATTTCTAATGTTTTAAGGCCCTCCAGTTCCCCTGCCCACCTTTTACTCCCACAGATTATCTCATTTTAAGGCACATTTTAATGGCTATTTCTGCAAACAGAACATCTAACAGTTTGGTGATGAAATCAGGGCAGTTTGAGACTTCGCACGCTAACTAGTTACACTGCACAAAACCTAACAGTTTGCTGTCTGTTTTAAAGAAGCCTTCGTTTAGCCATACTTGTGGCAGCACATGTAATTGAAAAGAGGCATATGGAGACCAGCATGCAAAGCCTAACAAACACTTCAGAGTGGCTTAAAAATTATGCTAATCAGTTTGGAAAACCATAATTCTTATTCTAAAAAGAAAATAAAAGTCTTCTTCAAACCTAAGGTAATTTTTAAGGATGTAGAATCATTGTTGACATAATTCAAACACTGGATTTAAACACTGGAAATAAAATTGAAAATTACTTTAAAAAAACTTAAAGGAAGGCATGAAAATGCTCATGACCAGTACTTTTGTGAAGCAGAATGAATTCTTCATGGACATAAGCCAGGACAGCAGCTCATGGTCAGGGTCAGGGTCAGACTGTCTCTCTCCAAGATGTGGGGAAGTGACATGGGCTCACAACACTCCCCCATCCACAAGAAGACGCTGAGCATTACCTGAAAACAAGGAAGGCATCAGATGAACAGACCTTTGTAACAGAATGTGCATCTGCCAAGACAAAAATACACGACAAGCTTCTGGTGCTGGCATGCTGACAGTATGAGCAAGCTGTCTTAGTAGTGATTTTGCAAATCAGTTGAGTTTAAATTCTATATAGGCCGTAGGGCCCCTGGAGCATCACTTACTATATTTGGCCTGCTTCTTTATCTGTGTTTGGAATAAATAGGCTATGGATAAAAACCATGCCCTATATGGGTTTTGCATATACTGATGAGCTCTGTGTATGCAGCATAGGTGAACTGAATGGTTGACTACAGATTAAGTGTGCATACACATGCATTCTCAGGCTTTCTAAATGTATTTTTAAGTTGTTTTCCTGTGTGAATCTTTCTCTCTCTCTCTCTCTTTATAAGTTCAGTTCTCTGGCACTTAGTAACCCACAAGCTGCTGTTTCTTTTTCCAAAGAAGTTGAGCTTGATGGAGGGGCCAAGAAAAATGAGCCCAACTGATGACTGCAATTTTGAAAGAAAATATGCTTTTTATCAGAGACCACATGTTGCCAATGCCAATTACAGTGAAACTGGGAGATTTCATCAGATACCAACCTGGAGAGGAGAGAAAAATGTGCCAATAAAAGAATGAAAAATATGCCTCAGGTAGAATTGCTGAGTGGACCATTAAAGTAAAATAAAAAATTTAAGGTGGAAAATATAATATACATTGTGGATAAAGTAATTTGTTAACTATCTAGAAAAGGAATTGCACAGAGGTAATGCCATGGATTTTGACTTAAGCTGACCTGGATTAAATGCTGGTTCTGTCACTGATGACTAAAATGATCATCATATCCCCCAGACCTAGTTTTGTCAATTGTCAGTCAGGAGTCTTGGAATCAAAGCCATAGTTTCATAAAAGTTTTTTTGACAAGTACTGAAAGAAAAAAAAATAATTGATTAATGTATGGATTAATAGATTCATAAGATGTTCATGTTCATTTTCTTTATTTTTCTTTTATTTTATTTGAAAGAGAGAGAGAGAGAGGTATAAAGGGAGAGAATAGGTGCACTAGGGCCTCCAGCCACTGCAAATAAGCTCCAGATGCATGCAGCACCATGTACATCTAGCCTGCATGGGTACTGTGGTAGTAAACCTGCATCCTTAGGCTTCACAGGCAAGTGCCTTAACTGCCAAGTCATCTCTCCATGCCCTATCATGTTCCTTTTTTAAAGGGCTATATGGAACTTCTTAGAATTTTCTTCTTAAAAGAAAAAACATTGTCAGTATCCTTTTCATTATTCTGGTATATTTCAAAGCTTGACAAGTAGTATGATGATGAGGAGGAGGTAGCATGTTCTTAATAGTTTTATTCCTGGCATCAATGCATATTATATTTGCGTTACCGTATAATTGTGTCTTATCCAAAAAAGTCACTTTATCTGTTAGCTTGAAAGGACCTGATGTCAATTTTAAAAAATCTCACCTTTAGGGCTGGAGAGATGGCTTAGCAGTTAAACGCTTGCCTATGAAGCCTAAGGACCCCGGTTCGAGGCTTGATTCTCCAGGACCCAAGTTAGCGAGATGCACAAGGGGGCACATGTATCTGGAGTTCGTTTGCAGTGGCTGGAGGCCCTGGGGCACCCATTCTCTCTCTCTGCCTCTCTCTCTCTCTCTGTCTGTTGCTTTCAAATAAATAAAAATAAAAAAAATTAAAACAATGTCTCACCTTTATATTTGTTACTTGTTCATGACAAAATACCAAACAGAACCAACTTAAGCCAGCGGAAGTATTTTTTTGTTTGTTTGTTTGTTTCACAGCTTCAGAGGATTTCAGCCCATTATACAGAGAAGACACAGCAGAGACACTTGACACTTGACGGCAGCAGGAGCATGTAGCAGAAGCTGATCATAGCACAGACATGAGGCATGCAGCCCAACAGGCAATAGGGGCCAGTAAAACTTTAAAAGGTCTATCCACAGTGAACTGCTCTGCCAGCGAGGCCTCACCTGCAAAGATTCCAGTACTACCAGCTGGCGAGCAGACAATCCAAAATGAACCTGTGGAGCGCATTTCAGACTTAAACCATAATGACTGTGAAGTCACTCTGCATTTCTTTCCACTATTCCTCAAATGTCTGTCAACCTCAAAGGTTATCCTAAGAGTCAAGTACAAAGAACCTTGCCAAACTGCTTGTACTCATCATATGGTAAATGTTAGTACCTTTCTCCTTCCTTAATTGAATAGTTTTCACACTTTAAAGAACTAATAAAAACTTGTTACCTAAATGGACTGGGCCATTTTCCCTAAGAAATTCACAAATAGAAATATTTTTCTGCTTTTCCTAAGTGCTGAAAGAGCTTTTAGGTCTTGGTAGAAATAAATTTTAAAGTTTGTGGCAGTCAGTATTGCATTGCTGGCACAAAACCCCTGACCAAAGGCAGCTTGTGGGAGGAAAGGGTTTGCTTTGGGTTTATAGACTCAAAAGAAAGTTCCATGATAGCAGGAGAAATGTGAAATGAACAAAGGCCAGACAACCCCTTCTGGCCAACATCAGATGGACAATAGCAGCAGGAGTGTGCCAAACACTGGCAAAGAGAAGTTGCCTATAACACCCATAAGCCCACCCCCAACACAATACACCTTCTCCAGCTGGGTTCTAATTCTACCCTCCAGCTGGGTCCTCATAGCCCAAGGGAAATCCCCATCTCCAGTTAACAGCTGTCTTTAGTAGTCAGCCCAAACCACATTTCATCCACGCCACGGCTCCAACAATCCTGCTTCATATCTCCCAGTGGCCATTTCCACAAAACAAACCATGTTGCAAACCCAGTGACCCTTTCTTTCCTGCATTGGTTATACTCCCATAGTACCAGATAGGTACTAACTTTGTTAATCCAGTGAGGAATGAAGCTGAACTTTGAAGAGTAAGATACTCCTTCAGTATTCAGGACCCCTACTTTCAAACAAATCAGCATTCTTTCTGCTGTCCCAATGTTGAACAGCTGGCCCAATCTCAATGGTTGTAATCCCTCAAACAATTATAGCTGAATGTGTGCTATCTGTAGTCTGAAACTCATTTTTTCCTGTGCTATTTCCATCTGCTCATACCAGCCAGTTTCTATGTAATGCAACCCTGTGCAAGTTCTCAAGACATAGGAAGATGCAGTAAGCCTCTCATACAAATTGCCTATATAGCCCAGTTCAGACAATGCTCTTCCCCTCATAAGTCAAACCTCATAGTCCACAGTTCTTACTTTATTAAGGTCTCTCAAACTCAGACCTTAATGGCCCATCAGACTGTGCCTTCAGTACTGCAAGGTTTCAAATCCTTCCAAATCCTAGATCAAGGTTTCAAATCCTTCCAAATATCTCCACAAATCAGTTTCAAAACACCACTAACCATAGAGTCAATTTGCTAGCAGGAATGATCCCACTCCTATGGTACCAATTTTTTGTTGTAGTTGCCTTCTTGTTGGGACAAACACGTGACCTGAAGCATCTCATGGGAGGAAAGGGCTTACTTCAGGCTTGCAGATTCCAGGGGAAGCTTCATCATGGCTGAAGAAGCTGACTCACATTATCATACATCCACAGTACAGACAGAAAAAAAACAATCCAAGCTTGATCTGGCTCAGAGCGCACCTAGTAGGACTGAACTCAAGGTCTGCCCCAATGACACACCTCCTTCAGCAGGCCTCTGCCTGCTGAAGACTAAGTAAGAAGTTTAGTCTTAATCAAAAATACCTAAGGGTATGGAGATGTTATATTCAAGCCATCACAAAGTTATATCATATAGGATGTAGCTAATGATAGAAAAATCAGGTAGTACACATGCATTTTATCTGCATACATTTTAAATAAAACTCACTTTATACCTTTTTGAAATTTCTAGTGAGTATACAGGCACTTGTTCTGAACCAACCTATCATTTATCAGAATGTTACATTCTACTATCATGAAGCTCTGGAAATGATTTTTGTTGTTGTTTAGATAGATTTACCAAGCATGTCTGTATATCATGACAAAATCTCTTAATGAAAAGAAAAAAAATTGATTCTCTAATTTTTTCATTTTGCTAATTAAGGTGTTTGAAGTTTCAGGGACTGGTATCCAGACTTCTTGTATTAGCCAGGCTATCTGTATACTAACATGACAAAACCTAGGTCAGTGCCAAGGCCAGTGGAGGAAGAGGGTCTGTAGTAATGTGCCTTTTACTCATCATGTATGTATCCAATCACATTAATTATGTACATTTTCTCTGTGCCCTGCATGTTCTATTCCAAAAGACCTAGGTGTGAAGACACCCACAGACCTAAGTGTGAAGATCGAATAATAATCTCAGAAAATTAAAATCATCAGACTCAGTCTACAGCATTTGTTGAAAAGAACATCATTTGCTTGGCTGAGATGTTTTATATTTTCCTACTCTCTGCATCCTCGGAGTGTTTTACTCCTCTTCCCACATAGCTCCAGCTTTCTGACATCTCTTTAAGACATGCTCTAAGAAATAATGTAAGTTTCATTCACACTATTCATCCTAGTTAGTCATGAAAAGAAATAGCTATTTTAGTTCTGTAAACATAGACTCAAGTTGGGTACAAGCAAGGACAGTATTATTGTACTCAGAATTCATGAAATCAGGGCATTGCTGGTAAGAGGTACTAGCAGGTTCATCTGAACTAAATGGAAGTTGTTTCCACATGGGGCCTCTATATATGGATATTTCTATTAATTCACAGCTCATTGTCTTTGTTATTACTCTGTTAGTGGAATCTGTTAAAAATAATATTAAAGCACATTGTTAATATGAGAGTACACATTGTACAATATTGCTAATATCTATGGAGTTGTTTTCTTTTAAATTTTACTTAGAGGTATATAGTAAAATGTAACATTTTAGGCTCTCTCTCACACATATTATATCAGAGTTTTAGGGGAAGGACTAAAAAGGTTTTGCATATATTGAAAGTTGACTAAGCAATTTGGGGGAATTTTGAACTAGAATGCAAATCTAAAGTGAAGGCAAGAACTGCTATTATTTTGCTTGCCACATTAACACTCAGGATATCTTAGGCATTCAATTAATTTGTGCTGAATTTATTCACTAATTATTAACCTCTATGCAAAAGTATGCTATTGTAATGATTCAACAAAGTGTATAAGAACCTCAAAAGGTGTTCTTGATATAAAATTTAAGGAAATGGAGAAGAAAACATAGAATGTTTTTGGAGACTTCAAATATTTGGAAAGGTATCTTTTAAATGAAAGCAAAAATATTCCCCTAAGAATTACCAATGTACAATAAAGATGATAAATAAGAGATTGCCGAGAGTAAAACTTTTGTTTTACAAAAGAAACTTTAAAGAGAAAAAAGACAGGCCTATGCTAAGATAAAATATTTGCAAACTAGCCAGGCATGGTGACACACACCTTTAATCCCACCAGTCAGGAATCAGAGGTAGGAGGATCACTGTATGTTCAAGACCACCCTGAGACTACATAGTGAATTTCAGGTCAGCCTAGGCTAGAGTGAGACACTATCTCAAAAAAAAAAACAGAAAAAAAAATTTGAAAATCACTTATAAAACAGAGGATTTGCATTTAGAATATGAAAAAGCTCTCAAATTCAACTGTAAGAAAGTAAACAAAAATTGAATATGAGCAAAGATTGAGCCATGTTTAACAAAAGAAGATGCTTTGATGGCAAAGAAGGCATAGGAAGGATGTTGACTATCGCTGATCATTAAGGAAATTAAGAGTGAAACTGTAAAATACCACTAAGCATAGAGTAGTTAAAAGTATTGACAAAGCTGATGTGAATTCACTGATTTCTGAATAACTAGAATTCTTGTGTATTTCTAGTGGGGAAGCAACAAAATAGTAATGTCTGTATTAAACAGCTTGTCATGTTTTTACAACTGAACATACACTTACCATGTGACTCAATAGTCCACTTCTAAAAATAAAAGCGTAATCACACAAAAATCTTCACATGTATGTAGCAATTTTACTAATCATCTCCAATATGTAGAGTCAATAAACTATGGTGTAGTCATGCAATGAAATGTTCAGAATTAAACCCATTTTTCTAAGAGAAAGGAGAGATATACAAATTTTGATATAATATAGGATTCTATTTATCTGACCTCCTATAGCAAGTCTCCTGACATCTCATGTGAAAGGCAGTAAACAGCTATTAGAACTTGAGGGTGGTAGGAAGATTTGACTTCAAGAGATTGGACAGAATTGGCACTGTTTTGTATCTTGACTAGGACACTGACTGACTACAAAAATAAAATAAGTAAAAAATACATAAAGTAGTAATTTATTGTATGTAGCTAAAACAATTAAGGAAATGGAAGGAATAAAAAGTTAGGAGTCATTATGATTTAGTGATGAATTATATATTTTCATTTCACAGATTGTTCTATAATGTGGCTGATATACTTAGGAATTTATTAAATAACAATAATCTGTGTGGATGGATGGACTATGAAACAACACTTTGGCAGTGTTAGGGGCCATTCAACCTTCCTCATAGATCAACACTGAACTTGTTTCTCTGGTTAGATTTATTGGCAAGTAGGTCTACATTGCTTCAAGCCAACTGATTGTGAAAAAAAGTAAACCAACAGGACATGTTTTCTATATCATACCTTCCCATTTAATTGATGTATTTAATAAAATATAATTTTCGATATTCTTCTTTGACTTGAGCTATATTCCCCTTTTTATCTCCTTCCTATGTGTGTGTTCTGTCTCTCCCTCTCTCTCTCTCCTCTCTCTCTCTCTCTCTCTCTCACACACACACACACACACACACACACACACACACACACACACTGAAATCTTTCAACCTAACAAATTACGTAATTTAAAATTAAACCTACAGGTCACATTTCCTAGATTCCCTTTTTCAAAGAGTTTACCTAAAGATTCATCTTTGCCTGCATGACAAGAGTTCACATTGAATTTGCCATATTATATTAAAGTACTCTATTCAGGTCAGATGACTTTACTCACTCACTAGATAACTGTTTTAAGTACCTAACCTAATACATTTTTATATTCCATAGTGCACAGAAACTGCAAGATTGTACAAAAGGTAATTACACAAAACCAGGGCACATAGCAAACGCTTTACACATTCATTGTTTCATTTTATTGTACTTATGAACTGACTAGCTTTTATTTAAGAGGTATTATATCCTGAATCTTAGACTTGAATTCTTTTATTTATTTATTTATTTTTTAGGTAGGGTCTCACTCTAGCCCAGAATGACCTGGAATTAACTCTGTAGGCCCAGACTAGGTTGCAACTAACTCCAATTCTCCTGTCATGCATTCTTTTTTTCTAAAATATTTTTATTATTTTACTTTATTCATTTATTTGCAAGGAGAGAGAGAGAGAAAGAGAGGAGAGACAGATAGAGAGAAAATGGTCATTCCAGGGCCACAAGCCACTGCAAATGAACTCCAGACACATGTGTCCCTTGTGCATCTGGCTTATGTGGACCCTAGGGAATTGAACTTGGGTCCTTGGGCTTCACAGGCAAATGCCTTAACTGCTAAGCCATCTCTCCAGCGTTACCATGGATTCTTGAGTGCTAGGATTAAAAGTGTATGCCTACATGCCCAGCTCTTAACTACATTTTTTAGAAAGACATTTTCTTTAGGTCAAAATATCTTACATTGCTAGATAATAAGGTGTTTGACATAAATAATGTTTGAACTGTACAGAGTTTCAGGGCCATATACCTTGCTTGCTTTACTTGTATGGTACTAAGGATGAGCAACATCATTGCAGTTCAATAATGTGTGTTGTAATTAGCAAAACTTTCAATGATACAACCTTCTTCCTAATGTCTTGTTACTTACCATATTTTATTAGTTCTACAGAAAAACTTCATAAGAAATTATATAAGGCAGGTTTAATTTCAAAGACATGGATACACTATATAATACATGAAGATTTTATGGAAATTAAACACTACTTTATTGATAATGTGCTATTTTCTCACATCTATGGCAAATAACCAGACAGAGAAATAATAAAAGAAGGAAAGATTTATTTTGTCTTATGGTTGTAGACCATGGCTGGCTTCATTCTTCCCAGGTCTGAGCATTCCAGAGCATCATGCAGAGAGAATGTATAGTGCAGCAGACTGCTCACCTCATGGCATTTTGTAGGAGAGATAGACAGAGACCAGAAGAGGTCAGTAGAAGACATACCACTCAAGTATATTTCACAGTTTCTAGCACCTTCCAATAGTACATTAAAGTTTGAGATTTATCAGTTGACTAATCCTTTGATTAAGTCCCTACTCTCATTATCCAATCACCTGCCAAAACCACAGATTTGAGCATTGCATGGAGGACCCATCTTTCAATAGGTGAGCCCTTTTGAGAAACACTTCATGTAAAGTACTAAACCTGAGGAACATATAATCATAAAGCCAATATAGATATGAGAAAGCCACATAATTATCATTTAACCATATGACTTTATTTATAAGAAATAGCATATAAATCTTTGTATGTGTGTGTGTGTGTGTGTGTGTGTGTGTGTGTGTGTGTGTGGTGTGCACTCATTGTTTAAATGGATTTACATGTGCTTTGGAACACATATGTGTAGGTATGCCTGAATATGTGTGGGGTACAGAGGAGAGCTTTGGGTGTCATACTCAGAAATGCCATCCACGCTTAAGACAGGGATTCTCATTGGCTTGGAGCTCAGATTAGGATAGATTGTTTACTCAGAGAACTCCAGGGATACTCCTGTCTCTGAGATTTCAGGGATGCACCACCATGGGCTACATTTTACTAGAAAATTGGAGATGACACTCAGGTCCTCGTGCTTACATAAACAGTACTTTACCCACTTTTCTCCCATTTCTCCTTTTTTTTTTTTTTTTTTTTTTTTTTGAGAAAGGGCCTAGAACTCACTACATAGCCCAGGCTGGCCTTTAGCTCACAATTTTGCCTCAGCATTTCAGAAACCATAATTACAGGCCTGGGCCACCAATATCAAATTATAGGATATAAATTCTAGACATACTTTATCACACTGCTTAGCAGCATAATTATGGGCAAATTTTGTCGGTATTGAATTGTAATTTAGTAATTTTTTTTTTTTTTTTTTTTTTTGCTTGTGTATGTGTGTGTGTGCATACACACACGTGTGTGTGTAGTGGGGATTTGTGGTGTGGCATCCCATATGCTCACCTTTGACAGAGGGCAGCTTGCCTACAGTTGTAGCAGAAGTATGCTGGGGGTTTTGAGCTGGACTCACTACTGATTCTGAAGCTAACAGGGTGCCAATGATTCTCAGGTCTCTGCTCACTTGCTTGCAGAACTGTGATTAAAGACATTCATGGCCACACTTGCCTGTTTATGTGGGGTGTAGAGTTTCAAACTCTGGCTGTTTCAGACCCCCCAGACCTTCATGCTTGTTCAGTAAGCCCACTTACTTCTGAGCCAGCTTTCCAGCCCCAGTGATAACTTTCTTATTTTAATTTATTGACAAGGTGAAAAGTGAGGGGAAGAATACCTTATTTTCAAGATACAAATTCAACAACACAAGTAAGCTTTTTTAATTACAGAAAGTAGTTCATTCCTATTCAGAAAGCAAGAAGTCTAGCATTTCTCAGGTCTACCTCCACAGTAAGGAGGAGCTCAGGTTGCTAATAATTGTGACTAAAATACCCAATAGACAAATTATTTATATACAAATGCACAAAGATACCAACTTCTTGCTTTGAGTTTTAGTATTCTGTGATACCATTTGTCAGTGAGGATGGCCTTAGAAGCTCATTCACAGTGCATATATTTAGACAGGTGGCTAAGGACCAGCAGCATGAGCCAGCTCCACTCCTGCTCATCTCACAGAGACATCCACCCAGTGTGACATGTGCACTTGACCCGTACACAGACAGTTCCACCTGATACACAGTGACCCCATTAAAAATAAATACCTGTCTCTTTCATCCCAAGCTACTGCGTTTTAGCAACATAGCTTCCATTAAAGGTATTACATGGGTACTCAATCACTTCTCTAAAGGGGATAATGAATCAAAAAGTACAGTGTGGGTAGTGTTGGCATCTCATGGCTAATAAGATACACATCATGCCCAGTCAAAAAAGTAGAAGTGACAAAGCCAGTCTTTATAGACCACTAATAACCTTCAACAAAAATAGCCCATACTTCACAGAGACCCTGCATACGCTGAGGTCTTCAGCATTAGCCCCATGCATGTCTCCCAACCCCTGTTGCCCCTGGCTAAGGACTTCTGCAAAGAAAATGAATGCCCTAGCCTAAGTAGCTGCTATTACCCTGGGTTAAAAATTCAAGCAGTCACTATTTCTTTATACAGTAAATACTGTTTAATTTCCCTTTGTCCAATATAGAAATTGGATTAAATAGCATGCTTTGAAAATGACAGGTAGGATTGCTAATTAAAGAATAGATTTCATAGCCACAGAAAATGTGACTCTGAACAAGTCTTCCTTCATCCACCATGTGGTGACAGTTACTTGGTTAGAAAGAACTTCTTTGAACTCCTTTCACTACAGCTAGAACACCTGCAAACAGATTAAGCAAAGACAGGTAAAATCAAAATGTTAAGCAATGATTTCTTTACTTTTCTATTATTATTGATAATATTCTATTAGTATGAACCAAAACTCATGCTGTGATTACAGAGACTAGCAAAGGAGGTGCTAGAAAGCCTTAGACTTCTGAGAAAGGTTGAAATATCATGTCAAAGTGTGATCTGAGTGCTAACATTAAATATGGTTCTATTGGGCTGGAGAGATGGCTTAGCGGTTAAGCGCTTGCCTGTGAAGCCTAAGGACCCCGGTTCGAGGCTTGGTTCCCCAGGTCCCATGTTAGCCAGATGCACAAGGGGGCGCACGCGTCTGGAGTTCGTTTGCAGAGGCTGGAAGCCCTGGCGCGCCCATTCTCTCTCTCTCCCTCTATCTGCCTTTCTCTCTGTGTCTGTCGCTCTCAAATAAAAAAAATATATATATATATATGGTTCTATTATTGTCACTGGGGCAAGAAATATAATAAAGAAAGCATCATAGATTTAGAAAGCATAAACACAATAAAACATCAGTATAATATAATCTTGGCTTTTAATTATTCCTTATCCAATTTTTAAAGACCTTTTTTTTTTTTTAATTTGAGAGCCACAGATACAGAGAGAAAGACAGATAGAGGGAGAGAGAGAGAATGGGCATGCCAGGGTTTCCAGCTTCTGCAAATGAACTCCAGATGCGTGCACCCCCTTGTGCATCTGGCTAACGTAGGACCTGGGGAACCGAGCCTCGAACCGGGGTCCTTAGGCTTCACAGGCAGGTGCTTAACCGCTAAGCCATCTCTCCAGCCTACCTTATCCAATTTTTGGCATCATTTACTCAACAAGCTGATATTGAGTATAACAAGTTCTGTACTTGTACAAAAAACTCAAAGGTGATTAAATTGTGGTCTCCAGTCCTAAAAGAGGAAACTCCTGAAGAATACATGATACTTAAAGAAATGGTTACAAAGGAAAATAACAAAGATAACACTTATCAAACCACTCAATATCCTGAACATCTTTGTTACTTTGTTAAGTGTGTGTACTTATATGGCTGTTGAGGAAGGGCGATTGTGACTAAGTGACATTACCTGGAAAAGGGAAAAGAGGGAGTACAATATATGTCATTGGAATGAGACGAGACATTTGAGCTCTGTGTCGTTGCACTAATTACTTTCTGATTTCTTAAGTATATAGGAGTGCAAGGCACGTTGGGAGTGGATGCTGACATCTCAGGCCTAAGCCAGGTGGAAAGGAGAGCATACTGTATTCTCTACACCTAGAAGCTGGTAGCTGTGGCAGTGCCACTCCTGGGCTGGTGTGTGCAGTGCAGAGAAGAGGCCCCGGGGAGTCTGGTGTGCTCTCTCCATTAAGAACCATTTATTCATTCCTTATTAAAATAATTGTCACATGTCACTTTGTGTTGGGCAATGTTTTTGGTACTGGATATGAAATATTGAATAAGATGGCTATGATCTTCCTCCTTAGAGAGTAACTAATAGTAGACAATTCAAGGATTAAAACAAAAAAAAAAAAACTTTTAAGCTAAATCAGGAAAGACTTGATAGGGCCAAGATTAGACACAGGAAGATGAATTAGGCTCTGGAAATAATGAATCTAGGAGGTTCTAAAGACAGATTATAGTTTTAAAAAAAAGATAAAAAGGATGAATTCTAGATCTGTTTGGAAAGTAAAATCAACGTATCATCATTATTGGTGGCAAGATAAACTGACATTAGAGTAAGTTGAGGAAGAAAAAAGATCAGAATGATCCCAGTTTCCATTTTCGATTGTTGGGTGGATATTGGCCCTGCCAACCAAGATAAATGATGTGCTAGAGGTAGCCAATCTTTATGCATGGCTACATCTAAAAAGAATGGGAAAATATAGCATTCCATGTGGGATTACATACATCACTTACATTCCATGTAGGATTAAAATAAGAATGGACATAACAGCTGCTGATGTACACTGTGCCAGAAAAAGATAAAACATTTAATGATATACCAATGGGATTTTAGAAACAGGACAGTTCTATTTTCTCACATGAATAAAAATGCATTATCACATTAGGAAACAATTTCAACAAAGGATTTCAGAAATTATAATATTTTAAATTTACTTTATAACTACTTCATTTCTGTGTTGGTAATTTTTTTTATAGCAACACTAGCAAGAACTAACCATGGCTCAGGTAAGCAAACATTTCAACTGACACAATGTTTTTCTCTGCCAATAACTCAGGAGGGGAGGAAGCCACAAATTAGGTTGACACATGGTGTCTAGAAAGAATTAATTCTCACTCGATTCTGGGCAGACAGACAAGCTGGGCTCCATCCACAGAAGACAATGGGAATTCTGGGGTTTGGTTTGTAAGGTAGTGTTTCCTGTTGCCATCAACAACTGGACATAAGAATATTGATGATTGGAGAACACAGTTTTTCTGCTGTTGTTTAATCCAGAGACACTTGAGGATGGTTCTCCATTTGGAAGATGCTCTGGAGCAATGGTAGTTGGGCTGTCTTTGTCACATTGATACCTTCTGGCAGGAGCATTTAGACATTTATTGTAAGAGTTTTGTCAAGGGACAAAGATATTTGGGATATGCCAAATCAAATTATAGTACACTTGAGTAGTTATCATCTATCTTTTTACTTATGATTAGACTTCATTACGCACCATGAGAAAGATTTAAATTAGGATTAATATATATTATGAGAAAATATACACTTTGAATATTTCTCTGCTAAAATGAATACTGCTTAAGGAGTAGTGATTCAGCATGACTTCACTATACATATAGCACACTCCCAAATACTTCAAACATATATTGGCTAGATCCAAGTTATCTTTAGGCAAAATGGTAAAGTAGGTCAAATTTTATCTTAGAATTTCCTTGCTCCCAATTTATCTTTATTCATTTAAAATTAATTTATTGAGTAGCTATTATGTACTAAATATAATTCTAGAAGGAAAAAGTCTTGCCATTGTGGAGATTACTTCAGTTTACTTCTAATTGGTCTAACATAACTTTCAGCTTCAGTTTTTCTAGAAATATCTAAGCTTGTCTATTTTCCTTCCTTGTTTCTCTATCAAAATATGTCCCATTCTTCAATGATTAGCTCTGAAAAGGTTTGTAGGGGGAAAATGTCTTATCTCAAAAACACGACTATAATGCTGTAGAGTGTATCTAGGTGTTGATGTAGGCAGCGTTTGAGATCTGGAAGTTCTGCACTGTGAAGCTCTATATTAAATCATGTTACCTGGGAGCCGTGGCTCCTGGAGGTGGCTGAGGCAGCAGAGCAGTGGGGAGGACAGGCATCCTAAAGCCACTTAAGGAAGGTTACATCCAAGCCAGCCTTTGCAAACATTATGACTGAACTTTCTTGAGACATTGCCCTAGACTTGACTATTACATGTTAAGAAAAGATTAGAGGTAATGTGTTTTATCCCTGGCACAAAATACTCAATATCTAATAATTATAATTTTATTTCCTTAAGATTGAAATAAAAGGTTGTACATAATATCAATCCCATTTGTCCAGTGACTATATTACTGTGAGTAATTTACATATCTATGCATTTGTGTGGGAAAATTACTTAAAATCTGAAGTGATCATGATTGAAGTTGGATATTAAGTTTGAAGAACATTTTATTTTCCTGGACAATTTGTATGCTGTATGTATCTCAGTCTTACCTAATTTAAATGACTTTCTTACAAAGACGTTTTAACATAACCATAAAATTACCTAAACCAGGGTTGGAGAGATACCTTAGCAGTTAAGGCACTTGCTTGCAAAGTCAAAGAACCCAGGTTCTGTTCCCCAGTACCCATGTAAAACCAGATGCACGAGGTTGCACATGTATCTAGAGTTCATTTGCAGTGGCTAGAGGCCTAGGTGTACCCATTCTCTCTATCTTCCTCTTTCTGTCTCTCTCTTATATATGTAAATATTTTTTTAATAAAAATTTGACAAAACCTTAAGCTAATATGGATATGCTTTAGTTTTCTTTCAAGGAAAGACAATTTTTTACTCTTTTTAAGGAATAACTTTGGGCTGGGCATGGTGGTACATGCTTTTAATCCCAACATTTGGGAAGCAGAGTTAGGAGGATCACTATGACTTCTAGGCAAGCCTGAGATTACATAGTGAATACCAGGTCAACTTGGGGTAGAGTGAGACCCTACCTGGAAAAAGAATCAGGGTGTGGTAGCACATGCCTTTGATCCTCAAACTTGGTTAGGCAGAGGTAGGAAAATTGCCATGAGTTCCAGGCCACCCTGAAACTACATAGTGAATTCCAGGTCAGCCTGGTTGGAGTAAAACCCTACCTCAAAAGACAAACAAACAAACAAACTGAAAGATTTGACTACTTTGAAGACAATAGGCAGTTATATATTGATGTCCTTCAGCTTGACTTTGTTGTTTTCTCCTGGTTTGTCGTGCTGTGTATCATTGAGAAGCCATCACAGAAATGCTGCTGTGCTCTTTTGTCTAGTGGGTGGTACATTCTCAGTGTCTTGTCAAGAATGTTCACTTTAGTCAAGTGATTGATGTTGTCTCTGCTAAATGATTCCACTATGAAGATACCTTTTTCTCTCTGTTTGATTTTAGGAACAGGGTCTTTGGAAGTATGTTTTCCATTTTTGTTTTCAAGGTAAGGTCTCACTCTAGCTCGGGCTGACTTGGAATTCACTATGTCATCTTAGGGTGGCCTTGAACTCATGGGGATCCTCCTACCTCTGCCTCCTGAGTGCTGGGATTAAAGGCATGTGCCACCATGCCCAGCTCACAATTATGGTTTTCTGTCAGTAATAAAAAATGATAATTTTATTCATTCTTTTATTTTCATACATACGAATTCATGGGTTCCAGTTTTCCTGGATATGTTGAGATCTGTAATTCCAAATCATTGATATAATACTAAAATTTTCCCATGCTTGACTAGTAGGGTCTTCTTCAAATGGGCTTCTAGATCATTTTTCACACATCCATCATAATAACCAAATGACAGGATGAACCAGTTTTAACTATCACTTTCTCTGTTCCAACCATGGAAATAAACCATTTCTTCAAGAACGCTGTTTTGTGTTGCCAGCTGTGGTGGTACATGCCTATAAACACAACACTTGGGAGGCTGGAAAGAAACCATTGTTGCGAGATCAAGGCCAGCGTAGAACACATAGGAAGTTTGCGGCTAGGCTGAGCTACAGAGTGTGACCATATTCCACAAAACCATAAATAAATATAAAAATAAATAGTTTTTTTTAAAGAATGGTGGTTTTTAATAGAAAATAGTTTGAAGAGTCATTGCTGGTACTTCTGCTACTGTGTTGTCTCCCAGGCCCTATCCAGATAACATATATACATTATATACATACATACATACATATATATATATATATATATATATGTATATTCCATACATATATATAATAAATTCATATATGTGTATTTGCATGATCCTGTATGTATTGATATATATGGACAACTGTGAGATCCTGCTAATACTGCCATATATATTCCAAACCCACAGGGAAAGGAAACAAAGCAAAAGCTTGATAAAATAGGGAAGGGAAGGGAAAAGAAGACAAGGGAAGGAGAAGTGACAAGGGTAAGAAAAGGGAACAAAGAAGAAGAGCAATGAATGTGAAAGACACCCCTTTAGAAGAGCATAAAGAACAAACATACCTTCACATTACAGTGCCACAAAGGAAGCACAGGAAAAGTTGCTAGAAGAAAACAAATGAGAAAGTAAAATAATATTTACTGAATAATTATTTTTCAGGGTTAAGAGACTCTGATAATTTTAGACATGTTAATATCAATGATGATTGCATCTTAAATCATCATTGATGTGGTCACAGTACAAAGTACAAACCACTGGGAAATCTACCAATGATCACATATCTACAGTAAGGCCAAAGTGGATGGGAGATTATGAGTATATACTACTAAGCCTCTGAAAATGTATATGATTGCTTGTAAAATACCAATAATTTAGTAAAAACATCCTTTATTTCTCTGATCTCTCATTTATCTCTTTTATAGAAATGAGAAAAAATTATGAATATATACTGTATCTAGAATGCTATAGGCTAGAAATTGGCTAAAGAGTAGGCACATGTGGCAGCAGGCCATCTCATTTTATTGTTAGTTGAATGATGCTAGCTATTTAAAAGGGATTTCCAAAGTCAAACAGTGTGCCTTTATTTCCCAGGCATACTGGTGCCAGAGTATATGATAGCCTAGATCTATATATCTTACCTGTTCTCCTCACTGGCTTCTTGTTGAGCGTGGACTTCTCAAAGCTCCACTTCAATCCTCTGGTCATAAAGTCCTTCATGCTGCCTTACCATTGACCAGTAATCCTCCATATATGATGCCAATAGGCAGAAGGGTCTTATGGTGGTCTGGATAAATCCATAGAGATGCTAGCTCCTTCATTAGCTGCTAGACAGAATGCCAACACAGATGGAAGAATGACAGGAATATAGAAGGAATATGACATATTACTTCTCTTCAAAATTTCCTGTTCCTGTTTTATTACTATGCCACTTCACAAATCTGCTTTCAGAGTGAATATTCATATAATATACTCCACATTGCAGAATGCTCTACTATACATTATGGTAAAATTAATAGTATAAATTGTAATTAATGACAACCCCAAGTACACATGCTTGGCACTGTTAGGTATTTATTTATTTTTATTTTGCATGTGTCTTTATGTGCATGGGGTTTCATTGTGTGTTGGTTTTGTGTGCTGGAGGAAAGAATTGGTACTTGGGATTAGAGAAGTCTCAGAATATGGTAAGCAAAGTTTTATGGGCTATTTATGGATGAGAGTTTTAAAATGGTAAATGCAGAGAGAATTGCAGACTATGAGGTTTGGCTTATGAAATTTCCAAAAGGGAGTGGAGAACCTTGTTTGGAACTTGGATACTAGCAAAAAAAGCTGGTTGCTTTCTGCACAAGACCTAAGAATTTGAAGCTTATTTCTTAATATATTTTTATTAATTTATTTATTTACATGTGTGTGTGTGAGAGAGAGAGAGAGAATGGGCATGCCAGGGCCTTCAGCCGCTGCAAATGAACTCCAGATGATGTGCCCCCTTGTGCACCTGGTATACAGGGGTCCTGGAGAGTCAAACTGGGATGCTTTGGCTTTGCAGGCAAATGCTTTAACTGCTAAGCCATTTTTCCAGCCCCTGAAGTTTAAATTTAAAAGTAATGGACTGGAATGCTTGGTGGAAAGTATAGAATAGAAAGGTATGATGAATGTATGATTTATCAAAGAAAAAATACAAGCATATTTAAAATCACTGGTACAGAGACTGATTTTACTTTAATGAAGCTGCAATTGTTAAGCAGATTATCACCTTTAAGGGTGGGCCAACTGTTTAGTGAACAGTGGAAAGGGTGCCCTGAGGATGACCCAATGAAAGAAGATGACTCACAGAAAAAAAATCCAAAAAAATATGATGATCTTCAAGGTCAAGGCTTATCTCCACCCCAAGATTTATAAATTTCGTTATTTGGCATACCCAGTAATGGTTGTGGAAGCATGAAAAATGCAAGGAAGTTGGTCATGCCGTACCCATGCTTCCAGGACTGTGAGGCAGGGATAGATCCCTGTGTAGAGTAAGGCCATTCTCTGAAGATGAACTAGCTCCAGAAGCTGCTGCTGAGATGGGGAATGGGAAACAGGGTTGAAAGCCCTGTGTTAGAGACCAAATAAGGCCATGGTATTCAGAGGGGGTAGCCAGTTAGGGTTACTGGCCCCTGAAAGTAAAACAGGCAGGAGAATCTGCCCTTATGACAGCTCAAAGAATGATCTGGATTCTTATCTCTTACTTAGTTCCCTAGACCTGTTTCTCCACAAACAACCTGGGCCCCTCTTGGGAGGGAGGTCTTTGCACTGTGCTTGATCAAGCTCAGACCTCAGAATTTGGCTAGCTTCTTTCTGACACAGCCCTTAGCCCTAACCAATCAGCTGTCCCTTTGGCTTACCTGGCCAGAAGGCAAGGCCAACCACCATAAGGTTATATATGCATTTATAAGGGAAGAGAAAGCTCTCTGAGCTGCATGACCACTTGGGAACTTCCAGCAGCTAGTAAGTTTTTCTTCAGCTAGGCCTGGCTGAGCCAAGGGGAAAGCACCCAACCTTTACCCTTCACATAGGCTCTCTCTCCCCTCAAGCTTCTTATCTTTTCTTTCCATGGTTTTCCCATGCCATCTATGTAGGATCTCTAGCCACATGGGTGCCTTTTCTTGGCTCTGTACTTTCCTCAATAAATATAATAATTTAACAATTATCCATCTCAGTCTTTTTTATTCAATTCTTTGATTGAAGATAGAAATAAACCTAGGGTTTTGGGTTCAAGGGCTCTCCTGAATCCCAAGCGCCCTACTACACTATGGAGCTGTGAAGATGGAATGTGGCTTACAGTGTAGACCTGGTTATGTTTTAGGTATACCAGAGCTGTAGAAGAACTGCCAGCTGGAGGGGTGGGATTGGAATCCAGACACTTTCATCACTTGTTATGGGTGTTGAACTTGAACTGTAGATGCTTGATGTTCACCTGCTGGTTATTATTTACATTGGTCCATTCCTTAAATGCTTACTTTGTGCTATTATGTGTTGGAAGTATACAACTTGTTTTGATTTTTTGCAGAACTCACAGTTAAGAGATAGTCTTAAATCTCAAATGAGAATTATGACTTTTAAACAATGTTAGAGTTGGCAAAGACTACAGAAACCTTTGAAGATGGTCTGAATGTGATTTGCATTGTGAAGTGGTCATGTGAGTGTGGTGATTTGAATATATGGCCCCATAGACTTTTTATTTGTTTTAAAGATTGGGCTGGCAACTTGAGTATTCATTGGGCAGGGCCCCACTGGTGAGGAGAGGTATGTCACTGGGAGCAGAGCTTGCAGTCCAGCCCCAAGGTGTGTGGAGAGCAGTTTGAGGTCTGGAAGCTTTTGTGAAGCTAACTGTTGGTTACATTTTTCTACTTGGATCTATGGAAGTGAGGCAGTTTCTTCTGCATTGATGGTATATCCGTGGAATTTGTAAGCCTGAAATAAACCTTCTCCCATAAACTGTTTCTGATGTGTGTTTGTCCAGCAACAAGAAGCTAACTGTAACAGTGTGTGGGGGGGTGTGCAGGTGGACATGTGCATGCACACATGCATGTGAAGGCCAGAGAATAACCACCAAATTCCAAATTGCTTGGGTGCTGAACACTAATTTTTTTTCTTGAGATAATGCCTGTCACTGGCTTGGGACTCACCAAGTAAGCTAGACTGGCTAGCCCCCAAGGGAGCCTCTTGAGTCTGCCTTACTAATGCTTAGATTACAGACTGATGCCTGAATGACTAGATTTTATTGTGTGGACTCTGAGGGTAAAACTTAGGTCCTCTTGCTTTTATGGAAAGAATTTTACCAACTTACAGAGCTTCTCCACCTCATAGCCCTGTTTGTTGATGTAGAGTTTCACTCTAGCCCAGGCTGACCTAGAACTCACTCTTGGCATTCCAGGCTAGGCCTTAAACTCATTGTCAACTTCTAACCTCAGCATCACCATGTCCAGCTTAACTCTGTAATTTAACAGTTCATCCATTCAGACTCTAGAATTGGCCATGTGACTTGCTTTGGCCAGTAGGATATTAGTAAATGAAATAACCACAAAGATTAAGAATACCTGGATACCGATGAGGAAGTTTTCTACTGCTGCACTTCTATCCTCTCTACTTGTGCTCTTCTCCAGTTATCTTGCTCACTCTTATATCAATATGTCAGTAAGAACATATGAAGAAAACTTGAAGCTACCCAGACTACTGTCTACCCAATGAGCCCCATGTATGTGTGAGAGTCCAGCCAACATTACCTGGGCTACCCTACCAACTCACAGTAATTCATCAGCCCATTAGAAAACACGGATGAGGCCAGAAAAGTTTTCCAGTTGAATTTTATGAATAATAATAATCTTTTTATTATTTTAAGCTACTGATTTTTGAGCTCATATGCTGCATAGCATTCTGGTGGCTTGCTTTTCTATAGTGTAGACAATGCACTATTTTTCTTTGTATATAAGGAACCTAGGAAAGCTCCCACTATATTCACACTGTTGTCGGAAGTCACACAATAAGTGAATGAATAAAAGGACAAATGAGTCCTGGTCAAGTTTTTATAAGTCAAATGTATGATTCATGTAAGAATTGTGGAAACAATGATTCAACTTTCTTAACAGGAAGTTTATTGATTATGATACTTGCTTCATTTAATAAAATTTAAGTATAAAAAATAATACCATAAAGTTAAGAGTACAAATAAGGAAATATGTAGGAATAAAGGAGAGATAGCACTTCTGAGGAAATAATCATTTTTGTAATAAAAAAAATCACAATGAAAAAATGCATTAATAATGACAAAAATTCCATTTTCCTTGCACCTTGTCCAAACCTTCTTGGACAATGTTTCAGTGAGTACACAATAAGTGCATGCAAGAATATTTATTTATGACAATGGGACAATATAGCCTTAGAAAGAGATGCAGGTAGCTATATTTCTTGTGATCTCAATTGAAATTAATTTTGTTAGCCCCTTTGAAAAATAAATGTAAAAGCTTAGCTTTCTTTCACACATTTCAATTAACATCAGAATTTTAATAATTATTCTTGGATACCAAGTGATGTTGATACATTACTGTGTGGATATTTCTGTGTTATAGCAATGATGTTTTGTGCTTGGATGATAATAACTGTCAAAATGCAAGGGGTTAGTGAACAGGGCCCATGGGGAATGGCAGGATGACACTCTATGCAAGACATTTTGCTAATAGGTCTTAGAGCAATTACTGTATGGTTCATGATCACAACACTTAACCCTCTCACTCTCAGACTGTGGGAAGCCTAGCCAGAAAATTGCTTGAGGAAATTTTCAGCAAACCATAAGGTTTATCAGTAAAATTCATTTAAGGAACATTCTCTGAATGCTGCCAAATGTGTTTGTATATTGGAAGCATCAATTGAGTCTATAACATAACTGTTGTGCAGGAAATGAGCAAAGCGGGGAAGTCTCACATCTTCTGAAATCACACCTCCTAAAACAGCCCCTTCTGGTGATTTGCATTTCTAATATTAAGTTCAGTTGATCAATTACTCTTGTTGTCCTGAACCATTCCTTCACATAAGTACTAATATCTCTCACGTAATTATCAGGTGTTATCAGGGAATGCTGCTAGCTCTTGTAATCCCTTAAAATGTGTTTGTATGGGCTGGGTTTACAGGGTGTACCTTGGGAACATTTTTTTTTTATCCATCATTCAATATCCTTTCCAAAATGTCCTGTATATGTTCTCTACCTTTCTTTCAAACAGCAAGATAACTCACTTTTTCAATTAACTAATTTTCTATTAACCAATGTGTGTTGTTACTTATTTATCTCTTCATTTTCTATGAAGAAAGAAGAACAAGTTACCTTACAATCCAACCATATCAAGGAGTGTGCAGAGCACAAGCAAATTTGATTACTGAAAGGCACCTTCATATTCTATAGATGTGGAAAAATAGGCTGATAGTATGGCCATTTCAATGTTACATTCAAACACTATGGTATTTGGAAGCTATGAAAGTCAGATGTTTCTAATTACAAATAACATGTCTTTTACTGACTAACAAAGTAAATAGAAATTAAAATGCATCTTATGATTTGATATTACATATAAAGTAGAATTTTTCGTTTTACCAAGGGTCACCTGAATGACTTTGAACAAGCATCTATATTTGATAAATAAGGTTAAATATTTCTTCTTCTATAATCTACAACAGCAAACTCTGCTTTCTTTTATGGAATAAATACACTACCTCAACTTGCAAGTCAGAATTATGTTTGCCAGTGATAATTGCTGTAATTTTACTACTCTTTGAGCTATCTGAGAAGAGCACTTGACCAGTGAGAAGCCTGTTCAGGACTTCTTAATATATTTGTACAGTTAGTATATCTAGATAGAACTACTTACCTGTATAGTTGCTTTAGATACATAAATATATTTGTAATAGAAATTTCTGTCTTTACCATTTCAAAATATTGGTGAAATAAACAAATCTTTAAAAATCAGACAATTTTGTGAAAGAGCATGCAGAAAGAATATAAAATCCACAGGGTGGGAAGGAGTACTTTGGAACACTGTCCTTTGGACATGAACTGACTGGCTCATTCATGACCTCACAGTGATTGTCATTAGCCCGAAGACCTTCACAACTCTGAGCCCATTGGTATTTTGACATGGAGGGTGGAAGAGGACAAAAAGAATTAGACATCAAAACAGAGGAAAGACTAGTCGGAAAGAAGAGAGTGCTAGTGGTGGAGAGGGGTTAAAAGAGGGTAATGGGATGGGAATACAATCAAAGTACGGTATGCTCATTTATTAAAGTTCTCAATGAACATATTTTTTGATAATCACACAAAAATTACTATCCAAAGAATTCAGTAAGGATGACCTTTTTTTATTTTCTTTTAACTTCAAAATTTGAGGACCACTGTTTACTACATAGTTTGCCTTTATGAATATAGGTCTTTGGATAGTGGGTAAACATATTCATGATGAGCCAAGGATAATCTGGTCTGTTTCTATGTGAAATTGGAACAAGGACATGAAACGGAAGCCATGTTTTGCCCAAAACATGTCAAAGAAACTGATAATCAGAAAAAATGAGAATAATAAGGTTATGAAGCAAAGGTTAATGGAGGTGGGAAGAGAAATTATACCTAACAAAGAGTCTGTTTAGTTTCAATACATTTCTATGCCCCTGTCCAGTCACTTATGGAGTCTGGCTAGCATGGATTTTGAGAGCTACATACTTTTTTGTTTTCATAAAACAAACCTATTTCTTATGGAGTACAAAGAATAGCAGCTTTCTCAAGTAAGAAATTATGGTAACTGAGATTTAAAAAATGTTAAGTGTGGTAAAACAAAACAAAACAAAAACAGGAGAAACCCAAAAGTCAAATTAGAGGGGTGTGGTAGTTCCTGATGGAAGCACTACAAAGTGGCATGCAAAAGAGATTGAACAAATAAGAGAGGGTTCCAGAAATAATGCTGGAAAAGCTACTTCTCATCACAGAGTAAGAAGGTAATTGAAGGCTTAGGAAATAATGCAAGTTGGTGAAAAGTGAACTGGACAATTAAGTAAATTTCAGATTTTAAGACTAAATACCTACTCTGTAAAAAAATGCTAGGTGAGGTACTGAGGATATATTGCTAAATAAGATGAACAAAATCCTTCTTTTGCTGGGTGTAGAGGTAGTAGAAATTACTAAGAAAGACAATCATTACATAAACAAAATAAATTTGTAGTTATGAGATTGTATAACAGTTGAGTTCTGAGTAACCCATTTACATTTGAGAAATAATCCTTGCAGAAGAAGTATTTGGGAGATGGTGTGAGTTAAACTAAATTCCTTATCCAATTCATCTATTAAAGTCCTATCCCCAACTGTTCAAAATAATATACTTTTCAAAATGAAATGGAACTATAAGAAAGCTAGCACACCAAAGAAGAGCATGGCCTGAGACAAGAAGCATCATGGAAGGACGGAGGCTGAGAGATCATGGTGTGGAGGAAGGAGCTGAATGCCATATTCAGAGTCTGTAGCTTGGAGGCTCAGATATGTTATTTAAAAAAAAAAAAAAACTATCGGGGAAAAGCCACTGAAAGGTCCAAATCAAGGGAGGAACCTAGTCGGGTTTTCTATTAAAAATATCCTAGCTTCATTCAAGATGATGCACTGGAAAGAGGGAAGAACATATCAGAAGGTGGTTTCTAAAGCCAGCGTAGAAGTACGGGAGAGATAATGGTGGGGGAGGGATTTAAGAGATACTCAGAGAGAGTGCCATACTGTTTTATGATTAGTGTTTGCTGTAAGATTAATAGGCCATGGTATCAGGAAAGGTTTCTGGTTTGGGCATATGAAACACTGAGTGGAAGATAGTATGATTTGCTTATATGTGAAGCACAAAAAGTGGGGCTACATTTGAGGAACATAAGATGCTATTTTCTGTAGCCAGTGCGTGTAAGACTCAGATGAATCTTGGTATTGTGTTTAGGGATGACTGATCTGTTTATAACCAGAAACTTTTGTCTACAGACATAGTGAATAAGACCCAGCTGGCGGGGTCCAGGCAGCAGTCCAGGTTGGGAAAGCTCCAGGAAAAAAATGTTCCGCCATAGGCCCTGGAAAATATGGGGGTGCATACTGTGATGGGAGAATCTGATGCATCAGACATGAAACCTCTGGTAGCAAGGTTAAGCCTGTTTCCAATAATGCTGACCCATTCACTGTCTCCTAACAAAGGAAGGATATAGTTGTAGCCGGTGTGCAGCAGGAGAAGGCATGGGGAGCTTCTCTTTGCCTAGCTCTCTTTCTTGAGGAGGAAGCTGACACAAAGTCCCACACTTCACTTGGAACAATTACCCAGAAAACAATGTTCGGTATTCATGCAAATGTATATGCATGCATGAGACATTTTGAGTAAATGTTTCTACATTGCATCCCGTGGTAACTTACTTCTTCATCATGTATCATACCTTTATAATACCACTGATTTATGGGTGTGTGTGATTGTGTGTGTGCCTGTGTGTGTGTGTGTATATCCATGCACATTTTTCTGTGTGTTAGAGTGCAGATTCATGCATGCCACAGTGTGTATGTGCATGTGTGCATGTGTGCGTGCATGAAGGGCAGAGGACAACTTTCAGGTAGGTCCTCACTTTTCTGACTCATTTGACAGGTATTCTCTCTGGATCTTGTTCTGCTGTTGTTCTTTGGTGATTTCTGCAAGCTTCCGGGAAATCCTATCTCCAAAGCCCATTATGGAATCAGCTTGATAGGATGACAGAAGCCTGTCATTCACCATACCAGGAGTTTGTGTATTGGATTTGGGTACTTAGGTTTGAGAAGATAGCATTTAATGTACTGAGCAGCCATATCTCCTGCCTGAATTCTTTCATTGTTGTTATTAGGTAATTAAGTGAAATAGCACAGCTAAGTGGTGCTATGGAAGATTTTATTTGCTTCTAATTCCTGATGGTCCAAGTGAGCCCCCAGAGTTGGGTTCCAGGTAGAGTCCATTTTGATCTCCCATGTTCTTGCTAAGCTTTTTGTTTTTTGGTTAGGGAGAAAAGGTGTCATGTGCCCTTTTAGAGGACTTCCAAGAATAATCTGTGGTTAGTACAATCAGTGCCAGATGGGCTAAGCGACCGACTGATTGTGTCTGCTTAGGCGGAGAACACAGACAGCCCTGGCAGGAGAGAAGAACAAGCTGTCTTTGTGTAGCCTTACTGATGAAGCCAAATTTACACTACCTGCTGTCCCCACTCACCCTCATGGGGAGACAGACAAGGAATCTTGCAAATCTGCTGATTGGTCAAGGAAGGCTACGGAGAATTAGGAAACCCTTCTTGAATTTCAACCTGCCTGCTCTGTAGCTTAGTTATTGCTGCAGTGTGTGTGTGTGTGTGTGTGTGTGTGTGTGTGTGTGCATGTGTGTGTGTGGCAGACACCAAGGGGTGTCTTTTTAAGAAATGGTACAGTGGTACTGGGAGACGCATATTAAGGGATGCTAACTTCTGGATTGTTACTTAGAGAAGTAAGTGGTTGAAAAGGCTTCAAATATTAAGCCACTAGAAAATTATAATTTCCTTAAACAGAACAATGAAAGAATAAAATTGTATAATTCAAATAAAAGAGAAAAAAGTCCAAATAGATAAATATAAATGGTGTGACCATAAAACTGACAAGGAGGAAAAGTGCTGGACAAACCAATCTACAGAGTAGCAGAAGCAGAGCATGTGGCGCAGGGTGAGTGGGGCAGTTGCAGAGAGCCCTCCTTCCTCTCCACGCTCACCACAACTGATGCTGGAAATCATGAGACACAGAGCCCAGGAGAGATGGCCTCAGTGGAAACATCTCAGGGGAATGTATTCTGTACTCTGTCCCCCTGACCTACCCAAACATGTTTCACACTAAATGTAGTGATGGAGAGCTAGGCAGTACTCAAGCTTCTGGAAGCCCCTGCAACCTATTAAAGAAATGCAGTACACTTACCTATTGCATTCACTGAGATTCTTAAGAAGTTGCCTCCATTCTGCGACTGTTTAAGAAGAGCAGACAGTTTCCTTTAAATTTCCACTAGGAAAGTTGTAGTCATTATTTCTGTCTCAGCGATTGAAATCAGCATACTTGTGAGACTGGGCTATGTGTCTTGCATTAGCCATCACAATGTTGCCGGCCTGCCTGACCTGAGGCTTCAGATGGACTTCCATGTTTCTGCTTGTGCTCTTGCATCTCTGCCTGGGCTGTGGGTTCCAAGGTGGGATAACGTTCTGCTGGCGTCATGAGGGGTACATACATACGAGTAACTCGTGAAGCACAGCCAAGTCGCTCCACTTGCACTAAGACTAAATCAACCAATCCACAGCCACATTAACTAAATGGAAGCTTATTGTCATAAGACATAATTTGTGAATTTTGTCATGCTTCTAGTTAACCAATACATTATTTTAAAAAGTTTTATTTATTTGTTTTCATACAGAGAGAAGAGAAACAGAGAATCAGTGCATGGGTGCCTCCAGCTGCTTCAAACCAACTCCAGATGCACATGCCAGTTTGTGCATCTAGCTTTCTGAGCCATCTCTCCAGTTGCTATTACACTAGTTTAGTGGACCTTTCTTGGTTGTATATTTATGTACGTGTGTGTGTGGGGGGGTGGAGAATTCTTGTAGCATCCAGTCCTTTTATCTGACTTCTGCAATGTTACCCTGTGATACCATCGATGGTTCACATAGGGTTAATATCAGCTTCTTCTGAAGAATGTAATGTTTTATAGGAGACATGGCTCAGCCATTAAGGTGCTTGCATGCAAAGCCTAACAATCTGGGTTTGATTCCCCAGTATCCATGTAAAGCCAGATGCACAAGGTGCTGCATGCATCTGGAGTTTGTTTGCAGTAGCTAGAGACCCTAGCGTGCCCATTCTCTCTCCTTCTCTTTGTCTTTCTCCTCCCTCCCTCCCTCTCTCTCTCTCTCTCTGCTTGAAAATAAATAAATAAATGAATAATAAAAAATCAATAACAAACATAATCCTCACTATCAATACCAAAGCTGTACAGGACCTGTCATATGAACCTGGCCATCTTTAAAAGTACACTATGAGAAAGCATATCCTTTCTGGAAAGAGCTAGACTGTGTAACACATTGAATGATCCTGCCTGTCTCCTGCTCAGTACATGTTGATGTTTCTTCAACAATCATAAAATAAAACACAGAATTCTTAGTCTAGCAGTCATACCTTACATCATCATGTTTAAGCTCTTACTTTTGTCTTGAATAACCAATATATTGAAACAATACTATCAGTGGGGCACAACTTGATTTTTCCTCTTTCATGGCTCTTTAAGTATGTTTAGTGAGCTTATGCAACTTGATCTCAACTGAGATGATATCATGATCTTTGCTTTCCTTTTAGATTCTTTTTATTCTTTTCCTCTCTTTGAATTATAAATTAGCCAGTATAAATTATCATGCATACATAAAAGTTAGTACACAGCTATACCCTTTCCTTTCTCGAGTGTAGTTCTTATGAGCACTCCAGCTTGTAGTAGAAATGGGAAAAATATTTCCCTGTATTTTGATTTACTTCTTATGAGTCAACTTCTGTTTCCAATCATGTTGTGGAAGGACCTAGGGTAGGAAAGTGAGGGTGAAGAAAGTCCCATTTAACATACACAGAAATAAGATGCCTTCACGTACTTTCATCTTGGACAGTTTTAAAAGATTTTTCTTCTAGTCCTTAAGCCTCTGTGAATGCAAATTCATTTAAGTAAACAGGTGCCTCTTCTTTACTAGCTGTGATAGTCAGCTTTTAGCTCCTTAAACAAAATACCTGAGATGAGCTACTTAGAAAGAAAGCAGGTTCACTTTATGTCACAATTTTAGACATTACAGTTTATAATTTAGTGATTCCATACTTTGGGGCATGTGGAAAGCCAGTATGTCAGGACAAGAAGCACATGAAGGAACAAAATTTGTCACTGCAAAGTGACTAGGAAATACAAAACAGAGCGGAGGAGGGGAGGGACTAGATTCCCAATTTCCCCTTCAAAAATATGCTCACAGTGACTGAAGAATTCCTACTGAGATCTACCTCATAAATTTGTACCATCTTTCCCATGACTATATTGGAACTCTGGGTCAATCTCATTTAAACTATAACTGCTAAATACTTTGTTGCTTGTCAGCTCCCAGTGATGCTCCTTGGCCAATCATAGCCAAGGGCCCAATTATGCATTAGGCATCCATTTCAGGCAAGATAACTTCCAAAGCAACCCATCTACTTCAATTCCATGGCTGGTCTTTTGAATTCATAAGCATCTGACTAGGTAGAAGTGGAGAGACTACTGGACCAGAAACCAGTAGCAGTCTTCCATGTCAGGGACAAAGGAGGAGTCCAGGTTTTCATACTGATGCTCTCAGTCAGTTTGGTCTATGATGAAGGTAAAATGGGCAGTTTGAGATCGATTTCCCCAAAGAAATTGTCCTCTTCCAGTTCTCTTTTCCACATTCAACTATTTTGCAATTTGATGAACCATGAAATTCATGAGTCAGATAGCTGTTTTAAGCCAAACCATTTAGTTTTTCATATGCCTCAACACCTTTTTTGTAAATGAGTGCCTCAGTCAAAATCTCAACTTATAGCATGTTTCTTATTTAACATATGACCTGTTGTCACTTACATCATTCCTATGGCTAAACAAACTTTGAAGCATCTGTTTTATCTTTTGAGAATGCTTTTGCCCTGTATATTCTTTCTGCACAGGGGTAAAATCCAGGCTTGTTTCAAATATACAGATACTTCTTTCCACTTTGTAAGACCTTCTCTAATTTGGCCAAAGTTAATGTTTCTTCTATGCTCTCAGAACGTGTTGCACCTTCATTTCAGCTCTTAATACATCATAGCTTGGGTGAGACTTCCCAACTGCCATATTTCATGGATTCTAAGATAAATAGTTTTTCACACTAAAACATCTTTGAAATCAGCATGTATTTTACAGTCAATGCAATGACATCTTATAATTGCTTGGCAGGGTTTTGTTTTGTTTTTAGACTTTTCTGTTACATAAAATGATGGTTCGTCTCACAATTGATGGCATGTTGGTAGTTTGTGAAGTCCTTGAGTTTAAAAACTTTGCCTCACTCCCCTCTATATATCCTCTAGTAATAAATGCAGTGCCTTGCATAAAATAGAGCTCCAAATTTGGATGTTAACCAAATGTATGTACTATATAGTACTGGGATACTGTGACTTTCTTCGGTGTCCAAAACATTCCCAATTACAGTTTCATTCAAATTAAAAAGACTTTGATGGGACATTCATTACTTTAAAAGTAGCATTTATTAGTCTGTGTGTTGTGATTGGAGTTTTAGTGCCATCAGGAAGAAATTTAATCTGATTTCATTTTCCCTCCATTAAAAATCTTTTAACAATGTTCATAAATTATATCTCCAGAGTCATTAAAATATATATCATAGCTCCAATCTGTATAATTTTTACCACATTTGGATATTTAGCATAGTTTTATATTTTTGAAGTCTCTAGTGCTTATACTTATTAATTTTCATGAATTTAATGAGGGCCTACAAACATATATACTGTATGATTTTGTCTGTCCTGTGATCAGTGACACTGGGAAACCAGGGACACATTGCAGCAATTTGTGGTAATTTCTTTGAATTAAAGGAATACTTTTTCATTGGGAGTTTATCACAGATTTGCATAGCTAACATAAAATTAAAATTACAGATCATGAGTAAAGTCAACTGGACTTATTATTTTAGGACATAATTGGACCCCATGCAACAAGAACAATGATAAAAATCTTATAACATAGAACTATGGTGTAGCCATGATGTTTGAATGAAAAGCTATGCAAATACATTAATTGCCAGGATTCTTAGTTGAAACTTGGTCAAGGTCACATCAGTTACCAACTTGTAGGTCATTTCATTTATAAGAATGTCCAAGATCTTAGAGCAGAGATGGAAAACCAATATGTTGAATGTCATTATGAACATTGGGATGGACAGACTTGTTTCATGCGTATAGTGAATGAAAAGCTGCTTAGCAGCCTTCTAGCTGTCCATTTACTATTTCATTGAAGGTGCTCATAATCATTTTCTTAGGTTTCCAATAAACAAATAGAGATTGCTGCAATTCTAACTGGCACTTAACCAAGAATTATTCCTAATTCGCAAAGATCATGGTCTTGTGAGAGTTCATGTATGAGTTTGTTGTTAACAAAAGTTTATGGCTATGAATAAAAATAGTCACATTTATTGATGTGCTGATTATGATTTCACTCGGTAAACCACTGCTCATAAAACTCCTGAAAATATAGGTTGCCATACTCATTTTAGATAAGAAATCAAAAACCAAGCAAAATCTAACATGTCAGGTGGGAGATATTGCTTAGTGGTTAAGGTGCTTGCCTGTGAAGTCTAAGGATTCAAGTTCTACTCTCCAGCTGCCACGTTAGCCAGATGCACAAAGATGAGGCAAGCGCAAGGTCACACATGCCCACTAGGTGATGAAAGCATCTGGAGTTCAGTTTCAGTGGCTGAGGCCTTAGAGTGCCAATTCTCTCTATATCTCTTTCTTTCTCTTTCGCTCGCTTACTTGCTTGCTTTCTCTAAAAAATAAAATAAAAATCTAACATGTAAATACTGAATTTTAAATGTGAGTCTCTCTACCTCTCAAGAGCATCTACCCTCAACTCAGTACCACGGCAGATGTGAAGTTTTGCTCTAACACTATTTGCTTTAGTGTATACTTGTTTTAGATTAGTCTTAAGGGAATTGGAAAATTCAAATAATAAAAGTATCATATTTAGACAGCATTACAAATTACTCTCATTACATATTACTATCAATATACACTGTAAGTCAAGTTTATGTTTTCTTTATGAGAAAATATGATAGTGGTTTAGACTTCTTCAACAATTAGGATGACAATATTTTATAAGACAGGGTGGGGACACAGGCACAGTTACTGAGCTCCTCTACTTCTGAAATATTTGGACAACTTAGATCTGCAAAGGATTTTCTAATTATTTCTATTTATGGAAATACCATGAATGGTTGCTGTGATGCAGAACAAAGGAAAGTTTTATGAATCCTATGTTATAGAGTCAGGAGTTATGTGTTCAACCCTTGATTTCTACTACAGTCCTATCTTAGAGTTAATTTTGTTCTCTGAGAGTAAAAGGAAAATGAACAGAATCACCCACTTCCTAGAGTCACTATTGAAATGAACTGAGACCTTTCATAAAATGCACTAAACTAAGCACCATACTGTGTGGTATGTAAGGTACAGAAGGCATAATAATGTACCACAAATTGTTTTCTTTTGTAATAGTATGGACTGAAGGCCACTCACCTTTTAGGTAGGTACTGTATCCCAAGAGAGATTCAGTCTTTAAACTCATCTTTATTAAGAACTTCATACATTTGGAAGGGACTCAGTCTATTTTCATTATATAATTCTAAAACTTGCATGTTCTTTTTGACCATTCTTTTCTTCATTGCTTACTATTTTAAATAGAAAAGTCTGTGGGTATGATTTGTTTGGGGGTTTTATTTTTGTCTGCTTTTTTTTTTTTTTTTCTTAGTGCCATACTCATTGACTCCTTCAAAACTTCAACATGGGAAACTTCTGCCAGAATAACTCATGCTTCCTTTAAGTATTTGCAGAATTTCTTTCAGAAAATTCTCTGAGTCTGTTAGAACATCTCAATCCACAGCTGACTGCTTCCTATGTGATGTTGTACTTGCCTGTTCACTATCATCATACACTTACTGTTAAGAACAATTTTGTATTCAGTGTTGACAAAAATACTTAGAGTACAGTGTATTGGTCAATTGATGTGAAGAAGAGAAGGAGAGCTGGAGAAATGGCTTAATGGTTAAGGCACTTGCCTGCAAAGCCTATGGACCTATGTTTGACTCTCCAGATCCCACATTAGCCAGATGTAAAAGGTGAGGCTAGCACAAGGCCACACCTGCCCACTAGGTGGCAAAAGCATCTGAAGTATGATTTCAGTGGCTGAGGCCCTGGTGTGCCAATTATTTCTCTCTGTCTCTCTCTTTATCTCTCTCTGTCTCTCTATTCTCTAAAAAAAGAAAAGAAGGAATCTTCCATAATTGTACATTTAGATAGATATATTCTACCTTAACAGTAATTCTTAAAATTCCTGACACTCACATTCTTCCAAATGTTGTTTATTTAGATGTGAGATTATTTTCTAGATCTTAAACCTATCCTCTGTTTATTACTGTAAGTACATTATGGGAGTAGAAGAGAAGATTCCTGGGCCTCATTCTATACCCACTTCTCTATGTACTTAACTTTTATAGGAATTTTATAAAGTCTTTGAACCAAAGGCTCAAACACACAAAATAATGAGAGCCCATGCCTGAGGTGGTCAGCCTGCAGAAGGTGACAGGGTCTATGCAAGCAAGCAGTGCCAAGAGTGACTGAGAAAAGTTAGGGCTAGGTCTTGGACTCAAAGATTCAAGGGAAAAACTTCACTCATGAGCTAAAAGGATAGATGGAGTAGTCAGAATCAGATATTAACTTACAATGAAAGAAGAGAAGGAGTCTGTGAGAAGATAAAATCTGGGAGGAAACATGTCAAAATATAACAAAAATTTAAGCATTAATATGAAGCCCTTGCCTCTGGTGAGTCTGCTGATGTTCCTCCCAAGACTGTCAGAATTCCCCAAGCAAATTGTATAAATCACAAGTAAGAGGAAGAGATAGAAAATTATGATTTTATGTTAACATAAGTTCCTCTCGACACTGTCATCTGTGCATTGGAATAAGACACTGTACATTGGATTACCCCAGGAACATCACTGAATTGTGACACAGATCGTAGAATCCCCCTAACTTAAAAGCCATGAATGCAAGTACTATAAAGAAGAAATCACTCAATGTTAATATTCATAAAACACTCAGAATCTAAAATTAGGTTAGCAATTTTGGGAGTATAGGAACATCCAAATAACAAATCTAGTTTCTCTCTTTGCAAAAGTATGTTGACTGACGATCTCACATGCTAAAATGAAAAAAGAGCAGTAGACTGATTTTCCCAAGTCTTGGGGAACCAGGACGCGTACATCTTTCAGCCAGCTTCACCAACTTCTCTGCAGGAACAGCACGTGCTTGTTATCAGTTCACAACGGTATCAAGTTGTCCCAAGTAGCCTCTTCCTCGTTTCTCTTCTGTCTTTAGTGGCTTCATGGTGCCTGCTGAATTTGCAGTGAGCAGGCTGTCCGAGTCTTAAAAATAAACACTGGTTGGCAAGGATTTAGATCTTTCAATTTTTGTTTGATTTTTGGCATACAAAATATCAGCTCCTTAACTGATTTTTTTGTGTGTTTTTGAGTATGATGAATTTGTTGTACAGGGTTTTCATGAAGAGAAGAAGAATGAATAAAAGCCATGATCAGGTCATTTAAGCTACCAATTTAAAAAATATTTTATTTATTTATTTATTTGAGAGACAGGGGGAAGATGGGCATAAAGAGTGAGAGAAAGAGAGAGAGAATGGGCATGCCAGGGCCTCAAACCACTTTGAACAAACTCCAGATGCCTGTGCCACCTCATGCATCTGGTTTACGTGGATACTGGGGAATCACACCTGGGTCCCTAGGCTTCTCAGGCAAGTGCCTTTACCTCTAAGCCATCACTTCAGCCCACACTTTAACATTCTTTATTTGGACAAGGAACTATACTGAACATTTTTGTATTGATAGTTTTTAAAATATTTTATATTTACTTATTTGAGAAAGAGAGAGAGATAATGGGAGTTCCAAGGCCTCCAGCCACTGCAAATGAACTCCAGATGCATGCACCATCTCGTACATCTGGTTTATGTGGCTCCTGGGGTATCAAACCTGGGTCCTTTGCCTTTGTAGGCTAGCACCTTAACCACTATGCCATCTTTCCAGCCCTGTATTGAAATTTTAACTGTACTTATTTGAGTTTTATTTTTCTTTGTTATAAAAATGCAGAACACTTAAAAACAACTTTGTGTTTAAAGATTTTGGGGATGCGGTTCAAAGTAGGGTCTTGCTCTAGTCCAGGCTGACCTGGGATTTATTATAATTTTTATTCATTTATTTGCAAGCAAAGAGAGGAGAGAGAAGTAGAGTTAATGGGTATGCCAGGGCCACTAGACATTGCAAATAAACTCCAAGTGCATGCATCTTATTATTCTGTCTTGATGTGGGTGCTGGGGAATTGAATCCTCATCATTAGGCTTTGTAGGCTAGTGTATTAACTACTGAGCCATCTCATCTCTCCAGCCCCAGAAAGTTTTTTAAGAATAAAATCAAGCATATCTTAGTATAAAGCAAGTTTCTACAGTTAAATTAAAGATTGTAATTCTATTAGTGAACATTATTAAACTGAAAGTCAGTCTGAAATGGAAGTGGTATTCAAGTAAAATAAAATTCCATTGCATTGTAACTAACATGTATATACATATGATCAAGTAATGTTTTTAGTAATACAAGGTTGATTATTAAAGGTCCTCAGTAATCTAACTTCTCACAATAGTTCATCTCCTATAAATCTCTGACAAAGAATCTCTTAAGTACTACTCTGCACTTTAAGGCAATCAATCATGGTTAAGCCAACCCTGAGGCAGGCTATCACCATCTTCATCATGACAGAAGAAAGAGTTTTTCCTAAAACAAATACTGATGTAGCAAACTCTGCAGGAGCCTATATTTTTGATCACTGTTGGCCAGACTTTAACCATGTAAATGTATCAAGATTAAAGGATTGTTTCCTCACCAAACATGTACCTTGAGATTCCCAAAATCATACTCCTATTGCACCCCATTTCAGGGACCTGATGAGTACTTGTTAACAATGTGAAGAGTTCTAATTACCTGAGAGGCAAACATCTCCCAGGACTGGATTTCTGACCCTGTGCTGTCTCCAGGATACATGGACAACAGAGTCCCTGAATCAGCCTGGGCAAATCTGGTATGTGGACTGTTTTTCACATATATACGTGAAAACAGTAGCAGTCATTTTATAACCTCTATCTACTAGGCTACATAGTATTAGCCTTCATAGCAACTCAAAGAAGAAGTGAAATTATTTTGATATTAAAATTGAAAATTGGGACTGGAGGGATGGCTTAGCAGTTAAGGTGCTTGCCTGCAAAGCCAAAGGACCCAGGTTTGATTCCCCAGGATACACATAAGCCAGATGCACAATATTTGGAGTTTGTTTCTAGTGGCTGGATACCCTAGCATGCCCATCCTCTCTCTGTGTCTCTCAAATAAATAAATAAATAATACAAATAAAAATAAAATAATAGTACAATCCCCTTGAATTAGTAAAAAGTTGGAAACAACTTTCATTAAAAAAAATGGAAATTGAAAGCAAAAGACACTACTAACTAGCCTGTATTAAAATAGTCATTGATGAGATCAGATCTTAAACACAAATTTGAATTTAAACCCTATACGGTATTATTTTGCTCAAACTTTTGAAATAGAGGAAACTTAAGTATCCTCTTAGCTAATATCTAAAGCAGAGATCCTTAAATCTTAGTTGTTTAAAATACAGAGTTTATTGCAATGGCTGAAATCATAAAAGGAGTTGGAAGAGCTTAGTATTGAGGCTATGTCTTGAATACAATGGGGCAGTGAAGTGCCCTTATTTCTGTTTCTGATGCAAAAGAAAATAAAAAAGAGAACATGACATACAATATTATAATATTTACTGTTGCAAATAAAGCAAGTTTGATAAATATATCTTAAAAGCCAGAAAATTAAAATAGATACACATGTATCATATATGCACAGGTCTGTTTTTATAACATAGTAAGTATGAAAAATACCAAGAAAATGTAATTATTGTGCTCATTTAAATGTTATTCATGGCCTTTTATGCTCAAGCAAACAATAAAATAAAGAACTCACAATTAGTAAAGTATTATGGATTTTGGTAAATTTTATTTTCTTATTTACTTAGGCAAAATCACCAATTATGTTATATATCCAACATTTTCATATGATCTGAATATTATTTACAACACTGACAGATTAACTATTCTTTCTTGAGACATTGTAGTTCTTTGATAGGTTCTTTTACTTAATTTCCTTTTAGATAATTTTTTTATTGCTGACAAAATAGCATCTGGAATTTTAAATGTCATTTTAAAGCATTCCTTATATTTGCAAATTAATCATGAATTTTAAAAAATCATGTTTAATTATTAAAGGGGGGTCATTTTTGATTAAGTTATCATTACAGAATTTATTGCACAATATTTTAAGTGTAGCATATAAGTCATTGTCACCTATGTACATTTTTGCCTTCTCAAAGCAATAACTAGGTCCATAGAGTATTTAAGTCCTGCTTTAACTTTTTTCAATATTGAATTACTATAAAGAAAATTAAAACTGTAGTGCATAAGTTTTTTTTAAATTTCTCTTTAATTCATCTAAAATATCCAGAAAATTTTCCTAGGAAATTAATTGGCGTTATTCTTATGTGAACCTTATTTTCATAGCCATACAAATATTTTCATGTTAGTCTCATTTCTACACATTTTAAAAGAATATCATGTTTGTCATACATTATACATGTACTTTATTAAAACTTATGGACAGTTAGTTTAGATTGGTGTTTCAGAAATGCATCCTTTCAAAAGTGAAATATCCAACTTTAGATCTGCTTTGGCATTTTGTACCCAATGACTATGAATATAAAACACTTAAAATTAGTTTTGTTTTTCATGAAAGGACATGATTAATGCTAGGATAACCCTTTACCATTTAGCTTAATTTTAATAGTTTATATCATATATATTTTTAAATTAAATCATATTGCTTAAACAGTTAACATTTCCTTGTGTGTCTCAGACTCCATAGAAAGAAACCTCCCAGGGAGGGAGCTATATAATTAACACCTTGGGCTCTTTTTTTTTTTTTTCCTGTTTATCCCCTATGTCAGCTTCCAGTTGGCTAAAAATAATGTAAGACAGAAATACAAACACTAAAGGTACTATTGCTTTGTAGCCAAGAGCCCTGAGAAAACCTTGCAGTTTGGGCGCTGTACTCATTCCACAGTTGCTGCAGGTGTTTATGCCAAAGGCTTACAACTGAACCATTCTCAAACTGATTACTCTTGGCTGATGGAAGTCACTTTTTCTAAAGATGTCTAGGAGTTCTACAGCCTTTTCTTCTCCTCAAGCCCCTCTAGTTTCCATGATCAAAGACAGGCTAGCAGGGCGGGAGACTGGGCCTACCCATGGATTGTTCTAAGCTAGATCTCACTTGAAACCACAATCTTTTATAGTTCCCTCCTATTTTCTATCTGCCTTCCTTATTCTCCTGTTTGTTTCTTTAGACACAACTCTTAGTATTCCATGTCTAACAAGGAAAGGTTGCACCTGTTGAATGTAGTCGTATTGATTAGCCTCTGAACTGAAGAGTACAGTAGAGAAGAGTGGAGAGATCCAAAGGGGCAAACGGAAGATTCTGGAATACTGAAATATCATTCAATTTTAGGAAGCCAACAGGTGCATACAGAGCCTGGATCGAGATCATGGGGTGCCTGTTTTGTCAGTCTGGACTACCAAAACCTAGATATCTGGTCTTACAAGGGAAATAAACCCTCCTTTGGTGAAACCACTTGTGGTCAGACATTATTTGTAGTTGAACTCAATACTGTTACAGCACCAGTAGAAAAATGAAAGTCACAGCAGAGCCCTACAGTTTTACTTAATTAGAACAACTGCTGTCTGGAACCCAATAGTTTCTACCTCTAAGCATTTAGTACAATTTATAGCATTTCTTGAAAAAACTAAAGCCAAAACTCAGGCAGGACATACCGTTGTTTTAATTATGCATAGACTCATGATTCTGTGCTTTGAGACAAAATACCTGGAATGCAGAGAGGCCATTAGGCATGCAGAATAATTTAAACAGCTTCAAGAAAATTAGCCAAATGAAAATGGGCAGAGGCTGGAGGTAATTTTCTATGTCTTAGCCAAAAATATGTCTGGGAACTATCTACCAATATAGATGAGCATGGCTCTGGTTTCAAATCTTGCCCAAGAGGAGAAATAAGTCTCATCACAATGAAGTATCCAAATGCCTTTTGTACAGATTGCTCCCATGTTTTTCAGGGGGAATAAGTTTCTGGGTCAAATAACATTTATATTCCATAGACACAGATGTAAGTGCCTTACCTGAATAGAAATGTACAATGTGATAAATACTAATAACTCTGACAAGTGTTAAAACTGAGGATCTAGTTTTCAGATACTTGAGAGTCACATTTTTTTGTCTTTGTAATATGTATAATGTTACTACCTGTGAGGCATTTTTTTTGGGTGGGGAAGGGTTGGTTTATTGAGGTAGGGTTTTGCTCTAGCTCAGGCTGACTTGGAATTTACTATGTAGTCTCAGGGTAACCTCAAACTCATGGTGTTACTCCCACTTCTGCCTCCCAAGTGCTGGGATTAAAGACGTGTGCTACCACACCTGAATAATACCTATGAGTTTTAATCAAATGAGTAGGAGTGGGCAAAGTAAAAGAAGTAACAAAGTAATGATAACCAAAAAGATTTAGCACATTTTATATTAATGTGAAAACATGATAACTTTCCATAATTTTCATGCATGAGTGATACAATGTTTATTTGATCCAAAAAAGATGTCTTCACAAAATGTTTTTGTATGACCTGTGGATATATAAGCACCAAAAGCTATACTGCAGACAAACACACATACAGTATGACATCTAGGATCATTCTTCTATTATCGTACAACTATTTCATATTAGTTACCTAGGAGTCTCTCTAGATTTTAAATATTTTTTATTTATTTATTTGAGAGCAACAGACACAGAGAGAAAGACAGATAGAGGGAGAGAGAGAGAATGGGCGCGCCAGGGCTTCCAGCCTCTGCAAACGAACTCCAGACACGTGCGCCCCCTTGTGCATCTGGCTAACGTGGGACCTGGGGAACCGAGCCTCAAACCAGGGTCCTTAGGCTTCACAGGCAAGCGCTTAACCGCTAAGCCATCTCTCCAGCCCTCTCTAGATTTTAATAATAGTTCTTCATAACTGTCATAGTTGGAACCCCAACTCGGCCAATACTTATGTAGGTAACAATCACCCTGAATGATGTAAGAAACTTTAATCCCAAAGTTCATAATTCTAAGGAAGAAATTTAAGCAATCTTCAAGCCACCTGTCCAAACAATGAGTCTGACAGCATTTGACTGGTGTACAACTTCTTAAAACACATTTAAATAGTACTTAATATAGTTGATGACCACATGGAGAAGCAATTTGTGGGGAAAAAACACTCTTTTGGATCAGAAATTTAATTTCACACTCTCAAATCTCTTTAGGTTTAGATTCTGCAAGGTGTAGATACAGTGACCCATGGAAAAAGGTTCATTTCTAGTCTGAGTGCATCGTCTACTTCATCTTCTCTTTATTCAAAACTGATATTGATATTGATCACATAGTGTCCAACTATCAAAGTACAGAACTTTAAGGTCATAAGTGATAAATTCCTAAAGAGTTTCTAGATAACTTATCAGCAGATACAAGTCTGCTGAACAATTACTCTATAAATACACAAAGTCAAAACCACATTTATAAATATGTCTAAGAAATTGTATGGATCGATGGGGGAAATAGAGAAAGTAAATGGCAAGGAAAAGTTTATAAAAATGTTTGCATGGAATCTTAGAGAATCTGTGAAAATTTATTAACTTAAAAGTAAGAAAAAAATAAGTAAAATGAAATATGCAGATCATAAACCTGACTGTCAGACACAAGTAAAGCCAAGTCTACAAACAGAGTTAAGACTTTGTCTCTAAATCTCCATTTGAGCGATTAAGTTTTTGTGAGTAAAACAAGTCCATATAGGATTCTATGAGTCATGATCATTTGTGTATTTTAGGAACCTGACGTTGACCAAAGTAGTTATGTTGGAGGATAATGAGTGTAAAATCATATATAATAATGCAATAAAAATTAGTATGGAGATGGGAAGAGACTAGACTATACTACATTCTAGTGGTAGAATAGATAATACAGGGAAAAGCTTATATTTGGAAACTGGTGCAAAATTATTAATAAGGCTTTAAAAATGTCTACTTTGAAGAGTTATGTAGATAACAGCAATAGGTAATAAAGGAAACATAAAGAAGGTATAAGAGGCTTGTGAAGAGTAGCCAAGGTAATTAATTATGTATAGGTCACATGGCATCCAGTGGCACACTTTGCTTCTGGCCATTACAAGTATAGATATGAATATCAAGAAAAAAGTAAACACTGGAAAGTCAAGAAAAGTAAGGGTAAAATTTAAATAAAAAGGTTAAATGGATCACTTGGTAGGAAGTATTGCTGAAAAGGTGACAGCAAAGGACAGATCATTAGGTGGCTTAAAAAAAAAAACTCATTTAAGGATCAAGTAAAACAAGAGAGGATGCTAATTTTAATCTTGACATTTATATCCACTCCTTCTTTGAGTCCATTTGGCACTTCATTCAAATCTTCCAATCTGCATGGGACTTTATTGACTAATAAAACAGAAACGACTGAGTTTGAACATCATTTCAATAGGTTGCTCTAGATGTTCCAATGAGTATCAGGAAATCATCACACACATTAAAATACTTTGCATTTTGCATTTGCAGCAAGAGCTTTTTAACATTTTTAAAGAAAATGCTAAAAGATACATTTGCATACTAACTATATAAAAATTTATTCAAAAAACAGCCTCATCTAACTCTATAATGGTGCCACTCAATTATTTTAATTGACCAGATCCTGGATTACAAATTAAAGTATGAAAATCTGGAAATATTCAAAGGGAAATAGAACATATTGACCTACCTATCTCTCTCTCTCTCTTTATCTATCTATCTATCTGTGTGTGTGTGTGTGTGTGTGTGTGTGTGTGTGTGTGTGTCCACACACACATATTGGGAGAATTGCATCTCTAGATTCCAAGGGATATTTGATACTGTATTAACAGTCATTCACATTTGCATAATTTTAAGTGATTCTTAAAAGGGGATTCAGAAATTAAAACTTTCCTGTAGGAAGAATAAAAGAATGATAAGAAAACACAATGTCTTGTATTTTCATTATAAGGAAAATTTTGACTAACATGACTGTTTCGTATACACACACACATATGATATTGAACAGCTTCATATTAATTTGATAATTTACTACAAAAAAACCTTATCACTGATATATGATAGCTTGAAAACTGTTACTATCATCTCAGTCTTTTTTTTAATATTAAAACAGTAGATATATGAAGACCTTAAGAACAACTTATCTGGCAAGACAGTTTCTTAGCCTAAGGGTTCAGTTTCAAGTATGTTTCTAAGAAAATTAAAGAAAATATTTGACAAAGCATGCTTTTTGTATGGAGAATTTTATATACCATATAAAATTCAAATTGGATATTTAAAATAATCTAGAGTTCAGGCAAAGATGAAACAATTGTTTTTAATCTTAGAGATAAGGAAAGTCAGTCAAAATAACATTAATTATGATCATTATAATTAATAACTACTCAAAAAATTAGCATGTTGCAAGCTCTGTGATATGAACGCTCTGCTCATAACTCATCTCCTCAGCCCTGCTGAGATTGATAACACTTTTCATTTTGAGTATCTAGATAAAAGCCGAGGTTTGGAAACTTTTCCAAGGTCACATAGCAACTGTTAAAAATGGAACCATGGGCTGGAGAGATGGCTTAGCGGTTAAGCGCTTGCCTGTGAAGCCTAAGGACCCCGGTTCGAGGCTCGGTTCCCCAGGTCCCACGTTAGCCAGATGCACAAGGGGGCGCACGCATCTGGAGTTCGTTTGCAGAGGCTGGAAGCCCTGGCGCGCCCATTCTCTCTCTCTCCCTCTATCTGTCTTTCTCTCTGTGTCTGTCGCTCTCAAATAAATAAATAAATTAAAAAAAAAAAAAAAAATGGAACCAAATCAGCTTTATTTGGTGTGAAATTCTATGTTCTTGGCATGTATTCTACTTTCTGGATGTGGAAGGACTTTACAGAGTTTTATCATGGAAGACTGACTCCGGAAACCAGAGGCCCAGGTTTCTGATTCCATGCTATGGTATGCCAAGTGCCTATCTTTGCAGGCTACCTCAAATACTGAGACCCTTGAGTTACATAGATAACCAATTTTAGAGTTCCTCATTAACTCCTTCAATTTCCATCCTGGGTTTTAAATTTTCATAACATTATAGTATTACCTATACTAACACCTAGAGTAGCCAAATTCATCTAGCCCTCATATGGATTATATGTGTGATTTATGAACAGTTGACAAAAATCTCACTTGAATACTAAATCTAAAAGAAGCATGACAAACATAATAATGTCTGTGGTGTACGTCTTACTTTCTCAGCAATTAGCTACATGATTTGCTAACATTCCTTCATCTGCTCTTAAAACAACTTCATCATTTGGGTATTTTTTGTATATTTAAATTTCAAGAGGCATCAGGTTTTCAAGGAAAACAATGCCCAGGAAAAGAAATAGTGCTTCCAGAGTCTATAAAATATCTGAGGATTCCAAAAGCAATATATAGGGGTATTCAGTAGATCTCAGTGAGATCAAATTGGCTGGCTGATGAAAATGTATTCTCATCACTCTAAAATGAAAACAGTGACAAGAACTGTGGCATACTTAGTCAGATGATTCAACCCAGGGCATTCCTGGGCAGGGTCAGTTTTGTCTCTGTGTTGGATGCACTTCTGAACGAACCACAACTACATTTTCACCCCAATGTTCCCTGAAATACTGTGCTTTCTGGACTGTCAGTTTTAGTGTCAGAAAAATCTTGCATTTTAAGAAACATTTCATAATCAACAGAATTATGGAGCTCAAAAAGAATTCATGGGAATTCAGTCCTATTATAGGACAAAATATATGAGGAATGTATAGGGTAACTGTCTGCTTTTGATTCAGTAGAAAATTGCATGACATGAAAAAAATGGTTTGCTCACCTACTAGTTACACATGAAGAGGAGTAAAGGCTTCTAAATTAAAATAACACTGTTCGTTTGGTGAGTGGATGTGAACAGAATATTCCATGAAACTTTTCCCCAGACAGTTAAATTAACTCAGTGGAAATGTAGCATACTAAATGATTCCTTCCAAAAAGTAACATGCAATCATTTCTTTTTCAGGCTTGATTAAATTCCCTCTGCCTGTACAAATTTTATATCTGTGTCCAAATTTTATATATCCATTCCTGGTTATTGAACAGAGCCTAGACCCTTTGTGATTCACCTCCAGTACTTAGCAGTACAAGCAGTGGCCGTTGTAGGCATCACACTGTTTGGGCACAGGCATTGGCTGTCTTTGGGGATATGTGCTATGCTATCTCCATAGGCTGACAACCTGTGTGAATGTCTACAGTAACAACAAATCAGCCAGTAGTATCCATTTGGTTGTTAATGATTTTATTTTGTTCTTGTGTTAGGTGAACAGTGTAACTGGCTGGGATTTTTTCCATGAGTGTATAAACACTCTTCCACCATAGCCTCGCCCCATCATCTTGGCCTCAGAAATGAAAAGAAACCAGACATCCTGGATACTCTGGCCTCACTTTGATCTTGCTTCCACCACCTAATATTCTAATGCCACAACTGCATGCGATGTGCACCATCTGAGGACTCAGTGATCAGCAGTCAGGCTTGGCATAGAGATTTCCACAGAGAAAAGCCAGAGCAGCAGCTCAGAACACAGGCCAGTGGAGGAGCTGGAATGAAAGCAACTGTCTTGAAGACTAGAAAATCACATCCAGGAAGCACGCACCTTTGGAGAGTCAGAACAGTGGAGAGAGCTAAACTTTGGGAATGGCAGCAGATGTAGGCTCTCCATGATGTGGCCATGTCCCTAGTCACCTCATAGACCAGTCCTTCAGCCCCATGGGAAAGTGCTGTGATTTCAGGTCTTTGCTGAGGAGACACACACAAGTAACAGGAGTGAAAACTGAATGTGAAACTCTACCATTTGCTGATTTGCTGCTGTTGCTTGTTCTTACTCCTTCAGCCTGAAAGCCAAGCGTACGGAAATTACTTACCCAGCTTATGAACTGACTTGAAGCTATGTGTGTGTGTGTGTGTGTGTGTGTGTGTGTGTGTGTGTGTGTGAGAGAGAGAGAGAGAGAGAGAGAGACAAATGTGAGGAAAAGCCCACAAAGGAAGATTTTATGGGTCTTTTAATTTTTTATTTATATATTTATTTGCATATGTGTGCAGGTATGAACACCCCAGGGTTTCTTGCTACTACAAAAAATACTTATTACATCCAGCTTACATAGGTAGCTAAGAACTTAAACTCAGGCTGGCAGGCTTTGAAAGCAAGTACCTTAAACCCATAAATCATCTTCCCACCTCAGGACTTTTGTGTCTTAAAGATAATCAAAACCAGAGTCAGAAGTTAACAGTATCTAAATCTATTCTAGGCTAATATGCAGATGTAAAAACAGATTGTTTTCTCTGTCCTTCATTTATAGTGAACCTATGAAAGAATTGCAGAAAAAAAATGAAACTTGGAGATGCTGTCAGAATTTAACCACTTGAGAAGTCACTGACTGGTCTTTGCATGAAATGTCATTCTCATAAAAGTTCCTTTTGGGCAAGGATCTTTGAAAAGCATGTGTCATGTGCGAACGGAAGACTAACCCACAGGCTGGCAGAATGGCACTTACTTTACAGGTTTCTAATGAAGTTTGGTCGACATTTGTAAAAAGAATTGGGACATAGTGGACATTTCCCATGGAGGTTGGGATTGGTAGAGTGAATGCCTCATGTTAGGCTCACCTGGCTTGTCTTTACACATTCTGTCCTCAAAGAAAGCAAAGGCTCTGACTTAACATAGGAAGTACAGAGGGGACGAAGGGTCACAGGGAGAAGGTGTGCATGGGCATTGTGAAAGCTACATCAGTGTTGGTGTCCAAGAGGTGGCATATGTCAAAACTACAGCACTCACATCTACTCCGCCATTGGTCCCTGTTTTCCTCACATGAGGTTCTGGTAAAGCACATGGTCATTCAACTGCTTTTGTGCCCAACCAACATGGCAGCATCAGACTCAGGATGAAGAGAGGACTTTGAGAGAGACAAAAATACTGTTTTCATAAAATCCTTTTATTTATTTTTTTAATTTTTTTTTTATTTGAGAGCAACAGAGAGAAAGAGACAGATATATATAGAGAGAGAATAGGTGCACCAGGGCCTCCAGCCACTGCAGACGAACTCCAGACACCTGCGCCCCCTTGGGCATCTGGGTAACGTGGGTCCTGGGGAGTTGAGCCTTGAACCAGGGTCCTTAGACTTCATAGGCAAGCACTTAACCGCTAAGCCATCTCTCCAGCCCCATAAAATCCTTTTAAATTAATGAAAGTTCAAGGAAATATGTTAATTTGTTGCTAACACTCATATTAAGTCTATTTTTAAATGTGTTGGGAGGAAGGAAGAAAGGTTGGAAGGAAGGAGAGAAAGAAGAAAGCAGGGAGGAAGGGAAGGAGACTGACCCACAGTTAGGCCAGCCATGTTGAACATAATGGAATGCATGTAAAAATTATACTTTCTATCCTTCCATGGGTTTACAACTTTGAAGCATGGAAGTATAATTATTTTGTAAAAACATGAGGCTAACATTGAGAACTAGGTATTTGCCCACCTACAGGTCTTATTGTGTATTAAGCTAAACAGAAAATCAAAAATTATATACATAAAAATTTATTCCATTTACATCTGCTCAAATTAGTTCAAATTATTACCCTTATATTTCTTTTTTCCCCTATTTTGGAAAATCGTGTAAAAGAAATAACACATCTACCTGAAAAAAAATATATTTTCTTAACCAAGGCAATAGTGAAATGCTATTATTTCTTTCTTACATTCTTTTTTTAAAATATATTTTATTTAGTTATTTGAGAGAGAGAGAGAGAATGGGTGAGCCAGGGCCTCCAGTCACTGCAGACAAACTCCAGGTGCATGCACCCTCTTGTGCATCTGGCTTACGTGGGTCCTGGAGAATCGAACCAAGATCCTTTGGCTTTGCAGGCAAATGCCTTAACTGCTAAGCCATCTCTTCAGCCCCTTTCTCACATTGTTATCATAGCTATGTAAACGTGATTTCATTGCAGTAAAACAAAATCATCTTCATATTAAAAGGTTGAAGCCTTTTAAAATTTTAAAGAATTTTACTTCCGACAGAATCGCATGTGCCTGAGCCCAGGATAACCTCGTCAGTTTCTTTAAAAATGCATCTTCTTTCATGACTTCTTAAACAAATGGGCAAAATGTTCTGCTTTCAGAGGATTCTCAAGCAAAGCACTAAACATGACCTTCTATAGTGTGTTTCTAGTACAGTTTCTTATCAGTAGAGGGCTCCCTCGTCTGTGCAAGACTCTCAGTAAAAAAAAAAAATGAACTCAGACATGCAGCAGGCACACATTTTGCGTGCATGCACATGCACGCACATGCTCATGCACACCATTTACATTAGTAAAGCTGTCACTTTTCATTGTTTTCAGATCACCTTTCGTATCAGTTGGTTTTAAACCTCAGGGAAATGAATACATAGGCAGCACCCACCGGCAATATGTCAGAACACTCTCTACCTAAAAGTACTGATAGGTGTTTGCAAGTCTCTATCATTTCCCTGTGACATTCCTCAGCTCCGATGTGCATTTGGCTGCTTTCCTGAATTCACACATCTCTGTTTGCTCCTGTGCGTGTGTGTCTTGCAGAAGCATCACGAGCCAAGCTTCACAAAACAACCACATCTTTTGAGTGCTGCTGCCCAGGCCGTCTCTAGTATACCCTTCAAAGGAGACAGTCCAAAAGTCCACGCACACACACCAGACCATGAAACTAATGATGTTTGCTTTTGATTGAAGTCACTGAGACCAGCTGCATTGTTTCCCCACTGAAAAATAGATGAAGGCATCCTAACTGGGTTGACTTTTATTTGGGATTTCCCCCCCTCCTCCTTGGCCTGTAGGCTAACTGATTCGCTCAGTGATAGGCCATGAAAATGGTAAAACTATGTAAACCCCACTGGGCTTGAAATTTGTAGCAGACAGGGAATTTCTGGCTGCACAAAAACATGGTTGGAATGATCTCTGGCTGCCCCCCAGGCCAGTTTACATGATACAGTTAAAAACTGACTGAGCAGCCAACAGAATTGACTGGTAAAGCATTGTGCTGATCATTCCAGTTGCCCAATTGATGCTTAAAAACACTGGCTTTCATGAACCTCTGATGGAACCCTCTTAAATCCAGCTGATCCTACATTATTACTCATATATTTACCCAACAGTCACATCCAAAAACCACTTGGATGCTCTTAAAAAAAGAAATAAAGGAAAAGGGGCAAGTCTGTGTTTTCTATTTATTCTAGAATCTGGGAAAGTCATGCTGCCCCTCCATTCATCACTCCTCTCTTCTTATGCCTTAGCAGGTCTGTCCACCTCCGATACTTTCACATCTTTCTCTGCATAAACATATTTCAATTTCTAGCCTGGAGTTTTAAATGGGGCTATTTTTAAAGTACCAAGTGGCCCTTTTCCCTTGTTCTTGCTGAAGTTGAATCCCTGGGAACCTCATCACCTAAGTGCTTCTGCTCCTCTCCAAAGGGTACCTTGTATATGCTACAAAAAGGTCAGTCATCTCTCAGATGAGAACTACTAGGTACATTACCACTTTGGTCAGGATGAGGGGGCCACATAATTCCTCAGACCTGTGCTTTATTCAGCAATCCAAAACTACCACCAGTGATGCAGAGATTTTATCTCTTTTTCTCCAAATCCTGTGTTGTTCTCTCAAATGGTTACAAAGCTGGAATGGAAAGAAAAAGGATGAATTGTGAGTTCCTCCCATCTACATTATCCTGGAGAAGATAAGGTACAAAGATGCTAAACAACACGAAATTCATCTGCTAGTGAGTGCCAGCCCCAGAATGCAGGCCCAAAATTTTGAAAACTGAATGCTTTGCTTATCTTCACAGCAAGGTTTCACATGGAGGTTAGTAAGCTTCTGCCTGCAAAACCTAAAATATAAAGGCTTCATGAACTGATATGATAGACAATTCTAGATGAAGTCCAAGCAATGTATTTTGGTGTTCAGTAATCTACTACTCTTTATGGACATGACTACCTACTACAGGTGCTCACGTTCTGATGTCTTTCCAGTTTTCCTTCTTCTGACACTGACCTTCTCATTTCCTATTATTGTCACTCATTCAATTTTCGTTCATACGCCAGAATCTTGCCCTTAAGAACTTTCACAGATACCTAAGGTTTTCTGTTCTTTCCTCTAATAATTATTGCTTTAAACCTTTCATGCTGTATCTTGACAGACCCTGTTTGGTAATATAGCAATCACATATGCCATCTTTACTTGGCTGGGTGGCAATTTCTTTATTATTATTCTTGTGTATGTGCACACATGCAAATGGGTGTGTAGAGTATGCATATGTATGTGTTTCTGTAGGGTCTTGTGCTCTTGCCTGCAGCAGGATGAGCTCATCTGTGGTGGCCAGAAGGGATCATCAGGTGCCCAGTTCCATGTCATTCTGTCTGTTCTGCTTGCATTTCATACTGCCTGGAACTTAACATTTTTCTCATGAGGCTAAGATATTCTCTGATCTTTCTCTGCTCTTCTACAGGATTGGGGTATGTTCATATGAAGATCAAACTTGAGCAGTTTCTTAGGCTGCCTCAGGCCCTCCTGCTTTCACAGGAAGTGCTCTTAACTGCTGAGCTACCTTTTCAGCCCCAGATAGCAATTCCATGAGATCTTTAATGATTTTCACTACATATGTACATAGGAAGTAAATTAATTTACATCAAATATAGGCCACACAATCTCATCACTTAGAGTTTTTATTACATTAATAGGCCCATGATTCCTTATACAAACATCATGAACTACTCAAGCTCCACCTCCCATTCTAAACTATAAAAAGACTGATTGTTACTTCTCTAGGGGATGGGATGCAGCTAAGTGGTGGGGTTAAGCGTGGAGCAAGCCAAACATCAAAATAAGACAAAGGTTAAAAGAGTTCTCAAAAGTTTGAGCTTCAGTTAGAAGAGACAATTTTTTAAAAATTTTATTCTTCAGACTAATTAACCTTTAAAATACATTTTAGTAGCAAATTTTAAATATTTTTGACAAGGTTCTTTCTTCTTAATGATCAAGTTAAAGAATATACTATTAGATTGATTTCAGTGGACATATTAACCAGCCAAGTCAAGCACAACACAGACAATCAATGACTGCATATCAGGCAGAATGGCAGTGATATCTTAAGCTCAAATATTTGCAATTAAAAAATTACAATAGCTTTACATTTGCCTTCATTATTTAAAAATCTTTCTCTAATTTAGTGTAGAGCCATACATTATGATTTATATAGAGAAGGAAGAGAATTTATGATTCTACGAGAGATGGTAAACAATTTGATCTCTTATATCAAACATGAAAAGTTGGCAGTAGCTATCTAGATTCTAGAGCACTATTTTGACAAGGATCTATGGCTTGAGCCAGGTTCTGTCCTGTCACAATTGATTAGTAATGTCTGCCATGCACACCAGATTGATGAAAAAAGCTCATTTGCAAGCCAGGCGTGGCGGCACACACCTTTAATCCCAGCACTTGGGAGGCAGAGGTAGGTGAGTTTGAGGCCAGGTCAGTCTTGGCTACAGTGAAACACTACCTTGAAAAGCAAAAAAAAAAAAAAAAAAAAAAACAAAAAACCCTCATCTGCAATATGAGCTAGTCTTTGGGTCCAGAAAAGGTGAAGGTACAACTGTGAAAAGCATGGCTTGTGGAGTCAGATTCAGAGGCTAGAATCCTAGCCCTGATTTGTGTTATCTCTTGAGAAGGTAATTTAACCTTCCTGTGCTTCAATTTCCCAAACGTTAACTAAGGATGTTAATAGTACCTATACCACCAACGATGTTTAAGATTAAGTGAGTTAGTCACTATAGGAGCATAGAACAACATATGTACCCAGTGTGCTTTGTGACATTTGAAAAATAAATACATAAATAGAGTTGAAAATTTATCTACATATTATCGGAATATGATTTTCCTTTAACACAAGAGAGGAAGAATGATAAGAAATGATTATATTTACAATGTAACCCATTTATAAAGTTCCACTTTAAAGTAATTTGAGTATGTGTAGCAAATTTATAAGAATTAAAATACAGCTAAATTATTTTCATTCCTATAAGCAAAATGCATTAGAATTTGTGAGTTGACCCTTCTTTTTTTTTTTTTTTTTTTTGAGGTAGGGTCTCACTCTGGCTCAGGCTGACCTGAAATTCACTATGTAGTCTCAGGGTGGTTTCAAATTCACAATGATCCTCCTACCTCTGCCTCCCAAGTGCTGGGATTAAAGACATGCACCCCAAGCCTGGCAGACCCTTCTTTTTTTAAGCCTAACAATTTACTTAAAGATCCTTACAATATCAGAATTTTGTATATTTTTAGTCTAGAACATATTATGAATATAATAAATGTCACTTTTCCTATTAGAAGTCTAAAGCAATCTTCTATTTCTAAACATAAACTAATAAAATTAAAATAATGCTAGCAGGGGTCAAGCTCATTATACCACAATGGTACTGTTTCCCTTCACACTAAATTTTTAAACTTCTAAGTCAAGGTAAATCCCACATGTAGCTAAGTTGTTAAACTAAAACCCATTAAAATAGAGCAGAAAGAATCTTTCCTGCCATTTCTAGTCATTGCCATGTTAATCGGATTGCAGTAATAAGTATGAAACAATGCATGCAATTAGCAGTGGTTAATTTGAAACTACTTCATGTCAGTTTCTTTCATAGCAATACGTTAGTAGAGTAATTATTTATTACCCCGAGGACATGATCAATGATATCCTTCCATAATCATATCTACAGAAAGAGTAGACATGCTCTCATTTGCATAAAAAGGAAACCATAGAAACATTTTTTCCTCAGCTAAATAAAAGCTGAATACAGTTTCTAAGCTGTTTCCAACTATTTCTTTAGTAATGATAGATAAGCAAATCATTTGCTACACTTAAATATCTTTATGGAAACATAATGCTGAAGGAACAAAAGCCAGCATTAGTAATTTAACTCCACATAGCCTATCTTTATGGAGAAAGGGGGAAGGAAAATGACCCATTTCTAAATGTCATCATAGTCATTAATGTGTATGTGCCAGTCCCGTTCACACGTACAGTAATTCACTGGCCCTTTAGCTAGAGATGGAGAATGTAGTTTATGGGAGACCCTGAATGATAGCGCGTTGTCTACACAGCTGAATCCTGGTTGTCCAAAGGCAAGAAAGGGTTGCCAGGTCAGCCAGGTGTCCAGAGTAACATGCTGCATTCAAATAATTGGGAGCTTAGTAGCAGAGTCTTTGATTTTGGCTTTCTGGATTCTTTGAATACTTGGAAAACAAATCATATATGTCATCATACCTATTAATACATTCCTTTGTAAAAATATTCATCATTCTTGGCTCAAAAAATAAATACATAAGCTCACCCTCAGCTTTAGAAGCACTTACTAGGAACTATGGGGAAAAGATGGCTTTAAAATGCAATTGGCAGGCTGGAGAGATGGCTTAGCAGTTAAGGCACTTACCTGCAAAACCTAAGGATGCATGTTCAACTCTCCAGGTCCCACATAAGCTAGATGCACAAGGTAAAGCAAGCATGCAAGGTCACACATGCACACAAGGTTGCATCATGTCTGGAGCTGGAGTGCAGTGGCTGCCAATTCTCTCTCTCTCATAAAAATTTACCAAAATGCAATGGGCAGGAAAGGCAGAAGCGATGTGAAAGTGAGACAGAGTCTCCACAGTTTACACCTAGGAATCCATCATTAGGATAGCAGAATTCTCAGGAGATGGGTAGTGACACCTTTCACAGGTGGGAGACTAAAAAGGATGATTTGGAGAAATCATGGTTTATATGTGCACATATGCTTACTGTGACATATGAGGGAGAGGCTGAAGTCAAAATACAAAGAAGGAAGACCAAGTGCTGTGTAAGTTTTGGAGTTCAAGAGAATGTTTAATCGATCTCAGTAAATGGTCATCTAGGAAAAGGCTCTTAGTTCTGATAGGATTTTAGGAAAACTAAGCCAATAAAATTGCCAGATATGTTGTCCCTTATGTACAAATGTCAGCATGAAGTAATAAATAAGAAAAGACAACAATTTTAAAGTATATAAAATAGAAAGAATAATTTAATTTTAAAGATGATAGAAATTCTTTGTAAGAGCTATGGAGGACCTCTATGTGACAGCTGGCCAGCATCCTTCTCCTTTCCTGGAATAATATTTCCTTCCTAGGAAATCTGTTCTCCTTTCATTCTAGTTTTTCTGCTGGGTATTAGTTTCACATTATGTGGGCTATTTAATCAAGTGGAATCAACCTGGGAGTAGGAGCTACCAGCCTTGTTCGTCTGCTTCTGCTTTATTATAGTTTGCCTTTAAATAAGGACAGTCAGTAGCATGGGTTGCAGTGCCTGTGAAATGTGAACCCAAGAGCAATCAGAAGCTACATCTCTTACTGAATGAAGAAAGTTGTCTGAAGAGAGGATGAGAAGAAGGGAGGAAAAGGAAAAAGAAGAGAGAGGGGGCATTCAATCCCCGCATTCATAGTTCCCAAAGCCTTCTTGAATCTGCTCTCCCTTTAGTTCAATCAACTCTTCCCTGAATGTTATTTTATATTCCAGCTTCTCTTTCAACCACTGTCCCTGGTTTTGAACCCACTCTACAGCTTCAAGCTGGACTCATGCTCATGATGATCCTCCCACCTCAGCTTCATCAATGTGGGTGTTGTAGGTGTGAGCCACCACATTTTGTGTTTATCCCCTTCCTAGAAAAGGTACTATATTGTGCTTCATTACACACACCTACTATACTATATTGTCACAGAAAAGAGAAGAAGGAAAGACAGAAAAGAGCAAAATAGAAGAAAGACAGAGCAATGGAAGAAACCTCAAACCTATTGAGCCTATAAAAAGTTCTTTGTAGATGAGTATTAAGTTGGATTTAATTGTTTCCAATATCCCATTAGTCTTGCTTTACTAAGTGTTGCAGTCCGGATCACATTGCTTGTAGAAATCACCCAACCAAGAGCAGCTTCTGGGAAAAAGAGATTTATTTTGGCTTACAGGCTCGAGGGGAAGCTCCACGATGGCAGGAGAAAACGATGACATGAGCAGAGAGAGGGTGGACATCACCCCCTGGCCAACAGAAGGTGGACCATAGCAACAGGAGGGTGTGCCAAACACTGGCAAGGGGAAACTGGCTATAAAGCCCACTAGCCCACCCCCAACAATACACTCCCTCCAGGAGGCATTAATTCCCAAATATCTATCAGCTGGGGAGCTAGCATTTACAAGACCTAAGTTTATGGGGAACACCTGAATCAAACCACCACACTAAGTATCATTTGACTCTTTGAAATAGTATTTATTGTACATGTAGCTATGTCTAGCAATATACACTATTTTCTAGGCTAAAAATGATACATGCAAAAGTCCCTACTAGTTAGTTATTCAAATAACTTGCTTTTTGAATAATTCACTTTTGACTCTTTCAAGACTAGTTCATTGCACTCAAAGTAATGAGTTCCTAGTGTATGCCAATGAGAAATAAGCTCTGAGGTACCTCTGGGGAGATGATACCACTTTCTATCAGATTTGATACTATATCAGTAATTATTCAGTACACCACTAATTTGGCAAGAATTTCTTTACTTTATAAACCTGAAAAATGAAGTATGACTGTAGGCATTTTCTTTAGTTTTATACTAACCAATCATCCTTGTGAGACCTAGAATGATAGCCACATCTCTGATGCTAAAAAGAAAAGTCCAGAGAGTGAAGTTACTGTAATTTTAGAGTTCTAACCTGGTAAATGGTATAAGAACAGTTATCAGCAACAGAGAAATGTTTCCTGTTTTATTAACTGATTGACATGAATTAATGCATTAAGATATTTGATTGTATCATAAAATGTGTATATGAGCATCATGATTCAATTTAATGTACCTATTACTGGTTGATGTGCCATTATATTAGGCTAAATTAAAAGAATTTTATGGAAACAAAATTACAATTAAAGACTCAAAATTGATTGCATTCATAACTTAAAAGAAGATATTCTGTTCCATTAATATTTTGAATAATTATAATGATATATTAGAAAACAATGTGGACAGCTCAAGAAGTAGACAAGGCAAAGCAATGATAAATAAAGAGTCAAGAATAAAGTTTCAGGAGAGATGACTTAGTGGTTAAGGCACTTGCCTGTAAAGCCTAAGGATCCAGGTTTGATTCTCCAGGTCTCATGTAATCCAGATGCACAAGGTGGTGCTTGCATCTGGAGTTCATTTGCAGTGGCTAGAGGCCCTGGTGTACTCATTCTCTCCCTCTCTTCTTCCCCCTTTCTCTGCCTCTAATAAATAAGTTTAAAAAAAATTAAAGAAATAAAGTTTAATTTCTGTAGCTTGTAGGTTTTTAAGGACTAAAAGAGTAAGAAAAAGCCATATAGATAATAGCTAGTGTCAGCAAGTAAGTTTTAAGTCATATTGTCATAGATATAGGTGTTTTTCTTTCCCCTTTTGCAACCTACACAATAATCACTCAATAAACATTTTAACTTTTTTTTTTGAGAGAGAGAGAGAGAATGGGCACAGCAGGTACAAATGAACTCCAGACACATATGCCACTTTGTGCATCTGGCTTATGTGGGTCCTGGGGAATCAAACCTAGGTCCTTTGGCTGAAATAAGTGCCTTAACTGCTAATCCATCTCTCCAGCTACATTTTAATTTTTTAAGTGATGTTTTCATGAATAGGAAGCTGACACTTAGAATAACCCACAATATTCTCTCAATGCAAGATATGATTTATGAATGAGGCCAACACTCCATAAAGACTGAAGGTCTCCTGAAGAACAAGAATTTACTGTTAAAACCAGGACTACTGGGCTGGAGAGATGTCCTAGTGGTTAAGGCACTTGCCTGCAAAGCCTAAGGATACATGTTCAACTCCATGTCATAGAGAAGCCAGACACACAAGGTGATGGAAGTGTGCAAGGCCATGTATGCATGCAAGGTTCGCATGCCTCTGGAGTTTGATTGCAGTGTCTAGAGGCCTTGGAGCACCAATACTACACCCCCCATAAAATAAATGTAAAAAAGCCCAGGTCTATCCTCCTGGCAAATTGAGCTGTTTGCCATGATGTATAGGCAAATGATTCAGCTCTGCTTGAAAACTTAAATACAACTCAGACTTGGAGGATATGATTCATTGCAGATGACTTACGTTACTCTGTCACTCTAAGTAGATGAAGGTTGAGCCATGTAGCAGACAGCTTCAGGTTCACTGAGATGAACTTTCAGACCAGGCATAGTTATGGAGGAAGAGATATTTATTGAAGCTTACAGATACAGGGGAAGTTCTATAGTGGCAGAAGAAGTTGGTCTGGTTTCATAGGACCAAGTAGAGAGAGAGAGAGAGAAGTACAAGCCTAAAAGCTAAATGCCATAACACACTTCAGGAACTCCAGTTAGACACACTTTGCATATCTTTAGATTGAAATCTGAAACCCATCACCACACCTTAAGACCTACCCAATGACACTGCCTCCATCCTGGTGGCTGAAGATGCAAACTACAAACAAATTAAAAAAACTGAATATATTGGGGGCCATATATTCAAACCACCATATTCCAACACTGGCCCCCAAAAGATTTATAACCATCACACATTGTGAATTGTACTCAGTTCAATTTCAAAGGTCTCCATAGTCTTGACCAATTTAAAATAGTAAGTCCTGTAAAATCAAACAAGTTAAATACTTTCAACATATAAAGACACAGAGTAAACTTTTTCAACTGGTACAGGGCATAGCAAGGAGAGACTAGAACAATGAAAACTCAACCACCATCAAACAAACATCAAACTTCTGCAGTTCAAGTTCAATGTAACCAGAAACTGACAGTCTCCAGATTTTACAATTCTGCCCCTCCAGCTGGCCAGAGTAGCCAGGGAACACTTCCATCCTAGACCAACATTGTACACTATGGTAGCCCTTGCATAGTCCTGGTATATCCAAAACATCTTCAGGTCTTCATGCAAACCATAGTCTATCTTCCAAAGGCTCTTTCAGCTTATCAGGGCACCATGCCCTGCCTCATGCCGCATATCAGCAGCACCTCCTGGAACCATGTGCAATTCACGACCACCCCATGCATTTTTTTATGCTTCTGAAACCAATACAAGGTGTGCAGGACACAACCATATTCTTAATTCACAGATGAAATACATCATAACCTTGAAAAGCAGGTTCCTTTTCCAGTCAACTCTTTCCAAAAGAGTTTGCATTTCTATGAGAGTCCTTCCTCAGGCATCCTTTCCATTGTTTTAATGTAAAGCAGTTGGACCATCTTCTTTAAGATTGCTAATGTGTTTGACAATAGCAGATTCAGTAACCTAAAACCAGTCTCAGTGCCTGTAATTTTAATTTGCTTGAGATTTTCCAGTTTAAAATCTTAAATCTCTCAGTCCTATATCTGTATCCAAGCACATCAGTCCGTTACAAATTTAACCTTCATCAAACTCTCTGGGCCTGGGCAGCAGGATGCAGCCAGTCCTTATGCCAGTAGCACAGTTCCAACAAAGTCCTCTGCAGTCTTTCCTTCCCCTTAGAAAACTCATAAGCCAAGCCTCGAAGTTCAATATTTTCTGCACTTAGAATTCTCAAACTCTCATCAGAATAGTCCATAAAATTTGGCTTCCTACTCCAGAGGCATCTTCATTTGCAAGCACTAAGTCCATGTCCATCACTCTAAGTAGATGAAGGTTAAGCCCTGAAGAGAAGTATGAGTATGTTATATTGGGTACAATATAATAAGGATATATAATAAATATATGCAATTTTTTACATATCATAAATAGCATATAAAATAAGAATTCTTATTTCTATTACAGAGAAGAATTTCCGATTAGGAAAGGAAATATTGACACACATGTTTCTAGAATGCTGCACTATTATTTCAAACTTCCTTTTTTGTAGAGATTTAATCTATATGAATATCATGGCACAAACATACTGGAGTTTCTCTAAATAATCTATTTATACTAGTCCTACACATCAACAACATAGACACATTAGTCTATCTTTCCCATCATAATTTGCTTAAGTGTGAATTTAAGTTCCAAATACATTATTTTGTTATCTAAATGAAGGCTAGGACTGAGATTTGTTGACTTAGAAAAAATGTTATGTATAACAGCAAAGAGTTGCAATATTTAAGGACAGAGGCTTAAATTTAACACTGCAGTAAATCACACTTCTGGAAAAGGTAATATTCATGTAAATTGGCAGTTGTGAGTTTAACTCAAGTGCCTATTGTGTTTCCAAAATAACTGTACAAGTCTCTCAAAATAACTACAACATAACATGCTATAGCAAGAAGCATGCAATTGTTTTAGTAAGTAAAATACAGTTGTATTTTGAATGGGGGATGTTATGCCCAGTTTTCAGCACCCCCAGTGACCACCAAGGAGAACCAAACACATATGCAAGGGCAAGGAGCTTTACTTCCTGCTTAAGATCGGTCTCTTGACTTCACCAACATAGTGGATCCATACAAGAACCGGGAGCAACAGGGGGGCAGGGGTTTTTTAATAGGGATTTTAACAAAGAAGTAGGGAATGGGAACATGATTGGCTGATTTCTTAGGACACTGGCAGCAAGGTTGGCGGGTGGGAGCTAGGTAAGTAAGCAACAAGCAGCAATAACATTTGTATGTATTTCGGTTGGCTGAGATAGGGAAGTTGGAGGGACAAATCTCTGGTAAGTCTCAGATGTCCTGGGCAGGGGGCAGGGCTGCTGCCCCTTTGTTCCTTTGTTTAAGCTGAAACTTGTAATTTAGGCCTAACCAGGGCAGCACTCTAATGAAGCCTGTCATGGCATCATTTAGTTTCTGAGTCCTTCAGGGGACAGGGGCCAAATCTCAAATGCCTTCACAGGTAAGGCCAATCAAGAAAATGAGTGATGTGATCTAGGGGCAGAGTGGTATTCATGAGAATGATGTGACTTGTTTTTTCTTCACCAGATTAGGTCCAGGCAAGAATATCACCTTTGAAGATAATTACATATGCTAAGTTTGTTCAATAAGAAAATGCCCTATATGCTTTTTTTTTGTTTGTTTTTTGTCTTTTTTTTTAAATTAATTAATTTATTTATTTGAGAGCGACAGAGACAGAGAGAAAGACAGATAGAGGGAGAGAGAGAGAATGGGCGTGCCAGGGCTTCCAGCCTCTGCAAACGAACTCCAGACGCGTGCACCCCCTTGTGCATCTGGCTAATGTGGGACCTGGGGAACCGAGCCTCGAACCGGGGTCCTTAGGCTTCACAGGCAAGCGCTTAACTGCTAAGCCACCTCTCCAGCCCTGTCTTTTGTTTTTTTTTTGAGGAAGGGTTTCACTCTGGTCCAGGCTGACCTGGAATTAACTCTGTCATCTCAGGGTGGCCTTGAACTCATGGCGATCCTCCTACCTCTGCCTCCCGAGTGCTGGGATTCCCTATATGCTTTTATATGGACATCTTCTTGTTTAAATGTTGGTAATTAATTCAAATTTGTATAAAATACTATGTAGGCCTAAATAATGAACATGGTCTACATAATGAATATGGCCTTTGAACCAAGAGAGTATAAAGTCTGTTTTAAAGAATGCTTCTCGTTAAGTCATAATTTAAACTGTTTTACCTCCAGAAATTATTCAGTGCTCTTTTCATGTGTGCGTGTGTGTTCACATGTGTGTGCAGGCATGTGTAGGCATGTGTTCCTGGATGTGAAGGACAGAGATGGACATCAAGCATCTCATTGATTGAGGCAGAGACTATCACATGAGCCCAAAGCTCCTCACATAGCTGGTCAGGTAGTGAGCTCACCTGGAAAGTTTCTGTCTTCACCTCTTGAGCACTTGGTCATGCTCAGCTTAGCATTTATGTGGGTGCTGGGATCTGAACATCAGCCTTCATACTTACATGAGAAGTACTTTATCCAATGAAACAACTCCCCAGCTCCCAATGGAGTATTTGGGCAGGATGGAATGTCATCTGTGAGCAGGTCTTTCCAGGGTCAAGGTGTAAATAGAAAATCTTTAAAAAAATAACTATATAAAATTCTCACATCCTAGGAAGAAAACAGGTAAAATACAGTCAGGGAAATTTGGAATGGGTGAGTGGTGTTTCACTCATGGAAACTAGTTAGTCCCCAACTTCCAAAGTGCTGTCCCCAAACTTTCAAGTGATTATTCACTTGAGAACCTCGATAACTATATGCATGCTTTCCCTATAGAAAAGAGTTATGGGCTGAAGATGAAGCTCAGTGTACCTTACTTGCCTAATATGCATAAGGTTCTAGATTCATCCCCAAACACTGCAATGATAATAAAAACAAAAGTTGTTAGAATTGTGCTAATTTTAATAGATGGCTGTTTCTCTATTTTACTTCATATCCGTTATTACTGACCCTTGATTAAAGTCCCGTCTCCTTTGTGATGTGGTGACTTAAAAATACCCACACCATATTTTAGTAATAATAACAGATGAGTCTCATGACTTCTTCCTAAGTAGACATAGAAAGCTTCAGCAATAGCTTTCCGTGAAGAAATATGCAATGCTGTTCATGGACAAGGTCTGTAACTGACAAAAGAATCTTGATAATAAAGAAAGAAAATCCAATAGAAAAAGCTGTCATGATGAGCTCAGGGAATTCTCCAGAGCCTCCAAAACAACAGGGAATACACTGACAATTAATCCTTGGCAATTAAGCTTACAAGTGGGTAATGCCATAATCATATACAGCCTCCCAAAGGACCCATGAGGAATTTGTTCCAAGGTCTACATGCATACCAAAATCTGTCAGTGTTTGAACCCAGACGTAAAGTAGCATGGTATTTGCTTATAACCTGCATAATTCTACTATATACACTAAACCATCTCTATACTATATACATTAAGCATCATATTATATATAATATAATATGTGATATAATGTAAATATTTGTAAATACTATATTGTTTGGGGAATAATGACAATAAAGTGCCCTTACATGTTCATTAAAGATGAAACCAGCAGGGCTGGAGAGATGGCTTAGCACTTAAGCACTTGCCTGTGAAGCCTTAGGACCCTAATTCGAGGCTCAACAAGGTGGCACATGCATCTGGAGTTTGTTGTATTGGCTGGAGTCCCTGATGAGCCCATTCTCTCTTTCTCTCTTTCTCTGTCTCTCTCTCTCTCTAATAAATAAATATAAATAAACAAACAGAAAAAGGCCTAGCTAAAGATGAAACTAGCAGCCATCACAGGCCTAACTATATAGGAACCATCAATAATAGCACAGTACTTTCAATCCATGGATGACTGACTTTGTGGCTGTAAAACCTGTGGGTGCAGAGACATAACCATGTGTATGGAAAATATTGTGTCTCAAGTTATACTTCCAGCTATGTAAGCTTACATGACATGGATTACTCTGCCACACAAGTATATAGACTCATAATGCATTTAATTTTGTAGAAATTTAATTAAAAACTTTACATGACTACAAAGTGACATGGGCACTGTGGTGGTTTGATTTATGTGTCCCCCCAAAACTTAAGCATTCTGAATACTAGGTTCCTAGATGATGGAGATTTGGGAATTTATGTCTCCTTGGGGGAGTGTATTGTTGGGGTGTTATAGCCAGTTTCCCCTTGCCAGTGTTTGGCACAGTCTCCTGTTGCTATTGTCCATCTTATGTTGGTCTGCGGGTGATGTCCACCCTTTGCTCATGCCATCGTTTTCCCCCGCCATCATGAAGCTTCCCCTCAAGTCTTTAAGCCAAAATAAACCTCTTTTTCCCACAAGCTTCTCTTGGTTGGGTGACTTCTACCCGCAATAGACACCTGACTGCAACAGGAACTTGCTATCATCCACACCGTTGCTGTCGATTTCATAAGAATGAAGAACAAGGTGTCCCTTTTATTCCCTTTGCTCCACTCACGGAGGCTTCCCTTACTGCTTACCACTCTGATATAACAAAACCAGTCCTTCTTCTCCCTGCCTTCTCAGTGTGTTCCTGACACCAGACTCCAACATAAGTTTACTTCATTCCGATAAACTAATAAAAACATATGAACTGTATGGATAGCGATGCACAGCATATAGAGTATGACAAAATTAAACCATTGTAGTTCAAAACATTGGTATCAATTTTTGCTTCTTAAAAATCACAATACCTTAGGCTGAGGACATGGTTCAGTGGTTAAGGTATTTGCCTGCAAAGCCTGAGAACCCAGTTCAGTTCCCCGTTATACACATAAAGCCAGATGCACAAAGTGGTGCACGCATCTAGAGTTTGTTTGCAATGGCTATGTGCCCCAGCACACCCATCCCCCCTACCCTCTCTGTCTCTCTCTGCTTGTAAATAAATAAAGTTTAAAAAAAAAAACCATAATATCAGGAAGGAAAGATTGCTTAGTGGTTAAGGATTTAGCTTGCAAACCTTAAGGACCCAAGTTTGATTCCTCCCAGTACCCACATAAGCCAGATGCACAAGATCATGCATGCATCTGGAGTTCATATGCAGTGGCTGGAGGCCCTGGCACGCCCATTCTCTCTCTCTCTCTCTCTCTCTCTCTCTCTCTCTCTCTCTCTCTCTTTTTCTCTGCCTTTTTCTCCCTCTCAGTCTCAAATAAATAAATATATATATTTTAATTATAATGCCTTTCCACAAGAACAGACATTATCACAAAGTGGTCAAAATGGAATCAATTTTTTCTTTAAACTTTAGCTATGGGTTTTATCAAAGCATCTACTATTTTAGGCCCTCCCATCACCTTGTTCCTCCTATTTCTCTGCAGATTCTTTTTACTTGGGTATTACAAAAGACCCTAAGCTTGATGTGAGGCATGGTGACAAAACTGAAATTCCAGCACTTGGGAGATGGAATACAAAGAATATTCGGAATTCAAGGTCATCCTAGGCTTTATAATGAATTCAGGGCTCAGATCAGGCTATGTGGGGTGAGGGTGCTGTTTCAAAAGCAAAATAAAACAAAAAAGACCCTGAAGTTGAGTTCTTACATTCTCATAATACAGAGAGCTATCAAACTAATTAGAATGACCCAAAAAGAAAAATCAAGACTTGGTTGACCATAATTTACAATGCTTGCTCATGTGTCTACATGGTCAAGATATAAGTTGCCCCAAAGACTGTCACATACACAGATGAATTTCTGCTACATTTCAGAAGCAGGTGGTTATTTAGTCAATGTACATGGGGTGGAATGTGGGTCTTTATGAACTCAATGCTTGTTTGTTTTCATGCATGAGTCCACATTAATACGGACAGCTCCAAGTTAATATTCAAAAGATTGCTCATCCATTTTCACATCTTTCAAGAATTTCAATTTTAATGTCATCTGATTGAGAAGCAGTGGATAGCTTGGGACAGGAGAGTTATGGTGATCAGCCAGTCATTCCGGTGGGGGGGTGGTGATGTTAATCTCTAGAAAAGTCCTGGGACACGGAAAGATATATTCATTTCCACTCAGATTCATATACTTACTCTATTCCTCTGAGTCTAGAAGATAGAAACAATTAAAATTAAAATCTAAGACATAGGAAGAAAAGAGGGACAGGTCACAGCCCGTACCCTTGAAAATTCAGACACTAGTTCTGTGTGATCCATCTATTAATTGTGAAACCAAAGTCTAAAGGGCAGAAGTTGTCAGACATCTCTACAAGGGTATCTATCTTCGATTAGATGGCTACTTATATAACATTTATATTGATTATTAACCAAAACGTTTAAATAATATTTTGTTTTCATTTTGATTTGGGAAGGACTGCTGTGGGAGTTCTTTCTACCCTAGCAACCAGGAAAGACCAAGGTGACATTGGTGAGGAAGTTGCCTTGTGATGCTATCATTATCAGTAATTAGCCACAGTTACTAAGCTTCTATTAATCAAATCCACATCTGGAAAGACTTTAATTTTGTGAGATGAACACTGTTGTTTGCAAAATTTAAAGCATGGAGTGAAACACTGCATAACTTTGAAGTGGATAGAGAAGAAAAAACTCTCATCTTAGCATATTTAATTCAGTCTATTATTGACACATACATGTGGCATGTACATACACATTATAGAATAATTTCATTTATTCTTTTGTTGAAATGGGACACTCAGAAATCTAGCATTCTTTAAACAAATCTATGCATGTCACTCTCACTTGCTACTTAATGAATTGTTAAAGCACATTGTGAATACACAAACATCTTAAAAGTACATCAGTTTTGGGGCCTGGAGAAATGGCTTAATGTTAGGCCTAAATAGCCCTGGACTCAAGGCCCAGTGAAACTTTCTGAGCCTGGCTAGAGTTTGGCGACCTGTCTTTGGTCTATAACTTCCACATAAGGATGACTCAGTAAGACCTGACCTGAAACTGTCTCTGCCCACTACTGCTAACATGGTAAAACATTATTGGCCCTTATGCCTCATCCCATCCTAAGATCCTCACCCTCTCCTTCAATGCTCTATAAGCACCTGCCTGCTTTGAAAAGTCTCCCAACCCAGCGTGTTTCTCTCCGGGGTCTAGGAGGAGGGCTGGGTCATGGACACTCTCCATCCCTCTCAGCCCCAGGGAGAGACCAGTGGGACCAGCTCTCCCACAGCCCTACCTGCCAAAGAGCCCGGCAGACCAGTACCCTGTGTGAGGAATATCTCCAATGGAAGAATGCTGATGGGCCAATCCGTCTGCTGGTGAGTGTACCCTCATAAATTATGGGGTAGTCCTCATCAAAACCAAATCCTGCCTTAGAGTCATTACTGGTTCTGCTTAAAAGCAGAGGCCTTAACCTTTCTGATAACCAAGCCCTCTAGGCATGAGGCTGTTTGCTGAAGATTGCTCCCTGACTGCCCAAGAGTAACCTTTTTGACTGGGACACCTGGGGTAGAGTTGAAGGACTAATCAGGAGGTCTCAGGTGGAAAAAGGGGAGATCCCCCCTTTGGGAGTTCTCCCAACTGTAGCTGCCCTGAAAGGCTGTTTTCCACCTCAACCTCTGAAGGAGAAAAGGGGGGCTTTGACACAGGATGGGACAAAGGGCGACAAGGAATTACAAGTGAAATCAAAACATAGCCCAAGACCCTTAGGCCGGCCTTAGCCTTTGCACCTGTCCCTCGACCCTTTTGGAAGTACTCCGTGGCCATCTAAAGGTCCACCCCCCTTAGATTCCCCCTACTAATCCCTTTCAGACCCCTTCCACCCTTGGCCCTACTGTGGGGGAGGAATGACCAGCCTTTTCCCTGTCAATGTTAAACCCCAGCGGTAATGGTCCCACTGCCTGGTACACCTGGGATGCTCATAATCTAAAGGACCTTAGCAAGGCTATCTCAGAGGATGGACCTAATTCCTCCTAGGCAGAAACCATCCTTCCAGGGTTTGGCTCATCATCAGTGTACCACCCAAGATTGGAAGAAGCTTGCTAAAGCCATTCTTTCTGACCCCCTGTACATAAAGTGGTGTGCCTTCTTTTAGGATGAGTGCTGTACTCAGGCTGAGTGGAATCAGGCCACTCAGCCCCCAGTCCCAATCACCTTCAGCATGCTCTTGGGCACTTCTGATGCATTTTCCATGGGCCTCCAGCAAGCTGTCATCCCTGATCCATACCAGGATCAGGTGCAGGCTTTGGGAATGGCCACATGGAGGAAACTGGAGGAAGGCCCATCTGAACCCCCCATTACAGGGATCACCCAAAAGGCTAGTGAAGACTTGGCTACCTTCATAAAGAGGGTTGAAAAGAGCCTACAGAGAAAGTTCCCCCCTGGTCCCCTGGGCGACCAGTTCATTGAAATGCTGGTCTGGAAAGGCATGACGAGTGACCATAAGTTGGCCTGTGCTGGACTAAAAGATCACTCTATGAGTAAATGTATTATAGCCACCAAAGATGTGGGATCCAGCTCCCATCAAGCTAGGGCCATGGTGTCGGGCCTTGCAGGCTGCTCACCGCAAAGACATGGCTGCCCTGGTCTGTGCCCTTCAACAGAACTCGGAGAGTAAGAGACAACCTTGCTTTGGCTATGGTAAAGAAGGTCATTTTAAGAGAGAGTGCCCCAATCAGGCCCCAAATTCCCCAACAGTCCCTGTGGCCCCTAACGTGCCATGTATGCCCTGCCCCAGGTGCAACAAAGGTTTCCACTGGGCCAAGGTTTGCAAATCCAAGTTCAGCCTTAAGGGTGAGCTTTTAAACTCCCCCAGGGGCTATCCCCAGCCCTGTTACACACTGGACTGTGCCCCTGATTCCAGGACTAAGGCCAAAAATGACACTGTGGCTGACCACACTGTCTCTCTCAAGGAAACAATTTGGCTGATAAAATGGTTTCTATGCCTCAGTGTAATACTAATTAGATAGGAGGAAGTCCTTCCTTCTTGGCAGTTAGTCCCTGGTCCACATTTAGTTGGTGTGGGCAGACAGTCAATGTCCTGGGAAATGGCCAACTGGCAGCCCTGGACTGATCCTGATGGTAACCTTGGGGAGGTGCACCCTCTGCCGGTGTCCGTCCTAGTGGCCAACATCCTAGGTCAGGATATACTTGGAGAAGCTGAGGCTTATATCACCACTGAAACTATAGGAAGCAATTCTCGAGGGCTCCACCCTAATCATCTTTGGCAAGTTGATGTCACACACTATTCTCCACTTGGAAAACTTAAATATATTTTTCTTTCAGTCCATACCTTTTCCCATGCTTGCTGGGCATTGGCACATGCCGGGGAAAAATCTAAACATGCTGTTAGGCATGTTTCAATGCTTTGCCACCCTTGGATTACCTGATGAGATCAAAACTGATAATGGCCCCTGCTTTGTAAGCAAGGCTTTTGTAAATTTTCTCCAGAACTGGAGAATCTCACACTCCACAGGCATCCCATATAACCCTTGGGGTCAAGCAATCGTTGAAAGATATAATTAGACTCTCAAGTCTCAATTACAAAAACAAAAGGAGGAATCCTTACCCCCACATGACCAAGTAAAAGGGCATTATTTACCCAAAATATTATAAATTTTTCTAAAGAAGATAAACAATTATCTCCTTTTCAAAAACATTGGTCCTCATCCATCACCTACAGTTCTATCTGGGTCAGATGGATAGAACAGCTCATTTGGGCCCAGTACCCAGAACTTAATTATCATCCTGTTGCTCTTCCCGAAAATCAGGGCAATTTAGCCCTCAACCCCCCTACTGAATCCATATTAAAAATGGTCTTCACCCTGCTAGACCAAACAGCTCCCTCCCTAGTGGAGGATTGCTGGTTTTGCCTCTGATCTGGGCCTCCCTGGCCACTTGCAGTAATCACCAATGATAAAACTACAGTTGCCCATATGACCCTAAAAAATTGCTCAGCTACCTTCCCCATCCCCATCCAGCTTTTCCCAATGTCTCCTTCTTGCATTTGGACCCCACCTTTTCCTAATAACTCTAATACAGATGTGGGATACATTCATCCTTCCTTCTGTACTTTCAACACAACTGAGCCCAGTGCTCAATGCTGCCCACCTTCTGGAATGGTTTATGTTTGCAGAGGTGGGATGACCTATGACTTATTGCTCACCAATTGTACAAGCCTTTGTGCCCCAGCCACCTTGATCCCAGATTTGGATATCATTCCTGGAGATGAAGCCCTCCCTATATCCTCTTTTGATTATATCAGAGGGAGACATAAGAGAGCTGTACAAATGATACCTTTACTCGTTGGGTTGGGAATAACTGTAGGCATGGCCACCAGGACAGCCAGGATGGGTATTGCAGTCCATCTCCACAGAAAGCTCTCTCTCCAGTTGATCAGTGACATAAAAGCCATGTCTAACACTATCCTTGATCTCCAGCAACAGCTAGATTCCCTGACTGAGGTAGTCCTACAAAACAGGAGGGGACTAGACCTATTAACAGCCAAAAAGAGAGGCATATGCTTGCTTTTACAGGAAAAATGCTGTTTCTATGCCAATAGACTGGGAATCATTCAGGACAAGATCAAAAGGCTTCAAGAGGACCTGGAGAGGAGACAGCAGGACCTCCAGGAGAACCTACTGTGGATGGGCTTACATGGCTTCTTACCCTACCTCCTCCTTATACTTGAACCCCTCCTCCTCCTTCTCCTTATCCTCACTATTGGGCCCTGCTTGATTAATAAGATTACACAATTTATTCACCAACGACTAGAGGCAATAAAACTTCATCAGGTCGAAATACATTATCACAGATTTTCTACTCAGGAGTTAAGCCCCTCATTTGACTGGCTGTCCTCACATGAGCATCCCTCCTCCATCCTCCCCCTGACCAATGACAGGAAAGATCTCAGACAGGCTGGGACAACCTAAGACAGGTCATGGAGTGGATCCTCAACAAGCTGGATACATGGTACCCAGTGACGGGCAAGATCCCCAGAGGAGGACACCCTGAGACAGAGGCCATGTTTTCCACTTTGCTTACAAAAACAAAAGGGGGAGATGTTAGGCCTAAAGAGGCCCAAACTCAAGGCCCAGTGGAACTTCCTGAGCCTGGCTAGAGTTTGGCGATCTGTCTTTGCCCTATAACTTCTGCATAAGGATGACTCAGGGTGACCTAACCTGAAACTGTCTCTGCCCACTACTGCTAACATGGTAAAACATTATTGGCCCTTATACCTCACCCCATCCTAAGATCCCCACCCTCTCTTTCAACACTATATAAGCACATGCCTGATACAATAAAACGAGATCCTGCTTTGACAAGTCTCCAAACCCAGAGTGTTTCTCTCTGGGGACTAGGAGGGAGTCTGGGTCGTTGACACTCTCCATCCCGCTCAGCCTGGTGGGACCGACTCTCCCACAGCCCTACCTGCTGGGGAATCCTGCAGCTTAGTGGTTAAGTGCTTGCCTGTAAAGCCTAAAAACCCCGGTTTGATTCTCGATTCCCCAGGGCCCACATTAGCCTAGTGCACAAGGGGGCACATGAATGTGGAGTTCATTTTCAGTGGTTGGAGGCCCTGGCATGCCCATTCAATCTCTCTCTCTCCCTCCCTCCCTCCCTCCCTCTCTCTCTCTCTCTCTCTCTCTCTCTCTCTCTCTCTCTCTCTCTCTGCCTCTTTCTCTCTCTATCTGTCTCTCTCAAATAAATAAATAAAAATAAACAAAAATGTATGTCAGTCTCAAGGGCCTCCAAGTACAAATCCATGACATATCTAGGCATAGATAAAAAGTGTCACTCTGAAAAAGAACATAAGACTGAAGAGAGGTTGAGTAGATTCTACTTCCCTGTACATCCAATCAGATATTTTATTTGAGAGCGTCAGACACAGAGAGAAAGACAGATAGAGGGAGAGAGAGAGAATGGGCGCGCCAGGGCTTCCAGCCTCTGCAAACAAACTCCAGATGCGTGCGCCCCCTTGTGCATCTGGCTAACTTGGGACCTGGGGAACCGAGCCTCAAACTGGGGTCCTTAGGCTTCCCGGGCAAGCGCTTAACCGCTAAGCCATCTCTCCAGCCCTGTGCTGTACTTTTGAAGATACAGAACTCCCACAAGAGAAAGTGAAATATTTAGAAATAACAGCAGACTTTTCAGCTTTGCAAAGGCTTTTGTCTGTGGGACAAAAGAAGAAGAGAAAAATATTCTTTATTGAGAAGGTTTTCCAAAGTGCCTAAGTGGTACTAAACTATTCCAAATATTCCAGGATTTAGAATTCCTACTATCAAAAACAGAACAACATTTTGTTCATAAACATTAGGTAAAATTAGGGGCTGAAGAGATGATTCCATTTTTAAAGGATTTGCTTATAAAGCCTCATGGCCCAGGTTGGATTCCTCAGCATCCACATAAAGCCAAATGAATGCACATACATCTGGGACTCATTTGCAGCAGCAGGAGGCCCCCATATGCTCACACTCCCTTTTTTCTTTCTCTTTTTCTGTCTCTCAAAAAATAATTTAAAAATATTTTTAGATGGTAACTAAATCAGGAAACAAATATATGAATAGTAAGGAAAAAATTTTGGTAAGCAATGAACTGGACAGCTAGAGTATGAGTTCTATGTGAGGTCAGTTTGTGGGCAGGCACGGTGGTCTGGAGTGAGTAAACCAGATCCATTTCTCCCCCCTCCCACCACCTGGGTGTGAGTTCCCTGCATGATCAGTGTTTGAGGAGGCATGGTGGTTTGGAGTGAGTAGGCCAGACTTATTTCCAACCCTACCACCTGAGTCTGAATTCCCTGCACAGACAGTGTGAGAGTGGCCACAACAGTCTGGAGTGAGTCGACCGGACCCATTTCTAGTCCCCACCCATAGCCCAGGTATGAGTTCCCTGCACAGTCAATATGTGGGCTCCTCCCACCTCCCCAGTCTAGATTTCCTGCACTGGTCCATGTCCCGGATGACTCAGCACAAAGCAGGCCAGATCCCTGTTCCCTTACTCCTACTAGTCCTCTAGTCCTGGTATGTCCCATTGTGCCTTGATCTGGGATGCCTGACTCCTGTGTGAGCTGTGGAATTTGGCATTTTTCTCTGGTATCTTGACTGGACACTAAACACCAATATCCCTCTTCACCTTAATTAGAGGGTGAATGGGCCAAAGGACACAAACTTGCTTCCTCCTCAATAAGATAAAGAGTCTTCATAAAATGGGTACACAACAATGCAAAAAGGCCAACTAAAGGCAAAAGATGAAGAGCTCTCCCCCAAGGATGCACAGTCCTACTATGTAAGCTTCCAATGAAATCATAGAGAAATCAAGAGAAATTCACTCTCAAGATGGAAACACAACAACCAATGAGACCCTGGTTAAAAAAAAAAAAAAATGGCTGATCTTGAAGCAAATTATTAACGAACCAAAAATTGTATCAATGAAATTGAACAGAATTGTCTTTTCAAGCATTCAGCTTTTGAAAGTAGGTTTAATTTGATGGAAGAAAATGTTAGAACACTCCAAAGAGATATGAATAAATTGAAGGTAAGTCAAGAAATGGAAGACCTCAACAACCAGTTGATTAACCTTAATGAAGACTTGATCAAATACAAGAATGAACTGCAAGAAGCATCAAGAAGATCAGAATTAGAATTGAAATCATACCTCAAAAAAGAGATGGACACTATACAAAAACATCAAAACAAAAATCAAATAGAATTTATGAAAACCTCTCTAGAACCACTCACCAACAGAGTTACTCATGTGAAAGACAGAACCTCTGACCTGGCAGATAAGACTGAAGAAATTGATCAGGAGGATAAAACCTTTGCTAAGTTCAAAAAATTCAAGGGAACAGAATATGAGGGAACTGTGGGATGCGACCAAACATCTGGATCATGGGCATACCAGAAGGAAAAGAAAACAATACTAGAGGCATAGAAAACATACTCAACAAAATTATTGAAGAAAACTTTCCAAATCTTGCAAAACAAAGGCCCATCCACATATAAGAAACCCACAGAAAACAAAACGGGAAGGATCAAAGATGAAACTCTCCAAGACACATCATACTTAAACTAATGAGTTCCCTGCACAGTCAATGTGTGGGCTCCTCCCACCTCCCCAGTCTAGATTTCCCGCACTGGTCCATGTCCTGGGTGACTCAGCACAAAGCAGCAATGAAAACAAAGAGATAGTGTTGAGGCTTCCGGTTAAGATGGTGGTAAGATGGTGGTGTAGGTACCACGACAAAGCAGCCTGGGGGGGGGGGGGAAGACCAAAAAAAAACTCAGCTAAATACACACTTTCACTAAAAAGTGAGGTGTATAGGAAATTGAAGCAGCAGCGGAGAAGTAGGAGAGATCCAGAGCATCCAGAGTCCGCACAGGCTGGCAAAAGCGGCTCCGGCAGCTCAGCCAACCACGGCGGCGGCGGAGGCGGCGCACTAGAAAGCCACCAAACTCAGCTCCAGCTGCAAGAAAAGCCAGGTGCGGGAGCTTCCCCTCACACCGCACTCTCCGCAACTCAGGAAAGGTGAAGGGAGAGCGGCAGTGAGCAACGGAGGAGCAGACCGCAAGGTAGAAGAGCACGTGGAGCAGCGAGAGAACCGGAGCAGCTGTGGCTCCCTCCCCACCCCACCGCCTGAGCCCAGCTCCGGCAAACAGAGCAGCAGTCCCAGGACCCAGCCATCCCAACCTGAGCCGACAGCGGGACCCAAGCAGGAGCAGAGTTCAGCAGCAACATCAGCGTCTCCAGCACCAGTAACAGCGGCCCAAGCAGCAGCCCAGGAGCAGCAACAACAGCCTACCCAGAAGCAGAAGCTTCAGCTGCTGACAGACCCAGTGGGGGAGCTGATCTGCAGGGCCACAGTTTCCAGGCTTGGCTTGCCCCACAGGAAAAGCCAGTGCCCAGCTCCAGAAATCACAACAGCAGCCCGACGACCCAGGCAGCAACTTGACTGAGACCAAACTCATCCAAGGTAACTGGGTTTGCACCAGGGAAGGGTCTCACCTGGTCACAAGCTGACTTGGATCCCTCAACAGACCAGAAATCTTAACCTCTATGTTGATAGAGGATCTGGTTGTTATAATAACTACTCTGGCATACATACTTGGGGCTGTTTTTGACTGATTGGGTACAGTATTTAGTTAACTTTTAGAATCTACCTGTATTTTATTCCACTCAGCCTACTTGAATACCCCCATAGCAGGGAAACTCAACCCCTAGGAGCACCTTTGTAGATACGCTCAGAGTCTTAAGAGCCACATCTAACACCTCAAGCTTCTACCCTGAAAATATATAACATCAAACCAATTGATACAGCTAAGAATACCCAGCTAGCTAGAAAATCCAAGCATTAACTTAATCCAAGATGCAAAAATATATACATTATAACACAAGAAACACCAAAAAGCAAGACAATATAAATCCACCCAAAAATATTAATGCATCAGAAATGCCCTCCAGTGAGAACGAGTTAGAGGAAATGCCTGAAAAAGCTTTCAAAAGAATGATTGTAAATATGTTCAAAGAAGTCAGAGAACAAATCAAAGGAGTCAAAGAGGAACTTAAAGAGGAAATCAAAGGAATCAAAGAAGATACAGGACACCAATTTCATGAAATAAAGAAGGCAATACAAGACATAAATAAGGAAATAGAAATAATAAAGAAAAACCAGTCAGAATTACTAGCAATGAAGAACACAGTTAATGAAATAAAAAAACTCTGTAGAAAATCTCACCAGTAGAATGGATGAAGGAGAGGAGAGAATATCTAAACTAGAAGACCAGGTGGCAGATCTAATACATGCCAACAAAGAGAAAGACAAACTTATAGAAAAGTATGAGTGGGAATTTCAAGATATTCGGGACACTATGAAAAGATCAAATATTAGAATTCAGGGCATAGTAGAAGGAGAAGAATTCCACTCCAAAGGCATAGTAGGTGTCTTCAACAAAATCATAGAAGAAAATTTCCCCCAAATTGTGAAAGAGGTGCCAATACAGATACAGGAAGCCTTTAGAACCCCAGCCAGATAAAACCTGGAAAGAACCTCTCCTCACCATATTATAATCAAACATCCAAGTACACACACCAAAGAAAAAATATTGAAAGCAGTTAGAGAGAAAAATAAAGTTACCTACAAAAGTAAGCCCATCAGGATTACAGCAGATTATTCAACACAAACTTTTAAAGCGAGAAGGGCTTGGAGTGATATATTGCAAGTTCTGAAAGATAACAACTGTCAACCAAGGTTACTTTATCCTGCAAAGCTATCCATTCAAACAGACAGAGAAATAAGGACATTCCATGACAAAAGCAGGTTAAAGGAGTATCTGAAGACAAAACCAGCTCTACAGAAAATACTTGATAGAATCCTCCATGCTGAGGAAAAGGAAAAGCACACATATAAGGAACCTAGAAAAAATAAGCAATACTCAAATACTTGTTAAAAGAGCACAGGTAGAACCGGAACCACAAAAAAAAAAAAAAAAAAAAAAAAAAAGGCAAATATCAATACACACCTTTCAATAATATCTCTTAATATCAATGGCCTCAATGCCCCAACAAAAAGACATAGGTTTGCATACTGGGTTAAAAAGCAGGATCCTACAATTTGTTGTCTCCAAGAAACTCACCTTTCTACAAAGGATAGACATTATCTTAGGGTGAAAGGTTGGAAGATGGTGTTTCAAGCAAATGGGCCTAGAAAAAAGCAGGGGTTGCTATCCTAATATCTGACAAGGTAGACTTCAGTTCAACGTTAGTCAAGAAAGATAAGGAAGGTCACTTTATATTGATTAAGGGCACACTCCAACAGGAGGACATTACAATCCTAAACATATATGCACCTAACATGGGGGCTCCCAAATTCATCAAACAAACACTATTAGAACTAAGGTCACAGATAACACCAAACACAGTGGTACTGGGTGACTTTAACACCTCACTCTCATCAATTGACAGATCATCCCGGGAAAAAATAAACAGAGAGGCTTCTGGACTAAATGAGGTCATAGAAGGAATGGACTTAACAGATATATACAGGACATTTCATCCAAAGCCTGCAGAATATACATTCTTTTCAGCAGCACATGGAACATTCTCTAAAATAGACCATATATTAGGATACAAAGCAAATCTTAACAAATTCAGGAAAATTGAAATAATTCCTTGCATTCTATCTGACCACAATGGAATTAAACTACAAATCAGTAGCAAGAAAGGCTATAGAGCATACACAAAATCATGGAAAATAAACAATACACTACTAAATGATGAATGGGTCAATGAAGAAATCAAGAAGGAAATCAAAAAATTCGTAGAGTCAAATGATAATGAGAACACAACATATCAAATTCTCTGGGACACAATGAAGGCAGTCTAAGAGGTAAATTTATAGCCTTAAGTGCCTATATTAAGAAATTAGAAAGGTCACAGGTAAACGACCTAATGCTTCACCTTAAAGCCTTGGAAAAAGAAGAACAAGGTAAACCAAAAATCAGTAGACGGGAAGAAATAATAAAGATTAGGGCAGAAATTAATGAAATAGAAACAAAAAGAACAATCCAAAGAATTAATGAAACAAAGAGTTGGTTCTTTGAAAGGATAAACAAGATTGATAAACCCTTAGCAAATCTGACCAAAAGAAAGAGAGAAGAGACACAAATTAATAAAATCAGAGATGAACAAGGTAACATCACAACAGATTCCAGAGAAATTCAAAAAATCATAGGGACATACTATAAAAGCATATACTCCACAAAGTATGAAAATCTGAAAGAAATGGATGTTTTCCTTGATTTATATGACCTACCTAAATTAAATCAAAATGAGATTAATCACCTAAATAGACCTATAACAAACATGGAGATACAAACAGTTATCAATAATCTCCCAACTAAAAAAAGCCCAGGCCCAGTTGGATTCACTGCTGAATTTTACCAGACCTTTAAGGAAGAGTTAACACCCTTGATTCTTAAGCTTTTCCAGGAAATAGAAAAAGAAGGAATTCTACCAAACTATTTCTATGAGGCCAGCATCACCCTGACACCAAAACCAGGCAAAGATAGAACAAAAAAAGAAAATTACAGACCAATCTCCCTCATGAACATAGACGCAAAAATTCTCAATCAAATATTGGCAAACAGAATACAAGAGTATATCAAAAAGATCATTCACCTTGACCAAGTAGGCTTTATCCCAGAGATGCAGGGATGGTTCAATATGCGCAAATCTATAAATGTAATACATTATATAAATGGGTTGAAGGACAAAAATCACTTGATCATCTCATTGGACGTAGAGAAGGCATTTGACAAAATCCAACATCCCTTCATGATAAAAGTCCTACAGAGACTGGGAATAAAAGGAACATATCTCAATGTAATAAAAGCTATTTATGACAAGCCTACAGCAAACATATTACTAAATGGGGAAAAACTGGAAGCTTTTCCACTAAAATCAGGAAAAGGGTGTCCACTGTCCCCACTTTTATTTAATATAGTTCTGGAAGTCTTAGCCATAGCAATAAGGCAAGAGACACACATAAAAGGGATACAAATTGGAAAGGAAGAAATCAAGTTATCATTATTTGCAGATGACATAATTCTATACATACAGGACCCTAAAAACTCTACTAGCAAACTGTTAGAGCTGATCAAAACCTACAGCCATGTAGCAGGATACAAAATAAATACACAGAAATCAGTAGCCTTCATATATGCTAACAACAAACACACAGAGGATGAAATCAGAGAATCACTCCCATTCACAATTGCATCAAAAAAAATAAAGTACCTTGGAATAAGCTTAACCAAGGAAGTAAAGAATCTCTACAATGAGAACTTTAAAACACTCAAGCGAGAAATTGCAGAAGACACTAGAAAGTGGAAAAACATCCCCTGTTCCTGGATAGGAAGAATCAATATTGTGAAAATGGCAATCTTACCAAAAGCAATCTACACATTTAATGCAACCCCTATCAAAATTCCATAAGCGGGCTGGAGAGATGGCTTAGTGGTTAAGCGCTTGCCTGTGAAGCCTAAGGACCCCGGTTTGAGGCTCGGTTCCCCAGGTCCCACGTTAGCCAGATGCACAAGGGGCACACGCGTCTGGAGTTCGTTTGCAGAGGCTGGAAGCCCTGGCGCGCCCATTCTCTCTCTCCCTCTATCTGTCTTTCTCTCTATGTCTGTCGCTCTCAAATAAATAAATAAAAAATTTAAAAAAAAATTCCAACAGCATTCTTCATGGAAATAGAAAAAACAATCCAAAAATTCATTTGGAATCACAAAAACCCTCGAATATCTAAAATATTACTAAGCAACAAAAATAAGTCTGGTGGTATCACCATACCTGATTTTAACCTATATTACAGAGCCATAGTAACAAAAACAGACATGTAGATCAGTGGAACAGAATAGAGGACCCAGATGTAAGCCCAAGTAGCTATAGCCACCTGATATTCGATAAAAATGCCAAAAATACTCATTGGAGAAAAGACAGCCTCTTCAGCAAATGGTGTTTTGAAAACTGGATATATATCTTCAGAAGGATGAAAATAGATTCTTCTCTCTCGCCATGCACAAGAATTAAGTCCAAATGGATTAAAGACCTTAACATCACACCTAAAACTCTGAAACTGCTAGAGGAAAAAGTAGGGGAAACCCTTCAACATATTGGTCTTGGCAAAGACTTTCTGAACACAACCCCAATTGCTCAGGTAATAAAACCACAGATCAATCACTGGGACCTCATGAAATTATAAAGATTTTGCTCTGCAAAGGACACAGTGAAAAAAGCAAAGAGGCAACCTACAGAATGGGAGAAAATCTTCGCCAGCTATATATCTGATAGAGGACTAATATCTAGGCTATACAAAGAACTCAAAAAGTTAAATACTAAGGAATCAAACAAGCCAATCAAAAAATGGGCTATGGAGCTAAATAGAGCATTCTCAAAGGAAGAAATACGAATGGCATATAAGCATCTAAAAAAATGTTCCACGTCACTAGCCATCAGGGAAATGCAGATTAAAACTACATTGAGATTCCATCTCACTCCTGTCAGATTGGCCACCAGCATGAAAACAAATGATCATAAATGTTGGCGGGGATGTGGAAAAAGAGGAACCCTTCTACACTGCTGGTGGGCATGCAATCTGGTCCAGCCATTGTGGAAATCAGTGTGGAGGTTCCTAAAACAGCTAAAGATTGATCTACCATATGACCCAGCTATAGAACTCCTAGGCATATATCCAAAGGACTCATCTCATCTCCTTAGAAATACGTGCTCAACCATGTTTATTGCTGCTCAATTTATAATAGCTGGGAAATGGAACCAGCCTAGATGTCCCTCAACTGATGAGTGGATAATGAAGATGTGGCACATTTATACAATGGAGTTCTACTCAGCAGTAAAGAAAAATGAAGTTATGAAATTTGCTGAATAATGGATGGACCTAGAAGAGATTATGCTAAGTGAGGTAACCCAGACCCAGAAAGCCAAGCGCCACATGTTCTCTTTCATATGTGGATACTAGCTACAGATGACTGGGCTTCTGTGTGGGAATGAAAATACTTAGTAGCAGAGGCCGGTGAGTTAAAAGGGAGACATAAAGGGAAGAGAAAGGAAGGGAGGAGGGTACTTAATAGGTTGATATTGTATATATGTAAGTACAATGATTGTTATGGGGACGTAATATGATGGAGAATGGAATTTCAAAGGGGAAAGTGTGGGGGGTGGGGAGGGAGGGAATTACCATGGGAATTTAAAATAAAAATGCTAATAAAAACTTTAAAAAAAAAGAGATAGTGTTAAAAGCAGCAAGAGAGAAGCAAGTCACAACATACAAAGGCAATCCCATTAGAATACCATCAGATTTCTCAATGGAAACCCTAAAAGACAGAAGGGCCTGGAATAGAACACTTCAAAGTATGAAAAACTATGGATTCCAACCCAAGCTACTTTACCCAGCAAGAGTATCCCTCATAATAGACAATGTAAGAAAAACATGTGATGGAAAAGTCAGCTCTATAATTATATGAACACAAAGCCAAACATACAGAGAATACTTGAAGGAATACTCCACACAGAGCACTCAAACAACCAATCTCAGGAGCCAACAAGAAGAAGATCACAATTACCAAAATAAATCAGGCTCAAAATAGTACATAAGACAATTAAGCACACAGCCACATAAAACACTACATCATGGCAGGGATTAATTCAAACCTCACTGTAATAACCTTAAATATTAATGGTCTTAACTCACCTATAAAAAGACACAGGCTATCAGGATGGATCAAAAGACTGGACCCTTCTATCTGCTGTCTTCAAGAAACCCACCTTACCACTAAAGATAGAAATCTCCTCAGGGTTAAAATTTGGAAAATGATTTTCTAAGCATATGGAAGTTAAACACAAGTGGGTGTTGCTATATTGATATCTGATAAAATAGACTTCAAACCAAATGTAATCAAAAAGGACAAATAAGGTCACTTCTTACTCATCTAGGGAATTCATCCAGGGAATGATCCAACTTGAGCATATCACAATCATAAATATATATACCCAAACATGGGCACCACAGTTTATAAAACAAAATCTACTCAACAATAAAATAGAAAAAAACACCAACACCATCATATTTGGAGACTTCAGTACTTCACTATCATCAATAGACAATTATCCAAGCATAAAATCCACAGTGTCATAATAGAGCTCAGCAACAACATTGATTAACTAGAACTAAAGGATATATACAGAATTCCTTCCCCCAAATTCTACAGAATGCACATTCTTCTCAGCAGCCTAAGGATCCTTCTCCAAAATTGACCATATATTGGGCCATAAAACATTCTTTCAGGTCAGATTACAATGCTATAAATCTATAAATTAACAACAAGAGACACATCAAGAACCCCACTAACTCCTGGAGACTAAACAACACACTTCAAAACAATGAATGGGTTGTGGAAGAAATAAAAAAAAAAATTGTAAAATTCCTAGATTTAAATGATAATGAAAATACAACCAACCAGTGCTGGAGCGATGGCTTAGCGGTTAAGTGCTAGCCTAAGGACCCTGGTTCAAGTCTCAATTCTCCAGGACCCACGTTAGCCAGATGCACAAGGGGGCACATGCGTCTGGAATTCATTTGTAGTGGCTGGAAGCCCTGGCACACACATTATCTCTCTTTATCTCTTCCCCTATCTGTCTCTTTCTCTCTCTGTCACTTGCAAAATATAAATAAAAATGAACAAAGTTTTAAAAAAAGAAAATCCAACCTACCAAAACTTGTAGGACTCAATGAAAGCAATCATAAGGGGAAAATTCATAGCCCTAAATTCCTTCATTATAAAGACAGAGAGATCACAAATCAATAACCTGACTGTCCACCTAAAGGTTCTGGAAAAACAAGAAATATCTAACCCAAAGAGCTCCAGATGGAAAGAAATAATCAAGATTAGAGCAGAAATTAATGAAATGGAAACTAGGAAAAAAAAATTTTAAATCAATGAAACCAAGAGCTGGTTCTTTGAAAAAAATAAACAAGATTGACAAAGCCCTGGCCAAAGTGAACAAGCACCAAGAAAAGAGAAGTCTTAAATTAACCAAATCAGAAATGAAAAAGGAGAAATCACAACAGGCATCAATGAAATTGGAAGAATCATCAGGGCTTAATTCCAAAATCTCTACTCCAGAAAATTAAATAATCTGGAAGAAATGGATAAATTCCTAGATATATAACATCTATCCAGACTAAACTCAGAGCAAATTAATCCCCTAAACAAACCTATCATACCCATGGATATTGAAAAGTTAATCAAAAACCTTCACAAAAAGAAATGTCCAGGACCAGATGGCTTCTCAGCTGAATTCTATCAAACCTTCATAGGAGAACTGAAATGATTTTTTTTTTCAAACAATTCCATATAAGTGGATACCAGGGTATCCTACCTGGCTCCTTTTATAAAGCTAGCTTCACCCTAATGCCAAAGCCAGACAGAGATGCAGCAAGGAAAGAAAATTATAGGCCTACTTACCTAATGAACTTAGATGCAAAAATTCTGAACAAAATATTTGCATTCAATTCTATACTAGCCCAAGCAATAAGACAGGAAAAAAAATAAAAATAAAAAAAAGAAATAAAAGGGATTCAAATTGGAATTCAACAACACATCAAAAGGATTATCCACCTTGACCATAGGCTTCATCCAAGGGATACTGGGATTGTTTGGCATATGGAAATCAGCATAATACATCATATAAATAAACTTAACCATAAGAACCACACAATCATTTCAATTGCTGCAGAGAAGGCCTTTCACAAAATACAACATCAGTTCATAATCAAAACACTTGAAAGAAGAGGCATGAAGAGTTTATATTTCAACACAATAAAGACAATATGTAAAGCTCCTAAAGCCCAAATAATTTCTTATGAGGAAAAACTCAAGGAGTTCCAACTGAGATCAGGAACAAGACAGGGGTGCCCACTCTCACCACTGCTCTTTAACATAGTAGTAGAAATACTAGTGCAAGCAATAAGACAGGATAAAGAAACAAAAGGGATTCAAATTGGAAAGGAAGAAGTTAAGTTAGCCCTGTTTGCAGATGACATGATCCAATATATAAGTGACCAAAAAGTTTCCATCTCAAAACTTCTCAAGGTGATAAATTCCTTCAGGAAAGTGGCAGAATACAAAATCAATGAACAAAAATCAATAGCATCTATATGCAGAGAACATATATACAAAGAAAGAAATCAGTGAGACTGCCCATTTTCAATAACAACAAAAAAACTAGACACCTTGGAATAACATTAACAAAGGATGTGAAGGAACTATATAATTTAAACATAAAAACACTCAAGAGAGAAACAGAGGAGGACTTAAGATGGAAGTACCTCCCATGTTCCTGGATAGATAAAATTAATATTTTAAAAATGGCAATTTTACCAAAATCATTATATAGTTTAACACAATACCAATAAAAATACCAGCAGCATTCTTCACTGAGACTGAAAGAATGTTATCAAAATTCATATAGAATGGAAGAAGGACCCAGATCAACAAAGATATGCACAGCAAAAGAAATACCCCTAGTGGTATCACCATACCTGATATAAAGCTATATTACAAAGTCATAGTCACAAAAGCAGCATGGTACTGGAATTAAAACAGAAATATAGACCAATGGAACAGAATTGAAGACTCAGACTTTAGGGCAAGCAAGGACAGCTAATTGATCTTTGACAAATGATCCAAAAATGTAGGCTGGAAAAAAGGCATCATCTTTAACAAATGGCATTGGATAATCATATGTAGAAAATAAATTCACACCCACTCATGTTGCCATACATAGAAATAAAGTCCAAATGAATTAAAGACCTCAATATTAGACCTGAAACTCTTCACCACTATAAATAAAAATAGGAAGCATGCTTCACAATATAGGACTTGGAAAAGATTTCCTGAAAAAACTCTACTAGCCAAGGAAATTAAACCAGCACTCAACCAATGGGATATCATGAAGCTAAAAAGCTTTTTCACAGACAAACATACTATAAGCAGAACCAATAGATTAGCCACTAAGTGGGAGATAATCTTTGCCAGATATAACACTGACAGAAGCCTAATATCTAGAATATGCAAAGAATCCAAAAAAACAAACAATAAAACATCAAGCAACCCACTCCATAGCAGGGGAAGAGAACTAAATGTGGAGTTCTCAGAGGAAGAATTACAAATGGCTAACACACACTTAAAATGTTCAATATCCCTAACCATTAAGGAAATGCAAATAAAAAAACTATGAGATTCCACCTTACCAGAGTAAGGATAGAATACATTAAAAATATCAAATGGAAACAAATGTTGGTGAGGCTGTGGAGAAATAGTAACCCTCATTCACTTTTGATGCGAATGTAAGCTTGTACAGTCACAGCGGAAATCAATTTGGAGACTCCTGAAGAGGATTAAAATAGAGTGACCAGCACACCCTGTAATTACCTTACTGGGCATTTATACTAAAAGTTCTACATCTCAGTTCAGAGATATTTGCTCAACCATGTTTATAGCTGCTCAATTCATAATAGCTAAAAATTGAAATCAACTCCAGTGCCCATTGTCAGATGGATAACCAAGATGTGGTATATCTGCATGATGGAAATCTACTCAGCAGTAAGAAAAAAATGACACATTGAAATTTGTAGAAAAATGGTCAAACATGGAATAGATTATTTTAAGTCAACTCACACAATCACAGAAACACAATCTGCATGATCTCACTCATCTGCAGTTCCTGACCTGGATCAGCCTGAGTTGCTGCCAACTTGAGTGGCATTTCATGGCTTGGACAATAGGGAGGGTAGGGATTTGGGGAAAGGGAATGATAGGTGTGTTGTAGTCGGGTTCGCATTGCTGTTAAAAATCACCCAACCAAGAGCAGCTTCTGGGAAAAAGAGATTTATTTTGGCTTACAGGATCGAGGGGAAGCTTCATGATGGCAGGGGAAAACGATGGCATGAGCAGAGGGTGGACATCACCCCCTGGCCAACATAAGGTGGACTACAGCAACAGGAGGGTGTGCCAAACACTGGCATGGGGAAACTGGCTATAAAGCCCATAAGTCCACCCCCAACGATACACTCCCTCCAGGAGGCATTAATTCCCAAATCTCCATCAGCTGGGAACCTAGCATTCAGAACACCTAAGTTTATGGGGGACACCTGAATCAAACCACCACAAGGTGTGTGGAGGGGACAGAAAACTGAACCCAAATTGAACTGTCACCATAGAATCCTATATCCTGAAAATCAGACCAAAAGGTGGACCACTCAAGCAAACCTAGACCTGAATCGAAGGGACCTGGAGAGAGTGAGATGAAACCTAACCTCAAATTTCTCCTGTTTAACTTTCTCCTCTGGATTTTGCTTGTTTCTTTTCCCTTGGCACTGGCCTATAATTCCCTATACCAAAATGTGGTCTACATCCACAATGAGCTGTTGATCAGAGAGACCTACTAAATCTCCCAAAACAAACAAGACAGACTTATGTCAGAGGACTTGACAGAGGTTAATGGTAAGACCCTACTGCTAAAGACTCCAATCACTGTAGGCATGAACCATGGAGATACTGAATTAGAATCCAGCGGAGAGTTAGTCCTCAGATAATTAGCCCATCTAGTACTGGAAGGTGCTACATGATCTACCAGGGGAAAGTGTCCAACATCTATCCAAGCAACTCAAAGCCTAAGTGACTCAGATGCAAACAACATGACTTGATGTTCACACAAGTGCAATACTGGCACACCACCACAGTGGGTAACCAACTATTCTTGGATTGGCTAACAGATCCTCTCAGTGGAACGGTAACCATATCTAGAACTGGGAAACAAGTCAGTATCATATCCAGATAATGATTCTGCTCTCCATTGTCAAGTTCTCACTGACCTTAAAGTGTCTAAACCCTTATAATTCTCTCTAAATTAATAATGGTTATCACAATTAACTGGCACTGACTTCCCACTCCATTCGAGAACCTGCTTCTCTTTTTCAGATGGGAACTGGAATTGAGATAAATGACTCAGCACACTCCACCCTGGCCCCAGCTGAAACCACAGAGGAATTGGGGAAATGAGAAAGAGTGCTGCTTTCTTAGTTCAGCTGATATCAGCACAAGGGTGGTAGAAAAAGATACTGAGGACACTCAACACCTACCAAACCAGACATCTAGATTCTCCTAAATGCCAATCATTAAATTAGATTAAAATGTTCTCAGCATGGCTCTGGGAATCTTGCATAAGAGGGTAGAAAAGATTGTTAGTGACACAACTTGGGACATTGTGCACAGAGACATTGCATCTCCACTATAACTGACTGCTGACCCATAATGCATAACCCACAATCCCCATAGGGTTGAGCTGCATCTCTAATGAGGAAGGCCTCTTCTGAAAGGGGCAGGGAGGAGGGAAAGGATGGTTTCAACGTGTGATTTTTACATATAAAATATGTCCATAACTAATAATAAAAATGTATAGTTATTAAAAAATAAATTGTTCATTCCTTGAGAGTTAAAGACATGACCTGGTGGAATTCTCACAGGGTGGTAAGTGAAGAGAGGCATGCTTAAAACTGAACCAGTAGAGGAGCACAGGGCATGATACTACTGAGATGAGATCATGTCAGGATTGATCAAGCATCAGCAAAGGTAAAATCTCAAACTGGAATCATTATGCAACATATCTCAATGGCTTTTTGCAACTCGTTTGTAATCAGTACTTATGATCTGACTTTTCTCAGCAGGACAAGGTAAGTCCCTGACGTGCTGAAGCATCAGACTATTTGTCTGTATCTTTTCTTCTCTTTTCATCTTCTAACTTTGGCACTTGGGTATTACTCTCAGAGAATCTTTCCTCAAAACATCTCCCAGCTCTCCCTGTGATGTACATAGATCTATGGTTATGTGCTTCTTGCTTCTTATAACCAGATCTGGTGAGTCTTCCCTACCTCCCTGAAATCCCTTTGTTTTATGAACTATGCTGTCAGAATACCTCATTTGCTGGAGCTTGCCTGAAAAATCTAAAAACCCAGGTTCAATTCCCCAGAACCCACATAAGCCAGATGCAAGTGTTGGTGCATGCATTGGGAGTTTGTATGCAGTGGCTAGAGTTGCTGGCATTTCTCTCTCTCTCTCTCTCATACACATAACTAACTAACTTACTAAATAAATAAATAAAAAATAAGGTTAAAAAAAGAATTCCTCACTTGTATTACTCCTGGCAGATTTATAGAATCTTGGCCTATCACCATTTTTAAAAGATTGTAGCATCTGATTAACTACCTCTGCCTATGTTGCACCTATAAGGCTTTCAATTGTTTTAAATTTCATAAAGATAATATTTCCAATAACATCCCTGTGCATTCATTACTAACATATGTATCCAGTGCATAAAGTATTTACCCAGTACCTTAGATTCATCAAGTTCTGATGGGAAGAACACACAGTTAGCATCACAGCATAAAACAATGCCTTTATTTTTAAACAGAAGCCATATAAATAGAAAAGATGGAAAATAAATGCACAGAATAAAAATATATAGAGTTTAGATAGTTTTATGAATGATAAAATAAACCCAATAACATAAACATGTATGTGCACAGTCTATGTGTATTTACAAGGAAAGTTCAAAAATTTGAAAATAGTTGTTCAAGAAGGCTCACTAGAAAGATAACAACCAAACTGAAAATTCATTCAACTCTCCTCCACTATTTTTGTCCCCACCTCAGCCATGCAGCCCACAGCACATTTATTCATCTTCTCCTCTCCAAGAAATAAACCCCAGTGTTCTGTCACAAGCTAATCACTTTCTGTTAACCGCTCATGTGCAGTAGTCCTTACATGGAAGATGTCACTATCTTTCCCAATAGGCTGTTCTGTTTGAGAGCTCAAGACATGGCTCAGCAATAAAAGGTGCTTTCTTGTAAAGCCTGAAGGCCTGGGTCTGAGTCCTCAGTACCCACATAAAGCCAAATGCACAAAGTAGTGCCTGTGTCTGAGGACTTTTTTCAATGGCACTAGGCCCTGGTAAGCCCATTTTCACTTCTCTTTCTCTCTCTGTACCCCCTCCTAAAAAAATAAAATAAAATTATTAGGAAGATGGCTCACTCAGTGAAGTGCTTGCTGCACAAACATTTCAACCTGAGGCCAGATTCCCTAGCATCCACAGAAAAAGTCAGACAAGGTTGTTCACAAATGTAATCCCAGTGCTGGGGAGACAGTAACAGGAAGATACCTGGGTCTTGATGATTGGCTAGTCTACCTAAACAGGTAAGCTTTAGGTTCAGTAAGAGACTCTGTCCTAAAATATAAAGAGAGGAGCAGACACCTGATATTAAAATCTGGCCTTCAAACACTCCCTCTCCCTCTCTCTCTCTCTCTCTCTCTCTCTCTCTTTCTCTCTCTCACACACACACATACACACATACACACATACAAAAAATATACACACACAAACATGTACACATGTATACACCACAAATAAAAAAATAAATATATCACAGAAGACATCAGTTTCTTATTCCCATGTCTAAGTTTTTTAATAAAGAACTTGAGCAAAGAACAATTTCATTATGTCACTTAAAGCTATAATTACTAATAGACTGAGAATGCATGAAATATTGCACAAACATTAACATACTGTTCACACAGAGAATCTCTCTTAATATAAATTGCACCTAAATATATCACTGTCCAATTATCCATTTCTACAATAAGTATAAAACTATGTCAAGTGACTTAGTATTTAAAATCATTGATTAAAATAAAACCTATGTCACTTAAGAAAGTTCTTTATCTCAGTTTCACCATGAATTATGTAGTTTGAGGATACTTTATTTCTCTGAAGTATATACTTCATAATATTCTTGGAAAAACAATTGAAGATGCTTTCAATAAATCAGGAAAATTGAATTGGGAAATGTTTCACCAAAATGAAGTTATGTGCTTATTCATTAAAAGACAAAGCAGAGCTGAACCAAGTTATGTCTGGGAAGCAGAAAAGCAAAGAATATGATATTAAGGGTCAATACAAAACATCAAGATTTCATAAGCTTGTAAACTGAAAGGGTTTGGTCTTCTTCACCCAGATTTTGAAGCACTGGAAAGAAAGGGTAGAGTAAGGCAAATATAGGCCAACAGGGCAGCATTAACACTTTTGAAAGCTTCAGTTGGAACATAGAGCTTAAGTTTGATGCAAAATGGGCTTCTAAATATTGAAACACAAAATTACACAGACTGGTCACAGACTTTGCTTGGCTCTGTTTACAGACCTGAGACTGTAAATTTACTGTATGAAGGAACTAAAAGAAAAGCAAGTTTTCTCTAGTCAACTCAGGCCCAATGGAGCAAAAGAAGGCTTTACAAACCTAATCCCTATGAGAAGTGATGGATAGAAGACCTGTGCATTATATTTACACATTGTATTCAAGCAATCACAGGGAGAAAGAACATCATCTATCCACATTGAAGATAAATAAAATAAAATAAATATTAATATATTTTTTAAAAAGAGCAAAAGGATACAGTTTATGAAGAAAACTATCCAGAATAAAACCAGAGTTCCCTAAAATAGGAGCAATACTGATGTTTGAGGGAGTTGCTTGAAAGAAATCCCTAAGAAATTTTATCTCCAATTGTGTATTGCTTTGAACATTGAAACTTCTAACCTGTGCACTCTTGAACTACATTTAAGCAGATCTATTCATTACAGGTCTCCATGTGTCTGGGAATGGAATTTACTGTTCCATGTTTAGTGTGTTGATTTGCAAATTCATCTAGAGGAAATAAACATGTGTTTAAGCACTGCTTTAGTCTCAATCTCATAAATAAAATTTCAAAACCAAGTTTTATTTTAAAAATTAAATTTATAAGCCAGGCATGGTGGCATACACATTTAACCCCAACACTTGGGAGGCAGAGGTAGGAGGATTGCTGTGAGCTTGAGGCCACCATGAGACTATACAGCGAATTCCAGATCAGCCTGGTCTATAGCAAGGCCCTATCTGAAAAACAAAAACAAATTAAGTAAATCATAATTTGTTTATTATAAATAGAATCTCCCAATGTGCTTACATTAAGTGAAATTGCAGATGGATAAATCCATCCTTTGAGATGAAAAGACAAAGCCGTTATTATACTTTCTTTATTTCTGCTTTCAAGGATTTTTATTAACATCTCATGGCATAATTTCATTTCAAAAAATTAAAGCACATTGAACCTAATATAAAGTTTCTTATAGCCAATGAGAAATCCACAATAGAAGCATATACAATTCCATCTCTCCCCTAGATCCTCCTCAACAAAACTGTAGCAATAAGGACTGTGTAGAAAAAAAAAAAAAACATATAGAAAAGGAAAGCAGAAAGAATCCTTACTATAAAACCTAAGCAGAAAGATATTATTTATGTGTGCACAAGTTTTCCCTTCTGTTTTTGGATATGTAATTATTCATTCTTTTTTTTTTTAATTTAAAAAAAATTTTTTTTGTTCATTTTTTTATTGTATTTATTTGAGAGCGACAGACATAGAGAGAAAGACAGATAGAGGGAGAGAGAGAGAATGGGCGCGCCAGGGCTTCCAGCCACTGCAAACGAACTCCAGACGCGTGCGCCCCCTTGTGCATCTGGCTAACGTGGGACCTGGGGAACTGAGCCTTGAACCGGGGTCCTTAGGCTTCACAGGCAAGCGCTTAACCACTAAGCCATCTCTCCAGCCCTCATTCTTTTTTTTAATTCTTTTTCCAAAAATAGATTCAAAGTATCCTTAAGCTGACATCATCCCATTAAAGAAATCCCAGATGAGTTGATGTTAACACTGTCTCATGATCACCCTTGTAATATGAATGTTGTTAAACATTTCAAGTGTTAGTGTTTGTACATTAACCTGAACTAAGCTTCCCATCCTCTTGCATTGTGTAACTCCGTCCTTTGACATGACCATTGCATCTTGAAATCAGAGCAACTGTGATTGTCCACAAGAGATCTTCACAAGACTGAGCCTTTATTATTCCCTAGTTGAAGGGGGGGGGGGCTCACAAAGCTCATGAGGCTATTCAAAGCCACTATAAAGGGCCTTGTGTGAGGCACTCAAAGCCTCACCCCTCCCTGAGGAATATACAAGTTGATAACCTAACTGTTGCCTAGGGAGGGAGGAGACTCCTCTTGGGTGATATAGCTGCTCTTAAATTGTTCAGGCTCATGCAAGTAACCCAAGTCAGATTCACTGTTCTCCAAATGGCATCTTTTCTCAAATCTGTCATTGGTACCCTGGGATGATGATAGTGAATGAATGTTTGTTCACATCTTTCCAGGAGAAGTCACACAACACTTTGTTCTGATAAAGGGTGGCTATTAATCCATATTATATTTTTGGAGAACAAGGAAAAAGATGTCCTCTCTGAGGGGAATATGGCCCACTTCTTTTAAGGCACAGTGTGGAATTGAAGCTATTATTAGAAAATGTGCCACTGGTGGATAGTTAGACCAGCCCAATCCATAAGCTTTAGGTTCAGCAAGAGTCTCTTTCTCAATAAGGAGAACCATCAACAAAGATACCCATGCTTCCACACACATGTGCATTTGCACCTGCACGCACACACACACACACAAACAAACATGCATATACACATATTCTCATACCATACACACATACACATGTGAAAAGGAAGAGAAAAATGTGCCTCTTCTTACCAGCAGCTGCAGGCTCACAGTAGCTTGACATGTAGAGTGTATTAGTTACTAGTCTCATTATGGGGACTAAATATCTTCCTTAAGGAAGGAAATCCCAGTGCTCATAGAAGCTTCACCTGCATCTTTGGGAGTGTGAGACAGATGGTTACATAGTGTCGACAGCAATGAGACAAATAAAGGCTCACAGCTCACTTTCTCCTGCTTTTCCTAAGTCTGGGATGGCAGCCCATGGGATTGTGTGACCCACATTCAGGGTGAGTGTTCCCCCTTAGTTAAACCTCTCTGGAAACATTTCCAAAGGTACAGACATAGGTGTACCTGGTCGGTGGTGGTAAACATGGTCAAGCTGACAATGAAGAATAGGTATGACATAAAGGATGAGGCAGCTTCTGCTCACCACTTGCACTGGGAGACAATACAAGTTACAACCAGTACAGCTATGAGCAATGGTTTTTGGTAAGTACACTTCTTACTACCAATTAAATCAATAACCACAGTTACATCATAAGCAGCTCCCATATCCTTACAAAAACCTTAAGTCATAAACCTTATAACTTCTCACACTGAATTTCCAAGTATGGTGAGTCTTTAATGTATGAGAGTGAAGTATATTATCAATATTAATTCCTACCTTGTAAATGCCATATCATTAATGCTTTAAATTTTAAATTATCTTATAAATCAAAGTATAATTGTAATGCAAATGAGCATTATCATAGCCCTCTGATGTCTGAGAGCATACCAAAAAATCCTATCAATAGAAAATTTCTTCTATTGTTTACATCTGGCTATCTCTTCTATGTAGTTTCCTTAGATTATCCTAAATATTATTAATTTACCATGTCCTCTCAAATCCAAACATATTCCCCAACAACCTTGTCATTCAACAGCCTCATATTTTATAAGAAACAGTAATATATTCATAAATTAACTCCCAATTTTTAATCTTCTGGAAAATTTCCTCACTAGTATTTTTATGCATTTATTTTCTTTCTGCATCAGCATTTTGAAGCTCATTTTTTAAATTTTTGTTTTCTTTTTACTTATTTATTTGAAAGTGAGAAAAAGAGAGAAAGAGATAATGGTCACACCAGGACCTGTAGCCTTTGCAAATGAACTCCAGACGTATGCACCACTTTGTGCATCTGGCTTATGTGGGTGATGGGTAATTGGACCTGGTTTCTTTGGCTTTGTAGGCAAGTGCTTTAACCACTAAGCCATCTCTCCAGCCCCTGAAGCTTACTTTTGAAAACTGAATGTCCTTCTTTGTCCTTTGAAGGTAATTATATTAAATTCCTATATGTTCTGCAGTATGTGATGAGAAAATTTTCATGAGATATTGATCTCTTCCTTCATGAATATATAATTTAGCAGAAACAAGAGAAATAGACAACCACCAGATAACTAATGCAATGTAGAGAATATGGGCAATGTAGACTTTTTCCTCCAATGGAGGAATGGAGTATTATAGATGAATAAGAGACATCCACACAAGGTTTGAAGCCAAGAGAAGCTTCTAACAGAAATAGTTGGTTCCTGAAGAATGAAGAGGGATTACTCAAGTGGTTAGGGGAGGGACAGAGGTAGAAATGGTTTAGGCTTTTCTAAAACAGAGCAGGGAACATATGTAATGGCCTAAGAGATACTATGAATATCCTTGGATATAACTGATATAAGTGGCATCCTAAATCAACTTTTCTCAAATGCTCAGAACAGTCAGAATGCAATCAGCACCTCTGCCAGAGTATCACTCCTGAGTTCTCTTTCCAAGACTTCATAAGACAAGTGTCCACAGTTCACACTTCTGTCTGCATTTTGGTCTTTCAACATCTTACTAGAATGGCCCAAGGGGATCTGCTTATAACATTGTGAAATTTCTCTAGTACAAAGTTCCAGATCATTCTATATTCCCCAGTTCCAAATGAGTAAAAGCCATACAATCAGGCTTATCACAGTAATGGCCCCACTAATTAATTACCAATTATCTGTAGCAATTATCTTCTCATTTCTGGGAGAACACATACAATCAGAATTAGCTTATGAAAATAATGGGCTTATCTCCAGTTTACTGGTTTAAATGGAAGTTTCATCATTGTTGGAAAAACATAGCAAGAAGAGACAGCAGGGCATTATATCTCCATGCATCAGAATGGAGGATGTAGTAAGAATAAGCTCATTGGCCCTGGCAAGTAGGGCTGGATTGAATCACAAGCACATGAGGCTATAGAGGACATTTTATATTGAAACCACCCTTATTAATTTCAAAATTATAATTACTCAGCATTTTTTTTACAAATACTTTCCAAGTATGCATTATATACCAGATTCTAATATATTGATCTAGCAAGTGATATACTTTCAAGATAGACCAATAAATAATTATACAAAAATCCATTTCTTTGTGGAGCATACATCCAACAAAGAAGAAGCAACATCCCTAAAAGATTAACTGCATGAGAGGGAAGGCATAATGGCTATGCAAAATGGGATCAAGGGTATGGACGGTGCTTTCAAATCCTCAGGTGTGGGTGGGCTTTGTGTGCTCTCTAATTTATCACTCTGTCCACCCTGAAACAGATACCTAACATTCTACAGGCTAACACTGAGCTTGAGGATTCTGCTCCTTCCTGTGTACCCTACTATGACTGTCCTAAACTACAACATCCTCATCTGCTCCTTAGATTACTCATTACACACAGCCTCTTGTGTCCAGCCCCTCACACATACCTTCTTTCTTTCCATTTGACCTCCAGTACAAATTCTCTCCATACCTTTGAGCAGAGTTCATTAGAAATGATTGACTTAAGCTCCTTTCTTTTGATCAAAACCTTTTTCACCTAAAATGCCTCCAAATAAATATCCCAATACTAACTACAGCATTGAAAATCATCTCCCGTTGATTCTTGGTTAGCCATGAGGCTGTGTTCTAAACACCTCTCAGGTATCCCACAAAACTAATCATTTAATCAGAGTACGAACTCTTTCCATTTCTGAGGAATGTTCTTCCTGTATTGTTCTATCTTTTTGTTGTTTGCTTATTTATTATTTTTTGAAATTGTAAAATTCCTTTTAATATTTATATGGTCCCATATTTTTTAAATTAGTTTTGTGCTCAGTGAATACAGTCAAGTTGTTACCATTGCTAGCCTCCTCCCTGTCCTCTCCTCTCCCCTTGGCCCCTCCTTGTTGGGGTGTATGGGTCATGCATTGTGGGGTTAGCCTTCAGTCATGAGTATGAGGAAATGTTTCTGTGTATTATGACTCAGTGTGTGGCTCTGACATTCTTTCCACCCCCTCTTCTGCAAATTTCCCTGAGCTATGTTGGGCTCATTTTAGGTCTGCTTCCATGATGAGGTATTGGGAGCCTCTGTGTCTTCGGATATCTGGTATGGTAGGAGTTGATTGTTCTCTGTGTCGATCTCCTACACCCTTGTGCGGGTACCAAGCTCACCAAGAAAACAGCACTCTTGCTTGTTTAGCCAATTATTCTTAGTTTCAGCTGGGGCCCTTTTGAGGTATGATGGGTTGGTTCTCTCTTTAGGATATCCATCTATCTGAAAAAGAAAAGCAGATTCTCGAATGGAGAGTAAAGTTAGCACCAGATAAATGGGATAACCATTATTTTTTCAGAGAGAATTTAATAGATATAGGCCCTCTTGTAGCCCACAATTGGTGGTAGCTTGATAATGGAGAGCAGGCTCATGTTTGGATATGGTTCTTATTCTATCTTTGATGTCTCCTTTTTCTCCTATTTTTATGTATGCATATACGTATATGCTGTTGACATTTCCTCTGTCCCTAAAGCCAACTCAAATTCTCCTTTGGCCATGTAGCATTTCTATTTCTTCTCAGTCATTCCAAACAAGCAGTCTACTTTATTTTCACCTATGAAATTTTGTTTATTCTTTACAGCAGTTAGATTTTGTATTTTCATTATGAATAATCATCACTGCAATGATTATAGTGACACGTTACAGCTGTTAGACTGTAAGCATCTTCAAGACAGGGATCCTCCCAATTTTCTTCCTCCCTCCCACCATTGTGCTGTTATCCCAGGGTCAATGCTTTTTACACAGCATAGAGTCAATAAATGTTAAATTTGAATTCATTTTCTTGAACTCCAGACAAAACAAAAACTTCTGGAGGTCAGTCAATGTACCAGCAATCTAATTCATAGAATGAACATGATGGATTCAAGCATTTATAACGAGCATCTTTTAATAATTATGAATGCCAGATTTCATCAGAAGCCTAGAGCAAGTATCATCACTGTGAGACAAACTAAATGCCACATGTGTCAATATTTACACAAGCAGATTACAACAGTGTTGGCTCATCAGTTCAGCTATTGTGTCTTGTGAGCTTAACTAAATTTCAAACTCCATAAGGAACTACATTTCCCCCTGAAGTTATTAAAGGGTAGATTTCTTTTAATTAAACTCATTTGCATGACTAAATTGGATTTAATTACTCTCATTCATTTCACTAATACCTTTCTTTGATTGGAGAAGAACTTTTATAATGGATTAAAATAGGATGTTCTGGCCATCTATACTTAGCTTAGGAAATAGATTTGATTACTCTACTTAGTGATTGAGGGAGTAGACATGTTTCCAGTTAGTTCTCCTACTAATGTGTGCCTTGGAACTGGTTGCATATGATTCAAAGTCAGCCTGTTTTTCAGTTTCTTCTGATATGCACAATAGCATGAGGGGTAGTGACAGTGAATGGCCTTCCCCATGAAGACAAATGACGTTGCCAAATGAAAATGTTTGAAATATTCCTATAGCCTCTGGACTACAACTGTTATAGAACTTAATATCATTAGAAATTGGAGGTTTTGCTTTAAACTTTTCCAGAAATGAAGTTCTTCTTTAGCTTTGGGATGGTAGACATAAGTTTCATATTTTCAGATTATAAAAATAGGTTATTTCATTTATTTCTTCAATTGTGCTTAAATGTATCAATTCAATGCAAATGATTTTCACACAATATTCCAGACTTTGTAACTTTCCCTGGACAAATTTCAGTAAGTTCCCATGAAGTCTAACAAAGCACATTCTTCACTAAGGAGCTCAATTTTGAGAGACTGATATACAAACAAAACCATTTCATAAGTATAATAATGAAATCACATGTAAGACTCATCATTGCAGCAAGAAAATTTTCAATCCAGTTTGGAGATACATAAAGTATATCTTTAATTGAGATAAATAAATGGGATAAATAAGTATGAAAATATGGGGGAGAAGGTCATCCTAGGACAAAGAAATTCTGTGTTCAAAGGCACTCAAGCAAGAAAAAAAAATAATGGCATATTTGGATAACAGTAGCTTAGTTTGGCTTGGGTTTCAGCTTTGGAAGTGTAATGAGGAAGAATAGGTTTGTAGAAATATCCTGTGGATACTTTGTCTAAAAGCAGGTAAGTAAAATTACTATATTTATATGTTAGAAAGACAATGAAATAGTAATATGGAAAGTAGATTAGAGGGAAGGAAGACTTGTTAGGAGATCCTTTTGTTTCCAGATAATGTACACTTGAAATTTGTAGTGGCAATAAATTCAGAGGCAAGAAGAAATACAACCCAGATGTCATTGTTATTTAGATGATAGAATTGACAGGTATATATCTAATATATCGTCTAGCTCTCTGCTTCCAAGGATTTTTTAGATAGTGGTGGCATTATTAAAAACAAGAAAAGAAAAATACAATCTGGTATAAGAGGGAAAAAAAAGTAATGATTTCAGTGTTGAAGATATGATTTTGCAATGAAAATAGACATATTTGTATGGATCTTAGAATATGCCCAAGAAATATGGTCTAGGGGCCGAGGACATGGCTTAGTGGATAACAGCTATTGCTGCCAGTCATGAGGACCTGAGTTCAATACCAAGCACCCATATAAAAAGCTGGGAGTGGCTGGATATACCTATGACCCCAGTGCTGGGGTTAGCAGAGATAAGATAAACTGAGCCTCACTGGTCAATAAGTCTGATGAGTAAAACAGCAGCTCCAGGTTTAGAGACAAACACCATGGCCTTGAGTAAATAAGATGGATGAGCAATAAGAAAGCCCATCTGATGCAAGCACATGTGGCATGCACCAAAAAAAGAACAAAAATAATTCTAGATTGGTGCATTGTGGTAGAAAGCTTCATGTTCTGTTTATTATTTGGTTTTGAACCTAATGTTTGTTTCTTGGGTAAAGACTCCCTTTCTAAGCTCTTGATTCTCGTTTAAGCCTTGATCCTCAGGAAGGCCTTTCCTATCTTTCTTGGGCTAGAAGATACTTTATGTAAGCCAGCCAACCGGAAAACAAAAGCAAGCTCTGTTAAGAATGCTGTAGGAAAAGGATCTGACTCTTTCCATAATCAGCAGCAGCTAAAAGAACAAGCAGGGCACAGGATAAATGAAGAAATGAAGACACTGTTTTTCTCCACAAAGGTGAAATTTGCAAGTGAATTCACTACAGAGGCTAGGCTACAAATCAAGAGAAACTGAGGTCTGCTTGGATTTCGAATCCCTAGAGACTCAGCCAAGCCTCTAGTTAACTTTCTCTTAAATCTTTCTGTTGAGTTTTATATCTTATGTATGTTTGTACTTCTGTGACATATATCTAAGAAAACCATAACTAATTCTGGACTTTTCATAACGTAAGCTGTAATTCACAGCAGGAAGAATTAATTCCATAGTTCAAGTCAGGGAACAGTAAATGGGAGAGAGTAAGATAAGGAAATTGAACCAGGGACACATGAAAACTAAAAGGTACATGGAAGGAGAATCACATAAAGGAACCTGGGAAAGATCAGTGGAGAACCTTACTACAGCAAAGAACAATAGAAGCTAAAGAAAGAATCATGAATTATCAAGGGGAAGGGATGAGATCATGTGCAACAGGACAAGTCAGGTCAAGATACAAAGGACTCTTGTGAGAGCTGGTTCAGTAGAGTGGTGGGCTCCAGACTCAAAGTGGGTGTGAGAAAAGGGTCACTGAACAGAAGTTGTCTCTCATGAAAATAATCTGAACAAGGAAAGTGGGAATTTAAAGATCAGAATAACCATATGAGAACAAAGGTAAGAAAAGGGTTATGAGTTGATAGAAATAGCACCCATATAAACTGAGGAAAGATACCATGTTCCCCTTCCCCTGTAGTTTAAATATGGAACATTTTACCTGAGAAGAAGATTTTGGAAATTGATTCAACATAAAATGGCAAGTAGATAGGGATCATTGACTATAGGAATGAGAGCTCTATTGACATTTTTTTGCTTATTCATATAGATCCTAGAGGATTCCAACACTGTGATAATTTAATTGCATTTTACCCTAAAAAATAGAAAATATTGTTTTGCACGAAAATATGTATTCCAAGACAAAGGAAACCAGAATATATGCTCTATGTCCGTAAGGTAGCATGTAAGGAGCTAGTGCTGGCCTGCTCACGAGTTGATCAAGAAATGTAGATCAGGGCTGGAGAAATGATTTAGGGGTTAAGCGCTTGCCTTAGGACCCCAGTTCGAGGCTCGATTCCCCAGGACTCACGTTAGCCAGATGCACAAGGGGGCACATGCATCTGGAGTTCATTTGCAGAGGCTGGAGGCCCAGGAGCACCCATTCTCTCTCTTTCTATCTGCCTCTTTCTCTCTCTGTCTTTCACTCTCAAATAAATAAAATAAACAATAAATAAATAAAGTAAAAAAATTAGTTATAAAAGCCATAGTTTTGAACTGGATATAGCTATTTCCATTAGAAGGTAGTAATGTCCATTTTAAGATGTTTTTATTAGCAGGGGATGAGAACATTTATTGCAATAATTAAACTCACAGCTTTGCTTTAGATGGTGAAATTTCTTGTTAGATGACATCAGTCAAGTAATATATCCCAAGCCCCTCAAGATACAAATTTTATGGCTTTAAATGGTGACTAAAAAATTGAAAAAGATACAAATTAAAATGTAATCCTGTTTATTAAGAATACAATTTTCAATAAATAGCCCGTTGCTCATTAAAGATAAAATAAGTCCTTAATCTTATATTAAATAGTAATACTGTACCATTACTTTTAAGTTTTCTAGTTTAGCAAAATCATGAGTAGAATGAGCTAAGAAAGCCCTCAAGATTGGATATAACAGGCTGGAGAGATGGCCTGATTGAGGAGATGGTGGTTAAGGTACTTGCTTGCAAAGCCTAAGGACCCAGGTTTGATTCCCCAGTACCCACATAAGCCAGATGCACAAAGTGGTGCATGCATCTGGAGTTTATTTGCAGTAGTTGGAGGCCCTGGTGCCCATTTTCTATCCTCTCTCTCTCTAGTAAATAAATTAAATTTTTAAAAAGAATGGACATATCTTAAGAGATTGCAAGCCATCCACAGTTGGATGCAACAACTGGGTAGGAAGCATCAGAAGGTGGGCACCTTCCCTTACAGCCTGCGTTTAGAATTTGGCTTGGGTTTCCACTGTCATAAAAGGGAACGTGTCATGAACAGAAAGAAATGGAAACAAACAGATCACAATACCAAAAGAAAGAAAAAAAATTCCACAAACTACACTTTCACAGTCCTCTATTTAGACTAGCACATTCTGGGAAAATCACTCAAAAACCTGTTACTAATCATTTAAACCTTAGGCTGTCGACATTTTTCTGCTTTGCTAGCCAAACAGTCATGTGCAGCAGCCAGAGGGTTAAAGAGCCAGATTTCCTGTCCCATTCGGCAGCTTTGTGCAAGCAATATGGAGGCCCTCATAGTCACCACAGTGGCTCCTGTTGAACACGGAGGGTCCATCCAGGCAAAAATATGTGCAGCCTTCTGGGCCAGCTTTGCTCCGGAAGGGCTTCGGAGTTGGCTGTGCAGTGAACTGAGCCGTCCAGACCTGCTGCTCCGCAAAGGCCAAGACTGTGTCTCTGAGACCTGGCTCTCCAGCCAGCAGAGCAGACAAAGCCTGCTTGCCTCGCCTGGTCCAGACACGCAGCTGAACTCTGAAAAGGACTTTTGAGTGGTTTGAAGTTACACAAGATGTGATTTGATATACATTAGATTATTTAGATTTTGGCAGACCAGGACAAATATTTCATTTTAAAAGAAGAGAATCAGAGCTATAGTGTCTGAACTAAGTTGATTCTGAAATCAAGAGTATTGAAGGCAATGGAATTTTCTATTTCTTAACTTTAAAGCTTGTATTCAGATAACCATACAAAAGGTGACATCTCCAGTGGCGTAGGGCAATGCTCTATTTGAATTATTTTTATGGGATAATTACAATATGCTGGTTATTTGGGCTCTTGAATTCATTTAATGACAAGTGCATTAAGAACGCTCAGTGCCTCCATCATAATTGAACTTCACAAGGGCAGATAGTTGCAAAATTCTTTTTAAAATTTTAAAATTTAATTTTATTTGTTTGTTTGTTTGTTTGTTTATTTGAGATATAGAGAGAGACAGATAGAGAGAGAGGATGGCTGCACCAGGGCCTCCAGACACTGCAAAAACCTCCAGAAGCATGTGGCATGTTGTGCATCTGGCTTTATGTGGGTACTGGGAATTGGACCATGGTCATTAGGCTTTGCAGGCAAGCACCTTAACCATTCAGCCATCTCTCCATCCCTTTGTGAAATTTTTAAAAAATATTTTATTTATTCATTTATTTGGGAGAAAGAGAAAGAGATTGCAGAACTCTATAATTCTTTTTCCCAGCCCCTACTAATTTGACTCATTCCGTTCTCACCTATATTAAATTAACAAAAAGGTCAAAAATTCTGAATGTAAACAATATCTTATGAAGAATTGTTATGTTTTAGCTTCATAAAATTCAAACTCAAATTCAATTTGACAAGGCATCTCTCCACATTATGGTAGCCTTCTGTAAAGTTCTTTGTGGAGACTTTGAACATCTAATCTTTTGAACAAGACATGGAAGACACCTACAAAAACAAGTAAGAGAAAAGTTCAAGGATCAGCTCATACACTCTCAGCAACATTCAATGTGATTCAGAAATTTGAAAGTAAACCTTGTAAGTTAAAATGGTGGTGGATACTGAGGAAATTCAAAATTCATCACAGTGCTGAAAACAAGAGGCTCTCGGGAGTTAGTTTAGCACTGCAAGTGACATTTCTATCAGAGAACACTGCAGAGCAGGGGACAGAAAGAATATACTATGGGACACTATCCTCCAGACAGGAAAGGGCCGGTGCATTCATGACCTTCCAGTGAAGGTGGCTACTTCCCTAAGACCAGCACAATATTGACCCCATCAAAATGTTGCCATAAATGGTGAAAGGAAAAATTCAAGAATAAGACATCCAACCAAAGAGGCAATACATGGAAAGAGGAGGAGGGTTCACTGGAATTGGGGTTGAGAACAGGCTACTAATGAGAGTAATGGGAGGGGATTTTGATTAAATTAAAGTATGGTCATTTACTAAACTTCTCAATTAAAAAAAAAAAACTGAGTAGAACATTTAATTTGTCTTAGCCCATGTGAACATCATGTTTAAAAATCAAGCTGAATCAGATCAATACATACTGTCATAGTCGAAGCTCAGTGATGGGGAGGAGGTGAAGTTTGACTCAGGATTAAGCATAAGCCACTGTGGGTCTTTGGAGACAGACTCAAAAACTTAGATTCCATCATGCCCTTAATTATCAAATGTGTGTCCTGTGAAGAAAGGAGTACTGCATAAAATGTTTGATAATCTGACAAGGCCATAAGGCTTAATGGAATCGATGATTACACACAGATGGACGATTAACTCTTGAGGTTTAACATTAAAAAAAAAAAAAGTAACTATGCTGGATTGCTACTTAATGGAATTACACTGCCCATATGGAAAAGAACTACACCCTAAATATACCCAGACTGATGGAACAGGTGGTGGAATCTGGGCAAGACTGCTTGGAATGCACAAAAGCGTTCTGAACTTGTAACTGCCAGAAAGATTCCTGGAGGAAAAAAAAGAAAAAGAAGAAAATCATTGAAACTCTGTTAACTTTTCTACATTTTGGAAAGATGAATTGCAAAAATAATTAGAAAACTGAAATACAAAGTACATTTGTACACTATATCCTAGAAGCCTATTCAATATGTCTTTCTTAGTTGAAGGAATAATATGATGATGGTTATTTGCCTCTAATTCAGTTGGGGCAAGAGCAGTGGCCACATCTGTTCTGACCATACCTATCTCATCCAAAATATATAACCGAGGGAAGGAAATCAATACTACTAGCTAAAGCAAGGGTTGGGCAGTATGTCTAGCTTTCATACCCTTTAGTAACATCTCACACTCCCTCTTCCATGCATTAAGAATTGTATATTTGAACATAGTGACAGAATATGAATACTAGAGAGCTTTTGCATATAAATCAACAAACATAAACACATATATATTATAGACTTGTCTGATCTAAGACAATTTTGAAAATGAGAAAAAGCCTTAATTATCACCTGGCATTATATGATTTCAACAATTAATTCTTTCAAATCTTTATATAATGCTGTTTTTGAAGGGGGAACACATTTATTTTTTATTTTACTTATTTATTTATTTTAAACTTTTTATTGTTTATTTTTCTTAAATTAGTTTTGTACTCATGAATACAGTCAACTTGTACCATTGTTAGGCTCATCCATGTCCTACCCCCTCCTGCTGGCCCCTCCTTGTTGAGGTATATGGGTCATGCATTCTGGAGTTAGCCCACAGTTATGGGTAGGATAAATGTCTCTGCATATCATGACCCAACATGGAATCAACCCAGATGTCCATCACTAGAAGAATGGATAAACTAAGATGTGGTATATCTACACAATGGAATTCTATACAGCAGTAAGAAAAAAATGACACAATGAAATTTGAGGAAAAATGGTTGAACCTGGAACAGATCATTCTTATTTTATTTATTTATTTGTTTGGCTTTTCAAAGTAGGGTCTTGCTCTAGCCCAGGCTGACCTGAAATTCACTATGTAGTCTCAGGGTGGCCTCGAACTCAGGGCAATCCTACTTCTGTCTCCTGAGTGCTGAGATTAAAGGTGTGTACCACCTCACCCGGCTACATTTAATTTTTACCATGCAATTACTTTTGGTATTATCACACAGACCAACCGTCTACAGAATAGACAGACAAAGACTCTTTTAGTTGTCTTCTTACCTTTCATGTATTTTGGAGTTTTCTACATTTTTCCATTACGTCTATCTTATCAAAATAGTTTTTCAAACTATGTTCCTTTCTGCAGAAATAATATTATTGGCAAAAGACAAGATAAATAATGGAGAATCTTGTGGTCTTGTAAGATGCCTTTCAGTTTAAATGCTTTATTTTCTAGTCAGTAGTGCTAAACTTTATTCTTTGAGATGTTCTGGGTTTCTAGTTCTCGCTTAATATATTTATCTTGATTTTATCATAAAACTTATCAAAAAACTGGACTGAAGAGATTGCTTAGTGGTTAAGGTGTTTGCCTGTGAAGCCTGAGGACCCAGGTTCAATTACCCAGTACCCATGAAAGCCAGATGCACAAAGTGACGCATGTGTCTGGAGTTTGTTTGCAGTGGTTAGAGGCCCTGGTGAATCCATTGCCTCTCTATATCTGCTCCTTTCTTTCTCGAATAAATAAATATTTTTTTAACTATGAGAAAATTAAGATTTAGATATCTGAAATTATTTAAAAAGTTAAGGATAATTATGTAATATGAAAACTGTGTGCTACTTATGTTCTTTCTTGCCAGTATCCTATGTGACATAGGAAATTAGTTGACCTTTCTAATTGAAAAATGAGTACAATTCTTGGTCAAATAGATTACATTGTTTTTATTAAATATTTTATTTATTTATTTATTTGAGGGGGAGAGGGACACAGAGAGAGAATGGGCACACTAGGGCCTCCAGCCACTGCAGATGAACACCAGACACATACACCACCTTGTGCATCTAGCTTATGCTAGTATTGGGGAATTGAACCTGGGTCCTTCAGCTTCACAGGCTAGAGCCTTAACTGCCAAACCTTCTCTCCAGTCACTGGATTATGTCTTGAGGATGAGGTCACAGAGAAATTTGGCTTTAATAAAAATGTATATAAAGAGATAACTAATACAGCAGTGCAGAAGAATATGACATAACTTTCAGATAGCTAATATGTATTTTCTTTAATAATTTTAGTGTTAACATAACTAGTATCTTTGGTGATGAGGTTATTTTTTATGGAAAGTAAATAGTATTTGTATCAAACAAATCTAAATTATTTACATCTAAGTCTGTCAGAATTCTTTTGGGATTGCTTGAATATCAATTGTAGCTTTTTTCATAATTATTGCAGCTTCCAGTTCAACGTATTTTTCCTATAACAAAACATATAACCTGTTGTTTTGATTGTATGGAATAAGCAAGATATGTTGAGGATACTAGTGCTAAATTGTGCCTTTTTTCTTTTAAGTGAGGACTAGCTGTGCTTTTAAGATTCTATCTAAAAAATCACTGTAAATATACTTTAAAATGTAATGTTTAATCAATCAGGCTCATTTATTAAATGCCATACTACAAGTTTATATGTAACAGTCCGTTTTCCTTCATTCATTTAGATAGAGTATAATTTCCCTGTGGTATTGTGATTGAAAATAAAATTCTAGGGCTGGAGAAATGGCTTAGCAGTTAAGCACTTGCCTATGAGGCCTAGGGACCCTGGTTCGAGGCTTGATTTCCCCAGGGCCCACGTTAGCCAGATGCACAAGGGGGCACACGCGTCTGGAGTTCGTTTTCAGCAGCTGGAGGCCCTGGCGTGCCCATTCTCTCTCTATCTGCCTCTTTCTCTCTCTGTCTGTCACTCTCAAATAAATAAAATAAACAAAAAAAATTAAAAAAGAAAAGAAAATTCTAAGTGCTGATCACAGTATAGAATGGATCCCCCAGAGTAGGAATTAAGCTAGGCCACTTTCATATCATAAGTTAGTAAGAGAAAACTCTTAAGACAGCCTGAGAAATGGAAGTCAGCCTAGGAATCATGCCAATGGTAAATGGGTTGGCCAAACTATTACAATTTCCCAGACAGTTGCAGAGGGAAGAATATGTGTTCTTCTGGGATGAGTAGAGAGTCTTCTACTTAAAGGCATAGTTGAGAAATTTCAACATATTTCCTTAGACAATGCAAAGCATATTTGTTGTTTCTATGGAACTAACCATGGACCTAAAATCATTGGTCACTTACTTCATGGTCAGTCCATATATATGACACCAGTGCCTCTCAAAAAGCGACACGACAGGAAAGAGTGGTGATGTTTATCATTGAACTATACTTCAAAACAGAGTAGAAGTACCATCTTAGGAGCACACGGTCCGGTATGATGAAGAATGTATCGTGCTTCTTGTGAATGACAGTATGTCATGCTATCATCAGGTACTGCTTCTGATCAGTGTAGATGCAAGAGCACTTATACCATCCTGACCACTCAGAATTTAACATGGTGACTTCTGAGTATATGGTTTGGAGAGGATGGAAAGATAGAACAAAGTAAAAGGCCATTGTCCAATACTGCTTTGGAAGTAATTCTCATGAAATTTATGAGAAAGATATGTGTAGGATATATAAATGTTTTCTATTCAGAGAAAGATTTTCCTGACAACTGCTTCAAAACAGGAGCTATGAATCCAACTTTGTCTTGATCATTCTTTTCTTGTTAGACATAAATTTACACAAAAGTAGAAGTCATGATTTCATTGGAAAGAACCGTAACCACCAACACTTGCTTTTGTCTAATCCTCTGCCTGAATGTTATCCTTTACAGGTCAATTGTTTACCTTCCTTCCTCTTCCTTTCTATTGTCCTCCCTCCCTATAATCCCGCTACTCCCTTCAACTCAAGATACACATTGTTCATCTCTCCAGGCTTTAGCTGGAAATACCTTAACATTTACATCCCAAAGTTGTTTTATATTTATATTTATGTGAGTGCAATATGTGTGTATATATATATATATATATATATATATATATATATATATATCATATACTCATTATCTCATTATTTCATTATCTCATTATTTCATGCTCACTCAGCCCTGCTTCACACAGAAACACACTTATCAATGCACAAAAAAGAAAAAAGAATGTCTCAGTAAAAGACCATAAGGATCTCACCACCTCTCTAGGTCTAGTTGTGGATGCATTAAATGTTTATATATTAAAATTATTAATATTTTTATCAATTTATTCAGAATACTTCTTCCTCCCACAACTTCCAGGAACTATTTACATAAAACAGTACAAAATTGATGTAGAATTTTCCCCTCATGCTTCTACTGCTCATATGTATAAATTGGGCACAGAATATAAAAAGTAGGCTATTATAGGAAGGACAGCCTAAAGCCTGCGGTAGCAGTACAATGTCACATGTATGCCTCAATGACTCTGTATATGAATGTAGAATAGGATAGCTATTCTAAGACCTATGACATGCTCAAAAAGAAAAAGGAAGGCAAATCTTCACTGATACCTTCAAAAGCATGGATCAAACATATTTCTGACTTGAGATTTGTTCATTTTAGTTTTTGATTAAAGTCATTCTTAGATTTATTTTATTCCTTTTTTTGTTAGTAAAACCATTTTCTTGGAGGATCTTTACACTTATTTGCCCCTTTGCCACCTATTGGCTATTATTCAGCTATCCTCAACTTGTAGCCACACTGAGAGATGTCTCCTACTTGGAGTCAGACCACAGTATTCTTTCTGACTGAATGTAAGGAGAATATTCTTCCATGATAATGCCAAGCTTTGTGTTTCTCAGGCAGCTAAAAAGATCTGCTCAGGACACAGGCTACAGTAGTCATAGAGTTGATGTACATACTTCTGTGTTTCACCTTGAAGAATCTAATGATTAGTTTAGAAGTCAAGACAATGGATAAAAATTGACTACTGCATTTGTTTTGCTTTCTTTTGAGGTGTGCTTCATTCATGTGATGTAACATCAAGAGGTAAAGAGAACTGTTCTTCACCACATCTCAAACTGTTACTGCAGAAGTACTTCGTCAGAAAGTTGAAGCCATCACCTTAGACCACACATTTTCATGGAGCTCAACTTCTCATGTCAGCATACATTGGAATCTGCCTAAATGTCACCAGAATTGACTTATTTAATTTAACATTTATTGAGCATCTTTTTATGCCAACACAATGAGCTGAGTATGGGGCTGGAGACATTGCTCAGTGGTTAAGATGCTTGCCTGCAATGAGCTGAGCATGGTGTCTGAATCTTTCAGATGCTAAATGAAGAGACATACAAACATACTTGTAGGTCAGAATACATACAAGTGAATGTCTAAACATAATAAGTTGATAGTATGGTATGTGTAATTAGAGAACTCCAATTTTATTTTTAAAAGCTTTCCATTTGAAAACATTTATGTTATTAATTTACAACCACATATATAAGCTTGTAAAAGGTTCTTATAATTCATGAATACTATAGAAACTTCAAAATGGATATTATTCCTACATAATAGTTAGACTCAGAAAAAGACTTCTAATAACAAAATCCTAAACTAAATCTAATCATTCATTTACTTTGAAAACAGCCCAACCTATGCTTTCTATACAACATTATTACTCTTGAATTCCAGGTAATTACTACTATCCCTTCCTCTGTAAACTGCTGTCTAAAATGTACTCTTTTTAAAAAAAATAAGTATTCATGTATTTATTTATTTGTAAACACAGAGACAAATAGAGACTAGGCCACACCAGGACTTCCTGCCACTGCCAATGAACTCCAGATGTATACACACTCTGTGTCTCTGGTTTTACGTGGGTACTGAAGAATTAAACTCAGGCTCTTAGGCTTTGCAAGTAAGTGCCTTAACCACTGAAGAACCTCTCAAGCCCTAAAATGTACTCTTTATTTTTCTAAGTAAGTAAACTTTCTTTGGGGAAAACTGAAAACCAATGTTTATGAACAAGGTCAATATTTTCAGATTAAGTCATCAAATTCCCCAACATTATTATCTACATTGCTCCACTGTTATTCTCTGACAAAATTAATAATAAAAAAGAAACAATCCCAGAAAATAGCAAGGGGAAGACACAAGCTGACTTCCTCTTATCATTTTAATTTTTTAATTTTTAATTTTTAATTTTTTACTTTTGATTTTCCGAGGTAGGGTCTCACTGTATCCCAGGCTGGCCTGGAATTCACTCTGTAGTCTCAGGGTGGTCTCAAACTCACAGCAGTCCTCCTACCTCTGCCTCCCAAGTGCTGGGATTAAAGGCGTGTGCCACCATGCCCGGCTTACCTCTTATCATTTTTAATAAAGCTCTGTGCTAATAGTTCCTGGAAATTCTATTCCCAACCCATCAACAATCACACTACCTGTTACTAACTGGCCTGAACATTTCTGACTTTTTTATTACTCCATGAAATTCTTATAGTAACTTCAGAATGAATTATCTAAAGGCTATTAATAGGTTCATTATAAACCCACCAAACAACTTCAAGTCGTGTCACAGTTTCATCAACCTTGGATTCATTGAAAATGCAAATTGTAAACTGTTTTCCAGGAAAATATGTGATTCATTTTTAGTAAATGTCAAAATTTTCAGTAAGATGCTGGAAAATTAGAAATAAGGCATCAATTTTAGGCTTTCATACACTATGTTCTTGAGCCACTGCTAGATTGAATACACTGAACAGATAGATACAAAGGTGACTCTGACAGGCTTACCCCTCAAAGGTAGAGAAGACCTCAGAGTGAGAGCATCAGCTGTCCTTTCCAGGAACATGTCTAGAATCCAGGAGAAGTACAATGGGGGGGAAATTTCATTAAAGGGAGTCCAGGGGCTGTCAATGCCAGTGGTGAGTAGAATAACAATGAAAGTTTCAAGACATAGATGACATGTGGCTTTGATTTTCAGAGAATAGTACTGGGTAGAGACTCAAATGAACACTAAAAGTGGGAAATTGCAAGTTAATATTTATTGATTTATATGTTCCCAGGGACACTCAGATATTTTTCTTCCTTCCCTTTCTCTCTCCCTGCCTCCTTCCCTTCATTTCTTCCTTGTGATTTTTTTAAATGTTGATTTTATTGGTTATAATAATTGATTTACTCAGATAGAGCACTTCCTCATCCATGCATTTGTTAATCAAAAATCATTTTGAAACTGAGTGTGCCAAAAAGGAAAAGTGAAAAAATAAAAACCATGAAGTTGAGTTATACCTGAAAGTACATTAAAACACAAAAACACAACATAAGGACACAGTCCAAATGACTCATTCATGTTTTAGTATTCTGCCCCTTCGTGGCAGTGACTGGCCATGTCATGATTTTACAGTGTCATTGTAGAGGAACACAGGATTCCTGTAAGAACACAGTTATATCTCCTTCAACATCACCATGAAATGACTTATTTGTTTCTGATTAATGAGGACCTGATTGTCTTCCTTCTTGGCATTGAACTCACCCTCCTGTTCAGCTTATCTGGACAGGCTAGATGTGCCTGGGCATGCATCAGGTTATGAGATTCTGAATCCGAATCTGGCTTTGCCACAGTGAGAAACCTAACTGCTCATAGCTGTGAATTTGTCTTCCAAAGTGCCACAAACCACAAGATAAGATGCCACAAAAAGGAGCAGTAACTGGGTCAACTGTTTGGCACTCTCCATGGATCATAGTTCCAATGTCTGCTTGCCAGTGATTAAAAAGAAGCAAGAAATATTACTTTCCTTATCTTCCTTTAGCAGAACATAAAAGCTCTGATTAACTGGTGGAGTAGAAAGGAAAGGAAGCACTGAGGAGAACAGGAGTCTAATTGCCAACTCTCTGACCTACAATTATGTATGTCCAATAAACCCGATATTTGGACATCCATAGATATAGTTAGACTGGGTTCAGGGAAGCAGTGCTGTCAGGAAGAGAGGTTGTGAGGATCCCCCTGCTTCTCCATAGTTCTGTCCTGGAGCATCACCATCACCTAAGTACGCAGAACAGGCATATCCCTCCCAAGTTCTGCCGGAGCAACATGGCATAGTTGACTAGACATGAATTGTTTTAGAGAAGCAAGATCTTGGTAGTATAACATGAAGCTCCAGAAGGGGCCCAGCCTTCCCTGGGCCAAGGGCTCGTCCTCTATCTTGGGAGCATGACCGGAAACTGAGCGGGGTGTACCCAAATTACAAGTGGCATTGCTGCGCATGTTTGCCCTGTGCAAAGATGTACCCAACTCTGCTGTTCTGAATGTACTCTTTCTAACAAGATGAATGATTTAAAAAAAAAATGGATATTCAAGAAAGCAAAGGCTAAGACGGAACTGGAGAGCATACATTTGGAAGAAAGCCATGAGGAAGGTAACAGACATACTTTGTAACATGCCAAAATTATTACCTTTCTGAGTGCTTAGGGAAGATCTTAAAATGCAATGCTTCTTTCTTCCTTTATCCTAGTAAATCCAGTCGGCAGGATTTAGCACTGGAAAGAAGCCCAGAAGGTTTGAAATCGTGTAAGTAAGAGTATATTTTTAGAATTATGCTAACAGCTGCTAAGAAATGTATTTCTATTTTGTAGTGAGTCTGAGCTGCCTAACAAATGTGTGGTAGTGAACGATAACAGAGATAACAAGTGAAGAGAATCATAGCAAAGTGAACATGCTGTTGGTTGTTGTTAAAAAAAAAAACTTGAATGATAAAGATGGCATTTTATCAAAATAAATCTATAAATTATACATCTAAGAGCTACAATTAAACATTACCTTTCCCCGCTTTTCTATATCCTATTTCTTATCTACTTTTATATCTCTGCTAATGGAAACTTAGGAAATATTTACATAATAAAATGGACCTTATTAAAAATCACCTTCTAATGTCCGTCCCTAAATATGCCACCAACTATCACAAAAATAAACTGACCAGTTTTCCACCTTAAAAATAATTTCAGGGCTGAAGAGATGCCTTAGCAGTTTAGGTGTTCAACTGTGAAGTGTAAGGCCTCAGGTTCAATTCCCCAGTACCCATTAAAGCAAGATTCACAAGGTGGTGCATGAGTCTGGAGTTCATTTGCAGTGACTAGAGGCCCTTGCTTGTTCATGCTCTCCCTTTCTCTCTCTCTTTCTCTCTGCCAAATAAATAAATAAAATATTTTTAAAATAATTTTAAAACATACAATGTTGCAGTCAACTTCATGTGGCTGGACAAACACCAGGCCAAAAGCAGCTAGTAGGAGGAAAGGGTTTATTTCTGGCTTACAGAATCCAAGGAAAACAGAAGCATAGAAGAAGTTAGCTCACGTATATAGATGCATAGCAGAGATCAAACAGCCAGCAAGCACCAATGACCAGAGCTCCAACTGCTCTCCACACACCATAGAACTGGACTCTAAGATCCACCTCCAGTGACACACTCCCTGTGATAAGGAAGTAAGTGTCTGCCTACTAGAGGCTTGAGTTGCAAGCTCAAGTTTAGTAAAACACCTGAGTCTATGGGGGCATACATTCAAACTAACACATATAAGTAATGCCTCCATAAGTACACTTACTTGAAAATGGTATCACAAGTTAATTATTGTTTACTTTCTTCTTGTGTAATCTTATTTCTTGAGTCTTTTCATCAAGTACTAAACAAGAATTAGTAGAAGCAAATATGTATTGTATTCTTTTTGCATGTTGAATGGGCATCATCTTCATGATTTTTCTGGACCTATGATTGAGTTTGTTGAAAAATAAGGAAATCACATGTCTTGAAAGTGATTTTAAATTTCATATGGAGCATATTTCATTGCATATTTCATTTCATTCAAATTAGTGACATGGCCCCATCCTCAAGCAGAATCATACTTATGCATTTCCATGCTGGAAACTAGCCTAGGGTTGGTTTCAAAATGAAATATCCTCCATATGGTTTGTATCTTAGGGACTGCTGTAGAAATTTAATTTATTGTTTAAAAATTAATTGAATTAATAATAAATTATGATTAATAAAAGTCACCAAATGGATTTTTGTGAAAGCTATTTTACAAAGTTCAATGCTCATAATAATTATTCATTAATATAGAATAGCACATTTTTCATGGACCTTGATTTTACTTTACTACCTTGCTTGGTGTTCTATGGTTTTATAGATCAATATACTATCCTATAGTAAAGCCACTGCACCGTATTTTTCTCATTCAATGCCAGCAGCTCTCATTGGCAGCCATCCCATAGTTCTGGAATTTCTACTGGGTCTCTACTGCAATCCACAGTTCATCCACATGGCTCCATTGCAGTCTCTACACAGAGACTATTAACAGTCATGCTTCACATTGCTGATGGCCTTTGCAAAAACAAAACAACAAACAATAAAAAAGTAAACAAGAGCACATTGTAAATCCAATGACCCTCTCTTTCTTGCATTTGTTATACTTCATACAATGCATCGTAGCAATTTGTTAATTCAGGGAGAAATAAATTCAACTTTGAGGAAGAGGACACTCCTTTAGCACTCAGGACCCTTCAAAAGACTCTGTATTTTTCCTATTGTCCCAATGTAGATCAGATGGCCTAGTTTCAATGGTTATAATCTCTCATACAATTTTAGCTGAATAGGCAGCAGTTTCAGCCCCCAAAATTTATTTCTTTCTGTACTATGTCCTCCTGTTCACAGCAGTCCATTTCTATGCAAAGCAACCCTACACAAGTTTTCAGGACATAAGCATAACAGTAAGCCTCTCACACAAACTGTTTCTAGCCCAATCCAGGCAAAGTTCTTTCTTCCCTTTGGAAGCCCAACCTCACAGTCCTTAGTTATTACTGCATTCAAATCTTTCACTGCTGACTAGAAAGGTCTGTCAATATTATAGCATTTCAAGGAGTCTCTTAGACCAAGATTTCAAATCCATCCACATTTCTCTTGCAAAGCAGTTCCAAAATCTAAAGCCACAGGATCAGGTTTTTTGTATCAACAGCCCCACTCTTGGTACCAATTTTACTGTTACAGTCAGCTTCTCATTGCTTATAGAAAGCACTCAACCAACATCAGCTCATGGGAGAAAGGGGTTTATTTTGGCTCACAGACTCTAGGGGAAGCTCCATAATAGCAGGGAAAACTAATGGCATGAGCAGAGGCTGGTGTCACCTCCTGGCCAACATCAACATCAGGTAGACAGGAAAGTGTGCCAAACACTAGAAATGAGAAGTCGGCCTAATGCCCATCAGCCCACCCCAACAATACATAGCCTCCAGGAAGCTCCAATTCACAAATTGCTGCCATTTGGGGACCTACCATTCAGAATACATAAGTTTATGGGTGACACCTGAATCAAACCAGCACATACAGTATTTTGTTCAGCAACAAGAAAAGTAATGAATATAGCACAATCAAAAAAAAAAAAAAAAAAACCAAACAGGGAACATAGTGATTATGGAAAATCTTTGAACTTTTTATTTTATGATCATATCTTATTCTTATAATATAGCATCTATCACAAGAATACAAGGTATAGACAAATATCTACAGTGCTGTTTTACTATAATTTTTCCATTTTGAAATATGAATTCAACATATTTAGCTAAATTTTCCTAATCAATGTCATTTACTGAATCTCAAAACATTTCTTCCACCAATTAACCATATTGCAATAAAAATACCACAAAAATAGTTAGCTGAAAGGCACCATAAACCTTTGGTAAAAATTAATCCAAATATTATCTATGTATTATTTGTATATGTCAAGGCTCATTTTGAGAGCTTTGGACAGTTAAACTGATTTCACATTGCCAGTGGCTTTTTCTTCCTCATCCTCAAAATAAAATTTCAAGTCACATACTAGTACCATCTATATTTCAAAATATAAAGAGTTTCAAATACAAAGAGGTAAATTATTTATACAAGTACATATAATGAGTAATCAGGAATTAGATTCTGGCTTAATAAAATAAGAATTGAGACTTAATAGCTTAAATACAATATAATAACTTTAACTTTGGCATTTTATTAGACAGTAATCTGCATTTAAATGTCCCCAAAGCTCACAAAATTTATTATTTATTTAAATTTTCTTATTGTGTTCTGTTTGGATTGTCATAATCTACACACAGAAAGAAGCAGCTCAACAGTTTATGCCTTTGTGAAATAACATTTACATTCACATAATATCTATTTTTAGAGATATACTTTATGAATGAGATAGAAAAACATGCGAGAAGGATATTCACTGTTGAAAATTTTTGGTTGAGAGTCCAGACTTGGAGAAAGTAGATTAAAAAACTGGTCACAATTCTTCTTCTTCCTCAATCTGAATCTTCTGCAAGATAATTCTATAAGATAATTAAAAGATATTTGAAATTTGTTTAACATACCAGATGACTCTGTTTCTCTCCTCTTGAGTTGTGTCACCAGCATGTGATAGAAATGATGACCCAGTTCTGGTCTTGGTTTGAAGAGTTTCTCCACGATTCTCCCATGCTCTTCAAGCACTCCATCTGCCATAGAAATGGAGCCTGGCTAGCCTAATTGATGTTGAGAGACATGCAGCCCACTGGTCCTGGTCAATTCATAGAAGCTGGCCTATCAGCTGAACATACGTACATGAGCAAGTCCAATCTATAGCAATCAGCCCTCAAATCAAATCTGATCCATATACTTGTGAAAAATAACAATTTGCTAACTTTAAAGATATAAGTTTTGGAGTGTTTTTTTTTTTTTTTGTCTGAAGTAACAGATAATAATACTGAATGCAATAAAGTTGTTTAGAGATGAGTGGTGGTATTCTAATGTGAAATTGTGCTTGCTACATTTCTGCAATGTCATTCATTTTTAAATGTCATAGTGTCATAGCTTTCCTTATAAGCATCAAAATAAAAATAAAGTTTGTTTTTGTGACAAATTTCAGCTTTGCTGTCTATGACAATGACATTACCTATAATGATTTGCCATGTAATTTTATTTTTAAAGCTCAAAATTAATTACAAGCATGAAACAAATCATAGTGTTAAGACATACATTAAAAACAAATTACAGTCGCAAAATGGATAATTTACAACTTGGAAAATTAATTAAATAAACCCAAAGTGCATAAAATAATAATTGGAGAAACTGAAGAGTGAAGAAACCAATGACAATGAAATCCAACTAAATGGAAAATAATATGTAATTGACAAAAGCTATAGGAAATAAATTCAGTAGTCATAATAATGAAACTATAAGACCTAGTGTAGAAATAGGTTGGAATGTAAATTTGGGGAATTATCTCTACTTTATAGTCATGAAATGACAGCAGAAGAATGCAAATCTTAATTCTTCCAGAAAAATCAAGATGAAACTATCATTGATAAAAATCAGTCAAAATTTTTTTATAAAGGGCTGTGTTTTAAATAGTCTGATTCAATTGTTATTTTTTAGTTTTTTTTACTTTTATTTTATTTTTATTTTTTTATTTTATTAGAGAAAGAGAGAGAGAGAGAGTGGGAGTGGTACCAGGGCCTTCTATCACTGCAAACAAATTCCAAACACATGTGTCCCCTTTGTGCATCTGGTTTACGTGGGTCCTGGGGAATTAAACTGGGATCCTTTGGATTTGCAAGAAAATTCCTTAGCCACTAAGGCATCTCTCCAGCCCCTAAATAGTCAACTTTAAGGCAATTATAAATGTGTAAGTAATTTGAGATGTGTTCCCCCATTAGCTATTTTACCCACTTCCTTTCCTAGGCCTGAAGCCTGGTTTTTCTGTTATCATCAAAGATCCAGAAAAAATGTGAGAAATAATAATGTCATGGTTTATACCAAATAACATTTTGTTCTGATCCTAATAAGAATAAGAAAGATTTGGATTTAATGTTTGCAACAAGTGTAAATACAAGTCATTTAATCATATATTATGATCAGAAAATGCCCCCAAAATTGTAACGTTTCAGGTTGTCAAATTTCTATATTTTTTGAATATAATCTTTGTTACAAACACCCTCAGAACAATTCAGTATAATGAAAACATTTTAATCACCAAAATTTGCAAAAACAACCCTCAATTTTGTCTAAATTCAGCATTACAAAATGAAGTACACTAGGTTTTCACTACAAGTACATGAGGTTGTCACTAAAATTTTCTATGGGTTAGTCAAGGCAGTCTCTCTGAATTACATGAATTTATTCTTGTTTTCATTTGGGTCTTCCTCAAGGGAGACTCTGAGAACAGAATCCATATTCAAATAGTTTATGTGTCATTGATCCAGGAAAAGTGAGTGATGAATGGTTAAAATGACCATAAGGTGAAAATAATTAATCCATATATACTGTCCCTCTTCCCAGTGTTTTCAAATGAGACCTATCTCACAGACATGACATTTTGACATGATAGACCTATAAATAATTATTCTGTAAATGTAGATAGATAGATAGATAGATAGATAGATAGATAGATAGATAGAGATATATATGTGTGTATATATATATATATATATATATATATATATATATATATGTATATATATATATATATATGCACACACACTATGTGATTCTTGAATTTAGCCTATCAGATATTATTAAGTGGATTTTTCTGAGGTAAGCAACATTAAGAACTCTGCTACAGAGGTAACTCGGAGGTCAAATGGTATGAGTTATAGTATTGATACTATTTCATACACAAAAGAAAAGTCCCTAAACTGTATATTGCATTGTACTCAAGAATTAACAAAAAATTGGGCTGGAGAGATTGCCTAGTGATTAAGGCACATGCCTGCTAAGCCAAAGAATCCAGGTTTCATTCCCCAGTACCCACGTAAAGCCAGATGTACAAGATGATACATGCATCTAGAATTCATTTCTAGTGATAGAGGCACTAGTGTGCCCATTCTACTTCATTCTCTCTCTCTCTCTTCCATTGAAATAAATAAATAAATAAATAAGTTAACTAAAATAAGAATTAACTAAAAATGGATTATTGGTATGGGTGTAAAAATGTTAAAGATAAAAATCTGAGATGAAACTAAAGAAAAAAATCTGGAGCTGGAGAGATGACTCAACAGTTAAGGCACTTGCCTGCAAAGTTTAATGATGGAGTTTTAATTCACCAGTACCCATGTAAATCCAGATGCACAATGTGGCACATGCATCTGGAGTTCATTTGCAGCAGCTATAGACCCTGGCATGCTCATTCTCTGTCTCTCATCTATTTCTTTCTGCTTCCAAATAAATAAATGTTTTTTTTAAAAAAAAATATGTGTGACTTTGGGATAGGGAAATTTTTTTCAACAGGATTCAAGAAGAATAATCTATAAAAACAAAATTTTCTATTTAACTCCATCAAATTTAAAAACATCTTCTTGTAGAAGACAATACCAAAATAAGGAGAAGATACACCATAAACAGTAATAAAAGACTTGAAAGGCAAATAAGGCTGCACAAGTGACTTTGGGACGACTTAGAAGGTATCATGGTCCTAGAAAGAAGTGACTGCAGTGCTCTGTACCACAATACCTCTATCACACTTTCCAAGGCTCAGGTTCTGATGCGGAAGAGGTAGCAGAAAGTATGTGAGAGCCAAAGGAAAGGTAGGCCCCATACAACATGCTCCCTCCAGACACAAAATGGCCTGAATATCCACAACTTCACAGTGCCTGATGCTACCTACACAAGACCATCGTAAGAGGAGGAAAAGATCATGACATCAAAATTTAAAGAAAGGCTGATTGAGATGGGGAAGGGATATGATGGAGAATGGAGTTTCAAAGGGAAAAGTGGGTGGGGGGGAAGGGGGTATTACCCTGGGATATTTTTTTATAATCATGGAAGTTGTTAATAAAAATTTGAAAAAGAAATAAATTCCAAAGTGAAAAAAAGTGCTATGCCTTAACCATGATAAACTCTTATCTATTTTCTATACTACAAAAAAAAAAAAATAAGGCTGCACATCAAGGCTAGAAGATAAAAACTATGAAAAGATTTCCAATATAATCATCAGATAAATTCAAATTAAAATAACATTGTATATATAGTCCTTGAATCAAAGTAGATAAAGTTAAACCTGACCATAGTAAATCTTAGGAAGATATAAAGATGTGGACTTTCAGAGACAACAGGAAAAAGTATGAAGTTGTAAGGCAGTTAATAAAATAGATTTTGAGTTTCCTTTTTTATCTTATTAAATTTATTTTGCAAGCAAAGAAAGAGAGAGAGAGAGAGAGAAACTAGAGAGAGAATGGCTGTTCCAGGGCCTTATGCTACTACAAATAAATTCCAGATGCATGTACCACATTGTACATGGGTACTGGGGAATCAAACCTGGGCACAAAGCCTTTCCAAGCATCATCTTAAACGGCTGAATCATCTACCCAGCCTGATCTTCTGATTCTCAAAATGTTAAAAACAACCTAACTACTATATTAACCAGCCATTTAATTTCTGGATAGTTTCCCCAGAATAGAAAGTATGCATCTATAGAGATGCTGCATGTGAATATTCATAGTAACTTTATGTGTAAGAGCTCAAAACTGGAAATCATTCCTTACAAAAAAGGGTGAACAAAATGGTATCTTTACACAGAAGGATGCTACTCAAAAATAAGAAATTCATGGGTATTTTACAACCTAGATACATCACAAAATAACTACACTGACTGAATGAATTCAGATGCAATTGCCTACTGTACATTTCCAATTATAAACTTCTAGAATAGGCAGACCCTTTCTAGTGGTAAATTATACATCAGCGACTTTCAAGCAAAGAGGCTTAATCAGGGAAGAATGGAACATGGGAGGGATACTAGGCATAATTAAAACTTTGGCATGTTATACCAGTGCTTTTTATCATGATTATACTTCTAGTCATAGCTGTGAGCATGCTAGATTGTGCAGTTTCAAATTTGCTTAATTTACTATATGTCAGTTCTATCTCAATAGAGAAGGGGGGACTATTGTCTACAGAAGCTGAGAAAGTCTAGAGATGATGAAATCACTATCACTCTGCAAGGCATGAAGAGTTAAGCTCAATAAGGGAAATTCCACATTTAAGTAAACACTGGGGCTTGGGAGATAGCTCAGCAGTTAAAAGGCTCTTGCTTATAAAGCATATAGTTTGGGTTCAGGTCTCCAGTACACCACATAAAGCCAAGCACAAAAGTGACTCATGTACCTGGCATTTGTTTGCAGTGACAAAAAGACACCAGTGTACACACACACACACACAAAAAAAAAAAAAACACAACACACACCCTTGCAAATAAACACAAATACATTGAAAACAGAAACATCACAGGAAGTATTACAGGTAGAAGATAGATGTTGGCTGGAACTGATGAACTAGATGAACAGCCCAGAGAGACACAACATCTAACTGAGGCATGGGTTTGGCCTCCCTTCTGTCATTTGACACTCCTCCATACCACCTGGCACTCATCACTATATCAAAATGGTAAATACTTCCATTGCTGATGAATGATAGTTTTGTCCAATATGTGAAGTAATGCATTAGAATCAACATTTCAAATTGTACAGGCAACAACTTGATGTAGAGTTTGAGAAAGGATTTGGTGGATAAATGTATAAGCAATCACAGAACTTTATATCTGATTTATTCTATGATGGCTCAGCTGCCAGGTCAGATGCAATGTGTCCTCCTTTTCACAATCAGTGAGTTAAACCTGTTATAATGATTTAGAGAAATGTGGTGGTCAGTCCTTGCCTCTGGAGAAAGTGTCCATCTAATGTACAGCTGTAAAACTTTAGATCCTTCTATGCCTCTTGCTGACACACTGCTTCAATTCCTGTTTCTCTTTCAGCTGAGCCTCTTTCTTCAATTTAATCCTCGTTCAGTCTTCTGTAGACAGAGTAGTAGCCCATATTTTGCCATTAAATCATGAAATATGATAGAATCTCTACCCTTTTTCAAGAGTCATTGTCACATTTTACCCTCCAATAAGTAATATACTGCTTGAGTCAGTAATTTCAACTATTTGTATGCATTTCAGGTTTGCCAATTATCCTTCCAAGCTGTAAATTGCCTATTTTGAGAGGATAATTTGATTTTTAATGTTTGTCTTAACAGGCTGATTTGTTTTGTCTTTTGATTTGTTTCACATTTTAGTAATTAATTTTAAGCTGACAATTTCTCTCCTAAAAGGAAGGTGGGGATTGGAAACCTTTTAGAGACAGAGCAGTTAGAAACTGATATAAATTTTTGTCTAGTGCCATAGACTTTAAACAAACAAACAACAACAAAAAAGTCAGGCTCCTTCCTTTCTTTGGGGAAAGAAATTATAACTTCTTTCAAAGAAGATAGGCCGTCTCAATTCTCAGATACAAGTAGCATAACCTCTCGAGTTTAAGAAAGAAATGATTTTAAAATGTAATAATATTCTTCCCAGCACTCAGGAGGTTGAGATGGGAGGATTGCTGTAAGTTTGAGGCCAGCCTGGAGCTACAGAGTGACCTCCAGATGAGCCTGGGATGGAGAGAGAACCTACCTCAAAAAAATTAATTTTCAAAGCATTAGTCTGAAAATAAAGACTAAATTGTGTTGTGGTTACATATATATATATATATATATATATATATATATATATATATATATATATTTTATTTATATTTATATTTATATTTATATTTATATTTATATTTATATTTATATTTATATTTATATTTATTTATTTATTCCTCAGATGTGCTTTGATTCATCCTGCTATATGTACCCCATAGCCTCATTTGTTTTGAATGATAAGTCCCCAGCTCTTGGCAATATAGAAGGTGAAGTCTTGTTAAAAGAGATGTGTCAGCAGGGGAAGACCTTGAGGTTTAAAGGCAATTTCTAAGCTCCAGGTATTTCCACCTAGTTATGTAACAAGATGTGAGCCACATTGTGCTCATGCCACCATTTCTCTGCCATGATGAAGCTTCCCCTTAAGACTGTAGGCAAAAATAAACCCTCTGTTCCAATCAGCTGCTGTTTGTCAGGTGCATTCCCTAGCAATACAAAGGTAAATGATACATAAAATTAGTATTGAGAAGTGAGGTCATGACTGCTAGAAGCTTGATGGTGGATTTTGGTTTTTTTATAACTGGTTTATGGAAGGAACACAGAAGTATTTGGAAAATCTTATAATAGTTAAGCAAATCTTAAAGGGGCCACTCTGGTGAAAGTTTGAAAGACCTACATGCAGAGAGAACTTTGACCCTGTAGAGGCTTGGCTTATGAGGTTCCTAAGGGCAAAAGGGACCTTGGCAGAACGGAATAGTTCATGTGATGTACTGTCTGCATTCTGACCATGGCCTGAGAAGCCAAAGTTAAGTTTAAATGTAATGGACCTGTGTGTTCGGTAAGGTAATGTGAACAGGTTCAGATTTCAAAACCAAGAAAAAAAATTCATTTCAACTGCAATTGGTTAAGAGATTACCACCACTGAGGATAGGCCACTTTATCTTTACTGTGGCAATAATTAAAGAGGGAGCTTGAAGAAAGAATGTTACAGAAATTTCCTGCTCCTAAAAGTCATCTTTATTCCCCTATGGATTAATAAATTTGATAGCCCACCTATTACCAATTGAGGAAGCATGACAATAAAGGAGTGGGTCATTGGATTTGCAATAGGGTGTTTATGGATATGGCTGGCAGGCAATGTGAATCAGGGTCATAGTCCCTGTGTAGAGGACATAAGGGTCAATGGCATGAGGCCATGAAGATGAATTGTGAGTTGCAGCCCAGTTCCCTGGATTTTGGAGATGCTAACATATGAGAGCTACCAAGGAAAGTTGCTTGCTCAAACTCAGGAGGATCTTCCCAGATAGCATGCATCTAAGACTAGAGGGTTAGAATTTGGAGCCCAGAGATTTCCTTTTGGATCCAAGAGAAAACTGCAGGATTTGAAGACAGTCCTGCTCATTTTTGATCTTGCATGGTCCAATTTTTCCTTCTTATGCCCAATTCCTCTTTTTTCAAATGAAAATGTTTACTATGTGCTATTATGTATTGGAATTATTTAACTTGTGTTTTGATTTTATAGGTTCAGAGTTTTTAAAATGATACACTGGACTTTTAAATGACATTGAGACTGATAAAAAAAATGGGGTTATATAAAGTTGGATGAAATACACTTTACATCATGAGACAGTCATGTGCCTATGGAGGCCAGGAGCAAATGGGGTGGTTTGAATGAGGTATCCCCCATACACTAATTGGTTTTATTCCTTGGTCCCCAGATGATGGCAATTTGGGAGGCATAGCTTTTCTGGAGGAGGTGTATGTCTGGGTGTGAACCTTGAGACTTATTACTGTAGACCACTGTGTGTTCAGAGCTGACTCACTCTCTCACTACTCTCAGCCATGCTCTCCCCAGCAGCTTTAGGCTTCCCCTCAAGACTTTAAGCCCAAAATAAACTGTGGTGGTTTGATTCAGGGCTCCCCCATAAACTTAGTTGCTTTGAATGCTAGGTTCCCAGCTGATGGAGATTTGGAAATTAACACCTCCTGGAGGCAGTGTATCGTTAGGGGCGAGCTTATGGGTGTCATAGCCAGTGTCCCCCATGCCAGTGTTTGGCATACTCTCCTGTTGCTATGGTCCACCTTATGTTGGCCTGGGGGTGATGTCCACCCTCTGCTCATGCTACCGTTTTCCCCTGCCATCATGGAACTTCCCTTTGAGCCTGTAAGCCAAAATAAGCCTCTTTTTACCACAAGCTGATCTTGGTTGGGTGATTTCTACCAGCAAGGAGAATCTGACTGCAACACATACTAGCATCCTTTCCTGAAAGAAAGAAAATGGAAATAAAAACAATAACAAAAGCAACAACTACTATAGCAAAATTGGTTTGTCTGTTATGCAGTGGCTCAAATTGTAGCCAGTTGACCCCTGTTAATAACACAACACAAGTAGTTCTCTTCAGTGTTGGTTATAAGTCAGCATTCTTGATTCTTTTAAAAAAATCTTTATAAGTGTTGTCATTAATTCACTTCTGTAGCATGAAATCAGTAATTCATGAAAGCCTTTCATGATGGTAAAATGACTTCTTAACTATGGAAAATAAGGGAAAAAAAATCTATGGACTTTTGCCTACAGGATAACTTGTACCTATAATTATATATATGTAGCTCTTAGAAGGTATGGTTTCCCCAACCTGTACTTTTTGCTATCTGTCCAAACCGTCTGCTCTTACTACATCATCTCACATCCATAATAACTATATTATTAATTAACTCTAACTGATATTACTACTTAGAACAGGTGAGTCTAATTCATAAATAGCAGGTTCTCCATTTCTCTTTTTCATCCTCATGACTACCTTCATAGCCAAAGATGAGCATAATATTTCTTTCTGAAAATAACACATTTCCTTTACATCCTGATAAAGAAATATCCACTGGAAGATTACTATTAATACAGGTATGTTTATAAAAATTGAACTAAACTGAGATTCATAAACAATGTAGGTATTATGAATATGCAAAATGGTTAAGTCAAACATAAAATAATCTGTGAGCCTTTCTTCTTGCCTAGATCTATTTTACCCAAATATTTACAGAGAATAAAGTGATTTAGATATCTGTAAATAAGACCTATAACTATAGAAGTTTAAATTTTGAATCCCTATGGTCATATTAATCCAAATGAATAATGGAATTTTTGAAAATGGTATTCTCTAATTGTTTTATTTCTACATCTGTACATTTAATGAGTTACTAATTTTCAGTATTTTGAAAGGAAATATGGCATGAATTGATACTGCACTGCTGCAAAAGGTGAAATACCCAACTACTCTGGCTAATTGTTCTAGGTATCCATGAGTATGCCTTATGAACTTCTGGGCTCCAATATACTGAAAGCACAAACATGCTTCACTTGAGCTTTTTATTTACTTCCTATGTTCCAGCTAGGAAAAGAAATACTTAATTCTTCCTTATAAGTGGTTTCATTTTCATCTGTTGTCTTTTTGGTTACAGAGATTTTAACCTGATTTTAACAATGGTAGGCCTATATGTCGCTAATAGTGTACTGAATTAGTCATATGAATTGGACAAAATTAGTTATATCTTCAATTTGTTAAATGCGCTTACTTCAGGGTGCATGTGGAGGAGATTACAGGATGAAAAGGCTATCAATATGAACTTTTTTGCTAAAGAGAGTCATGTTGATGCTTGCTTCTGGTTGAAAATTTTTATTTCCATAGTTTCCTTCAACCCATACCATTCCACATAGAGCATGCCTAACATCAAACTCTGACTCCTGAGTCTTTTCCCACCTCATTCACCTGACAGCCTTCTCCACAACAGACATCTTATCAGACGTGACTGATTGCTGTAATCTGTACTCTGGGCAGCCATTAAGCAAATTACCTGAATCATTGCAAGGATTAGTCTCATTAACACATGATTAGCATCAAATTAAAATAATGAGTGTTTAACTTCTGATGTCTTCCAGTTGTTTGAACAGCTTGATCAGCCACACCAGGCTGGCAGGGAGGTGGGGGTGTCAAAGAACCACAGAAAAAAGGAGGTTGCACTATGCAAGCCACAGCGTAGCTCAGCACCAGAATGACGTGAGATCAAACTCCAGCTATCTGGATGAAAGCTTTCTTCTGAAAAGCAAAGACGCCAGGTCCAAACAAAGGTCCCTCTCTCATACCACCAGCCATCCATGTAGAGCAAGGCTTTGCATACTAATTGTGATCTGCCTCACCCCTCCTGATACAGTGTTCCCCTTTCCCTATCCCAGAAGACACAAAAAGCAGTTTTCCCTCTCCTTTTCCAACAATTATCAGATTTACAATTACTATTCCTAAAGTGTTGGCATTATGACAAACTGTCAGCTCCCATATTTTTCATTGAACATGAGACCAAGCAATAATCAAAATGAAAACATAGTTTGGATTCTCTCTGGAAACTATACACATCACCACTGCCATGGAAAGAAATCCATCTTCACACAACAAATAATATGGAGGGCTAGGGCAGGTACTCACTTTTACCCAACCCAGGAAAGACTGAGGTTTGAGGAATATTAGCAAATAGTTTAGAATGGTCCTTCAAGCCTCAACTTAATGGCATTACCTGCCAGGTAAATGGTCAAAACTAGAGAGCCTAGAAGGCGGTCTGGCTTCCTGCCTGAGAAGATGAATAAAATAAGCACAGAGCCACTGTGATGAATTCCTCTACAAAACCCATGAAAAAAAATACTGTCATCAAGAATACAACACTGTGGAAGGAACAATCTAAAATTAGAAAAAGTGTAGAGATAAAAATAATAATTCCTAATTATAAACATCCATTGTTAGGTATTATAGTAGGAGATTTAAAAAAATTTTAAAAAAGGATTTTACTCCTCTCATCATCCTAGATTCTCCAACTGAAGCCTGTAATTACATGAGCAAAACACAGAATAATAAGAGAAAAACCAATAGCCCCATGAGCCATAAAGGCAGAAAAAGAGCAAAATGTCTTCATTAAAATTTTTTATTTACTATACCAATTACTAAAAAAGAAAAAAAAAAAGCAGGTGCAATAATGTTTTGGATTTTAAGAGGGATTGGGAGCCAAGATTCACATATCCATAAAAGTAAATGCTAATATGTCAGAGCATCAGAAATTGTCTGTAGATGCACTAGACTCAAAAGTAAACTCACTCACAATTCTTTGTTAAGATACTACTTGAACAGATACCTTAATTAATTAAGACAGAATTATAGGGGTTGGAGAAATGACTCAGTGGTTAAAAGTACTTACTTGCAAGTATGCCAACTTGAGTTTGATGCTTCTCAGTAGCCACTTAAAGCCAGGTGCAAACTGGTACATGCATCTATAATCTCAACACATCTGTGGCAACGGGAGGATGAGCTAGGCAAATCCATAACTTCATAATCAGTATAGCAAAATAAGAAAAAAGAAAAAGAGAGACAGAGAGAGATCCTGTCTTAAAAGAAGGTGAAAAGAGAGGATGAAACCTATCCCAAGCCTGCTAGCTGGGGCAAAGAAGAGAAGAGATGAAAGCTGTGAAACTGAAATAAAGACTCAGGGACAAGAATTTAGTACAGACCTAGAAGAAGAAGGGGACAGGTCTCATGCTCTGGCAATGGAGTCCTGAGCTTCTACAGCCTTTCATCATAGACAAGAGTGATGAAATGCTTAGGAGAAACATGTTATTGTATGCACTATGGTAAAGTGTGGGAATGGGTCACAGGACATCAGGATTAGTACAATAGTAAGAGAGACTTGAAATGACATGAGGGTCAAGTCATGGAACATTGTAGCTCTGACATTTACTTTTCCTACCTATGCAGCTTGCTAACACACACAGCCTCATGAAAAATAGTTTGCTCTTCATATTAGAGGCAAATTTCAGGCTTCAGGTGGACCCTGACACCAAGACTGTCCTTGCACGTCCACATGACCTCTGTACACACAGCATGTATGCACATATACGTATACACAAATAAAAATAAATAAATATAAGGCAATGAGAAAATATTTTTAAAAAACTCAGGGAGTGGAACTGCTTCATAAACATCATGTTTCTATAATAAAATCTATGTCAAGCTAATAATAATCATATGGGTCTGAAATGTGAGATTATATGAACATATCTACAATGTGAGGGATAAATATAAACATGAAAATTGTGCTAAATATACCTTTGGAACTGGAGTAGCAAAAATGGCTATAGTTACTGTTTCATCTGTTAACTGATAATAGGAAAAAATAGATTCAGGTAAGTGTTTTAAATGCTTAGAAAACTTTTCAGAAGTGATATCAGAGGATGAAGAAGAATTGATATCAGAAAAAGAAATGCAGAATTCTTAAGAATAAACTCAGAGGGCTGGTGGGATGGCTTAGGGGTTAAGGCGTTTGCCTGCAAAGCCAAAGGACCCTGGTTTGATTCCCCAGGACCCACATTAGCCAGATACACAAGGGGGCGCCATGTGTCTGGAGGTCATTTGTGGTGGCTGGAGGCCCTGGTGTGCCCATTCTCTCTCTCTCTTTCTCTCTCTCTCCCTCTTTCTCTGTCAAATAAATAAATCAATAAAAATAAAAATTTAAAAACATAAACTGAGAACATCTGACTATATGGCTAAACCAAGCAAGGTTGGTGAAATATGTGCGAATTTCAAGCACCTACATGGCTGAAACATTTCCACATTTTATGCTAGCTATACAAAGTGAAGTTACGGAGACCATGAACACTTTAGCAGTCATACTGCATTCCTTAAAACAATCAATGAAGACCAATGCAAAGAGAAATAGCCAAAAGCAGAATTTGCTAAATGTAATTTCTTAAAATATTCAAACAATAGAAAATAAGGAAGAAAAAAAAGAGAGATGAAAATAAGAAAAAAGGGGCTTGGAAGATGGCTCAGTGATTTAAGGCACTTGCTTACAAAGCCTGTAAGCCTGGATTGATTGCCCAGTACCCATGTAAAGCCAAATAACAAAGGGGTTCCTGTGTTTGGAGTTTGTAAGGGCAAGGGGCCCTGAAATATATCCATATTGCTTGCTCTCTCTCTCTCTCTCTCTCTCTCTCTCTCTCTCTCTCTCTCTCTCTCTCATCTCTCTTTCTCCTCACAAATAAGTAAGAAAAACAATAATATACAAAATTGGTACCAATAATATTGCAAACACAAATCTCTATTATATTCACTCATAAAATTAAGTAGTTTCTTTGTTTTGTTGCTTTGATTTTTTGTTTTGGTTTGTGACAAGGTCTAATGTAGCCAAGACTGAGTTTAAACTTGTTGTTTATCCAAGGATGATCTTGAACTTCTGATCCTCTTGCCTCTACCTCCAAAGTTCTGGGATTACAGGCATGTCCCAACCCATCCAGTTGTCACAATAAGTTTTTAGAAAATATTTTATTTTTATTTATTTGTTTATTTGGAAGAGAAAGTGAGATAGAAAGAGAGAGAAAGAATGGGCATGCCAGGGCCTCTAGCCACTGCAAATGAACTCCAGACACATGTGCTACCTTCTGCATATGACTTAATGTGAGTCCTGGGGAATTGAAACTGGGTCTTTTGGCTTTGCTTGCAAACACCTTAACCACCAAGCCATCTCTCTTGCCCCTTACCTTAAGTTTGAAAGTGCTGAACGTTACAATTAAAAGATCCACCATATTATGCTAGATAAATATAAAAGGAAAATCTTCATGGTCTTCAAATGATTGACTTTAAAACTAAGACACAGATATATTTGATGCCAATGAGTGGGAAAATATATTGTGCAACAAGCATGAGGAAGTTGGATACATATGTCATACTGAACTGAATTTAGGATAAAAACATATTTTCATAACATATTTTTTATAATGAAAATGTCTATTCATTAAAAAAATATGACAATCACAAATATCTGTATACATAACAGCAGCAAAACATTAAAAATGGTTACAATAATAATAATTGTTAATTACTTCCCTTAGAAATGTATAGAACTTGACAAAAAGTAAAATCATAGAAGACAATGAATCTATTAATTATTCTTGTTTATGTGATATAAAACACTATATCCACAATCCTCAAATAAATAACTTTTCAAGTTCATATGCTTTTCAAAAAGATATATAAATTGGGACCAGGCACAGTGGCTCACATCTTTAATCACAGTACTGGGAAGACAGAGATTGGAGGATCACTGTGAGTTCAAGGCCTCCTTGATACTACATAGTGAATTCCAGGTCAGCCTGTTCTAGAGTGAGACTCTACCTCAAAAAACTAATAGATAGATAGATAGATAGATAGATAGATAGATAGATAGATAGATATAGAGAGATAGTTGGGCCTAAACATGTCCAAGTTAATTCAAATGAACTACAAACATAAACCAAAATTTCTAACCAGTTTGATTTCTCAATGACCTGGGGCCCATGCAGAAATCAATATTATGAATGTTTATCACACCACGCATGGTGGCATATGCCTTTAATACCAGCACTTAGGAGGCTGAGATAGGAAGATCACTGTGAGTTCGAGGCCACCCTGAGACTATATAGTGAATTCCAGGTCAGCCTGGGGTAGAGCAAGACCCTACCTTGAAAAAAATAAAAATAAAACAAACCAAAACAAAAACACCCAATAATAGCTTTTGAAAATATGGACTCATTAAAATACACAGAGATTTTTACTCTAGCTTAAATTTGGAAAACTACTTAATATTATGTACTAAAACCAAATTAAATATATCCTATGATTCAGGAATTTCATTTCTGAATATATCATGAATATTTATGCACATATATCCAGCAAATAAAGTATCTATCATATCTAAAGAAACAAGCCAGTACAAAACTTCAAATATTCACCATCAACATGGATATATAAATTGCTCTATGTTTCTAAAAATACATTTTCCATCCAGGAAAACAAACTGCTATACTTAATGATACAGATTAATCTGAAAATGGAACAGTATATGACAACAACTAGTTTAAAGGAATATCATAAATCATTTAGTATCATTTGTAATTACTATAATTAACTTCTCTACAAAGGCTAAAGAAATACCTATATTGAATACCATTCTCAATTGGTGACTGTGCCTTATTGCCACTGTAGAAACAAGCTAATTCTTTAATAACCAATTTGTCAAATACTGTGATTATAACAAACTGGGGAAAAAAAATGTAAATTGGAATGATATCAGTCACTTCTCATGAAGACAATGTAAATCAACAGGTTGGCTAGTATGGTGGTTTAATTGTAGACTGCCCCCAAAGACTCGTGTGATTGAATCCTTAATCTCCAGCTGGTGGGGCTGTTTGGAAAGGATGTGGAGCCCTTAGGAAGTGGAGCATTACTGGAGGAAGTGTGTCTGGAGGACTTAAAGTGTTACAATCTGGTCTTGTTTGCTTTTTCCTCCTTCTACTTCTACCCTGCTGATGTGATGAGGATATTTTGACATCCTACTCCTGCCACAGTTTACCTGTCATGATGTACTTCTGTTGGAACTGTCAATTGAAAATAAATTCCTTCCTTCCTAAATTGCTATTGCCAGACACATAGTCACAGCAACTACAAAGCAACCCATACCAAGAAGTGGGGCTGTTAATGGAATAAGCCTGGCTATGTGGTCCTTACTTAGTTTTGGAATGGCTTTGGAACTTTGTACTAGAGAAGACTTATAATGCTATAAGCAAAGATTAAAGGGTCAGTATGGTTGGAGTTTAAAAGACAAGGAAGACAAGAGATGTATGAATAATGGAGGCTTAAATTATGAGGTACCAGAGGGGGAAATGGAATATATCCAGCAATTCTACACTAGAAGCAATTTACATGATAATCTGGCAAATAATCTGACTATATTCTGCCCATGTCCTGAGACCTAGAGCAAAATTAAAATTCAAAATAATGAACTAATGTGTTTGACAGAGGAAAGTCTATGGCATGAATTCTCTAAAGTGCTCTGATTCAGTGAGAGAGCAAAGTTCAGAGTGAAAATATATAAAAAATATAAAGTTTAGCTGGGCGTAGTTGTGCACACCTTTAATCCCAGCACACAGGAGGCAGAGGCAAGAGGATCGCCATGAGTTTGAGGTCACCCTGAAACCACATAGGGAATTCCATGCCAGCCTGGAATAGTGATTCCCTACCTTGAAAACCAAAACAAATAAAAAAAGAAAGAAAGAAGGGAAGAAAGAGCAGAAAGATATAAGGCTTGGCATGGAAAAAAATGTGAGCAAGGTTAAAGTCCCAGGCACAGAAATGACAACCATTTCAGCTGTAATTATTGAAGAGATTACCATCATTAAGGATGAGCCAACAGCTGTGCACAAGGACAATAAGAAGGATGCTAAGAGGGCAAGATGCAACCCCTTGAAGGCTCAAGATAAGAAGAATGGCAATTCATGTGAAAGGCCAAAATGTCTGAACGAAGAATGATAAAGCAGGTTTTTCCTCTCCAAAGCCAGCCTACAAAGGCTGTTACAGCTATGTTGCATGGTTGTGAGATGCACTCATATCTGACAATAGAACTTGGCAACATTTGCCACATGATACTGGTTTTGGGCAAGATAAAGAAGTTCATGGAATATTTCACGTTTATAGAGAGTTACCAAATCTAAGCAAGGTGAGCTATGGTCAGAGTCCCTGGCAGGAGATCCTATGATGGCTTTGTTTGTAACTGTGAAGGTGCACTATAAATTGCAATGGAGACCCCAGGATGTTAGAGATGCCAGGACTATGGGACATTGTTGTGTAGCAGATTCCTCTGAATTGAAGAGAAAAAGGAGGTGCTGGGGATTCAAAACTTAAATCTGGGGAATCTGAATCTTAAGGGTCACACAAACACCCCCCAAGATTATTTTAGCTAGAAACTAAAACATCCTTTACCTGGGGGAGGGGGCAGGAAGGAAGTTCCAGAGACTCAGGAAACCAACAAGTCTGGGAAAGGGTTACAAGAACCCCCCCCCCCAAGGCTATATAAAGGAGAAACAACTGCCTTGCTGTAGCAGACAGCTTCAGGTTCACTGCGATGAACTTCCAGAACTGGCACAGCGATGGAAGGAGGGATTTATTGAAGCCTACAGATCCAGGGGAAGTTCCATAAATGGCAGAAGAAGCTGGCTTGGCTTCACAGGACCAAGCAGAGAGAGAGACATACAAGCCAAAAGCCACACAGCACACTTCAGGAGCTCCAGCTAGGCACACTTTGCATATCTTTAGATTAAAACCTGAAACCCACCACCATATCTTAAGATCCACCCAATGACTCTGCCTCCAGCCAGGTGGCTGCAGATGCAAACTACAAACAATAAAAAAAAAACAAAACTGAATATATTGGGGGCCATCTATTCAAACTACCACACTTTCCATGAGTCTATCTGATGGAACTGCTGCAAGTGGTACAGTGTGATCAAGACTCTCATTGAGCTGCATATCAGTGATGTATTGACAGTGATGTAGTGTGCTGGAGACTCTCCAATGGACTACCTGAAAGTGCTACACTGAGCTCCAGGGATGCAGCTTCCATGCGTCCTCACTTATGATGAGGTGTGCCTCCTGGTGATGCTGCTGCCTTTGGGTCTAAGCAGCCATGGGGAAGGGATCATCCAGGATGGGCTGAGACTTCTCATGGTGTTGCTGAATTTGTGTTATCTATTGCTCCTGTAAGCAACCCCTCACCCTGATCTGCAAAGAATCCCAAAAACCTCATTGGTTCATCAAACTGGTTCAGTGTAATATTCCTTTGGTCTTCAATTAGTGCCCTACCTGGAGAGAAGATGTGTGTTTGTGTCTCACCAAGGAAAGGGGTTTCCTGCAATAGACATCTACCAACAAGACAAGCTGCAGACTCAGAGCAGATTCAACTTGTGAGAAAAGCTACAGGCAGAATAGCTGCAGGGGTGGAACTACCCAAGCCTTTTGGAGCCGAAATGATTTTGTCAACAGTTCAGAATACTTGAGATGGCGCTGCAAGATCTGGTGTTTACCCTTACGTATTTCTATTTTGTTTGGTTTAATATTTCTTTGCTATGCTCCAAATCTTCCATTTTGGAATGAGAAGATTTATACTGTGTTGTGTGTTGGAAGTCTGTAACTTAATTTTACAAAGCTCACAGATAAGAAATCACCTTGAATCTCAGATGAGACTGGTTTACCCTGTAAGAGATGTGCCACTATTGCACCTGTTGGGTCATTTGGCCTGCCTGGCCAAAGATAAGGTCTTCAGTGTCCACTGTTGAGTATTTTCACTGGTGATTTCTCTCTTTTCCATTGAGCTGCATGAAGCATGGCTTTTTCCAGCTTGCTGTCACCTGGTCTACATGGAAGAGGTTTTCAGCTCAGCTCCAGCAGGATTTCTCAGTGACCATCTATTCCTGGTGGGAAACCAAGGGCCTTGGCAATGGCCTATATTGTTTTGAGGGCATCAGGGACCTTCCTGGCCAACAACTCACTGGAAGGTATCCCATCCCTGGAACTGAAAATTTTCTAGTAACAGTCTGTGGCTCCTGTATGTTCTATTGTCCAAAAAAGTATGTTTCCATATGACTTATTTATATCCTCTTAGATTTTGATTACCTTCCCTTTACTTTTCCTTTACTCAGTCTCTTCTCCTGACCTCACTGAGGCACTTTCACCACCATTGGACTTTTGAACTTATGAACAGAGTTTGAACTGGTAAAATCTGGGAACTTTAAATACTGGGCCCAATGCATGAGATGGCCATGAGTGTATGGGAGCTAAAAGCAAAGTGTGGTAGTTTATAATAAAATGTCCCCTAAAGATTCATGTGTTTAAATATTTAATCCCCAGTTAGTGGAGTGTTGAGTATTGGAGAATGTTGAGAATGTTAAGCCCTACTGAAGGAAAGCCTTTAGTTGTTAAAGCCTGGCACTGATTTCTGTTCTCTCCCTCTGCTAGTTCCCTGCTGATGTGATGATGGATACTGTCTTCCTGCTCCTGCTATGTTTTCCCTCTGCCCTTCTGAAACTGTATGCCATAAATAAAACTTTCCCTTCCTTAAGCTGCTTTAGATGTGTATTTTGTCCCAGAAATGAGAAAGTAACTGATGTGCCTGTATTTCATTAATAATTATTTACAAATCATGTCAATATACATAAATCAATGCAAATTCTGTTAGATATTTGTCTTTAGAATGGATAAAATTTGTGAGTGCATATTTCTAAACAGATCACAATGCCATCCAAATTTATATTTCTTTATTTATTATAAGTATCAGTTATGTTTTAGGCTGCTATTAGATGAATTCTACTTCAGTTTCTAAAATCATAGTAAGATGCTGAATGGCACTTGGAAATGAAAGAAACACTTTGATCAAATAGCATTATGTATATTCGCAGAAATATCTTAGATAAGTTCAGGGGACTTTCAGGTAAGATGGTAGCTTAGGAGGCATGCCAAACCAGCCTAGAAAGGGATTTAAGCAAAACCCGAGCAAAATACACTTATCTTCTGAAAAGTGAAGGAATATAGGTTATTCTTAGACATAGCAGAGAAGCTAGAGAGACCAAGACCCACCAGAAAGGAAGAAAATGGCCAGAGTCCCACTGAGGTGATTGTGGTCTGTGATCCACATGCGACCTCCCAGTTCAGTCCCACCAGGCACTCCCAGCAGCAACAGCTGCAGCAGAGACCAAGCAACAGGGTTTTTCAACTCCATCAGCCTTCTTGCAAAGTTAAGAAATCTGAAGGAAAGACAGCTGAGATCAACTAAAGAGCTACTGAAAGTGCAAGCAACTCAAGAAGTCTGAAGTCTCCCATTCACCACCATCAGAACTGTGAACCTCCAGCATTCAGACTCCAGTGGAAGCACAGCCAGCAGAGCAGATCAGTACAGCTGCACAGCACAATGTGGAGGGATCAAGGCGGGCACTCAGCTTTGGTGAGTTTGGAAGCCACCCCAAAAGGTAACGAGGCTGACTGACAAACAAACAAGCAAAACAAAACAAAAACAAAAACAAAAACAAAAACAAAAACAGATACACAGGCCTGCATTGCCAAAGCTAATTTCTCTCTTTGTTAGGGCAGGTTATGAAGTATATATTCTTGGTTGGCTTTACCATTTTCGAATAACCTGTATTTGGGGGGTTGAATTTTATTGCCTTTGGTGCTTTCATATATATAGGGCCTTTGTTTTTTTGCTTCTGTCATTATTGGGGGCAGATTCTGATCCAGATCCAGGATGACCTGGAACCCAATTCAGAACAGAAATTTCTACCTCCCAGCTGACAAGATTAAGAGTGTAGAACAACACACACCCTTAGGGATTTTGGCTTTATATGACTATCTGTTTGTTTTAATCCCCACAATTGCACACTTTGTGCTGGTTTTGATTAATCATGTATATTACTAAGTTGAAGTTTAGAATTTGCCAGTAAATTATTCCACCCAATCCACTAGAATACTTGCTTGGCAAGCAAACTCAACACCTAGGATTATTTCTGCGGCAGACAACAGCTACACCTAGCACCTTGAACTCATATGTTGATGGTATATAGAGGTGGAGTTCCATGTCTGGAAACTCTGCAGGTAAGTAGAAAACCCAAGCATCAAATCAATTCAGGATGCAAAAGTCACCACAATATAATACAAGAAACTGAAAGGATCAAGACAATACAGTCCCATCAAAAACTATAAATCCGGGGTGGAGAGATGGCTTAGCGGTTAAGCACTTGCCTATGAAGCCTAAGGACCCCGGTTCAAGGCTCGGTTCCCCAGGTCCCACGTTAGCCAGATGCACAAGGGGGCACATGCATCTGGAGTTCGTTTGCAGAGGCTGGAAGCCCTGGCGCGCCCATTCTCTCTCTCTCCCTCTATCTGTCTTTCTCTTTGTGTCTGTCGCTCTCAAATAAATAAATAAAAAAAATTTAAAAAAAAAACAAGCAAACTATAAATCCATCAGAAATGATCACCAATGAGACTGTTTTAGATAAAATGCCTGACAAAGATTTCAAGAAAATGATGGTATCTATGCTCAAAGAAATCAGAGAAAAAATGAAGGAAGTCAAAGAAGAAAACAAAGGAATTAATGAAGAAAACAAGCTTATGAAAGAGAACAAAGGAAACCAGCTTAATGAAATAAAGAAGTCATTACAAGATATGAGTAAGGAAATACAAATACTAAAGAAAAGCCAGGCTGAAATCCTGGCTCTGAAGAATACAATCAATGAAATAAAAAACTCTGTGGAAAGTCTCACCAGTAGAATGGATGAAGGAGAGAACAGAATATCTAAACTAGAAGATCAAATGGCAGGCATAATCCAGTCCAACAAAGAGAAAGACAAGCTAATAGCAAGGTATAAATGATAATTTCAAGATATCTGGGATACTATGAAAGGCTCAAACATAAGAATTCAGAGTATAACAGAAGAAGAATTTCAATCCAGAGGCTTAATAAGTGTCTTCAACAAAATCACAGAAGAAATTTTTCCTCAAATTGGGAAAGAAATGCCAATTCAGATACAAGAAGGTTTTAGAACACCAAATAGACAAAATCTAGAAAGAACCTCTCCTCGACATGTTATAATTAAACTACAAAGCACACAAACCAAAGATAATATACTGAAAGCAGTTAGAGAGAAGAAGCAAGTCACCTACCAAGGCAAGCTAATCAGAATAACTGCAGATTACTCAATACAAACTTTAAAAGCCAGAAGGACTTGGAATGACTTATTCCAAGTTCTGAAAGATAACAGCTGTCAACCAAGATTACTTTATCCTGCAAAGCAATCTATCCAAATTGATGGACAAATAAGGACATTGCACAACAAAAACAGGCTAAAGGAATTTATGACAACTCAACCAGCTCTACAGAAAATACTTGAAGGAATTCTTAATGCCAAAGAGAAAACAAAACATACACAGGAGAAAATAGGAAAAAATAAACCACACCCAAATAACAGTTGAAACAAGCAAGTAAAGTGAAAACATGAAACACCACAAAATAAGAAAAATGGTGAGAATAAATGCATACCTTTCAATAATAACTCTTAATATCAGTGGCCTCAATGCACCATCCAAAAATCATAGGCTTGCAAAATGGATTAAAAGGCAGGATCCTTCCATTTGTTGCCTCCAGGATACTCATCTCTCAATAAAAGAAAGACACTGCCTTAGAGTGAAAGGATGGAAAATGGTATTTCAAGCAAATGGGCCTAAGAAACAAGCAGAGGTTACTATCCTAATATTTGACAGGATAGGCTTCAAACCAACATTAGTGAGGTAGAATAAAGAAGGTCATTTTATACTGATTAAAGGAACACTCCACCAGGAGGATATTACAACCCTAAACATATATGCACCTAACATGGGGGTTCCTAGTTTCATCAAACAAACACTATTAGACTTAAGGTCACAGACAACATCAAATGCAATTGTAGTGGGAGACTTCAATACCCCACTCTCATCAATTGACAGGTCATCCTAGCAAGAAATGAACAGAGAGACATCTGAAGTAAATGATGTCATGGAACAAATGGACCTAACAGATATTGACAGAACATTCCATCCAAATTCTGCAGAATATATATTTTTCTCAGGAGCACAGGAACATTCTCTAAAATAGACAATATGTTAGAACACAAAGCAAATCTCCACAATTATAGGAAAATTGAAATAATCTCTTATACTCTATCTGACCACAATGGGATTAAACTGCAAATCAGCAACAAGAAAAGCTACAGAGCATACAGAAATTTATGGAGACTAAAAAGTACACTGTTGAATCAGTGGGTCATTGAAGAAATCAAAAAGGAAACCAATAAATTTATAGAATCAAATGATGATGACAACACAACATACCAAAACCTTTGGGACACAATGAAGGCAGTCCTAAGAAGGAAATTTATAGCTCTAAGTGCCTATAGAGATACTTGCACAACCATGCTTATTTCTGCTCTATTCATAATAGCTAGGAAATGGAACCAGCCTAAATGTCCATCCACAGATGAATGGATAACAAGGATGTGGTACATCTACAGAATGGAGTTCTATTCCATGGTAAAGACAAATGAAATTTGCAGGGAAATGGATGGATCTGGAAAGGATTATACTAAGTGAGGTAACCCAGGCCCAGAAAGCCAAAGTCACATGTTCTCTCTTATATGTGGATCCTAGCTACAAATGTAGAGACTTGTGTGTGATCTGGAACCAAAAATCAGTAGCAGAGGCCCATAAGCTAGAAAAAGGCTATAAGGGAGGGGGAAGCAGGAAGGTCTTAAGAGGATGGTATTGTATATGCATAAGTAGAAGAGCAGATTATAGGGAGAGGAAAGAAATAAGTAAGGTCAGGGGAAGAGATTGTATAAAAAAAGATGGAGGGTCAATCAAAATTCAGGATATTAGACCCTTACAGGAAACACCTGAACTACAAGACACTGGAGAGGGTAGGATCAAAACTGACTTAAATCTTCTACATCTTCCCTCCCTCCCTCTCCCCCTCTCCCCTCTATCTCTATCCTCTCTAACTCTTGTATATTAGTTATCTTTTTCCTCAATTTCTTAGTGGACACTGACCTGTAACCCCCACTTCCAGCTTGGGCCTACCATCCACAATGAGCTTTTGATCAGAGAAACCTACAAGGTTTCCCAAAACAATGACAGACTTCTGTCAGAGTACTTGGTGACCCACCAAAGGCCAGTGATAAGACCCTATTGCTGAAGACTCCATACGCAGCTGACATGTAAAATGGAATGGCATGGCTGGAAGCCAGGAGAGAGTCAGTCCCCAGACAGTCAGCGTGTCTAGTGCCAGAAGGTGCTACATAGGCGACTGGGGGAAATGACCAAGACCTGTCCAAGCAACACATTGTTTAACCTAATTAGCAACAAATAACCGGATGTGATGCCCACACAAGTGCAATAGTGGTACACAGCCATGGTGAGGAATCAATTGCTCTTGATTTGGCTAACTGATCCACTCAGTGGTACTAGACCCATAGCTGGAGCTGGGAAACAAGTCAGAACCATACCCAAACACAAGCCCACTCTACAATATCAAGCTACCATCAACCACGGGGTATAAGAGGGCCTAAACCTACCATACTGTCTGTCAAAAAAGTAAGTCTTATCTCAATTTTCCGGGTGCTAACTTACTCTCCATTGGAGAATCTGCTTCTCTTTTCCAGATAGATGCAGATCCTAAGAAGAGAGCTGCCCCAACATACCTCAAAAGGGGCCCAACTGAAACTCAGGACAACTGGCGAAATAAGCAAGGGTGATGTTTTCCTGTGAACCGGATACCAGCACAAAGGGGAAGGAGATCAACGCAGAGAAAAATCAACTCCTACCAAAGCAGAGAGCCAGAGCCTCAGAGGCCCCCAACACCTCAGCACTGAAGCAGACCAAAAATGAACCCAACATGGCTCAGGGAAATTTTGCGGAAGAGGGGGCAGAAAGAATGTCAGAGTCACATGTTGGGTCATGATTTTCAGAGACATTTATCATACCAATAACTGGGGGCTAACTCCACAATGCACGACCCATTTTCATTAACAAGGAGGGTCTAATGGGAAGGGGTAGATCACAGATGAGCCTAAATAATGGTACCAAACTGCCTGTATTTACTGAAAGGAAAACTAATAAATTAAATTTAAAAAAATTTCAGGATATTCAGAATAAACATATGAAAATCTACTTTATAAAATAATGGCACATCCAGAAGCCATAGGTTGTTACTAGAAAATCTTCCATGCCTGGGATGGGATACCTCCCAGTGAGTCATTGGCCAGGCAGGTCTATGTTGCCTCCAAAGCATTACAAGCTATTGCCAAGGCCCTTGGTTCCCTGTGAGAAAGAGATGTTAAGACCCTATTGCTGAAGACGTCACAGGCCTGAGTGGAAAGTCACTGAGAAATCAAGGTGGTAATGAGCAGAAAACCTTCTTCCTGGTAGCTCAGCAAACCAAATTCTGGAAAAAAGCTGCACTGTATGCTGTCTTATGGGAAACAGAAGTCATCAGTGGTGAAAACAATGGACACTGGAAACCTCAAGTTTGGCCAGAAAGGCCAAATGTCTGAACGAGTGCAATAGTGGCGTATCTGCTCTGGGGGAAACCAACTGCTCAATGGACTGAAGGCCCACTCTATGGGAGGAAATATGTGCCTGGTACTGAAAACCTAATTGAAAGTTTATGGCAGGAGAAGTCGTGAGCATTAGGGGCATAAAGCCTGCTCCTGTCTGGATAAATGCATATATCACTCTCACCAAATTGCCCTGAAATCATGACACCTAATGTTGAAACTCATATATTAATGTTACTTTCACTTCTGGTTAGAGAAGCTTCTCTTTTCAGATGGTGATGACCATTGGGATGGCCCAAAAGGCAACATAGTTCTAAGAAGACAGGATGGAGGAGTGTCCAGAACTAAAACAACTCACACCCTCCAAGGCTCAGAGTCCATTGTAGAAGAGGGGGCGGAAAGAATGTAAAAGCCAAAGGAAGGTTACCAGTCCCTACATACAACTGTCTGGACAGAATTTGGCCTCGATATCCAAAGACCTCACAGTGCCTAGCAATACCCACATAAGACCCTCATAAAAAGAGATAAAGATGATGACATCAAAATAAAAGAGAGACTAATGGAGAGAGGGAGGGGATGTGACAGAGAGCAGAGTTATGAAGGAGAAAGTCAGGGAGGAAAGGAAAATACCATGGTTTGTTGTCTGTCAGTATAGTAGTTGTCAATAAAAATATTTTTAAAAAGATAAGTTCAGCAAATTGGAAGGAGATTGCTATTAAAAGTTAAATTGATTTTATAGTTTAACAAAGTTAGTGAAAAGGAATAACTATTTTAAAACTCTATGATTTTTTAAAAGCAGAAAGGCCCACCTCTATTGAAGAAAAATAATGGTACAGTAAATTAAGGGATACAGAACCTTTAAGCCACAAAACAGAAAACCTCATGCACAACATAAAATCACATTTCAGGGCAATTAAGGCACTTGGCTGTGAAGCCTATGGAACTAGGCTTGATTCCCCAGAACTCATGTAAGCCAGATGCATATGGTGGCACATGCTTCTGGAGTTTGTTTGCAGTGGTTAAAGGTTGTAGCCATTCTTTCCTCCTCCTCCTCTCTCTAATGAATATATAAAATTTCAAACCTTTTAAACATAAAAACACACTTTAACTGTGGTTGTATGTGTGGTAAACAGCTACCATACACATGGCAACATGATCAGTGTGCTGCTGCTATGATAGACATTCATAGATGGAAGATACTTAAACTAGATTAGGAAGTTCTCTTGTCACCATTTGAGTCTTGATATGTCTTCATTGCCTGAATACAGGTATACATGGAAAAACTCAAAATGTGTTTGAAAAAGCAATGTAGCTTTTTCACCTGTCTACCATCCATATTCCCCATTACTGTATCTATTATCACACCATGTCCTGTAGCAGCTCTTTACCTTCTCTTCATTGTCTTGAATACATTTATCATATATTATATGCTTATATAAAATTTCAACCTGAAACAAATCAGGTTTATCAGACTGGCAGGTAAATGAGACTCCTATGTTGCAGTTAAAGGAGAAATAAGATGTCATGACATAAATTGCAACCCCAAGTCACTTATGGACAGGGCTTTCTTTCTATTATTATTATTGCTCCTGATTTACTGATTTTTTAAAAGCATATTTTTCACCAAGATAAAGTGTGCCTGCTGGTTAGTAAATAGAAGAAATATTGTATAATAAAAAATTACCACAAATCTTTAAAATACATTTAAAATTTTGTTTTGTTTTGAAGGATTTGAAAGTTTGGATAAATCTGATGTAACACTGAGCTTTCTTAAAAGGGTTCCAGAACCCATGGTGTATCTTTATATAATTCATAATTTTTCTGGCAACATGGTATATAGAATTCATATATAGCTTCTTCTTCCAACAAACTTATAAGGTGAGAAGGAATGCACACACAAAGCAGAAGCCAACAAAAGGCAGAATTTTTGTGTAGAGGAGGCAGATACATTTCCTTGTATATGCATATATATTAAGTCTATGGATGAGAGACAACAATTACATCAAAATTTAAATATGAACATTTAGGAAAAAGAACTATAGGTAAATTATGATGCCAAAATTGGTTACATGCTAGTAAAACAACTGTACAGTCAATGAAAATTAATATACATGCCATTGATAAATTTCTCAGCTGTGCAAGATCACTGAATATAACCTATCTCCTGAGGTTTCAATTATTTCATATTCATCTTATCACATGTACTTCTCTTCCCTAGAATCACATCTAACTGGTAATCATAATGAAGATGTAGGAAAGGGAAGAGTACCTGAAACAACCATAGCTATGAAATTTAATAGTAAAGGAGACTTGTCCAGAGGGTGTATGCATTGAGTGATTAGTCCACAGCTCCCAGTTCCTTGCCCAACTCACAGTTCCTCTGCTGCTGGTTTAGGTACGTCTGGACCCTGTGAGCTTACTGCAGAAACAGGCTCCTTGCTCTGCCTTCCTGATTGAATGATACACTGGTTCCACAACTCCCTGGTCCCCTGCTCCAGAGGGTATGTGTGGAGTGAATAGGCAAGCTCCCAGTTTTTTCCCCACCTCCCAGTTCCCTGGTCCCAGGCCCCTGCTACTGGCTCAGGGAAGTCTGGTACCTGCAAGTGTGCTGTGGAAGCAGGCATTTTGCTCAGATTTCTTGATTGACTGACCCCTGAGTCCTCAAATCCCTATTCCTCTGACCCAGAGGATATAAGGACCACTTGCCCCTGTCTCCCTAGTTTCCTGGCTCCTGGATCCCAAGCCCCTGGTCCCCTTGTTTTGAAGAGTATGAAAAAGTAGAGTGAGTAGCCAGAGCTCCAAGGTCCAAACCTGCCATTACCTTGGAGACCTTTGAAGTCTTGCCTTCTCCACAATCTGCATGTATTGTCATAACCCAACTGTACACCAATCTGGTTGATATTTAAAACAGAATAGTCACTGAAGATCCTATAAATAAAAATAATTACTTCCCCCTCAATAAAACAAAGCTTTCCCCCAAGATGGGTAGACCACAACACAGAAAAGCTAACCAAAGTCAGAAAACTGAGAGATCTTCACAAAGGATGCCTAGTCCCACAATGCAAGCCTCCAGTGAAATTATAGAGAAAACAACAGAAATTAAATCCCAAAGTAAAATCTCAACATGCTATGTTAGTTACCCTGATCAAAAGAACTGCTGAACTGGAAGCAAACCATCAATAAACCAAGAATTGCATAAATGGAATTGAGCAGAATCATCTCTTAGAGCATTCATCTTTTGTCACTAGGCTTTATTTAATTGACAAAAATCAGAGAGACCACAAAAGAGATATAAATAAATTGAAGGTGAATCAAAAATAGAAGATCTCAGGCTGGAGAATTGGCTTAGCAGTTAGGCCCTTGCCTGTGAAACCTAAGGACCCTGGTTCAAGACTCAATTCCCCAGGACTCACATAAGCCAGATGCTTAAGGGGGCACATACATCTGGAGTTCTTTTGCAGTGGCTGGAGGCTCTGGCATGGAAATTATGTCTTTCTTTCTCTCTGCTTCTTTCTCTGTCTCTTGTTCTGAAATACATAAATAAAAATAAACAAAAATATATACAAGATCTCAGGCTGGAGAGATGGCTTAGTAGTTAAGATGTTTGCCTATGAGGACCCAGGTTCAATACTCCAGTACCCATATAAGATAGATGCACATAGTGACACATGCATCTGAAGTTCATTTGCAGTGGCTAGACTACCTGGCATGCCCATTCTCTCTCTTTCTTTCTCTATCTACTTCTTTCCCTCTATCAAATAAATAAATAATTTTAAAAATACATAGGATGTCAATAGTCAGTTGATTTGGCTTAATGAAGACATGATCAAATGCATGAATGAATTCCAGGAAGTAACAAGAAAATCAGACCTTGAACTGAAAATCATACCTCCAATATGGATAGACATGATGCCAAATAACATAGCAGAAAGTAAAGGTCAAATAGAGCTTTTAAAAACCTCTTGCTGGGTATAGTGGAACAAAACTTTAATTCCAGCACTTGGGAGACAGAGGTAGGAGAATTACTACAAGTTCAAGTTCACCCTGAGACTACATAGTGAGTTCTAGGTCACCTTGAGGTAGAGTGAAACCCTATCTTGAAAAAAAAAATTAAAAACCTCTCTAGAATCCCTCACTAATAGAGTCACTCATATGGAAGATAGAACCTCTGAGCTGGAAGGCAAAGTAGAAAAAATTCATTGGAAGGACAGAAGCTTTGCTAAATTAAAAAAATCATGTGAATAGAATACAAAGGAACTGCGGGTTACTCTAAAACAATCAAACATCCAGATCATGGGCATACCAGAAAGAGAGGAAATCCAGGCCAGAAGCATAGAGAACATATTCAACAAAATTATTGAACAACATTTTCCCAATTTCTCAAAAGAGAGGCCCAAACAGGTACAAGAAGCTAACAGAACACCAAACAGGACAAAAGAAGACACTCTCCAAGGCACATCATAGTTAAAAATCTTAACAATTAACACAGAGTGATGAAATTCAGCAAGAAAGAAACAACCCACTAGATACAAAGGCAATTCCATCAGAAATGCATCACATTTCTCAGTGGAAAGCCTGAAAGCCAGAAGGGCCTGGAATGGAGCACTTCAAAGTCTGAAAGGCTATGGACTTCAACCCAAACTACTGTACCCAGTAAAAGTATCCCTCATAATAGATTGTGAAAGGAAAATTTATCCTGAAAAAAGTCAACTCTGGAAACAAAGCAAAACCTACAGAGAATACTTCAGTAAATACTCTACACAGAAGCATTTAAACAACCAATCTCAAAAGCCTACAAAAAGAAGATCACAATAACCAAAACCAGAACAGGCCCTAAAAAGTACAAAACATAACAAAACACCAAACTCTGTAAAGCACCTCATTATGCCAGAGCTTAATTCAAATCTCACAGTAATAACCTTAAATATTAGTGGTCTTAACTTACCCATCAAAAAACATAGTTATCAGGGTGGATCAAAAAAAATGGACCCTTCTTTCTGCTGTCTTCAAGAAACCTACCTCACCACTAAAGATAGACACCTCCTCAGGGTGAAAGGTTGGAAAATAATATTCCAAGCAAATGAAAATAAAAAACAAGATGGTATTACTTATATTAATATCTGATAAAATAGTCTTCAAACTAAAAGTAATGAAAAAGGATAAAGAATTTCACTTCTTATTAATCAGGGAATGATCCAGCATGAGCACATCACAATCATAAATATATATGTGCCAAACACAGTTGCACCACAGTTTATAAAACAAAACCTACTTGACAACAAAACAGAAATAAATGTGAACACCATCATAGTTGAAGACTTCAATATTCCAATATTCAATATTATCAATAGACAGATCATCCAAGCAGAAAATCAACAGGGACATAATAGAGCTCAACAATGTTATAGATCAACTAGACCTAATGGACACATCTATAGAACTTTCCACCCTAATTCTACAGAATACACATTCTTCTCAGTAACTTATGGAACCTTTTCCAAATAGACCATATATTAGACCATAAACATGCCTTCATAAATTCCTGAAAATTGAAGTAGTTTACTGCATCATGCCAGATTTCAATTCTTTATAGCTAGAAATTAACAAAAAGAGACATATCAGAAATTCCACTGACTCCTGGGGACTGAACAACACACTTTTAAACAATGAATGGGTTGTGGAAGAAATAAATACAGAAATTGTAAAATTTCTACAATCAAATGATAATGAAAAAACAACTTACAAAAACCTATGGGACAAAATGAAGATAGTCCTAAGGGGGAAGAAAAAAGCAATATCAGAGCAGAAATTTAATGAGCTGAAAACTATTAAGAAAATTTATAAAATGAGGAGTTGGTTCTTTAAAAAAAAAAATGACTGGTAAACCCTGGCCAATTTGTTCAAGTGAAAACAAGAGAACTCTCAAATTAATAAAATCAAAAATGACAAAGGGGAGATCACAGCAGAAATCAATGCAATTGGAAGAATCATCAGGACTTACTTACAAAACCTGTCCTCCACAAAATTGGATAATCTGGAAGAAATGGATAAATTCATAGACATATACCATGTACTAAAACTAAACTTAGATTAATCTTCTAAACAAATCTATCACATTCACTGAGATTGAAAAGGCAATCAAAAACATCCCCAAGATAAAAGTCCAGAGTGGGATGGCTTTTCAGCTAAATTCTACCAAACCTTAATAGAAGAACTGAAACCAATGTTTCTCAAACTGTTTCACATAATCAGAGATCAAGGAATGCTATCCATCTCCTTTTATGAAGATAGCATTACCCGAATCCCAAAACTGTACAGAGATACAAGTAAAGAAAACTATAGGACTATATCCCTGATAAATGTAGATCCAAAAATCCTGAACATGATGCTCACAAACTAAATTAAACAGCACATAAAAAGCATTATCCACCTTGATCAAGTAGGCTTTATTCCAGGGATGCAGGGATGGTTCAACACACAGAAATCAGTCAATGTAGCAAACCACATAAATAAACTTAATCACAAGAACAACATGATCATCTCATATATATATATAAAGATGATATATATATATATATCATCTCATTTATATATAAAGCACCCAAAGCCCAAATAATATTTAAGGGGAAAGACTCAAGGAGTTCCAATGAGATGGGGAACAAGACAGGGGTGTGCACTCTCACCACTGCTCTTCAACATAGAACCATAAGCCCTGGCCCAAGTAACAAGACAGGGGAGAGAAATAAAAGGGATATAAATTGGAAAGGAAAAAGTCAAGTTAGTTCTTTTTGCAGATGACATGATCCTATACATAAGTGTCCTGAAAGTCTCCATCTCAAAACTTTTAAAAGTAATTAATTCCTTCGGTAATGTGGCAGGATACAAAATCAACATACAAAAACCAGTACCCTTTCTATGCAAAAGAGAAATACACAGAGAAAGAAATCAATAAAGCTGTGTCATTTTCAATAGCAACAAAAAAATTAAGTACCTTGGAATAACACTAACCAAGAATGTTAAAGACCTACATAATGAAAACATTAAAAAATTTAAGAAAGAAATCAAGAAGTACTTGAGAAGATAGAAAGACCTTCCCTGCTCCTGGATAGGTAGAATTAATGTTGTGAATATGGCAACTTTAGCAAAAGCAATATACAGATTTAATGCACTACCAATAAAAATTCCAGCAGAGATAGAAAAAGTGAGCTCAAAATTTATAAGGAGTGGTAGCTGGTCTTGGATATTCAAACATGTCTTCAGCAAGAGAAATGCCTCTGGAGGTATCACCGTTCCTATACTAAAGCTATATTACAAAGCCATAGTAAGAAGACCAGCATGGTACACACATAAAAACAGAAACATGGACCAATGGAACAGAATTGGAGACTCAGATATTAGGTCAAGTAACTATAGCTACTTGATCATTGACAAAGAGGCCAATAGCATAAACTGTAGAAAAGACAGCATCTTCAACAAATGGTGCTGTACTTATTAAATAACCTTATGTAGAAAATATGAAACTAGAACCACACATCTCACCATACATGACAATCAAGTCCAAATGGACTAAAGAGTTCAATATAAGATCTAAAACTCTTCTCCTAATAAGAAAAATTAGGAGGAACTCTTCATGATATAGGAGTAGGGAAAGATTCCTGAACAAAATTCCAGTAGTCCAGGAAATTAAATAATCACACAGCCAATGGGAGCTCATGAAGCTGAAAAGCTTTTGCACAGACAAACATACCATAATGAGAGGCAATAGATTCCTCACAGAATGGGAGAAAATTTTCACCAGCTAATCACTGACAGAGGCCTAATATCTAGAATCTTAAAAGAACTTAAAAAACTAAACAATAAAAAAAAAACCCACTCCAAAAATGGAGCAGACAACTGAATAGGGAATTCTCAGAGGAAAAAATACATATGTCTAACCCACTTAAGAAAATGAAACACAACTGTGAGGTTTCACCTTACTCCAGTAAAAATGGTAATCATTAAAAAACCAAATGACATCAAATGTTGGTGAGAATGCAGGAAAAGCGGAACACTCATTCACTGTTGGTGGAAATGTAAACATGTACAACCACTATGACAATTAATATGGAGATTCCTGAAAAGGATGAACATAGCGTTACCAACATACCCAGTTATTCTTTTACTGGGCATTTATCCTAAATGCTCCATGCATCACTAAAGAGATATTTGCCCAACCACGTTTATAGCTGCTCAATTCATAATAACTAAGAACTGGAAACTACCCAGGTGCACATCATTAGATGAATGGATAATTAAGTTGTGCTACATTTATCTATTGGAATTCTACTCAGTAGTAAGAAAAAAAAATGATACAGTGAAATTTGTAGAAAAAATGGACAGACTTGGAACAGATCATACTCAGCAAACTCACACAATTACAGAAAGACAAATGCCACATGGTCTTACTCATCTGTGGTTCCTAACCTGAATCAGCACAAGTTGCTGATATACCATACCTGATAGGCAACTCAAGGTACTTACAATTAAGAGGCATGAAAGGATTTGGGAGTAGGAGAAGAGGAGGGTGGGGGAGGACAAAAAACTAAATCCAAGATTAATTAGTTCTATAAAAACCTTTATCCTTGAAGATAGACTAAAATATATAACCTTCAACAGGAGTAAGCAGGGAGCACCTGAAAAGTAGGGTCCTGGAGAGTGGAAGATGAAGCCAAACCTTAGAAAGCATTTTTGGTCTCTGTTGTGTAACTCCCAGTACCAGAAATTGGTTGCTAACCACAATGAGCTATTGATTGGAGAGATCTATGAGGTCTCCAAAAGAAGACAGGCTCCTGTCAAAGCACTTGATTACTTGTCTGAGGCAAAAGGCAACACCCTATTGCTGAAGAAACCATTTGCTTCCAATACAGAAAAAGGAGAGACCTGACTAGAATCTGGAAGAAAGCCAGTCCCCAGACAGCCCATCTAGTGCTGCAAAGTGCTACATGAGTTACCTGTGGAAAGTGGCCTGAGTAACCAGAGGTCTAAGCTGCTCAGAAACAAACACCCTGGCAGGATGTACAAGCTGCAATAGTGGCAAACACCCTTGGTGAGTAACCAATAGCTTTCTCATTGGCTAAGAGATCTGCTTTATGTAAAGGAACCCGCATCTGGAACTTTTAACCAGGTCATTTTCCTATGGAGACAAAGATTCTGATTTCCAGTGTCAAGTTTTCACTAGTCCTTGGCTAAAAGAGGCCTACATACATAAAATTCTCCATAAATTACTAATGCTCATCCCATTTAGTGTGTATCCCATTTAGTATAATATGAGACTTAACTCTATGTTGGAGAATCTGTTTTTCTTTTTCAGAAGATACTGAGACCTGAGGAGATAAACTACTCCTTACACTTCAGTCAACTCACAGTTGAAACCACAGAGGAACTGGGGAGATGCAAGAGTGCTGCTTCCATGATGAACTTGACAATCAGGGTCAGAGTGAAGACAGACCCTGAGGATACCCAACACCTACCAAAGCAGTGATCCAGGGGCTCCTAAGAGCTCATCACTGAAACAAACTTAAAACACACCGCCACGGCTCAGGGAATTTTATGGGAGAGGTGAAGGAAAGATTGTAAGACCCACAGGTTGAGACTTCATGCCCAGAGGCCTCCCCCAAAAAACTGACTGCTGCTTCCACAATGCATAAACCACAACCCCATGGGGAAAACCTGCAACCCCACAGAGGAGAGTTCCCTGCAGAATGCAGGCAGGTACGAGGAAAAAGAAGGTAGCAACACGTGTTGTGACCATACAAAGTATGTTGTTAATAAAAATAAATTTACAAAAGACTAAAGAAGACTTGAAAGATTATTTAGTGCAAGATCCTCATCAGAAGTGAAGACGCTGAGGACCGAGCATGTCAAGTGGTTAGACCTGCATTATATGTTATGCAAACTGTAACCAGTGGTAATCTCCTGGATTAATGAAATCTTTTGGCAAGTTTGATTATGATTAATTCCATGTGATTACTTTGTTAGTGCTGTATATGTCATTCTTTGTAGGTAAAAGGTATTTATATATACATCTTACAACATTTTTTTTAAAATACTAAAACTATTAAATTGTAAGATGGTGATATATAGGTGGTCACAAACCAAAAAAGATACTTAAGACTTTAATTTCAGAATCTCAGCATAGTCCAGCTCAGTAGGACACATATGGGTCTGTTGAAAACATTTGACAATTTGAACACATTTTCAGTGCTTCCTTTTATTTAGCCTAGAATTTTCCTGGCTCTGGCTCTGATTAAAGGAGGCTTGTAGAGGGGCATCTGGAGAGTCCAATTCAAAAATGAAAAGCATAATTCTCTCTCCACTAATTCCATCTTCAGTGTTAGATCAAATGAAGTTCCAATTATGAGTATAAGGAGAATTCAGTAAATAAATGCACTATGGATCTTTCCCACAAATTCTACTATTATCATAGGGGAAAGCATTGTCCCTGCCCTTTGCTTTGTATCTCAGTTTTGTTTTTTTTTTTTTCATTAGGCTTGCCAAGTCCCAGTAATGATTCCAGAAGCTACATGAAAGTCACAAAATTACTCCACAAAGGAATGGAGCAATTATGCTTTTGCATCTTGTTCATCTCTTCACTAAATGACAGAAACCCTCTCCCTTGGAATTCCCCTCTCTTCACCACTTCCTGAATTCATCTGTTTCCTAAGACTTGAAGTATATCAGAACTTGATTTTTTTTTAAATCACCTTAGTCTTCAGAGAAATTAGGAAAGGGGAAATGTTAATGATGAGCCAAACACTGGAGAATATTTTACCATAAATGTTGTACTTAACAGATATTTGAGCCATTCCTGAGGCTGCAACTTTGAGGGGAGGCCTTGGATTGCCTGGAAAGAATGTTAAGAAGAAGAAAAAAAAATATCACTTTCTAGCACTGTGGACTTTAATATAACTTGTACATGTTTATGCCTTAGTTTTATAGTAGTAGTAATTACATTTGAATATCACATGGACTGTTTACATACACAGTTTGCCTTTTATAAAACTGTTCTTGAACTAAATCTGTTTTTTTAAATATTATCTAAAATCTATTGGCATCACTTGCATGTATTCATGTAAAACCTGTGTAACTTGGAGTTCTTTATTAGTCAGGGTTATAACTATTTTAAAAAGAGTATCACACATCACAATGTTTACAGTGCTATTATGAATAGTAACCAAAAGAAAGAAGCAAATGCTTCTAATGAATGGATAAGCAAGAGGGTGTATTCGTACATACAATAAGTATTATTCAGTTTTAAAAATTATATTCTAGGGGTTAGAGAGATTACTTAGCAGTTAAGATGCTTGCCTACTAAGCCTAAGGACCCAGGTTTGATTCCCCAGTGTTCCTGAAATCCAGATGCACATGGTGGTGCATGTGTCTGGAGTTTGTTTGCAGTGGCTGGAGGTACCACTGCTCTCATTTTCTCTCTATCTGCTTATCTCTCTCTCTCTTAATTACATAGCTAAAAATTTTAAAAAATGATATTCTAACCTCTTCTGCCACAGGGATAAACCATGAAGCCTTTATGTAAAATGAACCAGACAGACCCAAAGGATAAACATTATATGTTGCTACTTTTGTGAGTTGTCTAAAATAGTTAAACTCAAAGATACAGAAAGTACAATGGTGGTTTTTGCACTTTGTGGAACATGAATGGAAAGAATGCAGAGTTGATGTTGATCAATACTAGGGTACAGCCAGGGAAGATGACAGTGTTCCAAGATATGTGGAAATGAAGCAAATGCACTAATGTCCCTAAACTATAGACTTGAAAATATTTAAAGCCAGGCATGGTGTCACATTCCTTTAATCCCTGTACTTGGAAGGCTGAGGTAGAAGTATCTCTGTGAGTTTGAGGCTAGACTGAAACTACATAGTGAGTTCCAGGTCAGCCTGGGCTAGAGTGAGACCCTGCCTTGAAAAAAAGAAAAAAAATGTTAAAATGATACTAAGCCAAAGGACCCAGGTTCAATTCCCTAGGACCCATATAACTCAGATGCACAAGGTGGTACATGTGTCTGGAGTTCATTTGCAGTAACTGGAAGTCCTGGTGCACCCATTCTGTCTCTCTCTCTTTTGCTTCTTTCTCTTCTCTCTTTCTCTCTCTTTCTCAAATAAATCATCAGTTCCCCAAACCAATAGTGAGAACACCATTGAACACAGAGGATGAATATATATATATATATGAATATATATATATATGAATATATATATATGAATATATATATATATGAATATATATATGAATATATATATATATATATATGTATATATATATATATTGGACTTTTTCATGGGCAGTACCTCTCCATTTAGCCATAGAACACTGCAAGCTTATTTTTGGATTCTATGACCTTCTAAACCATAAGGTTCTGGCTTAATTCTCAGTGCCACACATGAGTTGCCTCAAACTGACTGGGTCTCATATCCATGCAGAGAGGAGTTGCTTACCCCCATGATTTATGTGCTGTTCTTACACTGGTGGTTCCAGCTTGCCTGACTGGTTGAGTGCCTTTCTTATTCCCTTGGGTGCCAGAGTCTAATTTAGAAATTATTTCCCTGTACTTGCATCTTGGAATGTTCTCCTAACTTTTTCCTCTAAACATTTCATAATTTTAGATCTATGAGGTCCTTAATACATTTGGAGTTGATTTTTGTGCAAGCTGAGAGAAGAAGGCCTGGATTCATTTTCTAGTTTATTGGGCACCATTTGTGGAAAATGCTATCTTTTCTCCAGTGCACATTTTTTTTTTTTTTTACCTCTTCCTCAAAGATCAGGTAGCTGTAGTTACTAAAACTTATACCTGGATTTTTTGTCCTATTTATTTTATTGATATACGTCTCTGTTTTTGTTCAAGTACCATGCTGTTTTTATTATTATGGCTTTGCCATATACCTTGAAATCAGGTATGGTGATACCATCAGCACTATTCTTTTTGTTGAGGACATTTTTTGGCTATCTGAAGTCATAGAGATTATTTTTCTTTCTATCTCTGTGAATAATGGTACTTAGATTTTGATTGGAATTGTACTGATTCTGTATATTGCTTTTAGTAGGATAGCCATTAAATGTATCACATATCTATGCATATTTTATCACAAGTGTGTTTAATAATTAATAAATTTTTGTATTTTAAAATTCATTCATTCGAATAACAGCTCTAATGAATGTTACCTTTGGTGCATGATATGAATGATCTGTCTCATAGGTAAGAGTGAGTAGAGTATAGTAATTTCCATTAAACCTCAGTGGACACCACAGACAAGATTAGAACACATTTCTCTAAATCTTGTTTTCTTCCTAGCATAAAAGAACCAAATTTGATCCACCATTTATAAAATTGAAGTGAATCATGTGATTTTCATTTCTGTCTCATTTTTTTTTAATTTTTATTAACATTTTCCATGATTATAAAATATATCCCATGGTAATTCCCTCCCTCCCCACCCCCACACTTTCCCGTTTGAAATTCCATTCTCAATCATATTACCACCCCATTACAATCATTGTAATTACATATATACAATATCAACCTATTAAGTATCCTCCTCCCTTCCTTTCTCCACCCTTTATGTCTCCTTTTCAACTTACTGGCCTCTGCTACTAAGTATTTTCATTCTCACACAGAAACCCAGTCATCTGTAGCTAGGATCCCCATATGAGGGAGAACATGTGGCGCTTGGCTTTCTGGGCCTGGGTTACCTGACTTAGTATAATACTTTCCAGGTCCATCCATTTTTCTGCAAATTTCATAACTTCATTTTTCTTTACCGCTGAGTAGAACTCCATTGTATAAATGTACCACATCTTCATTATCCACTCATCTGTTGAGGGACATCTAGGCTGGTTCCATTTCCCAGCTATTATAAATTGAGCAGCAATAAACATGGTTGAGCATGTACTTCTAAGGAAATGAGATGAGTCCTTTGGATATATGCCTAGGAGTGCTATAGCTGGGTCATATGGTAGATCAATCTCTAGCTGCTATAGGAACCTCCACACTGTTTTCCACAATGGCTGGACCAGATTGCAATCCCACCAGCAGTGCAGAAGGGTTCCTTTTTTTCCACATCCCCGCCAACATTTATGATCATTTGTTTTCATGATGGTGGCCAATCTGACAGGAGTGAGATAGAATCTCAATGTAGTTTTAATCTGCATTTCCCTGATGACTAGTGACGTAGAACATTTTTTTAGGTGCTTATATGCCATTCGTATTTCTTCCTTTGAGAACTCTCTATTTAGCTCCTTAGCCCACTTTTTGATTGGCTTGTTTGATTCCTTATTAGTTAACTTTTTGAGTTCTTTGTATATTCTAGATATTAATCCTCTATCAGATATATAGCTGGCGAAGATTTTTTCCCATTCTGTAGGTTGCCTCTTTGCTTTTTTCACTGTGTCCTTTGTGGTGCAAAATCTTTGTAATTTCATTAGGTTCCAGTGGTTAATCTGTGGTTTTATTGCTTGAGCAATTGGGGTTGTATTCAGAAAGTCTTTGCCAAGACCAATATGTTGAAGTGTTTCCCCTACTTTTTCCTCTAGCAGTTTCAAAGTTTCCGGTCTGATGTTAAGGTCTTTAATCCATTTGGACTTAATTCTTGTGCATGGCGAGAGAGAAGAATCTATTTTCATCCTTCTGCAGATATTTATCCAGTTTTCAAAACACCATTTGCTGAAGAGGCTGTCTCTTCTCCAATGAGTATTTTTGGCATTTTTATCGAATATCAGGTGGCTATAGCTACTTGGGCTTACATCTGGGTCCTCTATTCTGTTCCACTGATCTACATGTCTGTTTTTGTGCCAGTACCATGCTGTTTTTGTTACTATGGCTCTGTAGTATAGGGTAAAATCAGGTATGGTGATACCACCAGCCTCTTTTTTGTTGCTCAGTATTGTTGTAGATATTCGAGGTTTTTTATGATTCCAAATGAATTTTTGGATTGTTTTTTCTATTTCCATGAAGAAAGCCTTTGGAATTTTGATAGGGATTGCATTAAATGTGTAGATTGCTTTAGGTAAGATTGCCATTTTCACGATATTGATTCTTCCAAGCCAGGAACAAGGGATGTTTCTCCACTTTCTAGTGTCTTCTGCAATTTCTCGCTTGAGTGTTTTAAAGTTCTCATTGTATAGATTCTTTACTTCCTTAGTTAGGTTTATTCCAAGGTATTTTATTTTTTTTGATGCAATTGTGAATGGGAGTGATTCTCTGATTTCATCCTCTGTGTGTTTGTTGTTAGCATATACGAAGGCTACTGATTTCTGTGTATTTATTTTGTATCCTGCTACATTGCTATAGGTTTTGATCAGCTCTAACAGCTTGCTAGCAGAGTCTTTAGGGTCCTTTATGTATAGAATCATGTCATCTGCAAATAATGATAACTTGATTTCTTCCTTTCCAATTTGTATCCCTTTTATGTGTGTCTCTTGCCTTATTGCTATGGCTAAGACTTCAAAAACTATATTAAATAGAAGTGGAGACAGTGGACACCCTTGTCTTGTTCCTGATTTTAGTGGAAAAGCTTCCAGTTTTTCCCCATTTAGTAATATGTTGGCTGTAGGCTTGTCATAAATAGCCTTTATTATATTGAGATATGTTCCTTCTATTCCCAGTCTCTGTAGGACTTTTATCATGAAGGGATGTTGGATTTTGTCAAATGCTTTCTCTGCATCTAATGAGATGATCATGTGATTTTTGTCCTTCAACCCATTTATGTAATGTATTACATTTATAGATTTGCGTATGTTGAACCATCCCTGCATCTCTGGGATAAAGCCTACTTGGTCAGGGTGAATGATCTTTTTGATATACTCTTGTATTCTGTTTGCCAATATTTTGTTGAGAATTTTTGCATCTATGTTCATGAGGGAGATTGGTCTGTAATTTTCTTTTTTTTTGTTCTATCTTTGCCTGGTTTTGGTATCAGGGTGATGCTGGCCTCATAGAAGGAGTTTGGTATGATTCCTTCTTTTTCTATTTCCTGGAAAAGCTTAAGAAGCAATGGTGTTAGCTCTTCCTTAAAAGTCTGGTAAAATTCAGCAGTGAATCCATCCGGGCCTGGGCTTTTTTTAGTTGGGAGATTATTGATAACTGTTCGGATCTCCATGTTTGTTATAGGTCTATTTAAGTGATTAATCTCATTTTGATTTAATTTAGGTAGGTCATATAGATCAAGGAAATCATCCATTTCTTTCAGATTTTCATACTTTGTGGAGTATATGCTTTTATAGTATGTCCCTATAATTTTTTGAATTTCTCTGGAATCTGTTGTGATGTTACCTTGTTCATCTCTGATTTTATTAATTTGTGTCTCTTCTCTCTTTCTTTTGGTCAGATTTGCTAAGGGTTTATCAATCTTGTTTATCCTTTCAAAGAACCAACTCTTTGTTTCATTAATTCTTTGGATTGTTCTTTTTGTTTCTATTTCATTAATTTCTGCCCTAATCTTTATTATTTCTTCCCGTCTACTACTTTTTGGTTTGCCTTGTTCTTCTTTTTCCAAGGCTTTAAGGCGAAGCATTAGGTCGTTTACTTGCGACCTTTCTAATTTCTTAATATAGGCACTTAAGGCTATAAATTTACCTCTTAGAACTGCCTTCATTGTGTCCCAGAGATTTTGGTATGTTGTGTTCTCATTATCATTTGACTCTATAAATTTTTTGATTTCCTTTTTGATTTCTTCATTGACCCACTCATCATTTAGTAGTGTATTGTTTAGTTTCCATGATTTTGTGTATGCTGTATAGCCTTTCTTGCTACTGATTTGTAGTTTAATTCCATTGTGGTCAGATAGAATGCAAGGAATTATTTCAATTTTCCTGAATTTGTTAGGATTTGCTTTGTGTTCTAATATATGGTCTATTTTAGAGAATGTTCCATGTGCTGCTGAAAAGAATGTATATTCTGCAGCCTTTGGATGAAATGTCCTGTATATATCTGTTAGGTCCATTCCTTCTATGACCTCATTTAGTCCAGATGCCTCTCTGTTTATTCTTTCCCTGGATGACCTGTCAATTGATGAGAGTGGGGTGTTAAAGTCATCCACCACCACTGTGTTTGGTGTTATCTGTGACCTTAGTTCTAATAGTGTTTGTTTGACGAATTTGGGAGCCCCCATGTTAGGTGCATATATGTTTAGGATTGTAATGTCCTCCTGTTGGAGTGTGCCCTTAATCAATATAAAGTGACCTTCCTTATCTTTCTTGACTAACGTCGGACTAAAGTCCACCCTGTCTGATATTAGGATAGCAACCCCTGCTTGTTTTCTAGGCCCATTTGCTTGAAACACCGTCTTCCAACCTTTCACCCTAAGATAATGTCTATCCTTTGTAGAAAGGTGAGTTTCTTGGAGACAACAAATTGTAGGATCCTGCTTTTTAACCCAGTCTGCAAATCTATGTCTTTTCGTTGGGGCATTGAGACCGTTGATATTAAGAGATATTATTGAACGGTGTGTATTTATGTTTGCCATTTGTGTGTGTGTGTGTGTGTGTGTGTGTGTTACTTGTTCTACCTGTGCTCTCTTCTGTTAACTGGTATTTGAGTATGGCTGGTTTTTTCTAGGTTCCTTATATGTGTGCTCTTCCTTTTGTTCAGCATGTAGGATTCTATCAAGTATTTTCTGTAGAGCTGGTTTTGTCTTCAGATTCTCCTTTAACCTGCTTTTGTCATGGAATGTCTTTATTTCTCCATCTATTTGGATGGATAACTTTGCAGGATAAAGTAACCTTGGTTGACAGTTGTTATCTTTCAGAACTTGGAATATATCACTCCAAGCCCTTCTGGCTTTAAAAGTTTGTGTTGAATAATCTGCTGTAATCCTGATGGGCTTGCTTTTGTAGGTAACTTGATTTTTCTCTCTAACTGCTTTCAATATTTTTTCTTTGGTTTGTGTGTTTGGAAGTTTGAGTATAATGTGGCGAGGAGAGTTTCTTTCTGGGTTTTGTCTGGCTGGGGTTCTAAAGGCTTCCTGTATCTGTATTGGCACCTCTTTCCCAATTTGGGGAAATTTTTCCTCTATGATTTTGTTGAAGATGCCTACTATGCCTCTGGAGTGGAGTTCTTCTCCTTCTACTATGCCCTGAATTCTTATATTGGATCTTTTCATAGTGTCCCGAATATCTTGAAATTCCCACTCATACTTTTCTATAAGTTTGTCTTTCTCTTTGTTGGACTGCATTAGGTCTGCCACCTGATCTTCTAGCTTAGATATTCTGTCCTCTCCCTCATCCATCCTACTGGTGAGATTTTCTACAGAGTTTTTTATTTCATTAACTGTGTTCTTCATTGCTAGTAATTCTGACTGGTTTTTCTTTATTATTTCTATTTCTCTATTTATGTCTTGTATTGCCTTCTTTATTTCATTAAATTGGTGTCCTGCCTCTTCTTTGATTCCTTTGATTTCCTCTTTGATTTCCTCTTTGATTTCTTCTTTGATTGTTTTCATGTGTTCTTTGACCTCTTTGAACATATTTATAATTATTCTTTTGAACTCTTTCTCAGGCATTTCCTCTAACTCTTTCTCACTGGAGGACATTTCTGATGCATTAATACTTTTAGGTGGATTTATATCGTCTTGCTTTTTAGTGTTTCTTGTGTTATAATGTATATATTTTTGCATCTTGGATTAAGTTAATGCTTGGATTTTCTAGCTAGCTGTGTATTCTTAGCTGTATCAATTGATTTGATGTAATATATTTTCAGGGTAGGACCTTAAGGTATTAGGTGTGGCTCTTAAGACTCTCAGAGTATCTACAAAGATGTTCTTAGGGGTTGAGTTTCCCTGCTATAGGAGTATTCAAGCAGGCTGAGTGGAATAAAATACTGGTAGATTCTAAAATTTAACTAAACACTGTACACATTCCATCAAAAACAGCCCCGAGTATGTATGCAAGAGTAGTTATTATAACGACCAGATCCTCTATCAACAAAGAGGTTTAGATTTCTGGTCTGTTGAGGTATCCAAGTCAGCTTGTGACCAAGTGAGACCCTTCCCTGGTGCAATCCCAGTTACCTTGGGTGATTGTGGTCTCAGTCAAGTTGCTGCCTGGGTCGTCGGGCTGCTGTTCTGATTTCTGGAGCTGGGCACTTGCTTTTCCTACGGGGCAAACTGAGCCTCTGCTGCCGCCTCTGCTGCTTTTGTAGCTGCCACCCCCGGAGCCACCACTGCTGCTGAAGCTGCCGTTGCCGTGTCCACCGCCGCTGCTCACCCCGAAGCCGCTGCTGCGGGATCTGCCACCGCTGCCGCTCCTGGGTCCGCTGCTGCTGGGGCCACTGGTACCGGTGCTGGAGCCGCTGAAGTTGCTGCCGAATTCTGCTCCTGCTTGGGTCCCGCCGTCAGCCCAAGTTGGCGTGGCCGGTCCCGGGCCGCTGCTGTGTTCGCTGGAGCTGGGTTCAGGTGGCGGGGGAGGGGAGGGAGCTGCGGCTGCTCTGGTTGTATCGCTTCTCCACGTGTGCTTTTTCCTCGCGGTCTGCTCCTCCCTCCGTTGCTCGCTGCCGTTCTCCCCTCACGTTTCCCGAGTTGCGGAGAGTGCGGTGTGCGGGGAAAATCCCGCACCTGGCTTGTCCTGCGGCTCGAGCCGAGAGTCCGGCAGTTTTCTGCCGCTCCACGGCTGCGGCGGGTGGCCGAGCCGCCCCGGAGCCGCTGTTCCCGCCTGTGCGGGCTCTGGATGCTCTATAACTCTTCCACTTCTCCGCTGCCGCCTCAATTTCCTATACACCTCACTTTTTAGTAAAAGTGTGTATTTTGCTGAGTTTTTTTTTTGGTCTTTTTCCCCCCTGGGCTGTGTTGGCGTGGTACCTACGCCGCCATCTTAACCGGAAGTCCTGTCTCATTTTTTAAGACCACAATTTCTTAACAAATAATTCCTTACTACTTCATTCATTAAGTCAGAGAAGAAGCCCTTCTAACATCCTCTCAATACTCAGTCCACTGTCTGGAAAATCCATCCAGAAATATTTTCCCAGACTTTGGATCTAACCTAGGTTTTTCCTCATATCCCACCCAATCTCACTCATATTCCCCAAACTAAATAGCTCCATCTTTTCTTCTGCCTAGTATAATTGAATAAATTAAATTGGCTTTGATAATGAGTTAGTAATGATATTATAATTTCACTTTATTTTCATAAGATATATATTTCTTCTAAGCCTCCCAATATTTTAATTAATGAAGATGCCTTCTCCTGAGCATAAGCAACAGTGAGTATAGCTTTTCAGATACATGATCTTCAATTCCATGAGAACTTAGGGCAAGGTTAAATTTACAGTGATTACTTTCTTTGTCTTCCACTGATATTACCATGTTGAAAATCCATCACAACATGCCTTTTAGAAGCCTACAAGTATAAGAAACAGTGTGTTTTCATCAGACATGAAAAACATTGATAAGATTGATGCAGAGAACATGTTAACAATTGTCATGAAGTTGATGTTCATATTATAAACATAGATTTTATGAAGTAGATTACTCTTAGAGGCCTTATCCTATAATCTCAAACTAATTTTGAATTTAGTCTACATCTGAATTAAAGTAGTTTTACCAAAAATATTTTAGCTTTTGCAAAAATGAAATTTTTACTTTACTCTCTGAGAAGGTACCTTAGATATGTATTGCTTAATTGCATTGAAAATAAATTTATAGTATTTCAGTACATTTCATATTCCAGATGTTATTTACATATAATTTTAATAGAAAAATCTATAAAACTAGAACTGTAACAAAAAAGCAAAAAGAAAAGAGGAGAATACTATTGAGGGAATGAAACTGAGGGAGAGGAGGACTGGAGATAGGAGGGGGAATGGGAATCAACAAATACAAATTACAATTGAAAATGCCAGAATGAATGATACCTTAACTTCTGTATGCCAGTGAAAATAAAAGAAGATGGCCAGTACCCAAGTCACAATAAAATGGTAACAAAACAACTTCTAATAATACCTGCTTTCACAGTTTTCAATGACTAGATAATATATACATGCTTGATGTGTATATATGTGCAATAATATAACATATGTATATGTATACAAATATGAATATATTTGTTATACATGTACATGTTTGCACATAATACTAAATACACAAATAGAAATATATTGTACACAATGTTTTGAAGTTTTCTTTAGCATAGTATGGTTTAGAATTCAGAATAAACCTGTAACATCTTCTTATATGTTTATAAGTCATTAATACTTCCTTATCTGTGGATTACATGATCAAATTTTTTTCTTTTTCTTTTTCTTTTTTGCTTTCAATAGGAGAAAAGAGAATTCAGAAGAGGCAGAAAACTCAGAATTATCTCAGCTTGATGCTACCTAAGAATTGTCTCAACTTAATAAAATTCCAAAATTTGGGCCTAGACTTGGCAGTTAAAAAGTAGAATGATAAAGATAAGGAAAATATGAGAAAATAGAAAGAAGATAGTGAGTGAGGTCAAAGCATAATTATCATACTGCATTCTAGTTAAGGATAAAAACTGTGCTACTGAAGTCCAGTTCTTTATTATAATTAGTGCAACATGAGAATTAATTTTAGAATTAAGGCATCAATCTAGTTATTCTGTATAATTTACAAAGCTCACTAGATTTGATAAAACTCTGATCATCTTCACTGTTTGCCCGTCACTTGATGTTTTATTTAAGTACTACATCGAGTTTCTGTGTTGTTAAGAACCACGACAGAAGCAGCAGCAGCATGAGGTCCATGCTTTACCCACCTGTGCTGTGCAAAACCCCACGCCTAGTCCAAGAACAACTTAGCTGTGAACGAACAAAATTAACTGGATAGAAGGCTAGAGCTGTGAAAAAGAAAATAATTAGTGGCCTTGAAAAACAAAATTAAGATAATAACTTTAAAAGGAAATTTTAATTGGCAAAAAAGTCTAAAATTTTTGAGGAAAAATGATTTCAGAGAAAACATCCAAGAAAATAAGCTATACCCCTACACTAAACAAGTTCATGGAAATATAAGAATTATTTTTGTGATTAATTAAAGTCAGTAAGATTTAGAAAAGTATTAAGCCATTTGGAATCCTCACTGGCTTAACTGAGAAATAGTTTTTGTCATAAAAGTAGCAAGGACAGTTGGTCTGCTCAGTAAAATATAGTTTTTTAAAATGCTTTTTAGATAATTCATTCATGCTGTTTTACAATTGAAAAAGAATTTGCTGATGAGTTCATAATCAATGCTTTAGGTCACTGTTCAGGCCCTTTTTGAATTAGAAATGTTTTTGACATTAACTTAAAAGCTAGATGCTATTCCTGTTTTTTCCCCCAAACTAAAACCCACTGGCCAATTTCCATCATTCATTGTTGCACAGAGAAGTCATACAATCTTGATCAATCCTATGAGTCTGTCATATGTCAGATGTGTGCTTTTGCAAAATAAGGTGATTGAAATTGGACTACTTCTTGGACAGATGATAATATTTAGCATCATAATAGAACTGTCTTATTACAAGTTCAATTGACAAAAAGAAAAAAAAACAAGAAGAAAAATATTTGAAAAGCATTTTACAAATTACCCAAGAGTCTAGTCCAAATTTTACTGTGTATATGCTTCAATTTGAATAATTGCCCTAAATATACCCATGTGTTAAAGGCTTGAACTTCAGGGAGGTATTACTGGGAGATGGTAGATCCTTTAAGAGGTGAGATCTTTCTGGGCTGGTGGCACATTCCTTTAACTTGGGAGGCAGAGGTAGGAAGAGCTCCATGAGTTCGAGGCCACCCTAAGACTACATAGTGAATTCCAGGTCAGCCTGGGCGAGACCTTACCTTCAAAAACAACAAAAAAAAAAGTGGTGAGGTTTCAGGTGATTTGATGCATGTCCCCTAAGGGTGTCATGGAATCCAGGTTCCTGCCTTTGCCTTTTCCTCTTTCATTTACTGGCCAGGAAGCAAACAATTTTGTTTTTCTAGGCATTCTCACCACTATATTCTCTTTTGCCACAGGCTCAAAAGCAACAGGTCCAACTGATCATGGACAGAAGCCAAAAAACGAGCCTTAATAATCTCACATATTTGTCATAGCGTTCACAAAATAATTGCATGTATTACAGAAATCATGTTTTTCCCAGATTGTCTCACAAAATATACATCGTCCCCATGATAAGTAAATAACTTCCTTTTTCATGGAAACTACTTGCTGAGCTCATCTCTACATCACCACTGGAATGTTTTGAAACAAGCATAGTGGGCAGTGTCATCTCAAAGGAAACCTATGAGGGTGCTGATTTGTGAAGTTTATAGATACTTGCTTAGAACAACTAAATTAGAAAGATAGTATTTATTAAAATACATTGAACAACTAATTTAGTTGAAATGAAATTAGTACATATAAAATGAAAAGTGGTACATATTTACATATATATACTGGTTATTAGGACATTTGCTGTAGAGAAATGTTCATAATAGAGAAAATAGCAGGGATAAATCTCAAACTTTTTGGTTTCTTTTTGTTTTCACAAAATAGATGCCTAGCTATGGGAAAAGTCTTTCACCTGTCTAGTTCAGTTGCTTCCTCTTTAACCCACAGGAATTGGACAATATTGCTAATCAAAATTATTTGCATACAAGGTGCAATAGAAAAATGCTTAATAAAGAAACTCTTTTTGAGTATGTATAATATGAATATGCAATACAAATAATAAGTAATATATTGCTGTAGTCAGCTCCACATTGCTAGAATGAACATCCAATCAGACAGAGTTTATGGGAGGTGTTTATTTCAGCTTACAAATCCAGGGAAAGTCCCATCAATGGCAGCAAAAGCTGACTCCCTTTCATATATCCAAGCAGACAGAAATCACCAAACAGCCAGTACCATGAACAAGAACAAATTACCAGAGCTCAAAATGGTCTCTCCACACACTTGGGCTAGAATCAGATCCCAGAGAGACAAGGTCCCCACCCAGGAATCTGCCTGCTAATGGGCTGAAGTTGCAAACTCAATTTTACCAATTTATTTATTTATTTTTGGTTTTCTGAGGTAGGGTCTCACTCCAGCCCCAGCTGACCTGGAATTTACTCTGTGTTCTAAGGGTGGCCTCGAACTCACAGCAATCCTCCTACCTCTACCTCCCAAGTGCTGGGATTAAAGGCATGCACCACCATGCCCAGTGCAAACTCAATTTTAATAACACACCTGAATGTATGGGGCCATACATTTACAGTATCATATTCAAACTATAACATATATGTGATATGTTTAATGAAGAAGCCTCCTTTGAATATATGTAATGTGGTAATATAGAAAAATCCTTCAGAGAGACTCATAAAACATTGCTTAACTCCCACTTCTCACTTATTTGACCTAAAGATCTTTGTCAGAAAAGGCTATACACCCTCCAAAACTATTTCTCTATAAAAAAGGGCAGGGAGTCTGGGTTCCCTGCATGGACTATGGGCAGGGAGGCATGTCAGTGTGGAGTGAGTAGGCCAGACCCCTGTCCTACTGACTCTTCCCAACTCCTTTCAGTCGCCTGGTCCTGGAAGGTACTATTGTGCCATGCTTGGGGAGGCCCACTCTTTGAGTGAGCTGTGGAATCAAGCTTTTTGCTCTAGTATCCTAACAGGCCACTGGGTACCAATATTCCTATATACCTGAATCAGTGGGTACATGAGCTAAAGGACAAAATCTTGCTTCCTGCTCAATAAAATAAAGAGTCTTCCTAAAATGGGTAGACAACAACACAAAAAAGCCAACAAAAATCAGAAAACTGAGGGATCTCCACCCAAGATGCCTAGTCCTACAATGGAAGTCTCCAATGAAATCATAAAGAAGTCACTAGAAATTCATTCCCCAAATGAAAACACAACAACCAATGAGACCCTGATTAAAAAAAAAAAAAAAAAAAATCATTGAACTGGAAAGAAACCATCAACGAACCAACAATCTTATAAATGAAATTGACCTGAGTCATCTCCTGGAGCTTTCAGGCTTTGACAGTAAAATTAACTTGATGGAAGAAAATGTTTGAACCCGCCAAAGAAATATGAGTAAATTCAAGGTAAATAAATAAATAGAAGATCTCAACAACTTGTTAAGCTTACTAAAGACTTTATCAAATGCAATAATGAATTCCAGGAAGCATCAAGAAAATCAGAACTCAAATTGAAATTGTACCTCAAAAAAGGAGATGGACATGATGCAAAATAACACATTAGAAAAAAAAAGAAATTATAAAAAAATCACTCTAGATCTATTCATCAACAGAGTTACTCATGTGGAAGACAGAATCTCTGACCTAGACAACAAGACAGAAGAAAGAGATTGGGAACCTAAAATCTTTGCTATGTTCAAAAAAAATTCAAGTGAACAGAATATGGGGGAACTGTGGTATACCATAAAACCTGAAAAATTTGATCAAGAAAAAAGGAGATTACAAATTAACAAAATGAGAAATGAAAAGGGAAAGATCACAACAGACATTGCTGAAATTGGAAGAAACATCAGGGCAAACCTCCAAAACCTTATTCCACAAAACTGAATGATCTGGAAGAAATGCATGAAGTCCTAGTCACATACCACCTACAAAAAATAAACTTAGAGTAGATTAATCTCTGAAACAAACCTCTCACATCCACGGAGATTGAAAAATAAAAAATGTCCCCCAAAAGAAAAGTCCAGAATTAGATGGCTTCTCAGCTGAATTCGATCAAACCTTCATTGAAGAACTGAAATGAATTTTTCTCAAACTGTTTCACATAATTGGAGAGCAGGGAATCCTCCCTGATTCCTTTTGTGAAGCAAGCATTACTCCAATACCAAAACCAAACAAAGATGCAAGAAGGGGGGAAAAAAAGCTATAGGCCTATATCCCTAATGAACTTAGATGCAAAGATCCTGAACAAAATCCTTGCAAACCAAATTCAACAATACATGAAAAGCATTATCCATCTTGATCAAGTAGGCTTCATCCCAGGGATGCAGGCATGGTTTAACATAGGGGAATTGGTTAATGTAATACACCACATAAATAAACTTAACTATAAGAACCACATGATCATGTCAATTGATGCACAGAAGACCTTTGACAAATATAACATCCCTTCATGATCAAAATGCTAGAAAGAATAGGCATGAAGCATTTATATATCAACACAATAAAAGCTATATATAATGCTCCAAAATCCCCAATAATAGTTAATGGGAAAAAACTCAAGGAGTTCCCACTGAGATCAGGAACAAGACAGGGATGCCTACTCTCACCACTGCTCTTCAACATAGTACTAGAAGTACTAGCCCAAGTAACAAGACAGGTGAAATAAATAAAGGGGATTCAAGTTTCAAAGGAAAAAGTCAAGTTAGCCCTATTTGCAGATGACATGATCCTATATATATATAAGTGACCCAAAAGTCTCTATCTCAAAATTTCTAAAGGTGATAAATTGCTTCAGCAAATTGGCAGGATACAAAATTAATACACAAAAATCAGTATCTTTTCTATATGCAAAGGACAAATATGCAGAGAAAGAAATCTAGTTCTGGAAGGCACTGCCAGAGCTACTGGGGGAAAGTAGCCAACATCTGACCAAGCAACACAAAGTCTAGGCAACTCAGAAGCAAACAACCTGACATGATACTCACACAAGTGCAATAGTGGCACACAGCCATAGTGGGTAACCACCTGCTCTTGGATTTGCTAACAGATCCCCTCAGTGGAACGGAAAGCTATCTAGAACTGGGAAAAAAGTCAGAATCATATCCAGATAATAATTCTGCTTTCCATCATAAAGCTCCCACTAATCTTGGGCTATAAGAGGGTCTACACCCTTTAAATTCTCTCTAAATTAATAATGGTTATCCCATTTAACCAGTGCTGACTTCACTCTCCATTGGAGAATCTGATTCCCTTTTTCAGATGGGAGCTGGACCTGGGGAGATAAACAACTCAGTGTACTCCATCTCAGCCCAGCTGGAACCACAGAGTAATTGGGGAAATGAGCAAGAGTGCTGCTTTCTTAGTGAATCTGATATCAGCACAAAGGTGAAGGAGATACACACTGAGGACACTCAACACCTACAAGACCAGAGATCCAGAGTATCCTAAGTGTCCATCACTGAATTTTACTTAAAATGCACCCAACATGACTCAGGGAATTTTGCAGAAGTGTGGGCAAAAAGATTGTTAGAGCAAAAAGTTGGAACATTTTGTACAGAGACATTGTCTTTCCCCCATAAGTGACTGCTGCCTACATAATGCATGGCCTACAATCCCCATGGGGTTGACCTGCAATCCCCAAGGAGGAAGACCACTTCAAAAAATGGACAGGAAGAAGGAAAGGATGGTACCAACACATGCTGTTTATATGCTAAATATGTCCATATCTAATAAAAATAAATTAAAAAAAACATAAAAAATAAATTTGCAACAAAAATGGGCAAGAACGTATCAGGTAGTTTTTCTCTAAACTTTACAATTTATAAGTTATATAAGTGATATATGCTGCTGAATGTTGAAATACAGCATTGTGGTTTAGAAAAATAACCTTAGAATTTGCTGGGTATGGTGGTGATTCCTTTAATCTTAGCACTTGGGAGTCAGAGGTAGGAGGATTGCCATGAGTTCAAGGCCACCTTGAGAATGCATAGTTACTTCCAGGTCATGCTGGCCAGATTATGACCCTACCTCAAAAAAAAAAAGAAGAAGAAGAAAGAAAGGAAGGAATGAAGGAAGGAAGGGAGAGAGAAAGAAAGGGAGAAAGAAAGAAAGAAAGAAAGATAGAAAGAAAGAAAGAAAGAAAGAAAGAAAGAAAGAAAGAAAGAAAGAAAGAAAGAGAGAAAGAAAGAAGAAAGAAAATAACCTTAGGAATTAGTCATAATATTATGTACTTAAAATCAAAACAATTTATATTCAAATTAATTCTACTCATTAATTTTTCAATGCCATAATTTCAGCTTGCTGTGTTTTGACATAATATGTCCCTAGACTACTTTCTGAGCCAAGGCATAAATACACATCTACTTAAAATGAATAGTTTTCAAAATAATCAAATGCACTTTACCATTCTGCTTTGTAAAGAAACAAGCCAAAGATATTCTTTATGAGACATCAAATTAAATATAAATTATACCACAAATTTTCTCTTTAAGAAAAATTTTTTAAAAAATTCACCAAACACTGATAATCTCACCCTTTAGGACATATTATTCTCACTATGTCCTCGTGAGTTTATTTGTTGCTCACTCATGGATCAAAATTTCCCTACTGACATTTACACTACTAGTTCTTAATTACACAATAGGCTTCATTGAGCAGGGATCTCTGGGTGCTAAAAGCTCATCACAGTATCTCAGGAAGCTTCTTTTGGCTGTCATTTAACCCTTAACCACACATTGACCACAGGTTTTGAATTCAGCTTCTGCCAGCCTCAGAATAGTTTGGAGGTACATACTGGCTATTTATAATTTTGATCTGCTCCCATGAAGTCCACTCTACTTATAGAAAATAAAAGCTTAAATGACTGATACTTAAATGTAGTTTTAAGTAAAAATAATCCTTCACTCATTGACAATGCTTCCATATATTTGCAAATACCATCCTAGCTTTCCTCCATAACCTTTCCTATTTATGCTTGTTTCTTATATCCTTAAAATGGTAAGAACACTCAACTATGTTCATAACAGGTTTCTGAATATGGGCTATGATTCAAAACACAAGATCACAAGGGCAGAACAAGCAGAGACAGAAACTAGGAGCAGGCAAAAAGGAAATTTATTATGAATATAGAAAGAAGGCTACCTTGAGGAGGAAGACACAAGAAGGGAAGAGGAAGTGGGAAAGGAGAACAAAAAAAGTGTTTGGAAACACCAGAATTATTCATATACTAATAAAAAGTAAATTAAAACAACCCTAAAAATCAAATCATAGCAGACTAAGTTGTCTGAGAACATCACTCAGGAAACAGCTCTCCCCATAAAGTCTTTCCAGTCTCTCCTGTCAGATACGTATTTAAGAGCCCTCAAATAATCTGATGTTTATGACAGTTGCACATTCCAAAAAAACCTCCTCACTGACTGAATAAATCTCTCTCTGTTGAATTACATAAAAATTTGAGCACTCTTTCTATTTTTCTAGTAGTAGTTAATTGAAGGAAGAGAATAGAAAAGGTTGAAGGGATGTACTAATCATGAAAATTAAGTTACTTATGTAGATACACAAACCTAATTCTTATGCACAGACTATTTTACTCTGTCTTTAAACCTTTGAACATATACTTCACTCTTTCATAGCCCAACACTGTCGTCATTATCATCTATCCCACGTATATCTCTTGTGTTTTTTGTTTTGCTTTTTAGGCAAGTCCTACAGACTGGCCTTTTTTATGCAAGAGAGTGAGAGTGAGAGTGGGAGCAAAAGTGAGAGAGAGAGAGAGAGAGAGAGAGAGAATTGGTGTGCCAGGGCCTCCAGCCACTGTCATTGAGCTCCAGGTGTTTGTGTTACCTAGTGAGCATGCACAACCTTGTACACTTGCATCACCTTGAATCTGGCTTACTTGGGACCTGGAAAGTTGAACATGGGCCAGTAAGCTTCACAGGCAAGCACCTTAACTGCTAAGCCATCTCTCCAGCCCCTATATATATCTTAACTGTCTTTTTTTAATGGCCTTCTGCCTGAATTATAGCCATAGAACCACAAATGTTTTTTTCCCCCTCTAGGCAAAGTTCTCTCACTCCTGCAAATTCTTAGTCTAGTCTTAAAATTGTATTTTCACCATACTTCTCTAATCAGAAAAAGTCTTGATGATTGTTATACATTGTAGATCACTTATCACAGGAAATATATTTAAATATTGAAATAAAAATTGATAGCATCTTTATTCACTCCTACCTTCTCTTTTCTCTCTACCATTATACAAAATTGCAAATACATCAACTCTATTCTTATGTCTACTTCTTAAAACCATTTATTTTTCACCTTGCCACATATCTGAGCAAGAATGTTTAAGTTGCTATGTATAAATTCTGGTAAGATTTTACCCTTATAAGCTCACTTCTACTGTTTACAATTATGTCCTTCTCTTCCATTACAGGAGAAAGTCCCTGTTCTTTGTTTATTATTATTAACCTCCCTGTGTCTCTAAGTCATAACCTCTGTAGACTTTCCAAGTATTGTGATCCACCAGCTATCTCCCCTCTCTTTTCTGGTTCTCCTGCCTCTTTTTCTCATGGTCATTTCTTATCATCTTATAGGCCCACTCAATTTTCTCCCATTATTTAAAAACATTTTCTTTTCTGAATATACTGATTTTTCTCAGTTGAAACTCTTTAATCAGTTGTCTACATAAACCTCCACATTTATTTGCCTTTTTGTCAACCAATAGTGTCTAGTTTCTGCTCCTACCTTTCTGCAAACTGTACTGGAAAAGGTCACCGACTATGGTAGGTGACTTTCCAACATGTTCCCTCCAATGATCTCCTTGTAGTCATGCCCTTGAATAATCCCCTCCTTTGGGAGTAAATCTGATCAATGGATAATTGCAAAGGTGCTAAAATGTTTCCTCTATAATTAAGTTTCAAACGTGATGAGTTCTTTGAAACTCTTGCTAATGCTTTTTTGATTTCTGTGAACTTAAGCAGGAAAGTGTGCTAGAGACAACTAGGTGGCAAGGAAAAGACTGCAGACTCTGGTGCACATCAAAGAACCATGGATCTTATACAAAGAAACTGCAGGGAACTAATTATACCTGCAAATCTGTGACTTTGGACATAAAACAAAACGTACTTCCAGTGTTAATCCCAGTTCCAACCAATATCTGAACAGTGAGATCAGATCTTTAAAAGAAGATCCAGATAATCATGCTTATTTTCCTAACCCAAAGAAAATGGGAGAAAACAGCTGTTGTATTATTGTGAGTTGCTAAGGTTGTGATTAACTATTGTACAGAATCCAATAACTTACTGTCAATTATAACTTAGCATCTTGATTTTAAATTCTCCCAAATTTAATCTAGTGACTTTAATAAATATTTTTCACATTCTTTTAAAAAAATATTATTTATTTATTTGCAAGCAGAGAGGGGCAGATACAGAGAGATAAAATGGGCACACCAGGACCTCCAGCCACTGCAAATGAACTCTAGGTGCATACATCTCTTTTGTGCATCTGGATTCACATGGGTGCTGGGGAATCAAACTCAAGTCGTTAGATTTTGCAGACAAGCACCTTAACCACTGGGCAATCTCTCCAGCCCTCTTATAGGAATTTTTTTTAATTTCTTAATTTTTTTATTAATTAGTTTTGTATTCAGCAAATACAGTCAGTTTGGTACCATTATTAGGCTCATCCATGGCCTACCTCCTCCCCATTGGCCCCTCCTTGTTGAGGTATATGGGTCGTGCATTGTGGAGTTAGCTCACAGTTATGGGTAAGATAAATGTCTCTGCATATCATGACCCAACATGTGGCTCTGACATTCTTTCCACCCCCTCTTCCACAAAATTTTCTGAGGCACGTTGGGTTCATTTTTGGTCTGCTTCAAGGATGAGGTGTTGGGGGCCTCTGAGGCTCTGGATCTCTGATTTGGTAGGAGTTGATTTTCCTCTGTGTTGGTCTCTTTCTCCCTTATGCTGGTATACAGTTCATCAGGAAAACAGCAACCTTGCTTGCTTCGCCAATTTTTCTTAGTTTCAGCCCGGCCCCTTCTGGGGTATGATGGGGTGGCTCTCTCCTTAGGATCTGCATCTATCTGAAAAAGAGAAACAGATTCTCCAACAGAGTTAGCACCAGGACAAATGAAATAACCCTTACCTTCTTTTATAGAGAATTTAATAGGTGTAGGCCCTCTTGTAGCCCATTGGAGAGTGGGCTAATGTTTGGATATGGTTCTGACTTGTTTCCCAGTTCCAGCAATGGGTCCCATAACACTGAGGGGATCAGTTAGCGAAGTCAAGAGCAGTTGGTTCCCCTCCATGGTGTGCCACTATTGCACTTGTGTGGGCATCACAACAGGTTATTTGCTGCTAAATATGTTAGACCATGACTTGTTTGGACAGATATTGGTCATTTTCCCCCAGTTGCCCATGTAGCGCCTTCTGGCACTAGATTGTCTGGGGACTGACTCTCTTCTAGCTTCTAGCCATGCCATTTCATTTTACGTGTCAAATGCATATGTGTCTTCAGCAGTCGGGTCTTAACACTAACCTTTGGTGGGTCATCAAGTACTCTGATAGAAATCTGTCTGTCTTTTAGGAAACCTTGTAGGTCTCTCTGATCAAACGCTCATTGTGGATGATAGTCCCATGCTGGTACTAGGAGTTACAGGTCAGTGCCCGCTAAGAAAATGAGGAAAAAGATAACTAATATACAAGAGTTAGAGAAAGGGAGGGAGAGGGAGAGGGAGGGAGGGAAGATATAGAAGACTAAGGATAGCCTTTATCCTACTCTCTCCAGTGTCTTGTGGTTCAGGTGTTCCCTGTAAGGGCCTGGTGAAGGTTCAGCCACTTGGCCTGTCTTTTAAGAAGTAGAATTTTATGGTACCATTGCTTTTTGAGTCTAGATTTGTTTCCCACTTCTTCAATGCCCTCCCCTCCCTTAATTCCTTCCCTCACTCCTCAATTTCCGAATCTCCATCATCTAGTTCTTTACACTTTGTCTTTTCTCATCTCCAAAGTTCTGGGAGAAGGCAGAAGAACCTGTCTTATCTTACCTTCTTCTGCCATGCTATATCTTGTCTCCTTAGTCTGTTTTGAACTAATATCTTCATTTTGAGTAAAAAAACAAAACAAAACTATTATATCAAATTGCTTTATATAAACATTTGCCAGATATCATTACTTCAAACTCACTATGTACAAAATTAATGCTATCATAAATACTACAATAAATGTATTAGTAATTCTGCTCCCTGTATCCAAACTGTGCACAACATTCCCATCAACTCTGCATAGATTATGGTCCACATCACCTCTTGCCTGAATTATTTATTATTATTATTGAGCCCCTGACTCCATTCTCCTATTATAATTGTCCTCCAAATGTCATTATACAGGAGACTGGGCCTTCACAAATACAACTCTGACCAGATCAATTCCATATGTAAAATTTTTCACTGACTCTTACTCTAAGTTGATAAAAGACTAGCCCTCTTAAATGAAAAGGCTTCTTTATTTACTCTCAAATTTTATACCTTCCCAACTCTCTTTCTCTCTCTCTCTCCTTCTCTCCCCTGAACACCACAAAGCTGTTTTCAGTTTCCTGAATGCAGTCTTGTTACCTATACTATAAATTATATTACCCTAAAACTCAATTACTTAAAAACTTCTGGACAACCCAAATCTACTCTCCCTCCTATTATTAGAGCTAAATAAAAATGTTTAGGCCAGCTTCTATACACCAAGTATGTAATAATCTAAAAGTAATGAGAATTAAAAGTTCAATGGCAGCAAAATGCCCAGAATTCTGAGTCTGCAACCTCAAAGAAAACCTTCTTAAAGAGATTTTCACCATTAATATATATGACACAAATTATCAGTATAAGTGAGTATATGGTGAGTTGTTAGTCACCCCAATGGTCACATCTATCTGAAAAGAAAAGCTTCTTCAACCAAAATCTTTCTAGAAGTTTTATAATCAGATTAGTCCTTCTTATCAGTCACTATACATTTTCTTACAGTCATTATCACCACACTCATTGTATTTGCACACTGACATACTTACTCTTTGAATGATTGCATTACTTGGTTGAAAGTTTGAAAAGTGATATGATCATTGTATAGATGGTAGCAGTTGCATCATTTCTGTACAGTCAGATTTGCTGAGGGATTGGTTCATGATGGAAAATGTAACTTATATATAGTTATATGAACATAATTTGACTTATATTATCAAATTTCCTAAGAGTTATTCCTTTCTTAAACTTATTTCTGACACTTTCCATAACTACAAACAATTTACCATGATCATAATCTCCTCCTACCACCCTCTATTTACCCCTCCTAATTCCCCCTCCACTAATCCCTTCTTTCCAACAAGTCTCTCATCTATTTTGATGTTATCATTTCCCCACCTCCTATTATGCAGATCTTGTGTAGGTAGCACCAGCCACTGTGATGTCATGAATATCAAGGCTACTTTGTGTATGGAAGATAGCATTTAAACACTCCTCCCCTTCCTTTGGCTCTTAAATTCTTTCAGCCTTCTCTTCCACAATGGTCCCTGGGCCATGGAGGTTGTAAAAATTCTACTGTCACTTCTTAGCACTATGGTGAGTTATGAGTCACCCCAATGGTCACCTCTATCTGAAAAGAAAAGCTTCTTCAACCAAAGTGAGAGTAGCATTAGTGTGTGGGCATAAACATAAGTATTTAGAGGACAATTTGGTGGGCATAATACATCAATTTAGCCAGACATTAGTAGTAGTTTCCCCCATAGGGCTTAAGACCTCCCAAGCCATAGGCCTTTTAGTACCAGGCAGGAATTCCCTAGCTTGTTAACACCCTAGGTGACTTCTCCAGCAGGCTGCATATGTCTTTCCAGCAATACTGACAGCTATTCAACAGGTAGGTTTCCAGCTCAGCTACAGCTTGATTTCTCAGTGACCTTCAGCCTAAGCATGTGAAGTCTTCAGCAATAGGGTCTTATCTTCTAGATCTGATATGCAACCAAGAGCTTCTCCAATAGTCTGCAATGTTTGGGGGGCTTCAGAGACCTCCTTGGCCAACAAGTCACTAAAAGGTATTCACTCCTGGCACTGAAATTGTTTCTAAAAACAATCTATGGCTTCAGGGGACAACATTATCCACCCCCACAAAGCACTTCTGCCAAAACTCTTTTGTAACATATATATTATTAGCTATAGAAGATGTAGGCATCCATATTGTTTGCCCATAAACTTTGACTTTTTTAATACTTATTTTTTTATTTTATTAGAGAGAGACATAGAACATGCCAGGGCCTCTAGCCACTGCTAGCAAACTCTAGATGCATGTGCTACCTTGTGACCTGGCTTACATGGAACCTTGAGAATTGAACCTGAACTTGGATCCTTATGCTTCACAGGTAAATGCCTTAACTGCTAAGCCATCTCTCCAGCCCATAAACCTTGAATTTTAATTAACTTTCCTCTCATTCCCTCCTCTTGATTGAACTAATTTTGAGGACTGAAGAAATAACTCAGTTATAAAGCTCTTTCCTAACATGTGTGGCCCTGTTTTTTGTTTGTTTTATTTTAAAAACCATTACACACACATACACATACACACACACACATGTGTCATAAGAAACCTTTTCCCTGGGGAGACACTCAAACATACCTTCTCCCCATATAGGGCATAAACCTCTGACCAAAGGATGATTACACCAGAACCTCTGCCTCCCAAGTGCTGGGATTGAAGGCATGCACCACCACGCCCGGCTCCAGACATTGTTTTGATGAACAATTGAGTTTACTGGGATTACTTACAGAGCAAGATGAAGGGTTGCTTATGTCTCATAAAGAGATGTATCACCAGAAAGCTCACCGCAACACTGGGATGACTCACAGAAGCAGCATCTCTGGAGCATACTGAACTACGTTCAGGCAGCTCAAGTGGAGAGTCACACACCCTATACCACTGGCAGGCAGGTCAGTCCAAGTGTCTCTAGCACACTGCACTACTTACGCTTCATTACATAGGCCTCTTCCCAAGCAGTTGTTTCCCCTTTATATGGCCTTAGGACAGGGTCTTGCAACCCTTTGCCAGACTTGCTGACTTCCTGGATTCTAGAACTTCCTCCCTGCCCCTCCCAGGACAGAATGTTTCAGTTTCTAACTAACATAACCTTGAAGAGTAGTTGTGTCATCTTTAAGTTTTGGGTTTTCCAGATTGGCTTCCTGAATCAGAGCCTCCTTTCTCTCTTCAGAAGAGAATATTTCAATTCAGAGGAATCTGCTACACAACACACAGCAACCCCCGCCCTTGTACACACATACAATTATTTATTTCAGAATCCCTTGTGATCCATAATATCTTAGATATATTCTATGCACCAAAGATAAGTGTCAACCATGCAGCTAGTTTTTAATATACTTTAGGGAATCAAATGCTTTGGACTATCTTAATAGACTCACCAGTTTTTTCTTTAAGAGTTTTTCACAATAGAAGGGAAATATTAAAGCTTCTGTATTTGAAGAAAAAACAAAAATTAGCCATGCTATAGCATATGGGAAACTTACTTTAAATAATCAAAACAAATTTTCCAGAATCTATACAGGAAAAGAAAATTAAAAATAAAATTGAATTATTTGGCATGTGCAATTTTATGTAATTGTTTATTTGTTGCTGCAGGATCAAAAAAATCATTTACCTTCTGGTAACCACAATTTTAGAAATTATTCACAGATAGGTGATTACCTGTGTTACAAACTATCTACAAAAATTTAGCTGGGTATCTGCCGATCACTAGGTCAAATAATTACCCCACAAGGCTTGATTGGCACTGATTCAAGTTTTCCTGTTGATATGCAAGGTCACTCTAAGAGAAAGACAGGGAAAGAACAATGAGGTGTATAGATAGAAGAAAGCTGGGTTGGGAGAGAGGGAAAGATATTTATTCAATGTTTATTGGCTTCTCACAAATTTCTCAGGACTCTCATCACACTTGAATGGTCATAATTGGCACACAGTCTCATCCTGCAGATGGATCAGGCCAAGAAAGCAGAGAGCGTAGCTGCCACGCAGGTGTGTGTTGCTGGGTTTGCCCTCAAACAGAAGGTAGTCTTCGGTGATGGTAGTGGAAAGCAAAAAAGGAACCAGTGACATAAATCATAATTTTTCATAGTGAAATATGTGTCACATTACCATTCAAGATGTACTAACACTGGGAAATAGTGCTTTTAGGCTGTCATCCAGTTTTGGTAGGAAGTGGTAGAGCTCTTTGCTTCTATGTGTTGTGTCTTTATATTTTTATAGACAATTTTTATATATGCATATAATTATTTTGATCACAATCCCCCACTATCATTTCTTGTCCCCTCTCCCTCTTTTTTCTTCCACTGAAACCCTTCTCTTTTCCAACTATTTCCTCTTCTACTTTGATAACTTTTTTCTCGTGTATTTATGTTACCCAGTGAGTTTAACTAGGGTTATCTGAATGAGCATTGGTGGGAGGTTATTTCTGTGTGCTTTTAATCTAGGGGAAAATACAGTGATGCTTTTGTCTACTCTTCCCAGTACATCATCAAGTTCTCTCATTCCAGGAGAGCAACACCACTCATCTGTACCCTTTTTGTGAAAATAAAGACATGTCTTATCCAGAGCCTCTATTAATAAATATTCCTTTGGTATTTTGAAAGGTATTCCATCATAATACATTCAATGGAAATAGGTAATAATGCAACAGCTTTTGGTTGTTAAATATATGTGCCTCTAAACTTGAATCTATAGAGGAATTTAAACAGATATAAGCATATGGAAAACTCAAAAAAATGAATAGTAAACACATAGAAACAAACGTATGGGTGCATCCTGCAGGTTATTTTTAACTTAAAAAATATCATTCTTGAGCCGGTCATGGTGGCGTACGCCTTTAATCCCAGCACTCTGGAGGCAGAGGTAGGAGGATTGCCATGTTTCAAGGCTACCCTGAGACTCCATAGTGAATTTCAGGTCAGCCTGGGCTAGAGTGAGACCCCACCTTGAAAAACCAAAAAAAAAAAAAAAATCTTTCTTTCTATTATCAACAACTTACTTCAAAAAGTAACTTGTAGAGAATGATGCATAAAACTTTGTTTAGATCTAAATATTTTTACAAGGAGAGATTATTTATATCCAATCATTTCACAGTGATTGAAATATAATTGATGCTAAATTAATGTGAAGTCATGAATGCCATAAATTCATTTTGTTAGTCAGCATGTCATTGCTGTGACAGAATACCTGAAATAATTCAATATGTAGGGGAAAAAAAAAAACATTTATTTAAAATCACACTTACAAGTTTCAGCCTAGGACTGATTTTTCCCATCCCTCTGGGCCTTTGGCAAAGCAGACCATCATGGAGAGGGACACGCAATACAGCAAAATTGCTAAAGGCACCGTGGCCGAGGAGAGGAGGGGCTGAGGAAAGGTGGGACATGCGCCCCAGCATCTCCTTCCAGGCCATTTCCCCTGTGAGCTTAAATCCTTCATTAGGTCTTAATTCCTGTTTAGTTTCATCACTTCCCAATAGCATTGGAAACCAAACTAATACACAAGCCTTTGGAGACATTTACAGTCCAAATTACAACTTCTATACCTAAAAGAAAAAACAAAGCTGCATGTTTCTCTGTAAATTGATAAAACAGAATTCATCAGATGTTATATAAGACAAAGAGAAGTCAGACAAAGCTCAATATATTTCCTGGAAATTAATTTTGCCATTGGATTATGTGCTTTACTTTATATTTGCACAGCTAGATATCCTGTGCAACTGATGCTTTCAACATGCACAAGCACAAAAATCCATTATATTCATGTATTTTAAATACTTTATTTTTATTTATTTATTTGAGAGACAGGGGTGAGGGGCAGAAATAGAATGAGAATGGGCACACCAGGGCCTCCAGCCACTGCAAACAAATAAACTCCAGAAGCATGTGCCACCTTGTGCATCTGGCTTACATGGGTCCTGGGGAATTGAACCTGGGTCCTTTGGCTTTGCACTTTGCAGGGAAGTGTCTTAACTGCTAAGACATCTTTCCAGCCCTGAGGGGTTTGTTTGTTTGTTGTTTGTTGGTTGGTTTTATTTTGGTTTTGGTCTTCAGTTAGAACAATTTGGGAAAGCCAGAATTCAAAGACATACAGTAGTAGAGAGACTAGAAGCCATTGAGAACAATGTACAGAAGAGCTAGATTGTTCTAAATGTCACAGGGCAGAAGCATGAGGAAAGTTACAGGTTAAGATGTGTCTGAGCCAGCACTAGGATAAAAGAACTAGTGACAATTTTTTTTTTTCCAGTTCATCCCAACAGATTTCATTTACTTCTGAGAGAGAAGCAAGTAGCTAGCTTTAATCATAAAGTAAGTGACATAAAGTAAGTGTAAGACCTACATGGAGAGAGAAAGTGTTATAAAGTCAGTTACGTCAAAACAAACACCAATAGGCTAGAGGATAAAAAATAATGATTTTCATTAAAAGAGGGGGAAAATTTAGCCACGTTTGAGGAAAATACCTGCCAATGTGATTCAATGGGTCCAATAAAACCAAGAGGAGGCACTTTACAATTCTGTGCTGTGGTTGATGCCATATTACTCAAACTAAGGCTTTCTCAGTGACAAGAAAAAGAAAAAGTTGGAAGTAAGATTTCAATGAGAATTTCTTCATAACTAAGGACAACTGCCCTCCTCTATCATAAATAGAAATGTGCATTTAGGTGAAATGGGACTGCGAATTTATTTGAAGGCAGTTTTAAGCACTAGTTCTAGAAATTGTTACTGTCTCTTGAAATAGTCTGAACAAGATATATTGATGCTATAAGCTCTGACGCAAGGGTGATTAGCAGCCATCACTGGCTGTTTTGGAGAATTCATAAAGGATCTTCGCACAAAATGATCTGCAAAGAAAACATCCATAAGGATGATCTATTACTAGACTACTTGACACTTCATCATCTGAGAAAATGCTCACACTGACATTTCCCTCCCATGATTCATTTAAAAGTATCATACCCCTTTTAAAGTCCGTATATACATAAGTATATATATACATATTTTTTTTGAGGTAGTGTCTTAGACTAACCCTGTTGACCTGGAATTCACTATGAAGTCTCAGGCAATCCTCGAACTCACAGCAATCCTTCTATCTTGGCCTCCTGAGTGGTGGGACTAACAGCATGCATAAATACTATTGGGAGATATGGACTCTATTTAAAAAAATCTGACTTTGAAATTAAATAGTGCTGGAATTTCAACTGCAGTAAAATAAATTCAGTAAAATTAGTAATAAGAGGGCAAACTTCACCCATATATCTTAATTATATAGTCAACAGTGCAAGGAATAATTCTATCAAAACACTAAATGTATTAACATTAAATCAGCCTTATAGACTAACTGGAGGGAATAGACACCTATAATAACATAAATAAAATGTAAATGATTGTTGTTAAATATGTTGTTTATAAAAGAAAATTAATGTGTTCACATTTCTAGAACAACACTATTGATAACATAATGGTATCTATTCTCCATAATAAGTCAGTACACTCCCACCTTCCTTATTCCATCTTTACCTTCTTTTCTATAAAGCAAAGTAACTCTTGAATGACTCTTCAGTGATTGGCAAAAGAAAAAAAAAATTAAGAATTCACTTTTAGGGTCAGTATACTCAAGTTCAAATATCAGCTGTAATAGCAACTCAATAACTGGGAGTCACTTATTAATTCCAACCTTATATGAGCTGTGAGTATTTCTAAGGATCAAGTAAAGAGTACCTATGTCATTATTAGGTACATTAGGCTAAGAACAGAGGATGCTGTAGTAATTTGTACCATTTTCAATGGCCAAATATTTCCTCTTACAAAACAACATAAAAATAAGAACTGGGGCTGGAGAGATGGCTTAGTAGTTAAGGTGCTTACCTACAAAGCCTAAGAACCCAATTCACCTCCCCAGAACCCTCATAAGCCAGATGCACAAGGTGACACATGCACACAAGGTGGCACATGCATCTGGAGTTGGATTGCAGTGCCTGGAGTCCTGGCATGCCAATTCTCTCTCTCTCACTCTTCCTCATATATAGAAAAATGTTTAAAAAAATTTAAAAAAGGAAATAAGGACAACTCCTTCAAAGGCTCCAGAGTCATCTGGAAAGATGGGGCAATATGGAAACTTACTTTTTTGGACAGCAGAAGACCCAGAAGCCATGGATTGTTACTAGACAATTTTCAGTGCCAAGGATGGGGTACCTTCAGTGAGTTGTTGGCCAGGGAGGTCCTTGATGCTCTCAAAACATTACAGGTTATTACCGAGGCTCCTGGTTTCCCACCAGGAAAAGATGGTATGACCATATTGCTGAAGACTCCACATACTTGGGCTGCAAGGTCACTGAAAAATTCTGCTAGACCTGAGCTATAAACCTCCTCCATGTAGATCAGGTGGCAGAAAGATGGGAAAAGCTATGCTGGATGCAGTTCAGTGGGAGAGAGTGAAATCACCAGTATAGATACTCAACAGTGAACACTGTAAGCCTTAAATTTAGCCAACTAGGCCAAATGAGCCAACAAGTGCAATAGTGGCATGTCTGTAATAGGGGGGAAAAAATTGCTCTCTAATTGGACTGGAGGCTCACTCCATGAGAGGAAATACTTGCCTGATACTGAAAACCTATCACAGGGGTAGTCATGAGCCCTAAGGGTGTAACATGTGCTGGTATCTGCCTAAATGTATATACTATGCTCACCAAACTGCCCAGTAAGCACTTCTTTTAATGTTAATATCCATATATTAATGCTATTCTTACTTTTTGTTAGAGAAGCTTCTCTTTTCAGATGGCAGTGACCTTGGGATAACTCAGAAGGCACCACAGTGCTGAAAAGAAGTGATAGAGAAGTGCTCAGCACTGAAACATTTCTATCACACCTCCCAAGGCTCTGAATCCATTGCAGAAGAGGTGGCAGAAAGAATGTAAGAGCCAAAGGAAGGGTAGGACTCCTTACAACATGCTCCTCCAGGCACAAAATGGCCTGGATATCCATGACCTCACAGTGCCGGACATAACCTACACAAGACAATCATAGTAGGAAGAAAAGATGATGACATCAAGATAAAAGAGGGGCTAATTGACATGGTGGGAGGGGTATAATGGAGAGTGGACTTGCAAAGGGAAAAATGGTGGGAGGAAGGGAATTACCATAGGTTATTACTCATAATTATGGAAGTTGTCAATAAAAAATAAATTTAGGGGGGAAGGAGGACATTACCATGAGATATTTTTTATAATCATGGAAGTTGTTAATTAAAAAAATTTTTGAAAAATAAATAAATAAATTTTAGAAAGAATGTAAGAACTAGAGGATGGGGAAGAGTGTTATGAAATGCTATCTTCTGAGAAAAATGTAGTTATTACATTTATGAACTCACAATAGCTGTGCTAACCCACATAAGACCTGTACAAAATAGGATCCATCAACATTTTTTCATGGATGAGAAGGTAGCTCATTAGGTCCCAATCCTCTCTGGGGAGTTATTGGTTGCCAGGGCAAATAGAAACATTTTCTTCAAGTTTCCTTTGCCCAGGAAATAACCTCCCACCCATCTGCATGCAAGCAATCATAATTTAACCCAGTTTATCATACACACACACACACACACACACACACACACGTAGAAGAGGGGATAATTGAGAAGAAAGAGTTCAGAGAAAGTGAGAGGGAATATATGAGAAGGCAATGGGGTGAATGTGATCAAAATAGGAAAACAGCTAAGAAAATCATTTTGGGAAAATAGTGACTATTAGGAATTTGGTATGGTCCAGCTGTTTTGAATGATATTGGATATCATGAACAATAAATTATAGCAATAACACTATCAATTAAAGCAGTCAAGGTAACTCTGAAAGGACCTAGAGGAGGTTGTCTTCTCCAGGCTGGAGTTGATAGGATGATGTCATGGCCTCGGATTGCTCAGACCTCAGGTCTTAACCATCATGCCTTGAATAAAGACCTGGATATTTCAGTGAGCTTCTCTGATTTTAAACAGTAGCAAAAGCCCACACTGAAAGACTAACCCAACTGTCTATTGGATGTTTTATAAGGCTGACAGTTATAAATCATATTGAGAGCTAAAGAGAATTTAAAGTCCCAACTTTGTTGCAATCTCCCCTGTTGCTCAGAGTATGTGATGTAGCATAATGGTCGTGCTGGGACGTGCATGAAACCTCAACCTCCTGCAAGCTCCCATGGTAAGACTACAGTGCAATCATTAAGAATCTGAGGAAGAGACAGTGTTTTCTGTGGCCATGACTTCTTCATTTGAAAATGGTTTCTGGTGAGACCTAGATGACATATTTGACAATTGCAGATGGTAATGATTACAAGCTGTACTGACTTTAATAAGAAATAAAAATGAAAATAGCTGTGCTGGGGTTTGTTTTTAACTCTTTCCTTTTTAAGGCAGTTTTCATATTGCTTCTATGATGTAGGGAGTGATATGATGGGGGGCGGGAAGCACAGGGACAATGCGGTCTGCATGTTATCAGTCAGAATGTGCATGTTGCTTTGTGGAGTTAGTGACATCACTCCATACACTGACCCCACAGGGGTCAGATTGGAAAGAAATGAGTACAGAGAGACATTTATCTTTCTTTTTTATGTGATAGATAGATAGAGAGAGAGAATTGACACACCAGGATCTCAGCCACTGTAATTGGATTCCAGACTTGTTCTCTCCCTGTGTGCATGTGTGACCTTGCTTGCTTGTGTCACTTTGTGCATCTGGATTACGTGGTACGTGGAGAGTCAAGCATGAGTCCTTAAGCTTCACAGGCAAGTGCCTTAACTGCTAAGCCATCTGTCCAGCCCCATTTATCTTTCAATTCTGTTTCCCTTATTCTTATAACTCCTGCTTCACCCTCCCTACCTAGAATCTTTCCTGCTCCATGAGATGACAGTGTTTCAGCTCCCACAGAGATCCCAACAAGCTGAGCAGCGTTCAAAGTTTTCTCCTCACCATCAGGAGCAGTAGGTTCTGCTTCTGTGATTTGCAAGTTGAAGTAACCACCCTTCCACACTGAGGCCATGCAGCAGAGTAAACAAGGGTTCCTTTAAGAATTGTCCTCAATGTAACACTTTGTGTAATCCAGAGATGAGAGAATTGTCCTGGAGATCTTGAATAGATTTGACTTTGGGATTACTGAAATATTCTGAAGAAAATAATAGAAATGTAGAACTTTGGCCATACTTTCTATAGTGAAGTTCTGAGGGATATATCTGATTACCTTATATATTTATTCCTCATTCTTTTGCTCCTTTATTTCTTTTACTCTTTTCCCTTCTTCTCTACCTCCTAATTACTCCCATTAAATGCAAAGAAAAAAGCACAGTCACCAAAAATCTACCAATACATAATTTACTTCCAATGTTTTCTCTCCATTGCTAACATTTATTCTTAAGGGAAGCAGAAAGAAGACAGAGATAAAAGATCCACCTCCAAACAAAGACTGCTTTCTTGCCATTTCCCATTTGAGAACTTCCAGTCCCTTTCAAGGTCATTTGGTGTTTGTTTGCTTGCATAGTGATAGCCTCCTGCTCCCTAGTGCTTTCTTAAGTTTAAATTAGTTTTCAATAAAGAGGCACTTGCACCGTGCAAGGGGGAAGCATTGTTTTTAGTACACTTGTAACTAACACTGCTGGTCCTTGGGGAGTTTCAAAGGACCTCAGAGGCAATAGTTCCCTACCCGGGAGCAAAGAAGCCATTACAGCTTGTACTGGAAGATTTAATAGGTGTCATAATTTATCATGTAAACCGAAAAGTGTTTCTTAATTAAGTGCGTACGTTAATGAATTTTTTAATTTGATCCCTGTAAGTACCTTGCTATACTAATTGCAATATTCCACACATTAGTCATCCGCTGTTGCCCTTGGCTATTTTCTACCCTGATAGAAGAGAAAGAGAGCTTTACAGTTAAAGTTCATTTAACTCTTTCCACCCAACAAATTATATTTAGTCTTACTCATATTGGAGTGACAGCTGTAGTTGAATTTCCCTCAGCTTTCAGAGCCCTTGTATGTGGAAACCATCAGAACTTCCAGATAGTTTTCAAAAATCAGTGGGCTGTGATAACAGGCCAGAATCCAAGGACATGCCTTTTCCCAAGGGGGCACTGTCATTATATCTCCTAAGACTGGACAGGTTTATAAGGACAAGAAAGAAGCAATGCTCTTGTTTTCTTTTATTCTGCCCTGTGGCATGATTAATGAAAAGCTTACATTTGAATAACACTACCCAAGCCCAAACCATTTGAAGGAAATACTAAAACTTGGAGCTGAAGAGGTAGCTTGGTGACTAAGGTATTGCCTCCAAAGCCTAAACACCCTAGTTTGACTCCCCCAGCCCTACATAAGCCATATGCACATGGTGGTGCATGCAGCTGGAGTTCATTTGCAGTGGCTAGAGGCCCTGGCACACCCATTCTCATTCTCTCTCTCTCTCTTTAATAAATAAATAAATGTAATTTTAAGAAATTAAAATGAAACTTAGGTGTAGCTAGCTGACTGAGTATAATATCTACAATAAATGAAGCATTCCATGTAATAAAAAGCACTTAGGACATAATGTGAAGTCCAAAAGTATAATATTATTATATATTATGATAAAATATTATTATAACAATGAAAAAATGTTTGCAAAGTAAAATATTTAGAAACTATTGTGCTCAGACATTTACTGATAACTTATGGTACTAAGATTATAGAAAACTTTTAAATAATTTCTATACTTATGTATATTCCAATTATAATAAAATATCCACATATAATTTAATAAAAAGAGCCACCATTTTTGAAAACTTCCAAAATATTACTTCATAGGCAAACTTTTGCTTCAAACTGTATTTCACTGAGAGATATTCTTTATTTAAACATATATGATGAGCTGGAGAGATGGCTTAGCGGTTAAGCGCTTGCCTGTGAAGTCTAAGGACCCTGGTTCAAGGCTCAGTTCCCCAGGACCCACGTTAGCCAGATGCACAAGGGGGCGCATGTGTCTGGAGTTCATTTGCAGTGGCTGGAGGCCCTGGCCTGCCCATTCTCTCTCTTCTCTCCCTATCTGCTTCTTTCTGTCTCTGTCATTATCAAATAAGTAAATAAAAATAAACAACAAAAAAACATATATGATATAAACATCTAAGATAACTTTTATATATTCAAATTTGACCACAGTTAAGTAAATAAAACCTGTGATTACAAGGTATTATGAAAGAAAAATTAAAACTTTCTGATTCTTCTTTTGCATTAAGCTAACAGATTACATAGGTCAAGAGAACATAACTTTATTATAATAAGCTACCCTTGATTTACTTACATTTAGAGGTTCATAATTTTCTTTCATGTGCTATGTATAATCACATGTTAATAATATTGAACTTTGTATGAAAATTTGTTAACTTAGAAAATAAGACAAATATTCTCTAGTTGACACAATTATCAGTGCCTTATATTTATATTTTAAAAAGAATTTTTGGGCTGTAGAGATAGCTTAGTTGTTAAGGTATTTGCCTGCAAAGCCTAGCAACCCAGGTCAATTCTTCAGCACCCACATAAAGCCAGATGCACAAAGTGGTACATGCATCTGGAGTTCATTTGCAATGGCCAGTGGCCCTGGCTTGCCCATTTTCATTCTCTCTCTTTTTCTGCTTTCAAATAAATAAATAAATAAAATAATTTTAAAAAAGAATTCTTATACTCACAAGAACTTGTTTTGTCTCTTATGTCTAATATGGCTAGTGGTGAGTAAAGTTACTTAAACTGTCTCTGATATGTCAAACTAATGGAATTGTTAGAGTGCCTAGCTAAATTTGATTTTCAGATAAACAAGAAATAATTATCAGGTAAACATGTTGCCAGTGCAATTTGCTAGATCTATCAACTTTACAAATGAAGGAATTTAGATGCCTCAGAATCAAATAGACAAATGTGTTTGCTTAATGCAAATTTTCCAAACCAGAATTTTACTTTTCAAGGGTTGCAGTTCAGTAATCAAAAATAAAAATAAAGTAAAATAAGCCTCCTTACTCCAAGTGTATTTTTTTTTTCATAAAGACAGCAAAATCTAGAATTTGGGGATCACTGCTATAAAGCATTAGTTCTCACATTTAATCTATACTAAAAATCACCAAGATACTTTGAAATAAAGATTCTCATTTGAAGGGTGGGTTGGAAAGTGAGGTTCTGCATTTCTATCAAGCAGCAGGACAACTGATACTGCTGGCCTCAAAGCCACATTTCAATTAATGACAGAGTTAGATGACCTCTGATATCTCTATTAGGGTTAGAGTTTGAATCTGTAACATTTTTCATACATATATTCATTTGCTTTGTTAAATTTCATTTTCAAACAAATATTGATAAATTTCCAATAATTATTTTTACCCAGTAGATTATTACTCAGATAACTCAGGATGGTATTGTGACATCGAACTTTTGGCTTACTTTGATTGGGAACAGGTAGTAACAACACATAAATCAGAACAGTCATAATATTTTCATTTGGGACTTTTCTGCTCCATTCATTCATTTAATTGAATCCCTACCCTATATCAGGTACTATTATGGATCAGCAAGGAAAGCTTACCAGTGAAGCACAGAAGCTCATCTCAAATGGAACTTGGTCAACTTGATTTTGACTTTACAGTCCCACAACTCTCTCCCTTCATCCTTATGTTTGACTTGCTCTCTTCTTAACCTGTGAATTGAAGCTGCATTTTCGTCTAGACAACACTGAAGTCTCAGCTTACGTTAGCACCATAAGATTTCTCTAATTTTTCTATCACTGTTTGGTGGTGGCTGTTTCACATGATCTGAACGTATGTAGTACTTTATATACATATCTATGTACTATTTTCAGTCACCCACCCCACAAATTCATAAATAGCAAGCTTGTATGCTTTCTCCACTGTGATAATCAGTACGTACTTACAGATCCAGTGAGTTTCTTTTTCTTTAAACCCAAATTAATTGAAAATTTCATGTTTGTAATTAGATGTAGAAACTTAAACACAGATAAGTTCTGTGAGCATTTTGTTTCTTTATATAAGTCTACATAGAAAATATAGCAACTAATTCATTGCCTTATTTCAGACATTTGGATATATATTATGAATGGAGCCACATACAAATAACATTTATATTAAATTATCCCTATATATGATCTATTTTTAATTGTTTTATGATTTTAAATGCTTCTAGAAATATTGAGGAAAGCATTATATGTGGCAAGAGAAAGATAATATTGTTTTTCCCTATATTCAAATAACTGGAGTGAGATGTGGCAGAACAGAGAAATTAGGAGAGGAAGAACAAAAGAGGTGTGTGTTGGGGGGGTAGACAAGCTTGCATTTGGAAGTTTGTCCAATGTTATATATGTTTTATAAACATTTTATTTATTTAGTTAGTTAGTTATGAAAATGTCAGGGCCCCAGCCACTGGAAAGGAACTCAAGATGAATGTGCCACCTCTGCATCTAGCTTACATGGGTACCAGGGAATCAAACCTGGGTCCTAAGACTTCTCAGGCAAGTGCCTTAACTGCTAAGCCTCTCTCCAGCCCCTATAAAACATTTTAAAAATCACCATATGCTGTTAGCTCATAAGTGGACATTCATGAGTATTTCTAGAATGAAGGCTATGAGTTTCATAATTACATGAGCAGACAAGCCAGTCTCCTCATGATTCAGGTTTCAATATGTGGAAATTGTACTCTTAATTCACTCCTACTATCAGTTAATCAGATCCCACACGTCAGAACCTGACCACAGAGCTCAGAAGCTGCTGGTCTAATTATTGATCAAACCAATAAGACTGAGAAGCAAATCAGCCCACACACTCTGGAAAGTGGACGCTCCATTATCAGTACCTCCCACTGTGCTCTGAATACATTATTGACTCGCTTTAGCTGGAGGTTCTTCTGACAAGCTTATGTGTGCAATTAAGTGGATTACATGGAACATGTTAAATAGTCTAAGAACTTCCCAGGCTGGAAAAGCTTTGAACCTCAGCACGAGACCCAGGAAATCAATATTAACTCTGCAACATCCTGTACTCAATGGGACAGACACTCTCCAGGCAGGTGGCTTTCCTTGCAAAATTAAGACAAATTCTGGCCTCATGTTTTAAGAAAGATATTATTAATTCCATCCTTTGTTATACTAGTGTAAAAACAAAGGTAAAACTGCACCAACTAAATCTTACTTTTGTTTGCATTTTAAAGTACCACATGCTGTCTCGGTTACCATAGTACTTTCTGGAAAATATTGTTTCTCTGTTGTTTTCTAAATATTTAAAAATATTTTTCTCATCCTTGTAGATTATAATAAGTTATTTTTTCAGTAGACTTGTATACAATGTTATTGACACTATCAGTGTGGATATCATTAAGTAGAGATTCTAGCATGGCATAGTCCAAACTTTTATTCAAAGACCATTTATCTGCATCTAAAAGCAAAACATGGGTAAAGTAAAATAAAAGTAATAGTTTGACCTATATTCTTTTTTTTTTAAATATTTTTTTGTTCATTTTTTATTTATTTGAGAGTGACAGACAGAGAGAAAGACAGAGAGAGAATGGGCAAGCCAGGGCTTCCAACCACTGCAAACGAACTCCAGACGCGTGCGCCCCCTTGTGCATCTGGCTAAAGTGGGACCTGGGGAACCGAGCCTTGAACCGGGGTCCTTAGGCTTCACAGGCAAGCGCTTAACCGCTAAGCCATCTCTCCAGCCCTGACCTATATTCTTAACAATACACACACACACACACACACACACACACACACACACACACACACAATGGATTTTCAAGACATCTTGTCAAACATTATGGCAAATCCTAAGTATGATATGAAGACAATTTCACTGGCACCAATAAGTGTTTGGAAAGGCTTATAGAAAAATTTTAAATATGTCAGCATCATTGGGATCAGTAAGAAGTCTAGAGACATAGGACTTTGATGTACACTCTACGATATTGCTATTATTATTTAATGTCACATAAGAGAAAATGAAGCCTCTGCATATGATGGAGCATGGTTATTATTGATATGTTAAAGTACTGCTACTCATTTTGTGAGTTTTCTTAAAGTGTAAACCTAGTAACTATAAGCAATTTGAAGCTTCTTGAGCCCTTAAGAAACGATGTAACTTTATTGTTGCTGTTTCTTTCATTCTAAGTGAAATAGCATACTAGGGAATTAAAAATGCAATAAGATGTCAAAATGATGCAAATCTCTCCTACTCCCATATTAGAGATCTGCTGCTTGGACACTATTACCATTGAAAAACACAGAAAGGAGAGAGAAGCTCTAACCATGGCCTGAGGGTCTAACACTTTGGTCTTTCATTATGAGAAAATGGAAGGGCTAAATAATGCCTTCCTTGATGCTCTAAATGGTAAAATTAGGAGATAGTCAATAAACCTTAGAATTGCCTCATATATTCAGAAAACAGTTGGTATTTCTTTCATTATCTTCAGTATTTTCTTTGGATATGGGTTTTCATATGGATTATGTGCATACTAATTTTTAAAATTTTTGTTTATTTTTATTTATTTATTTGAGAGTGACAGAAAAAGAGGCAGATAGAGAGAGAGAGAAAGAATGGGCACACCAGGGCCTCCAGCCACTGCAAATAAACTACAGATGTGTGCACCCCCTTGTGCATCTGGCAAACGTGGGTCCTGAGGAATTGAGCCTCGAACTGGGGTCCTTAGGCTTCACAGGCAAATGCTTAACCACTAAGCCATCACTCCAGCCCAACATATTAATTTTTATATGCATGAAATATTGAAGTGTCAGTGCCCAGAATAGAAGTTAACAACAAAAAGACTTTGAGAGTTACCTTTGAATAAAAAACGTAATCATCTTAAAATTAATTTTTAATTTTATTTTAAGGAAAACGATGATATCTACTTAAAATAAAAAAAACATATGTAGGAGCTGGAAGAAGTTTTAGCTTACGTTGATTGCTCTATCACTAAAAAGTAAGTTTTGTTAGAGCAAGGAGTATCTTAAGCTTATCTACCACTACATTTCTTTAAGGTAGATTTTGATACTAAATGAAGTTCAAGAAAATAATTTTGATGATGTATAGTCCTTTATATTAGTGCAAGTAGAAGGAATCATAAACACCTGTGTTAAAATTGTATTTATTTTATTAACTATGGTTTACAATTATAAAAGGCTACCTACAAATATTTGTACGTAAGAGTCTTTTCTGAGAATACAAGTAAGACAACACAGTCATTTAAAAATCCAATAACTAATAGAAAAAATAAACAACATATTAGTAAAGAAAGCTCAAGGGTTAAAACTAAGTTAATATTTCATTTACCTCTTGCCTAACAAGAAAAATGAGAACTAGTATTGCTGCAAAGTTACTGCATGCTAAAATGAAAAAGAATACACTTAAAGAATTCTCTTTAGCCTTTGCAAAAATCCACCCAAATCACACCAGATACATAAACCTACATAGAACCTTTAGGAGCCATGGCTTCCACAGAGCTGAGTTCAATCTCCTGTTTCCATTTCAATAGTCTTGACCCTACTTCTAGTAGATTTGGAGGCCATCTTCTTTGTTTATTTAGCATCCATTGTATTTTTTCTGTGCTCTGAAGAACTTCCTTGAATTATATTTTTTGGTAATTTGGGAAGATAGGATTCTCATTCAAGGCTCTTGGAATAGTCAGGGTTCTTTGGAAGAGAGAAACAACTGCCTATATGATTATGAAAACTAGGTCTCAAATTATGGAAAGCTGGCTAGGTAGTGACCCAGGAAAGCCAATGTACAATTTCTGTCCCAAAATGGTGTACTGCCGATCAAAAAAATAAAAATAAAGTAGGTAAGTTTACGACCTCAAAAGAGCTGATGATTCAATTCACATCAGAAGATGAGAAAAATCAGTAGCACAGTTCACAGGCGATTAATCCAGGGAGAATCACTGTTTTGTTCTATTTGGATTGACAGTATGGCCCTAACTATATTAGGTAAGGCACACAGGTCTTAATCTTATCTAGAAATACCCACAGTCACATCCATTATAATGCTGATTTAATGTCCAGTACTTCATGTCCAGTCAAGTTGATACAAAATTAGACATCAAACTCTTATAAATAAAATTGTTTTAAATTTATTTTTGTAAAATATGTCTGAAAATATTAGGACAAGAAATTTCACTCATAATTTCTATTAAATGCGATTTTAAAAATCAAAATAACACAAGTAAAATATTTTGAGAGGATATTTGGCATTGTGGGAATTTGTCTTAATTACTTAACATAAGCTATTCAAATCAATCAAATTTTATTTGCAAATCTACCACAAAATTTACCTACTAAGCCTTAACTATTTTATGAACAATATCAAAGAATTTTACTTATAACAATATGAATATTCACTTAGCAATGTGAGTGAATAGCTTATCATGAAATCATTGTCCTTTTCATAATAGGAAACTGAGATCTCATTTAGAGCCTATGCTAAATCTATTTTTTGTTTAGCTTCCTTTAAATTATAGCAACTATAACTAAAATACTTTAAATATATCAATATATTATAATTCAGCCTACATAAGATAGCCATGTCTAACACATTACTCATCCAATGCATGCATATTCCTAAAATCTGAAGTTTTCTCTGTAAAAAGGGCCAACAAAAATTTCTTACATTTAATTCTCATATTTCAAATTTTCTGGTCTATAGGATTTTTAAGATAATTTTTTTTTTTTAGCAAATAAGTCATATTTGCTCTGGAGCCAGCAGAAGCCTTCCTCAGAAACAGATGTCCATAGATAAGTGTCACTGTATTCATAGTAACCGGAAGCCATTGTTTCCCCACATGGAAGTGGGCATTGCTTTTGCTTACTATAATTCAAGGATCCAAGAGTGTTTTAGAATTTAGTGGCCACTAATGATCTTTCTTCATGCTTCTCAAGTTCTCATTTCAATTCTGAGCCTTGGGAATTACTTTCAGGTCTCCCCTATGGCCAGGAATTGGGATACTGATCAAATCCCAACTCGCCTCTAGCAATCCCTCTGAGCTCATTTCTCCTATCTTCTCTAATGAGTGAGGAGCAAGGGAGTTATCTGCTCTGTTCTCACTAACTTACATTTAACATGTCATGGCAATCTCCACACATGTACATAATGTATTTTGATCATAATCCCCTTCCATTACCTTCTTTTGACCCATCCCCCTCACATCTTTATTCCCCCAAATTCCATCATGAAGACTTAAATTGTCTTGGATCCTTAATGAGTTTTAAGGGACTGATTTAGGTTTGGTCACATTCATACTCTGAATCCTCTACCAATTTACTTACACACGCATGACTTGAGCCATCCTTTCTTTATTGCCAACCTGACTGTTGCTCTGTTAGAAGAGTACTCACAGGAATGAGAAAGTCACCAGCAGAGCTGAATGAAGTTACAGGTTTCCTGAACTTTTGAGTTAATTCAAAGAAAGAGAACAAGGTATCAACTATGCAGAGACCAAAGAGAACCCGATGTGCCCTAAACAGATAGACATTTAAGCCAATTTGCTCTCACCCCATTTCTCAACATTGGCCCAAAAATCTTCTCTAGTGCCTAAGAGCTCATGCTCCCTGCAGATTCCACAGACTGACATCTTTGAACTTTGATTAGCCGATTTCGTGCAGCTCAGGGCCTGACTTCAATCACTCTGGCCTTGAAAATTGTTCAACCTGGATGCAGTGGCACAACACAGAGCAAGACCTGTGGCTGGGTCTCAGTCCTCATTACAGCCCAGAGACTTCAGGACATTGTTTACAGGGCTGGAACATATTCCTTGTGGGTGGCCAATTAGCGTTTCCCCACGGCTTCTGCTCTGTGAATGCTTAAGGGCAATCATCTCCGGCTAACTACAAGGGGAGGGTAGGGAGAAGCAATCTCACCAAATCAACTGACAACAGCTTGAAGTAATATTAGCCCTGTTACATGAAGACAAGTGCTCTCCACCCAATGAAGTCAGAGACTGACACCACTCAATAAATCACTGCAGCATTCTTGGAAGCTGAGCATCGGTTCTGAGCCATTAATTTCAGTGCAGTCTTTTGACAGGGTGTTTTGAGAGCATGAAAGAATACATTAAAAGAATGCTTTCTTGAGCTAAATTTTAAGAGCAAATTCTTCTATGTCACCAACCTAGCAACCTATTTAAGCTATACAATTATCAAATAAATCTCTTGATAATGTCTTATCACTCAGGAGATAATGCAATATAGATGCCTCCCTAGACTCTACCTCCATAGAATTTCATGAAGCTTCAGAAACAGGTCTCTGAATGCTTGAATGAGGCTAGAAACACACCAAATTTCCTTCTAATGGCCACACACCAACTGACAGTATCAAAAAAGGATTCTTCCACCTTCTATCCAGATTGCCCCCTACCCCTTAACTGGTTATATCTTGTAGAATGCTAGTCAGAATGAGGGTTTCCATGAAACTGATTCTTAACGCTGACTTTATTTGTGTGTGGTTCCCTGCCCACCATCCCCACCTCCACCCCTTCACTCTCCTCACACCCCCCACATTCTATCTTTCTCTCAACCTATCCTGAAACCCCTCCTTTTTCCCCACCACATTTTTTCTCTTTCTTGGTCTCACTCGAGTTTCATACCTATATTCCTGTTGCTAACTACCCTTTCACTCAGTTCCATTTGATCTCAGTTAGGAACCTTATTTGAGAGTGTACATACAAAGTTTGTCTTTCTGTACCTTCATGGTTTTGCTTATAATGAATTTTTTTTCCAACTCCTTCCATTTTCTTGCAAATTTCATTTTTCGTTACTACTGTATAGAACTACATTGTGTATATGTACCACATCTTCATTATCCATTCATCAGTTGATGGGTATCTGGGCTGATTCCAGTTCCTAGTTATTGTGAATAGAGCTGCAATAAACATGGTTGAGTAAGTATCTCTGTAGTAAAGAGTGGAGTCTTTAGGGCATATGCCCAGGAGTGGTATAAGTAGATCAAATGATGGGTCTCTTTTCATCTTGTTTAGGAGTCTCCCTACTGATTTCCATAGAGGCTGTACCATTTTGCACTCCCACCAGCAGTGAGTTCCTCTTTCCCCATAGCCTTGCCAGTATTTGTTGTCATTTGACTTTTTGATGTATACCATCCTGATTGGAGTGAGATGAAATCTTAGAATCATTTTTCTTTGCATTTCTCTGGTGATAAAAGATGTTAAGTGTCTCCTTAAATGAATAATGGACATTTCTGTTTCTTCCTTTGAAGATTCTCTGTTCAATTCTCTACCCCATTTTTTTTATTGGGTTGTGTAATTTTTTTATTACTTAGTTTTTTGAGTTGTTTGATTCTAAATATTAGTCAAAGGTATAACTGGTGAGATTTTATCACATTCCATGGGATGTCTATTGACTCTGATGATGCTTTGCTTGTCTGTATAGTAGCTTTTAATTTTCTAAACCAGTGATTGAGTATTGATCTAATTTCCTGAGATACTGGGGTCTTATTTAGGAAGTCTTTCTCTACACCTATGTCATAGTGTTCTACCTGTTTTTTCTTTTAGATTTTTATACAGTTTCAGGTCTTGTATTGAGATTCTTAATCCATTTGGAGTTGACTTTTGTGCAAGGTGAGAGAAATCAGTCTAATTTCATTCTTCTGCATCTGTACCATTGAAGATATTGTCTTTTCTCCCCTCTCCTCTCCTCTCCTCTCCTCTCCTCTCCTCTCCTCTCCTCTCCTCTCCTCTCCTCTCCTCTCCTCTCCTCTTCTCTTCTCTTCCCTTCTCTTCATTGTTTTGTATGTCTGTGTTTGAGCCAGTACCATGCTGTTTTAGTTACTATGACTTGTAACCTTAAAATTAGGTATGGTGATACCTCCAGATATATTTCTTTTGCTGAGGACATTTTTGATTATCTGAGTCTTATGTTTTTCCATATGAATTTGAGACAGGTTTTTCTATCTCTATTGAAGAATGTTGCTGTACCACAGTCTCTAGCTGGCAAATCCAAGGTCCAGAATTTGGTTATCCCCCACAGTGAGCTGTTGGCCAGGGAGACCCATGAGATCCCTGAAACAATGTAGCCCATTGACAAACCTCTTGATTACCTACTAGAGCTAAAAGATAAAACCCTATTGCTGAAAAGGCCACAGCTGAAGTCACAGGACATTATAACAGCATGCTGGAATCAGAAAGGAAACTGGCTCCCTCATGGCTAGCCCTCATAGTTCTGGAGAGCCCTACTAGAGCTTCCAGAGGAAAATGGTTATCAACAGCTTGAATAAACAAGGGACCCTGTAGACTACAAAATCAACCAGCTAGACAAGAAGTACATATTTGTGCAATAGTGGCACACAACCTCCACAGAAAACCAAGTGTTCTCTGATTAGATACAAGGCCTGCTCAGTGGGAGGGAACTTAAATCTGGTAATGGAAACTAAATCAGAATGCCCTAAGCAGGAAGGAGTGGGATATCATACCAATGATCTCCTAGACAACTTTGCATACCTCTCTAATCCAAATTGTTCTCATGCTTAGTTGGAGAATCTCTTATTTTATAGATGGCAGAGAAAGTGGAGGAGAGCCTAGATCCATCAGTAAGACAAGAAGATATCCGACTGCCCACAATGAGACTTTCCACCTCTAGCACATCTGGCAGGACCCAGGAAAAATTGCAGAGGATGTGGCAATATGGATACTGCTCTTACTGCTAGCCTGACAACCAGCCATAGGCTGATGGTGATAGACACTTAGAATAACCAAAACCTATGAAAACAGCATTCCAGAGACTACAAATAACTCATTGGTAAATCAGACTGCCAACAGGCCTGTAGTGGATCAAAGAACATTGCAGAAGAGAAAGCAGAAAGACTATAAGAGCCATAGAACAGGTAGAACACCCTGAGGCATTGTCCCCCACAGCCCCATAGGGACTGACTGAGGCCTTCATGATCCCACAGTGGTTACCTTAACCTCACTGAGGAGGACCCCCAGGACAATGGGAGTTGGGGCCAGGGAATAACAGTATATAATATATATATAAAATATGGTTATTCTAAGTGTCTATATATGTATAATAAACTTTTAAAAATACTTCCTGATGACAAAATTCATCTAGAAAACAAAATAAAATATAAAGTTATGAAACCTATTTTTAAAATGTGCTAACAAAGAAAGTGGAATCACATAGCAATGTCAATATAAAGTTTTTTATTTGAGCAGCAAGTTTAGTTCCACAAACACTGTACACCTCACTCCTGACAGGCACTCTGATAGGTACTGGGTTATAAAACATAACTATAAACTCTGTAGAAATTATATGTTAGCTTAGGAGGTCATGTGACAATTTTCTCTATAAAGCAGGCCATTTCTCATTTCAGGAAACTTTGTTTAAAGTATGAACAATCATCTGCTCTATAACATGTGGAAAATTTTTGCATGTTTCTTTATGTGTGAGCTATGCATGTGTATGCATATTCAAATACATGAGGGTACACATGTTTAGGCATGTGTATATGTGCATTTGCAGGCATGTGTTTGTGTGATTGGGTGTGTACATGTGTGTAGGAAAGCCAGCGATCCACTTTTTTTTTCTGTCATTCTCCATTTTACTCTTTGAGGCAGTGTCTCTCACTGCTCCTAAAACTCATTGATTGGCTACACTTGCTTGCCAGAAAGCCCCAGGGGTTCTTGGCTTCCCCAGCTCTGGGATCACAAACACATACCACCATGCCTGGTATTATTTGTGGGGTCCTGGAGACCTGAACCTAGAGCTTCATACTTGAGCGACAAGTACTTTACCTACTGAGCAATCTCTTCAGCCCCAATGCATGAAAATTTTTCAACGATGAGAATGGGAGATTTGTAAGTAAAACAAAGGAACAAAATACAATTCTACCAGGTTACATGGATTCTATTGTAAGGTAGATTTTAAAATTATTCTTTATCTTGTTATCTATTTCCAGAGGGTTTATTCTTTTCAGAAAATAATTAGTTTGGTTTTTCAAGGGAGGGCCTTACTGTAGCCCAGGCTGACGAGGAACTCAATCTGTACTACTAGGCCAGCCTCAAATTCACAGTGATCCTCCTACCTCTGCCTCCCAAGTGCTTGGATTAAAGGCCTCTACTACTGTGGTAGTTTGAATAGATGGCCCCCAATATATTCAGTTTTTTATTAGTGTGTAGTTTGCATCTGTAGTCACCTGGCTAGAGGCAGTGTCACTGGGTAGATCTTAGGGTGTGGTGGTGGGATTAAGATTCCAATGTAAAGATATACAAAGTGTGCTAGCTGGAGTTCCTGAAGTGTGCTATGCTGTATGGCTTTTGGCTTTTAGGCTTGTGCTTCTCTCTCTCTGTGCTTGGACCTGTGAAGGCAGGCCAGCTTCTTCTGCCATAATGGAACATCCCCTGGGTCTGTAAGCTTCAATAAATCCCTCCCTTCATAACTGTACCTAGTCTGGAAATTCATCTTAGTGAACCTGAAGCTGTCTGCAACAGCTACCATGCCCAGCTCAGAAAAGAAAAATACTATGAATTTATTATTCTTCTAGATATGAAATTATAAACTTTAGAACTCAAAATAAAATGGTATTTATTTGCTTTAAATGTTCTTGCAAAAAAGTTTAAGTGATTTAATTAATATAAAGAAATCGTAAGCTAAGATGCATTCAAAGTTAGAAAATACTGGCCACAGAGACCTTGATTCTTTGGCCACCTGGGAGCTTGAGAAGATTTTAACACAATTGCTCATTTCCCTGTAACTGCTGGGATGACTACCATCTTCACCAGTAATTTGTATTTGACCTATGTTTATATTAAACCTATATAATTCATAGAATGGCCTTTTCCAGAAATACACATACATGACTAGTAACTTGCAGAGCAATCATGATGGCCTTTCAGAAGTCTCTCACTTCCTCATGACACTCCATTACTGCTGAATCAAAGGGATACAGATGATATATATATTTCACTTGTCTTCCTAAATTTCTTTGTCTATTGCATATTTTCACTGATTCAGGTGTACTGATGTTTCACTTTAGGCAGATGAATCATGCATTTGTATTTACTGAAAGTGTATTTTATAACTGTATAAGTTGATAGAAAATATGTGATTTAAAAATAAATAAACCCCAAAATATCACTTTAATTGAGATCTTCATGTGACAGCTATTGTTTCATTGCATGTTACCAAATAAGCTGAAGATTCAGGGATCTCATTAAAAACTTATGTCTTACAACATTTTCTTCTTAATTTTTCAAAATATTTAATTTAGAAATGAAACACTTTTCAGGAATAAAATATGAATTCATAAGCTGAAATATTTCATATCCTTTCTTTTTAATTCAGATTTCCAGAAACTCCAAAATGTGTCTTTAATAACTTATGAAATAGAATTGGCTTCATTTTTAACAAAAACTGTTGTTTTACAAGAAATAAACTCTTTTCAACTGTGAATTTTGCATACATTTAATTTTTAATTTTGTTTTAAGTGAACAGATGATAACTTGGTAGCAGATTTCTCCTCACATGCAATTATTTAGAGTGCATTTCACCTCCTTCTTGAGTTTTCATGAGTTTTATTTCTATTATAAATTCCTTATTGTTTTATTTATTCTTTAAAATAACTGAAGTTTTGTTTAAGTATGATAATATCTTATGAATTAGGTAGCCATATGTTACAATTTTCTTTGATAGTCCCAGAATATAGCTAATGCCCAGGCACCCATCTAAATTAGCAATTTTTCCAAAATTCATACTTTTTAAGTTAAGTATTGTCACTAATAAGTAAATAAAATGAGGCAGGATGAATTTTATCATTACTATTCCATCCTATTTTACTTAGTTGTTTGTAAAGAGTATATGCAACAACATTATAGTTAAATCCAAAAGGTAACCAGTAATAACCAGTCTCCATATTTTCTATATTCAACATGATGGCCAGCTCTCTTCCAATGTAGCAAAATGAGCACTCAGTGGCCAAGTATAGCTTATGTTGAAATTACAATGTATACTTGAGTCCTCTGATCTTCAGGAGTAGTGGGGAAAGTATTTGTCATGACTGTACCAGATGTTTACTTAAAGTGCTATCCACTTATTTTGTGAAAGATGTCCACTTTCTGGAAGATGCATGAAGCTATCAGATCACCAATTAAAAATTCAATTCCTGGTGCAATTCCTATGTGGCTGGGATGAACATACAAACCAGACACCATTTATGGGGGGGGGGGTTTATTTCAAGCTCATAGGTCCAGGAGGAAGTTCAACTGCAGCAAACAAAAACACCATCATCAGTACACACAACAAAAATCAGCAAGCAGAAGAGTGACTTCCAGAGCTCAGACTGCTCTGTATACATGTGGGATGGAATCCAAGTTACAAGCATAAAAAAACAACTGAGTATATGGGGGAACATATATTCAAACTCAATCACACTAACCTCACTTCAAATGTACAGCAGCTAACCTGACAAATGTCTACAGTATTAGATGCCACAAATCCATAACATTTTTATCATTACTCATTTTCTGTTGAACAAAGTTGTTATAAAGCATAATCTGAAGCACCCAGCACCAGACCACCTGAATCTATAAAGCAACTATTAGTGGAACTGAAGTGAGAGGAACATAATTCCCCCTTTCAACATGGATATTCAGGCAGAATAGCAATAATGAAACAGTGGAGTTGAACAACAGGATAGGCAAAATGGATCTCATAGACACATACAGTCCCCAAAAGGATTAATGCCTAAACTACTTAATATCAATACAACAGTTAAACAGGAAGATTAAAAATGGGCAAAACCTGCATGGACATTGCAAAAAATAAATAAATATATGAGAAATAAAAAACTACACAAATGGCCAAAAATAATATGGAAAAATAATGGGAAATAAAAACTATAACTACAATGAGATGCCATTTTAAAGTTGATAGGATAGCTTTTATCAATAAATCAAAAGATAGCAAATGTTGATGAAGTGAGGACAGAGAGCCCTTATGGGGGTCGGGGGGGGGGGGGACACATAACTGAGTGCAGCCGTCACAGAGAACAGTAGAGAGCTCCCTGAGACACATCCAGAAGATATGAATTACCAGGCTGAAGAGACATCTATACCTCCATGTTGACTGGCATTATTCACAGTAGCCAAGATGCCATATCAACCTGTTTTTATTGTTGAGTGAAAGGATAAAGGCAATGAAGCACACATACACAATTGAAGCCCAGCAGCCTGAAGAAGGAAATCCTGTCATTGGGGACAATACCCTCATCCTAGAAGGTATTATGTTTCATGAAATAAGCCAAGCACAGAAAGACAAATACCACATGGCCTTACTTATGTATGGAATCTAAAAAAGTTGAACTGATAAAACAAAGAGTAATAAGGTGGCTACCAGAAGTAGGGGTCTACAGAGATTAGGAAGGCACAAGCTAAAGTACATAGTATTTAAGCTAGATAGGATAAATAAGTTCAAGAAATATGCTATATAACATGTAGTGACTAAAGTTAATAACAAGACATCATATACTTGGTGTGGGTGTTTGAATTATATGTACCACATAAAGTCATGTGTTCTGAATGCTAGATCCCCAAGCTTATGGCAATTTGAGAAGTGGAGTCTTGCTAGAGGGTGTGTATTGTTAGGGGCTGGCTTATGGGTATTAGAGCCAGTTTCCCCTTGCAAGTATTTTGCACACTCTCCTGTTGCTGTTTTCCACCTGATGTTGGCCAGGAGGTGATGTCTACCCTCTGCTCATATCACATTTCCCCCTGCTATCATGGAGCTTCCCCCTCAAGTCTATAAGCCCAAATAAATCTTTTCATCCCACAAGGTACTTTACTTTTTTTTTTTTTTTAATTTTTGCTTTTGTTTTTTGAGGTAGGGTCTTGCTCTAACCCTGGAATTCACTACGTGGTCTCAGGTTGGCCTCAAACTCACAGTGATCCTCCTATCTCTGCCTTCTCAGTGCTGGGATTAAAGACATATGCCAGGCCACAAGCTGCATTTGGTAAGTTGCTTTGTGCCAGCAACACAATGGTAACAGCAATACTTGGAAATTGTCTAAGGGAGATTTTATGTGTCCATAAAAATAAGTATGAGGCAATGTATATTGTAATTAGTTTGATTTAGCCACTCAGTGGTGTATATTTATTAAAACATTGTGTTACATACCACAAATATATAATTTTATTGTTATACTAAACATAACTTGGTTCACAAAGAATGGACTTTATGAACAAGAATATTCTTTTACAAGTCTTTTGTAGATATGTTTATACATCTGTTCAACAAATACGTAAGTATGGAGTTATAATACCTAGGACAGACATCTTGTACCATTGCAAGATTTGTGCATGAAGGCTAACTCACATCTAGAACATCTGGAATTGGAATTGCAGTAGATGTGAGCTGCAGCCTTGATGATGCATGCTGCCATTTTTACGTATCCTGTGTGAAGTGTGACTTCTATATAATATTCACTGATAGCCAATAGTTAAGAGCTAATTAGCTCATAATCTAAAAAAATCAAATTTTACTGCTTACTATCTGTATATTATGTGATTAATAACTTGATCTTCCCATCTTCTAGCTTTTATGCTTATCAAGTGAAAATAACAAATACAAAATCTCTTTAAGGATTGAACCAGCCAACCTACAGAAAATTCAGAATCCTGAACCTACATGGGTTGAGACCACCTTCCTGATTTTCTTTTCCTCAACACAGGATCTTAGACATTGTCAAGTCTGGCTTCAAATCTGCAGTCTCCCTCCATCTACCTGGATGGAGTGCTGGAATTAACAGGCACATATCAGTGTGCCTGATTCCTAATATTTTTGTTCTCACTTTTAGCTAAAGTATCTAGTCTTCCTCCCACCTCACAGGCTTGGAAAGTCACAGCTGTCCTACTGAATTTGCCTGAGGGATCTTAAAATTGCCAATAACACGGCTTACACTTCAATGGTAGAAACTTTACATTTTTCTTACGAAGTCCCCCCTTCTCTGGTTCTGGGGTTCTCCAAAGGGCCTTGCGCATGCTATGCAAGTGTTCAACCACTGACCCAAATCCCAAATCCTTTTGTTTTTTCCTTAGAAATGACTGAATAATAGTAGTTCCTCACACTTACAAACATGATTACTATTTGACTCCTCGGTTCATATTCTAACATTCTTCGATATTGCTGAAACAAAACTCGTCCTCTGATATTGTACAAGCAGTGATATAGAGCATTTTTCTAGGGACTTAAAACATCAGCTTCAATGGGATATTTTTATGTGTGCATATGTGTGTGTGTCTACTGGGAAATCACATAGCTTATTTGAATTCCATTCAGTTTGGGATAAAATAGCAGATATTCTAATAAAGAGTGATATCCAATGCAGAAAAGCATTGAGAAGAAATGATGAATAGCTGAAATGATGCCAAACTAAAAACCCTGCCTTGAGTAGAGAGGAACCAGTGAATTTGTAAACACAGAAGTTGTCAACATTACTCCATACTGCTTTGTAAATTGTAAAACGCCTGTGAGGAAGTTGTGCCAAAAGCAAGCATTTCAAAGTAACAGTTTACATTGTGTCTCTCCATGCATTGACTGTATTTACGGTATCATGCAAGTAAGTATCCTAGAAATACCAGTGGGCTAGATTTTCCCAGCTGTACATCTCTCTGTGTGAATACAACTTATATTTATTTCTTGCTAAAGTATTTAAGAGAATATTACAGAAAAATGACCATTCAGGAGCACTGAATGACAATCCACTCATTAATTTTAACGGAAATAAATAATTTTTAAAAGGGTATATCATAGTTTTCAGGGAAAAAAGAGAAAAAAATACAGTATCTTATTTATTTAAGAGTCAATAGTCTAAATCATTGTGGAAGTGCTAGAGTCAATCCTATCAGTGTAAAAAGGCAATTTCACCTGAGGTGTGTGTATGTGTGTGTGTGAAATTATGGGACTTTTAGGGCTTCTTACTGCTCCTAATGAATGCCAGATTCTCGCACAGCTTTTTATTGGTGGTTTATATAGGTAGCTTTGGAATCGAACCCAGGTTAGCAGGCTTTGCAAACACATAACTTTAACTACTGAGACATCTTCCCATCTGGTCCCTATGACTTCTCATGTTTTAATTTCTTATCACTTGGTATGAAGAATAATTAAGAGCCTGAAATTTTCCCCTCAGTACTATTTTTCAGTCACCAGAACTTAAGGCACCAGAACTTTTCTAAGCGTATCTAAACTAATTTTTGCAATAAGAATAATAATGCTTCCAACATTTTAATAAAGTGATTAGAAGTTTCTGCTATAACACACAGAAATGTGTAGAGTCAGAAATACAAAAGGTGTTGTGCCTCTAAGACCGAGAAGCAGGCAGTGTACTCAGACCCGCATTCAGTGGCCGCTGCACACACACTTGTCAGGTGGACGATCACTCCTCCAGTGAATGAGTTACTACGGAGATTTGAGAAAAGTACTTCCATGGTCTGCGCTCCAGTGCCATTTTTTACAAAACCAGTGAGATAGGACAATTACTTGATTTCAGATTTAAGAGCCATCTATTTTCCTAACAGAATCTTTTTTTGTGCTTGGCTCAAGTTTTTGTATGCATTTGATTAAAATAAATACAAAAACATCCATTTTACATTTCCTAAGACTGTAAAATTAACCCAAACAATGAGAAATTTGGACAGATAAAATGGTAGCAGAATTCACCTTTCAGAATGAACTAGAATCACGTAACAAACAAGGGACAAACAAAGAAGCAAAGCTGGGATGGTCATTCTAGTGTATGACAAAACAAAGTGGGAGAGGGCCCATAGAGAGGCAAATGAAACTTTCCTCAACTGATTGAGTGAAAATCCATAGATTAGGTAGAATGGAGCAGGGTAGGCGATAGGCAGGGATTTAGTTTCAAGCTCTCCAAAGATGACCACTTGAGCTGACAGATGAAAAAGGCAAAGTAATAGACAGATAATCTGGCCAAGAAATACAATTCAGTACGAACCAAAGACCAACAAGGATCCTATGGACTAAAGAAAGAACAGCAGCACGTACGTCACTACATGAGATCTAAGCCAGTCATTCATGCTGAGATAATGGGAAGCGAATCCATCACTGAACTGACACAGAGCTGGCCAATGTGCAACTGCCAGACCACTTTATTACATCCTTTCAGTGCAGGTCAGAGTCAGCTTCTGGACATGGGAGAAGCAAGAACCGCAGTCTATCAGTAAGAATGGTAGATCATAGGTCATGCATAGTCTTTGCCAAATGATTTAAAAGAAAAAAAGATTTTATACAAAAGACTGGCTCCTATCATGAGTAACATGAAAGGGAACAGAAAAAATACCATAAATGTTCTCATAAATATGGAAATATGGGAGGAAAAATAAACATCTCTTAATTAGTAAATTAAAACATTTCTTAAAAAATTCTTATTTCTTACTCTAAACTTTGTTTGAATTTTACTAGACAATAGTAATATCTATATTTTAGATGTTTCAAAGCATAAATTAATAATTATCATATGATAATATATAATAGGATATAATATACAAGAATACATTATAATACAGTATAATACATAATAAAATAATTATTAATAATTAACTGATTATTTAAATTAATATCAGGAATAATTTTAATCACAAAAATACATTACTTTTAATTCATCCTATGAAAATTTCTGAATATCTTAAAAGATATACTTTAGTGAAATATATGGACTTAAGAATCAAATAGCCTGGATTAGAACCATGATTTACCAACTGTAGAACCCTAAACTAATGATGCATTTTCTCTGTACTGTGTAGTTTCCTATCTAATTCGGGATTGATAATAGTACTTGCCTCAATAATATCACTGGAAATAATATGGATGAGGTACTGAGAATAGTAAGAGACACAGATTAAATAGTTTGTGAGTTATTATATGTTACATGTCTGCCATATATTCATAAAATATTTTTAGTGTTGTTAGGGTTAGATATCCTAGGCAAGACTCTCTAAAAACAGATACTAAGGCTTTTTGGTATGTAAAATTTTTTAGCATAACTCAACTTGGCTGGAGAAAATGAGAAGGAAATAGAATTGAGCAGAAGGTGACATTGAAGTATAGCTCAGACCCAACAAAGCCTTAACCAATACCACAGGAAGCTCATATATATGTATTCGAAAAATTGTTTCACCATTTGCTGGATAGTCAACTTTTATGCTCTAACCACGACTCATCAATAAATGGGGAAACAGTCCTCAACTAAAGAAACCTCAGGATGTTTTAATTATAAATCAAATTAATAAACAAATAAAAAAAGTGGTGTATCCCATTTCACCTTGATAAATGCTCATTAAAACATCCTGTGATGTTTGGAATTAAATCTGAAATTCTTAGGTGCCTCATATTCCCATCAACAGTATGGAGGAAGGGATGAGGGAATTTTGATTTCCGAATGGCAGAACACAGCCCCTCCTGTTCTGATTCATACTTCCTATCCAAAATGTGAGGGAAGGAGCCTCAAGTCATCTGTGGATCCTGTACCCATGTTCAAGTTCAGTTACCTTCTTGAAAACAACTGTTCTTTGACCATAGTTTCTTATAGCTACACATTGCAGCTATCTTGAAATGTGTAACAAACAATTTCAGAGTCCTTGTGACATAAAGGAAGTAGGCCAGACTCCTCTTTGCCTGGTGGATTCCTCATCTTTAGAGAAGAAGCCAAACAAGGGCCAGACAAGAGTCCAGGAGTGTGGTACCTGTGATGGGTCTGACTTTCCACCAAGAGTAAGGAGTTACTGTGTGTGTGGTGATCAGGCCAATCAGTTTGATTTTCAAATTCTTCACCATCAAATGCTACACAAGATATCTCTTCCCAGAATTCTTTGCAGGCTGCATTGATAGTGACAAAAACACCTGAATAAAACACCTTCAAGGGAGGAATTCTTTATTTTTACTCACAGTTTGAAAGTGTCAGTCCATAGTCCATGATTCTGAGCCCATGGTGAAGCAGAGCATCAAGACAGCAGAAACATGTGGCCCAAGGCTGCTAATCTCACCACACAGAAGCAGATAATAGGGCCAGAGAAAGATACAGCCCCCAAAGACACTCTCTCACTACTTACTCCAACGAAGTTAAGTCCCACATCCCAAAGCCCCTTACACCTTTTTAAAACAACACCACATGCTGGGAACCAAGATTTCATTGTACAGTCTTGTGGGGAGCACTTCATACTCAAACATAACATGGGTTTAAAATAGAGCCATGTTTCTGAAAGCACTATCTGAACCATAAAGCAATACTCAGTTTGAGTAGGTATGATTATGGTCAGACATAGAGAAGAAAGGGAAAATTTCCTGTTAAAGTCCCTCTCCAGTCCTTCTAAAGAATCTAGAATTGTGATTTAAAAATGTAACAGATGTTGAGCGTCTAATATACAGACTGCACGAGACAATTAGAATTTTAGGCCAAAGAAGTGACAGAAACAAAACTAGGAACATGGCAAGTTAAAGAGTGTTCTAAAAATAGGGGAAGTCCAGACTTCCTGGGGTTAAGATACTGAGTTCAGGGTAATGTGACTTGTGTACAGATGGAAAGGGTGACTGGGCAGATACAAGGTAGAGTGCATGGCACTATATATTCAGATACAGATTGGTAGAATATCAATGTAAAGAATATTACCAGAGATAATAAAAGACCATTTATTTTAAGTTTCTGATTTTATGTTCATGCACATCAAACATTAAGTTAATTATTTTAAGAACCATTGTAAATATCCTCAACACTTTGCTTAGTGGGGGATTTCTGGAGCATAGAGAGCGATGATATTTGCTGTAGAGCTTTGTGTCTTCTTTCCTGCATTGTGATTGTGAAAGTATGAGGCCTAGGTTCAGCTTTGAAGCTCCAAAGATAGCTTAAGGAACTATTTTATAAATCTGAGTGTGGAAACTACCAAGCTTACATTACATATTTCATATAGTTGCCTATTTTTCTTCATTTGGGTACTATTTCTACCACCAGGCATCCTTTAGCTCCTCATTCTGTCACTTTTTTTATTTCCTTGTTGAAAATGACAAATATGTGTTATTTTCTTATTATTCTCATATTCTTTGAGGAAAATAATACAAATGAATAAAAATAATTTTGAAATATTGTAAACAAATTCTGGGTAAGGGATTGTGTAGCTAGAGACAAAAAAATTCTGTCAGGGATACAATTGGTTGAACACAGGGTCTGATATTGTGTTACATGAACCATATTTGCACTAAAGTTTTATTTATAATATAATTATCCACAATAATTCTTGAATCAATTAAATAGAATGACAAAATATTTAGCAAAAATCTCAAAGAAGAGAAAGCATTTTACTTACTTCTGAACACAGGGTCATAAAAATATGAAGCATGATGAGACTATTAGGGTGTGATGAGAGAAAGCCCACATAGTATTATTCAGCATGTGAAGAAGTTTAAAATTCACACATAAGTGGTTAAGAGGAGTCTTGGAGGGGTTTCAGAGGAAAGGCACGACAGTCCAGTCATGCAAAGATGGTGCTGCACTATGTGGGACGTGACCATTGGATAACAAGTGCAGGCAGAGGGCCCTCCAGTTACAGCCTGTGATTGTACCCACTTTGGAGATGATGACAGTTAAAGCAGGGCAAGGGAAGGTTTTAGTGCAAGAGCCTATGCACTAGAAAACACTGTGAGATATTTAAAAATGGAAATCGGGCAGACTTCGAGATTAATTGAATTTGAAGTATGTAAAAAAGGAGAATCTAGAGTGACTCATAGTTCTCTGGTTGATTGATTATAAGCCAAAGATCTCATAAAAAAGTAATGAAGAAGAAGCGGACTGATAAAATGATGACCTTGTTTGGATAAATTGAACTGAAATGCACTCATACCGGTAGGGATAAACACTGGGCAGGTGGCTATACTATTTTTGGACTGGGGCCAAATTGGGGATATACTTGTAATTTTCTTAGCATGTGGATATTGATTTACAATCTTGTGCTCAAGAAAACTACTGCACAAGACATTGCATGAGTAGTAACACAGGAGAGGACCTAAATCAGGGACAGTTGAGGAAATACTCAGGAAAAAAACAAAAGTGGGAAGGCAGAAGAATGCAGTGTGTTAGAAGCCTGGGGTGGAAAATCTTAAGGATGAGTGACTAACAACACTGAATACCAGAGAGATTAGGGAATGTAAACACAGGAAGATAGGAGTGAAACTGGGAATTGGGATGTCATGGATGACCTTTGCGGTAGCATTTCATAAGATTAGTTAAAGGTGAGAAAAGAACTGCAGTGCATTAAAGAGTGAGCAATGAAAAGTGAGGATCAGAATTCATAGCTTGGGGTGCAGCAAGAATGTTGACAGAGGACAATGATGAGAATCTGCAGCAGCTGATCAAGGAAAGGAAGGAGGGGATTGGTCAAGGTCAGATGAGTAAACAGCAGGTGTCCTTGTCAGGAAATGTTAATCAGCTTAGTTTTTTCTACTGCCACAACTGAGCTTCATGAGTATAAAGAATACACAGGAAAACGTTTCACAATGAGCCACACAGTAAACATTAGAGGCTGTGTGTCCTAAGGTCTCTGTGTATACTCCTTTAAACTTTGCAGCGCATACACAGCCACAGACGACAGGCTGGTTAACGACAGAGCTTCACTAAAACCTTGTTTGTGGACACAGAAAATGTGATGTCATAGAATTTCTGTGTATCATGAGATAGTCTTATGAGTTTTTCAACCACTAAAGATGTAAAATAAGAAAATGTAGTCCCCAAGCAGCCCAACTTTTGTCTTATGCACCCAGCAACGCTTCGTTACCCAGAGTGGCAATCACTGGAGCATTGGTTTCTAAGTTCCAGTTTTGTTTTTGCTGCACGTTCAGAAACAGTCCCATCACAGAGGCACAAAGAGCCTCGTATCAGCTGAATAGGACCTCATTTTTAGAGCCATTTCACCATCCCTCTCTTATCTCTTCAGTGATCACTCATGAGTTTCAGGCCAGGTGAGTAGGGGTCCACAAGGATGTCTTAGGTCATGAGAACACACAGAAACCACAGCAAGAAGATCCATGGAGTCAAGTAACAGTATCTTTGGATCAAAAAAAAAAAATCCACGTTGTTGACAATGGTAGGTTTCAGTGAAAAATGAGATATTTAAGAATGTGTAACAATAATAAAACATACCTTAATAGATTTTTTATCAAATTTATTTAAGAAAATTTTATTTTGAAATGAGGGAACCAACTCAAGCATCCACAGTAAATAGGAATGAAATTGCTTTTTTGCAAAGACAATTTTAAATTAAAATTTCTATTTTCCAGCTTTATCAAATTGCTAATTAAAATATACTCAGAAGAAAAGTGCTACCTGCTCTCACCAGATGTTCTGCAATATCCAGCAGTACTAAATATGTGCTAAGTCACAACATAAACGCAGCCATATACCTCCAAGGTATTTATCTTGCCAATAGTTTTTTTTTTAATTAACCACATTTTTGTATCAGTATTATTATTGTCATCTTTAACTCTTAAAACAATTTTTGTTTTAGAATTTATTGTAAGTAGTTGCGATAAACTCCACACAACAGGGCTAGAAAAATATAAGTTAGTCAGCTTTTCACTTTTTATCACTTTAGTAAATTCTTAATCAAATGACTTATTTTGCTTTTTTGAGATAAGGTCTTACTCTAGCCCAGGCCTACCTGGAATTCACCATGTGATACTCAAGCTGGCCTCAAACTCACAGCAACCCTTCAACCTCAGCCTCTGGGTGCTAAGATTAAAGAAGTGTGCAGCAGAAAGAGAGAGAGAGAGAGAGAGAGAGAGGGAGGGAGGGAGAGAGGGAGGGAAGGAGGGAGGGAGGGAGAGAGAGAGAGAGAGAGAGAGACAGAGAGAGAGAGAGACAGAGAGAGAGAGGGAGGGAGGGAGAGAGGGAGGGAGGGAGGGAGGGAGGGAGAGAGAGACAGAGAGAGAGACAGAGAGAGAGAGACAGAGAGAGAGAGAGAGAGAGAGAGAGAGAGAAGGGGATAATGAATGTGTACACCAGGGATTCTAGCTGCCGCAAACTCCAGACACATGCACCTCTTTGAGCATCTGGCTTTATGTGTTTACTGGGAAATCAAACTCAGGTCATTAGGCTTAATGGGCAAGCTTCTTAACTGCTGGGCTATCTCTCCAGCCCTCACCCCCCATTAACTTTTAAAGAACAAAATATGTTTGGCTCAAAATTTTGAAGTTTCAGTCTATGATCACTAGGTTTTTTTTGTTTGGGACTCTATAGTAAGGTAATACATCATGGAAAAAGGGCATATGTTGAAAGTTACTCACCTAATGGCAGTGAAAAAGCAGAAAGACCCTGAAAGAGACACAGAGAGGCAAGGCCCAGGAAAAAGACATAATTGCCAAAGACATGACCCCCTCTTCCCCCCACCCACATTCTTCAACTAGGTCCCGTTGAAGGAGGATAGAGAAAGTTGACTTCCTTTAGTTAGTTTCAGTTAGAGATTGAGGCCCAGAGAACCGGGAGATGACATCCCACATGCTACCTCAATCTGGCACAAGATCGGTTCCATTTGGCAGAATGGAATTCATGCCTGCTTGAGACTGATCTACAGCGCCCTCTGCTGCCCACAGTCTAGCACTCTACCTAGATGGGGTGGCTCAGGTGTCCTGGCTCCTGGGGTCTGCCCTTCAAATCCACAAACCAGTCGGGTCTTCTCCTTTATATAAAGACTCTCATTTTTTTTTTTTTCCTGTCTGGGTCTTTTTCCTCTTCGTGGAGCTTTGTGGGTCTCTCTTTCTCTCTGGATTCCCTCTCATCTCTGCTGGAATACATGTAGGTCTGGCTTCCCCCTCATCCAGTCTGGCTGGGTGAGCCGGGAGAGCATAACAGTGTTTCTTGGTCTGGGGCAACTCTTCAGCTTGCCTCTGCTTTACGTTTTGGGGTAACTTCACTTTAATTACATGCATGATTTTCCTCTGGCCTGTGAATCTGCCAAATTCACAGTTGCCTTACACTCTCTATCTACCTTTGTGGGTGCCCCTAACTCCAGGCCTTGCTACCTGTGTCGTTTCTTTAAACTTGCGGTAACCATGAGTGCAACTCTCTTCCTTACTAGTTCTTCCTCTGAATTTCTTGGTCTCTTCTTTGATGTTTACTCTCTGCTATCCTTTCTTAAATCTTGCTCTTCTAACATTCTCCCATGAGGAAAGCACACGGAAGATGCCGTGGGTGTTCTTCATAAATCTCCCTTACACAAGCTCCTAAATTCTATCCTCCACATGCTTGTGGCTCTACTCCTGTTTTTCTTGAAAGCCTCAGTTTTTCTCTCTTTTTTTTTGTTTGTTTCTTTCTTTCTCTCTCTCTTTTTTTTTTTTTTAAGTTTTCTATTCTGCAAGTACAGGCAGCTTGGTACCATTATTAGGCTCATCCGTGACCTAGCCCCTCCCCATTAGCCCCTCCTTGTTGAGGTATATGAGTCGTGCATTGTGGAGCTAACCCACAGTTATTGGCACGATAAATGTCTCTGTATATCATGACCCAACATGTGGCTCTGACATTCTTTCCGCCCACTCTTCCGCAAAATTTCCCTGAGCCATGTTGGGTTCATTTTTGGTCTGCTTCAGTGATGAGGTGTTGGGGGCCTCTGGGTCTCTGGATATCTGATTTGGTAGGAGTTGATTTTTCTCTGTGTTGGTCTCCTTCCCCCTTGTGCTGTTATCTGGTTTGTCAGAAAAACAGCACCCTTGCTTATTTCGCCAATGTTCCTTAGTTTCAGCCGGGGCCCTTTTGAGGTATGGTGGGGTGGCTCGCTCCTTAGGATTTACATCTATCTGAAAAAGAGAAGCAGATTCTCCAACGGAGAGTAAGTTAGCACCAGGACAAATGAGATAGACCTTACTTTTTTAATAGAGAGTTTAATAGGTATAAGTCCTCTTGTAGCCCATGATTGATGGTAGTCCTCAGTTTCTCTTAAGTGAGTTTTCCACATGCTGGCAGCTTTATTCTATTCTTTAAAAAAAAAAAAAAAACTTAGTTTTTCTTAAATCCATGTGCTTGCAACTTTTACCTCTCTTTAAAAGCCTCAGTTTCTTTTAAATCCAAATCTTCCTTAAATAAGCCCTCAAATTTGTGATTCCCCCCCCTAAATAAACTTAATAATTCATAATTTATCCTTCTTGGGTCCATCTTTATTGATCTTTACTAAAGCTAGGACAGAACTTGAAATTTGGGGTTCATAAATACTGGGTGACCACACCTGACCCCCCAAATCATGCTTTACCATTGCCTAAGTTACCATCACTTTCCAATAACACAGCAAATTATGAACTCATTGATCTATTGATAAGTTCAGAGCCTCCTGGTTCTATCATTCTCCAAAAGCCCCATCTCTGAACACTGATGTATTGTGGACCAACTTTCAACTCAGAAAACTTTGGAGAACATTTCAGATTCAAACCATAGGAGCATGGTTCTAATTTTCTGATTTTTCAATAGCAAAGGCATGTGGTAATTTGTCAATTGATGTCAGGCACAGTAATACCAATGATGATGTTAAATGACAAAAATTCAATTTCTGAGCTTACCAACTTTGAACTGCTTTCTTTATTGACCTCTCAACATCATTAGACAAAATAGATGTACTTGTCAAGATTTCAGAGTACCACACTCTCATTTTCTCACTGAACTTTTAATTTTCTCTTTTCTCATATTGATGAGTGCCAAAACTTACCCTCTGGACCTTTCTCTATTCTATATATTCTCATCATCAGTATTTCATTCAGCTCCATGATTCCAAATATCACCCTTGAACCTCTGACCATCCCAACCTACAATTCTATCCAAACTCCCCTTCTGAACATCACACCCATATCCCTAGCTGGCAAGGCCAACATTTCCTCTTATACATATAACTAAAGTCTAAAACTGAACAGATCTACAATACAGGTCTCATACCTGTCCCACCTGCGGTCTACCCTACTTCTTAGATCACAGCAAGTCCTTCCTTATAGTCCATCAGCCTAAAATCCACCCACGCTTGATTCTCCTCTTCCTCTCATATTCCATTTCAAGTCTAATCAATATATTCTATGGTTTCATTTTCTAAGTACGGCCTTATCCCACTACCTACTTTATTCCTATGCTGGTCTCATTCCTTTTCTAGTTTGCTATAGTAGGGTTCTGCCAGGGCTCCTGATTTTTAATCTTGTTTTACCACTCAGTTCTTATTTTTCTCAACACAGCTTTCAAAGTGAAAATGTTTAGATCATTCTTTAGCACAAACTCCCCTGTTATGATTTCCCACCCATCCCCCATAATTCATAAGCTGAATTTCTCACATCAGAATGATGATTTGGGTGGTGTTAGGTCATGATAGTGGAGTCCCATGAATGCATTAAATGCTCTTACATAAAGGACTTTGAGACTTTGAGAACATGGCAAGGCTCATTTGTAAACTATAATTGGGCTATATCCAGACATAGCATCTGCAAGTGCCTTCCTTGATCTTGTACTTCTACCAAACTGAGAAATCAATTTTTGTTGTCCTTATTCCACTTAGATTATATTTTATTATAGTAGCCTAAATGAAGTAAGACACTTCCTATTACTTAAAGTAACAGGGCTATTCTTACCAACCACAAGAATGATGCATCTGTCTCTTCGTGTTACCTCTCTCTTGTTTATATTTATTTCCCTTTTGTTCTGTCATTTCCAGCCCACCTGCCTTCTTGTTGCTCCTCAAATACACGATACTCACTCTCCACGAACTCTTCACAGGTGTGTCCTGGAGTGACAGAACAGTCTCACAAAAGTGTATGGGATACATTCAACTTTCTAAGGGAAAGCAGATCCCGGGTTCAAAATAAATTTGTGCTCAGCTCCTTCTTAGGAGTCATATCTTTATGATTCTTGGGATGGTTTTATTATCCACACAGATCAGAAGAAATTATATCAATATCCACTTAATTCCAAGATTTGGGTAACCACTTAGTTTTCTGTAAACATATATGGTCCATTGAAAAGTACTTAGTAGAACAGAGATGAAGAAGGCTCTAGGTTTGATCCTTAACACCACACATACACACACACACACACACATTCTTTCTCTCTGTCTCTTAAATTATATAAATATATATATATAATATATATGTATATATATATGATTTATATCATATATATATATATATATATATATATATATATATATATATATTTGCAAATTACCACTAAATTATTTGGCAAAATATACCTATGTATATTTTTATTTGAGACACATACTTAATGAACGGAAATGTTAAGTGTTTCTTTTGGTAGAGAGACATTAGAACAAAAGACAGAATGACAAAAACACTGTTGGTACTGTTTGTATGTTTGGGAGATTTTAGGCACTCTATTTTTTCTGGAAGGCTTATATTTCACACCCATATACAGGTAATTTAATGACATGCAAAGTCTCTGCTCCAATATGGCCTTCACTGTGAGGCTGACTATTCAACTTGTTTATGACAACCACCTTCCTACCTCTATTCAGCATATCTGACCTTACTGTATTTCCCTTTTCATATCACACATCATTTCAAAGAAACTTACATTTTATATTAAGCTAATCTCATTAGAGTGCAAGCCTGAATTTGCATGGTGTTTCCTAATATAGCTCCAAAGACTAGCACATGCCTCACACACATATAGACTCAATAAATCTTAGTGGAAAGAATGTATTGATTTCAATATCTACAAAAGGGGTCATGATGAAAAAAGAAAAAGCAAAACCAGAAAAGTCCTATTAGGTTAGAATACTGATTTAAAATTTTATAAGCTCTTTCATATTTAAATGGGACAAGTGGGTATATCCTTGAATTCCAGGCTGAGTTCTCACCTAGGAAAGTGCAAGAGATGTCTTCCTTAAAATGAACCAAAAATAAAATTTCCTTTTGTTGTCTTAATTTCAATATCTGTATAGTAAAAGATGATGAAGGGCTAGAGAGATTGCTTAATGGTTAAGGTTAAGATGCCTGCCTACAAAGCATAAGGTCCCAGGTTCAATTCCCCAGTAGCCACGTAAGCCAGATGCACAAGACGGTGTATGCATCTGGAGTTAGTCTGCAGTGTATAGAGGCCCTGGCACACCCATTCTCTCTATATGTGTCTGTCTGTCTCTCTCTTTCTCAAATAAATTAATTAATAACATATTTAAAACAATCTTTTTAAAAGATGATGACGAAATTGTAGGAGGGTTTATCAGATTAGAAATTTTGACTGTGACTTATGTTAGTATTATTACATTTTTATTATGGACAGTTTTTCCTTGGGCATACTTACTGATTTTCAAAATGGTATAAGCTGCAGTATTAAGAAGTAAAATGTGGACATCCAGCTGCCATCCTTGTAAAGTGTCGCATCCACCTCGACCAGCAAGGAAGACACAACCACCAGTTCTCCTTACAGCAGTTTATTCAGGCAGCTTCAAGCTTCATCTCCCCCGAGCCTCTGGCGGGGATTCCTTATAAGTGCACTCACTCCGCCCAATCACCCCAGGCCACGCAACCCCTCCAGACGGATGAGCGGCAGAGATGGCAAACTCCTCCAAATATGGACTTGTTTGTCCCAAGCACTGAACTTCCGTCAGGCGCCATCTTTAGGGCTTGGCCAGGGGTACTCTCCCCATAGGCCTTGGCCATGTGGGCGAGGGGCTCCCCACAGTAAAGTACATATCTGTATGAAAATAATTGCTGATTTAGAAGAGAAAGTTGTTACTTCCTTGGTATGAGTATAGGCAGTACATGAGGATTAAGAAGAAAAGGGAAAAAGAAAAAAAAAAAACTTAAGAAACTTCAAGGAGCCATGTATGGTGGTGTACACCTTGAATCCCAGCACTCAGGAGGCAGAGGTAGGAGGATCACCATGAATTCAAGGCTGGCCTGAGACTACATAATGAATTCCAGGTCATCCTGGATTGTAGTGAGACCATACCTCAAAACACCAAAAATAAATAAATAAATAAATAAATAAAACAAAATAAGAAAGAAACTTCAAGGAGAATTCAAGCAAGGCTTTAAGAAAGTTTGTAATTTTAAAATGCAAAGATTGTGAGGTAGGAGGGAAAATAGTTCTTCTAAGCAACAAATAGGAAATAATTTTTTAAGTAATTACAAAGATAAAATAGCATAAGTCTTCTTTGGCCACTTGTGAGTAGATTTATATAACAGTGCTAACCATAAATACAAGTATGCAAATCAGCCTTCATTTATTTAAAGGGCAATTCCGAATCACTTGGCTTGTTCACTGCTCTTCTTCTCCAGGACATAAGTAAGTCCTAGCCTCATACATTAGCAAATTCTTTGTACATTTAGCCACTAGAAGTAAGAGTATAGGAAGAGCAGAAGGAAGGACAAAGCACAGGGCTCTCCCATCTCTCTGGAGCACTAGCTGTGCTAAACTATGGCTCAAGCTCCCAGGCCCAGCCTAGGCAGACCTGGATGGATCTACTTCTCCCAGGCTGTCCCATACCTGTCTTTGGTAGGGCTACTACTTTGTCTCTCCACTTTGGATTTATTAGGTGGTTTTCAATTTTTAATCTTTAGGTTGCTTCACTAGCTCTTCTGGATTTTCAGTTCTTTCATTTTCTGTGAAATGAATTTCTTACTTTAATTTCCCTCTAGTGCAAATTCTTATATTTTTCCATTTTCCTAGTTTCACCCTGACTCTGGATGATTGAGTAATTCTTGCCTTAATATGCACAATTAACGAAATTGCTTCATTCAAAAACTAAAGCCCCACCTAACCTCTATGTGGTGGTTTGAATTAAATGATCCCCATATACTCATGTATTTGGAATTCTTGATTTCCAGCTGACGGCAATTTGGGAGGTGGCGCTTTGCTAGAGGAGGTGTGTTGTTAGGAACAGCCTAGGGGAGTTTATAGCCAGGTACCCCTTGCTGGAATCTGGCTCAATCCCCCATTGCTGTTGGCCACCTGGTGTTGGTAAGGAGATGATATCCAGTCTCTGCTCTACCTTCTTTTCCCCACCATCATGGAGCTTCCCCTTGAGTTTGTAAACCAAAATAAACCCTTTCTTCCCACAAGCAGCTTTTGGTCAGTTACTTATCCCAGCAATGCAAAGGTAACTACAACATGATGGAGAATACATACTTTTAAGAGTTAATTAAGATAAAATGATATATGTGTAGCTCAATTCTGATAAGATTGGTGGTTTTACAAAACAGATATTGGAGCTCCGGTACAGTCACAATGAGGATTAAGATTATTGTGAAGACAAAAAGAACTTGTCAATCTGTAAGCCAGAGAGGGTTCAAAGGAAACTTCTCAGTGCTAGCAAAGTGTACCATCTGTGTTCAAATTTATTCTATGTGTTATCTTCTGAATGCACATTACTACTACATCTGGAAAAGATAAAGCCTTGCCCTTTCCTTTCTGTAAAAAGATATACTACTACACACTTTGGAGAGGTGTATAGGAAAGAAAAAACATAATGATAAAGATTAGCTTTTTGTAGTCATGCTGAAAGAAGAGATTTGTAATGCCTGTCAGAGAATGGGAGAGAGTTAAGAGAGAAGAGAAAAGTAGTAAAATAAATGAATAAATGAATGAATAAATAAAAAGCAGAGATAACATCCATCCCAACACCAGTAATGCTCAGGCTTTCCCATTTGAACTCCTCTACTGCCTGTTACACTTTACTTTTAGTTTGCCTACATGAATTGTTGTTTTGTCATAATTACCTATTTGAACCTCATAAGGGAAAAGATTGCATCTGTGTAATTCACAACTATATTCCAGAAGTTAGCCCAGTGACTCTCAAATATGTGATATTAAACAAATATTTAATGAAAAAAGAGCAAAATTATGCATTATTATTCTTATATGTAAGGTATTACTGAGAATATATAATACAAACATCAACATAATGCCCTCAAGTATCTTATATTCTTTTTTTGTGTGTTTTTAAAGTGAGGTATAGCCGGGCGTGGTGGTGCACACCTTTAATACCAGCACTTTCTTTTTTTTTTTTAATTTTTTTTATTTGAGAGCAACAGACAGAGAGAAAGACAGATAGAGGGAGAGAGAGAGAATGGGCACGCCAGGGCTTCCAGCCTCTGCAAACGAACTCCAGACGCATGCGCCCCCTTGTGCATCTGCCTAATGTGGGACCTGGGGAACCGAGCCTCAAACCGGGGTCCTTAGGCTTCACAGGCAAGCACTTAACCGCTAAGCCATCTCTCCAGCCCGTCAAGTATCTTATATTCTAAACAGAGGAAAATGAATTCTAGATGTGAAAAAGGAATTGGTAATGTTGAATGAGAGACACTGAGTGCCTTAGAAGTTCAGGGGAAGAAAGTGCTATATAGAATCAACCAATGAGAAGGAAAGGGAAAGAGAAAGACAGGCAGACTAGGGCTGTTCTAGCAGCAAATGAATGCTTTCTATACTGTACACCCATGTTTTTCTACCATGCAGTTTCACATCAAAGTCTGGCTGTCATAGTGACAGAGTGGTGCTTTCAATGCTCTCTGTGAAACCAGGGTCAGCATGAAGTCTCTGCAGCACTTCAATGCCCACCGCCTGCAAGATCCACTAGGATATCACTGACTCCCTGGCCTCTGTGGATCCATTAGCCTATCTGATGAAAAGGAGGAATCTCAGGACACCCAGGGCTCTGAAGTATGTTATTCCTGTCCCCTCAGGCTGACTGGAGTGCCCATCTGCCTTGGTTTTCCACAACTGCAAAGAAGCCCAGCATGCAGGGAATGCAATATCTACTGGGCAAGGGAGGATGTCAATTCTAAAAATGCTTGTCAGTTAGTAAAATTGTCTCAAAGGATCTGAGGTAATTTTTATGGATCGTGGCAAAATATTTCCAACCTAAGTCCAAACATTTGGTATCTTCCTACAGAGTATAATTCAGAATCATTAAATTTGATGACTGTCTAATTTTATCCATATTTTAAGATGATTATTACAGACTTCATTCATGATGGCTGCTTTTTGCCAATTTTTCAGTTTATAAAACAATATATATGTGATCTCTCAGTATTAAAATTGTTTATTATTAAAAATATTTCATACATATAAATATTGAATATTCAATAAGGTATGTATGGTATACTTCTATGCAATATCTAGGACTTTGTCAATATAGCTGTTCTGGTAATAGTTTTGGGGAATAAACAATTTGTTTCACCATTTCAAATATTGCTTAATTATTTTTGGCAATTCATTTCATTCCATGCATTATTGTCACAATAATAGATGCACATATTTTTTTCTTGATATCATAAAAAAAATTTTCTGCCATCTTATCTTCTCTAGAAAATTATATTATTTTCCTAAGTTGAAAAAAAATGGTAAAATCATGAACTCTAGTTTACTGATGAATAGCTTGTCCAAGATATGATGATGTCACTATGTTAATAAACTTAGAAAATGTATGAAGTCATCAAGAAATTTTTTAAAACTTTGTGTTTATGTTGAGCTGATTATCTGGAACAGAGTACATAAGTTGTTACACATATATTAAGCATTGAGGGGACACATGTACAGGGAGCAACAAAAAGCTTTATTAAGTATATTGTTTAGTTTTCTTGGTCCATGTCCGCCCAGTAGAGACATGATGGCTAGAGGAGATGGGAAGTAGAAGCACAGTGGAGCATGACAGCAAAGTGATTCAACATCGCTGATGGCTCTGGGTAAGGACGAAGGAGAGAATGACCTAAAAGTCCTTTGGAAAGGAGGTGAAGAGGAGAAGGAGGAATGTCCAGCAGAGCAAACCAACATGTGACACACGATGACTGGAGAAAACCAGCAGCTCTCCAACTCCTGCAACTTCTGTCAGGAGAAAACAGACTCCTTCCATGACCAGCATTCCAGGAGAACATAGTTTGCATCACTCCTCAGAATTCCCCCAGGAATACAAAACAGAAATTTCTCTTTCCTCCATCTCTATGGTTTTGCAATAGCTGGAATGAGATGTGGTGATGATGAGAAAGGAGACAGAGTTTGCACCTAAGTCAGGACTATATCATACTGTTTGCCCCTCAGAACAGAATAGCACATATGCCACTGAAGGAAAGCCCACTTCCAGCCCACTCCCAAAGCAGCAGGTCTCCCCCATATGCCATCACAACCTGCTGACTCTGCCTGGATGAAAGTTGGCAAACCTAATTCACACGTCACCTTCCAGGAAAACGCAGGGTTTTTTTTAAGTAAACATTACCAAAATGATTTATTCTTAAACATTATTTTACTTCCATTTAGTTAAAAAAAAAATCAACTTTCATTGAGGAGCATTTTTAAAACAACTTACATTTTAATTAAAAGAAGTTTTTGGAGGCTATTTTAACTTTATTCTTGGTCAAAATATAAGGACCAGAGAGACAATGTGGCTTGCTAAAGATCATAAAGGTAGTTAAAATCATGGTTAGAACTAAAATTCTGATTGTTATTCTGTTTTTCTTCTCAAGAAAGCAAACACATTTTAGAAGTTCTCTTTATTCTAAGGAAATACAAAATTGACTGAATGTGACTAAAAACCATGAACAAGGAATTATTATTAGTGATATTATTATTAGAATATTTATAGTATGTGACAACTAACTTCTTAACATAGTGGACTATGATCTTGATACTAAAAAATATAATAATAGGGTGAGTTAAAATCACAAATTTGCAGGTCTGTGCAATAACTAGAGAAACTAGATAGTACACAATTACCACAAAAAGTATTTAAATATGGCATTAATGACAACTCCATAACAATTACACTGGTGTTTTATGAGTACATTTTGACCTCTGAACTCTATAGCTTCTTTATTTAGTTGACATATGCAAACATCATACACACAAAAAAGTGCAAGGAATCCTTCTTCTCACATGGCTTTAACACATTTGTTCTCTCATAAAGTATGCACAGGCATTTCACACCAAACCCATTAGGAAAATACTCTGCAGGAATAACAGCAAATTCAGATGCCTATCAAGGAAAGGCAGCAGACACTGGCCATTCTCTGCGTCTGCACCCTGCCACCCAAGTCTTATTCACAGTAGGTTTGCAAGCTCTGCATCTTCTGTAAGAAACATCATCAAGATCTTTTATTTCTCTAAGTCTCTGGTTCCCCATACAGGTCAGAGGTTATAGAGCAACACAGTAGGCAGAATCAGAGAAGTGATTCATTCCATTTGCATAAGAAGCTATTTTCCTCACTTAGCATCAATGAAACATAGCTAGGCTTTTAAATGAAATATACTTTTTCTGCATTCCCATCACACACACACACACACACACACACACACACACCAATGAAAGGCTTTTTTGTTGTTGTTGTTCTCTCAAAAAATAAGATGGGGTGGGAAAGAATGAGTATCTTTCAAATCTTACATTTTCAGAGAAAGTATCCAGTGTGCCTTGCTATGATAACTAAATTTATTATTAACTGTGTATTTCATGATGTTAGTGACAATATGTTAATGTGATTTTTCACGTCCTCCTGCAGTGAACAGATGGCTCCTTTTACTTTACTTTCCACATCAAGTGTGATTATTTCTTGGTGCCAAAAGCCACCTGCCGCTCCTCGGTCTCCAGTCTAATTTTTTATGTTGGTAAAACACAGCAGGACTTGTTATCAGTTGGATGGCATCTTAATAAAAGGAGACATGCCAACATATTGACATCATGTTCAAGGGGAAATTTCAGCCCCTTCAAACCCTTAACCCCTTTCCCCACTCCCTTTCAAAAAGTGATGGAAGAAAACAAACAAACAAATAACTAAAATGTAAAGATCCCACCAGTTTCAAGATGTATAATTACAATAGTTGGGCCTAGAGCCAAGATGCTGCATTGGTCTCTTTGTTCCTAAACCCAAGCACCTCACTCAGGCCTCTGATCTTTCAGCCTGTGTAATGATAATTAGCTGTAACATATTCCAAAGTCAAATGTAAGCAGGAATACATTAACATTGAGATCTGTCAGGGCAATTTTCATTGGGAAATTGACAAAGAACATGTATGCACACACAGACACACACTCAAACATTTACAAAATTACTTTCAGTCCTAAGAATGTTGAGCTCATTGGCATGTCCAGCATGAATGCTTACCTAGAATGCCAAGGCCGCCTAATGTGAATGCAGTGACTCCCACGCCCACACTTAACAGAGGAAACATGAGTAATAAACCACGGTGGCTTGCTTTAATTTTTCCATCCTTCATTAGAACAAAGAGGGAGAGTATGTTAGGTGATTTGTGGTCCAAGAAGAGGTCTTCCAGGCGATTGGACGGTATTGCTCTCAACAGCTGGTCCAGCACATTCGGGAACAGCATGTAGAAAAATGCATCAGTGTTTTGAAGGTTACCAACTGTGATGATGCATGGGTTATGACACGGTCTAAACAAGTCAGATTTCTGAGCCACAAACTATATAAATCAATGCCCTTATGATCAAGCCACATACTTGCAAATTCATGACAAAGATAAGTCAAAACTTAGTGAGATCCAAACACTCCTCTTGATTCCCATTCTTGTGATGAAATAAAAACCATAAGGGCACTCATGGATAGCTGAACTTTATGGGTATAAAAACCAAGGAGTTAAAACAGTCAGCAGGCTTCTTAGGATTTATAAAATTCAAAAAGTTCAGGAAAAAATAGCAGTAATAGAAGGACAAATATCTTAACAAAAATGACTTACATTTAATGGTTTTCTTGGGGTGAATAAATATAACTAGATTATTCTAGTACAGAATTGATCAAATCAATCTAAATTTGCTGGTGACTTTACCCCTTTCAACTATCCACACCAAGGAGTCTACATAATAAAATTAGTAGATTTTCATTAACTAAGTTTTACAACTCCATCAACTTTTTATCTTCATTATATTTTCTCACCTTCTATAGTTTTAAGGCTGCATGTGCCTCAAACTTACATCAGGATAAAGACTGGGCTTCCAGGGTGGGAGGGAGGGAGAGCCTAGCATGAGGTTTTTAGGTCATTGGGGATGTGCCATTAAGGAACTGTCTGGCTCTTTCCCAACCAAGAGGGAAGTAGCTTACTCTGCCATATACTACCACAACTTTCACCTAGTACATCCATCAGAAGCCCAAAGCAATGGGTCTATCAATTATGGACTGGAATCTGAAAAACTGAGCCAAAATAAGTATTTTCTCTTCTAAGTTAATTAGCTCGGATATTTTGTTATGGTGATGGAATGACAACCTACCCAAAACAACATTTTCTTTTTTGTTGTTTGTTTATTTTTATTTATTTATTTGAGAGTGAAAGAGAGAAGGAGGGGGAGAGAGAGAGGGAATGGGCACACCAGGGCTTCCAGCCACTGCAAATGAACTCCAGACATGTACACCCCTTTGTGCATCTGGCTAACATGGGTCCTGGGGAAATCAAGCCTCAAACCAGGGTCCTTAGGCTTCACAGGCAAACGTTTAACTGCTAAACCATCTCTCCAGCCCCCAAACAACATTTTCTTAAAATTTATATCAAGCTGGGTGTGGTGGCACATGCCTTTAATCCTAGCATTTGGGAGGCACACATAGGAATATTGCCATGAGTTCATGTCTTCCTGAGACTACATAGTGAATATATATAATAAAAAAGTTGAACAAACTTTATCACCAAAGTTATTATAACTACCATATATATTATGCAATCAACATTTTATTGTAGTAACTTCATTATATCTTTCCATGCCCCTTATGCTTTGATCTATTCTTCCATCCACCTTAATTTATTAGCTTATAAAGTCAATAGTCAATAGTCCATCCATCAAGCAAAACTAAAATTATCTGGACTCGGGCCCTCAGAAACACATAGAAGAAAGCAACTACACAGTGCAAACATCCATCTGTAGATGGCACTGGTTTGGTTCCACCTGGTTGACTGCCTCTTACACTCAGTCGCTGCTTCTTCCTATAGAATTTTCTACAAAGAATTGACTCTGTACACCACTCATCTTTCGCCTGGCTCTGCAGATGTGTGTTAACTTCTGCCTCTGCAGCATGGCTTCCTTAATGCTCAAAGTGCACCTATATGTTCATATGTTCATATAGGAGATCCAAAGAAGGCCCTCCCCTGACTGACAGGTGTCACCCAAGGATCACTACATCTGAGAGCACACACCATGAGGGAAATAATAGGCACCCTGGACACCTTTCTGGAAAAAGCAAGGATTCAGAAGAACATGACTAAGGCATTATTTTGTGACCTTAAGAAGAAAATACAGAAGGGAACTTTTTGGCCAGCATATTTGCCTTCTTGGATGAATCAGCATGTGGTTGACATAGATGAAAAGATATAGAATGAGGCCATATCTTTGGGAAAAAAAAAAAAAAACTGTTCTGAGCAGGGCTGACCTTTTGCTTCCCAGTGGCAACAAAGTACCATATCTGAGGTAGTCAGTGAAGAGAAGTGTAGCCCCAACAGCTGGTCTGAGAAAGGCTGTGGCTTTGTTCTATGCTCCTGTCAAAAGGCTTCTGGCTGGGGTATCTTATAGGCATGGGGAAAGCATCAGAAAGGACCTAGCCAAGAAGACAGCATAAAGCCACAGACAGCCTTAGAAGACAGCATTCCAAACAATAGCTGCAATATTAGGATGGCCAGGCCACTCAATGTTGTTGGAAGCAGGTGTCTTTAAGAGTGAACCACTAAATACTTTAAAGAGGAAACAGGCACTCAGTTACAAGTGTTCTACTTAAAAAGTCTGCAAAACTATCCACCAATTCTGAAATTATCCCAAACAATGTTGCAAGATGTGTTTTTCATCATTTAACGTCCATGTTTTCACAGAAGGCAATGGAAGAAAATTCTTTAAAGTATAACCAGTACCTCAAGTGTCATATATTGTAGTTACTGACTCTGCTCTTTCAAATAAGCAAATCTCTCATGTCACAGTTAAAGTGCAAACAGAACAATAAAATAGTCCATTAACTATAAAGGTTGTCTTGCCATAATTTTTTTTATTAAGTCTGAATGTATTCAGTGCAGCTACCCAGTGCCTGCTTTAATTTGTATGACAGACAGACATCACCAAAAGCCAGTTGATGCAGAAGGAAACTTTTGAAAATATTTTAAACTGTATTGGACAGACATCAGAACTTGAAAACACTTCTTGGAGATGATTGATACATTCAGTATAGTATCATTTGAGAACATGAAGACTTAATATGAAGTTCTTTATGTATCTCAAATATACGTTCTAAAAGGCTACTAATCTATGACACTACCACCCTGAATATACCTGATCCCATCTGAAGGGCAACTGTCCCAAATGACATCTATCTCAGCTTGGCAATGTATATTTATAAAGCCCATCTGCTCTACTTTTATTTTTATTCATTAGTTTTGTACTCAGTGAATACAGTCAATTTGGTACCATTGTTAGGACCATCAATGTCCTACCCCCTCTCCTGGCCCTTCCTTGTTGAGGTATGGGGACATGCCTTATGGAGTTATCCCACATTTATGGGCAGGAAAAATGTCTCTGCGTATCATGACCCAACATGTGGCTCTGACATTCTTTCTGCCCCCTCTTCCGCAAAATTTCCCTGAGCCATGTTGGGTTCATTTTGGGTCTGCTTCAGTGACAAGGTGTTGGGGGCCTCTGGGTCTCTGGATATCTGATTTGGTAGGAGTTGATTTTTCTCTGTGTTGATCTCCTTCACCCTTGTGCTGATACCCAGTTCACCAAGAAAACAGCACCCTTATTTGTTTTGCCAATTGTTCTTAGTTTCAGCCAGGGCTCTTTTGAGGTATGATGGGGTGGCTCTCTCCTTAGAATCTGCTTCTATCTGAAAAAGAGAAGCAGATTCTCCAATGGAGAGTAAAGTTACAACTGCTTTACTTTTATTAAACTTTCTTCTGTTCATGGTGAGCTATTACCATGCTTGCATTTTAATAAAATAATTTTGATCTACATCAAAACAAATTTTCATTTATATCACCCCTTTCCATCCTCTTGAAGTACAGATTAAATTGCAGCTCTACAGTAGAGCTGAAATACTAAATTTATTATAATCTTCCATACCCTAACAGTGTGACCTCAAGTAAAAGGAACTGGATCCATAACTCAAATGTGCTAAAGTAAATCAGATATTTCCCTTGCAAAAATTTTCAGATCTTAGAGCTATGGCCTATTTTACATTAAGATTTCTTTCTGAAGCAACTCCCTTTGTTGTTTGCTAATAACTTTAATCAAAAGATCATGAAAAGGTATACACGTTTAAGAAAAGGACCATAAATAGTAGTATTCATAAATTTACTCACCAAATATTTCTTGAGTCTTTGATTTGCATCAGGCTGAAAATATAGGATTGACTAAAATAGCCTCATTGAACTTACAATGTATGGGACTTGACAGGGAAAAAGAATAATTGAATAAATTGCTATCTAAAACACGAGATGCACAGAAAGATGTGCCAAGAAAAGACAAGTGCATTTATCTAGTATGATTCTTAACTTAAAGGTTGTAATAAGGGCAAGAAGAATGTTTTATACATCACTATATTACTTCCTACAATAAAATACATATACAGCAACCTCTCAGAACATGTTTGTCAAATTTTAGTGAATGAATTTTAAACTTTATAATGTGGACATCACATAAAGGTTTTAAATTAAGAAGTGGTTGCAAGCAGGTATGGTTCTGCATGCCTGTGACTTGAGTATTTAAGAGGCTAAAGCACGGGACTTCTGTAAATTTAAAGGTAGCATGTGCTACACAACAAATATCTGGCCAGCCTGGGCTATAAGTTCTATGAGATCTTGTCTACACACACACACACACACACACACACGATAAAAGGAAAAGGAGATAAAAGGGGGAGGGAGATGGATGTAGAAGAATAAAAATAAGCAAGGACTAAGAGAAAGAAGAAAGAAGAAGGAAGAAGTAGAAGGAATAAATGAGGGGAAAGAGAAGAAGAAAGAAAACAAGTATAAAAGGAAGTTGTTGTTTATTCTAAAAGAGTCAATATAAAGGTAAGTAAGTAATGCATGCAGTCAATTAAGCTAAAAAAAAAAAAAACCCTGGTTTTAACAATACTGAATCTATATTAAATGTTTATGAAGAAAAAAATTATTTGAGGGGAGATGCTATTCTAAATAGTGTGCTTACCTTTAGTGAATTGGCATTTATATAAATTATGCAAATGAAATAATTTCCTTATAAAATTAAATGTCTGTAAAAGTCAAGGACCGGCAACAAATATTTCAGAGGCATTCAAAGTTAGAATATTGTACAGCTGCTATCTACTGAACAAAATGTTTTGGTTTTCACTATAAGACTGGAATAGTTAATATAATCATTTTTGCTCACTTGCTTTGTTTGTTTTAAGTTTAGAGAGACTTTATTACATTGAGAAAGAAAGAGGAGCAAAGAGCTCCTGCTTATGAAAAAGCTAGAGGGGTAAAGCTTACCTACAGCCCTGAACTGGGGTCATTTTAGGTTCTGAGTAGGGACTGAGCTAACCAGCCATGATGCCAAGTTTTGGAGGATGACCAAACCTACCACAATGCCAGGTTCAGGATTAATCCTTTCTGGAATCTTAATTCTAGGAAAAGGGCATTCCTTCTCTGAGAGGGACTCAGACTTTTCATGGAAAAACAGATCTAGAGAACTTGTTTAGGCAAGAGATAGAACAAGGTAGGTCCTTCTCTGATCTCTAGCAAAGTGAAGACTGCAAGGGCAGCTCAAGGACATTCCCTGCTTTCACTTTCAGGGGCCCAGTCACCCTAACCTGCCTCAATCCCCCTGTGAAGAAGCAACCTGAACTGCTGCTAGAGAATTAAAGCAATTACCAATCTGGCTTGAGCTAAATGGGGTTGTTGGGTGTGTGGCAGTTGTGAAATTTCTCCAATGGGTCTATTGAAGGGACCTGAGAAGTGCATTGGTAGAATGTGGGAAGAGAGTCCTGGAAGAAAATGTTGGGGAGAAGGAATTTTTAAAAGGTGGTAGGTGGAAGTGGGCATTTAGTAAAGTGGGAGTTTTTAAGGTTACCATTCTTCTAGACTTTCAGGTCTTGAAGGGCAAGTGAAGGGTCCTAGGGGGATAAAGTTAGATTGTTGCAGGACCATCTGAATATGAGCTGATTGTAAGAAAGAGGAAATAAAGTTAAAACAGCAGCTGAGTACACAAGGTATAAAAATTAGCAGAGTTATTATTACCAGAAATGATGGGCACAAATAACTCTCTGTTACCATTAATGCCCAGAAACCCATTCATCAAATGGCATGGGAGTGTCTTGCATAGTATACACAAGTTCTTACAGGTCTTATAAAGCAGATTAGACATTATAAAAATTGTCATGAATGCATTTACAGCATTTAGTTTTGATAATGACATAGGTGTCATTCTGAATAAGTATTGTACTTCCCCATTCACTTGTTGAAAACATTGTTTGCTAGTTTTGAGTTTGTCAGCTTTCATTAAACAGTTTGCAGTTACTGTAAGAAACTAAATCAATCCATCCACTTTCTAAATTGAGATACTTATCTGATTATTTAATGGCTACAATTTATTCTAGGTAAAATAATCTAAGCCACGTCTTTACAAGCAGAGTGAATGACTTTATAATTAAGTACTTCTGTTAAAGACAAACTGCCTAAATAAAATATACCCAGACTCAAAGCTACTTGGAGTAGGTACATTTGTTGGCATATATTGGTGTGATAAATAAATGGGATATACAGAGGGGGGAAAAAATCCTTGGATTAAATCATTTTATTGTATACATTAGTCTGTACATACTATGCTTGACTGTTGCCAAATACTTGGTGAGAAAAATTATAAGCAACTTATGTTGCATGTAATATTAAAAGCAAAAACTAAAAGAAAAATATGTTACATGAAAATTCCAATATTTGGTAAACTGTCAAAGCAGCTCATAGAAATTTTAAACCTAAATAAAGATACGACTAGGAAAATCTGTACCTGCTTCTGATGATTTCTATCCCATCTATTTCTCTGAATTCATAATATTTCATAAAGTATTTGCTTACATAGAAAATATATTCCAGGTTTTATATTGAGGTCTTTAATCCATTTGCAATTGATTTTTGTGCTTGGTGAGAGGAGTGGGTCTAGTTTCATTTGCCAATTTGTGGTTATGCAATTTGTCGACCATCATTTGTTGAAGATGCTGTATTTTTTCCAGTGCATGTTTTTGGCTCATTTATCAAAGATTGAGTAGCTGTAGTTTCTGGAACTTGGGCTGCATCTTTAATTCTGATTCACTAGACTATATGTCTGTTTTTATGCCTGTGCCATGCTGCTTTTGTTACTATGCCTTTGTAGTATAGCTTTAGAACAGGTATAAGATCTGAAACTCTCAAACTCCTGTATGAAAAAATAGGGGGAACTCTCCACAATATAGGATGGGGACAGACTTCCTGAAAAATACCCCAGTTGTCTAGAAAATCAAACAATTACTCAATCAATGGTATCTCATGAAGCTAAAACTTTTGTACAAATACATGATAAACAGAGCCAGCCAACAGACTACCCTAAGAACAGGAGAAATTCTTCACCAGATATACCACTGACTGAGGTCTAATATCTAGAGTCTACCAAAAAAAACCTAATCAATAAAAATATCAAGCAATCCACACAAAAGATGGGGCAGATAACTGAAAAGGGAATTCTCAAAAGGAGAAACACAAATGGCTAATACTAACCTAGGAAAATGTTCAACATCCTTAACCATCAGGAAGATGCAAATAAAAACAACTATGAGATTCCATCTTACTCAAGAAAGGATAGCAATCATTAAAAAACATCAACTGACAATAATTGTTGGTAAGGATGCAGGGATAAAGGAAACCTCATTTGCTGCTAATGACAATGTAAACTTGTCCAACCACCATGAAAATCAATATGGAGAATCCTGAAAGAGATGAAAATATAGCTGCCAACTGACCTAGCCATTCCTCTACTGGTTATCTACCCTAAAGGCTCCACTGTTCACTGCAGAGATACTTGCTCAACCATGCTCAATTCACAATAGATAAGAACTGGAATCCACCTAGATGCTCATCATTTGAACAATGGATAAGGAAGATGAGAATATATATACAATGGGATTCTACTCAGCAGTAAGAAAATATGATATGATGAAATCTGTAGGAAAATGGGTGGACTTGGAACAGATCACACTAAATGAACTAACATAAGCACTGAAGGACAAACACCACATGTTCATCCTTACCTATGGTTCCTAAACTGGAACAGCTTGAATTGAAGGACCTGACAGACAACTTAAGGGACAGATAAGACGGATGGGAAGGTTTGAGGGAAGGGTAATGGGGGGGAAGAAATATACACAAAACCAAATCCCAAATGAATTTGTACCATAGAAAGCTTCCTCCTGTATAACAGACTAAAAGATATAACCCTTAATAGAATCATGGAGAGATTGTCTGGTAATAAGGACCCTGGAGAGGGTTGGATGAAGCTTAACCCTAAAATTTTTGGCTCTGGCTTGTATCTCCCCCACCATGCCAAAAATTGGTTACCACCACATTGAGTTGTTAATTGGAGAGACCTACGAGGTCCCCAAAATAAGACAGGCTTCTGTCAAAGCACTTGATTACCCACCTGAGGAAAAAAATAAGACCATATTGCTGAAGACACCACATGCTGCTGATGCAGAACAAAGAGATCCAGCTGAATCTGGAAGAAAGCCAGTTCCCAGATGGTTAGCCCATAATAGTGCTATAAAGTGCTGCATGAGCTGCTGGCGAAAATGGCCAGCCTGATTGTGAGCAAGCAGGAGACACTGCAATACAAAAGCAACTAGCCTGACAAGATGTACACATCTGTGAAATGGCACATGCCTACATGGGTAATCAATAGCTCTTTGATCGGCTGCAAGCTCTGTTCAGTGGAAAGCAACTCACAGCTGAAACTGGAAACCAATTCAGAATCCTATGGAGACCAGGATCATGGACTCCAATGAGAGGCCAAATGTGAGGCTACACCCATCAAAATGTTTCTAAATTAGCAATGATTATCTCCTTTAATGTATCCTGATTTCACTCTCCATTGGAGAATCTGTTTATCTTTTTCAGAAAGCAGAGAGAACTAAGGACAACCAAATTCTATCAACAAGACAAAAATAGATAGTTGACTCCATGGCAGGATATGAACCACCCCTAGCATATCTGTGAGGGCCCATGTGAAACCACAGAGGAATTGATGAGATGAGCAAGAGTGCTGTTTTTATGGAAAGACTGACAATCTGTGCCAGGGTGATGGAGACAGACACTGAGTATATGCAAAACACACCAAAGCAGAAATCCAGAAGCTCCCGAAAGCTCAACACCAAAGTAGACTTAAAACACACCTACCAAGGCTCAGGGAATTTTGTGGAAAAGGGGATAGAAAGAATATAACACCCATAGGTTCGGAGGGAATATCCAGAGGCATTGCCCTCCACCCCCCCACCTCGCAATAACTGACTGCTGCTTAACAACTCAGAACCCACAACTCCATGGTGAATGCCAGCAATTCCACTAAGAAGGGCCCTCAGTAGAGTGGAGTAGGGAGGAGGGAAATGACAGTACCAATACATGATGTATCCATACAGAGTTTCTATTTAATAAAGATCTAGTAAAGTAAAGAAAACATAAAAATATGAACCAGTTAAAATAGTGAAGTAATGATATTATTGTTAGTTTTTTGTTAATTAACTATTTATGTCCAAGGAGAGAGAGAATGGGTACATCAGGACCTCTTGCCAGTGCAAATAAACTCCAGAGCATTTGACATTTTGTGTGTCTGGTTTTACCTGAGTATTGGGGAATTAAACCCAGGTTTTCAGGCTTTGCAAGTAAGAGCCTTTAACCACTTAGTAATCTCTCCAGTCCAACTTTATGTTATTTGGTATCTTGTTCTGTTTGGTTTCCCCTAACCATAAACGGACATTGTCTTTGAGTTAAATCAGATATGTAATATATGTCTTGATGCAGAAAACTACAATTCATTGGGCAAATATTCAATGAATTGTAACTAGTGTTTAATAAAATTTACTAACTTTATAATTCTTCTAAAATTTTAATTTTTCAAGCAGTAGATTTCCATTTTGGTCAAAATAGAAAAGAGAGAGAGAGAAAGAGAGAATTTACTTTCTCATATGAAACAATTAAAATGGACAAGAATATGTGAAACAATTTATATAATTCATAAGATACACAACAACTCTCATAACAATGCTATCAGAGAAAGAAAAGTAGTAATTTCTAAGTGGTGAGAAACCAATAGTGTGAGTACTACCAGCCCATTCTTGTTTGGAGGTCATGGCATAAGGACTTGAAACTCAGAGTAGCCAGTGGGAACTCTATGGCAAGGAGATGGAGGGAAAGATCCAGAGATCTATGGAAACACAGAACACACACTGGACAGAAAAGAGTTGCACAAGGAGACAGTGCTGAAGTCTTTCAGAGACCATAGGAGTGTTCAGTTGATCAGTGTGAAGAATCCAATCCATCCTAGGCTGAGAAAAGATGTACATGAGAAGATTATATATCTTCATCCAATATTAGCACAGGACTGGGAGCTGTTACTGTTCCTGGCAGCCACTGAAGTCTCATTTAACATGGACAAGAGGTAGATAACACAGAAAAATGTGTTCACACTAACAAATTAGCCATAGACTGAGCATAACCCTTGTTCTACCTGACAAATCTTAGAAACAAAACATGAAAGAACCAACCTGTTTCCAAGTGACATATCTACATCACAGAATAAAATTCATGGGGATATAAATATATCAAGCAGCCAGCCAAACAAAATTCACAATGTCTGGCATCTATCTAAAACTTATCAGGTATGCAAAGCAGCAGGGAAGTCCAAGCCATAAGACAATCAACCAATCAAATTGAACAGAAAATGACACAGATGTTAGTATTAGCAGAAAAAGGAATTAATTCATTTTAACTATATCCCATGTGGTCAAAAAAGTTCAGTCTTGGGCTGGAGAGATGGTTTAGCGGTTAAGCGCTTGCCGTGAAGCCTAAGGACCCCGGTTCGAGGCTCGGTTCCCCAGGTCCCACGTTAGCCAGATGCACAAGGGGGCGCACGCGTCTGGAGTTCGTTTGCAGAGGCTGGAAGCCCTGGCGCGCCCATTCTCTCTCTCTCCCTTTATCTGTCTTTCTCTTTGTGTCTGTCGCTCTCAAATAAATAAATAAATATTAAAAAAAAAAAAGTTCAGTCTTAAAAAAACCCAAATTCAACTTCTAGGAATAAAAACTACATGTGAAGTGGAAAGTACACTGGATAAATTAACAGCAGATTAGCCACTAAAAAAGTAAAGTTTAGTGAACTAGAAAGAGCAATTATAAACTCTAAATTTAGGCACAGAAAATAAAAATAATTATAAGTAAGCAGCATACCAGTGGGCTTATAAGTTCAATGGGTACAATTTGAGACTTTAAAGCACAGAAGAGAGATAGAATAAGATATTTGAAGAAATAATGGTCAAAATTTTCCAAATTCAGTGGAAGCTAAAACCTACAAATTTAAGTGACTTGATGAGCAGCAAGCATAGAAAGGAGGAGGGAAGGAATCTACACAAAGCACAGCATGATAAAATTAGCCATTGTGCTGCGTGAGAGAAAGAGAAAAAAAAAAAAACTATGGACAACAAAAGTAACACACACACACACACACACAACAAAAATAACTATGTAAGCAACATTCTTGAAACAGCAAAAAAAGACAGTGGAATTTCCGAAATTTAAAAGTAAGGGCATGGGAAGGCAGTAAGAATTCGATTCCTGAAAATAATTAGCTTTCACTAGTAAGACAAAATATATTTTTAGATTTTCAACTGTTATTGAAATTCTCTCCAGCCACCTGCTCTATAAAAAAATATTGAGGGCGATCTCACAGGCAGTGAGGAAATGAACACAGAAATATAGATCCACACAGAAGAGCAAAGTTCACTTCTGATCTTAATTTAAATCACCGATAGGAGGCTTGCGGTGGGACCTGGGAAAGCAGGATGGAATTAGCACCAATGAGCATCCAGTTTTGCAGGAAGCAGGAACCTGGTCAGGCAGCTGCGCCTGCGCACTTGCGCACTTAGCGGTGCCCCTCCCCCAGCGCCGCCATCACCGGGGAAACGGCGCCTAAGCTGCTGGCTGGTTTCATGGCAGCTCCGAAGCAAGTAACTGTGGGGCCGTTGGTGGGAGCCGTGGTCCAGGGCACCAACTCCACTCGCTTTCTGGTTTTCAATTCAAAAACAGCAGAACTCCTTAGCCATCATCAAGTTGAATTAACACAAGATTTCCCCAAAGAAGGATGGGTGGAACAAGACCCCAAGGAAATTCTTCAGTCCGTCTATGAGTGTATAGAAAGAACCTGCGAGAAACTTGCCGAACTGAATATTGACATTTCTAACATTAAAGCCATCGGTGTCAGCAACCAGCGGGAAACCACAGTGGTCTGGGACAGGTTAACGGGAGAGCCTCTCTACAATGCCGTGGTATGGCTTGATCTAAGAACCCAGTCTACTGTGGAAGCTCTCAGCAAGAAGATCCCAGGAAATAACAACTTTGTTAAATCCAAGACTGGCCTTCCGCTGAGCACCTACTTCAGTGCAGTGAAACTGCGTTGGATGCTTGACAATTTGAGAAACGTTCAAAAGGCTGTTGAAGAAGGCAGAGCTCTTTTCGGGACCATTGACTCTTGGCTTATCTGGAGTATGACTGGAGGAACCAATGGGGGCACCCATTGTACGGATGTAACCAATGCAAGCAGGACCATGCTGTTCAACATCCACTCTTTGGAGTGGGATAAAGAGCTCTGTGATTTTTTTGAAATCCCAATGAACATTCTTCCAAATGTCTGGAGCTCTTCTGAGATATATGGCTTAATGAAAGATGGGTCCCTGGAAGGTGTGCCAATATCTGGGTGTTTGGGGGACCAGTCAGCTGCCTTAGTAGGACAGATGTGCTTCCAGGAAGGACAAGCCAAAAACACATACGGAACAGGCTGTTTCTTATTATGTAATACAGGTCGAAAGTGCGTATTTTCTGAACATGGCCTTCTGACTACAGTGGCTTACAAGTTAGGCAAAGATAAGCCAGTATGTTATGCTTTAGAAGGTTCTGTTGCTATAGCTGGTGCTGTCATCCGTTGGCTAAGGGACAATCTCCAAATTATATCGACCTCAGATGAAGTTGAAAACCTTGCTAAACAAGCAGGCACTTCTTATGGCTGTTACTTTGTCCCAGCCTTTTCAGGGTTATATGCTCCTTACTGGGAACCTAGCGCACGAGGTATCATCTGTGGCCTCACCCAGTTTACTAATAAATGTCACATTGCTTTTGCTGCATTAGAAGCTGTTTGTTTCCAAACCCGAGAGATTCTGGAGGCCATGAACCGTGACTGTGGAATTCCACTCAGTCATTTACAAGTAGACGGAAGAATGAGCACCAACAAAATTCTTATGCAACTACAGGCAGACATTCTGCATATTCCTGTGGTTAAGTCTGTTATGCCTGAAACAACTGCCCTGGGAGCTGCCATGGCAGCCGGATCTGCAGAAGGAGTGGGTGTTTGGAGTCTTGAACCCGAGAACATGTCAGCAATCATGATGGAAAGGTTTGAGCCACAGATCCAGGCCACAGAAAGTGAAGTTCGTTACTCTACCTGGAAGAAAGCGGTGATGAAGTCAATGGGTTGGGTTACAGCTCAGACTCATGAAAGTGCTGATTCAGCCATGCTCTCTAGTCTGCCCCTGGGCTTTTTTATAGTTGGTAGTATGGTGATGTTAATTGGAGCAAGATACATCTCAGATTTATCAGATTAATTCCCACCATGGATTCTCAAGATGTGAGCTTTTTACATACTGAAATAATCCATGAGTTTTGTCTCAATGTAAGGACACTCTTAGAGGCTCTGGGCTCTGATTTTATTTACAAAACCACTTGCTCCATGACCCATGAGGAACCTACACTTATACCTGCAGCTTGAAATAAAAGAAACAGTAAAAAGAAAATAACACTATAAAACATTTCTTGTGCTTTCTAACATCAGTAGTTAAAGTTGTCAAAGTGGGAAAACAGCGCTTTTCTATTTTTATTTTAATCTTTTCCTTTTACATATTTTATTGGGATGTATAATATTAATATCTTTATCACAGAGAATCCCATTTATAAATTAAGATCACAATATATCCAGTAAATTATAATAGTGATATCATAACTGGAGTATTACATATACAAGTACAAAATAGCTATAGACACATATAGTTAAATAACTATATACATTTTAGACATGTATTCATATAATTAGGACATTTTCCTAAAAAAAGCAATATTTAACTAGTAAGCAATGTTTCACAATAGCACCAAAAAATAAAAGCTAAGATAAATTTTATGTATTCGGAATATATAGTATCAGAATATATTGATTTCAATGGTATTTCTTTTCTGATGATTTTAGTCTGTGAGTGTGCGCATGTGTGCATATTCATGTGTGAGTGTTGGTGTGTGCATACAGTGGTGCATGTGTGCAGGTCATAGGACAATTTTCAGACTGAAACTCATCTTACCACCTCACTCTGAAGCAGGGCTTCTCTCTCTGGCTCTGCTGTTGCTGCACTTACTTCAAGATTCTGGGAAATTCTGCTATCTCCACGTCTCACCTCACCATCAGGAAGATGGGGTTAAAGAAGGCCACTATGGCTTCTGGCTTATTTTTTTAAAATATTTTATTATTAGTTTATTTGAGAGAGAGAGAAAGAGGCAGATAGAGAGAACAGATATGCCAGGGCCTCTAGCCACTGCAAAGGAACTCCAGAAGCATGTGCCCCTTTGTGCGTCTGGCATATGTGGGTCCTGGGGAATTGAACCAGGGCCCTTAGGCTTCACAGACAAATGCCTTAATGGCTAAGCCATTTCCTCAGCCTCTGGCTTATTTTTATATGGCGTCTGGGCATCAAACTCAGGAACACAGGTTTGAACACCAAGTGCTTTACCCACTGAGTCATCTCCCTAGCCTGAGTTCAATATTTGTCATACCTTACATTTTTACTAATTGCCTTAGAAGTATGTTGGGAAAATGAAAAGACTGTAGAATATTGCTGCAGAATACTTATTTTCAAGCAGGATAAAATGACTATTGAAACCATATCACAAGTGCCATATTTTTTTAAAGCTATACTAAGTTGGTTGCAAGATATTGAAGTATAATTCTTAAATTTCATATATTGTTTGAAACTATGTTGGAAGTGAGAGTTACATACTGTAAATAATAAGCCACAAATTATAATTAATATCCTATGTAAGTAAATTGAGAAAATAAAAATTCAAGGGATGGAGAGATAGCTTAGTGGTTAAGGTGCTTGCCAGAAAAGCCAAAGAACACAGGTTCGATTCATCAGGGCCCATGTAAGCCAGATGCACAAGTTGGCACATGCGTCTGGAGTTTGTTTGAAGTGGCTAGAGGCATGCCAATTCTATCTGCCCCCCTCTCTCTCTCCTTCTCCCTCTCCCCCCTTCTCTCTCTCTCCCTCTCCCTCCCCCTCCCCCTCTCCCTCTCTCTCTCTCTCTCTCTCTCTCTCTCTCTCTCTCTCTCTCCCTCTCCTTCTTCCTTTATTTTTATGTATAATATTAATATCTTTATCACAGAGAATCCCATTTGTAAATTAAGAGCACAATATATCCAGTAAGTTATAATAGTGATTTTATAACTGGAGTATTACATATATAAGTACAAAATAACCACACACATATATATACATTTTAGACATGTATTCTCCCTCTCTCTCGGTGTCTCAAATAAATAAGGACTAGGTTTGGTTTTCCAGTCCCCACATAGGCCAGATGCACATGATAGCATACGAGTTTGGAGTTCATCTGCAGTGGGCAGAGGTCCTGGCTTACTCAATCTTATCATTCATTCATTGCCCTCACCACCCCCCCACCCATCTTTCTCTTTCTCTGTCATAAATAAATAAAAATTTTAAAGTATTTTAAAAAGTAAATTAAAAAGATTTTTAAAATATTCAAGTAATCCTAAAGACAGTGTAAAATAGAGAAAATTAATATAATTGAAAAATGTACTTATACATCATCAAACTAAGAAGCATTAAATGCAAATGATTCAGTTCCCCAAACCTGAAAGTAATATCATATTAAAGATCCAAATATGTAGTGCCACCCATAAAAATCCAGTATATATAAAGAAAAATAGATTAAAAGTGGAAGGACAAGAAAAAAATGCCATGTAAAATGATTTAAATTTTCTAAAAAGTAAATTTCACAGCGAAGATTATTACCAAAGATAAATAAAGTCATTTTACAATGATAAATGGATATCTTCATCCAAAATACATAAGTCACAAAGGTTTATGCATTTAATGATGGAGCTTCAAAATACATAAGACAGAACTGTCCAGACAGAAAGAAGTAGAAACATCTGTAATTACAAGAGATTCAATGTCTTTCTCAATATTTACTAAAACATGTAGATAAAAATTTAAGTGTAGAAGATGTGAGCTATGCTATCAAGCAATATAATTTAAATTCCTATGACATGTCACCATAGAATACATTCAAGGCATAACCCAACCTTCAAAAAATTAAAAAGAATTTCACAATGCATGCTGCCTCAGCAAATATAAACCAATAAAAGAAAGAACTTTGGGAAACCATAAAATAACTGGAACCTTAAGAACAAACTTAAGTAATTGGTGAATTAAAAAGATAAATAGATAAAATAGTTTTGGATTAAAGTGAAAAAATAAAATCAAATGTAAAAGATTATAAGTCACTGTTAAAAGTACTCTACAAAGGTAACTTTATAAAATTAAAGTCCAATTTTTATGAAAGTAAAGCTCCCAAGTCAATGACCTCTACTTCTACCAAGGAAAATTACAGATAGAAAAATAAACTCAAACTAAGTACAAGAAATAGGGTAGTAGTAAAAACAGAATGTAGATAGTCACACAGAAAATAGAGCAGTCTAAAGCCATGCCACCCTGAACATGCCCAATCTTTAGTACTTGGATGGGAGAAAATGGAAAACAACAATAATCAGTATAGCCAGAAGTTAGTTTTTTAAGACTATCAATGAAATCAATTCACTCTTGGACCTACTGACAAGAAAAAAAGGTAAAGGGCTGAAGAGATGGTTTAGTGCTTATGGCACTTGCCTGCCAAGCCAAAAGACCCAGGTTCAATTCCCCAGGACCCATGTAAGCCAGATACACAAGGTGACACATGTGTCTGGAGTTCATTTGCTGTAGGCTCTGGCACACTCATTCTCTCTCTCTGCATTTCTCTTTCTCTCTCTAACAAATAAAATATAATAAAGTTTAAAAGAAAAAGAGACAGGAATTATCAGTCAAGTATGAGAGTGCCCCCACAAGTTCATAGAAAGTTTGAATGAGATCATAGTAATATTATAAAAACTTTATGAACAAATTTATTGGAAAATAAAAACTTCAAAAACTATATAATTTTTAGTGACCTATATATCCATATAGAGATTGAATTTCTAGTTGAAAATTTCCCTACAAAGAAAAATCTCAAGTCTAAGTAGCTTCAACAGTGGCTTCTTCCAACCATTTGAAGGAGAAATAGCCTACACAAATTCTTGCAGAACACTGAAACAAGGAGAATATATTCTGGCTTACTTTATACAGCCACATTTGCAACATCAGAAAATAGATCTCATAAGAAAATAAAAATAAATACAGGACAATATTCTTCATAAACATAAGAAACTAAACAAAATTAACATTTGTTTCTAAAATATGTTTAAAGGACTATACATCATAATTAAAGTATTAAGATAGAATAAAAAATCAGTGTAACTAAAGAAACCAGCCATCATATTAACAAATAAAAAAGGAATAAAGGCATGAGATATTACTAAATAGTCATTAGACTGCTTACCATTAGAAAGACTAACCATTCTAATGTGGCAAAGTATTGAAGGACTGAATATCTCTCATATACTTCTTGTGAGAATATAAAATGATACAAATATTTTGAAAAATGATTTGGCAACTTCATACAAAAGTAAATATGTATTTTATCATATTATCCTAAGCACTTACCCAAAAGAAGAATGTATATTTGTACAAAGACTTGTTTCTAATAATAATTATACTCATAGGTGGACTCACTCCAATATCTATCAGTTCTGAATAAAATGTGGTATATCCATTCAATAGAATACTATTCATCTAAAAATGAATTAGTTATACTGTGACCGATAACTTTAAGAATTATTAAGCTGTGTAGAATAAACAGGAAGTGGTAGGGGAGACGATTGTAAAGAAACTGGGAGGTGACCAATATATTTATATTAATTATGATGATGGCTTCAAGAATGAATCTGTACACTAAAGTTAATCAAGCTGAGCATTTTCAGTGCAGTTTATTATTATTATCCATTATACTTCAAAAACTATTTTTTCAAAGATTATCTTCAAATTCTGAATAATCCTAAATTTGCTGAAGGGGCTGATCTCTGCAGATCTCTGGTGTGCATATGGATGGAGCTTGATAATCCTACACTTGGCTGGCATATGGTGTGCCAGGTCTTACCTGTAGCAGGTCTCTGAGCTGTGTTTGAAGCCATTTGAGCCACTAGGCTGGAGAAGTACACGATAATGTCTAACCTCATTTAAAACAAATTAAATTCTCATTTCATTTATCTGATCATAATTTTTATCCTGGGACCTACTAAAAATGACCTTATAAAGAGGCACAAAGAAAGACATCCTAAGAAAAATAAGGCTCAAACTCAGCATGTCAATATCATCCCTTCTATAAATGTGCTCCTGTGATTATCAGATTTCTTCTTTAAAAAAATCTTTGCCTTTGTGTCATTCTCCTCATTTAATTCATGTGATATTGGTAAATCACAGTACTTTACCCCAAGGCTACAAAGAAGCTTCTGTATATTCTTTTGTAAAATTAGCTAATTAATAATTTTTCTATATTGCCACTAAGCAGAAATACATGCTTAAATTATAATGATAGGTTCTTGTTACACGCATGCTATGCAACAGCAAATCATTATTTAATGTTAGGCATATCTACAAGTGAGAGGAGATGATCTGGAACACTACGCAGGTGAATAAAAAGTAATTCGGATATTATTTTCCAATGACACCTTTTGTAAATCAAAGCAAATAAGTATTGACTGGGAATGGAGGAAGTAGCAAGAAGGGGGAGAGAGAGAGAGAGACTCAAAGAGAGAAGAGAAACAAAGATCAAGAAAGAAAAGGAGTGTTGTAGTTATCCAAAAAGAAACAAGATGCACTATTAAATCTAAATAAAGACACAGGATTTGAATATCATATAGGAGAGACATTAAACAGATACATAATTTCTGCTTAGTACAAGTAATGGTAAACATGTACACTGTACTTGGTGGCATGACTATCTCTTAACTTCCTCTCAGAGTCCTAAGTTATTGTCTGTTTGTTTGCTTTCTTGTGCTTACTAATATTGTCATACTTTAAAAAGTGCCCATCATCTTCCCAGGGATGCAGCTGCTATACTCACAGGATTCCTCAATGCATGAGTCTGAATATCCCACTAAACAATCTTCATTTAAGTGGGACATTATATGTCAACTCTATGAGCATTAGATATGGAAATGTTGCTTCTGAGCCTGTCTTAAGCATAGAAACTAATACAATCCTTTCGGGTAATCTTCAAGCAAAGTCTAGAGTTAATAAAATACCATCTCAATCAGTCATCTACCTTAAACTCCCACTGTAATGATGACTCTTTACACAATTCTATTTCAATCAAAAGAAAATGAATGGAGTTAATAAACTTAGTATTTAAATATTCCTCATAGCTCCCATCAACAATCTTTATAGCTCAGTGTATTTGAGCGTTGAAGAAATTACATGAGATTGTTGCTCTCTTTGTGTTTGGCATACATTGCTGCCCATTATCATGTCAACTTCCAACAAACTGATCTATTTTAGCAAAAGAAAAGGAAAGAAGGCTTTGGTTGACACTCGGTGAGAAAGAAATAGAGGCTACCTGAAACTCAGTTCACTCAGGCTGGCCAGGCACTCACTCAGAAGTCAGTTATCAGTGTATGGTTTTCAAGTATTATAGAAAATTCAAGCTTAAAAGTTTACAAAGCCAAAATTAATAAGGAGACATTCTATGCCTACCCTTGAAACTGCAAAAGGAAGCCAGGCAAAAATCCAGGGCAAAAGCATTCCAGTGACTATGAATAAGTACAGTTGTGCTTTGTCTACCTCCAATTGTCCCTGACAGGTGGAAAATCACTGGCCCCTCCCCATTCCAGTGCAATATGGCTTCAGTAATGAGATCAGAAGAAAGTGAAAATATGTTAAGATTGTATGACTTAATGTTTGTCATAAATGCATATTTGGGAGGTAATTTTTAAAATAAAGATTTATATTTTTGCTTTTCTTTTAGCTTTACTGAATTGGCAGCAGTTTCCTCAGACTTTACTTCAAACTATATCATGATGCTGTTTAATAGATGAAAGAAAAAGCTTAGCCAGGTGTTGTGGTGAATACCTTTATTCCCAACACTGGGGAGGTCAAGGTAAGAGGATCACCATAAATTGGATGCCAGACTGGGACTTTTGAGTGAGTTCCAACTCAGCATGGGTGAGAGTGAGACCCTGCTTCAAAAAATATAAATTAAAAATTACACAAGTACTGGAGAATTGGATAAGTGTTTAGGCGCCTGAGAAGCTTAAGGACCCATGTTCAACTCCCCAGATCCCAGTTGAGCCAGATGCACAAAGGTGAGGCAAGTGCAAGGCCTCACATGCTCACAAGGTGGCTCTGCACCAATTATCTCTCTCCATAACTCTGAAATTAAAAAAATAAATAAATAAAGTCTGTGAAGACAATAGTTTTAGTGAAGTTTCTTCTGAAATTTAGAATTATTTGTTGTGGTACACCCACCTCACAAACACACGAATGACTCTTATTGCAAAGTATGACAGGCACATTCTACATCACCCCAAACTATAATGAAGTTATTTTCTACCCAATCATGATTTTCTATTTCTATAAAAAGGAATAATGTTTACAGATTCTTTGGGGAATTATTACCTTTTTTCACAAAATGTGTCAGAAATCTGGGAGTGAACTGTTATAAAAGCCTTTTTTTTTCTAGACAGAAAAATTGCTACTTATTCCCATTACCCCAGATTTACATAGAAAATTCCTTCATTTTTAGGAGATATGCAAGTTTAATCCTTCCTTGGTCTTCCTCTTGCATTTTTCTTAAAACAAACCCATTGAGTCATACCATATGGTATTCACTACTCACAAACACGAGAAAGATAGCAATCTGTTACAATTCTGCAGATGAACATGCACTAAAAGGAGGTATTGTGTTAGCAATTGGGCAATTACTGCCCATTGGGCACCAAGCATGGTGTCCTAAGGATCTGGCATGTTGCTCCATAGAGAGGAATAACATTACAGTTGTATCAAAACCAAATTATGTTCCAAATGTTTGCCTCCGTAAATATTTAGAAAATCAGCTATCTTTCTTTCATTCATCCCTTCATAGCCTCTACACTTCCAACTGTAATTCAATTGTTTGCCCTTGGGAATGGATAAGTCTCTCCAGCTGCCCTGCCTAGAATCCTGAATTATATCTTTTATTTGCACCTCCCTCATTGGTTCCTTTAAATTTCTCCTTCTCTATCAGCCCAAGTATATCCAGAAAAGTATGCAATGCCTATGCAAAGAGGAACATGACCTGTTACAGACTCAGAGTTCTCCATTCCAATTTCTCCCTCCTCCTCTTCTCTCTGTTCCCACTTCAGCATATCACTCAAGGACCCTCCAAACAAGGCAGTTTCCCTCTTCCTCTTTCCATAACCCTTTAAACCTTCTAGCTTTTCTTCCTCCCTCTCTTCCTCTTCCTCCCCTTACTCTTCATCCTCTCTTTCTTCCTCCTCCTTGACCTGCCATCTCCCTGTTGGTTCTATGCAGGTGCCTCTCACTTCCTATGGCTTTGAATCCTGCCAGTATCTCTTGGCATTAAACCCTAATGTCTCGAAGGGCTGGAGAGATGGCTCAGTGGTGAAAGGCACTTGTTTGCAAAAGACTGGCATCTTGGTTTCTATTCAACAGTACCCATGTAAAGCCAGATGTACAAAGTGGTGCATGCATCTGGAGTTTGTGTGCAGGAAGCCCTGGGGTGCCCATGCTTTTTCTTCCTCAAATAAATAAAATATCCAAATAACTAGAGATGGTGCTTTTCTATTGAACACACAGGACTTGACAGAAAAAGCTTCTTCCCTTAAAATTTAGAAACCAGGTTGCAGATTAGGATGTGGTCCAAACTGTCAGAACTGGTTGGTTTCTGAGAATGGAGGACCCCAAGGGAACTTTTCTTTGAAGATTTCAAATCATAGTGAAAGCAACACCAAGATTCACCAGGCTTAGATTTAGAGATATCCATAAATGGAGTGGTAAGCAAAGAAAACTCTCACAATCTCTTTGGTTCTCCCCACCCCCATTTACATTCTTGGTTCACCATTATTATATGCTACTGGATTAGATAGACTACAAAAGCCTAATTGCTAGGGCTATCTTATCTCTCTCTAGAGGTCTGCATTTCTACTGTAGTCTCTCAAGTTCCTCATGAGAGCATAATTTACTTTTCCCAGCTATAACATGAAAGGTCAGCCCCAAGCACCTAGTGTATGAACGTGTTCCCTCCAGGCAGAGCAATCTAGGTTTTAAACTGCTCCAAAAGGACCAGATTTCAAGCTTCCCCCTCCCTCAAAGTCCTCATTTTGTCTTTATCATGCTATCTTCCTGCTGAGGACCCTCAGCACCACTTTCTTAATAACCATGGATTCGCATTCTGAGTGGATGTGGCTGAGGCAACAATCAGAACTTTCTCCTGGAAGCTTGGAGTCCTCAGGCTGTTGATAGCCCCTTCCCTGGGTGCTCAGGCCAGAATTTCAGCTGTATTTTCCTTTCAGTGTCTTACAGCAAGTTTCTGTTCTTGACATTTCTGCATTTGAGACCTCTCCTAGTGATCATGGAGCCTTGGTAGGAAAGGAAAGTCATCCATCCTAACTGTGGGGCCTGCCCTGCCTTCTGAAAACAGACGTCTGACCATTTCACTCTATAACCTTAGAGTGGATAAGAAGGGGGCTGGAGAGATGGCTCAGTAGTTAAAGACACTTTGCTTGCAAAGCCTGACAGCCAGGTTCAATTTCTAATATCCACATAAAGCCAAATGCACAAACTGACCAGTGTCTGTAGTTCATTTGCAATTGCAGGGAGCGCTGCCACGTACCCATTCTCTCTCTCCTCTCTTTCTCAAAGATAAATAGATAAATAAGTAAATAAATAAATAAATAAGAAGTAAAATAAAATGGATAAGAAGCTACTCATTTGTGGTCAGCCTTCAACCCATTTTGGATTCATTTCTTCCTTATTCTTGACACTTACCCAGCTCCTCTGCATACCCCAAGTTTCCAGCCCTCCAGAATGTCTGATATCTCGCTGTAGAACCTCTCAGTGTGACTGAGACTGTTGTGATCTTTTCACACCAAACAGCTGACTCTTTCTGATAGCTATCAAACTAAAGAGAACCTTAGCATCCTTCTTAATCACCCTGAGTTAGATTAAAAGACTACTCTTGCTATTTTCTCTTTATAAAGTTAAGAGACCAGTGACATACTATTCTCCTTATTACTTAGGGTTGCATGAGTGATGTTAATCCTCATGACCAAATATGCCTGTAAACCCAGCACTCAGGAGGCAAAGGCTGGAGGATCAGATGTCAAGAGCATCCTCTGCTATGTAAAGATTTAGAGGCCACCTAGGCTAGTGAGAGCTTGCTGGCAAAATCTGAAAGTCTGAGAATCCTGGTCTCTAATCCGTCTTAGAAATCAGTACTTACATTACAAATTTTCATAATTCTTCTAAATATTTAGTTACTTCAGCTTTTAATAATCCTTGTTCTCTATTTCTTTTCATTAATATTTTCCCTCACCATTCTACACTGTTCTAAAGATGACTTGCTACATCAGTCAAATCAAATTCATTTATTAAGCAACCTTCCTGATACAATACACAAAATCCATCATTTATTCCAAAATCAACTTTTGTTTGAAAAGTTTTCTTTCTTCTGATTGGTTTGAAACCAGGTTGATGACATCAGTTGACATATGACTTTCCTTCTCTGGCTTCAAGATTCTCATCAATCACAATAGAAGTTTTTGAAGAAAGGTTTGTTTATATACAGTCTCTCATTCAAATGCAGTCCTCAGCCATAGTTTGATTAATAATATCAACACGATATACATTATGGCCCAGTGCTAGTCATTCTGGAATGTATAAAATAGAAACTAGATGGTGCTTGTCTACCATGTTTATGACCTATTACAATATGTCATGTGTGTAAATGGCCATAAAATAAAGCAAAATAATATTTTCAAGGTGCTATGTAGTGAATAAGTGGATGTATGTGGAAATGAAGGTTGTAATGAAGTTAGTCATACAGGAAAGGAAAATAAAACAATTGTATTTGAAAACCAGACTAAGATGGACAGAAAGAATATTAATAGGTGAAGATTATGAGGTGAAAATAGACTTAGCTGTAGGAAATGATAATAATAAGCAATGGCATTCGAGAAAAGTTCTGCAATGTTTAAGTTTACTTGTTGAAACAAAACCAGGAACATTGAAGAAAACCTTGAAATAAAAGCTGGAGACAAATTTTAAAGAACCTTGAATATTAAAAGAAGAATGTAGGTCTTTTTTTCCTTTGGTGAGATGAGGTAAGATGAGTAAGATGATGAAAAGTTCCAGAGTCTCCCTCAACCACAGCCTCCATTGGGGAGAGATGGCATGGAGTAGCAGTGGAAAGCATGGGCTACTAGGCTCACTCTGCCATTTACTTTATCAGTTTGGTTCTTTTCTTTTTTCTAAATTTTTATTTTTTTAATTTTTTATTTATTTATTTGAGAGCAACAGACAGAGAGATAAAGAGGCAGAGAGAGAGAGAGAGAGTGCAGAGTGGGCGAGCCAGGGCCTCCAGCCATTGCAAACGAACTCCAGACACATGTGCCTCCTTGTGTGTCTGGCTAACTTGGGTCCTGGGGAATCGAGCCTCGAAACAGGGTCCTTAGGCTTCACAGTCAAGTGCTTAACCACTAAGCCATCTCTCCAGCCCTCATTTCTTTTTTAGTATGGTTTCATGTTTTGTTTTTCTTGGTTGGGTTTTGTTCTAGCCCAGGCTGACCTGAAATTCACTATGTAGACTCAGGGTGACATCTAACTCATGGCAATCATCATCTTACACAGCCTCCTGAGTGCTGTAATTAAAGGCATGTAGCACCATGCCTGGCTAACTTTGGTTCATTTCCTAACTTCTCTGTGTATTCTTTTTTTTAATTAAATTAAATTAAATTTTATTTATTATTTTTAATTTTTTGTTCATTTTTATTTATTATTTTTACCTTTTTATTATTAATTAGTTTTGTACTCAGAGAATACAGTCAATTTGGTACCATTGTTAGACTCATACATGTCCTGTCCCTTCCCCCTGGCCCCTCCTTGTTGAGGTATATGTGTCATACATTCTGGAGTTAGCCCACAGTTAAGGGTAGGATAAATGTCTCTACATATCATGACCCAACATGCGGCTCTGACATCCTTTCCACTCCTCTTCTGAAAAATTTCCCTGAGCCATGTTGGGTTCATTTTTGGTCTGCTTCAGTGATGAGGTGTTGGGGGCCTCTGGGTCTCTGAATATCTGGTTTGGTAGGAGTTGATTTTTCTCTGTGCGTTTGCTTTTTGGCCTATAAAATGGAGATGATGAAGACAACAAAGGATAGATGGTCTAAGGAGTGAGTTAATGGATATAAAATACTTAGATCAGGTTCTGAAGCATGGGTTGTGCATTGTAGGGTTAGCCATCAGTTATGGTAAGTGGCAATGTCTACGTGCATAATGTCTCAGCATGTCACTCTAACATTCTTTCCACCCCCTCTTCTGCAAATTTCCCTGAGTCATGTTGAGTTCCTTTTAGGCCTGCTTCAGTGAAGAGGTCTTGGGAGCTTCTGTGTCTCTGGATATCTGGTTTGGTAGGAGTCGAGTGTTCTCTGTGTCTACCTCCTTCATCCTTGTGCTGGTACCAGGTTCACCAAGAAAGTAGCACTCTTGCTCATTTTACCAATTACTCTTGGTTTCAGCTGGGGCCCTGTTGAGGTGTGATGTGCTGATTCTCTCATCAGGATCTGCATCCATCTGAAAAAGAGAAGCAATTTCTATAACAGAGAGTGAAGTCAGCACCAGATAGATGGGATAACCATTATTATTTTAGAGAGAATTTAATAGGTGTAGGCCACAATTGGTGGAAGCTTAATAGTGAAGAGAAGGCTCATTTTTTTTGACATGGTTCTCTCTTGTTTCCCAGCTCCAGTTATGGGTTCTGTTCCACTGAGCAGATCAATTAGCCAAATTAAGAGCATCTGGTTACCCACAATGGCTGTGTGTCACTACTGCACTTTGTGAGCATCTTGTCAGGTTGTTTACTACTGGGTAGCTTAGACCACAAGTTGCTTGGACAGATGTTGGTCATTTTCACCCAGTTGCTCATGTAGCACCTTCTGGCACTAGACAAGCTGTTTGGGGACTGACTCTCTTCCAGATTCCAGCCAGGTCACTCCATGTTCTATACCAACAGCATATGGTGCTGAAGACCAAGAAATCTTTACAACCTAGATGATAGTGCTAAAATCCATTCTTTGTGGATTAAGAAAATATTACTATAAGCAGCAGAAAGAAGAATTCAATAAGGAACTTACTTCTAGGCTATAGAAACATATTTTTAAAAAATCTTTTATGGTATTTGACCATAAATAAATATCACTTACAGATTCATTTTTTTTCACCATGCAGTGTTTTCAAATTCTGCTTCATTTTGGTCAAATTTATTGGATAGTATTAAAATCATAGGCAAACAAAATAGTCAGTTGGACTTTATGAAAATTTAAAACTTTGGGTTTATCAAAGAACACTACCAAAAGGGGGTAAAAATTCAATGTTGTAAATAATATACTTTGTAACAAGTTAGCATCCAGAAAATAAAAGTATACTACAAAATATTTAACAAATTAAAAATATGTAAAGGACGAAAATAGATATTTCATACCAAAAAATAGATAATTCTTCTAAGAGGATATATAAATTGAATATAAGCACATGAAGAAATTTTCAGTATAAATAAACATGAGTAAAACATGAATCACAATAAAAAAGTTCCTAAAATTCCTATTATCTTAAAAGAGGGCCTGAGATGGGTAGTCATGAGCTCTAGGGGTGTAACATCTGCTGATTGGAAAAATGAATACACTATGCTTATCAAGCTGCCCTGTAAGCACTTCTCTTAATATTCATACCCTTATATCAACACTACTCTCACTTTGGGTAGAGAATCTTCTCTTTTCAGATGGCAGTTACCTTGGGGTGACTCAGAAGGTATCATAGTGCTGAAAAGAAGTGACTGGGGTACTGAGTAACATCTCTATCACACCTTCCAAGGCTCAGGGTCTAATGCAGAAGAGGTGGCGGAAAGAATGTAAGAGCCAAAGGAAGGGCAGGACTCCTTACAACATGCTCCCTCCAGACCTAAAATGGCCTGTATATCCATTACCTCACAGTGCCTGACACTACCTACACAAGACCATCATAAGAGGAGGAAAAGACCATGACATCAAAATAAAAGAGAGACTGATTGAGATGGGGAGGAGATATGATGGAGAATGGAATTTCAAAGGGGAAAGTGTTGGGGGGGAGGGTATTACCATGGGATACTTTTTATAATCATGGAAAATGTTAATGAAAATTGAGAAAAAATAAAGAAAGAAAAATATGTTAAGAAATTTAAAAAAAGAGGGCCTGAGAGAATGGCTCAGCAGTTAAAGATGCTTGCTTGCAAAGCCTGCTGACCTTGGTACTCATGCCATACAGCAGCAAGAGACTTTGACAGGCCATTCTTTTTTGCTTCTTTCGTTGTTTCTTTCTTGCTCTCTCTCTCTTTCACTCTCTTTTCTCTCTGCCCTTCTGAAATAAATAAAACAAAACAAAGAATAACATGTATACATATTGCCATTAGACACAGTAGCCAAAAGATGGAAACAAATCAAATGTCCATCAATTGATAAATGGATACATAAAATGTGGTATGTGCATGAAGCCTTAAAAACAGATGGACTTCATGAAAGTTACTAGCAACTATACAGTCTCTACACAGTCAATAGATAACCTACTGAATGGGAGAAAACCTTCACTGGCTATAACTCCAGTAAAGGTTTAATATCTAGAATCTACAAAGAACTCAAAAAATCTAAACAATAAAAAAGATTAAGCACCTCACTCAAAAAAATGAGGCAATGAATTGATCAGAGAGTTCTCAAAAGAAGAATTACAAATGGACATTAAACACTTAAAGGAATATTAAGCATCTCTATTCATCAAGGAAATGCAAATTAAAATGACTATGAAATTCCATCTCATTCCAATCAGAATATCAACCATCCAAAAATCAAATGTCAGTACATGATGGACGGAGTGTGGGGAAAGAGGAACTCACATCCATTGCTGGTAGGAGTGCAAGCTTGTATAGCAACTATGGAAATCAGTATGGAGACTCCTGAAAAGGCTGAAAATAGGACTGTTATTATATCCAACTATAAGTGGTAAAGAAAAATGAAGCAACCAAGTTTTCAGGAAAATGAAGAAACTTGAAAAATCATGCTGAGTGAGGTCATACAGGCTCAGAAAGACAGTCACTGCATGACCTCTCTCATATTCACTTCTTAACCTGGTCCAGCATCAGTTACTTGTAAGCCATAATAAATATCTACAATATAGACATGGTATTAGAATGAAGACTGGAATAACAGGAAATAGTGAGGGAAGGGAAGAAGGGCTAATGGACAGGTCAGTGATCAACAAAAAGAAAGGTATGGAAAGGCCTAGGGGGTGGAGGAAGGGGAGGCATGGGGGAAACACAAAACTAATGGTAACATGAATCAATCCCACAGAAACCTTCTTCCATGATACCACTCTACGACTCATTACCCTCAATGAAGGCAAGGGGGACTTGAACAGAACAGTTCCATAAAAGGTGGGGAAAGCATTACCCTAAAATCATGGGTATGGGTTGGTAATTCCCAGGACTACAAGTGGGTTCCCCCACAGTGATGTGTTAGTCAAGGACACATGAGGTCCCCAAAATAATATAGACTATTGAGAAAACAATTAGTTACCCACAAGAGCTAAAAGGTAACTCCTTATTGCTAAAGGTATCAATTTCTGCAGCCATAGGACATTAAGTGATCATGCTGAAACTGAGAGAAAATCTAATTCACTCCTGGCTAGCCCTTATAGTACTGGAAAGTATTATGAGTTGCAGCCAAAGAATAACAGTTACCAACAGATTGATTAAGCAGGATACCCTGTGAGTTACAAATTCAACCAGCTAAGCAAGAAGTACACACTTGTGCAATAGTGACACACAGCCAATGTAGGCAACCAATTGCTTACTGACTGAACATGATATACACTCAGTAGTGATTTTATATAAACTCTGGAAACTAAACTACATTCCTAGAACAGGAAACCAATAGGCTCTACTGAGAAACTCCACTGCTTTCTAACTAAGAAGAATGGATATTCATACCAATATACCTTTCTAATGACTAAGCTCATCCCCTTTTATTCAAACTGCTCTCCTTTTGGTGAGAAATATGTTCTATTTTAAAGATAGAGAATAATATAGGGGAGAAGAATGATACATCTACATATCAAGAAGAGAAGCCAACTCTCTATCAGGAGACAATTCACCTGCACCTCATCTGCCTGAGTCCAGGAGCCATTAAATGAGAAGCAGTGACACAAATACTGCTCTCATGGCTAGCTTGAAAAAGTTCCAAGGACATGGTGACAGACACTGTGGTTACTCAAACTTTATCAAAATATAGATCCAAAGTCTACAGAGAAATCAACACTAAATCAGAGCTCTATTTTGTTCAGAAAGGCTCAGTGACATAGCAGAAGAGGGGGTAGGAAGATTCTAAGGGCCTCTGGCTGGGGGTGAGAATAGCCTGAGACACCATGTTTCCCCATCCCTGCAGAGACTGACTGAGGCCTCTTAGTCTCCACAATGAATACCAATAACCCAACCAAAGACCCCCAGCAAAATTATTGTATGGCAGAGGGGGTCTATATGTCTACTTTCTTAAAAAAAATCAGTAAATGTTACAAAGAAATGGAATTCTGATACTTGCTATATCATGGATGACCCTTACAAACATGGCACTAAGTGAAAAAGTCATAAAAAAAAAGTGACAGCTATTTTGGTTCTACTCATATGAGATGCCTGGAAAAGTCAAGCTGATGCAGACAGAAGGCAGAACAGTGCTGTCAAGGTTAGGCAAAAGAAGTAATATGGAGTTTCAATTTAGAATAATAAAAAGATTTAGAGGAGATGATCTAGACTAAAAGTGATGTTAGTCACACAACAGTATTGATGTACTAAATGCCACTGACTTGGATGCTAAAAACTGTTAATATGGTAGCTTTTCTGTTATTCAGAGTTTACTGAAATAAAAAGCCTTTACTTTTTGTCATTGTCAAAATCAAATGCCATATCATAGATTACACCACTCATTTAACAAAGAACTTACAAATGATCATTGTGTTAACAATTTGTAAACATATTATTAGCCTTTTCCAATCCATATACCCTTACTACTGTTGTTTGTTTAAAAATGTCCTATTCCCTAGATAATGGAGTTCAGAGGCAATTTGTTTGCAATACAATTTAAGATGATGTTACCTAAAAATATAGTAATATTTATGATTTTAAAAACTTTCAAAGCCAGTAATCAGTAGCCCAATTAAAACTCATATTCTCCTCATGTGATATCTGTATAATAGTTTAATTGCACTAATATTTTAAAAATAAAGCTGACTTTGAGCATTCAAAAAACAAAGAAAGAGACTAGGTGAATCTCCTTAGAATGCCACAAAAACAATCTTATAGAGATTTGTTTTCTGTTCTAGGAAAACATACTAATAATGAAGAACTTGCAATTCATGTGTTGAAACATTCTCCTAAAAGCTAGCTTACTTCCATTTAAATTTGCCATCTTTTCTATAAGGCAATAATTTCAAGTTTTTGTATTCTTTATGTAAAAAAAAACACTAAAAAATACCTAAGATGATATGCATTTTAATTTAAGAACCTTTAGAAACATAATGAGAGCTTTTTGTACCACAGAGAGCTTTATGCCCTTCTCACTGACCCTCTTTATATCCCTTTGTTACATGTCCTGAAAAAAATGGGCACGACCCCAAGTGTGCCTCTGAAATTGTTGCTCTGTAAAGACATCCATCTGTTCCTTTCATTGTCTTCCTGGTCATATCTCACTGGGAATGGGCCATCTAAACACATTTCTGTTATTGTCAACACTACAGAGCCAAGAACTCTTTGGACAAGTAAACTGTATTACAAGCTACTGCCTTATGTGTACTCGAATTGCCCTTCCCTCCATCCAGAATCTTTATTGCTAGAGAGAACATGGAATGATCAACAGAGGAAAACTGCACCTGGTCATAGATCTACTATCAAAATTGTCATTTTAAAGATGAATTCCACATAGTAGAAAACAATATTCATCAAAATTTTAATGAATATAGCATTTTAAACTTTACCTTTCTCAATATGCTGGTAATTCAGGAATTATATTTTCATAACTATTCAACACACTTAACTCTTCATATATTTTTACTTGATATAAATATGAAGATAAATAGAATATATAATCTATAAGAAAAGAAATAATTGCTGTTTTTTTTTTTCTAGCCTGTAATCATTGGAACAAATAAAACAGTAACATCTGTTGAGATGAAGGGTAGTTTTTTGTTTTTTTTTCCTAATGAATAAGCATAGATAAGAGTTTTATTGCTTTACTCCTAAAAGTACTCTGGTTAAATTATGAATTATAACTTGCTTCTGAGTTGGTACATCTTAAGGCAGTAATATTTAGGAAGGAATCTTCTTTGACAGGTACATCTATTTTCACATGTAGGAAATCTACAGGTTTTTTAATTAACCCAAATGTCCACAGGACAGGACACTTTGATAACAGTGTTACATCACTAGATTCATTAACCCAATTGTCGTGTCCTAAGTGTTCACTAAGAGCTACGTAGTGTGTCAGCCAGAGGTTATAATCAAAGCTGAATGAGATATCTCACCTTTGAAAATTGTACAATTTTGTGGTATAAACAAGTGAATGTGAAAATGTGAGAGCAATTTTCCCTAGGCTACTGGGAACAAAACAAAAGGTATGAAAATACCCTTTCTTTGTGTATAAAACAAGAAACATTGCTTGAATGTTTCACGTGCCATTTCTGTGTCGTGGGGGAAGCTCCTACAGCATTACACTGAGTCCTGGCCCAGAACAGGGGACGCTCTTCTCACAAGACTGCCTTTGCTTTGCTCACTATCCCTCACACACTCTCCCCTTACCCTTTCCATGATATACAAGCACCCTCTCCAAAATGGACTAGTATAACCACAAAACTGTTTTCCACATCTTGGGAATAATTTTAAATGTCTAGGTCAATGACCCATGACCAGAAATTCTGGTCTGATTCATTGGACTTATTATTATTATTATTATTTTTAATGAAGGAAGTTATTCAAACTTACAGCCAAGTTTGAGAACTGCCACACTGGAAAACTTTCAGCATGATAAATTCCCACTAAGCAGCCAGTGTACCATCAAGCACAGCTGGTGAAAATTGACAGGACTTCTGGTCCCTGGCTTTCCATCCCTATTATTTGTGCTCTGAAATTGCGTTTCAACAAGGCAGGAAAGGGACTGAAGCCAGAACCTTCACCATCATAATGGAGGACTGCTGTGTGAATTATTTCCTAGGAAGAAGCCAAGGATCCCTGGGCAGGGCACCCCCAACAAACTAAAGGCCGAGTCCATCACAGTATACCTTGAATTATTGGAGTTTCTGACTCAGCATGGGGCAGGAGTTACATACAGAAATGTGGAGACACCAAAGCATGAAAGGTCTCATCCCAACATGGACAACATTGCCCCCATAGCTGGAGAGATGCTGTTCCCTGCTCCTTGATCTTTCACCTGAGGTACACTATCTATCTTTTGAGGCCAAGGAACCTCGGGCATTTTGCATCTTCGCATACAGCTGACACAGGGTTGACCTGGGATCTCAGGTGAGGGTTTGTCTTTCCCGGCTCTTTCCTTCTAAAGGGAAATGTAAGCATGCCCATTCTGGGGAGTCTTTCCTACGGGGCACAGCTATTTCTAATAAAGATGGCAATAATTATTATTATATAAAATAATAAATATTTTATTTTTATTTATTTACTTGAGAAAAAGAGAGAATGGATACACCAGGTCCTCTAGCCACTGCAAAAGAACTCCAGACACGTGCACTACCTTGTTCATCTGGCTTATGTGCATCTTGGGGAATTGCGCCCCCGTCCTTTGGTGTTGCAGGCAAGCCTTCTCTCCAGCCCTGTTTTTCTTGAAGGAAGATGAGACACCAAACAACAATGGCAATCTATCCAAATAAATGCAGAGCACTTTCTCAGTTACGTCAAATAAGGAATCTGGAATTATTTCACATGGATGACGCAGGTATTCTGATGACGCAGCCTCCTTGGTTGGATGTTGTATTAACTCTTCAGGTTTCCCTTGTGATTCATTCATCTTGTTGAGTAATCAAGAAATAACATCACAATTATGTGATTAGTTGTCTTTTTTGTCTACTATTCCAGAAGACTCCTTCACATAGGAATTTTCCTTTTTCTTATTTTTATTTCCTTTTTTTCTTTACTTTTCTTTCTGTTTTTTTTGTTTTGTTTTGTTGTGTTGTGTTGTGTTTCATTTCATTCTACTAATGTTTGGTAGAAAAATAGATACTCAAGAAGAAAACAACACAAAATGTAAGTGAAAACATATTTTCCTGATATTCAAAGTTTTCAGATTTTTTATTTCTCAGTAAAAGTATTGCCTAGGGCTAGAGAGATGGCTTAGTGGTTAAGCACTTGCCTGTGAGGCCTAAGTACTCCAGTTTGAGGCTCAATTCCCCAGGTCACAGGTAACCCAGATGCACAAGGGAGTGCATGCACCTGGAGTTCTTTTGCAGTGGTTGGAGACCCTGGAGTGCTCATTCTCTCTCTATCTGCCTCTTTCTCTGTCTGTCTGTCTGTCTGTCACTCTCAAGTAAATAAATAAAAATAAGCAAAAAAATAATGCCTACAACCTTGGATGTGGAGCATTCCCATTAATAATTGTACCTACTACATCTCCATTGGAATTTTTTGAGAAAAAACGTAGTAATAAAAACTTCTAATAAATATCAGAACAAAAAATACCTTAAAAACAGAACTACCATGTGATGCAACAAGCTCACTACTCGACATGAATTTATAGTTAATAAAATCCATATATTAAGGAGCATGTGCTTTGCGCCATGTTCATTGAGCACTTTGGGAACAGAGATAGAAAGAGATAGATAGAAATAGCCCAAGTATCCATGAACTGGTAAACAGTGAAGCCAGACACAGAAAGACAAATACCACATGCTCTTATTCAGATGTGATATGAAATATTGATGGTGGCTAGACCTCTAATAACCACTTGGGAGACGGAGGTAGGAGGATCACCATAGGTTTGAGGCCAGCTTTGAGTTAAAGAGTAAATTTCTGGTAAGTCTGGGCCAGAGTGACACCCTTTCCCAAAACAACTAAACCTGAGATAAATAAATAAATAAATAAATAGTGTTAATGGTTGTGAACAGAGGCTGGGCAGAGTAGAGAAGCAGAAGCAATGGGGAAAAATTAATGAGTACCAAGTTAGTTAAGTAGGATCAAGAAGTTTAGCTGCACTGTAGACTGACTAAAGATAACAATTTTGTACTGTATGTCTCAAAATGATAGAAGAAATAATTTGGGATGTTTTCATCATGAGAAATAATAAATGTTTAAGGAGATATATTTAACTTTATTTAATCATTATATAGTCTTTTTTATCTTACATGGCATCTCATCAATATATATAGCTTTTTACTATTATATTTTAATTAAAATAAATTTGATCAAACAAAAATATCATTGGTTTATGGTTTTAATTCACATAAATATCTTTATAAAGATGTTAACTAATGAAATTTTACACACAGAAAAACTAACAGGACTGTGCTTTTGTCTAGCTAATTGCATATATTATTTTCACCAAATTGCCCTGAAAGCACTACACTTAATATTCATATTCATAGTCATATATTAATGCTATTATAACTTTTGGTTGGAGAAGTTTCTCTTTCCAGATGGCAGTGACCACTGGGATGACCCGAAAGGCACCATGGTGCTGAGAAGAAGTGATGGAGGAGTGCTCAGAACTGAAATATCTCTATCATACCCTCCAAGGCTCAGGATCCATTGCAGAAGAGGTTGCAGAAAGAATGTAAGAGCCAAAGGAAGGGTACTACTCCTTACAATGCAACTGCCCAGACAGAAGTTGGCCTCGATATCCATGACCTCACAGTTCCTTACAATACCCTCACAAGACCCTCATAATAGGAGAAAAAGATGATGACATCAAAATAAAAGAGAGACTAATGGGGGGGGGTATATGATGGAGAGAGGAATTGGGAAGGGGAAAATGGGGGAAGGGAGGGAAATACCATGGTTTATTTTCTATAAGCAAAGAAGTTGTCAATAAAAAAATAAATTAAAAAAAAAGCTAACAGGTCTAGAGAGATGGCTTAGTATTTAAGGTGTTTGCCTGTGAAGCCTAAGGACTTATATTTGAATCTTTAGGTCCCACATAAGGCAGACACACATATGACACAAGCATGCAAGGTCATACCTACTGATAAGATGGTGCATGTGTCTGGAGTTCAATTACAGTGGCTGGAGGACCCAGTATGTAAATTCTCTCTCTCTCTGTCTCTCTCTCTCCCACTAAAAAGCTAACATTTTCAGTGGGAAAAAAAGATACAGATGTTTTGGAAAGTAAAAATAACTTCAATAAAAATTTCCTTTAAAGAATATCATTTTAAAAATAAAGGTGTATTTCTGGCAGTTTTCTGAATGGATACTGAAGTGGTTATATACTGAAAGTATACCTAATATGGCCAGTATATCCTGGTGTCCAGACTTTGATTGCATGGATGATGATAAACTAGGGGAACATTAAGAATTTACTATGAGATACACTAAATACTAGGATTACTTGAGGATGCCACTGTCTTAACGCTTGCAGCAATTTGGGTAGTTACCTGCCATTTGCTGTCCAGAAACAGAACCTGGAAGGTTACATGAATATCAAAGATCAAATATGGCATTTGTTTAACTCTAAATGTAGCTCTGGAATTGCAAGAATTAACTGAAGCTTCTCCCCCCCCACACCCTTTTCTAATAAGTGCCATAGGTAATTCTTATCTATGGGGATTGCTTTCTGCTGCGCATTACAGTTACTGCCCATCCCTAATTCTCACTGTGAACTTTAGATTTGTGCTGATGCCCTCATCATCATTTCTTCTTTTCATTGAGTGACGTGGTTCATTCAAAGTTAATCCTTGACTTGAAAGCATTTTTGCATTTATCATTGAAATGTATCAATCTGAATTAAAAAATGTTGAACTTTGAAGAGTCTAATTTCATCAGGAATATTTGCTGTGACAATTCTCCCATACATTTTTCTAGCACCTGTTTCTCTTTTGTTACAGCTTATGAAAGCCAATAAAGGCAAAAGTCTATGTATACTATTGGTGGTAACACTTGTGCTTAATGTATGCTCTCTTCAAAGATCATATATCAAAGGCTCATTTATGGTCTACTCACCAAGGGTCCTGTATTCTGATCTTTACTTTTGCAACAAATTTTAATTTCTAATACAGACTATAAATCAAAGGTTTTCATAAAAATAAATGATTGGCTAGTTTGGTTACTTATTTTTAAATAGTCTGTAACTTTAGAGTTACCCCTTGTTTGTATTAGCTAATTAAAATATAAGCTCTTATATGGTCAGTAAATTGCTTATCTTTTACCTTTAGCTCTCCTTTCTCTCTTTTATGTAAAGGGTAAATATGCTTGCCTTTTATCATGAACATTTTAGTTCAATAACATGACTTTTATGGTTCTATAAAATACACAACGAAATAGCAAAACAAAAATGTCTCCGAAGCTATCAACTTTTATGAGCATTAATTCTGTGTGGATTATTATAAAGGAGATAAAACAAATTTATAAGCATGAATAACTGTAAAATATTGTGATATAAGAACAATTAAAAGCAGACATTTGTAAGAAAGGGCTTTATTTATAAATAAGAAAATTATTGCATTAGTGAAAATGTTCCTAGCTCAGAAATCTTATAGTACCTCAAAAATCAAACAAAGAAATTCCTTCATTTTATAGGATAAAGGATTGAATATGGACAACCCCCAAGAGGATATGTTGAAGTCTTAGTGGTCTGTTTTCAGATTGAGAACTTACTAGGAAACAATCACTGCAAACATTTGAGATGAGGTCATGTTAGAATAGTCTTCAGGAACTGGAGAAATGGCTCAACACTTAAGGCACTTGTCTATAAAGCCTAAAGTCCTGGGTTCAAATCCCAAGTACCCACATAAAGACACATGAACAAGTGGCAAATGTATCTGGAGTTTGTTTGCAGTAGGTGGATCCCCTAGCATGACTATCCTCTCTTTTTTCTCTCTATACTTGAAAATAAATAAATAAATATTTTTTGTTAACAACTTTCATAATTGTAAACAATATTCCATGTTAGGTCCCTCCCTCCCCCAACTTTCCCCATTGAAACTCCACTCTCCATCATATCCTCTCCCCCACTCAATCAGTCTCACTTTTATTTTGATGTTATGATCTTTTCCTCCTATTATGATGGTCTTAAGTAGGTAGTGTCAGGTACTGTGAGGTCATACATATCTAGGCCATTTTGTGTCTGGAAGAGCACATTGTAAGGAGTCCTACCCATCCTTTTGCCCTTACATTCTTTCCTCCACCTCTTCCACAATGAACCCTGAGCCTTGTAAGGTGTAATAGAGATATTTCAGTGCTGATCACTCCTCAATTATTCTTAGCACCATTGTGACTTCTGAGTCATCCTAAGGTCACTACCATCTGAAAAGAGAAGCTTCTCTAACCAAAAGTGAAAGTAGCATTAATATATGGGTATGAACATTAAGAGAAGTGCATTCTGGGCAGTTTGGTGAGCATAGTATATTCATTTAGCCAGACACTAGTAGATGTTATATACCTAGGGCTCATGAATATCCTTGTTGTAGGCTTTCAGTATCAGGGATGTATTCCCTCCCATGGAGCGGGCCTCCAGTCAAATTAGAGGGTAGCTGGTTTCCCCCATAACAGACATGCCACTATTGCACCCGTTGGCTCATTTGGCCTGACTAGCCAAAGGTAAGGCTGGTAGTGTCCACTCTTGAGCATCTCCACTGCTGATTTTTCTCCCTCCCTTTGAACTGCATGCAGCATAGATTTTTTTCCAGCTTTCTGTCATCTGACCTGTATGGAGGAGATTTTCACCTCAAGTCTGGCAGGATTTCTCAGTGACTTTGCAGCCCTATTATGTGGAGTCTTCAGCAGTAGGGTCTTCCCATCTATTCCTGGTGGGAAGCCAATGGCCTCCGAATGGCCTGTAATGTTTTGGGGACATCAAGGATAAAGCCAAGGGTGGTGGAGCATGCTTTCCATCTCCCCACTTGGAAGGCAGATGCAGGTGAGTTCAAGGTCAGCACGAGACTGCATAGTGAATTCTAGGCTAGCCTGGGCTAAAATAAGACCTTACCTTGAAAAACCAAAAAAAAAAAAAAAATGGAGAAGAAGAAAAAATAGTGTACAACTGGTGTCCTTTAAAAACCGCATAAAGGCCGGGCCTGGTGACGCACACCTTTAATCTCAGCACTGGGAGGTAGGAGGATCACTGTGAGTTCGAGGTCACCCTGAGACTCCATAGTGAATTCCAGGCCGGCCTGGGCTAGAGTGAGACCCTACCTCAAAAATCCAAAAAAGACAAAAACAAAACAAACAAATAAAAAAACACATAAAGGAAGGAGGGGAAAATGCCACATGAAGATGGAGACAGATAGTGGAGGGATGCTGTGTAAACCAAAGAATGCCAACATAGATAGCCACCACTAGATGGTAGACAGAGGTAAGGCAACATTGTGCCAGAGGTCTCCTGGGGCAAATGGCTCTGCTGAAACTGTGACCAGACACCAGGTCACCAGTGTGCATGGAGAGAGTAAACTGGTGATATTTTCAGCTTTCCAATCTACAGTACCTTGTTATAGCAGGCTTAGGAAACTAATAGAAGCAATAGGCAAAACAAAGCATTAGGTGGTGGTTGGACAAGCAAAAGAACATGAAGAGTGGGGTCAGATAGAAAAAAGATTTTATAGTGATCAGCTTGTTGTGAAATAAATTGCCAAGTGACAGGTATCACTCTTTAAGTCTTGCGCAGGATGAGAGAAAAGACTGACTAAAGTGTAGTCAAGTAGGAGCAGAAGGTGAGAATTAAGCATCTCTGTATGCTTGCTTAGAATGAAATTAACTTTATTATAATTTCAATGTAAAAATAATTAAGTGGAACTGAAGAGATTATTGAAACTCACATGTTTATTCCAAACACAAACATGACAATTTCAAAAGATTTCTCTAAAGTATATTATGTATGAGTCTTGAAATATTTATTTTCATCCATCTTCTGGATGGCTGAATTTTCTCAATAAAGCATATTCCTCATTTTTCAGTTTTAATACCCTAATTGAAGTTTTTGCATTCTTGTCAATATTTCTGTGTTATATTTAAACTTGAAGGATAATTTGACTACATATAAAGTTCTTTTCTTTTTTTATTCTCAAAACATTGCGACTGTTTCTTTTTTGTATGCTGGCCCTGAATGGGGCATTGAGTGAAGTCTCATTCATGTTTATCACCCTAGTATATAACATGCTATGTAATTTCCCAACATCCAGAATGTCCTTCTGATTTCTTCTTTATTCTTTTAGCATGCCATTTTGATCTGAAAATTTATCTTTTTTTTAAGTAAAAAATTAGTGTACTCATTTATTTATATACTTTTCACTTTTTTCCTCTCCTTTTAGAATATTAATGATGCACTTTCTTGTGTACTTGACATTATTTTATTTGTATTTATTTTAGTTTGATGGTGCTGGTATGTTGATTCATATTTATTTTTGTCCTCATTACTATATTAAGCTCTCCTTGATAATTTTAACTCTCATTTTATTAATTTACTATCTCCTTTGAATCATCCTGTCTTTTCTTAAGCCTCCAAGCTTATAAATGTTATAAATGTTATAACTGAATACAAACACATATACATAATATATATGATATATATATGTATATATATATATATATATATATATATATATATATATATATATATGTTGTACATAAGTACATATGCATAGCTTGCAATGTCTTTGAGAATATGGATAACCATGTGTCAGATAATTACCTGGGTCTTTTGGATCACTATTCTGGTGATATATTTCAAACATTTATGAGCATTTGCAATTTTCAGACATAGTTCTAAGCCTTTCATGCTAATTATCTCATTTAGTATAGATGCTTCATTTGCTTTGCATATGTTATTTTACTTCTTTTTATTTGCATATTATGTTGTAATCATTAGTCATCTTTGAAGAAGTGGAATGAGCCACTTACTAGACATTGTAAAGCCATGTGTCCAGGAAAGGCTATGGAGTTACTGGAAGTTGTAATAGACTTTATAATTCTAGTTGACTCCAACATACCTCCCCAAATATAATAATCTCTTACATTGTCAGAACATTTTATCTCTGTGTTTCCATGATCAATGTTATATATAAAATTCTTGAACCCATTGCCCCCCTAGCCATTACTATTTCCTCTTTCCACTGCATTCTACTCTGCCTCCAGCTATGGCAAATTCACTATTGACTCTTCCTTTTGCTCAAAGGTTCATGCTGAATTTCAGACCAGGGTTTACAAACTTACATACATATAAGGACAAGATAGGTAGACATTACAAGTATATAATTACAAGTATGTAAAACAAATTTTCTTTATTACATTAGAGTACTCTTTTATTTCCATAAGGGAAATGAAAATCCATTAAGATTCCATCTTGCCCTAGTCATAATGGCTACCATTAAGAAAAAAAGCCAGCAAATGCTGGGGAAGAAGTGTGGTGAGGATGTGAAGGAACCATTCTTAAAGGTATGAATTTAAATTAGTACAGCCACTGTGGAAATCAGTATGGATGTTCCTCAAAAAATAAAAATATAACTACCATATAACCTAGGCAAAGGCATCACACAATAAAAACTCTTGAATTCTCATGTTTATTATGGCAGCATTTCTAATAATCAAGTTGAAGGATCATTTTAGGTATCCATAAATAGATAAATGGATAAAAACCATGTGGTCTGTGTTCCAGTCATTAAGAAGTATTAAATCATGCTAGTTGTAGAAAAATAGATGGAACTGGTGGTTATACTAAGTAAATTAAACCACACTTTGGAAGACAATTATCAAATACTTTCTTTCCTCCTTGAAATAGAAGGGGGACTATTAGGAAATTTAAAGGAAATGGAGAAGAGAAGATAAATATGGATGAATAATATAGAGATAATTTTGATCAAATTACCATATATATATGAAAATGCCATAGTGAAATTTACGATTTTGTACAATTAATAATTACTAATAACAATTTCAGAAGTAGTGACATTTTTCTGTTTTCTTATGTCTCAATATAGACAACTGAAAGGATAAGCCGTATACACACAAAAAAATCAAAACATAAAGTGAAACTATGACCGAAATATAAAAACTAAAACAAGCTGGGTGTGGTGGTGCACTCCTTTAATCCCAACACTCAGGAGGCAGAGGTAGGAGTATAGCTGTGAGTTTGAGGCCACCCTGAGACTACAGAGTGAATTCCAGATCAGCCTGGGTAGAGCAAGGCCCTACCTAGAAAAACAAAACAAAGTGGGCTGGAAAGATGGCTTAGTGGTTAAGTGATTGCCTGTGAAGCCTAAGGACCTGGGTTCGAGGCTCCATTTCCCAGGACCCACGTTAGCCAGATGCACAAAGGGATGCATGCATCTAGAGTTCATTTGCAGTGGCTGCAGGCCCTGACACGCCCATTCTCTCCTTCCCTCCCTCTCTCTCTCTCTCTCTATCTACCTCTTTCTCTCTCTGTTTGTTGCTTTCAAATAAAAAATAAAAATGAACAAAAAATTTTTTAAAAAACCACCACCAACAACAAAAAACTCCACTAAAACAAAAGACTGAACTGACCTTAAGAAATAAAACCCAGAAAATTGAGATAACTACCATAATGTTAAAGGCAGGAACTATGAAGCACCCTACGAAACATGAAGATGTCTTCAGGAGGCTAAGGCAGATACAAAGAAACAATCTGACTTTGTACTTTGAGTAGAACATATTTCTTCCATAAAATAAGTTTCCTTTTCATGAAAGCTATATACACATAGTGACCTCTATGTCTATAATATGACTCCCGAGGTTTTATTCTGTCTAAACCACTAAATCAAAGGAATTATACTATTTATTCTCTAATGATGACCTGGTTATTTTATGGAAGCTAATATTTAATTGACTTTTAAGTGGTACAACATCTGCACTATATGCCAACACTTTTATTTTCCAGACTAAAGTTTTCAAAGCAAAAGGGTAATATTCATGAAAGTATATCTTAATATAATAAATGTTAAGTTTAAGTAATATATTGTGCCACAATTTTGTTCATGTAAGTGTCATACAGTCAGTAAAATGTTAGGAGAACATTTAATAAAATTAAAACTTTTCAAGATATAATCATATAAAAATGAGTTTAAGATTATCTTTATATTATCACAATTTCAGAAGTATGTAATATATGCATAAACTAATTGATGGGACATGTGTAATCTGTTCATTGTTATTACCCCTGGGTCCTATAATTATAGATAATATTTAATTTTCTTCATTATGTTTTCATTGAGTCTTCTAAACTGTTCTCACTTGACATGAGTTTTAATGCAAATAAATAAACTTCGATAAACAGTGACCTAAAGAAGAAATAGAAAAGCAGTCCTTTGTAATGAATATATTTTGAATTATTTTTATAATGTCATTCTAGAAATTATCAAAGTAAAAGCAGAGATAAATTTGCTCCATATCTTATTTTTCAAGATGATGACTCCTAAGCCTTTTGTAAAAACACTCCCCTCAAACAATCACTTTGTTACTTCAGCAGACCAGAAGAATGTTATAGCTCATCATGGAGAAATGTGACATGTATTCTTTGATTACAAGAAAAAAGGAAATTGTATTAAAGGAATTACAAGTTTTTGAAGTAACCATTTCTTCAGCAATTGTATTTTATCTTTTATTTTTTTATTTTAATTTATTAGTTTTCTTTTCAGCAAATACAGGCAGTTTGGTACCATTGTTTAGGCTCATCTATGATCTACCCCCTCCCATTGGACCCTCCTTGTTGATGTAAATGGGTCGTGCATTGTGGAGTTAGCCCACAGTTATTGGTACGATAAATGTCTCTGCATATCATGACCCAACATGTGACTGACATTCTTTCCGCCCCCTCTTCCACATAATTTCCCTGAGCCATGTTGGGTTCATTTTTGGTCTGCTTCAGTGCTGAGGTGTTGGGGCCTCTGAGGCTCTGGCTCTCTGATTTGGTAGGAGTTGATTTTTCTCTGTGTTGGTCTCCTTTCTCTTTGTGTTGGTATCTGGTTCACGAAGAAAACAGCACCCTTGCTTATTTCGCCAATTGTCCTTGGTTTCAGTCAGGCGCCTTTTAGGGTATGTTGGGGCAGCTCTCTCCTTAGGATCAGCATCTATCTGAAAAAGAGAAGCAGATTCTCCAATGGAGAGTAAGTTAGCACCCGGAAAATTGAAATAACACTTACTGTTTTGATAGACAGTTTGATAGGTGTAGGCCCTCTTGTACCCCATGATGGTAGCTTGATATTGGAGAGTGGGCTTATGTTTGGGTATGGTTCTGACTTGTTTCCCAGCTCCAGCTATGGGTCTCCTACCACTGAGGGGATCAGTTAGCCAAATCAAGAGCAGTTGGTTCCCCACCATGGCTGTGTGCCACTATTGCACTTATGTGGGCATCACATCAGGTTATTTGTTGCTAATCAGGTTAGACAATGAGTTGCTTGGACAGATATTGGTCATTTCCCCCAGTCGCCCATGTAGCACCTTCTGGCACTAGACACACTGACTGTCTGGGGACTGACTCTCTCCTGGCTTCCAGCCAAGCCATTCCATTTTAAGTGTCAGCTGCATATGGAGTCCTCAGCAATAGAGTCTTGCAGGAAGGCTACAAAGGACAGATAATCATGTGGATATTTTATCTTTTAGTATGTTGAGTAAAATGTAGTGAATGAAAATTTTTATTTTTCTAAAATATTTTATTTATTTATTTATTTTCTGAGAGAGAAAGAAAGAGAATGGGTGCACCAGGAATTCCAGCAACTGTAAATGAGCTCCAGATATATGTACTAACTTGTGCATCTAGCCTTACATGGATACTAGGGAACTGAACTCAGGTAAGCTTTGCAGGCAAGAACTTTAACCACTGAGCCATCTCTCCAGCTCCAACATTTTGATTTTCTATATTATCCTATCTTGATGTCACATGTGATGATAATAATAATAAAATTACAGATCATAAGAAACATAGCCCATCTACAGCACTGTTGAAATGAAAATCATATTAAAATTCAGTATTTATTTAATGAAACAGCTTGTAATTTTCAAATATAACAATGGTCACTAATAAATCAAAAGACAATTAGGAAAGGAATAATTTAGTTATTAGTCATAGAAAGTGTCATAAAATACCAAACTGATTATTTTAATTAAATGCATTCTCCTCCCAATTTAGTACAACTATTACTATACTTTCATGTTTTCAGTGAAATGTACAATCTCAAAACTTAAGCATTATCATTTTCTCAACTCATTGCATGAATAAAATTATAGATGAGATTTAAGAAGGAAGGTAGCATTTCTGTGAGCATTCTGTTTGCTACTGTGCCTAGGATCATTTAAGTGGTTATAATTTCCCAAAGCTCTCTGAAAAGTAATTAATTGTATTTTTGAAAGAAATTCTTTAGACATCTAATTACATTGGAAAAGCATCTAAGCTATATTTCTAGGAGATAAGACACCTTGTAATAATGGCTATTTTGTTGCTGAGCTTGTTTTAAAAACCTAGTTTGAACCATGTCATTGCTAAAACTACATATATCTGTATCTATCTATCTATCTATCTATCTATCTATCTATGCATATATTTACAGATACACTCCAGTGTGAGTTCTTCATCAGGAAGAGCCTATATACTGAAGTTTTCTGGTACATTTCCAAAGCCTTTGTTCCCATTCAGAAAGGTGAGGCCAGCAAGAGAGCCTCACCCATCCAGTACTGAGGTCTTTGTCTGCTATCACACATACCAGGGTTTATGACAAATGAGGAGCCAGGCTTCCAGATGAATTTCAGTTTAGTTATTTTTGTTTTAATGTATGTGTGAATCAATTAATCCTGTCATAGAAGGGCATCGTAAACTGTGTGCCAGAGTTAATGAGTCAGACATTATCACATCATTACACCAGCTGGCATCATGTAGCATGTGTTGTTTGTCATAATATACACCGCCATGCTTAACAACCATTAATTGTTTACACGAGCAGTCAGATTTTTCTTTAAAGAACCTTCAGTGACTGGTTCATATTTTGAAGACTTTTTAAAGGAATAACTATTGAAAGAAAATGATATCATCACTGAAATAGCCCAGAATGTAAGAATCTGTAACAGAGGAAGACATGTATAAAACAGTGATGATCAGAGGACTTTTGACAAAATCTCTTTGTTGTGGAACAAACTGACCTGTGGTTCATATAACTCCTATAGAAACAACCTCCTATATAAATAGAAACATACTTTCCTAAGAAAAAGTTGCTGGGTGTAATTGTCTACTGATAATATTATTTTGGGGGGGTCCAACGAGGCTTGTAATTGTCATTAGCATTTTCTGAGAGAAGATATAGTCATGGATTTGTAAATTTCTAAAAACATGAAAAGCTTGGCTATTGTGTTTTTGTTGGCTGAGGAAAGGAAGCATGTGGCCGTCACTGCCTAAAGGTGTGGTTTACCAGCTTTCTGTGAATTGGATTCAGGTGGCTTATGCACAATTTCAATGGCCATATGGCTTTCCTCAGCCAAACATGGCTACCATGAGCTAACTTTCCAAGAGTCAGAACACTACATCGTGGTAAATGCTACTGAATGCGAGCTCATCAACCGATCTGCTCTGACTCTTTGGCTTTTTTCTCAGTGGGGATTAACAATGCCTAAGTTAGCCAAAAAGATGGGATGGAAGCATGAATTTGGCACAAACATAAATACTATTAGATACAACAAGCAAAGAATTAAACTGAGCAGAGGCAAGAAATTAGGCTAAATGCAGATGATGAAAAGACCCCCCCCCACATTACACAAAAGCAGTTTTCAAAGTGCATGATGTGCTGCAGAACCATAAAGTGTCACTATCATTGTCGCCAACTATATTCCAGTTTGTTTTTTTTTTTTTAATGTTGGTACAGAATAGGAAATTTTACCTCAAAGACTGTCTCCACATTCGGAAAGATTTATTCCTAATTGGGGTTCTCACAAAAGATATTTTTAAATTTTTAATCCTCAGAAATAAGTACCTTTACATTTTGAAGTGAAGAAATATGATGTTTTTATGTACTGTGACTATTTTAGTATCCAATCCTCACATTCACATTCTTCAGTGAAATAGAAGACATACTTAAAATAAATGAATAAATAAATAAAAATTCAATGTGCATGTATTTATGATTCATTTGACTGAAGTTTTTCTCAAATTTTAATATGTAGAATAATTACATATAATTGTTATTTAAAATGTACATTACCATGGGCTGGAGAGATGGCTTAGTGGTTAAGCACTTGTCTGTGAAGCCTAAGGACCCTGGTTCTAGGCTCGATTCCCCAGGATCCATGTTAGCCAGGTGCACAAGGGGGTGCACGCATCTGGAATTCATCTGCAGTGGCTGGAAGCCCTGGCGTGCCCATTCTCTCTCTCTCTCTCTCTTTCTCTCTCTACCTCTTTCTCTGTCTGTCACTTTCAAATAAATAAAAATGAACCAAAAAAAGTTTTTTAAAAAAATGTACATTACCAAAAATTCTAATTTAGCTGATATATCAGTTAAGTATGTGGGAGCCCAGTAAGCTACATTTTAACATTTCCTCTTGAGTAGGGTATAAATCAAGAAAAAATAATAAATTTTGTTTAAGCAATGCCACAAGATTTCTAAAGTAATTTACATTATATAGAAGAAAATGTGACATACTGACTTACTAATTTTTTAAACATTATTCATATTTTAGACTTGTATTTTAACAATGTAATTTTATGACTTACTAAAATATATAAAAGTTGTGCACAATTCCCTTATATATAATTTTTAAATTTAATTTTTTTATTAATTAGTTTTGTACTCAGTGAATACAGTCAAGTTGGTACTGACCCCTCATTGTTGAGGTATATGGGTCATGCATTGTGGAGTTAGCCCACAGTTATGGGTAGGAGAAATGTCTCTGCATATCATGACCCAAGTGTGGCTCTGACATTCTATCAGCCCCCTCGTCCACAAAATTTCCCTAAGCCATGTTGGGTTCATTTTGGGTCTGCTTCAGTGATGGATGTTGGGAGCCTCTGTGTCTCTGCATATCTGATTTGGTAGGAGTTGATGGTTCTTTGTGTTGATCTTCTTCACCCTTGTGCTGGTACCAGGTTCACCAAGAAAACAGCACCCTTGCTTATTTCACCAGTTATTCTTAGTTTCATCTGGGGCCCTTTTGAGGTATAATGGGATGGTTCTCTCCTTAGGATCTGCATCTATCTGAAAAAGAGAAGCAGATTCTCCAATGGAGAGTAAAGTTAGCACCAGACATATGGGATAACCCTTATTTTTTTATAGATAATTTAATAGGTATAGGCCCTCTTGTAGCCCACGAGTGGTGGTAGCTTGATAATGGAGAGTGGGCTCATGTTTGGATATGGTTCTGACTTGTTTCCCAGCTCCAGCTATGGGTCCCACTCCACTGAGCAGATCAGTTAGCCGAATCAAGAGCAGTTGGTTTCCCACCATGACTGTGCACCACTATTGCACTTGTGTGAGCATCATGACAGGTTATTTGATGCTAAGTAGTTTTGACCATGAGTTGCTTGGACCCTTATATATAATTTGATAATCTATTTTATGTAAACATATTTCCATGGAGCCAAATCTTTTATCAATAAAACCCTTTTAGAATCTGAAAAGGTGAGGCCTTCAAAATAAGTTAGTGCTCTCAGTTTTCTCTTTTTTTATTGAGGACATTTACAGAAGCAACCAACTTAAGCTGCAAGAAATTGCCTCCTTGGATCCACAAAATAATGAAAATTTCACATAATTCAAACCAATATAAACAAGAAGAAATATTTCAACTATATTTGATTATGAAGTAAAACTCACTGACCCTTATAGGGTACATCAACATTGTAAGGAAGAATGAATATGAAAACATATTTCATAAGGTCAAAATATATCTTCAGCTTGGATATTATAACAAAATAATTCTTTGAGTTGTGAATGTAGCTCAGTATACACAAAGCCCTGGGCACAATCTTCAACACCACACAAAACTAGCCATAGTGGCAATCATAGCACAGTAGTATATGCTGTAATACAAGCACTCTGGAGGTAAAAGGATCAGGAGTGGTACATGTCTCTGGATTACATTTTCAGCGACAAAAGGCTCTAGTACACCCATTTTCTCTCTCTGTCTGTTTGCAAATAAATAACAAAAATAATAAATTTAAAATAGGTCAAAGCCAAAAGCACTTGAAATGTTGTATTTCAAGTTATGAGAGACAACTGCCAACACAGACTACTATATTCAACAACAAAGCTATGTCATAATTGAAGGAGAAACAAGAACTTTCCATGACAAAAATGCATTAAAGGAATACATGATCACTGGCTCTACAGAAAATGCTTAAAGCTATCCTTTGGACTAAAGAGTAAGAAAAGCACATGTATTAGACAACAGGAAAGAATAAACTACATTCAAATAATAGTTAATACAAGAAAATAACAGAAAAACAGAAAGCACTACAAAACTATCAAGAATGGCAGGAATCAGGCTGGAGAGATGACTTAGCAGTTAAAGGGCTTGCTAGTGAAGCCTAAGGACCCAGGCTTGATTGCTCAGAACCCACATAAGCCAGATGCACATGGTGGTACATATGTCTGGAGTTCATTTGCAGTGGCTAGAGACCCTGGTGCACCCATTCTCCCTCCCTCCCTCCCTCCCTCCTTTCCTCCCTCTCTCTCTCTCTCTCTTTTAAATAAATAAATATAAAATATTTTTTTAAAAAAGAATGGCATGAATAAATACATCCCTTTCAATAATAACATCAAAAGTCTCAATGCCCCAACCAAAAGAGAGAAACTTACAGACTGGATTAAAAGGAAGGACAAGAAACTCACCTCTCCATAAAGATAGAAACTACCTTAGATTGAAAAGAGAGAAAATGGTATTTTCATACCGGGGAAACAAACAGGTGTTGCTATTCTAATATCTGACAGTCTAGATGTCAAACGAACCTTATTTAGAAGAGAATGTCACTTTACACTGATTAAGGGAACAATCCACAAAGAAGACATTACAATTCTGTATATATATACCCACCAAATATGGATGCACCAAAGTTCATTAAACAAACACAACAAGTTTTAAAGTCACAGGTATTCCCAGGACAATTGTAGTGGGATAATTCATTACCTCATTCTCATCAGTTTACAGGTTATCCAGGCAAAAAGGAGAGAAAAATCTGGATTAAGTGACATCATAGAGCAAATAAGAATATCAGATATCTATGGAATGTTCCATCTAAATGCTGCAGAGTACATAATCTTTCAACAGTACGTGGAATATTCTCTAAAATAGATCATATATTAGGACACAAAGTAAATCTTAACAAATATAGGAAAATTACAATAATTTCTTGTACTCTATCTCATCACAATGGAGTAAACCTAGAAATGAACAGCAACAAAAGCTATAGAACATGCACAAAGTCCTGGAAATTAAAGAATATACTACTGGATAATAAATGGGTCATTGAAGAAATCAAGAAGGAAATAAAAAATTACTGCTATACCTTAAGGCCTTAGGGAAAAGAAAAGAACAAACCAAACTTTTGATTAAGTAGATAGAAATAATAAAGATCAAGGCTAGAATTAATAAAAATAGAGACAAAAATCACTCTTATTCACAATTGTCTGAAATAAATAAATAAGTAACTTGGAATAAACCTAACCAAAGAAATGGCCGATTTTTAGAATGAAAATTCAAAACACTCAAGAGAGAAATTAAAGAAGACACTAGGAAACAGAAATACATCCCATGTTTGTGGACTGGAAGAATCAATACTGTGAAAAAGGTATATCTTACCAAAAGCAATCTACAAATCTAATGAAATCTACAATGAAATTCCAAAGGCAATCCTCACCAAAATAGGAAGAACAATCCTAAAATTCATTTGGAAGCACATGCAAACTAACTTTGAATATCTAAAAGAATTCTTAGCAACAAAAACAAAGCTGATGGTATCAGTATACCTGATTTTAAGATGTATTACAGAATCAAAGTATCAAAAAAGCATGACACTAGCACCAAATAAGCATGTAGATTGAGGTTGAGAGATGGTTTAGTGGTTAAGGCATTTGCCTATAAACCTTTAGGACTCAGGTTCAATTCCCCAGTACCCTTGTAAGATAAATGTACAATGTGACACATGTGTCTTGAGTTCATTTGCAGTAGCTGGAGGCCCTGTTGTGTCCATTCTCTCAGTCTCTCTCCTTCTCCCTGTCTCTCTATCAAATAAAGAAAATATTTTTTTAAAAAAACAATTCGATCAGTTGAACACAATAAAAAACCCCATATATAAACCCAGGCAGCTATAGCCATCTGATTTTTGACAAAAATGCCAAAAATTATTCACTGGAGAAAAAAAATCCTGCAAAAACATGGTGCTGAGAAAACTGGATATTTATATGTACAAAAATGAAAATAGATCCTTATATCTCTATGTGCACAAGACTCAAGTAAAAATGGATCAAAGACTTTAATATTAGACCTGAAATTCCAAAATTGCTAGGGGAAAATCAAGGAAAACATTTCAACATGAATAGAACCCTAGTTGCTGAATACTGGGGGGAATTTTCTAAGAAAAGCGGATGGAGAGTAGGCAGGGATGGGAGGAGGTTTAAACAAAATTTAAGATCTATGAATAAGCCATATGAAAACATATTTCTTCAGTGAGAAATAATATATGCTTAAAAAGAGAGAGTTTGAGCAGTATTTTGTGTGGGTGGATAATGTTGTACTTAGAAGTCATAAATTGTTATTATAAAATTCAGTGCCAGAGGTAGGATACCTTTTGGAGAGTTATTGGCCAGGTAGCTTCCAGGTGCCCCCAAAACATTATGGGCTATTGCTAAGGATCTTGGTTGCTCACCAGAACAAAATGGTAAGATTTTATTTCTGAAGATGCTACATGCCTGGGTTACAGGTCACTTAGAAAGCAAGCTGAACTGAGCTGAAAGCCTCCTCCCTGGAGGAAGCGTCACTGTGGGTGGATCCTGGGATCTAGCCCAGAAGTGTGTTTGGGGGAAGACCTGATTTCAGCCCAAAGGTATTGGGGTCACTCTGAGCTCTGGTGGATTTTTGTGCTTTCTGCTTTTTGGTGTTTTCTGTCTGTTGGTAGTTTCTCTCCGCTTTGATCTGTAAATGGGAGCCAGCTTCTTCTGTCATTGATGTAACTTCTCCTGGATCTTTAAGCTTGAAATAAATTGCTTCCTCTTATAAAACTGTGTTTGGTTGGATGCTCACCCCAGCATTGTGGAGCATCATTATGGGGGAAAAGTCATCAGCAGTCTTAGTCAGCAGTGGACTCTGGAAGCTTCACAGCTGGCTATCCAGGCCCAATGCACCAACTGGTGGCATGTCTGTTATGGGGGAAACCAGCTGCTCTCTGTTTGGACTTCAGACCCTCCCCATAGGAAGGAATTGCTGCCTGGTACTGACACCCTAAAAAGCCAATGGCTAGGGAGGTCATAATCCCTAGGGAAGAAACTACTACTGTTGTCTGACTAAGTGGATATATTATGCCCACAAAACTGCCCTCTAAATATTTATGTTTATGCCCACATATTAATGCTACTCTCAATTTTGTTATAGAAGCTTTTCTTTTCAGATGGCAGTGATGATTGATTGACCCAAAACTGACCCAAGTGCTGAGAAGAAGTGATAAAAGAGTATAGAGCACTAAATGAGACATATCTATCACACCCTATAAGACATATCTAGTTGTGGAAGAGGTAGCAAAAAGAATGCATGAGCCAAAGAAAGGGGAGGAGTGCTTGCAATAGAGTCTTCCAGACACAAAGTGCCTAAATATATGGGACACAACAGTGACTGATGCTATCTACACAAGGCCTATATAATAGTAGGAAAAAAATGATAACAAAATAGAAGAGAAACTAGTTGGAAATAAGGAAGTATTTAGTGGAAGGTGGGCTTGGGAGAGGAAAAATGGGATGGTGGTATAACATGGTATATTGTTTATATTTATGAAAGTGTTAAAAACATTAAACCTGAAAAAAAACCATTAAATTAAAACCTAGAAGTTAAAAAAAAATGATACTCATATAGGGGTTCTGAAACTTAGATGAGTCAATATCAGATAAACAGAAAGACAACATGAGAAAGTACGATTAGGGCTTGAAAAAGGCTTAGCAGTTAAGGTACTTCCTACAAAGCCAAAGAACTGAGGTTCAATAGCCCAGGACCTACACAAGCCAGATGTACAAGGTGGCACATGTGTCTGGAGTTTGTTTGCAGCAGCCAAATACCCTGGTGCACCCATTCTCTCCCTCTCTCTTCCTCTTTCCCTACCTCTTTCTCTCTCTTAAATAAATAAATAAATAAATAAATAAATAAATAAATAAATACAAATAAAAGTATGATTAATAGTTGGAAGTGAAAATAGAGACTGAGGAAATAATAGAGAGAAGAAGGAAGATAGGATCATTCTAGAAATATATTAAAGCTATGAAAAATACATACATAAGTAAATGGTGTCCTTTATAGTTTTTGAGACTGATTGGATTAAGTAGCCAATATTCAATTAATTCAAGTAAAAGAATAATGATTCCAATGAATCTAATAACTTTTTTATTACTAGTTACACATAGACCCTTTAAACCCTATTCTAATAATTCTTTTTAGTCATCTCTCTCTCTTTTTATTGAGACAGTCTTGCCTGGAGCTCATTATGTAGCTGAGGATGACCCTGAACTTCTGATCATCCACCTCCATTTCCTGAGTACTGCATGGGCATTCACCACCACATCCAGTTTATGCTATGGTAAGAATTAAACCATGTTTACATGCTAAGCAAACACTCAGTTTAATAAGCTAGTACCTTTGTTAGCCAATTTTAATCATAGACTATGTAAGTAATCACTGAAATTCTTCCTTAGATACTTTTCATAATCATGCCTAAATTGTTTATAAAAATACCTTACTGGAATTCCTAGCAAATCATTTCATTCTCTGAAAGATAGTGTAAAGTTGATTTGAGCAGGATTAAAATCGCTTTCATGGACATAGCTTTCAATATTCCAACTTTAAAATGATAAAGTGATTTCTAGAGTCATCCTTCCTTCTTTATGAACCTCACATTTAATTAGTACAGTCAATTATGTCAGGCGAAAAAATACCCAGCTTTATTAGCAGCATACCCATTTGCTGCACTAATAAAAATGTGAAAAGGAATATTAAGATGAGATGTGTAGGTAGACAGGATTTTGAAATCCAGCATGTCCACTCATTACACATCTGTCTATGATAAGTTTACTGCAGTTATCACATGGCTTTCTGCCCATTCTTTGTGAACCTTGAAGGTATAACCCTGAATTTCTAACAGTGTCTCATTAAGTAACTATTCCTTAACTTTAAACTATGTATAATTCAATGCTAAGAAATAATACAACATATTTCCCTTTTATTTTTTTGGTAATACACATCAAAAGGTTTTTCTGCCATTCTCAGTTTTAAAAATTACATATCACAGGGCTGGAGAGATGGCTTAGTGGTTAAAGTATTTGCCTGCAAAGCCAAAGGATCCTGGTTCAATTCTCCAGGACCTATGTAAGCCAGATGCACAAGGAGGCACATGCATCTGGAGTTCAGTTGCACTGGCTGGAGGCCCTAGCCTGCCCATTCTCTCTCTCTCAAATAAATAAAAATTTTCTTAAAAAAAAGATTACACATCATATGGTAGCCTGCAATCTCAGATTGCCTCAGAAATAATATAGAACTATAGTATCTTTTGAATGTCAACTGGTTCTAATTTGTAATTATCAGAGTCTCACTTTGTATCATTCAGGTAAATAATTTTCTTTACAGGCCAATTTTCAGTTTAATACATGAGACATGCCTCTTAATTGACAAATTTTGATTTCTTTTTTGAAGTAGAATCTTGCTCTAGCCCAGGCTGACCTAGAATTCACTATATAGTCTCAGGGTGGCCATGAACTCATGACAATCCTCCTTCCTTTTCTTCTCAAGTGCTGGAATTAAAGGTATGCACCACCACACATGGCTTAACAAATTGTGATTTTGACTACCTCAATATTGCATTTCAGTAAATGTAAAATTGAAGTTGTCACATCAACAACACCGCAGTCACCTGTATCCAAGCACACACCTACCCTGAGATGTCCGCATTTTCTGTTACCCTGGCATAGAATGCTCATTTCCAAATACCAGGACCCCTTCCTCACATTCTCAGGTCCCTGTTGTCAGCAAGGCCTCTGCAGATCCCCATAATTAAAACTGCAAAGTACTCTTTTCTCTATCCCTATTCCCTGAATTACTTTTCCCATGAAATGTATCATTAGCAGTATTTCATGTATTTTATTTATGTATTTTTGAGCTTTTTTTTTCTTTTTTATTGTTGTTTTTGGTTTTTGACAGCTTCCATAATTGTAAACAATACCTTCCCCTCTCAATTGGTCTCTCTTTTATTTTGATGTCATCATCTTTACCTCCTATTATGATGGTCTTCTATGGGTAGTGTCAGGCACTGTGAAGTCATGGATATACAAGCCACTTTTGAGGAGCACGTTGTAAGGAGTCCTGTGCTTTCTTTGGCTCTTACATTCTTTCCACCACCTCTTCCACGAAGGACCCTGAGCCTTGGAAGGTGTGATAGAGATATTGCAGTGCTGAGCACTCCTGTCACTTCTTCCCAGCACCATGATGCCTTCTGAGTCATCCCAAAGTCACTGTCATCTGAAAAGAGAAGGTTCTATACCAAAAGTGAGAGTAACATTAATATAAGGATATGAACATTAAGAAATGTGCTTACTGGGCAGTTTGGTGAGCATAGTATATACATTTAGCCAGACAGCAGCAGGCGTTATACCCCTAGGGCTCATGACTACCCCTGTTGTAGGTTTTGAGTATCAGGGATTCATTCCCTCCCATGGAGTGCACCTCCAGTCAAATTAGAGGGAGGTTGGTTTCCCCCATGACAGACATGCCAGTATTGCACCCATTGGCTCATTTGGCCTGACTGGTCAAATATAAGGCTTGCAGTGTCCATATTGGGTATCTCCACTGGTGATTTCTCTCTTTCCCATCGAACTACATGCAACACGGCTTTTTCCAGCTTTCTGTCAGATGGTCTACATGGAGGAGACCATCAGCTCAGCTCCAGCAGGATTTCTCAGTGACCTTGCAGCCCAAGTACGTGGAGTCTTCAGCAATAGGGTCTTACCATCTATTCCTGGTGGGAAACCAAGGGCCTCAGCAATGGCCTGTAATAATATTTTGGGGGCATCAGGGACCTCCCTAGCCAACAGCTTATCAAAAGGTACCCCATTCCTGGCACTAAAAATTTTCTAATCACAATGTATGGCTCCTGAGTGTTCATTGTCCAAAAAACTAGGTTTCCATATGACTTATTTATATTCCCTTAAATTTTGATTAGCCCTCCCCCCACCTTTCCTTCATGTGTTTTATATGTCTCTTCCTATAATAGGAGCTCCATTTATGCAGAGTGTTACCTGTTTTGTTCCTATTGTTTTCTTATTCAACTTGTAAAAGATTATGTAAGCAAAAGGAAAGGAGAAAATAAAGAGAAATATAGAGATGGTGGAAGGTTGGAGGTATGGAATAAGCACCCAGAGAAAAAAAGAATGATATTCATAATTAATAAAGTACATATGTGGTGGCTTGACTCAAACAGCCCCATAAACTCATGTTCTTTGGATGCTTCACTCCCAATTTGTGGCACTTTGGGAGGTGGAGCATTGCTAGAGATGGTATGTTGCTAGGAATGGGCTTTGAGGTGTTAAAACCAGCACCCCCTTACCAAGGCTTGGCTCTCTCCTGCTGCTGTTTTCCACTTGCTGTGGCAAAGATGACGTCCAGCCTTTGCTCATACTATTCTTTCCCTTGCCATCATGAAGCTTACCCTTGAGACTGTAAGCCTAAATAAAAACATTCCTCCCATCATCCCACCAATGAAAAGGTAACTTCAACAACAGATTCTTTGAAAATTATACACCATAACTGGTTGTGTGTTATATTGGAGCAAAAATCAATAATACAAATATATTTTGGTATAAGAAAGGGTTGACATCAATTTTTGGTAACTATAGAAAAATTTGAATGCAAAAATCAGCCAAAAAGTAATTAATATTTGCTACTAGAAATTAATCAGTCCTGATAAAGACCATTGTGTTAAGTATAAACTAAGTATAATTACCAAATACGAGTGCCACATTAAAATGTATTATTAAATTTTGATATTCATGAATTAAATTTGTTCTTAGAATGCATTGAATGTTTAGCATTTTGCTTAGCATCTGGCTTCTGCATACTTAACAACATCAAAAAGCTCCTACACTGCATATCTGCACAAATAATTGTAATTCTCATAATTTCTATATAAATAGATAGATATAGATAGATAGCTACTTCACAGAAAAGATATCAAAATGCTAAATAAATACATGGTAGATAGATACTTTACAGAAAAGATATCAAAATGCTAAATAAATATGTGGGTGTTTGACTTTATTAGTCATCAGTGAGATAATCATTAAAAGCACAAAGTAATACCACTGCATACACACACAAAATGGCTAAAAATGAAAGGCTTATTATCAAGTATTGACAAAGTTGTAAAGCAGTTAGAACTCTAATACACTGCTAGTGTGAGTGTGATTCTGTATTATAACTTTGAAAAATTGTTCAATAGTGTCCATTAAAGCTGATCATATGCATACTCATGAGAGCAATTCCATTTCTAGGTATACAGTCCCTAGAAATAGAGCGATATGTATGTTCATAAAATTACATCATTAGAATGTCGATAGTAATATTATTTCATAGCAGAACTATTTGTATTATAAAAGATAGCAGAAGCTGTCCAAATGTCCATCAACAACAGAATAGGTTTTAAAAATTGCCATGTATTCCACACAGTGGAGTCCTACGAAGCAAAAGATTAAATGAAGGACACATGAATACTACCATAGTATTGGTTCTCACAAAAATAATTTGGAATGAAAAAAGTTGGATATATAAGAGTAAATGTGATATTTGCATTATATTTATATAAGAGTACCCCAAACTAATTTATGCTATTGGAAGTCAGGATAATAACTCGGGCTAGCAGACTGAAGAAAAGGAAAGGAGATGTTAGATAAGAATAATCATATTTCTTTCTGATTACTTAAGGGAGTTTAACTTGGAAAAGTTCATAGACATGTATCTCTCTAACAGATCACTGAAGTTCTAATGTCACCATAACCAGAACAAATATTACCTATGTCAGCACTGCAACTTGAGCATATTTAGTGTTACTTTACGGCTGTCATCAATACCCTCCCCAACATATACACATGCTCTTTAAAGTGAGGTAAGTATACCTAAACTTCAGCTGACATGGTTGAATTCCAGCTCAACTTTCTGCAGTTCTATTTTTACTTTAAAATTGTGATAATTATACACTTTTCCTTGCAAGATTATGATGATGCATAAATGAGTGAACATATGTCATATTAACATTACTTTATGCTATTATTACAGACACTCTAGCCTGACTTATAAGTCATTTTGTGATTTTAGAGACAGAGACACAATATCATTTCTATAAAATGGAGTTTTTTCTTCTTGTTTTCTTAAATATCCATCACCATAGGAACATTTTCTTTAAATCTTACATGTATATTAATATTAAACTTAAATATGATCCATTAAATTAGTATTTGTTGGTTGTCAGTTTTAATCAAACAATCTCAAATGTAAGCAACTAAGAGTAATGTTTTATTATTTATTTTACCTATTTTATTATTAGATATGGACATATTTTGTATATAAACATCACATGTTGGTACCATCCTTTCCCTCCTCCCTGCCCTTTTCTGAAGAGGCCTTCCTCATTGGGGATGCAGGTCAACCCCATGAGTTATGAGTCATGCATTATAGGAGCAGCAGTCAGTTATGGGGGAGAGGCGGTGTATCTCCCAACCTGTGGCTCATAATCTTTCTGAACCCACTTAAGCAAAATGCCCTGAGCCATGCTGGGAGCATTTTAAGTCTACTTCAGTGATAGGCCCTTAGGAGCATCTAGATGCCTGGTTTGGTAGTTGTTGAGTGTCCTCAGTATCTTTCTCTATCACCCTTGTGCTGATATCAACTTAACTAAGAGAGCAGCATTCTCGCTAACTTCCCTAATTCATCTTGTGGTTTCAGCTGGGGCCAGGATGGAGTGTGCTGGGTCATTGATCTCCTCAAGTCCAATTCCCATCGGAAAAAGAGAAGCAGATTCTCCAACATAGAGTGAAGTCGGTGCCAGTTAAATGGGATAACCATTATTAATTTAGAGAGAATTAAAAGGATTTAGACACTTTTATAGTCTAAGGTTAATGGGAGCTTGACAATGCAAAGCAGAATCATTATCCATATGATTCTGACTTGTTTCCCAGCTTCAGATATGGTTTCCTTTCCCCTGAGTGGATCTGTTAGCCAATCCAAGAGCAGTTGGTTACCCACCATGGCTGTGTGCCACTATTGCACTGTGTGAGCATCACATCAGGTTGTTTGCTTCTGAGTCACTTAGACTTTGAGTTGCTTGGACAAATGTTGGCCACTTTCCCCTGGTAGCTCATGTAGCACCTTCCAGCACTAGATGGGCTAATTATCTGAGGACTGGCTCTCCTCTGGATTTCAATCAATTCTCTCCATGGTGCATGCTGACAGCTATTGGTGTCTTCAGCAGTAGAGTCTTACCATTAACCTATGGTGGGTAATCAAGTGTTCTGACAGAACTCTTTCTTATTTGTTTGGGGATATCTAGCAAGTCTCCATGATCAACAGCTCATTGGAGATGTAGACCACATCCTGGTACAGGTAATTATAGGCCAGTGCCAAGAGAAAAGAAAAACAAAAAGCCAGAGAAAAAGGAGAAATTTGAGGTTTGGTTTTTGTCTCACTCTCTCCAGGTCCCTTCAGTCAGGTGCTCCCTCTAAGGTTTGCTTGAGGATTCTACCTTTGTCTGATTTCCAGGACATAGCATTCTGTGGTACTAGTTCTATTGGGGTTCAGATTGTGTATCCACCCCCCGCACCAGCTTTTCCTTCCCCAAAGCCCTACCATCCCTATTGTCCAAGCCTCAATATTCTATTCAGTTATGTCAGTAACTTGGGCTGATCCACGTTAGGAACTGCAGATGAGTGAGATCATGTGATGGTTGTCTTTCTATGATTGTGTGAGTTCACTTAAAATGATCTGTTCCAAGTTAGACTATTTTACTCCAAATTTCAAAGTGTCATTTTTTCTTACTGTTGAGTAGAATTTCATCATGTAGATATATCACATCTTGATTTTCCATTCATCCAATGATGGGCACCTGGGCTGATTCCAGTTTTCAGCTATTATGAATTGAGCAGCTAGAAACATCGTTTACCAAATATTTCTGAACTGAGATGTGGAGCTTTTACAGTAAATGTCCCATAAGGGAATAACAGGATCTGTTGGTAACTCTATATGCATCACTTTTAGGAGTCTCCAAACTGATTTACATAGTGGTTGGACCATCTTACATTCCCACCAACAGTGAATAAGGGCTCCTATTTCTCTGCAGCCTTGCCAACACTTGTTTCATTTGATTTTTTAAAATTTTGGATATCCTTACTAGGGTAAGGTGGAATCTCATATTTATTTTAATTTGCATTTCCTTAATGGTTAAGGATGTTGAACATTTTCTTCAGTGTGTGTTAGCCATTTATAATTCTTCCAATAAGAAGTCCCTATTTAGTTCTCTGCCCCACTTATGGAGTGGGTTGTTTGATTTTTTTGTTGTTTAGTTTTCTGAGTTCTATGTGGATTCTATATATTAGGTTTTAGTCAGTGTTATAGTTATCAAAGATTTTCTCCCATTCAGTGGGTAATCTACTGACTTTGCTTATGGTATGTTTGTGCAAAAGCTTTTTACCTTCATGAGATCCCATTGGTTGAATGCTTGTTTAATTTCCTTGGCTACTGGAATTTTCTTTAGGAAGTCTTCTCAGTCCTATATCTTGGAGTGTGCTTCCTATTTTTCTTCCAGTAGTTGAAGTGTTTCAGGTCTTATATTGAGGTCTTTAATCCATTTGTACTTGATTTTCATGACTGAAAAAATGAGTGGGTCTAATTTCATTTTTCTACATATGGTCATCCAATTTGTCCACCACCATTTGCTGAGGATGATGCCTTTTCTCCAGCCTACATTATTGGCACCCTTGTCAAAGATCAAGCAGCTATCGTTTCTTGCCCTAAAGTCTGTGTGTTCAATTCTGTTCCTTTGGTCTACATTTCTGTTTCTATTCCAGTACCATGCTGTTTTTGTAATATGGCTTTGTAATATAGCTTTAAATCAGATATGGTGATACCATCAGAGTATTTTCTTTTGCTGAGGATATGTTTGAATATCTGAGGCCTTCTGCCATTCCATATGAATTTTGAGATCATTTTTCCAGTCTCAGTGAAGAATTATGCTGATTTTGTTGTTGGTATTGCATTTAATCTGTGTATTACTTTTGGTAGAATTGCCATTTTCACAATATTAATTTTACCTATCTATGAACATGGGAGGTCCTTTCATCTTCTTAAGTCCTCCTCTATTTCTTTCTTGAATGTTTTTATGTCTTAATTATATAGTTCCTTCACATCCTTTGTTAGTGGTATTCCAAGGTACTTAATTTTTGTTGTTACTGAAAATGATACAGTCTCACTGATTTCTTTCACTGTATATTTGTCCTTTGCATATAGAAAAGCTAGTGATTTTTGTGCATTGATTTTGTATCCTGCCACTTTGATGAAGGAATTTATCATCTTTATAAGTTTTGGGATGAATACTTTTGGGTCACTTATATATAGGATCATGTCATCTGCAATTAGGGCTAACTTGACTTTTTCCTTTCCTACCTGAATCCCATTATTTCCTTCTCCTATCTTATTGCTTGGGCTAGAACTTCTAGTACTATGTTGAAGAGCAGTGGTGTAAGTGGGCACCCTGTCTTGTTCCAAATCTCAGTGGGAACTCCTTGAGTTTTTCCCCATTATGAATTTTTGGGCTTTAGGAACTTTATTTATAGCATTTATTGTGTTGAGATATAAAGCCTCCATGAGTATTATCTCCTGGTTTTTGAACTTGAAGTATTGTTGTATTTTTTCAAAGGCCTGCTCTTCAACAATTGAGATGATCATGTGGTTCTTATGGTTCAGTTTCTTTATGTGGTGTACTACATTGACTGATTTCTGTATGTTAAGCCATCCTGCATCCCTGGGATGAAGCCTACTTGATCAAAGTGTGCTACATCCACGGCGACCTCGCCTGTGTAGCAAGCAGAGATGCTTCTGCACTGGAAGAGAGCTGAGGACAGAGGGCCAGAACTCCTCAGAGGGATGCCCCCGGTGACCCCTTGGCAGTCAGTTACTGTAATGGTTCCTGCTGCCCAAGAAGTCACAACGACCTGATTGCTGGCGCCAATGAGCTGTTTTCTGCGCTCTGTTTCTTTCCTGCTTCCTTGTAGTTGTTTGTAAGAACAACTAGTTTCTACGCTACGCTTACTATTAATCATGCACGCAATCAGAGTACAAAAAACAATTTGAGTATTGAATGTGCCCCTCCTATGATTAGGACAATGGAGGAAATGTATAACTCTACTAGGAATAAAAAATTAACTCTAGAACAGTTTTTAGATGATGTAAAGTAGAAACAGCTTATGATGTTTTAGAACAATACTGATCCTGAGAAAGTAAAAGTAGAAATGTTAATAGGTAATGTTCATAAGAAGCATGACAGTTCTACAGAAAAGAAGTCACAAAAGTTGGGCATTCCCACCAGACTTCCTGGGGGGTATGTTCAGTACTTAATCAAGGGCTGTTAGTAGACTCCCAGAGCTGGGAACTACCTAGATCCACTCCCCTATGAGGGAGGATATGATGAATTCGGTAATAGATGAATGAATTATGAAGGAAAAAGGAGGCTATGGCATTCTCTTCCATTTATGAAATGCTTAGCAAGGACACGTAAGCCTTGGTGCTTATACTCTAGACAAGTAAGAAAAGAATTCCTGGAAAACATTAAACCAGCCTTAAAATATTGATGGTCTTTTGGATAAAAACACTTTTATAATGAATATGAGGATTATATAGATAATCTAATAAGTGGAAAGAGATGGCTCTCTGCTCGGTTTATAAAAAATAAATAACCTATTGTTCACCTTACATCCCTTACCCCAAGCTTCTATTCATGTAAAGCTGTGGTCAATGGGGCAAGACGTCCTTCTTAAAAAATGGGAACATTCCTGCCTGATAAATATTACATGTATGCTTACAATAAAACAATACTTAAGATTGTTTAGATTAATGATTTCTGAGATCACTTGTTAGCTTGCTAAGTTTCCCTGTTCAATCTGTATAAAACCTTCATGAAACCTTCAGTAAATTGCAGCAGCATATTCAACTTAGAGTGTGTCTGTCTGTCATTTCCTCGCCGAATCCCGAGTTCTCCTTGAGCCTTCACCCTTGTTCTCCCTCGGTCCTGATCTCCCCGAGAGTCAGTCCGCGGCAAAGGTGGATAATGGTTTGGATGTGTTGTTAAATTCAGTTTGCAAGGATTTTGTTCAGGATCTTTGCATCTAAGTTCATTAGGATATAGGCCTATAACTTTCTTTTCTTGTTGCATCTGTGTCTGGTTTTGGTATTAGGGTGATGTGAGCTTTGTAATAGGATTCAGGAAAGATTCCCTGGCATCTATGTGGAATAGTTTAAGAAAAATTGGTTTGAGTTTTTCTATGCAGATTTGATAGAATTCAGCTGATAATCCATGTCTTCCTGGTCTTTTCTTTTGGGGGAGGTTTTTAATTACCTTTACATTCTCAATGGATGTGATAGGTTTGTTTAGGAGACTAATCTCCTCTGAGCAAGGCAAAATGGGACCAACCAGGACTAGGGGACTAGGAGGAGTTAGGGAAAAGGAATCTGGCCTACATTTTGCTGAGCTCTCCAGGACATGATCCCATGATGCCTTGGTTCTCCTTGCATAACTTCTCATTTGACTCAGAAAATAGTGTGTTAAAGAAACATCCAAATCAAGTAAAAGTAAAAGATACTTTTTGAGGCTTATCCAGGGAAACTACCTTCTGTAGGTCAAGTAAATCATACAACCAGCCCAGATTCTAAGGATGATGAAGTGGCTCAGGATATAGTGTTAACAAAATGAAAACATGGCCTTGTGCTGAAATTTTAAATTTTATTCTAGATTCAAATGGACTGTGATATAGCCTGTTGTGTCTCTATTGGGCTGTTAGAACAGATGCTAATATTAGTCTCGACTACAGGAGATGGTCTGGTAGATGGAGGAAAAAGGACTTGTTTCTCATTTGGTTTCTGTCTGCCTACATTCATGTCAGCATGCCCACATCACTTCTTCACCTCCAGTAGCACTTCTTTTCCATCGCCAGAACTCATCCAGTTACCATTTCTCCACATTTGCAGTAGCACTGTTGTTGAGGACCCTCAAAGACTACATCATTTACTCTTTAGCATGTGGTCAACCCCATTATTCACTTTCTCTGACTTTCTTGGTTGACATAATCCTGTCTTTTCCTCCAGCCCTAATTTACAATTACCTCAATTGTTTACTCACCCATTAGATGACCTAGTTAATACTTTATACTGGGATAAAAACATTTTTATAGGCAATTCTCTTCAATAAGCAATGTACTTGGCATCTCTAGTCTGAATGTCAGGAAATGTCACCTCTTTCTGGGAGGAGTTACAAAATATTATGTAGATGTTATTCATCTAGCGCAAATGGTGAGAAAAGTCATAACATCCTTTGCTCAGTTTCTCCCATGACATGTTATGTCATTCAGAGTAAAAGCTCAAGGCTTCTCAAAATCTAAAATGTTCTTTGATTTGCTCTACCCTTGCTTCTGAAGTTTTAGTCTTTATCTTTCATCTCTCTGAACATGTCAGTAGAGTTTGCTTCCTTATCACTTGATATCATTGCTCAGAGCAGGTTTGTAGGCCAGCCTCCTGGACATTTTTTAAAAATTCAATCAATTCCTCACAACCAAACTTTTATAGTACTTATCCCTCTTTCTTTCCTTCCTTCCATAGCATTGGCAATCATTACACATATTTTACACTTTATTTCTTGTCTATATCCACTACTCTCAATTCTAAAATTTAAGTTCTGTGAAGGCAAAATGTTTAATTGTATTTTTAATTCTCCAAAATATGGAAAGATATTCCAGAAGAATTCTAAACAAATTCATAAATAGAGCTTTGAAAAGCTTGTTGAAATAAAGTTGCTTACATACTAAATCATAAACATTATAGCAAAAATATGAGTTTTTTTTTTTTTTTTTTTTTTGGTTTTTCGAGGTAGGGTCTCACTTTAGCCCAGGCTGACCTGGAATTGACTATGTAGTCTATAGTCTCAGGGTGACCTTGAATTCATGGGGATCCTCCTACCTCTGCCTCCTGCATGCTCAGATTTAAAGCATACATCACCATGCCCAGCAATATCTATTTTTAAAATTTGATTTATTTATTAATTTGATTGGGAGGGTAGTAGATGTGGCAGTTTGAATGGATGTTTACCTATAGATTCAGGAGTTTTATTCAAGTTTATAACTTGGTGTCACTTTGAGCAGATCCTAGGGTCCAGCCCCAAGGTATGTTTGGGTAGGATCTAAAATTCCAGTCTAAAGGTATGCAGAGTGCTGGAGCTCTGCTAGGGTTCCTGAAGGATCCTTCCTTTGTGGTATTGGTGGTGATAATTCTTTCTCTTTGAGTGGATCTGTATAAACTGGGCCAGCTTATTTTGCCATTAAGGAACTTCCAGTGGATCTGTAAGCTTTAAATAAATGCTATTCCTCCTATAAACTGTGTCTGGTTTGGAGGTTCCTCTAAGCAACTTAAAGCTTGCTACAGCAGAATTGGTGCCAGAGAGTGGGTTGTGTTGTGTGATGGATCTGACCATGTGGATTTTGGTCTTTTGGAACATTTATTATTATTATTAGATATGGACATATTTTGTATGTAAACATCACATGTTGGTACCAAACTTTCCCTCTTCCCTGCCCCTTTTCTGAAGAGATCTTCTGCTTTGGGGATGCAGGTCAACCCCATGGGGATTGTGGGTCATGCATTATGGGGGCAGAAGTAAGTTATGGGGGAGAAGCAGTGTCTCTGTGCAAAATGTCCCAACCTGTGGCTCTAAGAATGTTTCTGCACCCACTTATGCAAAATTCCCTGAGCCATGCTGGGAGCATTTTAAGTCTACTTCAGAGATGGGCACTTAGGAGCATCTAGATGTCTGGTTTGGTAGGGGTTGAGTGTCTGCACCTTCCCAAATGCTAACAATGGAAGGAACTCAGACCCTGGTGGGAGGAGCCCAGAAATGGGTCTGGCCCACTCACTGCAGACTGCTACACCTACCCATGCACTGACCAAGCAAGGAATTTAGACCTGGGAAGTGGGAGGAGTCCAGAAATGGGACCTGCCTATTCAATCCAGACTGCTGTGCCTGCCCACATACTGACTACACAAGGAAGTCAGACCAGGGAAGTGGGAGGAGCCCATAATTTCATCCCGCCTACTCAATCTAGACTGTCACGCCCACCACACACTGTCTGTGAAAGCGGGTCTTTTGGAACTTTTGTTTTGGAAGAATGGGCCTGGCCTTATTATTTGCAACTTAATATGCCTTCCAGAGCAGTAAGCAAAGTTTTGTGGACTATTCTGGTGACAGTTTGAAAATACTAACTGCAGAGAGAATTGTATTTGAAGGCTTTGCTTATAAACTTTCTAAGGGGAAGGAAAGACTGCAGAGAACTTTGCTGGAACTAAGCTATGGGCATAAGGCTACATTCTTCTGCTCATGCTGACAAGTTTGATCAAAGTTAAATTTGTAATGGACTGATGTGTTTTGCTAAAGATATGGAACTGAGAAATTTAAGATTTAAAGCTGGAAAAACTCAAGCAAGTTAATATTACCAGTACTGAAACTGGTTACTAAAGCTGCTATTGTCAAATACATTAGCATTTGGAAGGAAGATGGCTCAGTTACTTTATGTTGAAACAATGGAAAGGATGTTGCTGCAGTGAGATTCACATTGCTGGAAGAAATCACCTGACGAAGAGCAGCTTGTGGAGAAAAAAAGGATTATTTTGTCTTATGAAGTCAAGAGGATGTTCCATGATGGTAGGGAAAATGATGGCATGAGCAGAGGGTGGACATCACTCCCTGACCAACATCAGGTATACTCCAGCAACTGGAGAGTGTGCCAAACACTGTTGAGGGAGAAACTGGCTATAATAACTAAAAGACCACCCCTAACAATACACTGCCTTCGGGAGGTTTTCATTCCCAACTATCCATCAGCTGGGAACATAACATTCAGAACGCGTAAGTTTATGGGGACACCTTAATCAAACCACCACAGATGCCTGAGGAAAGACTGAATAGTAGAAATACAAACTCTTGTGAAAAGAAATGACTGAAAAGAAGGAAGCTGTTGTTCAAGGTCCTGGATTTATTTCATCCGTGAATATTATTTCATCCCTGTGTCCTGAATACCTGGTATTGTTTTCAGAAGCATGAAAAATAGCTGGAGTGGATCATGAAGTGCACACAGATTCAGGAACTACTGCTAAGACATGGCATTAATAATCAGGGTGTGATGTCCCTAATAGGCCAGTGGAGCCATTAGTAGATGGACCATGGTTTACATGGAGATTTGAAGATGGTTTTGATATACCAGTACTGTACAAAGACTACTATGGAGTGCTATTGGCTTGGGATGGAAGTTTTTCCTTGGCTACTCAGCCAAGCAGGAGGGGTAAAACTGGAACATTCGGAGACTTGTCACTGGTCACTCGTTGTTGGTATCAGACTGGAACTGTAGATGTTTGATGGTTGTTGAATTAATCCAGTTATGCCTTGTTATTCCTTATAGCACTTGGAAATGTTTACTCTGTGCCTTGATATTTTGAAGGTATATAACTTGTTTTTATTTTATAGATCTCACAGCTAAGAGACAATCTTAAATCTCAGATAAGACTTGGGGCTTTGAAACTATCTTAAGTTGTAAAGACTATGGGACCTATGAAATTGAATTGAATACAATTTACAATGTGAGATGATTAAGAATCTATCAGAGGCCAAGGGTGGAATGTGGTAGCTTGAATAGATGTCCCCCAGTAGATTCAGGAGTTTTATTGAAGTTTTTAACTTGGTGTCACCATGAACAGCTCCTAGGGTCCAGCCCCAAGGTGTGTTTGGAGGAGGATCTAAAATTTCAATCTAAAGGGGTGCAGAGTGCTGAAGCTCTGCTGAGTTTCCTGGAGTGTGATTCCTTCGTGGTGCTGGTGGTGGTATTTATTTCTTTCTCTCTGTGTGGATCTGTGTAAATGAGGTTGGGTTCTTCCATCATTATGCAACTTCTCTTGTATCTGTAAGTGTCAAATAAATTCCATACCTTCTAAAGCTGTTTCTGGTTTGGTGGTTCATCCTAGCAACTTGACTATGATAGTAGGTATATCAGGATTTCTTGTCACTGCAAACAAATGCATGGGTGGTTAGGGAATCAGCTCCAGGCCAGCAATCATCGTAAGCAAGCATGTTTAACCATACCATACCCCTCAGCTCCAAGATATTCTTCTTCAAAGACATTAAAGAGATGAAATGGATTTGACATTAAAATATTTGGCATCTGGGCTGGAGAGATGGCTTAGCGGTTAAGCGCTTGCCTGTGAAGCCTAAGGACCCCGGTTCGAGGCTCGGTTCCCCAGGTCCCACGTTAGCCAGATGCACAAGGGGGCGCACACATCTGGAGTTCATTTGCAGAGGCTGGAAGCCCTGGTGCGCCCATTCCCTCTCTCTCCCTCTATCTGTCTTTCTCTCTGTGTCTGTCACTCTCAAATAAATAAATTTAAAAAAATATTTGGCATCTAAAACAAAGGACAAAATAAGTTTATAGAAGGGAATTACAGAAGAGCTTGAGGATAGGAATGTGGTAGTTTGAATAGAGGTTCTCCCATAGATTAAGGAGTTTTTTAAAGCTTGTAACTTACTATATTTCCAGCTGCCTGACTGGAGAAGGTGTCAATGTGGGCAGATCCCAGGGTCCAGCCATAAGTTGTGTTTGGAGGTGGTTCTGAATTCTAGCCTAAGGTATGGAGAGTGTTTGAGCTCAGCCTAGGGTTTCTGAAGTGTATTGGTAATGATGCTGGTGTTGGTATTTCTCTCTGTGTGAACCCGTGAAGCGGGGAGACAGCTTCTGGCACCATTATTGAACTTCCTGAATAAAACCCCAGTGGCTCAAGTTCTTAAACAGTCACTCAACCATTGGGATCATATGAAGCTGAAGAGTTTCTTTACAGATAAGCATATAATAAACAAAGCCAATAGAATACTCACAGAGTGGGAGAAAATATTTGCAGCTTATCCAACTGATAGAGGCCTTATCTCTAGAATTTACAAAGAACTCAAAAGTCTAAACAATAAGAAGACAAATACCCCACTCACAAAATGGGGCACAGAGTTAAACAGGCAATTCACAGAGGAAGAGATACAAATGGCAAACACACACTTAAGAAAATGTTCATCATCCCTAATCATCAGAGAAATGCAAATTAAAACAACTATGAGATTCCACCTTACCCCAATAAGGATAGCCAATATCAAAAGGTCAAATGAAAATAAATGCTGGCGAGGATGTGGAGAAGCAGGGACACTCATTCACTGTTGGTGGGAATGCAGGATGGTACAACCACTTTGGAAAGCAATATAGAGACTCCTGAAAAAGCTGACTATAGAAATACCAACAGACCCAGTTATACCATTACTGGGCATGTACCCTAAAACCTTCAAACCAAAAGCCAGAGAGATTTGCTCAACCATGTTTGTAGCAGCTCAATTCGTAATAGCTAAAAGCTGGAATCAACCCAGATGTCCATCATTAGAAGAATGGATAACAAAGATGTGGTTTATCTACACAATGGAATTCTATACAGCAGTAAGAAAAAATGACATAAAGAAATTTGAGGAAAAATGGTTGAACCTGGAACAGATCATTCTCAGCGAACTTACCCAATCACAGAAAAAAAATCGACACATAGTCTCACTCATCTGCAACACCTAACCTGAATTTGCCCAAGATGCCTTACATACCCAGCAAGTACTTCATGGACTAGACAATAAGATGGATGGGAGGGCGGGGAGGGAATCAAAGGGTGGAAAACAGTAATCCGGACCCAAACAGTAATGGTACCATAAAATTCTACTTCCTAAAAGACAGACCAAATGACTGAACCTTCACTAGTCCCTTACAGGAAACACCTGAACCACAAGACACTGGAGAGGGTAGGATCAAGACTGACCTAAATCTCCTACATCTTCCTTCCCTCCCTCTCCCCCTCTCCCCTCTATCTCTCTCCTCTCAAACTCTTGTATATTAGTTATCTTTTTCCTCAATTTCTTAGTGGACACTGACCTGTAACCCCCACTTCCAGCTTGGGCCTACAATCCACAATGAGCTTTTGATCAGAGAAACCTACAAGGTTTCCCAAAACAATGACAGACTTCTGTCAGAGTAATTGATGACCCACCAAAGGCCAGTGGTAAGACCCTATTGCTGAAGACTCCATACGCAGCTGACACGTAAAATGGAATGACATGGCTGGAAGCCAGGAGAGAGTCAGTCCCCAGACAGTCAGCGTGTCTAGTGAACACTTTTATATAGCACATCCCAAGTGGTGGTTTATAATCAAAGTTGTCCAAAGAAAGAGATCCTTGAATTCTGAAGAGTTATTTAAAATGTCATATTTTTATTACTAATTTGCTATACTGATTTTTTGTCAGTATTCTTCTGACTACTAGAAGATCAGGTTTGTATATCTATTCTAAAGACGGCTGCATCAATGTGCCTTTGGAAAACATTTAAATTTCAAAAAAAAATACTTCACATAGCACTTCATAATTTCCCTCATCAAATCCTAAATAGTATATTAAAACATCTGTTTTAAAAATATCTTGCTGACAGTAGAATGTTATACCCCCAGGGAGCCTCCTAATTTTACATAAAATTTACATACTCATAAATAAATTAACATTGGGGGGGATAAAGATATCAACTGCAAATAATGCAGGCATTTTCCATATATATTTTATAACTAAGGACAGAGAATAATAACTACTTTGAAAAGAATTTATTTTCTCTTTTATATACATTCAAATAAGATTTTTTTAAAGAATTTCTGCCTCCTAATATATCCTATTCTACTTTCAAAAAAATCTACCTATGATTACTTCAAAATTATAACATTTAGAATATATGATATATAATGAGCTCTAACAAATTATACAGCAAACATATGTATACCCTGGAAAATGAGCTATTCAGAATAAGACATCTTCTCATCTTCTCTCCTCTTGCTCTGAAACAAAATAGCCTTACACACATACAAACCATTTAAATACCAAGAAACTAGATTATACATGCTTCACCTTGCTAGCTGTGTACCTTCAAATCTGAATTCAAGAAAAAAAAACTCCAATATTAATTTGTTCTTATGCTTGCATAGGGAGCAATAGAGAACAATAGTAAAATTACTCCATATAGGCCAATGTCAAATATGCTTGCTATAGTCAGCATTATTCCATTATTAGTACAATGTATTTTTACATTATTCTCTAAGGCTGACATTCTAGCATCTTTATTCCCATTGACTTCCAGTCCTTTCTAAGCTGGTTAAAAAAAAAAAAAAAGACACTGTAAGTATGACCATGATCAAATTATTTTTATCAGCCATTGGATAGTGGATAAAGTCATTCAATTAAAGCATTATATTTATCTTCAAATACTGTGAAATTTAAATAAACTATCATAGGCAGTGATACCACACAAAACTATTATCTATCATTCATAATCCAGTGAAGGAATTCTTAGCCTGGTACTCACACATCAAATTTATGGAAATAATAATCCTTCATAAGCTATATGCAAAGATTGTTTAAGTGCATTTATATCAATATTTGAAATAAAGTGACTGATAGATTTCTTAAATACACACACGCACACACACACACACACACACATAGAAGAGATAATGCTTTAGCCAAATGTGGTGGCACAAACCTATAATTCCAGTACTTGGGAAGTGAAGGAAGAATTTTGCAGAAGAGAGGGCAAAAAGATTGTAAAAGCCACAGGTTGAGGCATCATGCCCAGAGGCATTTCCTGTGCCACCCCAAGTGTCTCCCATAAACTTAAGTGTTCTGAATGCTAGGTTCCCAGCTGATGGATATTTGGGAATTAATGCCTACTTGAGGGAGTGTATTGTTGGGGGCGGTCTTATGGGTGTTATAGCCAGTTTCCCTATGCCAGTGTTTGGCACACTCTCCTGTTGCTACTGTCCACCTTATGTTGGCCAGGGGGTGATGTCCACCCTCTGTTCATGCCATCATTTTCCCTGCCATCATGGAGCTTCCCCTCGAGCCTGTAAACCAAAATATTTCTACCAGCAATGTAAACCGGACTGCAATATGCTCCTGCAACACATAAACTACAACCTCATGGGGAATGCCTACAACCCCACTGAGGAGTGTCCCCAATAGAATGGTAGCAGGAACTAGGGTAAAAAAGGATAACAACACATGACATGCCCATACAAAATATGTTAATGATAATAACAACAACATTTAAAAAATAAGACAGGAGTTCATGATCATCCTTGACTACATAGCAAGTGATCCATGAGAACAGGTTTCCAAAAAGGATAAAAAAAAAAGGACCAACACTTTGTGACAAGATTGTTTCCATTTTTTATAAGTCCTCTCTAAAATGAATAATACGCATTGACTTAGTCACAACATCAACTGAACCATCAAGAGTTGGACTACAACAGGCCAGTGTGCACTGTTTCTATTAACTGGATATTTTTGCTTGTAACAGGAAACCAAACCAAACAGAGGATGCTTCTAGAATTACTTAACTGAAAAGGCTACCAGTAGCATCAAGTTGTGAGTTTTGACCCAACAAAAAGAAATTGCACAAATGTAAACATGTTTCTTTCTGCATTTATTTATGCTTCCTCCCACCATCTGTTGGAATGTATGGCCTGGGATGATCTCCTTGTTCAAATCCCATCAGTCCTTATTCAGCATAACCAGCAAAATACCTGAAATAAGTCATAAATGACTCATTAAGTTACATGTTCATCTTGGAATCATTGTGGATAGAGAGCTAAAGTACAGTAATTAGTTTAACCAATCCTGGGCCATCCTTGGCATCTGCTATTGGATTGATCTGACAACTACAAAGAAAGAAGAAAAGGAGTGTGACCATTCAAATGGATTCTGTTACTTTCACCAGCAAAAAAGGAGAAATATACGTTAGCCACCAAAAACCCTTTGTAGGGCTGAGAGACAACTTAGTGGTTAAGGGGCTTGCCTGCAAAGCCATAGGATCCAGGTTTAATTCCCCAGGACCTATGTAAACCAGATGCACAATGTTGTGCATGAATCTGGAGTTCATTTGCAGTAGTTGGAAGCCTTGGCATGTCCATTCTTTCTCCCTCTCCCTCTCTGTCTACCTCTCTTTCTCAAATAAATAGAAATAAAATATATAAAACATATTTTTAAAAATTCTGTTACTGCATAAGAAAGAAATGAAAGAATACCTCTGAGAGTGTGCTGACATTGATCACCAGAAGAATACCAAATTTGAAATGTTTGACCTTATAATAGCTTTAAGATGAAGGAACAATATAGAAAGTGGAATAAAAGGGAGCACATGGAAGTGAAACAGTATTTTACAGTGTAATGGTTTACAATAAAACCTTTAAAAGATGCAGTGAGTGCATGAGCAAGAGAATGGTCCTCCTGTGTTCTTCTAGACAGCTTGCCAAAATTTATTTCCAAGTCTTAGCCACTGTTCAACCACAGTGAAGGTGGAAAAGGAAACAGGAACAGGTTAAAGAGTAAGAAAAAGAAATTATTGAAAACACCTCCTCGCTTTATTTGCCAAGGGGAAAATACTATTGCAAAATTTAAGTATCTTTAGAGGAATAAGCCATACAGCTATTAGATTTTGAGACAACTGTTATGGAAAGTAAATACTAGGGTTCTAAATTTCCTGAACATTTTATATCACCTGGTCAATTCTACTAATATGCCAACCCTAAAAAATAGGCAACTATGAACCTACAATGTGACTTTTTTTTTTTTTAACAGGGAAAGAGAGAGATAATGGGCATGCCAGGACCTCTAGCCACTGCGAACAAACTCCAAACATGTGTGCCCCCTTCGGCATCTGGCTAATGTGGGTCCTGGATAATCAAACCTCGGTCCTTTGGCTTTGCAGGCAAGCACCTTAACTGCTAAGCCATCCCTCCAGCCCTTCTATGTGACTTTATAGCTGGTAAAACTGATACACAAGGAGATTAAGCAATATTTAGTAATAGAGCAATATAATTTGCTGCATACATATCTATCTATCTATCTATATCTATATCTATACATACATATATGTGCATGCATCAGTTAAAAGTGAGTGCTAAATACATACATGAAATATTTTTGGGAAATTATTTTACAATGATTTTATTTCATAATAGCACATAATTTTCAAAAGATTAAGGCTTGAATTGGTAATATGGAATACAGATCCTGATTGATAGGACTATTAACACATTGTTTAAACAATTTTCAAAAATAGTTGCAACAATTTTCAAAAAGACCATTATGTAAACATTTGTTCTTTTTATGAATTACTTCAGGATACTCCAATTATAAGCACTTCCTTTGTAAAGTAACATATACTAACAGGAAAATTGAGACTACTTTGAATTTGAGGAGACTAACTCTGTTTTATTCACTTAACTATAGAATAGCAATCACCTAAAGAAACAAAAATTCATAAAAATGTGAATGCCCAAATCATTTGGAAAATATCTGCTAAAAGAGCAGATACAAACTCTTCAAATGATGTTTTTTTCCCCATATATATCTGATACACAAGCAGAGAGATCAGAGTGCCATCGTGGAGAGCTTCATTTTAAATCTGTAACATGGTAGCAGATTGTCACAGGGGTTAAAGATGATGTCGGCCATGACTCCTTTCAGCTCCCAAGAGTGTGGTGAAATGTATTATTTGGCATAGTCATGACACAGATCTGCATGTGTATAACTTCAATAATTCATGCTGCAGCTTGTCTCACTGTGGGGACAGATGTCAGTGAAACCAGTGACAGCCGAGCATGCTGATCCCACACAGTCATGTGAGGTTCATCCCACAGTGGCAGTGAGCTTGACTAGGTGCCTACTAAGTTCCTTCAGAGATAGGAAAATGCAGGCCAGCCAGCTTTGTTGTACGGATTTATGGCTTTATGACATGACTTTCTCATATATATATGAACTATATGTGTATGAAAGCACTCTACTTAGCAGTTTGGAAGTTTTTATAATTTTCATTGTCTCTATATGAAGATATTCCTGACCCTTGAATATCACATGTACTAGGTCATTAAAAATTTATGTACTATATATTCTTGACAAGAAAGTTGTTATTTATAGAAATATATATGTCTCCAATAGGTGTTTGCACATAATTACCATTCATAATTAGTCTTTCATTACTAAGGTGTGGTGGCACAAGCCGGGAGTGGTGGCTCATACCTTTAATCCTAGCACTTGGGAGGCAGAAGTAGGATGATCACCATGAGTTCCAGCCCACCCTGAGACTGCAGAGTGAATTCCAGGCCAGTCTGAGCTACAGTGAGCCTACCTCAAAAAATAATTAATTAATTAATTAATTAATTAAAAAGCTATTTTGACCTCAACAACTTATCTTTGTTTCTCATCATGAATTTTTTTCTTTTAACATTAAGCATTAATCAAAAATACATTTTTTCAGACCTTGGGAAATTGCTTAGTGGTTAAGGTGCTTGCCTGCAAAGCCAAAGGACCAAGGTTCGATTCCCCAGGACCCATGTAAGCCAGATGCACAAGGTGTCACATGAACCTAGAGTTAATTTACAGAGGCTGGAAGTCCTGGCATGCCCATTCCCATTCTCTCTCTATCTGCCTCTTTCTCTTTGCCAAATAAATAAATAAATATGAAATAGTAAAAAAAATGACCTTTTCAATACTATAAGAGCAATAAAAGTATTTACTTTTCAGTAAGTGTTCATGAATATTAACTAGAATTTTGCTAATAGAATGTTGGTTAGAATGCAGAAAAATCTCTTTTACTCACATTCATCTTACCCATACGTATTCACCTATCTCAAGTTTCCCGGCAACAGGCTACAGTGAGAAATGGATGTGGAGCCATGCAACTCTACTGCTTCTAGCACAGTACACTCACATTGTGAATGAAGAAGTAAAAAGCTAGTAGGTCAAAGCCTATTAAAAGCTATAGTGCTATGTCCAAGATGCTGGTTCAGAGGATAAACTGCTTTCCAAGCAAGAGTACGTACCTGAGTATGGATCCCCAGATGGAAACTGTAGTGCTAGCGTCTGTAATCCTGGCATACCTATGATGAGATGGGAGACATGTACAAAAATAATGCATTTATTGAATAACAGAAAAATATCAAGCTCCATTTATAATCTGAAGGATCTCTAGTAACTGTAAAATACTATGTGTATATATATGGGGGTAAATATGTACACATGTGAATGCATATATATATATGGTATGTATAGATGTACATACATATACATATGTATGTGCATGTGAGAGTATATATGCATAAATATATGCCCAAATCTATTTAAATATGCAACATAACATAAACACGAAATACTCACCTTTCTGGATATTTTTAGCAGCATAATATGTTCTTTTGTTAGTTTGGACTTGCCATTTTGATAGAAGGTATTTTGATTGGCTTCTACATTATTTCATTTTTCTTGATGATTTTATTGTTGTGCACATGAAGTTACTGACTATTCCTAATAGTTCTCTGGTCTATTATTCCCACTCTAAAGTCAATAATCCCAGCACTAGTGAAGATGAGGCAAAAGGATAGTTGCAACTTTGAGGTCAGCCTGGACTACAAAGTGAGTTAGTGTGTTTCAGGGGAACCTGAGATTCAAAGTGAAAATCGTATCTCAAACAAAACAAAAAATTACAACAAAAATGTAGTGGTAAACCAGGTGTGGTGGCTCATGCCTTTAATCCCAGCACTTGGGAGGAAGAGGTAGGTAGATTGCTGTGAGTTTGAGGCCACCCTGAGACTACATAATGAGTTCCAGGTCAGCCTCAGCTAGAGTGAGACCCTACCTCGAAAAACCAAAAAAAAAAAAAAAAAAAGTACTGGTAGCCAGGCATGGTGGCACATGCTTTTAATCCCAGCACTCAGGAGACTGAGATAGGAGGATCACTGTGAGCTCAAAGCTACCCTGAGATGAATTCCAGGTCAGCCTGGACTACAATAAGACCCTACATCAAATAACCAAATAAAGTACTGGTGTTTCTCTTTTTTTCTTTTATTATTTTTATTTTTATTTTGAGGAGACAGAGAGAGAGAGAAAGAGGGAGAGAGAGCGAGAGAGAGAGGAAGGGAATGGATGCACTGGTACCTTCAGCCTGCTGCAAACAAACTCCAGAAGCATGTGCCCACTTGTGGTGTGTGTGCGACATTGCATGCTTGCATCACTGTGTATCTGGCTACATGGGACCTGGAGATTTGAAGTGGGTTCTTAGACTTCACAGGCAAATGCCTTAATCACTAAGCCATCTCTCTCTAGCCAGGGCCCCTTATGTTTCTTCATCACAGGATCAAGAAATTTTTGAGATATACTCTGCCTGAGACAGGGAATTAGATCATGCAAACTGTTGCCCAACACGAGGTACCATTTTTCATTGGAGGTACATTTACATAAACATTTCTAATCACAGCTCCATGAAGAGACATGGTATAATAACTCATGACTTTTAGGTAATATGTCATATGAATCTTAACATATGGCATTGCACTCCACAATGGCAACTTGGCTTCCAAGGGGACCTGGAAAACATCCAGTGGGATGAGAATAAGCCAAACTTGATAGGAAACCATATCGATGCAAATCCAGGTTTACACCTTTCATTCAGACCCAGAACTCTCTAGCAGATGGTTCAGTGTTGAAGCACTAATGTTAGCAAAATGTCAAAACTATTTCGCTAGACTCCCCAATTGTTCAGACAGAGTATTTTTCAAGGACTGGATATCAAAAGAGCATTAATAAATTGCATCGTTCAGGTCTCTGATCACAAGTACAGGGGTTTAGTTTCAATTTTCAAAGACAATCTGGCTTTGCTCTCTTGGAAGATAGCCAATCAGCTTTTACAATATAAAATGAAATGCTAGAAATGCCCTTCCTGATTCTTCAGTCAACAAGACCTGCTCAAAGATTTAAAAGGAACACAGGAACACAGACCATGTGGCAGATGCATTGTTAGTCGCTGCTATGTTGATTTAATGATCCAAACAAATGTGGTGAGATAGATTCTCTACATCTGTTTTTATCCTCAAATTCATTGGCAGTGAGAAAAACCTAAGTCCACATCGATCAGAATCTAGAGGCAGACAAGGGGTCCCTCTTTTCTTCATTCCATCCATATACACTGAATATGCAAGATTAGTGAGTAAATGAACAAAAGAGTCCCTCATATTGTAGCCTTAGCTTCTGTATGTTACGGAAGATCAGGATTATATTTCTGAAGCAAATATGAACATATCCATATCTCCACAAAACATTCAACCATTTTAACTTGGTGCCTAATAGTGTCTATTCTGTCTTTACAATTTTTTTCTAATATTCAAAACTACCTTATGAAATAAGGAATAAAGAGGCCTGTTTTGTAAACATCTAATCACAAATGTCCCAAAGTTATTTAAAATTTGAGTTTTCTGACTCCAAATTCTATTGCTTTTCATTTATACGACATCTAATCTTTTAATGTAGGTTTCTACAAAAAAGGGAACCACACTAAATTCCAAACAGCGTGCCACTGAGTTAGGCAAGGCTATGTTGGTATAAGACAATATACAAACTACATAAATCTGTGTAATTATGCATCAATCAAATTAAAGGAAATGTTTAAAAGGAGAAAAATGTTAACCACCCTTATTATTATATACTATATACACGTATCAAATTCTACTGGACTCTACAAATCTGTACAACTAAAATGTGGAAACAAAAGGACATGCCCACTAAACTACTTTGTAAGCACTTATCTTAATGTCCGTGCCTGTATATTAATGCTACTCTCAATTTGGTTAGAGAAGCTTCTGGGATGAAACAAAAGTCACCATAGTACTGAGAAGAAGTGACAGTGGAGTTTTAAGAATTGAAACGTCTCTATCATACTTTCCAAGGTTCTGGGTCCATTGCAGAAGAGGTGATGGAAAGAATGTAAGAGCCAAAGGAAGGGAAGGACTGCTTACAATGCAATCTTCCGGACATAAAATGTCCTGGATGTCCAGGACCCTACAGTGGCTGGTAATACTTATACAGGACCTTCATAATAGGAGGGAAAGATGATGACATCAAAATAAGAGACATTGATTGAGAGAGGGAGAGAATATGATGGAGAGTGGATTTTTGAGGGGGAGGTGAGGTGCAGAGGGAATTTCCATGGTCAATTGTCTATAATTATGAAAGCTTTCAGTAGATGTATACAGGTGTCAGTTATTTGCATTTGTCAAAGGAGTGTTTGGTTGGAGTGCCAACATTCTTCTATGTAAACTCTTAATAAGTGATTACTTAATGATATTGCTCATTTATAAGCCTCATAATTTAAAATTCTTTCTATTTATTTATTTATGTTGAGGAAGGGTCTCACTCTAGCTCAGGCTCACCTGGAGTTTACTATGTAGGCTCAGGCTGGCCTTGAACTCATAGCATTCCTCCTACCTCTGTCTCCTGAGTCCTGCGTGTGTGCCATGATGCCAGGCCTGATTTAATTTTCTATTTCTCTTATGATTAATCATAGTTTTATGTTCATATTTGTTCATTATCAATTGCATTGCTGAAGATGTCCATATTTCTTTAATGTTGTGACAGGAATTCCTTGCTAAAGTTGGAAAAAACAAACAAGAATGAAGCAAGTTAGGAGAATAACACTGTATTCCATTTATTCATTTAAAATATGTTGCAAAACAGCTTTTGGTTTTAAAATTTTGACAGTGTATACTCAATTTTTCAACTAACAGATGTACGTACATAAATTTATATTCTTGAAATTCAGAGTTAGGGGCTTTAGTCATTTAATTTGTGCAAACTTACAGCCTGGGTTCATAGTATTGCTCTTGAAATGTAGGGTGTCTATGAAACATTAATGAGGAAGTGTTTATGAAATTTAAAATGGTAGCTTATGAATTTTACAAAGAAAATTACTACAATATATTTAAATAAAATTATTTTAAGAGGATCATAAGATTAATCAATATGTGGCTATTACAAAGAAAAAATTTAAGGATTGTCTTATGACTTGTAGTTCAAACTTTCTTTATTCTAAAACCTAGGAGATTAGGCCCATTAGCAATTCTTCATTGCAAGAAAATGAGGATTTTTATGATATGTATTTATTAACTTTGCTTTATGTTATTAAGCTTCTGACAGATACAGAAATTACATAACCTTAACAAAAGTAATAGATAAAATCATACCACCAAAGACAATCCAATAGGGAAAATGGTTTTAAATTGTGGTGTAGTTTGAAAATGGTCAACTTGGAAATGTATGTTAACTATATCTGAAGCACACTGTTTGCCCCAGCTACCTATCTTCTGTTTGCGATGTTTTTTTTTGTTTTGTTTTGTTTTTTGTGGTTCTGGTCCTTTGCATTCTTGTGTTAACTTGTTTGAGTATTGCTTGTTTTTTCCAGGTTCCTTATATGAGTACTTTTCCTTTTCTTCAGCATGGAGGATCCTATCAAGTATTTTCTGTAGAGCTGGTTTTGTCTTCAAATACTCCTTTAACCTGCTTTTTGTTGGGCCCGGAAAGGCCCAGGCGTGAGGCCTCCTGGAACTTCCTGAGCCTAGCTAAAGTTTGGAGACCTGTCTCTGGCCTGCTAGGACTCAGCAAGACACCTAATGGCTTCTGGCCTGCTACCTCCATGACAATTGTAATTACCATTTCAATAGTTAAAGTTTACTATTGGCCCTTACCTCTTCCCCCATCCTAAAATCCCTGCCTTCATCCCCAACATGATATAGACAACTACTCAGAGTAATAAAGCAAGTTGTTTCTGTGAGTTCCTGTATTGAAAAGACTCCCGACTCAGTGTGGTTTCTCTCTGGTGGCCAGGAGAGGTTTCTGAGTCATCTGATGTTCATCATCCCCTCAACCCCTAGGGAGGAACCAGCAGGCCTGGTCCTGCCCTGGGCACTACATGACTGGGAAGGAGCCCAGCAGCTTTTTTCATGGAATGTCCTTATTTCTCCATCTATTTGAATGGTTAGCTTTGCAGGATAAAGTAACCTTGGTTGACAGTTGTTATCTTTTAGAATTTGGAATACATCACTCCAAGCCCTTCTGGCTTTAAAAGTTTGTGTTGAATAATCTGCTGTAATCCTGATGGGCTTGCCTTTGTAGGTAACTTGATTTTTCTCTCTGTTTTCAATATTTTTTCCTTGGTTTGTGTGTTTGGTAGTTTGATTATAATATGACTAGGAGAGGTTCTTTCCAGGTTTTGTCTGGCTGGGGTTCTAAAGGCTTCCTGTATCTGCATTGGCACCTCTTTCCCAATTTGGGGGAAGTTTTCCTCTATGATTTTGTTGAAGACGCCTATGATGCCTTTGGAGTGGAATTATTCTCCTTCTACTATGCCCTGAATTCTTATATTTGATCTTTCAATGTGTCCTAAATATCTTGAAATACTTTTCTAAAAGTTTGTCTTTCTCTTTGTTGGACTGTATTAGATCTGCCACCTGGTCTTCTAGCTTAGATATTCTGTCCTCTCCTTCATCCATTCTACTGGTGAGATTTTCCACAGAGTTTTTTATTTCATTAACTGTGTTCTTCATTGCTAGTAATTCTGACTGGTTTTTCTTTATTATTTCTATTTTCTTATTTATGTCTTGTATTGCCTTCTTTATTTCATTAAATTGGTGTCCTGCATCTTCTTTGATTTCCTCTTTGATTCCTTTGATTTCCTCTGTGAGTTCTTCTTTGATTCCTTTGATTTGTTCTTTGACTTCTTTGAACATGTTTACAATCATTTTTTTGAAATCTTTCTCAGGCATTTCCTCTAACTCGTTCTCACTGGAGATCATTTCTGATGCATTAATACTTTTAGGTGTATTTATATTGTCTTGTTTTTTAGTGTTTCTTGTGTTATAATGTATATATTTTTGCATCTTGGATTAAGTTAGTGCTTGGATTTTCTAGCTAGCTGGGTATTCTTAGCTGTATCAATTGATTTGATGTTATATATCTTCAGAGTAGGAGCTTAAGGTGTTACATGTGGCTCTTAAGACTCTCAGAGTATCTACAAAAGTGTTCCTAGGGGTTGAGTTTCCCTTCTATGGAAGTATTCAAGTAGGCTGAGTGGAATAAAATACAGGTAGATTCTAAAATTTAACTAAACACTGTACACATTCAATCAAAAACAGCACCAAGTATTTATGCAAGAGTAGTTATTATAATGACCAGATCCTCTATCAACAAAGAGGTTAAGATTTCTGGTCTGTTGAGGGATCCCAGGCAGCTTTTGACCAAGTAAGAACCTTCCCTGGTGCAATCCCAGTTACCTTTTTGGATGATTTTGGTCTCAGTCAAGTTGCTGGCTGGGTCCTCGGGCTGCTGTTCTGATTTCTGGAGCTGGGCACTGGCTTTTCCTGTGGGACAAACAGAGCCTGGCAACTGTGGCCCTGTAGATTGGCACCCCTGCTGCTGGAACTGCCACTGCTTCTCCTGAAGCTGCCACTGCTGAATCTATCACCACTGCTGCTAAAGCTGCCGCTGCTGGGTCTGTCACCTCTGCTGGGTCCACCGCTACTGCTGCCGCTGCTGCTGCTGCTTTAGCTGCACTGCTGGATCCTCCACTGCTGCCTCTGAAGCTGCTGCTGCTGCTGCTGAAGCTGCCACTGCTGCCGCTACTGGCTTTGCTGCCACTGGGGCCACTACTGCTGGTGTTGGAGCCGCTGATGTTGCTGCCGGACTCTGCTCCTGCTTGGGTCCTGCTGTTGGCTCAAGTTGGCGTGGCCAGGTCCTGGGACCACTGCTCTGTTCACTGGAGCTGAGTTCAGGCTGTGGGGGTGGGGAGGGAGCCACAGCTGCTCTGGTTCTCTCGCTGTTCCACGTGTTCTTCTACCTTGTGATCTGCTCCTCTGTTGCTCACTGCCGCTCTCCCTTCACGTTTCTTGAGTTGCGGAGAGCGCCAGTGTGAGTGGAAGCTCCCCTCACCTGGCTTTTCCTGTGGCTCATACCAAGCCTTTCTGGTGTGCTGCCACTGCCACGGTCAGCAGACCTGCCGGGGCCACTTTTGCCAGCCTGTGTGGGCTCTGGATCTCTTCTATTTCTCCTCTGCCATTTCTATTCCCTATACACCTCACTTTTTAGTAAAAGTGTGTATTTTGCTCAGTTTTTTCGGTCTTTTTCCCCCCTAGGCTGCTTTGGCGTGGTACCTAAGCTGCCATCTTAACCGGAAGTCCCCTATCTTCTTTTCATTACCAGACAATCTCAATTAAGGAAGCATGTTGATTGGCATGATGAGGAAAGTTTTCTAGTGCATAGTAGACTAGTAACAGACCATTAGATGCTGTCACCAGCTGACTAACCACACTTTGTGAATCCAAGAAAAAAGAATTTAAGGTATTGTCACTATTAAATATTTGCCTTTTTAGGTTTAAAAATCCCTCATGAGTAATAGGTTTCATATATTGGGAACTATGGGACTGAAAAAATGGTTCAACACTTAAAGGTGCTTGATTACAAAGCCTGTCACCTGGGTTCATTTTCTCAACAACCATATAAAGCCAGATGCAAAAAGTGGCACAAACATCTGATGCTCATTTACATTGAGTGGTAAGAGACCCTGGGGCACACACAAGCACATGCACACATAAAAATAAAATAAAATTAGGTAACTGATTTTTTTTAATTGATCATTTTCTCACATATAAATAACTATGAATTTAGGGAATATACTACTCTATTTATTTTTAAGTTTTTTTATGAGAGAGAGAGAGAGAAAATTGGCATGCCAGGGCCTTCCAGCCACTGAAATTAGACTACAGATGCAGGCCATCTTATGTGCATGCACAACTTTGAACTTGTGTCACCTTGTGCATCTGGCTTATATGAGACCTGGAGAGTTGAACATGGATCCCTAGGCTTCACAGTTAAGGCAAGTTCCTTAACTGCTAAGCCATCTCTCAAGCCTGAAATACTCTACTCTTGAGAAAACTATGATTAGCATTAAATGTAGAAAGTGAGCATAAGACTCAATAGTTTAAAGTTCATGGGTCAGAAGTCCATGACCTTCCTGAAACTGACAGACATAAAGCAGTTATAAATGTTCGCTTTTCTTTTCTCTGTAGATTGAGCCGTTCTGCTCCAAGGGTTTGAAATAAAGGAGTGTCGACCATTTTCTATTTGGGAATGGGGTGAAAATGTTTGCAGTTATGTCACCTTAAGCCTTTCTTCTTGATGATAAATATAATCAAATGTATGTCTAAAATATATGTCTTCCAGATAAAGATGTATTATGATAGTTGTAGGTGACAAGTGCAACCTTTCTGACAGGAAAAATCACTCTGTAGTTAATGGTGCTTGCTTGAAATGCCTAAAAGCCCAGGTTTGATTCCCCAGTATCTACGTAAAGCCAGATGCATGAAGTGGCTCATCCACCTGGATTTTGTTTACAGGAGCAAAAAGCTCTGTCTCACCCATTCTCTACCCCTCCTTCTCTCTCTCTGTCTCCCAAATAAATAAATAAATATTTTAAAAGATAAAGATAACCTTCCTACCAGTTAATATACTCTTCACAGTTTCTACAGTCTAGTAAGATAACCAAGTATTCATACCAGAAGTCAGAAGCAAAAGGCTTCTCACATTAGTTTGGTTTAGTGTGTGTGCGTGCATGCATGTGTGTGTGTGTGTGTGTGTGTGTGTGTGTTTGTTGTGCACATATGTATGCATGCATGTAGAGGCCAGAGGTCAACATAGGTGTTTTTCTCCATTACTCTCCATCTTATTTTCCAAGATGGGGCTCTTAGGTCTCTTACTGAACCCAAAGCTCACCAATGTGCCTAGACAAACTAGCCAACAAACCTGGGAAAGAATATTGATTTTCTAGGTCCCCACTTCTACAATTATAAGTGGGTGCCAATATAACCAGCATTTTTACATGGGTTCTTGGGATCTGAACTCGGGTCCTCATGTGTTCACACAAAGCATTTGATCCATTGAACTATCTCCCTACTTATATATTTTTATAACTAGGGATTTATTTAATGTATGGTCTCACGGGTGTCAGGCAAGTACTCTGCAGCTGAGATATATCCTATGATCTCTTTTTACTTTTTGTTTCAATACAGGGTCAAACTATGTAGCCCAGGAATGTCTTGAATTTATTTCTATCATAGCCACCTGAGTAGATGAGATTACAATGCTCTATGACAGCAGACACTGCTTTCTCCCCTTGTTAAAAGCCAGAAACACCATATGGATAATAACTAATAGCACTCCAAACAACATAGTTTGGGTCCTTTTCTTGCAAACAAGTAACTAGGCACTCAGAGTCCATCTCTACTCCATTAACATGTCAACATTAGGTAGGTAAACTTTGGTAAGTCATTGTCTTTTTTTTTTTTTTTTTTTGTCTTCTCAGTTAACCAATCTGTAAAACAGAGATGTTCACAAGATTTACCTGCAGGGAAAGAGTTACATGCAGCAATTAAGTAAAAAACATGGCATATATCACAGTGATAAGCAAGTATTTAATGAAACCAGCTATTATTTTAGATTTGGTGTGTTTTCCTAGCCCATGAGGCTTACTTTTATAAATATGACATGTGAACTAGAAATCAAGGGTCTGAATGAATATCAGGTATCATTATTTTTAACAATCTATTGACTTCAAAGAAATATGTTTGCATTATAAAGAGGTCAGTGTCACTTAACAATACTATTACATATACAATATTGTTAAAACAAAATTGGAAATACACTTTACCCTTAGCCACTGGACCTTTGGTTCAAAGCTGGACTCTATCCGAAACAGTGTCTTTGTAAGAGGCATTTTATTTCAGGAACAGGCTCACAGGCTTTGAATATTCAGTAGGGCTCCAGGCTAACCATTTTGTGTTTAGCTTTCTTATCTTCCATGAAGCCCTTGACAAAGGTCACAAACAATTTACTCATTCTCCCTATTAAAATAAAGATGGAAGCACTGATGGTAACTCTGCCCAGCAGCTAACTTCATCATCTGTAGCCGTTTCAACATATGCTTGTGAGATAATGAAAAATATAGCATTAAATACAGTGGCAGATTGAATCTTGTTTCAGGGTAAATATAGTAAGTCATTTTTTTTCCCTCCTCATTTCCTCTGAACCTGTTTAGCATTAGGCTGTTAATATCATCAGCAATACATGACAAAACTATTGCATAATATACTGCACTTCAGACCAACCCTCACATCAAAGTGAGCAACAGAAAGCTATGAACATTAATCCAGCATTCAAAATAATGAAGTGCTCCAAGCCAACCCTCTTCACAAGCCTTCCTCTTGTATAGCATTTAGGAACAAATGTTTTATAAATCTGACATGCTTTTCCAGTCTCAGTTAATATTATGAAAACCTCATTTTTCTGAGCATCAGCCTATATTAAAAGTTTTAAAGATACATACCATAAATAATTTTAAAACTATGTAATTTTTGTGGTGTAATTATTTCTAAAAATCAAGTTTTTAATTCTAAAAATTTAATTTTGTCAGTATCATTGATATTTAAAAAGTAGGAAAACAGACATAATTACTTGAGCAACCAACATTCTATGGTAGCAAGTTGTTGCTTTGGAAAACTGTAGTTATTCAAAGAATATAATCCCATAATATTTTTTTCAATTTCTAGTGGTAAAATATTTAGTCAATAACATAAAAATAAATATTTGAATATGCATTCATATTAAGAACTACATCTCCAGAATATTTTCTATATACCCATTTTGCATTATAAAGATATATATATAGTATAAAACTATATCATCTTAAATTATTATTTAAGAATAAAAGTACTTATTTCATGAAGATTAAAACTGAATTAATGGATGAAATGTTATTGCTATTGTCCTTTGTTTGGTGAAACTGGTGAACACTGGGTGTTTGTTTCCTGCTGTTCTGTTACAGATGAGGTTGACTGCTCACTCCATGCTCTCACTAGTAGATGTTTGCTGGGATGTTAGGATGTTACGTTGTTTGCAACTAGTCAGAGGATAGTCCAGTCTCCTAACATAACATGTTCCACCTATGCTTTTGTTAATTTATTCCTCTTTCAAAAGTCATGCTAGCAAAAGCATCTTCCCTCTACTGGCTCTCATTTACAGAAGCAATAAATGGCTCAGCTGCAGCCATTACTTCAGGATCTAATTAAAACAGGGAATTGCAGATGCTGTGGATTTTTTTTTTTTTTTGATGCCTAATGATACAAGCAAGTGTGTGGAGCACATATGTTCATTTTCTGTTCTTCAACAAAGACCTCAGAGAACCTAAAAGTGCATGAAGCACCAAGCAGAGGTTGTAGCACAATTTTCATCTCCTTTTACCTATCTATAATGAAATCATCATAAGGGCATTTGCTCACCCAAATTTAATTTGGGTTACACCTATGTAGGTACTCTAATGGAAATGTATTCTATGTGTTTATTTCATATTTTATTTATTTTCAGTTATGTATCTTATGTACAAACTGAAGTGGATGTATGATATATGAAAGCTACAAATTATGAGAAACATCAATCACCCAATCACAAATGCAATATATATCTCTTGTTTTTTAAAATGTCTTACTAGGGCTGGAGATGACTTAGTGGTTAAGCACTTGCCTGTGAAGCCGAAGGACCCTGGTTCGAGGCTCAATTCCCCAGGATGGACGTTAGCCAGATGCACAAGGGGGCACATGCGTCTGGAGTTCATTTGCAGTGGCTGGAGGCCCTGGCACGCCCATTCTCCTCTCTCTCTCTCTCTCTCTCTCTCTCTCTCTCTCTGCCTCTTTCCGTCGCTGTCAAATAAATCAATAAAAATACCAAAAAAAATTTTAAAAAATGTTTTACTAAATTTGGTTCAATACTATTTTCCAGTGATTGCATCTAGATTCAGAGGTTATTTGGAAATGTTTTATAGTTTTTAAATACTTGGTTAGTTTTCATAGTCTCTGTTAATGATTTATATGCCTATTCTATTATAAAGAATGTAAATGATAAAATTAATTTCCATTTAAACTTTCTCACTTATTTAATGGCCAAGAAGATTTTGGTAAGAATACTTTATGTACTTCTGACATTCTGAAAAACTGTTCTGTAAAGTACAAATAGGTGAAGGTATTTGTTCAAGTATTCTATATCCTCATTGATTTTTCCAAGTACACTATTCTGTCAGTTACTGCAATGAGGACAGTTACATTGAGAGTTTACCTAGTATGCTTTTGTCCATTTTTCATGGTGTGTCTTCGAGGTCAGAAATGTTTGTTCTTGTGAGATAAAACATATTCTCATTGGTAATATTTGGGCTCTGGAGCTCAGGGTTTTGGTGTGTTCCTGTAACCCTAGTACTCAGCAGACCTTGAGACAGTGGGGTTGCCTTGAGTAAATGACCCGTCTGAAATACGCAGTGAATTGGGTAACTCAGTGGTATAGCGTACCAAGACGTTGGCTGAAAAACACAAAGCTGAAGAAAGGAGACACGTGAAAATCTTTGATCTTCATAGGCCATGAGTCTATATTCGTTTTCTTTTTCTCCAGTGATGCTTGTTGTTCTGGCCCCTTTCCTCTAACTTACACACTTTGAAAGTATCAAGTTCTCCAACAGTTACTAATGAGGCTTTATTTATAATTCCTTTGCAACATGTGAAGACAGGGACAAAAACCTGATGAACATTATCTACCCCAAATGTGCAATAAATACCATATGTGAAATGGAATAGTAAGCTCAACATGGCATGGAAGGACAACCTAAGATATAAGAATAGCTCCTCTCCCAAAAAATAATGTAAAATATAAGAATAGGACAAGATAAAATAAAAAATTTCATAATTAGTTAAATGATACATGACCATATAAAGCTTCTTTAAACTACAAATAAGTCACTAAATGTAACAAATAACTTAATAAACTGTCTAAATATATTAATACACAGATTTTCAGCAATGAACTATTAAAATATAGTTTTAAATATGAATATTAATTAATAAAAGTGTCTAGTAATAAACCTAAAAGAGATGGGTAACATTCCAATAAAGAAAATGATAAATTTCAATTATTGGTAATAATATATACAAAATATTCTTGTATCTTAGTGGTGGGTATCTGTGATAAATTAATTTTGGAAACGATTCAGCCAAATTTGGTAGAATTGGAAAACATATAAAGAATTTCTGCAATAACAAGGAAATAATACATATATTCAGAAATATAGCAGGCAGAATTCCTGAACAATCCATAAGATTTACACCTCCTGGTGCAATTCCCTTACCTGAGGATAAGTCAACTTGTGAATATGGTGATTTCACCTTCATGGTTATGCTGCCAAGTCATAGAAAGAATTTTGTAGAAATAAGTAGTCTTGCCCAGCTAACTTTAATCTAGAGGAATACCACCCTTGATAGCCTTATACAGTCACAGAACCCTTCAGAAAGTTACTAGAGATTCGCAATTACTGCTAACCTTAAAGAAGCAAACTTCTACATCAAGGAATGGTGCACAGAGCATGGAATGATGGGTAGCCCTGAAGCTGAGAAAGGAACCATTACTAACCAATACAAAAGAGGGACCTTAGCCTGTTGAGATCCAGGTATGATGGTGCACACCTGAAATCCCAGTATATAAGAGGTTTAAGCAGAAGGATCAAAACAAGTTCTCTTAGAGAGTTCCAAAGCATGCAGTACTATATATAGAGAGAGAATGAATGAATTAACGAATGAATTAGGGGCTGAGGATGTAACCCAGTTGATAAAGTGCTTGACAAGCAAGTATGAGTATCACTGGCCTCTAATCCTAAGACTTGGGAGGCTACAACAGGAAGATCAGAAGTTTAAAATCACTTTGGACTACATAGAAAGTTCAAAGGATGCATGGATACATGAGACCTTGACACACACACATACACACACACACACACACACACAAACTGTTGAAGGAAAATTAGAAATCACCAAAGTATATATGGTGTGTGATTCTATTTATTAAAATGGGAAAATTATATAATTCTTAATTTAAGAACTTACATAAATGAGAGATGTTTAATATACATGCAAGAAAAGAGTTTATTTTGGGAAGAGGAAGATAATAGAATTATAAAGTGGCTTCAAAGATATTAGTGTTACCCTCTTTCTCAGTTCAGTGTTGAGCGCATGTGTATTTATTTTATTACTTTTAAAAGTCTACCTATTGGGCTGTAGAGATGGCTTTGTGGTTAAAGTGCTTGTCTGTGAAGCTAAAGGCCCCAGGTTCAATTCCACAGTACCCACATAAGCCAGATGCACAAGGGGGTCACATGCATCTGGAATTAGTTTGGAGTGCTGCCCTTTCTTTCCCTGTCTCCTCTCTCTCTCACTGTCTGTCTCTCTGCTTGCAAATAAATAAATGAATATATTTTTTAAATAAAAGACTTCCTATTGATATATACATTGTTTTACATGGGTAATATATTTCACCTATTTAAAAGTCCTCACTTTCTTGAAATATAACCTCTTGTCTTCTACATTACATGTTGAATAGTAAGTTCATCAAATGAAAATTTTATGTAAGGCTCTGCAAGTACATTTAAATACAGAATAGCAGCAACAGCCATGGTAGTAGTCATCTCTTCACCCTAATTGGGGATGGCAGTTGAGGCAGATTAGCAAAGTGAGCCAGGAGACTAGCAACCCAATCTTCATCTTCTTTGTCTGCTGTATGCCTTGCATGTTCAATCTATGCTATGTTGGGAAGTGCAGCTGAGAGGAAAGCCAAGAACCAATGACAATGAGAGAGAAAGACACAGGCCGAAAACACAAAAGAGAAAAAATAAAGACCCTTTATGTTTCTTAAAATAATCATAAACTTAGTTTTTAGCAGGTGACATAATTGGGGGAAATCCTTTATCCAGTTGAAATTTTCAGCTTACACTCTTAATACTGAGCTGCTTTGCTCATAGACCGTGAACAGTATGCTGGATTCCCCTTGAATCAAGGTAATTAATTGCCTTAATGAGAAAACCTAGAAACCCCATCAAACCTATATAACTGAAACTTCTTGATGAAATTTTGAAGGTCAGGTGTTTCTGTGATTTTACACTAGCTATATAAATCTTGTTGTATGTCTCCAAATCCAGTTCTGAATATGGTTAAGCCTAGATCCATGACAGGAAAATACAGGGTAATACAACTTCAGATATTCATATTCATGTGCCTTACATTCTCATATCTTAGATCCAAGGAATGTTAAGTCAGATTTCCTAAAGCTTAATTTAAATAATTAACTAGGGAGAAAAAAATTGTATTCTCAAAATTCTACACACTATTAGTACATTCTAGTTTGTGAATAAATTCTAACCTAGAACTAGAATCATGAATATAAACAGGGAGGAACCATATTACTGTCATGGGTTGAGAAGAATAGTTGAAAAGAATAGTAAATTTTTCATTTTGAAGAAAAATTATGCTGAACTCCAAGCGTACATACAATTAATACATGTTGATGACAACTAAAATATTATAAAAAGAGAAATATCATTAATATAGCAGAAAAGGGAATTCAGAAATTTCCTCCTTTTAATATAAAGTTTTTCAAACCCTATTCTTGGATTAGAGCGAGGTCATCTGAACTTTTGGCTTCTTTGGGCTACTTGGGATAAAGAATTGTCTTGGACCACATATTAAATCCAGTGTGAATTAGAAAAATTAGTTTTATTTATTGAAGTCTATCTAACTTATATTCAAGAATTATACCATCTGGGGGCTGGAAAGATGGCTTAGTGGTTAAGCACTTGCCTGTGAAGCCTAAGGATCCTGGTTCAAGGCTCGATTCCCCAGGACCGACGTTAGCCAGATGCACAAGAGGGCGCATGCGTCTGGAGTTCGTCTGCAGTGGCTGAAGGCCCTGGTGCATCCATTCTCTCCCTCCCTCCCTCACTCTCTCTCTCTCTTTCTCTGCCTCTTTCTCTCTCTGTTGTTTTAAAAGAATAAACAAAAAAATTTTTTAAAAGAATTATACCATCTGCCTCCATCCTGATTTCCTCTATCCCACACACCACCCCAAGGAAGCCAAATTTATTTATGTTAGACTAATACAGAATTTTAGAACTAAGATAGCTCCAACTAATGTGGTTTATCTCAACAATAAGTGATGTTTGGCATAGTTGTTAAAAAATTTTCTTTTGGAAAGAGGCCACAAAAAATAAAATAACTTACCCTTCATCAATAATTGAAAAAGTTTATTAAGTCCCAGAGTTTAAGAAAGTAGTCAGTTTTTAAGTAACTGAAATTTGGCATACACACACAAAATAATTAAGTCAACTATCAAAGTGACAAGACCATGCAGAACAGAGATTCTAAAGGAACAACATTTATAAATGTTGGCAATCAGTTTTATTCCAGGAAACCAAAAGCAATTTATGTAAAAGTCTAGCACCCTAAACACTCTAAAACTCTATGAGTAATTTTCCAGTTGTTTGTCTGTCTCTCACTCAATCTCTCTACTTCCTACGTCATAATGTAAATGAAGGTATTTGGCCATATCCCATGTTCTAAGGCAACCATGGGATACAATAAATGCAAAGGCTTAAAAATAAAAGCTGATTCTATAACTGGCAATGGACATTGCAAGATTTAAATGAGAGAGTGGGAGATGAATTCTTTTTATAATCTTAGATATCGTGGTAGTTTGAATGTATGTGCCCCCAAAATTTAAATGTTTTATTAAGCTTGTAACTTTGGTCTCCAACACCTGGCTTCTGGGGTGTCACTGGGATCCAGCCTAAAGGTGTGTTTGGGGGCAGATATGATTCCAGGTCACAGGTGTGCAGAGCAGTATGAGCTGTGGCGGATTTTTGTGCTTGCTGCTTTTTGGTGTTTGCTGGCCTGGCTGGTGGTGGTTTCTCTCTCTGTGTGGATTTATGAATGGAAGCCAGCTTCTTCCACCATTGATGGAACTTCCTTTTGGATATATAAACTGTAATAAATTCCTTCCTTCCATAATGTTTGCTTAGATGTTAATCCCAGCATTTTGGAGCTATCCACAACCAATGTTTTCAGAAGCCAGAGGTTAGTATTAGTTTGCCCTTTTATCATTGCAGCACTACTCTTACTAACGTAATTGGTTTGAACCCACTTGTAATGTCTGCTTCTCTGCACCTGTCCTATTTGCTTTGCTTTGTCCAGTATTTTCTTATTGATTGATTGATTGATTTGAGAGACAGGCAGAGAAAGAGGCAGATAGAGAGAGAGAAAATGGGCACACCAGAACCTCCAGCCACCGCAAACAAACTCCAGTCATGTGCGCCCCCTTGGGCATCTGGCTAACTTGGGTCCCGGGGAATCAAGCCTTGAACTGGGGGTCCTTAGCCTTCACAGGCAAGCACTTAACCACTAAGCCATCTCTCCAGCCCCAGTATTTTCTTTCTTATCAAAGATGTCTGTCAATCAGTCGGCATCTTCAGGCTTCAGGATAACTTTTACAAAATGCTTTGGATTAAAAAAAAAAAAGTCACCTGAGGCTTCAGAGATGGCTCGGTGGTAAAAGGCACTTGCTTGCCAAGCCTGAAGGCCTGAGTTCAATTTCCAAGTACACACATAAAGGCAAATTCACAAAGTAGTGCATGTGTCTGGAGTTTGTTTGCTTTGGCACTAGGCCCTGGTGTATCCATTCTCATTCTCTCTCTCTCTCTCTACTTAAAAGTAAATAATTAAAAAAAATTGCTACAGTCAGGTTAGAATTGCTGGTAGAAATCATCCAACCAAGAGCTAGCTTGTGGGAAAAAGAGGTTTACTTTGGCTTACAGGCTTGAGGGGAAGCTCCATGATGGCAGGGGAAACTATGGCATGAGAAGAGGGTGGACATCACCCCCTGGCCAACATAAGGTGGACAAGAGGAACAGGAAAAAGTGCCAAATATTGGCAAGGGGAAACTGGCTATAACACCCATAAGCCCGCCCCCAATAATACACTCCCTCCAGGAGGCATGAATTCCCAAATCTCCATCAGCTGGGAACTGAGCATTCAGAACAACCAAGTTTATGGGGACACCTGAATCAAACCACCACAAAAATCAGCCATTACATGAAGCTCTCATATATACATTACCATATTTCATTTTAAGATAAAATTTCAGTTACTATATAGAGTTCTGTCTTCTACAGGAGAAAATCCTAGAAGAGTTTAGTGATCTGTTCATTGTCATAGTTAATAAGAGACTAAGCCAAGATTGTAGGTCAAATGTATTTTCATAATGCTCATATGACCTCTTGATGCTACCTAACTTCTTTAGCTACACTAGTTAGTTCCTATTCATCATGTTTCTTCATTGTCACCGTCATGGCATCTAGGAGCTAAAATGTTTAACCTTGAATCATAAATATGTAAACAATTAAAGCAGGATATGTATATGTAAACGACTGTCATATTGAAGCCTATTAATTTGTATGTATGAATTAATCTATAAAATTGTTTTTTTTTCTTGGAATATAGTAATACTACTACTAAGCTGGCCATGATGGCTAACATCCATAACCCCTACACTTGGAAAACTGAGCTGAGGCGGGAGGATTGTTGAGTTCAAATCCAGCCTGATCTACATAGTGAGTTCCATGCCAGCCTAGAGCATTTTGTATCAAAAAAAAAAAAAAGCTTGGTGTGGTGGTGCACACCTTTTCTCCCAGCACTTGGGAGGCAGAGGTAGGATGACTGCTATAATTTCAAGGCCAGCTTGAGACTACATGGTGAAATCCAGGTCAGTCTGGGCTAGAGTGAGACCCTACCTTGAAAAATGAAAGAAAAAAAAAAGGAAGGAAGAAAGAAAGAAATATCCCCCAAAAGTTTCTATTTCTAAAGGGATTAGAGCCTCCTTAACTAGTTTTTGTTTATTTGTTTGTTTGTTTTTGTTTTTGTTTTGTTGTTGTTGTTTTTCGAGGTAGGGCCTCACTCTAGCCCAGGCTGACCTGGAATTCACTATGTAGTCTCAGGGTGGCCTCAAACTCATGACAATCTTCCTACCACTGCCTCCCGAGTGCTGGGATTAAAGGTGTGTGCCACCATGCCCACCTTCCTTAAGTAGTTTTTCACTTGATTGATTAGAGTGGATATCCACATCATTTTTTTCCTTCTAATTAGAGGTTAGCACTGAAATTGAAACTGAAACAAAATTAATAACAAAGCCAGATCTGAAAGTACAGATCTGCAATCCCAGCTACTTAGAAGGCAAAATCTGCCTATATTTAAGGGTGAGTTCAAAGCCAGTCTGGGTGAACACAAAGGAAAACTGGTAGCTGGGGTATGTCTCAGTGGTAGAGAATGAATGATGTCCTTAGTTGGATCCTCAGTACAACAAAAACAAATATTTAGAAAATTGGCTATTAATTATCCCAAATTATCATGGAGCATCAGGAAATGTCTACACCTTTCAAGACAATGCCATTCTGCTTTATTCTATGTATAAGATCATTGCTTAACCTCCCTGGTTCTTTATAAAGATTTTCTTTTGTGTTGTTTTAAACTTCTGATTCTCTTGCCTTTACCTCCAGAGTGCTGGGATTTCAGGTATGAGCAACCTCACATGGTGTATAAAGTGCTGGGATTGAGCCTGGGCGTTGTGCATGCTATTCAAGTCCTTTGCCAACTGAAGCACATCTTCAGCCCAACCCTGAAACCACTTTTTAAAAAAGATAACAGTTGCATTAGCCAGGTGTGGTGTTGCATACTTATAATTCCAGCTCACACAATTGTCAATTTAGGGCAAGTCTGGGCTACATATTGTGATTCTATCAGGAAGGAGGGAAGGAAGAAAAGGAAGAAAAGACTGAAGAAGGAAAGGATAAGGGAAGAAATAAAGTTACCTTTTAAATATTAGTGTGAAAAAGACGTACAACCCAACAGGAAAAATGAGCAAGAAAAATGAAAAAAAAAAAAAAAGACATTAAGCAGCCACATCCCAAAAGAAGACATAATATAGCTAATAAAAAAGGTTGTCGATACAAAATAAAACCCCAATGCAATGCCACCACCTCCACTTATGAATGCTGGAGAGAGAGAAAAAAGATAGTTAAGTAACAAATGTTGATGAAAATGTGCAGCAATTACTTTAGGAAATTGCTGAGCAACATTTATAGAAGTTGAACATCATTGTATTCTCTGACCCAGGTAAATATGCATATTTGTCAACAAGATATATTGAAAACTATTCAACCATGCTACCCATCCTATTCCCAAGATGAAAATAACACAAATAGCTATGAACAGAACTGATGAACTTGTGGTGATATATTTAGGCAATGGACTATCAAACAGGAGAGGGTGTAGACATGCCTCAGCTATCCACACGGTGGTTGAAACACATATAGTAAGTGAAAAAAAAAAAAAAAAACTACAAAATGAAACACATGGCTGTGATTCCAGCCATACAAAATCTTTTAGAAATTCTTGGGATTCTTGAGAGTGGGAGTGACCTGGGTGGGACACCCTTAAAGCCCAGTTCCTGGGATGCCAGAATTGTGATTCTTGATCTAAGATCTATGTGCAAATAAGCTTGTTCAGCTTGTGAAAATGTATCTGGATGTTGCTAAACTTAAAAGCTAAAATTGAAGCAGATAAGAGACGGAACGGTATTTGGAACCAAAGAGACCATGAGCTCCTCTACCCTGCCCCTCACCCGGAGGGCACACAGGAGCAGGGAACTGAGACCAGCACGCTCTAGTGAACGGAAGAGCATCTTAGCCCCACCTTTTCCAGCTCGCTCTTTCTCTCTCTCTCTCTCTCTCTCTCTCTCTCGTATCCCTCAGGTTCAGCACCATGAACGTCCACAGTATCTGGCCAGGCGACCTAATGGGCACGCAGCATTGCCACCTACTCTGCCTGCACAAGATGAAGTTCTGCTTCTATCATGGGCTCTCCTGCACCCTCTCCTACATCGCTGAGGACAAAGACAGGAGCTTCGAGGGCTTCGTGATGGCCAAGGTGGAGGAGGATCCTGATGATATCCCTCAAGGGCACCTCACTTCCCTGGCGGCCGCTCATGAACCAGGCCTCGAGGGCCATGATTGAAAACTTCAGCGCCAAGTCCATGTGTCTGCACGTCAGGAACAGCAACAGGGCAGCTTTACTCCTGTGTTCCAACACCTTCAACTTCCAGGTTCACGAGGTGGAGCCCAAACACTACGCAGAGGGGGAAGATACCTATGGCATGAAGCGGGATCTCTCCCAGATGGCAGAGGAGCTGAGACAGCAGCTGATGCTGAAGAAAGGCGGATATGTGCTTCCAGGCTCCCTGCAGAGGGAGAGTGGGAAGACTCAGGACAGCACCCTTCCGGGCTCCAAAGAGTCTGCTCAGCAACAGAACCTGGAAGGCAAGGCTAGTGACAGCAAAGGCAGCAGTGAAATTGAGGACGGTGCAGAAGACTTAGATTTTGTGTTCTAAAGTTTGCCTGAGGGAATCTGTCTTCCCTCCCCTACCTAAATCCTTGCCCAGTATCTTGGCCTACCCAATCCCATCCTATCCCATGTTGTTCTATCTACTCTTGGAGAGCTCGGGCAAGATTGCCTGAGAAGTCTCCTCATGACTCACTGTTGGAAGTTACTAGGGCATGTTGATGCTGAAAGCAGAGTAAAGTCAGAAAAAGAAGCATTTGTCCTGTTACTCTGATAGCGTTGTACTTCAGGGTAACCTTGTACCTCATGAAAGAAATTTCATCTTCACAGAATTCCAGGTAATAAATTAGAACTACGAAAATTATATGTTCATTGTTTTGCAGCTCTTGATGAAATAATGAATAAGTGGATGGTCATTGAGAGCTAATGTACTTCAATAAAATTGGAGTGCTGATGGATCAGACTGACAACAGTCGAAGTGAGCCACCATTCCCAACATCACTAAATGTATACATGAACATGCTATGTCTCCTAAATGCAGTGAAGGTACACACAGTATCACTAATGACATATTCTTTCTAAAAGAAATTTGTATAGGAGACGTAACAATTTTTTTTAACAGAAAATAGAGGGATATGTTGAACTAAGCTATGCAACCAGCCATATCCAGAGTGGGGGCATTTCTACAGAGTAAATGACCTGAATTCTTCAACAGATGAGGAGCATTATAAAAAAGAATAGGGGCTGGGTATGGTGATGCACACCTTTAATCCCAGCATTCGGGAGGCAGAGGTAGAAGGATCGTCATGAGTTTGAGGCCACCCTGAGACTACATAGTGAATTCCAGGTCAGTTTGAGCTAGAGTGAGACCCTATCTTGGAAAACCAAAAAAAAAAAAAAAAAAAAAAAAAGAGAGAGAGAGAGAGAGAGAAAAGGGAGGGTGCCTAAAGCCCTTAATTTAATCTTGAACAGTAAAATAAAAAAAAAAGAAAGACTTTTTTGTTAAAACAATTAAATAGGGCTGGAGAGATGGCTTAGCGGCTGGGCGCTTGCCTGTGAGGCCTAAGGACCCTGATTCGAGGCTCAATTCCCCAGGACCCATCTAGCAAGATTCACAAAGGGGTGCACTGGTCTGGAGTTCGTTTGCAGTGGCTGGAAGCCCTGGCGGGCCCATCCTCTGTCTCTCTCTATCTGCCTCTTTCTCTCTGTGTCTGTTACTCTCAAATAAATAAACAAATAATTTTTTTAATTAAAAAATAAAAAAATTTAAAAATCAATTAAATAGCCAAGCTTACTGTTTAGACTTTAATTCAAACAAAACAAACCAAGTATGAGGCATTTTAGACACAACCACTAAAACCTTAAACATAAGGGCCAGTAAGATGACTCAACAGTTAAAGGTGCTTGTTTACAAAACCTGCAGACCTGTGCTCAGTTCCCAAACCACCCCATAAGCCAGATTCAAAACAGACACAAAGATCTGATGTTCATTCATGTGCAGCATCAAGAGGCCCTGCTACGCTCACACATGAGCACATACAAACATGCAAATAATTTTTTTTGAAAAGCTTGAACAGGGATTATATTAAGAAATTGTTTATAATTTTGTCAGTTGTGCCAAATGATAATAAATTTTCTACAAAGCCTATATCTTTTAGAGATATATACTGAAATAATTACTGTTGCAATAAGTTAATACATAGAATTTTTGTCCAGCAAAAATTAAAGAAAGGAAAAATGGTGGTGATGTTGGGACATAAGATAAACATGGCTTCAAATAGGCTGAAAGGGACAGAAATGGAAACTGGAAAGTGGCTTAATGGTAGAGTGCTTGCCTAGCCTGTGAAAGGCTAATGGTTTGATCTTCACACACACACACACACACACACACACACACACACACACACACACAAATAATCCCAGTAATTATAAATAAAAGTAAAAGGTAAAATAAGAAAGGCAAGGCGGCAGGTGAAAAAGGAGTAGGTACTTAAAAGTTCTTGTTATGCTATTTTTTTACTTTTTAAAAAATAATATATGCATATATGAGAGAGAGTGAGAAAAAGAGGCAGATAGAGAGAATGAGTGCTCCAGGGCCTCCGGTCACTGCAAACGAACTCCAGACCTATGTGCCACCTTGTGCATCTGGCTTTAAGTGGGTACTGGAGAATTAAACCTGGGTCCATAGGTCTTGCAGGCAAATGCCTTAACTGCTGAGCCATCTCCCTAGCAACCCCCCTTTACTTTTTGAATGTGTAAAAATTAACATGAAACTCAGAGAGCCAAATAATTATTATACTTCCTGAAACACTCTAAGAAGCCATTGTTTCTGGCCATGGTGGCACCAGCTGTATCACAGGATGTTGAGTTTGAGGTTAGTCTGGGTTACACAAAGTACTCTGCTTTAAAAATAAGCCCCTGGAAAGTATCTAAAAGCTGATATATACTGGGAACAAACTCAATTTAAATAATACAATGCCATACTATTTCTTCTTGCAAAGCATTTTGTGTCACCGTGAGACTCAAGAACCAATGAGCCACTAGCAGTTTCAAGCTTTAACTGCTCATTCTTATCACCTATCCTAGCATATGGGAAAGGCAACAACTTCGTGATCACAAAAGCTAGTCTGTGATGCACTGCACATAGTTCAACTGAATACTATTTGAGTAATTCATCAACTATTTTTTATTATATTATTATTATTATTATTATCATTTTGCTTTTGTTTTTTCAAGGTAGGGTCTCACTCTGGCCCAGGCTGACCTGGAATTCACTCTGTATTCTCAAGGTGGCTTTGAACTCATGGTGATCCTCTTACCTCTGCCTCCTGAATGCTGGGATTAAAGGCATGCACCACCATGTCTGGCTTCTATTTATTAATTACTGATAATTTGCTAAATATTAATTTCATTCATAGAAATTCTCATTTGCCAGGCTTTGGGCCTAGAAATTGGTATTACAGTGAAATGGTAATCAAGAGAGACTGGTGTTTATACTATATAATTTTCAATAATAAGCAGAACATATTTTCATGTATTTTGATGCTGGGACCCAAACTATGTAGTGCATTAACTCCATTTTATTTTCATTCATTTATAGTTTGACAATTTAGTTAAACAATTAAAAAAATTTAAAAAGTTAAACAATTTAGATATATTAAGGCTTTGTGGGGGGATTAGAGTACATTTTCCAAGGAGTCCTGGCATTTAATTACTTGAAAGTTTCATGACTGATTCAATGTTAAAATAAAGGCAACAAGGGTTGAGGATGTGGTTCAGAGAGCAAGGGCACTTACTGTGCAAGTATAAGGATTTGAATTAAGGTTCCCAGCACCCAGGTAAAAATCTGGGTAGGCATGTGTGCACACAACTGTAAGCTAGCACTGGAGTGATTAGGGTCAAGAGACTTGCTGGTCAGCCAGTCTAGCCAAAATAGAGAGTTCCATGTTCAGTGAGAGACTCTATCTCAAGAAAATATGGTGGAAAAGAGTTGGGGGGATAACTGATGTCCTCTGACCCTCATGTGTGTACACAAGGTGCACGTGTCTGCGCATACCACGCATCAAACTTATGACACACAATAATAATACTTCTCTTTAAAAAGGCAGAAAAAGATTGCAAAGGGAATGTAAAATTCAACAGAAACTTAATACCTTCAGAGAAATTTCATTACATATATACCTTTCTTTAAAACCTTTCCTGGGGATGTAGTTCAGTGGCAGAAAGCTTACCTAGCATTCACAATGCCTTGGGCTTAATCTAAAATACTCTACAAATGGAGCAAGGGAAAGAAAGAGGAGGGAGAGGAAGGGAAGAGAAAGAGTGAACAAGGTAGAGAGGATAGGAAGGAAATGAGAAAAAAAAAACCCACTTAAGGGCTCTATCAAGGTTTTTAAATTTAAATAAGTAGACTTTTAAAATTACCAATTTTTCAAATGTCTATTTAGAAGGGTTTAGGCAATATTGATCTCATTTTTTGTGGTCAATTTATTTTTCTTGAGTATTAAACTGTACTTGAGAATGGAGCTAAATAGAGTAGTTTGAAACTCTGTATATAGAGTTTAATGAATTTAAGAGCATCTAGGGCTTGCTATGAGAAAGAAAAAATATCCATCTAGTAAGTGAAGAGGGAAATACTAGATTAAAAAAATGATGAATGTGTGGAAGTTAATCTCATCAACAAATTCAAAGTTCAAATTGTACTGTTTCTTTTTGTCACTATAATTGAATCTTACTTTTAACTTTAAGGAGTTGTTTCCTATACTGAAATCACCTTCCTTCGAGGTTGCTATCTGCTGAGACAGTTGCCATGACTCCCATCCAATCTTTGGTCCTCACTATCTTTGGACATTTTCTGCTTATGACTGTCTGTGCTGTGCCAAATTTGGGTCATTTTGGTGGATGTGTGTGTTATTTGGGGTAAACTAAACTGAACTGCTCTAAAAAAAGAACCCCCTGAATCTTAACAACTCATAAATTAAAGTCTTACTTCTCTCATCATAGTACAATGCAACCATAGAGTGGAGAGGAAGGGGGCTCTATTATATAAAGTCATTCAATGGTCCAGTTAGAACAAGTCCTTGTGACTTCTGTTTAAAGCTCCCTTTGGTAATCTAGGGGTGCCTAAGGCCTCTTCTTAAGAAAAAAAAAAATGTTTTCTGAAGGCATAGAAGTTACATGTAATATAAAATAAAATCATTTTATTAAACTATGGTTATCAAACTTCTAAAATTTCTTTGTTACAGTAATAAATGTCCTAGATTAGCATTTACAGTAAACAATCTAGCACACACCCCACAAAAATGAGATCAATATTGCCTAAGCCCTTCTATATAGCCATTTGAAAATTTGGTAATTTTTAAAAGTCTGTTTATTTAAATTTATTTAAATTTTAAAATCTTGATAGAGCCCTTAAGGGTTTGGTTTCAGTAAAAGTAAAATTAGAGATGCTTGGGATAGCCTCAATATGATATTAACATACTGAAAATATTAATGCACATTCATGCTTAAATCCGTAATCAAAAGGAATGCACAATTTCATATCCTGACTCACTGACTCATTTTTTTTTTTTTTTAGAATTATGTGTCTTCCACTTGTTCATTTCATACAGATAAGGAAAGACATTGCACATGGTGGTTCTGATAAGCTTTAACAATCAGAGTCAGTTTTCCAAGTAACTGCAGGGGAGATGAAGAAATGCAGTTTAGTTTTGTCGCAGGAGGGAAAAGAGGAATTTTGGCAACCACACTGCAAAATCTCTTCCACAGTGGGAAAGCCTAGCAATGCTGTGTACTATGGGAATCTCTACTACATGTCCAGCTAGGGACATGAGCTCTTACTGCTCCCTTTCCACAGGGAGTCTGACCAGCCTTATTATTGAGCTACAGGCCAATGAATGACTGTCTCCTACAAGATGGAAGGTATTCCTGAGTCTATAAGTTTGTCTAGGGCCTTTTTTGTGTAAATAAACACATATTTATTCTGTTCTTACACAACCTGAACAAGAAAACCATGGGATGCTGTCACTGTGCTGCCGTCATGTTTGTCATTTAGGTCTGGAAGAAATGACTTCTCCACTCTGAGATCCTGAAAATTATCCAAGGCTTTACTTCTGTCCCATTTCATCAGGAGTCAGTCACTAGCTCATAGCATACCTGCATTTTATAGTCAGCTTCACATTGCTAGGATGAACCTCCAAACTAGAAAAAGCTTATGCAAGGAATTTATTTAAAACTTACAAATCCAGTGGAATTTCATAATGGTGAAAGAAGCTGGTCCATTCAGAGAGAAATACCACAACCAGCACCACAAGCAAGCATACTCCAGGAACCCCAGGCAGAATTCATCCACTCTGTATATCTTTAGGCTGGAATTCCAGATCTGCCCCCAAATACATACTAGGCCTGGAACCTAAGATCCGCCCACAGTGACACCTCTTCCAGCCAGGTAGCTGGAAATCCAAGAACCTTTAATAAAACTGAATCTATTGAGTATCCATTCAAAATACCACATTCCACCCCTGACCCCTAATATATTCATAACCAGCTCACATTGTAAATTGTATTCAGTACATCTTCAAAGTCCCCATAGTCTTTACCAATTTAAGACAGTTCCAAAGTTACAAGTCTCAGTTGTGTCTTAGCTGTGAGTCCTGTAAAATCAAAACAAATTACATACTTTCAACATATAAAGGCACAGAGAAAACATTTTCAACTTCTATAAGGCATAACAAGGAGAAGCTAAAGCAATCAATAGCCCTCAAGCAAACTTCAAACATCTGGAGTTCAAATCCAATATCATAACCAGTGACTAACAGTCTCTGGATTTTGCAATTCCACCCCTCCAACTGGATTGGAAAGCCAGGGGAAATTGCCAACCTAAACTAACAGCACTCCATGTTAGCACTTTCACAATACTAGTACATCCAAAGCATTTTCCAGTCCCCATGCAAACCATGGCCCATCTTCCAATGGCTCCTCTAGCCTCTCAGGGTCATCTTACCCTGCTTATATGCCATATCTCAGCAGTCGTTCCTGAAATTGTGTGTACTTCATGACTTATTACATACACTTTTCATGCTTCCAAAAACAAATGCCAGGTGTACAGGACACAGCCATGTTATTAATTCAGGGAAAAATTAAATTGTGACCTTGAAGAGCAGGTTCCTTCCTTTCAGTCAACTCCTTTCAAAAGAGTTTGCATTTCTACCATTTATTCTTTCCTCCTCCTGCATCCTTTCCATTGTTTTAATGCAAAGCAGCTGGGCCATCCTTAATCATGATAATATCTCTTTAACAATAGCAGCTTCATCAACCAGTCCCAGCACCAGTAATTTTAAAACTTGCTAGAGATCTTCCAACTTTAAATCTTAAATCTCTCAGTCCTATTATATTTAGCCAATCACATCAGTCCATTGCAGATTTAACCTTGATCAAGCTCTCTGGGCATGGTCAGCAGAATGCAGCCAGCCTAGATGCAAATATCCCAGTTCCAACAAAGTTATATGCAATATTTTTTCCCCTCGGAAAGTTCATAAGCAAAGCCTCCAAATACAATTCTCCCTGCACTTTTCAAATTTTCACCAGAATAGTTCAAAGAACTTGGCTTACTGCTCTGGCAGGCACCTTCAGTCCCAAGTACCAAGTCCATGTCTATTTCTCCAAAACAAAAGTTACAAAAGACCAAAATCCACATGGTCAGATTCACCATGCACAATAACCCACTCTCTGGTACCAGTTGTGTCACAGTCAGCTTCACATTACTAGGATGAACCTCCAGACCAGGCACAGTTTATGGGAATAATGGGATTATTTAAAGCTTACAGATCCAGGGGAAGTTCCACAATGACAAACAAAGCTTTCCCCCTTCCATATATCTATGAAGAGAGAAATACCACCAGCAGTGCCACAAGGAAGCATACTCCAAAAACCCCAGGCTGAAATGAAACAGGCTGGAATTCCAGATCTTTCCCCAAGCATATATAGGGCTGGACTCCAGGATCTACCCACAGGACCTCTTCCATACAGGCAGCTGGGAATCGAAGAAGTTTTAATGAAACTGAATCTATTCCACTACATCCAAACTACTACACTGCCTGAACGGGAAAAGGCAGTGGTGAATAAAGGAAGAACACTATGAAATAGAAGAGGACAGAGACTAGTTGCAAAGAAGATGAAATTCAGTGAAGAGGCAGCTTGGGAAGGGGAAAACATAAGGAGTTGGTAGAGAATTGTGATCCTGTTATATTGTCTGCATGTATGGAAGTTGTCAATAAAGACTTTAAAAAAAGAGCAGGAAAAAAAGAAAAAAAATAATAGTATGGTCACCTTACCACAGTTGTCATGCTCCATGATACAGTTTTGTATCAAAAAAAAAAAAAATCCTGAGGGCTAGAGAAATGGCTTAACAGTTAACTGCTTGCCTATGAAGCCTAAGGACCTTGCTTAGAGGCTTAATTCCACAGGACCCACATTAGCCAGATGCACAATGGGGCACACACATCTGGAGTTCATTTGCAGTGGCTGGAGGCCTTGGAGTGCCCATTCTTCCTCTCTCTTGCTCTCTCTCTCCTCCTCTTTCTCTCTCTCTGCCTCTTTCTCTCTCTGTCACTCTCAAATAAATAAATAAAAATGAACAAAAAAATTTTTTTTTAAATCCTAAAAATGTAGCTTTTCCTTTTTCCTTATGTCTGTCCATTTTTAAGTCAATGAGAACTGATGACAAATAGTCCAGTTGGTGAAAGGGAGTTGGAATTCATAGGGGTAGTGGAGATAAGTTCATTTGGTACAGTGCTTGCTCTGCAACCACAAGAGCCTGGGTTTATTACCTAGTACCAATGTAAAAATGTGAGACATGGTGGTGTACACTTGTAATTGCAGTGCCAGGGAAACAAAGACAGGCTCACTGGCCAGAATATCCAGCCTCTTTAGTGAGCTACAGGCAAATGAGTGATGGTCTCCAAAAAGGTAGAAGGTATTCCTGAAGAACTCAAAGCTTTCCTCTGGTCTCCACAAGCATGTGTGTGTGTATGTACATGCATTCATGCTTAAAAATACTAAAAATCACTGCCAATAGTATAGAGCTCACAATGCTACTATTGCTATTATAAGGACTATCTGTGATGTGGCTCTTTCACTCTTCATGATATCCCTGTGGCCAGATAGTACTAGTACTCCATTTTGTATATAAGGAAACCACATCACTGAAAGCACCACATGGTATACAGAAACTTAGTAAAGAACAGAGAGGCAGACTCAGCTAGTCAGGCTTGTTACTAAATAAAACAACTATAAATTCCTGAGCACAACTGGTCACAGGATTGAAGATTCTGTAGGTTCTGGACTCTAATATAACATGCTAATAATAACTCTCCAGACTCCTCCATAGTGATCAAAGGGTAGAATGTTGTGTCTGTACAATAACTGTTTACATTCTTGGTAAGAGCTATGTCTTCACATTTTTAGCATTCTCTTAACAATTAAAATAGCATCCTCTGATGAGCTGAATGTCAAAGCATCAGCTGAATCAGTGCTCACCAGTGGCCAAGTTTCTAGGAGTCATAGCTATGGAGACCATTCAAAATGTGCTGGTTGAATCAGGAGCACCTTCATTTCCAAAAGAAAGTGTTCAAATCTTGAGCCCCCCTCCAAAAAAAATCCATGAGTCTGATGATTAATAACAAAAACAAAAAAATGGAAAATCTTAGCATTCTTAGTTGAGCTGGCAATACTGAGTTAACTAAGGTGACTCTTTCTGGCTTACTTTTCCTGTCACTGTCACTCTAACAAAAAGTTGTTAAATGTTCACATGAGCATTCACTGAAGTAGACTGTTCTTAATTTTACCAGACAACTAATTATAACTGAAATGATATAATGAAATATGGAAGAAACTTAGAGACTGACAAGTCTGGTAAATTCCTAGTCTAACCTTACCCCAGATATGCCAGAAACCATAGATTTCAAATGTAACAGCACTCTATGAAGATAAATCAGGCATTAAGAAGAGATAAAACATTGTTTTGAAAAACTAATCACATTGATTCCATTTGTTGAATATTTATAATCTCTATCAATGTCACCTTTCAGTCAATGCATAGTGTACATTTAGGATAGTAACTGAAGTACCAACTTGGTCAGAGGTAACATAAAAGCAGAGATATTTTTCCCTATAACCTCTGTGTATTCTCTATGCTGTACTGTAGAAATCTAATGTACTTTATTGTATATGAGGTAAGGAAAATAGTATTTAAAATCCTACAAGTGAGCAATGGCTCAAAGATCCATGGTAAAGTCTCTATGAAGGTGTACCACAACACCATTTCTATATATTTGTCACAGGTGTGGGTTATTTTTAATGGTTTTGTAGCAAAACCCTGAACTTCTCTTTTGTGTTCACAGTTAGCACGTACTCCTCTGGCTTTTATAGCCCATCATTAAAGCCTGGTAATGTAAAGATTTGGACTTGCTAAGATAAGAAACTAAGGGCTATCATATTCATGCTTTGATAAGAATCTTTATGAAAAATGTCTATACCCCTATGGTAGTTTGAATGTATGGTCCCAGGGAGTCAGGCATTTTTTGTTTGTTTGTTTGTTTGGTTGGTTTGTTGTTTTGTTTTTTTGTGCTTTTTAAGATTGAGCTTGCAACTTGAGTCTCTAGCAGGTAGAATTCTGATGGTAAGAGGTATGTCACTAGGAGAAGATCTTGAATCAGTCCTAGGGTGTGTTCAGTGCAATGTGAGCTCTGGCTGTTTGGTTCTTGCTGGCACTTGATGCTGTCTTTCTGCTTGCATCTATGGAAGTGAGTCAGCTTCTTCCACCATTGACGGTGTCCCCTGGATACTGTAAGCCTGAAATAAACCCTTTTCTCCTATAAGCAGCTTCTGCTCAGGTGTTTGTCCAAAACTGTGAAGATAACTGCAACAACCCCTAACTACACTTCCTTGAGTATTTATTACAGTGTTGATGTTTCACTTTTGTCTCTTAAAATCATAACTAAAATACCTATGTAATGTTTAATTCTTTTTATTGTATCTTTAATTTCTGACAATTTCATACATATGTATATTTCGATCATATTCACTTCCCATTACCCTCTATTATATCCTTTCCACTCCTACTCAACCCATTTTATTGTCAACTAAACCATCTCCTGGTTTTCTTTCCTTTCTTTTTTCTTTCCTTTTTCTTCTTTTTCATTTAAATGACCTACTGAGTTAAATTAGTATGGTTGCATGGGAATGGATGGGAGTTTATTTACTGGATTGCTATGTAACTTGCTAGTGGCTGAAGAGCATGATTTTACTCCCCCATCCATGAAGGAATGTTAACGGACCCAGTCGTGTGCAGGGAACAACTGCTGCTGTGAATGCATGTGTATGACAGCCATGTTGTATCTAGAAAATGGCATTCCAGGCTCCCACTAATCATCCTGTTCTTGCATGCTTTCTCCTCCTCTTCCACCATGGAGAGAATTATATAGAGTTCTAATTAATGGATAAGTGCACACACTAGTTATTGTTCTCAGCACTTTTATCAGCTGTGCATTTCTGCATTAGTCTCTGCCCACGCTGAAAGAAACTTCTGTCATTGAAGCAGAAAGGAAGCACTAAACTATGGTAAGCATAAATGTTTAGAAGGCAGTTTGACAACCTGCCCACTTAGTATAACTACAGTAGTAGGCTTCCCCACTAGGGACTATGACCTCCCCAAGTATGAGCTTTTGATAACTTTATAGTACCAGGCTTGAATTCCTTCCTGTAATGCAGGCTTCAAATCTAACCAGAAAGCAGCTGGTTGTCACCTTAACAGTCATGTCACTGTTGTACCAGTGAGCCCATCTTGCCTGGCACTTCAGTTGTTGAGCACACATGGTCCACAGCTTGGTAAGATGTGATAACTTTTCTCCCCTAGCAACCTGCACAGCACCTTCCGACATATAAAAGCTAGCCATCAGGGAGGAAATTTCAAGGTCTTTTACATATTTATTTTTCCTGTTCTGCAAATGAAAAATGTGATGTCTTCGCAATAGGGACTTATAATTTGGCTTTGATTGCAACCAAGAACAGTGGATATAGCCCGTGTTTTTCAAAAGGCTCTCTGTAGCCTCCCTGATCAACAAATCATATAGGATTTGCAATGAATAGTCTGTGACATCTGTGAGCATATTTGTCTACCCATGTATGAAACCATTGTTCAAACTCTCTTGTTTTAATTATATTTTTAATTATCTTACAAAGTAGTAGGTTTCACATGACTTTTTAATATATCCTTAGTTTTGAATAACCATTCCCACTAATACTGAGTTTTCATAGAACTTCTTTTGCATGGCTAACATTTGCATAACAAATTCAGAAACATAATGATAGTCTTTCTAGCCTATTCCTTCTCATATCATTTCCTTTCAACTGGAACACATATACTGTTTAAACTAAGATTTTCCATAATATTGTCTCCTGCAACCTGATTCAGTGTTGTTATTCTGAGAACAGATTTCTGTAAGATGAGCTTTGTACAAAAAGCTTTTTAACTGCTCTATGCTCAAGAGTAACATTTATTCTATTACTTCTAGGTGCAAGGTAAATGGGAAAAGATAATTCACTTTTTATACTTGTGATATCTGATGAATGTTTGGTTTGTAGTTAGAACTATGGGACTAGGGAGATGGCCAACAGTTAGGGGCACTTGCTTCCTAAGCTTGCTGGGTTCAGTTCCCCTGTCACTATGTAAAGTCAGATGGGCATTCATTTGCAACAGCAAGAGACTGTGCTATGCTCATGAGTACATGTGCACATACCTACATGCGTACACATGCACATGTGCAAATAAGTAATCTATGTTTTATGTATTATCTTTGTTTCTTTAGTGCCTAACACATTATTCAATTTTGGTTAGATATTCAGCCATTGAATGAATGAAATTTTGGTGACTGGTAAAGGCACATAATGGACATTTTGGAGTCGTCTCTGTTCTCACAAAAAGAAAATATATAACTCATAGAACTGAATAACATTACATCTAACTCATCAAGTACTAAGAAGGCCTTTAAATTTTTTAGTATCAAGAATCTTGGGGTTGGGGAGATGGCTCAATGAATAAGAGCACTTGCCATTGATCTGAGTTCAATTCTCAGTCTCCACATAAAAGGTTGGCATGGCCACTATAATAGCTTGAATGGAGGATGTCGCCCATAGCTTTCTGTGTTTGTGATTAAGCCTCATAGTTGATACCCAATTAGAAATTTTTTGAGAGGTAGAGCCTTGCTTGAGGAGATGTCTTGTTGAGGGCAGACCTTGGCCTTTATTAGTCCTGCTGGCTGTTCATAGTAGTTCACTGATGCTGCTTCCTCCCAGCTGATGAGACAAGACATAAACCCCTGCCTCTGTTCTTACAATGCCTCCTTGCCATAATAAAACTTCCTCTGGAGCCCATAAGCAGAAATAAATTTCCCTTCCATAAGCAGGTTCTGGTTGCGTGTCTTATTCCAGCAATAACAAGGTAACTGCTACAATCATGCATGCTTGTAACCACAGATCCAAGTGGGTAAAGATGGCAGAATCTCAGGGCCTCACTGGTTGTACATTCTGACTGAAAACAGTAGTTCTAGGTTCACTGAGAGACTATCAAGGAAACAACATGGAGTAACGATAGAGAAGGGCATCCAATATTTTAGTCTGGCTCCTGAAAGGAGCACATGCATCTTAATATACATGCATACAATGTGCACACACACACACACGTGAAAATATGCTTTTGTTTGGTTGGTTCTGCTATTTTGAGGCAGGATCTCCTTCTGTAGTCCAGACTGGTAGAACTCACACTGTGTAGACCACACTGCCCTTGAAATCACAGCAGCGGCACACCTTGGCCTGTTTGCTGGAATTGAAGGCATGAGCAACCATGCCTGGATTTGAAAATCCTTTTGAGTTAAGTAGTATGATATAGCACATGAAGAAACGAAACAAAAATATCACCATTTCTTTATATTTGAATTAGAGTTCAACAGAGAAATCAGTTTTTAAGTACTCAGCCCTCTTCCTTTCTTCTGAAAGCAGAATTAGCCATAACATACCAAGATAATGTCCATGTGTCCTCATAACAGGAAGCAGAGAAAACCCTAGTTCTATGGGAATCTTTGTGTTGAATTCTCACCACTTTCCATGGAGATTTATCTAGCCCTGACTGGTTAGGGGCTTCCTCACTAATCTGCTACTGAAGTCACTGATTAAGCTAATATTCTGAGATAGTGTTTTGCATAGATGTCAGAGCCTTGTGCCCCTGTGCTCACCTCCTCTTTTCTTCTCAACAGAATCACAGGTCTTTGTGCTGCAGCCATATCTATCCTCGGAACCCTGCCTTACACTGTCTGCTTTGCAATGTCTGCTCTGGGATCTTCTCATGGAATCTCGAATGGCTTCTCATTTAAACTCTCAACAACAGCCTTCCACATCATCTACTGTGATCATGAAGGAATACCTGGACATGCCCAAGAGCTAAGAAAGCCTGAGGCCTGCCATGACAGAACCTTCCTGGGCCTCCACATTGTGCTGCCCTTGTGTTCAGTTTGTGTAAGCTTGCTTCAGTTGTAGTGATCCTACAGGGCCTTGGCTAGAATGGTGACCAGAAAGCAGTTCCACTCTTGAATTTCCCAGCTTTCAGGTCCAGTGATTATTTCTCTGGCTTTTATCCTTGAAGGCATAGTCAAGACCATTGTGTTAGCTCACAAAGCCCCTTCCTCCTTTGTTTCTAGTAGTAGTTACCTAATTCTTCTTTTCTCTGCAAACTCCCTGAGTTCTATCCTCCTTCTTGAGGAGCTTTCTTCTCCTTCCCCAGTGGGAGATGATAAGCTATTCAAAGCAGAATTTGTAGATTTTTAAGGAAAGGACAGAAATCAATTAAATTGGAATCTCTGCTTGTTTATGTCAATATTAGTTTTGTTTTTCTTCCTTTTGTAATGATGGAATGTGCCACCTATTTAGGATGATTTGTATTCACATGTTATTCTGTGTTGTCTACTAATATTGTTGATCTTATCAACATCCTCATGAGGGAGATGTTATTATCTGCGTCTGACAGATGAGAAAATGAAGAGATACAGCAAAATAAGTATTCAGGATCTGAGACCAAGCCCACAAGAATTCAAGGCCAAAGTTCCTATTTGCATTTACTTACAAAAGTTAAAAACTTCAACCAAAAGAATCTACTGTTTACATATGTTCAGTATTGACAATATAGGGCAGTTCTATGTCATATATTTATATTAAATATTTATATAATCTTCAGTTACAATCTTTTTTCAATATTCTTCCTTAGAAAAACTAAGTAGAAACAAAATGCTCTGACTTCTATAGAAAAACTCAGATAGATCCAAGGTTATCATTCCTTAATGTTGTTTTTATATTCACTAAATGGTAATTACCAACATAAAATGTTTTCATGGTTAAAATTTTATGAAAATGGGGGTATGTGGATTTAAGTCTAGCCCTGACATTAACCATCCGATGACAAGAGATAAGTCTGTTCTCTGTAATCATAATCAGTTCTGCTAAATACTTCTTACAGATCCACCCAACACAGTATAAGAATGTCTGTCTAGTGGTAAATGATTGCCTAAGGCAGAGATAATAGAAGCTTCTTTATTCTCCATAAGAAAGATTTATTATTTTGTGTGCCAACACAAACCTCTCATCTATCCTTCCTTCTCTTTTTCTTTTTAGTTTTCTGCCTGATCTCTGAAACTATTTTATTCTTTCCCCTCAAGCATGTGTTTACCTTTTTATTTTTAAAATATTACAGCTTTCTAACATCTGTCTCTAGGGCAGCATAATCTTAATGATGAAATATCCATGTTTTCCTTGAGCCCTTGTCAATATGTCTTCGTGTTAACAGCTCAGCAGATGGAGAAACAGAAGGACTAGCCTCAGCTTACCTGAGTGATTTCTCGGCAGCACCATGCATATTGACTGTCTCCCGTAACTTGATTTTGGAGCTATTGAAGATAAGAAAAGACGACTGACTTGCAGTAATGAGGAGACAGCAAAATTTGAAAGAACCCACCTTGTTCAGATTATGCCTATTTAAATAATGGATGTAAAAGAAATAATAAAGCTGCTATAGACATGAATTAGCATGTTTTCAGGTGATTTAGGGTAAATAATGGTGATTGAAACGCAGGAGTGGTTTTGTCCAACCCTGAAACTGTGGATGCCTCTGGCACTGCCTTTTGCAATAATGTTGTTTTCACACAGTATGGTTTGTTTATGGGTAGACTATCTGGTTTTTACTTCAGCCTAATCCTGGAGAGACCAAAGAAAAACTCTGAAGCAAAGATGTAGGATGCTTATGGTATAGATACCCTTCTTCTAGTTGTAGAGAATGACCCACCACTCCTCCTTCATGTGTACCATTAGAGAAACTAGAACCTACAAATTGGGCAAGGTCTATCCAGATATTATTCAAAGATAATAATCACCAGGATACAAAGGCTGGTTTTTTGTTTTTTGTTTTTTGTTTTTTTAGTTAAAAGAGAAATGTGTGAATAAAACCTGTAAGTTAGGTATAAATCTGTGTGATTTTTCTTTGGAGATAAGAGAAAGAAGCACGAAATGATAAGAAATAAAAAATAATGGCATATATATCAATGAATGAGAGTCCTGGTAAGTGGTGCAGGAAATTTATCTAAAGCTGAAGAGCTTTGGAAATAATCAGGAAAATTTTTCTCAACTAGCAGCTATGTGTCTGGTTTGGGGAACTTAACTAAAACTAGCCCAAGCCACCTGTGACTAGTTTGAAGGATGGTATGAATTAGGCCCTAAATAATTCTGAATCCCACTTTTGAATATTCACACAAATCCTGTTTGTTTGTGATAATTCTGTTACAAGGTAGAGGACCTAATAATTTCAATAATAAATTCCAGAGAAATCAGCAGGTACACAAAGAAAATGTTTACATATACAACAGATATTATGTATTAATACAAAGCACCATTGCATCTTACACTGGAATACAGTGTGATATTAATTTTTCCTCATTGTTAGCTTTAAATACATAAATGGTGTATGAGGTATTTTTTTAAATTTCATTTTTAATTCTCACTCACTATATTGTGTTCATTAATGATAAACTACTCCAGACACTAAAATTTCTTTCCGTTCAAACATTTGAGAGGAGAATTGAAAGAGATTACTGAGTCCTTTGGTGTTTATTTGTTTTATTTTCCACATTCAAGGAGAAGAATTTGTAGCACAATGTTTCTCCAAGTACAGGTCATGTATATGTTGCAGCAACACACAGATGTTGTAAAGCGCTTTCTATAGCTCTGGTCTAGACCTATAGAATCAGAGCTTCGTTTCCCTCCTTCCCCTCTCTCTTCCTCTTGTGTGTGCTGTAAGCCCATATATGTGCCCTTGCTGTGCCCAAGCACTCAACCGCAGTAGGGTGTGCTTGCCTCTGATGGCCTCTGTAGAAAGTCAGACGTTCCACTCCCTTGCTCTTCTGCCCATTCTTATTTGAGCAGGAGTCTCTTATTGATCCTGGAATTTGCTGGATTTTTTTTTTTTGGGGGGGGGAGATATGTATGTGTGTGCTCACTCCAGCAATTCTTCAGTTTCTGCTTCACAACAGGAATGGGGTTATATACATGGCCACACCCAGCTGTCTAACATGGGTTCTAGAGATTTGAAATCCAGCTGCCTCAGGCCCTCATGTTTGTAACCACTGAGTATCTCTCCAGCCCTATTTCCCAACACACTCCAGGTGAATGTTGTCTAATTTCCCATCTGAAAACTGCTGATTTATTCAAGGCACTGAAGTCTTCATAGGGATAATTTTTACAGATTTTACAGACTTAGATTAATAACATTTCAAAAGAAGAAAAGGACCCAGAGCTGATACAATTTTGTTGATATGAACGTATGAGAAGGGGTAATTTTTGCTTACTGTGTGTAAAGTTATACTAAAAATATTTTGAAAATTAAAGTTTTGCATAACTAAATCTTTGATACATGTAAGAGCAGAGCACATGTGATTATATCTTATGTGGTCATTTTAGGATCTTGCTTGTCATTATTTCCTGATGAAACCCCATTGATACTTTTATTTTTTTTTTAACTAGATATGGACATAGTATGTAAACAACACATATTGATACTGTCATTTTCTCATCCCTGCCCCTTTTCTGAATAGGCCCTCCTTGTTGGGGATGCAGGTCAACTCCATGGGGATTATGGGTCATGCATTGTGGCGGCAACAGTCAGTTATGGGGGAGAGGCAATGTCTCTGCACACAATGTCTCTTGTACAATGCCCCAACTTGTAGCTCTCACAATCATTCTGGCCCCTTTTCTGCAAAATTCCCTGAGCCATGTTGGGTGAATTTTAGGTCTACTTCAGTGAAGGAATCTTAAGAGCCTCTACATCTCTGGTTTGGTAGGTGTTGAGTGTCCTTAGTGTCTATCTCCTTCACCCTTGTGCTGATATCAGAGTTGCTAACAAGCAGCGCTCTTGCTCATTTCCCCAATTCCTCTGAGGTTTCAGCTGGGGCAGGGTGAAGTGTGCTGGGTCATTTATCTCCTCAAGTCTCACACCCATCTGAAAAATAGAAGCAGACTCTCCAACAGAGAGTGAAGTCAGCAGTGGTTAAATGGGATAACCATTGTTAATTAGAGAGAATTCAAAGGCTAATCTATTGGTGCTGCTTATGGTATGTTTGTGCAAAAACATTTTAGCTTCATGAAATCCCATTGGTTGAGTGCGTGTTTAATATCCTGAGCTACTAGGGTTTTGTTCAGGAAGTCTTTTTCCTGTCCTGTATTGTGAAGCATGCCTCCTATTAGTAGTTGAAGAGTTCCAGGTCTTAAATTGAGGTCTTTAATCCACGTGGACTTGATTTTTATGTATGGAGAAATGGATGGGTATAATTTCATTTTTCAACATATAGTCATCTAATTTGTCCAATGCCATTTGTTGAAGATGCTGTCTTTTCTCCATTCTAAACTATCGACACCTTTGTCAAAGATCAAGTAGCTGTAGTTACTTATCCTAAGGTCTAGGTCGTCAATTCTGTTCCATTGGTCTATGTTTCCATTTTCATTCCAGTACCATGCTGGTTTTGTCAGTATGGATTTGTAATATAGCTTTGCAATGAGTATGGTGATACCTCCAGAGGTGTTTATTTTTTCTCCTGAAACTTGTTTGTATATCTGAGGCCTGTTTTCATTCCATATGAACTTAGAGCTCATTTATTCAATCTCTGTGAGGAATGATGCAAGTATTTTAATTAGTATTGGATTAAATCTGTATATTGCTCTCAGTAGAATTGCCATTTTCACAATATTAATTCTACCTACCCAGGAGCATGGGAAATATTTCCATGCTCTCAAGTCCTTCTTAATTTCTTTCTTGAGTTATTTTTTTATGTTTTCATTATATAGATTTTTCACATTCTTGGTTAAGGTTATTCAGAGGTATTTAATTTTTTTGTTGCTATTGGATATGGGATAGCCTTACTGATTTCTTTCTCTGCTTATTTGTCCTTTGCATATAGAAAAGCTACTGATTATTGTGCATTGATTTTATAGTCTGCCACTTTACTGAAGGAATTTACCACCTTTAGAAGTTCTGATATGTAGATTTTCAGGTCACTTATGTATAGGATCATGTCATCTGCAAATAGGGCTAACTAGACTTCTTCCTTTCTAATCTGAATCCCTTTTTCTTTCTCCTGTATTATTATTGGGCTAGTACTTCTAGTACTATGTTGAAGAGCAGTGGTGAGAGTGGGCACCACTGTCTTGTTCCTGATCTCAGTGGAAACTCCTTGACTTTTTCCCCATTAAATATTACTTGGGCTTTAGGTGCTTTATATACAGCCTTTCTTGTGTTGTGATATAAACTCTCCATGCCTATTCTTTCCAGTGTTTTGATCTTGAAGTGGTGTTGTATGTTTTCAAAGGACTTCTCTGCACCAATTGAGATGATCATGTGGTCCTTATGGTTAAGTTTATTTATGTAGTATATTCCACTCACCTATTTCCATATGTTGAACCATCCCTGCATCCCTGGGATGAAGTCTACTTGCTCAAAGTAGACAATGCTTTTGATGTGTTCTGGAATTCAGTTTGCAAGGACTTTGTTCAGGTTCTTTGCATCTAAGTTCATTAGGGATATACCCTATAGTTTTCTTGTTGCATCTCTGCCTGGTTTTGGTATTAGGATGATGCTAGTTTCATAAAAAGGAGTTGGGGAGGATTCCCTGGTCTCCAATTATGTGAAACAGTTTGAGAAAAATTGTTTTCAGTTCTTCAATGAAGGTTTGATAGAATTCGACTGAGAATCCATTCAATCCTGGACTTTTAATTTGGGAATGGGGAGCTTGATTACCTTTCAATCTCCATGGATGTGATATGTTTCTGTAGGAGATTAATCTGATCTGAATTCAGTTTTGGTAGATGGTAAATGTCTAAGAATTCATCCATCTCTTCTAGATTATTCAATTTTGTGGAGTACAGGTTTTGGAAATATGCACTGATGATTCTTCCAATTTCATTGATGTCTGTTGTGATCACACATTTTTCACTTCTGATTTTGTTAATTTGAGACTTCTCTCTTTTTTTTTTTTTTTTTTTTTTTGCTTGATCACATTGGCCAGGGGTTTGTCAGACTTGTTTATTTTTTCAAAGAACCAGCTCTTTGTTTCATCAATTTTTAAAATGTGTTCTTAGTTTCCAGTTCATTAATTTCTGCTCTAATCTTGATTATTTCTTTCTGTCTGGAGCTCTTTGAATTGGATTTTTCTTGTTTTACCATGCCTTTAGGTGGACAGTTAGATTATTAATTTGGGATATCTCTGTCTTTGTAATGAAGACAATTAGTGCTATAGATTTTTCCTATTAGGACTGCCTTCGTTGTATCCCATAAGTTTTGTAAAGTTGTGTTTTCATTATCATTCAATTCTAGGAATTTTACAATTTCTTTTTGATTTCTTCCATTACCCATTCATTGTTTCAAAGTGTGGTATTTAGTATCCAGGAACTGTAGACTTCTTGATATACCTCTTGCTGTTATTTCTAGCTTTAAAGCATTGTGATCTGACATGAGGCAAGAAGTTACTTCAATTTTTCTCACTTTATGGAGACATGCTTTATGGCCAGATATATAGTCAATTTTTGAGAAGGTTCAATGGGCTGCTGAGTATTCTGTAGAAATAGGGTATAAAGTTTTGTAGATGTCCTTTAGGTCTAGTTGATCAATGATGTTGTTGAAGTCTATGTAATTTTCCTTTTGGTCTTCTGCTTGGATTATCTGTCTAATGATGATAGTGGAGTACTGACATCTCTTACTGTGGTGATGTTGGTATTAATTCTGTTTTGTTGTCAAGTAGATTTTGTTCTATAAACTGTGGTACCCCTGTGTTTGGGGCATATATATTTATGGTTATGATGTCCTCATGTTGCATGATTCCTTTGATGAGTAAGCAGGAGCCTCCTTTGTCCTTTTTGATTACTTTTGGTTTGAAGTCTATTTTATCAGATATTGATAAAGCAATACCCACTTGGTTTTTTTTTTTATTTCCAATTCTTGGAATATCATTTTCCATCCTTTTACCCTAAGGATGTGTCTATCTTAGTGTTGAGGTAGGTTTCTAGGAGACAGTAGAAGGGTCCAGTTTTCTGATCCCCCTGATAACTTACATCTTCTGATGGGTGAGTAAAGACCATTAATTTTTAAGGTTTTTACTGTGAGATTTAAATTAATCCTTGCCATGATGAGGTGTTTTATGGGGTTTGGTGCTTTCTTGTATAATGTACTATTTTGAGCCTGGTCTATTTTGATTATTGTGATCTTCTTATTGGCTCCTGAGATTGGTTGTTTGACTGTTCTGTGTGGAGTATTCCCTCAAGTATTCTCTGTAGGTTTGGCTTTGTGTTCATATAATCATAAAGTCGACATTTTTCATGGAAAATTTTCCTTTCACCATTTATTATGAGAGATACTTTTGCTGGCTAGAGTAGCTTGGGTTGGAAGCCACAATTTAGACCTTGAAGTGTTCCATTCCAGGCCTTATGAGTGTTCATGGTTTCCATTGAGAAATCTGACATAGTTCTGACAGGATTACTTTTGTATGTCATGATGTGCCTTGGAGAGTTTCCTTTTAGGTCCTGTCTGTTTGCTGTTCTGTGGGCTTCTTATATCTGTATAATATGCAGGTCTGCATATTATAGGTATAGGTCTCTATTTTGAGAGATTTGGAAATTTTCTTCAATAGTTTTTTGAATATGTTCTCTATGCCTCTGGCCTGGATTTCCTGTCCTTCTGGTATACCCATGATCTAGATGTTTGGTTGCTTTAGTCTATCCCACAGTTCATTCATATTCTGTTCACTTGATTTTTTGGATATAGCAAAGTTTTTGGCCTTAAAATCAATTTCTTCTGTCTTGTACTCCAGGTCAGAGGTTCTGTCTTTTACATGAATAACTGTTGGAGAGGGGGTCTAGAGAGGTTTTATAATTTCTATTTCATTTTTGCTTTATGTTGTGCTATTTTGCATCATCCCCATCTCTTTTTGAGGTACTTTTTCAATTCAAGTTCTGATTTTCTTGCTACTTCCTAGAATTCATTCCTGCATTTGATCAAGTCTTCATTAAGCTTAATCAACTGGTTATTGAGACCCTCCATTCCTTGACTCACTTTCAATTCATTCATATTTCTTTTGAGGGTTCTAATGTTTTCTCCAATCAAGTTAAGCCTGCTGTCAAAGCTGAATGCTCTGAGAGACAATTCTGTTCAGTTTCATTGATACGATTGTTGGTTCTTTGATGGTTTGCTCCCAGTTCAGCAAATCTTTTGATCAGGGTCTCATTGTTTTCTGTGTTTTCATTTGGGGAATGAATTTCTTTATGATTTCATTGGAGGACTAGGCATCTATGGTGGGTATCTCTCAGCTTTTTTGCATTGTGATCTATGCATTTAATGGAGACTTTTATTTTCTTGAGGAGGAAGCAAATTTTTGTCCTTTGGCCTGTGTACCTTCTGCCTCAGGTGAACAGGGATGTTGGTACCCAATGTCCAATCAGGATACCAGAGCAAAAGGCTTGATTCCACAGTCCACACAGAGACCAAGCCTCCCCAAGCAAGGCACAATGGGACCTATAGGACCAGGGAACTGGGAGGAATCAAGAAACAGGGAATCTAGCCTACTCACTCCTTGCCATGCTGGCCTGCACACCCTCCTGCACAGGGACCGGGGAGCTGGGAGGAGCAGGGAAACAGGGGTCTGGACTTCTAACTCCACACTGATACATCTGTCCACACAGTGTCCAGTGTGGGGAACCTGGGCCAGGGACCCATTATTACTTTAAATCCAACAATAATGACAAGTTGGCCTTAGCTGTGTCCTGCACAAGCCTGGAGAATGAAAGCACTCACAGTGAGCACTCTTGGTTGTATATGGCACACTGTTCATCATTCCAATTTGCTGTTTTATCACTTGTTATCTATAGTCTTAGCATTCATACAGAATAAAATCTTTAGTTAAGTTGTGCTCAAGCTCTCATTCACATGGTGTTGGGTAGGAAACACACACACAATCAAGTTTTCACATGCTTAAGTAATTTTACTATGACATCAGGGCAACTGACTGGTTTCCATGGTTTCTATCACCTGAACAACATGCTTTAAGGCTTATAGTCCAAGTCTTATTCCTGAAAATAAGTACAAAAGTTCAAAATTGACTGTTGAATACTAGATAACATAAAGGATTTTGAAAATTCCTGTGGAAAGTGTGTAGGAACCAATTATTTCTAGCTGTTCCTTCGGCATCTCAGATATTTTTACATCCTGGACAGTGTGTTTCAATAAATTCCCCATTGGGAGATAGGAATGATTTTTCTATTTGAAGTGAAAGCAGGATTACTGTAAAAGAAAAGGAGAGAGGGTAGAGTGCGGAATGCCTGGAATCCCAACACTTCGGAGGTTGAAGCTGGAGAATCAGGAGTTCAAAGCCATCCCTGGCTACATGGAGAAATTAAAGCCAGCCTGGGCTGCATAACAGCTGTTGCAAAAAAAAAAAAAAAAAGGCAAAGATGAGAAAAATATCAGCACAAAAGTGCTCTTGGACAGTTCATTATGGTAGGTATATGAATGAATTTGACATAGAATTTGAGTTCCCTCCTTCAACCTACTTTTCAACCTCTCAGACTTATTCTTTACTTCTATCCTCTTCTATGTTGGTGTTAGGATGTGGATTCCATATACCAGGCATCTATGGTTGAGGCCTCACTGCTGTTGTGCTTATGATTAGAGTCTTTGCTTATGGTACATTGCTAATGTGTGGTAATTCACCATAGTGGTTAAGCTCATTCATTCTGCTATGCCTAGAATTTTATCCTGAGGTAATGACTGTATATACCTTGGTTTGTAAATATACCAGTTACCATTTGGTAGGCTAAAAGCACTATTACCTAACCTAATACAGTTATTTGTAAGTGGATAACAGAAATCTGAATTCAGAGTTAGAAAAATCACAGCAGGAGAGTACACAGTCATGCCGATTTCAGCTGACATAAGGACAGAGATTGTTAAATTTGTATTGGGTTCTGTGATCCTTATTTTAAAGCATATACATCTTCCTTATTAATGATTGTAATTTATTTACACAATGAAGAGAAGCTAAGATTAACTGGGCATTCTGACTGAGTAAAGAGAAATGCTGTATTTATGGCTCACAGTTGGTTATGCTAGCACAATTCTGATTACAAAACATTTGGATCAATTTTAGTAAAAAGAAAAATAGAAATTCCTATCTTTAAGGAGGAAAGTGTACAGCAGGGGTTTATCTCAGAATGAAAAGCTTACAGAATGACTGTAATTCATGGCTTATCCCTGAGGATGCAAACCTGATAAATTATAAACCTTGTCTACAACATGGTGCATGCTATCTTAGGTTAGAGAGGGGCTAGGCTAAGTGAAGAGTGATTTCTTTATTCATCCCTGATACCCAGCATTCTAATACTCCTCTCTAACTTACATTGTACACAGTTGGCTAAGACTAGAAATTCTTCAAATCAGCCCACATCCCATGTCACTTCTTTCCCCTTCTGTTCCTCCTTCACACTATTTCATCTGTTAATCAATCAAGTCCATGTCATAACTGATTTTAAAAAAATTAAGTCAATTTATCAGTAATGGTTAGCTTTGCCCCTATAAAGAATATTTATGGGCTGGAGAGATTGCTTAGTGATTGAGGCACCTTCCTGCAAAGCCTAAGGACCCATGTTCTACTCTCTAGATAGCACATTAGCCAGAGGCACAAACGTGAGGCAAGCACAAGGTACCACATGCCCACTAGGTAGTGGAAGCATCTGTAGTTTGATTGCAATGGCTGAGGCCCTGGTGCACTAATTCTCTATCTGTTCTCTCTATGGCCCCCTCTCTCTTTAAAATTAAAAAAAATTAAAAAGAATATTTACAGGGTGCCATTTTAATCAATTCTACCTTGCTGGTTACTGAGATGAACATACAAACCAGACACAGTTTAAAGGAGGCAGTGTTTATTTCAGCTTACAGATCCAAGAGGAAATTCCATCAATGGCAGAAGAAACTGGCTTCCTTTTACAGATCCAAGCAGAGACAGCCACCAAGCAAGCACAACCAGACAACACACAGCAGGGAACCAGGCAGAGGTCAGACTGCTCTGTATATATTTGCTAGAAATCAGATCTGCTGCCAGTGAAACCTTAGGGCCAGACCCCAGGATCTGCCCCCAGCAACACCTCCTCCAGTCAGGAATGTGGAGATAAGCTTTAATAAAACACCAGACTTTATTAGAGGAAGATACATTCAAACCAGATGCACTAGAAAATATTTATGCTTAATTCCCATGAGCCTTTGATAAGCCTACCTCATAAACATCATTTGGTCTTGATTTTTTGAGGTAGGGTCAACCTCTAGCCCAAGCTGACCTGGAATTCACTATGTAGTCTCAAATTGGCCCCAAAGTCACAGTGATACTCTTACTTCATCCTCTTGAGTACTGGGATTTAAGGTGTGCGCCACCAATACACATTTCCAAATCCAAAATGTATGTATTTTTCTAATATATCCTTGCACAAAAGTTTTTTAAAAGTTGCAAATAAAGATCATACTAAATCTCTTTATATGTGCTTCAAGTATAACAGAAAAGTAATTAATGTAGGAAAGCATGGTGATTATCAGGGAACTTACAAATATTGCAAACTAAGCTTTCACTTTGGAAACAAAGCAGAAACAATGTATGACATGTTTGTTCTGAAAATACTTCAGTACAGTATTGATTTGATAGGTGTTTATGTTTTTGAAACAAATACAGCTAAAATGCCACTTTATTTAGGTGAGGAGCAAAGTGCTGTATATATTAAAAAGAATAAATGAGCAATAATATGTAAGAAACACTTGACCAGCATTCATGACAAGTACTTACAGCCTGAGGCATGGCTAGAGGCCATCAAAGCTCTTGGGGGAAGGTAAAGCTGGGGGATTGCAGTTTACCAGTAATTAACTACAGGTACAAGTCAAAACTTGCTAAGAAAGGAGATTAAAGTTACTCTGGATAATTCTGTGTCTACTGTCTCCCACTCCTGTGCATATTTTTTAATAAATAGGAAAAAGGATGATAGCATTTCACAAATCAAGTTGGGTTCAAAATAATTCATGAAATGAAATAGGGATGCTCAGGGGATCAATTAATTCCTTTTCAAGCCTGAACTATATAACTATAAGAACCACTCAGAAAAGAAAAAAAAAAAACTCATTCTATCACATTAGTTGATTGTTGGTGAATTGAAACTCAATCATGAGATCATAAGGATTTTTTGAAGCTTTTTTTAAGTTTTTAATCCTATCTCAATAAAAGTAAATACATAAGGATTATAAATAAACCAAATCTGAAGTAATATAGATTGGGAGAACCTCAAGAGGACCAGGAGATAATGAAGATTATACCTCAATATTGGGATTATGATGTTAGTTCTTTGTTTCAATAAAAGTGGATAGAGATCTTTCATATCAGGGACAGGGCTTAGCTGTAAGGACAAAGTAATCTTCTGGGAATTATGCATACAGGCTTGACATCATTTTTATTGGATGGCTGATGAACTGGAAAACTCCAGGATAGCCAGGCTTTAATTTGTAATCTTAATTTTCATATAAATCGGTACATTTCAAGGGGAGGGAGTGGGGGATGTGAGGATGTTGCCGCTTGCTAGCCTGTGGTAATAAGACGGCCCTGAAGCATAGGCTGCAGCCCTAACTCATCTCGTATCTGATCCTGTCTTTCCTCTATCCATCTGTCGTCCATCTTTGCATCTATAATTTAAAAAAATTTACAGCCTGTGAATACACAGAAGCTAATGTTAGTGCAATCTTCCTTCTACCTCCTCTCGGCATGATCCATAATAACCTACTTATCATAGACGGACACACTGTAATGCACCATCATTTAGTCTTCAGCTGGGAAAATGACTCCAATTGTTTTGCAAGCATACATTAATGAGTCCTCCCCCACCACACACCTTCTTTTTATCTTTTAAAAGGCTACAGGGAATGAGAGAGTACTAGTTTCCCTTTATAAAATAATTATCTTAGCGATTCTCATATATAACTTCATGTCTATGGGGTTACATGGGGCCAAAGTTACCAAACCTAAACGTAGTAATTATTTATCTGGACATATGGAAAATTGATAAGGCTATTTCTAATAGACAATGAGGTTGCTTTCACATTTAGGAGAAGTAAACTGTTACTAAATTAAAAATAAACATTTTAACAAATAATTTTCATTTTAGATCATTATATTATAAAAGTTATTTTTTGCACTAAATTATTCTTTATTCATTTTTGAGTCAATCATAGATAGCAACATATTCTTTGCCATTGTTTTAAGCATATCCAAACTCTGTCAGAGGTCAATTTTACTTTATGTTTTACTCTCATTCCTTTTTTTTGGGGGGGGGGGGAATTGGATTCTTACAAAAAAAGAGGAAATTAACATTCTTACAACAGCAATCACATGTAATCTTTTGATCTTATAATAACCACATGCATAAAGTACTCCCAAAATATGTACAATTAATGTGTTTATAAAAAAAAACAAGAAATGGCTAAGAGATGGCTTAGCAGTTAAGGCACTTGCCGGCAAAGCCAAAAGACTGAGGTTCAATTCCCCAGTATACATGTAAACCAGATGCCCGCGGGGGGGGGGGGGGCATTGCAGAGACTAGCTGCCCTAGCATGCCCATTCTCTCTCTATCTGTCTCTCTTCTCTCTCTATTTCTCTCCCTCCCCCCTCTTGTTCCAAAATAAATAATTTAAAAAAAAAATCAAGAGAGAACAAGGGTATATAAATCTTGTGTTCTCTCAATTAAAGAAAAAGAAGCACCCAATAAAACTACAAATACAGGGCTAGAGAGATGGCTTAGCAGTTAAGGCATTTGCCTACAAAGCCAAAGGACCTTAGTTCGATTCCCCAAGACCCACATAAGCCAGATGCACAAAGTGGCACATGCATCTAGAGTTCGTTTGCAGTGACTGGAGGCCCTGGCACTCTCATTCTCTCTCTCTCTATCTGCCTCTTTTTCTCTCTCTCAAATAAATAAATAAAAATAAAGTTTTTTTTAAAAAAAACTACAAATGCAGGGTATATCATATGTATGAACATTTTCCAAGCTTTGAATCATCGGAAAGGCTTGTGCTTAAGGATCTGCCTATGATTTAAGGGCACTTTCATTTTTAAAGACAGATCATCTCTTTCTAAGACTCTGTGTGTTCAGAGGTCTTCCCTGATGCACAGGCCTCTGAAATGTCAAGATATTCCCTTCACAGTCGAAAATAGATTCTCCCAGTCGTATCTTATCTTCTTATCCCACAAAGCTCCCAATTTGCCAGGGAAGTAACATGAAAGTTGATATAGATAAATACTGTGCCAGTAATCCCAATTGGAAGGAAGCTCATCTCCTAAACAGTTCTGTCAACCTGGATTTATCAGCATGGAAGGATATAAAGCATCATTTACATAAATAACATGGAGTTTGAGTTGGACAAATATCAGGAATGAGTAACTGCTGTGAGGTAGACCTATTAAATCAATCACTGAGCTCAAACAATCAGAAAAGCATTGACTATAGCCAGACAAAAGTTGATCACAGCATAATCTTCCCCAGCTTCTTGATGAGCTAACAAAATATGCTGTGTTCATTGAACAGCTGCTTTCATAAGAGAAATAATGAAAAAAAAAGTCTCCTGGAACCTTCAGCACTTACACACAGAAACAATATTTCCAGAGAGAAAATTAAAGCGCCAACGAGATTTATACCTGCATATGTAGATGTTTCGTGGTCTTAAACATGTTGTATTACTTTTAAAGAGAGGCAATGTCATTTTTATAAATACTGTTATTGAAAAATAAAGGCAACAAACATGATTCCTCTTATGAGCTGAATATGTTATAGTCCTGACACGCATGACCTCAGAACATGACTGAAGATGGGACCTTTAAAGTGACAACTAATCTAAAATGAGGTCAATGGGATGTATTGAAACCTGATATGACAAATATCCTATAAGAAGAGAAAATTAGGACAGCAGTGCAGGTGAGTAAAGAGGAAAGACGGATTTCTTACAAGCCAGATAGAGGGCAGTTGAAAATTATCTGTGCAAAGCCTTGATCTCAAACTTCCACCATTCAGAACTGGGAAACAATATATTATCCTGTTTAAAACACCATCTGTGGTACTTGATATGTATTTTTAACCACAGAACTAGCAAACTTATACAACTTCTTATGTTTAAAGGTGAATAAAGAAATGAACACAGACGATCCAAAACTATGACATCTGTACCGTGATGGTTAATCTCTGGTCATCAACTCGACTGGATTTGAATCCCACGGGAAATAAGTTTCTGGTCCTGTCTGTTAGAATGTTTTCAGATTAGGTGAGGTACGATGGCAGGACTTATCTGGGCTGTGGGCGGTCCCATCCCACAGGCTACCTGACCATCCCCTTCCTCACCGCGCTCCTGCCAAAACTCCTCCCTGCTAAGGCAGGATAAACTGCATCCTGGGACGGCGCACTGAAACAAACCCTTCCTGTTCCTAACCCAATCATGGTCAGGTGTTTTCTCTCAGCAGAGATGGTAATTAATACACATACTTTGCCCAGGCAAAATTCTGAGAAATATAATAACGATTCAACTTTTTAGTGTCACTATCTGAAAATTAGTGCTCTCTTAGTTGCTTCAACTTTAGATTTCTCTGTTAAAAAGAGTGAATGTCACATAGCATGTTAAAAAGATGGCTGGCAGAGCTTCATAACACAAGCAAGTGTTTTTTTCCTAGAATTCCTCTCTCTCTCTCTCTCTCTCTCTCTCTCTCTCTCTCTCTTTCTCTCTCTCTCTCTCTCTCTCTCTCTCTCTCTCTCTCTTTCTCTCTCTCTCTCTCTCTCTCTCTCTCTCTCTCTCTCTCTCTCTTTCTCTCTCTCTGTGTGTGTGTGTGTGTGTGTGTGTGTGTGTGTGAAGTATATGTGTGGTCTGGTATGACATTTGATGCATGCACATATATGTGCCGAGGAGAAAGTTATTTGTCCTTCACTTATAATACATCTGCATATTTCCTTTAGATAGGGGTGTCTCCCTCAACCTGGAACTGCTATCTGTCAACAGGATTCTCTGGTTCCCACCCTCCCCTCCTACCTACCTCCACATACACTAGGGTTACAGATGTGTGTGGCCACATTAAGCTTTCACATGAGATCATTGGAATCGACCTTGATGGCCTTTAACCTGAGAGATCCTCATGCTTAAGTGCTGTCAACTGTTAAGCCATATTCCCAGCCCTAGAAACAACTTCTTTTGTTTTTTGGTGTTTTTCGTTTGGTTGTGTTTTGTTTTTTACAAATGGATTAACTCTGAAGAAGTACACATGCAAGGATTATCTGCTAATTGAGTGAGTGTCAAGAAGAAAAACAAGTCAATTATAAGGAGGGAAAAATTATAAGGATGGAAAAACTATAATTTCAAGGACTATTGTGCTATGCTGTTTCAAATTCTTTTAACATTCCTAGAAATTAAAGCAGAAGCACAGGCTAATATCCTCATATTAATGACGATGAGAGTTGTTTTCTTCCCTGAATAGTCTACCCCTTTGTGCCCTTCTAGAAAACCCATAGGATGATAGCTCCATATCTCTATGCTTAGTACCAGATGCCAGGAGGAAGTGAACTAAAACCTTTGAGGAGCAAGATCTCCTTCAGAGAAACAGACACATCAAGTGCACAGCCTAGGAAAAGGTCTCGGCTCTTCTAGAGACAATGATGAAATGTGTTGGAGATCAAGCCTTTAAATGAAAGTCATGCCTTTTCTAAATTTCAGAAAATTTAAAATGAACTGATGACCATGTGGTCAAACATTACAATGCTTTACTTTGGAAAACATAAAATGTAAGCCAAAAGATAAGTAGAATGATAATGACTTTGTTTTTGAAAATTATTTGGACATGTCCTTTAGGTAGAAGTCAATATTGTATCCCATTTATTAATGACTCATTTGCATATATGAGAGAGGAAAGGAATCTGAATTAAGACAAACTCTATCCTAGAGGCTGGATCTTGCTGGCCATATACCAGATGTGATTCAGAGATGATAGTACCAGCAACACCCTGAGGAGAAATAGAGCCCATTAAGAAAGGATTTATAAGGCACCATGGCCTGTTGAGGAGTTTCCTAGGGTAGTGTGAGGAAGCCAAAAAGAAGAGGGGAAACTAGAGAACCTAAAGACATGGAGGCAGGGCATAGAATTCATCCTTCTGTTCCTTGGCACAGGAGGCCTAGCCATTAAATATTACACCAATCTTTTAAAAATATTTTATTTTTATTTATTTATTTGAGAAACAGAGAGAAAGAGAATGGGTGCACCGGGGCATCCAGACACTGCAAATGAACTCCAGATGCATGTACCACCTTGTGCATCTGGCTTACATGGGTCCTGGGGAATTAAACCTCAGTCCTTTGGCTTTTTGGGCAAGCACCTTAACCAGTAAGCCATCTCTCCAGCCCAATACCACCTTCTTACTGACAGAACTCTTTGAAAAAGCATTTGTTACATAGGAATCTTTACAAGCGTTTTTCATGGCATAGGAAATAAGATAAGAGATAAGGAGAAGAGATAAGATTTGTGTCTTTTAGAAAGACAGATTTAGGGCTGGAGAGATGGCTTAGCAGTTAAGCGCTTGCCTGTGAAGCCTAAGGACCTCGGTTCGAGGCTCGATTCCCCAGGACCCACGTTAGCCAGATGCACAAGGGGGCGCACGCGTCTGGAGTTCGTTTGCAGTGGCTGGAAGCCCTGGCATTCCCATTATCTCTCTTTCTCTCTCTCCCTCTTTCTCTCTCTGTCTGTTGCCCTCAAATAAATAAATAAAAATTTAAAAAAAGAAAGACAGATTTAAACATTTTGTGAAAGTTAATAATCAAAGCCATTAAAAGCAGGCATATATGATATGATTTAAAGCAATTCTACTGTATATACAATCTATACTAAATGTATAAATTTCATAGGATTTTCTGATCTTCTGTGGACCACATGCACAATCATTTTCTTATCACATTCCATATGTTGTTTTATAAAATTGCATATGTAGCTTTACTAATATAAGGCCAAACAAACAAACTCAGTAGAATTAAAGGAAATTAACTTAGCCAACCTTTGTTTTTCTCTAGTTCTGCTACAGAAGCAACTTAGTATTTGCCATTTTTTTCAGGCACATTAGAGGTTCCTTCAATTAAAATTTATTCCTGTTTCAGACAAAATAAATTTGAGCATTTTTTAGGATGCAGGGAATTCTGGATCTAGATGTATATTTGAGATGAAAAAGTTTATAAATGACAGACACAACATGCAAATCCATGTCTGACTCTAGAATCATACAATCAACTAATGCAATATGCTTGTTTTTGCAGTGTTATTGGAGTTCATCTCTTTCTTCTCTCTTCTAAGATAAAAGACCTTTATCAATACACATAAAATGTCATAGCAACTTGATTAGCATACAGCTGCCATAATTTTAATATCTCTCCTCAATATATTCTTCATAATGTCCACAACACGGTTCATTTATTCATGTCTCAGTCAAAATCTTTCAACTGCTGGGCATAGTACCATGCTTGCAATATTAGCACGTGGGAGGCTGGGACAGGAAGATAGTGACCACCCCAGGTGACACAGTTAGAACCTGTCAAAAAAAAGAACCTTTTGGGCTGGAGAGATGGCTTAGCAGTTAAGTGCTTGCCTGTGAAGCCTAAGGACCCCAGTTTGAGGCTCGGTTCCCCAGCTCCCACGTTAGCCAGATGCACAAGGGGGCACATGCATCTGGAGTTCATTTGCAGAGGCTGGAAGCCCTGGCGTGCCCATTCTCTCTCTCTCCCTCTATCTGTCTTTCTGTCTGTCGCTCTCAAATAAATAAATAAACAAATTTAAAAATAAAAGAACCTTTTGAGTATTCCATTAGAATTAAAATAGATACACACTTAAATTCATTTTCATTTCACTATATAACCTCAATTTAGTTTTCTACAGTCTATCTTTTCGCTACTCATTCTATTTTCTGTCTGATATGGTTTGTGTGAGTCCAATAAAAAATCTATGCACTAGAACCTTGATTCCCCAGCATGGTAAAGTTTGGAGGTAGTGCTGAATGTTAGGGTCATGCAATGGAGCCCTAGAACATGGATTGAAGCCATTATTATATGAGCAAATTCTGTGGAACGTGGACTAATTACACATGAAGTGATCTGTTGTAATACAAGGTAGTGCCTTTCACACATACCTGGTTACCTTCTGCTGTCCACTGTGAGTTAAAGCATGAGGTCCTTATCAGATTCAGTTACCTGATCTTGAACTTTGAGCTTGAAGAACTAAAATAAGCCCTTCTTTCAATGCTACCCAGTCTCTAATATTTTGGTATAGCAACAGACCAATATCAGATATAACCAATATCAGATACCTAATACCTAATATTGGTCTGTTGCTATACCAAAATACTCATAGTAGTCTCTGGATGCAGCCCTGGGGATGTGAGTATAGTGATCTCTGGATGCAGATGTGGGAATGTGAGCACAGGAGTTGCCCTCAAGCTACTCCTAACACCCATACCTGCAGCACACTGGTTGGAGTAGCTCTTGTATCAGATATTCCAACTGTGAATGCGTGGGTTTGTGTAGTCTTATGTGAACTTGTGAAATACCAGCTACTATTCTCTCTGTAGTACTGAGAGTGGGCAAGGCCATTCCACCAAAGCTCAGTGTGCTGCACTGAGTGGAGGTGGAGGTGCTGAGTGAGCCTTGTGTACTTGCCTCACTGGTCTCCATCCCAGTCCCTGCTGTAGAGATGCAGCTGGTCCTATTTTCTCTTCCCACAAGTCAGACTTCTGTTCCCAAGTACAAGTGCCCTCCGCTTTACTGTGGTAAAGCACATCTCAGTATGTACACCAATATCTATGAACATGTGTTTAAGTCACCACCAGTGTCCATGCTCATCCTGGGGGTGGCTGCTCACTTAGCCAGTGAAGTAGTGAGGTCATTAGGACTTGGAGATATAAAACTGCAGGGGCCTGTGACACCTCTGGCTATAAGGATTGCAGATAAACTCTCTTAAAATAACTAAAAGATTCCCTGACAGGGCAACAGTGAGCAAGTTAGGAAGTGCAAGGGGTCTGTTCTGCAGCATCCACTTGCTGGGTCTCTGATTCTTATTAAAATGTTTTTTGTTTATTTGTTTCTGAGGGATAAACATTACATGGATATATGCACCACTCAACAGTTTCATTATCACTTTTGGTTAAGGCCCTTCACTGAAAGGAATTTATTCCCCCCTTTGCTAACATGTTACCAAGTGTCCAGTGTTAGGGTTCTTTGTTTCCTTTACTGATTTAAAAGTTCTGAATGTCTCCTGGTTCCTGTCTACGTCTTACTGTTGCACTCAATAATTTTCCATAATCCCACAGGTCCCTTTAGCCTTGAACTTGTTTTGTTTTAATCGTTTAGAAATACAGGGGTGTGCTAGGCGTCTCCAATCTGTCATACCCCTTCTCCCCAGTTTCCTCATCCTTGTAATAAGATAGATGACCATACTCCTCCAAGCATTCTTATAAAGATTAAATATGTTGGTACATGATACTCATAAGAGTTTTTGCTGTGTAATAGTTTATAATGGTTTATATTAACTCCTTCTATGTGTAATTAATCAAAGTAAATTAATTTCTGAGAAGAAATTTGGTAAGGTGAAGGAAAGACATTTCAAATAGGAAAAAAAGTAATACTTTTAAACATGGCACTTCAAAACTTTTAATCTATTAATATTAACTCAGAATGAAACTGAATGTAAGCAACTAGAAACATTATGTAATCCAAAATTTGAACGTGTGTTATTTCTCAGAAGAATAGATCTCTCAGAGCAGAAGAACATAAAAATCAGCATTTTATTATAACAAGAGTTCATGGCTTTATGAATTCAATCAGTTATGCATTACTTTGTGAATGAAGGAGATATAAAATATTATGGGAAAGTTCTGGGTATATTGCTCAGTGGCTAAGAGCAGATGCTTGCAAAGCCATCTGATCTGGGTTCAATTCCCAAAAACCCATGTAAACCATATGCAGAAGGTGGTACATGTGTCTGGAGTTTGTTTGCAGTGGCTGGAGGCCCTGGTGCACATATTCTCTCTTTCTCTGTCCTCAAATAAATAAATAAAGCATTTAAAGAGGTTCACAATGAATGGAAGCTAAAGAGACCAAAGGTCGCCCAAACTTATTTGGGCTCTGGGTCTACAGCATTCCAATGGTCTCACAGAATCTTTGACATAAGTGTAGCTTTTATTTTCTGGGAACTTGGTGTATATTGTCTTATCTAAGAGTCCCTTCTTATTGCTGAGAGTAAACTGTGGATTACTGTCACATTTTAATCAAAGTTACTCCAGTGTTTGGACATCTCTTTTACTGTTCGGTGTCTAAGATCACACAGTTTTCTGGATTCTATTTCCTAGCTTTACCATTCCTTGTTCAGCACTCCTGGCCCACACCCCCATGCCCAAAAGCTTGTACTGCTGAAGCAGGATGGTGTTGGATAAAATGCTCATTCCCCAGGATCTGGAACATTTCTCCTAATCTCATACATTATGCTGTAACACAGGTCATGTTCCCAAGGCCAAGACAGCAGCCAAAATCCAAGTTTCAATGCCCAGCTTCTTTTCTGTTATACCTTTTGGGGCCATTCATCAGGAGAGAGGCAGTCACATGACTTTTCTTTTTTAAAAACATAAGTCAGCACTGTTTTTGATGTCAGTCAAAGACCTAGAGGCAGACACTTGACTTATATCCAGACATTCTTTCAATGTGTCTACTGCAGTATAAGCTCCTTTGTTATTTAAAAAAATTCTACAAGTATCTTCAGCAATGGAAAACAATTTATTCATATAGCAACTATATACCAAGAACCTGTTACATGTATGATATTCAAATCACAGGGGACATGAGAAAGTCTGAGTCAAAAATTAACTATACTTAGTGCAGGGGAGATAGCTCAGTGGTTGAAGGTGCTTGTTTGCAAAGCTTGATGGCCCTGGTTTGATTCCCCAGTACCCAGGTAAAATCAGATTAACAACATGGCATTTGCAGTTCTAAGAGGCCCTGGCACACTCATACTGTCTCTGTCTCTTTTACTCACTCTCTCTCAAATAAATAAAATATTTTTAAAAATAATTTTATAAAAATAATAAAAGCTTTCTCTGTGCAGAGGTTAGAATCTAGTTGAAAAATACAAGAACACACAGATTGTAATCTGAGAAAATTAGGGATCTAATGTTTCATTTTCAGTTTTATTCTTATTTATAGATATCCTAAAGTATCTATAGATAGCACAGATAATTGAATTTAAGACACTTTTCATTGAATATAAACAGTAAAGTCTAATTTTTTTTTATAAGAAACAGGGTAAAGCATGAAGACCTGAACGTGGATCCCCAGTGCTCATATGATAATGCTGTAAGTAGCAATTGTCTTTCTAGATGGGAAACAGACAGGAGAATGAATGAAAGCTTCTAGGCCAGCTAGCCTAAAGTCCACAGTAGCAAGGCGACCCTGTGTCAAAGAAAGTAGAAGGCAAGCATCAACATCCTAGATTGTCCTCTGAACCTCCACATACATGATGCAATATGCATATGTCCAGAGAGAGAAAGAGATAGCCAAATGAAAAAAGAAAGAAAGAAAGGAATAAGGTAAAGGGAAATAGAGAATAAGTAAACACAGCCACCATATACACACTTGGACCACAGTTTTGCATCTATGTGTGAACAGTTTTCTTCACATTTCTGTACCTGCATTTTCTCATCTACATGTTGAAATAATGAAACCAGCTTTTAAAAAATGTGTTTTTATTTTATTTTTATTTATTTATTTGAGAACGACAGACAAAAAGAGAAAGAGGCAGATAAAGAGAGAGAGAGAATGGGCATGCCAGGGCCTCCAGCCACTGCGAATGAACTCCAGATGTGTTCACCCCCTTGTGCATCTGGCTAACGTGGGTCCTGGGGAACCGAGCCTCTAACCAGGGTCCTTAGGCTTCACAGGCAAGCGCTTAATCACTACGCCATCTCTCCAGCCTGATACCAGCTTTTTAAGGCTGTTATGAAAACTGTTGGAATGGATATATGCAACGTGTGTGGAACACTGCTGGTATCCTCAGCTGTACTAAGATTTTGCTATTGCTATATGTTTGTTCCTCAGAATAATATTAGAATCTCTTCTTTTAACTTTCTACTTTTCCTGCCAATTAGCAGAGCCAGAGGGAAGAGCAGAGTGTCTTGGTTTGACTTATAACCCTAAAGTATCCAACGTTTTCTATTCCAGTTTATTTGGCCTGACTGGTCACTACACATTTCCTTCATGATAGTTCAAACGAGTTCTACTTCCACAACTTCCACTGCTTAGGGTGATGATGGCATGGGCGCAAACTCAGTGCTAAGGAAATTTCCACCCAGTGCGTACATCAGTACTCCCTGAATATTAACATTTTAAACTTTGTGTATACTTGCTTCCTTTTTTATTGCATTAATATAGCCAACATTTCTATCAGTGGGCAACTAAAGAAATTTAACACTATTCCTCTGAAGCCCAAAAGATAAAATCTTTTTAATCAAAAACAACAGGTTAATCCTGGCTTTAGAATCAGAGAAATCATATTAAAATGCATACAATGTGATTCATTCAAAACCTGAATACAGCATCATATAATCCTATAAAGCCACAGGGATTTTTAGATCAAGGCCAAAAAGGTAAATCAAACCTGAAATGAATGGATTAGCAGAAACGAGAGTTGCTGTAATATTCTTTTATATTGAGTAATAGAGAAGCAGATTTTGTCAAATCTTGCTTTCTAATTCCCATCTGGAAAAAACCTTGCTCTGGAAATGAACAGGTTTGAAGGAATGCTTTTGACATCTGTAAAGTTAAAAAGCATCAGTAATTGGAATGGGCTTAATCTTTCAGTCAACAGCAGGTTCTTTATACACAATCATAAGGAGTGAGGAAACGCAGGCACAGATGTACAAATTGTTAGGCTTAATCAGCGCCATCCCCTACCCTTCCTTTCCTCTATTCCGTTTTAGTTTCTGCTCAGCCTGGGTTAATTGAAGTAGTCAGTCATGTATGTCAAGAATTAATCTGGGTCAAAAATCAGGTTTGATGTGACAGGAGACAAATGATTTTAACTTCATGAACCACCAAATTCTAACAGTTTCCATGAATAGTCCTTTGTGATCCATTGTGTAAAATAGCCATTCTGAACTGAAGCTATAGGGAAAGCCTGGTGTTTGTTTCTTTGGGGTTCTAACACAAGAGACTATGTCAGAGGATGACAGTAGGTAACATGACCAAAGTAAACAAAGAAAGTTGATATAAGGTTTACCAGTTTAAAACCCTAATGTCCAAGTGCCTAAAATACTTTGGATCAAGCACTTTTTTTTGGAGGGGGGGGTTCAAGGTAGGGTCTCACTTGAGTTCAGGCTGACCTGGAATTTACTATGTAGTCTCAGAGTGGCCTTGAACTCATGGTGATGCTCCTACCTCTGCTTCCCGAGTATGGGATTAAAGGCATGTGACCATGCCCAGCTAAGGTACATTTGTGTGTGTGTGTGTGTGTGTGTGTGTGTGTGTGTGTGTGTGTGTGTCTGAATTTTACTGTGTTCACAGCTCTCACTGATAAATGCTCTTCTCTCTTCCCAAAGGATGTGACAATGATTGAGTAAATATGAAGCTTTTGATTGTATCATCAAATGGCAGTATCTCTTAACTAGAAATTGATGCTAATACCTAGTAACAGTTATAAAGGTGAAGTGAGCCCTAATCTTATTTCCTATTAGTCTCATATATTTGAAGTCTTATGAGAAAACATGAATGTATTAGTTAGAACCTATCTCCTCAGAACCATGCAGACAAGTGTATTACTATTTACTGTTGTATATGCTCTTATAAACCAAGAGCAGGGATAACTTGATTACATTGGAACTAATTCCACTAGAAAATAGTGCTATTTTCTTCTTCATTTATGTTAAAATTGTTTTCTTCCCAGTAATGCTTGTGAATGTGGTTTGAATATCTAATATACCATCTAGGCATATTAGTATGTTATTTCCATAATGGTAAAAATATTTGAAAAGTAAAGGTATCATAATTAAACAAAAACACATTCTGGCTAAAGAAAACAAAAACAGTTCCTTTCAGTTTTGTCCTATTGTCATACCAATAAGAAGAATGGTTAGTCTTATCTGCTGTCTTCATTAAATCTTTTTTCCACTATAAAACTTTGGAGACACCAGATGTAGCAACCTCTCTTCATCTTCTGACCTTCATCTCCACATTCATAAATGCACAAAACTTTAAAGCTGAATTATTTCTAACCATATGGGATCTGAGAGTAAGATCAAACTCAACCTCAACAAATGCCACGCAGCCCATTGACAACTGTTCCTGTCGTCCTGGGCAATGCCTGGGAGAGTGCCTGCCAAGACCTACTGTTTTCAAACGAGTTTCATTTCTCTAACAATTTAAATCTGCCAAGAGGAAACCGAGACAATCAAGCCTTGTGCCAAAAAGCCCCAAGCTTAAGCAAGAGATGTGTTCTCTCTTTAGCCTGCTGATGCGAGAGGAAGCAGAGGGAGAGGGAAGCATGGAGATTGGTACTGAGTAGTCCAGAGCCTTGACATGGTTCGTGGATGACACAGGGCAGCTTCTGTCTACTGCTCAGGGCACTGTGCTGAGCCTCACATCCAGGAGACTGTGTATCTTCTCCCTTTGCCTTTCACAGACCCGCTACATTGGGGTCTGAATATTGTCTGCAATGGATATTTCCCCCACATCACCATCCTAGCCCTATCCACATCCAGAAGAAGATGTCACGGCAGAGGCATGGTCTAATTCACAGCAAACAGACTGAAAGCTGGGGAGTCCATCTCAAGGAGAACCAGCATTACCATTAGCTTCAGATTTCTGGTCGTTTATGTCCTTATCTCACCTCAAATCCCCCCAACCTCTTGACCAAGAGTAGTTAATGAGTAAATGGTAATTTCCTCTGGCCCCAAAGAGGCACCTATACTGCCTTCTTCCTTGCATTCTTCCCAACACCTCATGTTTGAGAAATGGGAAACTCACTGCTTGCTACCCAAGGTGGCAGAGCACCAAAGCGTACTGTCAATCACATCACCAAATGACTACATCCTGGGATAAATGGCTGCCACAAACATGGACATTAGCTACCATATTTGTTCATATGAGGTATAGTACTTTCAAAACCAGAAACTTAAAATTCCTGAAATGTAACTGCTTGAATTAGACTGTTTAGTGTTCAAATCTCAGCTCTCTTTCAACTATCTGTGTAACTTTAAAGAATTTATTAATCAGTTTCAGTTTCTCATCTCATAAAGGAACAACAAAATGTATTGTATTGGGTAATTTTAAGGATAGAAAAATAAAATACTTGACATTAAGCCCAAAGAGCTATTGTAAAGTTACCATTGATACATTATTAACACTCAATAGATAATAAGAATTAATTTTTAATGTGGGATAAAATATTGTGCTAAATCACCCTGATGGCTTTAGTCATAAAATAACCACAAGAAGTATTTTGCTTTTGAATTCTTTCATATTCTCTCATGGTGTTCAGTTAATACTGAAAAATCCCTTGCTGATTGTAGGACATCAGAATAAAGAGTGTTGTATCACAATTGTGAGTGAATGAGAAACAAACCCCACTGGGAGTAAGCTGAGTTGACCTTTCTGGAGGATCTTTGTAGGTCAATACTCTAGAAATATCTATCCAAGAAGTCAGAATTCCACTTCTACATATGTGTCCACAGGGCATGACCACAACAGCTCTAGTGATGTGCAGTACAATCTGTTAAAAGTTGGAAACGATCTTCTAGATAAGTTTGCATGGACATCTTGTAAAAAAAAAAAATCGAGCAGAGCATTGTACTGGCATTAAAAATACGGCAGAAAAATATTGAATGTCCTGTGTTCAGTCCCCAGCAACACAAGACAATGAATGTCATAAATAAATATGAATGATGGATAAATGGCACGCTTTAAAAACAGAAGTAGTATGTTTTAAGACTTCATAGAGGAAAATTATCAAAAATATAGATACCAATTATTAACATTTTATATCAGCATATGGGAATGTGGATGTTTTATCTTTGTATTTCAGTTTTTGCTTTTATGAAATTTAAATACTAACTCTGAAATAATAAGTAAGAATTTGCTTGAGCTTAAAATTTTACTATTGTATTGAAAATTCTGAAATATAATTATATCATGTACACAATAACAGATAAACCCATACATAGTCATATATTTTATTGATATTTCTCCTAAAAGGTCAGTAATATGATAGATATTATGTTTGTAAACAGGGGCATATTTCCACCAACAGATAAAATTGACCTAAAAAATCTGTGTATTTCTTTAATACACAATTGAAACTTAATTTAAGCCCCTAATTCAGAAAACTTTTTAGTATATCTTGACATGTCTTTTTTTTTTTTTTTGTAAAGACCTCCAAGGCTGCTGACCTTGCATCATAATTCCCCCTTACAACATATTAATTACTGTTCTGGCACCTCTGGCCCTCTCATGAAATCAATGAAGTGTGAAATGCCTCTGTGCAGAGTAATATTTCATATTTGGTACTTTGTGTATTAATTACATTTCTGTTTTTCCAAATCCAGTCTTTAAAATAGTTCACCTCATCTTGTAATGAACAATCAGTGAAGAATGCAGGAAATCAGCCCAGGATTCACTTCTGCCAACCTATTAAAAGCTTCTTGGAGTGGCGAGATGTCTACACAAGTATCCTTCTGAGTGGCTCCCTTACATAATGTCACCACTTAAAAGGGGAGGTACCTTCCTTAGAATCCCCGGGCTTTTCTGTGGGTGAAGTAACAAATGTGAAGTTTGAGAAGCATGTAGTTCATCACACCTTATTGTTTTGAGACTGAAATAAAATCCAAACTTCAATACAGTATCAACAAAAGATGGTAACACAGAACAGAATTTTAAAATCATCAAATTATAACTTGCAATGAAAAAATATGTGAGAAGATGGTAGCTTATTAAGATTCTACTTAGTTGCCATTTCAGCTGCTCAACAGTTAAAATATAAATCAACTTGACAATCTGAGAGCAGCGTTTTAATCATGAATTTTAGGAGCTTGTATGTTCTCACTCATTCGAGTTTCTCTCACTCCCTCTCCCCTTTCTCCTTAATGCCAGTCATTCAGCCTGAACAGAAAAAATCAGGTGTGACATTTTTTGATTCAAGAGCTGTGTTAAGCAGTTATAAAACTACTGTAATTTACAGCAAAGAATAAAACCAACCTAAGAGACCTCAGCCCCAATTTGCTGAAACTTATTACAGCTCATTGGCCACTGACTAGTCCAAAGAAGAAAAATGAAAAGAAAAAAAAAAAAACACTTATCTGAATAAGAAACTTACTAGCACTAGCCTAATGAGAAGTGATTGTCTTAAAATTGCTCTGGCTACATCAGTGGTTTAGAATAATACTATTTATGATGCTATGATTTCTTATTTCCTGAGCTATATAAAAGCCAAAGGAGTTAGGGAAATAATACTAATGAGTCGATAGATGTTTTTAGATGCCTGTTTGACTCACGAGTCTTATTAAATATCTCACAATGACATGTGGATCTCTAATGAATATCTCAGCCATTGAATTAATATGTGACAAAAATATAATTATCACTCACCATAGTGAGTTTGAGATTATTAATGCACCAATGGTAGTGTTTCATTCACCTGGCACATGAGTAGATGTCTATGAACCTGCAAAATACATGACCCCTTGTTTTAAATGATACCACAAAACTCTACCAAGAACGTTCTACCTGGGTTTTCTTCAGTCCATTTCCCCCTCAGCAAAGCCAGCCAACTCAAAACTGATTTCCCAGTTACCTGTAAAGCCGGATGTGCAAAGTAATGCATGCATCTGGAGTTCATTGCAGCAGCAAGAGACTCTAGCATACCCACATGCTCATTTTCCTACCTTCTCTTCTCCATCTTTCTCTCTGCTTGCAAATAAATAAATAAATAAATCTGTGATACATGTATACTCTAGAATAACTGTTTTAAAAATCTGTTCATAAGACTCATATATAATAAGCACAGCTAATCTCTCTTCCTATTATCACCGATCCCTCCTTCAGAGCTCAAGATATTTGATATTGGCATGTATTTCATTTGTATTTCATGCAGCATACCTGTTCATTTCATAGCATGTAGAGCTAATAAAATTAGGAATAATATTGTGTGTTCAAATTAAAATGACTTTAATTAAGTTTAAAGACATGTAATTTAGACAGGAAAGATTGCTCAGTGGTTAAAGGTGCTTGCTTATAAATGCTATAGTCCAGGTTCAATTCCCCAGCACTCATATAAAGCCAGATGCATAAAGTGATGGATATATTTAGAGTTCATTTTCAGTGGCAGGAAGTTCTGGTGCTCCCACATTCACACTCACTGTCTCTGCCTATCTTCTCTCTCTCTCTCTCTCTCTCTCTCTCTCTCTCTTTCTCTCTCTCTCTCATCTATGTCTTTCTCACTGTCTCCAAAAATTAAAAAGAAATATATTTTTAAAAAGATGGTCTGTAGCATTTTCTTGAGTTGACCTCAGAATCATTTAAGAAATGAAGAACATGAGTTCTGCTTACAACATCAAACAGTTTCAGAGTAAAATCAGAAAACTGGAATAAATAAGAGAATGAAGGTTAAACCAGAAATCATAAATTATAGGCTTATAAAAATATAAGGTTTAGGGCTGGAGAGATGACTTAGTGGTTAAGGTGCTTTCCTGTGAAGCCTAAGAACCCAGGTTCAATTCTCCGGGTCCCACATAAGCCAGATGCACATGGTGGCACATGTATCTGGAGTTTGTTTGCAATGGCTAGAGGTCATGGTATGTCCATTCCCTCTCTCTCTCTCTCTCTCTCTCTCTCTCTCTCTCTCTCTCTCTCACACACACACACACACACACACACACACACACACACACACACACATAAGATAAATTTTAAAAATACAAGGTTTACCCCTTTCTGTTGTTCAAGATATAATGGTCCATCCCTACTTCTATCCATGGCATTTATATAGCAATTTCTGAGAAAAGAATGTAATATTTGAATTCCAAGAATGTATGCAATACTATTTCACCAAGGCTTCCTATAGTGAAGTGTTTATATTATTAATACCTTTTAAAATTTACTATAGTGACTAATTTGCTATAGTCACTGGACAGAAATCATGTCACATGATTTACACTACTACAAAATCTTTACTAACTTGATACCGTAAATTTGCTCATTTAATAATTTAGTGCTAAATCTCTTAGTGAAAGGAGAGTGAGTATGATTATTATTAATGCTATTTTTAGCTAGTTTTAAATTATGCCATTATGATAAAACATTCTACTTAATTTAATATTTCAGCTCAAAATTAATTTCCAAAGGCTTTAATTCTAGTCTGCATAATTACAAGGTATTGTATGACTACTGCAGTTGACCCTCCAACATGAACTTATTTAACAATAGACAATGTTAAGCAGACAACTTATTTGGACGTTGCAGCTTAGAGCTGGTTTGGGTTTTTCAGAATTCCAGCAGCAGTATTCTAATTCAGATATTTAAAACTCAGTTTCACCTTAAAGGAAAAGATAAATTACAGAGTGTATTTCCCACAAATACAATGAAAGCACTTTGTAATTTAAAAATATTGTGATGAACTTTAAGTGGTTTTCAAAGTTGTGTGTTTTTAAAAACAAATAATTCACATAATATTTCAGGAAGCGCTCTTGTGCTACCTTGTTGCAATTTGTGGTACGGTGATAAATAGAAAAGTGAATTTTGACACTTTGTGGAGTGCTGTTATTACTTCCCATGCTGACAGATGTTAATGTATAAGCAAAATGCAACTTAAGACCACCATCTACTGTCTCTGCCCAGTGCTACATAAGCCGTCTGTTGGTCTAATAGCCAATTCCTCATGCTTTTTCCAACAAACAATAGATATACTGAGCTAGTCACTTACCTGTCCCATGCAGTACTTGAATGCTCAGTTTGCAATTCCTTTAAAAAAATATATTTATTTTCAAGGAAAGAGAGAGAGAGGTGCCAAGGCCTCTAGGTGCTGCAAACAAATTCCAGATGTATGCAACACTTTGTGCATCTGGCTTTATGTGGGTACTAGCAAATTGGGTCCTTAGGTTTTATAGGCAAGAACCCTAACCACTAAACAATCTCTCCATCCCTCAGTTTACAATTCTTATTTGTTAATATTTTATTCTCATTTATTTATTTGACAGAGAAAGAGGGAGAGAGAGAGAGCGAGGATGGGTGAGCCAGAGCCTCTAGCCACTGCAAACAAACTCCAGACATGTGCACCTCCTTTTGCATCTGGCTAACGTGGGTCCTGGGGAATCAAACCTGGGTCCTTTGGCTTTGCAGGCAAGTGCCTTAACTGCTAAGCCATCCCTCTAGCCTCAGTTTGCAATTCTTAAAAGCTTTAACCACTGTTCCAAACACTACTATAATTGGATTCTATAATGTTGAATACTATATTGCTTATGGTGGTTAAAATCAAAATTTTTTATACATAATAAACCCAATACTTTTGAATAAGACTTGATGGATAGGCAGGGATATCAGAAGGTATGCCCTGAAAGATAAAGATACAGGACATAATTCAGAATTTTTTTTTGAAAGGTCCAAATAGAAAGGTGCTTTGCTGAGGCCCCTGTGTACTGAGTTATATGATTTCTATTACCTGAGTTATGGTTTACAAGGGCTACATAACTTTAACCTAAGGTTGCATTCTTCCCTGGAGCCTTTCACATTACTATGACTAAGCTTTTCAGAGCTCAGTATAAATTGACTGGTGGCGGGCGGTTCATGTTATAATCCTACCATTCAGGATGTGAAGCAGCAGGAATGAAAGTTGAAGGCCAGTTTGGGCTACATAGTGGGATCCTGTCTCAACAACAACAAAAGCAAAGTTAGATTTTCTAAATTTGCTGCACCAGATATTTCGACCAAACTTTTTTATATAGTTAGAGTCAAAGCATTCAGGTTATGAAAGACTTTAACTCTACACACTATCCTACCCATCCTGGAAAATGTAATTCCTTCCTTTCCAAGTTCCTTAAATCCCTTCATCCATTCCTTCCAGAAATGAACAAAAATAAAAATAAAAAAGCCCTGAGCTCTGTGGGAAGAAATGAGATAGATAAGTAAATAAAATGTGCAATTCCAGTTAACACACATGAGGGTTAACACATTTACTTATTTTGTATGATCCCTAGTTCCACAAAGAATTTCAGTATGCCAGCATAGCCAATCTTCTAGCAAGTACTCAAAATGTCTTAGTGGATTTTGCAGTTCCACATACTTGGCCCATCTGTCATGTGAAGGGTAGTGGCTAATGAAGCCACTTTTCATGACATATAAGTGAAATGACCCTATGGCTTCTCTTAGCCCTCCCTCTGCTCTTCTTCACAAATCCTCTGAAGTTTAGGAATTGTCTTACCGTGTGTGTGTGTGTGTGTGTGTGTGTGTGTGTGTGTGTGTGTGTGTGTATGTCTCAGAGACCGAGAAAATCTGTTCGATTATTTTCCCAGTGTCTAGACTTGAAACCTAGATTTATATTTTCTATTAAAGTAGAAACAAACAGAAGCTTTTTTCATCTTACAGTCACTGCATCTACCAATCTGTCTATATTTTTCCCTGTGTTACTTTCTTCCGGTTCTAATGGAACATGTGCCCTTTCTAGCAAAGCTCGTTTCCACTGTGCACTTCATGGTGCCTCAACCACCTCAAAACCATGCCCTGTAATTAAAACTTGTTATACTGCACACCAATCTCCTCTCCCCATTGTATCATTCCTATTAGCATAATATTTTCAGTTTAGTGTCTTTAAAAAATCTAGATATCTTACTCTCTACTAGATTACAGTGATTTTTTTGAAAAGCCTATATGCAGTCATGCCCTGTCTTGCTTCACCTTCCATTTTCTCAACCCATCTCCTCCAATTCTCTGCCTCCCCATCCATAGAGCTTGCATGACGAGACCACGAGCAATATGCATGTTTTTTTCCACATCCAACAACAACACTTCTGTTCTCATCTTTATGGGCTTCTCACAGCACTGGACATGTGTACCATTTTGTCTCCTTGGAAAGCCTCTCAGGTTTTGGCTCTCAGATCCTTCACTATGTGGCTTTCCCCCTCTTCTCACTCATCCATTTGCTGGTTCTCTATGCTCTTGTAGATCTGACATATTGGAAAGCCTGTGTATGGAACTGTGGGTCCTTTTTCCTTCATTATCTACCCGTTCTCACCAAGTGATTTCATTCAGCTCTATGGTTTGGGATGTCATTCTGTTTTATGGTTCGATAACTCTGAGATCTATTTCTCTAGCTTTGACCTTTACCTGAAATTGCATCAATTAGTATGTAGATATTTCCCCTGAATTTCTAATGTGTATTTCATTAGCATTAGTTGTTTTTTTTTTTAAATTTGTCTTCACATACCACAATCTAGTTGTTGTAGCAACTACTAGACACTCTTATTTCTTTCACATCTTATACAAATCGTTATTTCCTTTCCATCTTATACTAATCAATCAGCAAGTCCTGTCAAATCTTACTTCCAAAATCTGTGAACTTTAGCTGTTCAGCTACAAATAAGACTTTACCTGGGTCCCCTCACCTGTTACTCAGCTTCTATTTTCATTATGCTATAATCACACACATCCTCCAGAGGGAATTTTTTGAAGTCAGCTGTGCTGCCATTGTGGCTCAAGGTCACAACAGAGTAATTTTCTGTCACTTTGTGATTTTTGTTTTTATCATTAACTGCTCAATTTAAAACTTAAATTAAAATTCTTCCCCCTAGCATCCAGTTTCTTAGATTTGGCTCTATTTGCTTTTTTGCCTTCACTTCATGATATTCTTTGCCCAGTAGGTTCTTTAGACACACCAGACTCATTCTGTCCTGCTACACTCATTTTTGAAAAATTCCTTACTTTCTTATCACTTCATTTATCCACCCAACAGACCTCTATGAAAAACTCTGGTGATGGGATGAAGCTCTTCTTCATGTGGATGTGACATTAGCAAGGGCCTTCTTGAGTACCCAGTCTATGGACCCAGACAAAAATCATTCTTCTATTTCCAACATAGCAATTATTGCTGCTTGAAGTTTGTAGAATTATATTTGCTTATTGTCACTTCCCTTCTAGGAGAAGGTGCCCTCCATAACAATAGTGAACTTATTTGCCTTGTTCATCATACAGTCCCCAATAGAGCAGTCCCTTGTGTGTAAAAGTGCTCAATAAATGCTGGTAGAATTAATGATAAATTACTGGATACTTGATTGATTGAGTGACTGATTTTTTTCTATGTTGTTAACCTATCTCAGTGAAGGCAAAGCTTGACAATTATTATTTTAAGATATTTGCTTCTTGATTTATTCCTCTCCCTTTCTAGAGTAGCCATTATTGTCCAGATCTTTCTGATTTGGATTCTATACTGCTTCCTTGAGAATCTTTTAATCGCCCCCCCCCAACATATTCTTACTGCTGTTCAGTTTAGTGAGTGAAACATAGGTCCTTCATATGTGATAGTACATGCCTGAAATCTCAACACTCAAGAGGCTGCAGTAAGAGGATCACTGTGAGTTCAAGGCCAGCATGAGCTACACAGTGAATTCCAGGTCAGCCTGGGCTACAGTAATACCCTGCACCCTTCCCCCTAAAAACAACAACAACAACAACAAAAACAGAAAAACAAATAGGTTCTTCAAACACACTTCCTATATTTCAATTCTATTTGGGCTACTTCTTACCTCTTAACTTCAGGGAAATTGTTTAGACAACCTGTGTCTCTGTTTCTTCCTGGGTAAAATGAGGCTAATGATGCTGCCTTAATCTCATAGACATTTGTGGGAAATTACTATGTAAATTCAAGTTAATCTAAACAATTGAGTCAAGAACTGGAAAGCACTGATCAGTATTAGTTGTCTCCCTGACTTTTAAAACAAATATTTGTTTATTTAATAAAAAGAAGGTGGGGCTGGAGCGATGGCTTAAGCGCTTGCCTGTGAAGCCGGAGGACCCCAGTTCGAGGCTCGATTCCCCAGGACCCATGTTAGCCAGATGCATAAGGGGGTGCACGCGTCTGGAGTTTGTTTGCAGTGACTGAAGGCCCTGGCACGCCCATTCTTTCTCTCTGTCTCTGTATATTTGCCTCTCTTTCTCTGTCACTCTCAAATAAATAAATAAAAATGAACAAAAAAATTAAAAAAAAAATAAAAAGAAGGTGGCAGGGATGGGGACTAGAGGGAGAAAGGGAGAGAATAGGTGTTCCAGGGCCTGTAGCCACTGCAAATGAACTCCAGATGCGTGTGCCTCCTTGCACATCTGACTTACATGGGTACTGGGGAATTGAACTTTGGTCCTTAGGCCTTAACCACTAAGAAATATCTCCAGTCCTCCTTGACTTTTCAGTTGAACTTTCTGAGTGACTGTTCTTCCTATATTACTCCATCACCTGGTATACCCTGAACCTCACACAAAATACTTTTCAAGCACTCCTAAGTTCCAGAGAACTAAGATTGATTTGTCCTTCAAATATATCCTCCATGTACTCCAAATTTCTTCCATTTGCCTTCCTTCGTTGCACCATATGAACACTTGTGGTCAGCACAGTTAATGCACACATGTTCTCTTTTAGCAACTATGAGAGCCTGATCCTCTCACTGGATAGGCTCCACTTATATCCTCCAGTTCCACAGTCTCAGCCTCTGTATCAGTCAGCAGTCAAAGTACTCCAGTTACAAGAAACAAACTGATAGGAATATACATATACATGACATGAAACGTCTTACAGAATCCAAGGAAAACCTGGGGTGGGTGAAAGACCCAGAAACAATGAAAATGAGAAAAAGTATACATTATAAGAACTAAATGATCGTGTCTGCTCAGTCCTAATGCCAGGAAGTCCCAGTGTTGACAATTTTTGTCCTTTGTCCCTGTTTCTCTCAAGGGTCAAATTCCAGGGAAATAATCTTAGCAAGATTGACCTAGACCACATACTCACTCAGCCAATTTATGGTCGTGCTCATATGGCATGTAAATAAAGATTGCTTATCAAAGTACCAGCCTCTTTGTGATTAGGTTTATTTGTTGCCTTCTTCAAGAGAGTACATGTATCTGTCCTCTACCTCCAAAGCACCAAGAATTTTTTTCATGGGGCTGGTGATATGGCTTTGCAGTTAAAGGTACATGTTCACAATTGCTGATGGCCTGTGTTCAAATCCTTAGCATTCATATAAAACCAGACACAAAGTGATGCCTACATCTAGTGTTCACATGCAGCAGCAAGAGTCCCTGGTGCATGCACATGCATACACACACACACACACACACACACACACAAATTTGCTTCAGGGCAGAACACTCTGGATATTGCTTATTACTTAAGAAATTTTGGACTATTTTTTCTAATATGTTTCCAGCCAACTCCTCAGAAGGCAGTGAAGTCTGAGACAATCATATGCCTGTTACAACACATTTATAGTCTAGGCATGGTGGCAGATGCCTTTAATCCAAGCACTTGAAAAGAAAAGGCAGAAGGAGTAGGGTTTCAAGATCATCCTCAGGTAGCTACAAAATTTTCCAACCTGGGCAGCATGAAACCCTCTCAAAAAATAAAAAGACATACACAACAGGTTTACAGCATAATTTCACATTTATTAACTCATTTCATTCTGTCATTTATCCAAAATCCTCTGGCACACATCAGGTCCAGAGGTTCTGGCCAACACTGGGTTCTCACAGCCAAGCTTGGCCATAAGAGTAGCAAATTGATGACCCAGAATTTAGAGTCCCACATATCATAATCTGCAGTTCAATTAAGCCTGGTTTGCTCTTTTTCAGCACCTCCACTAGAATATGAACTCCTCAAAATCAGAGCTCTTTGTTTTTTCATGCACCCCAAGTTAAGGTGCTTAGTACATATTTGTTAAAAAAGTGAGTGAGGGCTGGAGAAATGGCTCAGAAGTTAAGTATACTTCCTGTACAGGCATGAGGGCCTGAGGGACCCTGAGACCACTTTAGTCCAAATCTCCAGAAGCCACATTAAACAGCTGAGCATGGCCACACATGTCTGTAGTCCCAGTTCTGTTGTAGAGCAGAGACCAAGACCTGTAGTGGCTGGATCTTTGGGCTGGAATGGGGAGTGGCAGGGGAGGGGGGAAGAGCAAGCTCCAGGATCAGTACTAGACTCCTGCTGAAACAAAAACAGGTGGAAAAACAATGGAGTTGTAAAGCCGACTTTCAGGTTCTGCCACTGCAGGCAAGGACACCCCCACAACAGATGAGATACTGCAAGGGCATCATACACATGATCTCTCTCTCTCACACACACAGGCATGCCCATGGAAAAACAGAAAATAAAGCAAGACACAAAGTGGTGCCTGCATCTAGTGTTCATGTGCAGCAGCAAGAGACCCTGGCGCACACATGTGCATACACACACACACACACACACACACACACACACACACACACACGTGCAAATAAGAATTTGCTTCAGCACAGAGTGCTCGGGATATTGCTTATTACTTAAGAACTTTTAGATTATTTTCTGTAATATGTTGTCAGTTAATTCCTCAGAAGGCATTGAGGTTCTGAGACAATCATATACTTACCATAATACATCTACATTCTGGGCGTGGTGGCAGATGCCTTTGATCCAAACACCTACCAAGACAATCTCCAGCATTGAGTCCAATGGGGAGAGCCAGGATTTATGAAGTCTGGCTACTGAGAGAAAGAAAGCTACTTATACCATCCCTCTAGCCTCATTCATATTTAAGAAAGGATTTGAAACACTGAAATATTGGCATAACAGAAACCATTTTGTGTGCATAGAAAAGATATAATTGTTCTGCTTCTGTATGAGGAAGTAGAATTGAAGGACTCATACTTCCCAGGTTATATAGCAAGAAAGTTTCAGAACTAGCTCAAGAACAGAAGACTTGGACAAAATTCAGTTCAGTTTAGCAAATCATTTAAGAAAGCCAATCAGACTTGATCTAAACCCCAGCTCCACCCCAACTGTGTAGAGTGGTATGTAAATTGTATATTACCCTAAGGCTCTAAGCCGCAAGGTAGTATCTCCTTCAGTGAGAAATTTCATTCAAAGCATTTAATGCAGTACCTGATATATAGTTAACTATCACATACCCATATAATACTATAATAATCATCTTGTTGCTATACAAGAAATATGTAAATTCTGTGCTTTGAACATGTCCCTAACATTTATCTGTTTGTTTTGTTTTGTTTTTCAAGGTAGGGTCTCACTCTAGCCTAGGCTGACCTGGAATTCACTAGGTAATCTCAGGGTGGCCTTGACCTCATGGTGATACTCCTACTTCTGCCTCCTGAGTGCTGGGATTAAAGGTGTGCACCACCATACTCAGCTTCCTAACAATTATCTGTTGAGAGCACAATCCTTGATGCAACAGTATTGGGAGGTATGATCTTTGGGAAAATGTTTAGGTCTTTAGGTTTTGTCCCTATGTATGACCTAATGCCATTATAAAAAAGGCTTGAGCAAGTCCATTCACATTCTATTGCCCGTCTGCCACCCTCCATATGAAGGCACAGCAAGAAGGTCTACAACACATGTCAGTATGTTCATTTTAGACTTTCTGGACTGCAGACTGTGAGAAATAAATTTTCCACCCTTTAGAATTTCCTGGGTCTGTGGTATTCTGTTATAATAGCAAAAGCATGATGACACCAGTTATGAATAATGTTATGTATGTAAATATCATAAAGATGGGATTTTAAGCTTTCAGATATCTCACAGTCTTAAACTCAAACAAATTACAATGAAATATGACATGATAAATGATATGATATAGGTAAACTCAAAATACAATATAGGGAGAACAGCACTGTTTTGCTCATAGGAGTCCAGAAGAACGTCCAGTCAGAGATGACTCAAGAGATGACTCAAGGGAGGTACCTGTTGAGTGACTTAAGAGTTTTTTAGGAAAAGAAATATGAGAAAAGTATCACCAGCAAACACATCAGCATGAACAAAATTGCACGTGCAAGGGGATTTTAAGCAGTGTAAGGGAAAGAATTCAAAGAGATAGAATAAAAAAGTAGGAACTAATGTGGGTATCATTTGACATGTTGAGAATCTTGAACTTTGTTTGGCAATCTAAAATAATAGGGCTGTTCAACAAAAGAAAATCACATGATCAGGCAGTTGGTGGTAAGATCCTTAGAAACTTAGTGGAGGACAAATATGAAGGGAACAGGAGTCATACCAGGGATTTTAATTAGACAGTTACTGCAAGATTTGAGGTGGGATATAGGAAAATAAGGTAGTAGGAAGGAAATAAAGAGGTTAGAGAAGAAAATGAAAATCCCTAGACCTGGTTAATGAGGTAGAGTTCATGTTGGGATTGGTAAGGGCAGCAGTCATGAGAGACCAAAAAGTTAGTATGCTGTCCTTATCCTGGAAAGCAAAAAAAAGTTTGGGTTACAAACTATGGATATACCAAATAACTTGATTTGTTTATTATACAAGGTATTCAGATACTTGTCTGAATATTGCATTAAGTGCCAATATCCTATTGCAGAAATCTTTAATGAAGTGCTTAAAGCTGTATCTAGAGCTCTGTAGTGTAAACCATATGGAAGGTGTTGAAAAACACAAGTGTAACACTGGAGAGATGGCTTAGCAGTTAAGTCACTTGTTTGCAAAGCCAAAGGACCCAGGTTCAACTCCTCAGGTCCCACATAAGCCAGATGTACAAGGTGGAGCATACATCTGGAGTTTGCTTGCAATGGCCAGAGGCCCTTGTGCACCCAATCCCTCTCTATCTCTCTATCTGCTTCTTTCTCTCTCAAATCAATAAATAATTTTTTAGAAAAGCACAAGTATAAAAATTAGCTAAATACATATTATACATCATGCACTGCTCCAAGCACTTTAATATACAAATTCATCAGATTCTCATATCAATTATATAAAATGGGTGCCATACCCACGTGATAAAGATGCCAAGGTTAAGAGAGACGAAACAACCTGCTCAAGGTCACACAGGTGGCAGAACTAGGATGCAAACTTGTGCAGTTCAACTTTATAGTTCATGGGCAAACACTGTGTGGGGCTCATTGAGTGAATAAATCAACATTCCCTTTAGGATCATAATAACTTTCTATTGAGTCAGAACTGAAATTGATGTGAATGTACCTTTTACAAAGCAGTGGTGTTTACCTTGTGTGGTACAGATAAACAGTACGTCTCCTCTCTTACTTTGTCAATCCCAGGTAAAGCTCCCCCACCTCCCTTCACCTCTTGTTCTTCACAGCTCAGTACTAATCATCAGCCCACAATGCAGTGTAGAATTGCCAGCACCATCCGATGATGCAGTTATTTCCAATTGGCACTGGGGAGCAGTGAGGATCGGAGGCATTACTCATAGCCAAGAGTACAGATGTTTCTAATTGCTTTCCATTACCAAGAATAACAGCTGTTTACATCTATCAGCAAATAATTCACAAGAGCTCCAGACTATTAAGATAACACACCCCACCTGGTCACCATCACACGTTGTCAAGGCCAAGACAGAGGCTGCCAGAATCCCCTTCTGCATCTCTGTTCATCAACTGACAGCATGTGTCACCTTCAGACATCCTTATGCTACCCCACAAGCTCTGGCTTCTTGGTGGCCTGACACATCAAATGGACATATGGATTCTTCATGGCTTTGCAGTAAATGTTTTATGGTTATCTTACAGCCAAAGGCAGCTGACACGGAGAAGTAAGGGACTTGCAAATAGCCTGCTAAAAGAATGTTTGCACTTTTTCTTTCACGGTGGAGAAAGAAGTGTTTTGCTTCCAGGAGTTTCGCAGCCACAATGTGCTTGACTTCCTTTAACATGCCAGCAAATTGCATTAGGTGATAGATTATGCAGTTCATTAGCTTCCGAGGGACCAGGTCACATGCTTGGATACAATCCCCAAAATGGACAGACAATGTTGACACTTCAGTGAACTTTATCACATAGTTTTATTGGCCACAAAAGAATACAGATATTCCAACACATCATAGATACCGTAGTTAAAAAGACCAACAGCACCTCCTTGCCAATGCAACATTGATCCCTGGTGCATATTTTTCCAGCTTCATTTAAAGTGACTCAGGCAATTAGTCTATCCTAGTTTTTCTGTAGAGGTAATTCCAGAGACTACTACAATATTCTGTGTGCTGGTTTCCCTGAAATTAAATTTCTACACATTTAAACACAAGTTTTTCTTCTGAAAAAAATTATTGTGCATGTGTTTCATAAGGACACTTTCATGCAATGATATATATTATATAATAACTCTCCCCATGCCTTGCTGCCCTCTGTCCTTGGCCACCCCTCCAGTTAAGTCTCTTTTTTTTACCGTAGGCAGTTTTCACTTCCACTTTCATGTCTTATATGCATACATGATCTCATGTACCTATGTGATATTTTGATTATCTCCACTTTTGTCTATGTCCCTGGGAATGGCATAACTTCATTCTTCTGTATGTCTGAAAAAGTCATTAAACACATGCATATAATTAAGCATGCCTATATATATGCATCTATGCCTGCATGTATTCTATTCTGTAGTCATTGCTCTGCTGATGGGCAGTTAGGTTGGTTCCATTACTGCAATATTGTGCCTATTGCTATAATTAATCATTGATGTGCAAGTATCTTTGTGACATGCTGACCTGATGTCCCTCAGGTAAACACCCATGAGTGGCACAATTAAATACACCGGTTTCTATAGTGGCCTGACTAGCTTACATTTCTACCAGCAGTTTATAAGGGCTTTTTATGTCCACATCCTCACCAGCATTGTTATTTTCTGTTTTATCAATGACTGGCATCTTATTGGCGTGAAGTGGAATCTTAGTATATGTAGTTTTACTTTGTTTCTCTGATGGCTAGTGAGGATGAGCATTCTTATTGATTCATCGGCCACTGGCATTTTACATTTTGTAAATTATCTGTTCATTTTGTTAGCCAATTGATTGGATTATTTCATATCCACTCAATTAACAATTTCCATTTTTGTACAAAACTTTTTAATTCCATGAGAGCCCTAAAATAGGTAATCTTGATTGTCAATTTGGTAGGATTTAGAATTACCATGGAAACAAACCTCCATGCATGTCTATGAGGGAATATATGGATTAGGTTACTGGAAGTGGAGGACCAACCCTAAATTTGGGTGGCCTCATTCCATGGGCTGGGTGCCCTGAACCATAAATAAATGAATAGGAGAAATGGAGCTTTATATGAGCATTCATCATTCTCTGCTTCGTGACATAAGATACAATGTGACTAGCTGTTTCAGGCTCCTGCCTCCATCCTTCCTGACCATGGTGACCTGTAACCTCAAGCTGTGAGTCAAAATAAGCTCCTTTCACTTTAAGTTGCACTTATCAGATATTTTGTCACAGCAATGAGAAAAGTGACTAATGCAGTCCCATCTGTCAAATTTGGCATTATTTCCTCATCAACTGGAGTTCTCTTCAGAAAGTCCTTGCCTGAGCCTCAGAAACAATTTTGAATGCATGGTTATTTTAGAGGAGTGCCTTTTCTTAAGCTACACAAACATGTAGAATGGTTAACACACTGAACTTTCTCTTTAGAGTGTGGTGGCTTATGTACAAGTTTCTTGCCAGCAGCTCCTTTCTTCTACATACCACTTCATTTCCCATCATAACATGAAATCGAGGACTAGAGAGATGGCTCAGCAGTTAAGGGTGCTTTTCATGAAAGCATAAGGGTTTGAGGGGGCCTCAGACTATCTCAGTTTGATTCCCAAGTGGGGAACAGAGACCAGGCAACCACTGAGCCTTACAAAAATGGTTATCTCTGATATCAGTTAGATTGTCTCAAGGAAAACATAGATGAGAGAAAAGAGAAGACAATTCTGTGGGTTCATATGCATATGCACACATATGCACACAAACACACATGTATACACCACATACACAAACACCACATGAACCTCTCTCTCAAAGTAGAATTAACAAAATATAGACTGACTTTGATTGCTTTTGCCAGAAAATGCCAGAAGTAGTACTTTGTCAGTTCTGAATTTAATCCTTTTAAAAATAGTTTTATTGATTTATTTGTAAGCAGATAGAAATGACAGAGAGGAGAAAGAAAGAAAGAAAGAGAGAATGGGCACATCAGGACCTGTAGCCACAGCAAAAGAACTCCAGATGCATGTTCCACTTTGTACATCTGGTTTTATGTGGGTTCTGAGGAATTGTAGGCATGTACATTGACCTCTGAGATATGTCTCCAGCCCCAGGCTGAATCTAAATCTTAAGTGGACTAGAAGTTTCTCTTCCTTGGAACTCTTGCTTTGAGGAATTCCAAATGCCACATAAAGAACACTTAATACCACTAGGCAGCCTTGTGACAGGCTCATCAGCACAATGAACAGTGATAGCCTCCTCCAGCTGTTGCAGCTGTTTCAGGACCCAGTCACTCCAGCCATGAACAGTAATTCAAGCCAGCCTAGCAGAGGCTCTAGACAGCATACAGAGAAACAAGCTATCTTCCAATGACTCTCCCACAGAATTGTGAGCATGACAAAACCATTGGCCTCATCCACTTCCTATGAATTATTCTCATTTCTTACCACTACTCTACAAGATTTATGACATAATGCAGATGAACAATTTTGTTTTGAATCCCAATTAATAATCAGTAGCTTTCTTGTATTCTAAAGAATCAAAAAGCACACATTCCCAATGCTCCCCTCTCCTCTGCATATATCTAACTCCATTGCCAATAAGGAGTTTGCTGACATGGATTTGTTTATAAAATATTACATGTTTTAGTTATCTGTTAATCAATCTTAAATTATATATATATTATGAGCAGAATATATCTGTATATTCTGCCTATATAGTTTGAATTAGAATCAAATCTTACTTCCAGGAACATTGGCTTTTTTAATACAATTCCAACAAGTTTAGAAACCCATGAAATTTTTGTTCACAACATAAATTATGGGTGTGTTCTATATATTTATATACATGTGTACATGTATACAAATTTTAGTCAGGAATACACTAACAAATTCAGCCACTTACAGTTATTTATTATTTATTTATTGTCATGAAAATAGTCCTTACTGCATAAGAACATAGACACACTAGAATGTAGCTCACCATCCCAGCCTGCCCACCTGACTACCTGAGTATGACACCACAAGTTTACCTTTACTTTAAGGCATTATTCTAGCATACCCTTCTCAGTTTTCTTACCTCACTTAGTGCTTACACATTAGCCAAATGGATTGATATCACCTAATTCCTATTCAACACCATTTTAGTAATAAAATATAGCATTTCAATAGCACTTAAATAATAACAATTTCCTTAATTTGATCTCACTTTATAGCAAAAGCAGGAAAAGGTTAATTTACCCAAATCTTAATAACTTCAAAATGGTGACACATCATATTAACCTACAATCTAAGTTGAAGTGATTTTTCTTAATCATCATTTAGTTGTCACACAATTTTTCTTATGCCATTAAGAAATTATGTCATTTACTTTGTCGAAGAAAACAAACTTAAGTTTATTTTTTGTTCACTTTTATATATTTATTTGAGAGTGACAAAGAGAGAAAGAGGCAGATAAGGAGAGAGAGAGAGAGAATGGGCACTCCAGGGCTTCCAGCCACTGCAAACGAACTCCAGACGCATGCGTCCCCTGTGCATCTGGCTAACGTGGGTCCCAGAGAATCGAGCCTCAAACCAGGGTCATTAGGCTTCACAGGCAAGCGCTTAACTGCTAAGCCATCTTTCCAGCCCTTAAGTTTATCTTTTATAAGAATTAGTGTCCATAATTATTCATGAACATAGTTCAATTTAAAGTAAAGGAAAAGATTCTTTCTGCAGTGAATTGAGCTACATCAAGAGATCTTCAAAGTAAAATATGTCCAAGATATTTAGTTATTTCCCTTCTGATTTTTCTTTTGAGGTTGTAAAATAGCCCTAATTACTTGTATTAAAATAAAACATAGGGCTGGAACAATTTATTAGTGGTTAAGGTACTTGCCTGTGAAGGCTGAGGACCCACATAAGCCATATGCACAAGGTAGTGCATGTGTCTGAAGTTCACTGCAGCAGCTACAGGCCTTGGTGCACCAATTTTCTCTCTCTATCTCTCCTCCTTTTTCTCTCTCTCAAATAAATAAATAAAAATAAGATATTTTACAATAAAACACAGACCCTGAACTTACCAGCTGCCCAACCTTATTGGAACAGAGAACTCTTCTCAGGGGTAACTTTAGGTAGAGTCATAAAGCAGGGAAAGTTCTGGCCATCAGTCCCCTGATATTTGTCATTCATCTTCTGATGTCCCAACCCCAATTTCACAATACTACAAAAAAAAAAAAAAAAAAAAAAAAACTTTCAAAGAAGAGAAGACAGTTTGAGTGCAGGCTTTATAATTATAAACTTTGCCAATTCCTGGCTTGCTGCTACGTGGGTTACTCCTTTCTCAATGATGCATCAAATCAGCCCTAAATTTGTCAGAGATTTTTTTTAAAATAAACTTTTTTTTAAAGAACTTACAAAATCTTTGCAAAGAGTTCTTTGGATCTTCTATCCAGATTTACCAGTGCTCCATGGGTTTTCAAATCTCCCTTTTCCATTGTCCATGCTAAAACATCAGGAGACAAATATATTCTTAATAAACCAACCATGTTGCTCACACTTGTCTTTAATGGCTATAGGAAAACAGCTAATTATTAATCATATTGCAAGGAGAAGGATGCTAATACAGGACTGGTGAACACACTTGCTTCCAGGCTGGCATGATATGGCATGCAAGTTGGCATGCAGCATGAAATGAACATATGGCAGGCAGAAGCTGCTGTTTCCTCTGAGGAAGCAGCAACAGAAACGTCAGCTCTCACAGTGCTGAAGACACACACCCTAAAATTCTCGGAGCTGCTGAGGGCTTAGTGCATATGCCATTTTTCAGCCAAGGGACCTGGAAATAACTATTTTGGGGTGTCAGGCCCACAACTATGTTTTCCCAAAAAGAGGAGGTCAAACAGAAATTCTCTTCAAAGCTAACGGGTATTATATTAGCTTTCTGTTGCTGTGACAAAATAGCTGTGACAAATCAACTTGAAAGAGAAAAGGTTTATTTTGGCTCCTGGTTTGGGAGGTTTCAGTCCATGTTCAGTTAAGTCCATTGTTTCTGAGTCTGGGGTGAGACAGACAGTCACGGCAGGAGATGTGTTTTGCAGAACAAGAAAAGAAAGAGAGAGAAAGGTGTGACCTTTCAAGGGCATGCCCCCAATGGCCTGCTTCACCCAAGTAGGCCCCACCCCCTCAAGACTTTAATGTATTAAGCCACATTTACATCAATGGTTAAACCACTGATGAGGTCACAGCCTTCATGATCCAATCTCTGACTACTGCTGTGTTGAGCACAAAGCTGTTAACATATAAGTCTTAGAGATCTCTGATATAAACAATATCAAGTGCTTCACATTCATAAGATTTCATCATGAGGTCACTTATTTGGAAGATCTTGGCCATTGGACTGGTTCACCCTGGGCCATAAACAAGGGTGTGCTTATAGCTTGAAGGAGAAGCCAGAAACAGTCAGTACACAACTCACCCAATCATTTACAGTAATAGTGTGAATGGGTGTTCAAGGATGTCAGCTTTTGTAGAAACTTACTTATATAAAGTGGGTCATCCTTCATCACTAGGCCTCTCCTCAAGTGTACTAATCTTCATTCTTTGAAATTTTCCTAACTTTTACCTAAGCCTACTACCTAAATTCATTTTCTTCATTCTGTTCTCTGTGGCAGTTAAGGACAAGTGGTATGAAGTAAAACTACATCTTTTTAAATACAATTATTAAATTTCACTCAATTTTCTCTTAATCAGATTGTAACAATAAAATCATCTCAGGAAAAAGATTTTGTTCAAGGTCCTTTTTAATTATTAGTTGTATCTACTACTCAAAACATTTCAATTGGTTTAAAAATGTAATCTTATAATGTGTGACCAAATTAGCCCCATTCAAGGACCTTTACAATGTAAAGATAATTGAATTAAAACATGCTTTTTATCTTTTAATGTACTTGTAATTTAATGATCAGTTTTCATTTCATCATTTTCTGTAATATGCTATTCAAAAAGACTTAACTAGCTTAGTAGAACAGGTTTACACTGAGTGAGTGAGGCCCTAATGATAGGCCGAATCAATGCACGCTTTCTTCCTGCATAGTTCCCCCAATGCCTCCCCCCAAAGGGAGTGCTGACAAATGGAGCAACTAGCGAATGGGAAGTGCTTCCTCGGTGGTCTCTTTGCACACTAAAATTAGGATTCCTTGTACTGGTTCTTTGAAGAGTTCACCAAAATTCATCAACTGGATGAAGACATTTTAAATTTTTTTCTCCTCTCCCTTCAAAAAGAATTCCTGTGTTGGGATACAGAAGCACCAGCTTCATAAAGACTTTGCTTCTGCTATGTGGTTAATGGATTATGGGAGAATAGAATGGGAGCAGGTGTCACAGTTTGGAATGTGTCAAAGAAGTCCAAAAGAGAGAGAGAGTGGGAAAACTCGAAATGCAATTTGATGGAGTAGAATGAGGATAACTTTAAGATATTAATCCAAGCAATTGGAGGAGGGAGACTGCCATTTTGAGAGAAGAAAGACAGTTTTAAAGTTTTAGCACAAAATTAGGAATTCTGCTCCAGTTATTTTAATGTATTTAAAGTACCAATTCCATATTCAATTGGAGAACTTGAATAGGCAACTGAATGTGTAACTATGGAATTCAGAGAGACCCTGTCTTTTCTATTTACTTTCTTGTTTCTGGGACAAATTATCTGACCAACAGTAGCCAATGGAATAAAAGGGTTTCTTTTGGTTTACAGTCTCAAGGGGAAATTTCATGATAGAACAGGAAAGCATGGTTTGAGCAGAGACTGGACATAACTTTTTACCACAGTGAGTGGTAGATAGCAGCAGTGAGCTGAGCTCTGACAGGGGAAAACTGGGCTCTCACACCCCAAAGACTATCCCCCCAGAAACCAATCTCCTGCAGCAAGTCTCTACCTCCCAAGTTGCCACCAGCTGGGGCACCAAGCATTCTGAACACATGAATTTATGTGGAAAATCTGATTCAAATTACCACACTGTTGATAGAGCCTAGATGAAATTTAAGGGAGGTGACTGATATCTTACCAGGATAGAGGTAATTAATCAAGCTATGGAATGGGATCAGACCATCTTGGTAATGAGCATAGATTAGAATAGATTAAGTACTAAGAATCCATCATTTACAGAAAAGTGAAAATGACCCATTAAAGGAAACTATGTGAGGCAAGAGCACTATCTCAGCCAAACACAAGAATAGCCTAGAGGAAGCAGAGCAAGCTGTGCCAAACACTGATAATAGGTTAGTAAATCCATTGTGTATGAATTGACCACTAGATTCCTATGCAAAGGTCACTGATGAACTTGTCCAAGTTAAATATTTGGGAATAGTATAGATGGACATCTTATCCCATGGACACACACACACACACACACTCACACACACACATAGAAAGTGGGGACCAGGGAGATGGTTCAGTGGCAAAGTGCTTGCCAGCACAAGCTTGAGAACCTGATTTCAGAGCCCCCGAGCCCAAGGACAGCCAGATGTGACAGTGTCCATCCACATTCACAGCGCTCTTAAAGCAAGATAGGAGGATAAGAAAAGAGGGTCCCCAGAAGCTAGCAGACAAGCTACCCTGGAAAATGCAGCAGTGAGCATGAGATCTTATTTAAAGCAAGGTATGATGGGGAGACCAACATTCAATATTGTCTGTCCTCTGACCTCCACACACACACTGGCACACACACCCAAACATTCACACACTCACACCCACCATACCCACACAAAAGATCCAAAAATATTAAACAGAAAGTTTACAAAATAGAAAGTATGTGAGAGACTGGCAATAAACCACTCTTACTTCATTGAAGAAGAAAGATAGGAACAGAGAACTAAAGGGCAGTGATTCCTTAATGAGACTTGCTTTAAGATGGAGTCTGTTACAGTTTATTTGAATGAACATGGGGATGACAAGTATTTAAGAAATAATATGGTTATAAGAGAGGCAATAACACCAGGAGAGCAATCTTCCAGCGGATTAGAACCTAATGCAGCATTAGAAAGCCAGATTTGAGCTGGAGAGAGGGCTTAGCAGTTAAGGCATATGCCTGCAAAGCCAAAGGATCCAAGTTCAATTCCCCAGGACCCATGTTAGCCAGATAACATGTGCATGTGTCTATTGCAGTGGCTGGAAGCCCTGGCATGCCCATTCTCTCTGTTCCTCTTTCTCTGTCAAATAAATAAATAAAATGAAATAAAATAAGAAAGCCAGATTTTCTCCAGCCTTCTAGAGACCAGTGCTTTCATCCAACACTATTAAAACATTACCTGGAATAGGAAAAGAGAAAACACAGGTGCATTATATACAGGAATAGTTTTCTTTTTGTATGAGCCAATAAACATAAAATCAACCTTGTCAAACTTACTATAAAACAGCACACTATGATGCTTCTACTTCACCTCTTGAGCACACACTGTGTCAGTTCTCCCCATAATTCATTGCTCATTGTTAATTTTCCTAATTCTACAAGCAAACCTATTCTCACCCCCAACACATGTCATTCACTGATATATGCATAGGATTCTCCAGAGGAATAATTTTTCCACTTTGGCCTATTATCTATATGTTGTACGTATGTTAAAATTATATTCTTTTGGTGTTATAGAATGAACTCGGGGCCTCACAAATGCTATGTACCTTCCTATTACACCATATTCCCAGCCGTTTGTGTAGTTTTTTTTAAAAAATTTATTTATTCATTTTATTATTGATTTGAGAGAGAGAAAGAGGCAGAAAGAGAGAGAGAGAGAGAATAGGCATGCCAAGGCCTCCAGGCAATGCAAACAAACTCCAGATGAATGTGCCCCATTGTGCATCTGGCTTACGTGGGTCCTGGAGCAATCTGGGTGTTGTTATGGCTTGGATGTGAAATGTCTCATGTGTTGAAGGCTTAGTTCCCAATGTAATGGTCAGAGATGAGGCCTGATTGGAGGAGTGTAAGTCACGGGGAGCTTGCATTGAAGGGCATAAACTTGTCCCTAGCCTCTTCTTTTTGTTGCCTCTGTTTCTTTGCTTCCTGGCTGGCATAATCTGGGTAACCTCCTTTGTCTTACGCTTCCACCACCATGATGTTCTAACTCACCACAGTCCCACTGCAGGGGAGCTGATGGCCATGAGCCTAAATAGATGTCCTCCTTTAAGTTGATGTGCTCAGGCATTTTCATTACAGAGGAAAAAAGTGACTATCAAAGGTGTGTTTAACTTTACTAAACACAAACTCAACTAATAGTGACTTAGGCAAATTGAGGTATTTTTTTTGGTTTTTTTTTTTTTTTTTTTTTTTTTTTTTGGTTTTTCAAGGTAGGGTCTCACTCTGGTCCAGGCTGACCTGGAATTAACTCTGTAGTCTCAGGGTGGCCTCAAACTCATGGCGATCCTCCTACCTCTGCCTCCCTAGTGCCGGGATTAAAGGTGTGCGCCACCACGCCCGGCCTGAGTTTTTTTTTTTTAAGGCCCACAATTAAGCAATATTGTAACCAGTCTAGCTACTCACTTCAAATCTTAAGACTCTAGCAAAGAACAGATGCAGGGCTGGTGAGTACTTGAAAGACAGTTTTTTTGTTTTTTGTTTTTGTTTTTTTTTTGTCTCCGTTAGTTAAACAGCAAAATATATTTACCTTAAAAATTTCCTAACGTGCCTCTATGCAGTAGTGTCCATAACTTGGTCACATAGTAATAGTGAGATTAGAAAATCTACTCTCTATTCCTTTAGCTTTATTTAAGATGTACCAAAGACAGAGGGGATCATTAATAACAGTTGTATTAACTAAGCAGTTATTATTATTTGTTTATCCCATTCACTACAAATTACTACATTTTTAAATTTATTTATTTATTTATTTACTTATTTGAGAGAGACAGAGATGAAAAGAAAAAGGCAGACAGAAAGAAAGAGAATGAGCATGTCAGGGCCTCCTACCACTACAAGTGAACTACAGTGGCATGTGCCAGCTTGTGAATCTGGCTTTATGTGGGTACTGGGGTACAGTCTAAAACCTTAACCACTCAGCAACCTCTCCAGCCCTAATTCATCTTTTGAAAACAGCTCTAACTCGAATAAAGCATCATACTATGTTGTTTGCTATATTTGGGACATCTTTTTCATTATGCTTAACAAAGTTATCCTTTCCCATTTTTCAGCAAGGGTTCTATCTCTCCTTGTATCTGCTAATTGAAACTGTACTTCTAATAACTTGATTATCCAGTTTTAGGCACCAAAACCACATGAGGATTGCATATAACTGTCATGTGAATGCTTGTCATTTCAATTTCTACAAGCTCCAGTCAAAGGTTTTCTTGAACTCTTCTTAGTACATAGTTATCTCCACAATATAAATAATTAATAGACTTTTTGAAAATCATAAAGTAGCATGGAAAGCATCATCTAAAAATACTAGCTTGAATGGATGCTATTATGCATATGGTTTACTAGAGGAGTATAATGATTCATGTAGAACATTCTGAAATACAGTTTCCCAAAGAAACAGAATCCTAGAAGATATTTCTGAGGTCATTTAGTCTCACACTCAGCAAAGCCAAAACCTGAAGTACACAAAACAGATGGCTTTCTGGCCTCAGGGTGTCCAGATAGACTGAAAGTGAAAGCCAACATTTACCAATGTCATCAGCAAGAGGCTGCACTTGAAAATTAGAAGTATGTTATTTATTGAACAGGATAAAATCTTTGTCAGAGCACCCCCATATGTCTCTGTGGTGCCACTTTGTTTTATCCCTTTCAAATAAAATTAATTTAAATCATATCAATATGCTTACCAATACAATTGTAACCTTTCTTTACAATTTCTACTTCAAGGCCTGCTAACAGAGTTCTAAAAGGTGACATGCAGCATAAAGGCCAAAGAACATTCACAAATGGTTTTATAAAACTACAAGCCCAAAAATTTTAAACAGACTTAAAAATAATTTCTATGAGGTCTGAGGATATAGCTCAGTAGTAGTAAACTTGCCTAGCATGTGTAAGGCCTTGGGTTTGATCCCAAGCAATACACACAGACACACACACACATGAATGTGGTTTTCTCTATTAAAGGAACTCTCTAAGCTAAGCATTCTCTTGTAATTTTTATATCCAACTATTTTTATAAATGAGGAAAATCAGTCCCAGTGAATATAAGTAACCTGCTCAAAGATAGGTAGGTACATCATCTGGAATTCTATTCAGTTTTTCTGGATTTAGATGAGTCTCTCTTTACTTATTAGAGCTGGTTTCTAAGCCAAGCCCTGGCTCAGGTTATTCTCAATCAATGTTGGCAGAAATGGAAATCAGCCTGGTTACAACTCTACATATTATCTCCCAGTCCAGAAAACAAGGAATCTATTCACTATGTACAAATCCATCCTTCCCTACCAGGCAGAGGATCACCGAATGGTCTAGAAAGGTGCTGATCTGCTATTTGTTGTTGCTGATTCAATATTCTAGAAGCTGATTCAAAACATAGCATGGGGGTGCATGGGAAGATGGTAGTTGTGACAGTTTTGTCATATTCCAAAAATCCTCACATTAAAATAGAACCAATGGACACAGACAACAAAACTTAACAGCAAAAAAGTCTCATTAACCTCAAAATAAAAGTGAGTATTAATAAAAGCCAACAGCCACAAGATGTGTGTGTATTGGTGGAGGATGTAATGGTATCTGTGCAACAGAAAAAGGAAGGATGCTACAGGATGTGGGATGTCCCTCATTTGAAGAAGAGCTCAGACTATTAAACAAATACTCACGGGAAACAGTAGTGAGCCAAACTGGACCAGCATCTGACATGTGAGGGTCTGCCCAATGTAAGAGTAGTTGATTCAAACCAGTCCACAGTCAGGTACTTGTGGGCATGAAACATGAATTCTCCAAAATAATAGTAGAGCTTCCTTTCAAGCCACATCTCTACCCTTGGAAGAAACCTTGGAGAATGAAATAAGACATGGCAGATATAGACATCTGAAATGGAGTAATATGAAGGTTTGGATAAAATCAGCAAGACCATCTCAGAAAGACATGTGAATTAAATCTCTTTCTATTCTTTTAGGAAAACTAATGTTACATAAACAGAAGTCAGAGGAAACTCAGGAAATCACTATGAAGGAGAATAATATCACAAAAGACAATAAAATATTGAAAGAAAAACATACTCAAAAAAGTCAAAGTGGCAGCATATGTCCCAAAATAAGGTAATATGAATTAATAAAATGATATAAAAGAAGAGATAATAGCATCAGGTAAAATTAGAAAAGTTCAGAAGTGAAATGACAGAACTCAAGAAATAATTAGAAATTAGAAGGCTTTTGATCTGAAGAACAAAGTAGAAATAATACACCAAAATATTTAAAATGTCTTAATATAACCATAAAAATTGAAATTTCAGCAATGAAAAGAAATTAATAAAGCAATAACAAAGTCTGGAAAGTGGGGCCTGGTCAAGATAACAAAAAAATCCAATTTACAAAGACTTCTGGCCGAGTGTGGTGGTGCACACCTTTAATCCCAGCACTCGGGAGGCAGAGGTAGGAGGATTGCTGTAAGTTCAAGGCCACCCTGAGACTACACAGTGAATTTCAGGTCATCCTAGGCTAGAGTGAGACCCTACCTGAAAATAAAAAAAAATAAAAAAAATAAAAAAACACTTCTGGATAAAATGTCTGATTAGAAGCTTCACCAACAAAACCCCATAAAGAGAAGAGGCAAGCTAGTATACAATACGCTCTTTCCCTGCAAGAGAAAAGATTATAAACAAACTTTTTAAGCCAGTGAGACCTCTGTGGAGAAGCAGGAAGGAACAGCTGCTATCAGGTGGACTGGTTTGCTGGCCAGGACCAAGTGGGCCCTACATGGGGAAATGTATACTGCCAGACTGCAAGATCAGAAGAGCCTAAAGCAGAGGACTATTCCTCAGTCTCCCCTCCCCGACAACCAGCACCAGGATCAGAGAGACTGCAGAAAGCCCAGGACTCCCACTTGCCCTTATGCCCCCCCACCCCCACCCAACAAACCAAGCTGAGAGAGCAAGCAAGGATGCAACTATCTCCACAACTCAACACAGGTGAGCTGGAAGCTCATGGCCAAAGTTGATGGGTGTACCTGCACTGAGGCAATATAGACCCTAAATCTGGTTCTATAGGTTTGAACTGGATATACAAACCACACCTCCCATATCAGGGCAGGTTGCTAAGGAAACATCACAGAAAGGGAAAGAATTCAAAAACCCATCTCACTAAGGCAGAAATACCGACCAATGCAATTGATCTTTCTTGTTGTTGTTGTTTTGTTTTTTGTTTTTTAAGATAGGGTCTCACTCAAGCCCAGGCTGACCTGGAATTCACTATGGAGTCTCAGGGTGACTTTGAACTCACAGCAATCCTCCTACCTCTGCCTCCCAAATGCTGAGATTAAAGGCGTGCACCACCATGTCTAATTTTAATGTAAACTTAGTACACTTGCCTTTTTGATTAGTGGCTTATTAGCATTGAATTTTTCACTTTTTGGTAATTTTTATCTTTTAGTATCTTTTTCTTTAACATCAACTCTTGCATTTATATTCTCATAACTTGTTTATTTGTGTTTGTATGTCAGTTGGGTTTTTGGGATTGTGCCCTATGTTTCTTCACCCACTCTACTATTGTGATCTCTCTACTACAATTCACTCAACTCATATTCTTTCTGTCTCTTTCCAACCTTTTCTGCATATTATCTCCTCATCATCTTCTCCTCTTTACACTCCATAAGTACCATACCAGCAACCTTTCATAGCCTTAACAACCTCCAAAATATGTGGAACCTTATAGGATCCTGACTTTCCTCTTAAGACACTTTTCTAACCTGGATGAGTTTTTCTCAGTTAACTCTCCTTCATTTCCTAATCCTTCCTACTTCCTTCCCAGTTCTAGATAACCAAAATCCTGGTGTACTCCATACCGTTCTTGAGCCTTTATCCACCAAAAATTACTGAAGTTAAATAGAGCATTGTTAATTTTCTACTATGATAATTGTATACTGGACATACCACTAGCTGTGGTTACTCCTGCTATTAATAGTTTTATCTAGGAGCAATATAGAGGTCATACTATGCACCCAGAACCCCTAGAAAAAGGATCTAACCTCTGAGCTACATCTAATGCCCATTTGTAGGACAAAGGAATATGTTAAACTGAGCTATGAGAGAAAAATACTCAAAGTCACACTTTTACTGGGTTATTAGAGCCCTCACTTTGAAGTATGGTTTGTATGGGGTTGGACTTCGATTTGTTCCTCTTATACCTTAAAATGACCTAGTAATTACTGTTACTGAGATTTATCATTTAATGATTTCATGTAATATACCCTTGATATAGAGCTGAAAAGCTGTGAGCAAACATACAACAGCAATATTGCACATTACTGTTTACTGTTTCACAATTCACAATAAGTGGAGAAAATTGGAGCCAGACTAGTTTCCATTCATAGGCAAATGGATAATGAAAGTGTAGCACATATACATCTTAGACCTTTCTGCAGCCACAAAGAAAAATGAAACCATGATATTTACAGGGAAGTAGATAAAACTGAAAATATCATACTAAATGTAGTAAGCCATACTACTAGGCTGACAACCAGATCCAGGGAGAGGGCAGTAGACATTGAGAACACTCAAAACACATCAAAGCAGAAATTCAGGGATTGCAGAGACCTTACCACTAAAATGATCTCATTACTTCCCCTCCAAGGCTCAGTGAACATTGTGGAAGAAGGGGCAGAAAGATTGTAAAAGCCAAAAGTTTAAAGGAGTACCCTGAAACATATTGTTTCTCCCTCCTCAACACACATAGACTGACTGACACATCCATGACCCCATGGGGAACACTAATAACCCCACTGAGGATGGCTCTCCGTAGATTCAGGACAGGGAAGGGATGATATAAGAGTATAACCTAATGGGAATATGACAAATAACAGATAGGTTTATACTATAAAATTTATAACAAAAAAATAGAAAAGACACTACTTGGAAAGAAGAAGGAAATCAAAGTAAGAGGGTTTAAAATACATAAAAAGAGGTGATAATAGGGGATTGTGATTATGGTATATTGTCTACATCTATGGAAATTGTCAATAAAATGTTAGAAAATACCTCATGTTTCCTCTAATATGAAGAACTTAAATTTGAAATTATATGTGTTCATGTGAGGGGGGCATGAAACCTGAAATGAGATCAAGAAAGAGAAAAATATCTTAAGGGAGAAAGAAAAGGGAGGACCGTGCTTAGCATGTGACAAGAAAGCAGAAGGAGAAACTATTTGGGAAAGAAGAAAATCAGCCAGAGGGGGACATGGGAAGGCCATGAGAAGAAGGGAACTATTGAGAACATGGTATAATGACATATCTGTATGAAGATGGCATGATGAATTCCAATACTTTGCTTGGTAGCTAAAAATTTAACTTACAAAATGAAAGTAATATAGCATCCAGTATATAGTCAATGTACAATAAATAATGACAATTACTCTTACTGACCCAAAACTTTAGCCTCTAAAACCTCACAACTGTTCTCAGAAACATTCTGAATATACTTTGGTCCTTCTCAATATTGGGCAATTCCAAACATATTTTACTTTCACTCAATTACCAAGCATTCTGCAGTAGTGCTTAAAGCTAGAGTTCCAAAGCCAGACCTCTGTGCTTGAGTCTCAGCTTTGCCCTAGGTACTGATGCAATCTTTTCCCCATGTCTTAGCTTCTCATATGTAAAGTGATGGCAATACTACCAACTTATAAAATTAAATGAGCCAAATTTCACAAATAAATTAATACAGTGCTTTTCATATAACCTCTATTTAAATGTTGAACTATAATAGACCACATTAAATGTGAGACACAGAGAGAGAGAGAAAGAGAGAGAGAGTGGTTATAGTCTTGGGATTCACCAATAAATTAATTTGTTTAACAACAGTGTATTAAGCACAACATGTTTTAACATCATACTCTCTCCTGAGGACCCTGAGGCAAGTTGACCACTGTTTATACTAAAATAGGGGCTTTGTTCTATGAAGGAAATTCACCCATGATGAACTCTGTTCCTTAGACATTCTTGTTTTAATTTATACGTTAGAACTAAGTATAACTTACGATGAGAGTGTAACAATTACAAATAAAACAAAACGTTGCCATTTTATTGGCCTTGAGGAAGCAAGAGGAACTAATGAAATCACTGAGAGCATCCTTAACAGGTAAGAAATGTTTTGTTCTTCTTCACAGATTATGACAAGCTGCATGGGGCCAACCCTCTTTGTGATAGACATAAGATAGATAAGCAGCAATGCTTCCCTCCTGAAAGATGTCTGCACAATCTAAAACAATTAATCTTGCTGGAGTGAGTCAGCTCTAATGGTGCTGCCTGGCATGAGTCATTCATCAAAGTCCACCAATCCATCACAGAGAACCTGTCACAGTGCATGGCAGGCCTGCCACTCCTGCCACATGCCTTGAGTCCTGGGATTCCGTCAAAGGCAGAGCAAGTGCTGAGACGTTATTTATATTTGTCTTAAAGGGGAGAATCTGAAGCTATTCATACTCAGTGCTGTGGATTCTAATGAAGATGTCAACTGGAGACTACAGCCTCTCCTGACACAAAGCTCATCTATTTTAACAAATAAAAGTCTGGCAGTGTGTCCTCCTCTCAAACTCAAAAGTCTAGACATAACAGATCGTTCTTGTCAACTTAAGCACATTTTAAATATCTTTCATTAAAAACAAAACAAAACAAAAAGCTTCATTAGCACTGTCACCCTTCTATAGCTATTGCCTTACTTCTCCAATCCCTTATTTTTAAAAATACTTCCTCATTTCTCTTAAATATTCTGTAGTCAGACTTTCACTACCCTCTTGAAATCATTCACCTAGGGCTCATGACATATTTCTTGACATTCTGAACAAACTTTAGCTTTCCTTCTTTTCTTCCAAAAATTGTCTTCACCTCTCTGAGAAAACCTATTGCTTTTCCTTTCACTTGTGTAATCTAACCATGAGGATATGAAAACACACATCTCTTCACCCTAGATGGGGTACAGAGGATAGGTCAAAGTTTGATTACACCACTTTGGTAAACCATGATGTTCACTGGTATTACCTACAGATCCTGCATGAGGGTTATCTCCAGAAGCATGGAAAACTCTCAGCTGATGCAAGTGCCCCTTCTCCACAGCATTGTTTACTGTTTCTACAACCTCCAGGAGGAGACTTATGCATCTTGTAATTTTCAGGAGCTTCCTAAAACATGTAAATTGTTTACTTCCTGAGTCTCATGATCCTCTCCTCTTCTCTGCAGGAGAGGATATTTCAATTCTGAGGAAATTGCTACACAACACCCCTTCTAAATCTCCTTGGCTGTTTATAAGTGCTAGATGTTTAACATGTTCCAAAACTCAGCTTCTTCTCTTCTCTGTATTTCTTTCCCAGGTAATCTCATCTGTCCACTGACTTTATCTGTCACCAATAACAACCACTGTCACAATTTGGTAAATGCCAGCCTAGATGTATCACAAACTGCATATGTTGTATGTGACTGCTATTTGAGGACTCCACTTAAATGAATATGAAGCATTCAAGTTTAACACATCTAAATCAAACTCACATTCTCCCCAAACATGATTATTAGGTGAGATGCAGTAGTACATGCATCAAATCCAAGTACTTTGAAGGCAGAAACAGCAGAATCACCTTAAATTTGAGGCCAACCATACTGAGACTGTCTCAGAAAAAAATTGATTATCTCTAATCTATACCACCCCATGTCCACCCTCACAGTTGCCACCTTCCTTATCCTCACTATATTCCCTATACAACCAGCCAAAAGTCCCATTGTCTTTAACTTCAAAATATCTTATATCGTAAGTTTACCTGCTTTTCCCTTCCCTGGTCCCAGTCATCATCTTGCTGATCCTCAACTATTTTCCTGCCCCATAACTTCATACTTATTGAATTTTCTTTGGACTTCCTTCAGTGTTACACTATGAATCTCCTATCTTCAATTTATTTTCCCACCTAAAAAGGCCATCCCTGATCACCTACCTTCTTCCCATCATTCACATCATTCACTGCATCACTATTATGTTTTATTACAACTTTTACTCATAATTTATGGTACATTTTAATATATATTTAATCAGTGCTTATGTACCTCCCTTAATAAAATATATGCTACGAGGGTAGAAGTTCCATCACATTTGTACATCTCTTTCTCCCCCATTCTTAGAAGAGTGCCTAGTAAATACATTCTAGGGGCTCAATAAATGATGAATAAGTGGAGTTTTTAATGTAGTGCTGGAAATTGAACCTAGAGTCTCATAGGTGCTAAGAATGCATCCTACTATTGATCTATGCCCTATCTCTGAATGTAAGTGTTTTCAATGAAAGCTTTGGTAAACAACCTAATATGATCCTTTCTTACTTTTCATTCCTCTGGTTCCAAACATCCAGGGTTGTCCCCATAGGTATGCTGGGGCTGCAATTCCTATGATGTGGATTTTTTTTGAGGAATATATGGGTGAGTAAAAATAAGTTAAGATGGAGAAGTTGTGAGAAAGCTACTGTAAGGAAAACTGTATACTCATGACATGGAATTCCCCTGGCTTTAATGCACAAGGTGACAAAAAAAAAAAAAAAAAAAAAAAACCCTGGAAAAACAATGAGCTTTTAAAGTGAATAATCAAATATTTATGGCATGTATCTAATAATGATATTCCTGTGTATGACCTCCTGTTACAGTTGCCTTTGCATAGCTGGTACAAAAGGGTTGACCATCAGCCGACAATGGGAGGATATGTTTATTTTGGCTTACATTCTCAATGGGAAGCTTCACAATGGCAGGGAAAAGATAGTAGAACAGAGGCTGGACATCACTTCCTTCTAAGAGCAAGTGGAAAACAGCAATAAGAGAGTGAACAGAGCTGTGGCAAAAGGGATCTGGCTATAATGCCTCAAAGCCTAACCTACTCCAGCAAGGTTCCACCTCCCAGCTTAGGAGCAAGCATTCAAAACACATGAGTTTATGGAAGACATCTAATTGAAACAACCACATTCCTTCCCTGGCCTTCATAGACTCACAACCATCTCAAAATGTTTGACTAGTCCCAACACTGTTCCAACATCCTTATAGTTCAAAGTCTTTTAACTGAGCTAGTAAAACTGAAACACAAGATAAATGCACATAATGGAACAGAGCAAAACTTTCCCTCTCTAAAAGAAGGCATAACAAGAAAAGACTGCACCAAAGCCAGATCTAAAACAAATAGGGAAAAATCAAATTCTGTAATACCATGTGTGGTATCTGAGACCAGGGTTCCAATTCTGTTCCTCTAGCTGGGCTGTCTACTGCCTGGGGAATTTGAGCCAGCAGTTCTCCTTAGCAGCTATCTATAGTCCTAGCATCTCCAAAAGTCTGGGTTCTCCAATTTAACATTCATCCATGGTCTTTGAGAGTCTCCATGCAGGGACATCAACAACTCTACATCACATCACCCATGTCCATCTCCACCAAAATAAATATAAATAAACTCTACAAATCCAATTACCTTCTCTGTCCTTCATGTTTTATACTTCCATAGTACCAGGTGAGATACCAGATTTGTTAATCTAGGGAGAATAAATCCAACACTAAAGAATAGAAAAACATTATCAGCATTACTCTTACTATCCAAATATAGAACCACTAGCCTAATCCTCAAAGGTGGTAATCTCTAAAGCAATTGCTATTGAACTGCACACCAATCCATTTCTTCTAAACTCAACCCTGTTTAAGTTCTTAATACTCAGGCAGAGCAATAATCTCACACAAATTCCTACTAGCCCAGTTCCAACAAAGTTCCTCTTCTCATAAAGTCAAGATTCTACAGTTCATAGTTCATTCTTCATTGAGATCTTTCAACTCTCACAGAGATAGTCCATTAAGCTCTATTTAAGCACTACATGCATCTTAGTCCAGGGTTTCAAATCCTTCACATTCTCCCACAAATTAGTTTCAAAAGACCAAAAGCCATATGGTCTGGTTTCTAGCAGCAATAAGCCCACTCTTCTACAACCAATTTTCTGTTGCAGCTACCTTCACATTTCTGGGACAAAACATCATAACAAAAACAGCTAATTGGAGAAAAAGACTTTGTTTTGGCTTACAGTCAAAATGGGAAACTTCATGATAGCAGGAAAAAGATGGTAGAGCTGACACTGAACATCACCTCATTGTCAAAGCAGGTAGAAAACAGCAGAGAGAGAGTAAGTTTTGTCAAGAGGGAGCTGGCTATAACATTCCAAATTCTAGCCCTAACCATACATCTCCTCCAGCAAGGCTCCACCTTCCAAATTGCTACCAGTTGGGTACTAAGCATTTAAAACTTGAATTTGTGGGGGACATTTGATTCAAACCACCATACACCATAAGCCATATGAACACACCATTCTTCCCTGGACATATGAGTATTATTATTAAAATGCCAAAGGATAGTTTCAACAATTATTCTAAATCTCTCTATCCCTGAACTTCTCAATTATATTTTGTACTGATTTCTAAACCAATCCATGACTGAACTGCTGGCTTTTAAGACTCAGATCTCACCTCTCCACACCATAATTTGTATTTGAAATTCTTCACAACCTTTAATCAACTTATAATGCCACCTTTCTCTGTCCTGCAACACTCTGAAAATCTTCTTGCCTTCCATTTTGCCACAAGAAACTAAAAGTGGGAGCAACTTCCATGGTGGTATACACTTATATAATCACAGAACTCAGAATACTGAGGCAGGAGGGTTGTGAGTTTGAGACCTGTTCTGGCTTTCTAGCAATATATTATCTCAATACCAAAAGAAAAATAGAGAGAGAGAAGAAACGAAGGAATGAAAGAAAGGATGTATTGAAAGAGGGAGGAAAGGAGATAAGGCGAATAAAAACAAGAAAAATAAAACAGAAGCCCAATGAATTAGATTGCCCTCTTTGGACCAGCCCTGGTTGCCTTGAGAGAGGTGGAAGTCTGACAAATTAAAGATAGCTAATTTCTACTTCAGAGGAACTTGAGGCTTTATAATGAGTTTATAAAGTAATGATCAATAGATTTAGTTACAGTCAAACCCTTCTTTTATTCTTTACACAAGTATAATAATTAAGTGAAATAATGCTAAAAGCTTCACTCACTGTTTAGCACATGCTGTAATTATTGGTATACTATTGTAAACTGCCTCAGGAACAGAAGTAATCAGGTTCAGTTGATGAATTCAATCACATTTTCAAAGTATATTAAGTGACTTTTCACAAATGGAGTTGTTCTTTCCTTTCTTCTGAAGAGTCCATATAGTTTTCTTTTTGCAATCCATATATTTTAAGTAAATAAGTATATTTAAAAATTTTTGAAGCTAGGCGTAGTGGCACATGCCTTTAATCCCAGCACTCAGGAGGCAGAGGTAGGAGGATGGCCATAAATTCAAAGCCACCCTGAGACTCCATAGTGAATTCCAGGATTCCAGGTCAACCTGGACTAGAGTGAGACCATACCTACTAAAAACCAAACAAAATAAAAAATAAATAAATAAATAAATGTATTTGGAGTATTTCTATCAGAAAACCTGTTCAGCCAGGCATAGTTGTGCATACCTTTAATCCCAGTTCTTAGGAGGTAGAGGTAGGAGGATTGCCTTGAGTTCAAGGTCATCGTAAGACTACATAGTGAATCAAGGTCAGCCTGTGCTAGAGTGACACCCTACCTCAAAAACAAAAAACAAACTTGTTCAAATCTTTATTTTCAAGAGCTATGATAGAATGCTTAAATTAATTAGTATTTTTTTTTTGGTTTTTTTTTAATTTAATTTATTAGTTTTCTTTTCAGTAAATACAGGCAGTTTGGTACCGTTATTTAGGCTCATCTGTGATCTACCCCCTCCCATTAGACGCTCCTTGTTATTGAAAATGGGTCGTGCATTGTGGAGTTAGCCCCCAGTTATTAGTATGATAAATGTCTCTGAAAATCATGACCCAACATGTAACTCTGACATTCTTTCCGCCCCCTCTTCCGCAAGATTTCCCTGAGCCATGTTGGGTTCATTTTTGGTCTGCTTCAGTGCTGAGGTGTTGGGGGCCTCTGAGTCTCTGGCTCTCTGATTTGGTAGGAGTTGATTTTTCTCTGCATTGATCTCCTTCCCCTTTGTGCTGGTATCCAGTTCACAGGAAAACATCACCCTTGCTTATTTCGCCAGTTGTCCTTAGTTTCAGTTGGGCCCCTTCTGAGGTATGTTGGGGCAGCTCTCTTCTTAGGATCTGCATCTATCTGGAAAAGAGAAGCAGATTCTCCAACGGAGAGTAAGTTAGCACCCGGAAAATTGAGATAACACTTACTTTTTTGATAGACAGTTTGATAGGTGTAGGCCCTCTTATACCCTGTGATTGATGGTAGCTTGATATTGTAGAGTGGGCTTGTGTTTGGGTATGGTTCTGACTTGTTTCCCAGCTCCAGCTAAGGGTCTAGTACCACTGAGTGGATCAGTTAGCCAAATCAAGAGCAATTGATTCCTCACCATGGCTGTGTACCACTATTGCACTTGTGGGAATCAAAGGGTGGAAAACAGTAATCCGGACCCAAACGGCAATGGTACCATAAAATTCTACTTCCTAAAAGACAGACCAAATGACTGAACCTTCACTAGTCCCTTACAGGAAACACCTGAACCACAAGACACTGGAGAGGGTAGGATCAAGACTGACCTAAATCTCCTACGTCTCCCTTCCCTCCCTCTCCCCCTCTCCCCTCTATCTCTCTCCTCTCTAACTCTTATATATTAGTTATCTTTTTCCTCAATTTCTTAATTAGTATTTTTTACCTTGCAAACATGTACTGATAGAACTTTAACAGTTACCAATTAATATTTAACATTAAAAGTCACACCAATTTCAGTGTATCAAATACTGTTTTGTTTTGTTTTTTTAAGAATAAGAAAATAGAGACTAGTGAAAAAGACAACAATAAAATCCAGGTGCTATATCTGATTTATTAAACAGATACCAATACATATGGCATAGTACTATTAGAAGTGGGCCAATTAACCTGGCCTATGGTAGAGATATCATTGAAGTTGTCTCATTGAGAAGTCAACAAAGCAAACAAAAATGAAGTGGTGAGCAAGTGGAACTGACATGTGCTCGCAATACAACTTCGTGATAATAGGCAGAGTGGGAAGCATGAATGAATTAAAAACACAAAAAGTGAACAAAATAATCTGGAAGTTTAAATTACTTCCAACATTGTTGAACTAGGTATGCATGTAAAGGGAAGGCATGAGCCCCACATTTTCTGTCTTAATTTCCCTCTTGTTAAACTGACAATTTTATCTCGATTTTCTCAAAATAATGAAGGGAAAGAATCACAATCCTCATGATTTTTTCACATTCTTTGAAACTGCTCAACATACAAGTCAGCTCTTTCCCAGCAAAGATCATGACAAGAACATTAGTGAAGAGTGCAGAGCTCTTCAGAACTTAAGAATGCCTTACTAGGAGAGTTGCGCTGTGAAGTTTTCTCAGTTCCCTGTGCACCTGATGAAGCCTCACATCAACATCTGACCACTTCCTAGAAGTTCCCAATTTGTCATAGCTCCAGAAAATGATGTGAGAACCATAAAGAAGCCTTTAGCTCTGAAGCTTGCTCATGTCCGGGAAATAGCCCATTCCTAAGTCATTCATTTTGGCACAGGAATTCCCAAAATAATGCAAAACCTAATTCTTATGCTATGGCTCTCTGTGATGGTTTGATTCAGGTGTCTCCCATAAACTTAGGTGTTCTGAATGCTAGGTTCCCAGCTGATAGAGATTTGGGAATTAACACCTGCTAGAGGCAGGGTATTGCTGGGGGGGATTGGGGGGACGGGCTTATGGGTATTATAGCCAGGGTCCTCTTGCCAGTGTTTGGCACACCCTCTTGTGCCTTTTATCCACCTGAAGTTGGCAAGGGGGTGACGCCCACCCTCTGCTTATGCTGTCATTTTTCCCCGCCATTGTGGAGCATCCCCTCAAGTCTGTAAGCCAAGATAAACCCTTTTTTCCCCAAAGCTGCTCTTGGTCAGGTGATTACTGCCAGCAATGTGAACCTGACTGCAACAGTGATGTTGGTACCGGGGAGTGTTGTCATTTGCTGCTACATACCTGTGTGTGGCCTTGGCCTTTTGGAGCTGATTTTCAAGAGGAATGTGGGAGGATTTGAAAGTGGCCTCAGAGATGCCTTTCAGTGTTATAAGTACAGTTTGATGGACTATTCTGGTCAGAGTTGAAAGACCTGAATGCAATAAGAACTATGGGCTGAGGTTTGGTTTATGAGGGTGAGAAAGAACTTTGCCTGGACTGGACTTGAATCAGTTTGTGTGAGAGGATTGCTGTTATGCCTGTGTCCTGAGGACTTGTGCAAGGTTACTTTGTGTAAAAACAGACTGGTGTATGCAGAGGGATATTGCACAGAAAGAAATGTTTAGGCCAAAACTGCTGTCTGTTCAGCTGCAATTGAGAGATTACAACCAGCTGACCTGCATTGGGGCAACATGAAAAATGTAGACTCTTTTGAAGGGACCCGAGTGCTCAAGGAGTGTCCTATTCTTCAAAGTCTGCTTATTCATGCCTGGATAAACAAATTGGTACCCTACCAAGTATTATGGAGTATTAAAAATGCAAGAAAGAGAGGGTCATTGAATTTGTAATATGGTCTTGTGTTTTGGAAATAGCCCTGTGCAGTGTGTAGCAGGTTTGCTGGGTGACTGACTGCATGGAGACCCAGTGGAGCTATGAGGATGAACCATGGGTTGCAGTAGAGACCCAGTGGAGATGCCAGGACCATGAGATGGCTGCTAAGGAAAGCTTCTGGGCCCCAGATGAAGTTTCCCAGGACTGTGAGAAGCATAGCTGGAGGGGCAGAATTGGAACTCTAAAGACTTCTTGCTGATTAGAATTGGAGACTTGTCACCAGCTAGAGTTGCTGGACTTGAAGATAGAGTTTGATGTTTTCTTTTTGTTTTTGGCATTATGGCTCAGTTAAAAGACTTTGGATTTGGGCTAGAGAGATGGCTTAGCAGTTAATCGATTGCATATGAAGCCTAAGGACAAATGTTCGAGGCTCCATTCCCCAGGACCCACGTTAGCCAGATGCACAAGGGGTCACAAGCATTTGGAGTTCGTTTGCAGTGGGAGGCCCTGGCACGCCCATTCTCTCCCTCTCTCTCTCTCTCTCTCTCTCTCTCTCTGTCTCTCTACCTGCCTTTTTCTCTGTTACTCAAATAAAAAAAATAAACAATTTTTAAATTTTTTTTAAAAAGACCTTGGATTATGGGGATCCTTGTACATCATTAGGATTGACAAAAACTTTGGGGACTTTTGAAGTTGGACTGAATGCATGGTATTTTCTATCATGTATGGTTCACAGTTTATTGGGGCCAGAGGCTGAATGTGGTGGTTTGATTCAGGTGTCTCCCATAAACTTAGGTGTTCTGAATGCTAGGTTTCCAGCTGATGAAGATTTGGGAATTAACACCTGCTGGAGGCAGTGTCTTGTTGAGGGTGGGTATATGAGCATTATAGTCAGTGTCCCCTTGCCAGTGTTTGGCAAAATATCATGTTCCTGTTGTCTACCTGATATTGGTCAGGGGATGATGCCTATCCTCTGCTTATGCTGTCATTTTTCCCTGCCCTCATGGAGCTGCCCCTTGAGTCTGTAAGCCAAAATAAACCCTTTTTTATCCTGCAAAAGTTGCTCTTGGTCAGGTGATTTCTGCCAGCAATGTCAAACTGACTGCAACACTCTCCTTCATGGTAGGTATCACACAGATACCAGCTACCCAGCCTGGTGGTTCTTATGATAGGGGTGTACTAGAGCCATGTGCTTAGCAAGTCTACTGCATCCCTACATTACACCTCATATCCTAGACTAACAACTGAACCCCAAAGTGGACTAAAATCTACTAACATAAGATCTCTAATATACATTAAGTTTCTTATAAACCTCACAGATGCACACTTTATCAGTCAAACTAGAAAAACACACTAACTTGCACCAGGAAAGTCTAATATAAATATTATAAGTAGTAAAAACTATGAAGCAGCAAGGAGAATATGGAAGATAACAAAGGAATAAAGTCAGATGGACATCTCTTCAAATCTGGGATTCACACAGTGTTGGAACTCAATGCATAGCAAAGAAGTTTAATGGATTTCCCCGCCCAAACTGAGTCACAATTGCTGTGTAATCAGGAAATTCTCCACTCTAGTGCAAGGAAGCTGACACCTGATATTTGCAGCCAGAACTAGAAGCCAGAAAAATATCCCTCTCTAATACAGGGCACTTGAGACCAGCAAGCAGGGGGCAATGGCTGAAAGGAAATATCTTTCCAATGGGCACGTTCACTGCAATACTTTCTGGGAATCTGCTCCACAGGATGCCAGTAACACTAGACCGGGAGCCCTACCCAGGACTGCCAAGGAAACTCCATGACTATGAGATGTCGCAAGTACGTGCTACTGGCAGCCATGCCTTGGGAGCAAGGAGAAGCATCTGGAAGCACAATGCACCCAAGAAAAGTCCCTTTATCCTTAATGTTGCTGCAGTGCCCCCTACTGACAAAGTATAATGTCATGTGAACTGCAGAAAAGGAATGAGTGGACTTGGAGTTGAGAAGCAAAAAAGAAAAATCATCACCAGACCATCCCTTTTGCTTCTATATTTAGCCCTTTAATCTATTTGTGCTTCCATACAACAGTAAAACAACTTAATTTATACTTCAAAAATTAAGTTATTCCACTTAAAAGTAATGAAGTTCTTTTTCTCCCTGCAAAGTAGAGAGAGGCATATTCCCAGTAATCACTGGGTCCATGGTTATAATTAATTATAATAACTATTGTTATAATACAATTTATGTAGCCATTAATTATTCCTCAAGTTCTGTCATTATCCCACCGAATATGCTGTTACCTAAAGTCTAATATAAACTCACCAACTAGTACAGAAATGTTAATGGAAAGAGAAAAATGATTAATATATGCAAGTATTGCCAATAGAAAAATATTTTTTAAAACACTATGGTTCTTGTTTATGCAATTGGCAAGTGGATGGTAGTTGATATTGATGACTTCCTTTTTCCACTATCCCTTATGCGTTTGCCTTTGTATCTTTCCCTGGGAGAGTAACTCAGAGTTTCATTCACAAAAGATCTGAGTCCTCAGTCATCCACCATTTTGTGGCCATTGCTGCTGTTGTAATTCTCTATTCATTTTTACTTCTGGGCATGGAAGCAGTAAGAGGTACCTTAGACTTCAAACATTCTCCTATTGTTTCTCCTTGATAATTGGACTCAATCACTATAACCAGAAAAGTAACTTCCCTTTTCTTTTGACATGTTTCTCCCAATGGGATAAGAAGTCCAAATGGGACAAGTGGCAATCTCAACTTCCAATTCAGTGGGCTCATAAGTTTACACTGATGGGCCTCTTGTGCTGCATCCTCCTTAGAGACTAAGATCTGCACACAGGCAGAAGTCTTGAGTTACAGGGACAGCAAGCAAATGTTCTGTGAGTTGGTTATGATGTGTTATCTTGAGAACCTGACAATTCTGCCCTTTAATCATAAGAACTATAAATTCTGGGTATAAAGAATAGTTTTACATTCAACACATACATTGAAAGCAAAAGTCTCACTCTTTCCCAGTCTTGTTTTCCAAATAAAACCATAGCTACCTAGTCTAGTAACTCATGCCACTCTGCAGTTAGATCAGCCACTTCTGAGTGATGGAAATGTGGCAAGGTAAACTCTAACATAATCTCATTGATGTATTGCTTTCGTTTTGAAACAGATTACTGGACCAGACATAGGATGTGGAATATGATGATGAGGACAAGTTATTCTGTGGTTGTTTGATAGAAATATTACAGGGAAAAAAGACAAATCTCTCTAGAATATGTACATTACAAACGTCTGACCTCTTCAGAATGGTACATGCCCTGTGTAATTAATCTGCCACCCAGGTCTAGCTCATAACCCTGGATATGGTTCTATGCAGAGGGCATAGTGTTCCTCAATTGTCAATGGATGACAGACTCATCAGTAGTGTTGATCAGGTCAGCCTTGGTCAGTGGGTACCTTGGAGTTGAGCCTACACATAGTCTCCACTCCTGACATGTTGATCACTTTGTCTGTAGAGCCACTGAACAAGTAGTGTGGAGTCAGCACTAGAAATCACATGTCATCTCATCTATCTGATTGTTAAGATAGTTGCCTCCACTGGGTATTGATGCACAAACAAACATCTTTACAGTTTGTGTTCAAGCATTTCCCAACTTGTTTGTCTTTGAATGCCATTCCAAGTCCTTGATCACGCTGCTAAATCATTAACCATTAGCAATTACACATTAACTAGCATACATATGTACTTCTGACTGTCTCTTACTCAAGAAATAGTAGACATCCAAAGCAGTTACATTAGAATAATGTAACAACACTCCATATTTAATCTAGCTATGAGACTCCATTGGTCCTGACTCCCAGGCCTTGCTACTTGCAGGGCTGAATCTTAGCAGGTTTCACTGTCACCTTTCAATTTAATACTTAGCAATCTCTCATTCACCCGAGATTGAGTTCTAGACTTAAGCATACTTCTATGCCTCCCAGCATGGCAGGAATCTCAAATTTAACTGCTCCTATCCCACCCAAGGAGATCAGCCCATGGGATTCCCCAAGTTGATGACCAGGTAACATTATCCACAAGTATAATCACATTAGTCATGCTTGAACCTTGATGAGTGAGACAGACGAGGAGGATCTGAAAACGAAAGTCATTCACTAACTCCTGCTGTTGCTATTCCAAGGCACCAGGATGCCTGGCATTCTCTCAGGAAACATCTCTGAAGACAAAAGCTGCTTCCTTCACCTACATTTTTAAAACCTAAATTCAACTGAGAGGAAGTCAGGTAGCTTTGTTAGGTAGTTTAGGGTGACTGAGCTCCAAAAGTAAAAAGAAATATCCTTAAATTTACCCTTACAATCTCTACTTTACTAGAGATCAGAGAAGGACCTCTCCTTTCCTTATCTCTTGTTTAAAGGAGTTCCTTAGAGCTGCTTTTCCATAAACAACCTGAGCCCCAACTGGGAGTGAATGCCCCTTTCCTAGAATTTAAATCTGATCCATCTGGGCATTGTCCTTGGTTAAGCTCAGCCCCCAAAATTGGCTTCATGGCTGGCCTCTTCTTGAGCCAGCCCCTAGCCAAGACCAACTAGCCCTTACTCTGGATCACCTGGGCCTGAAGGTAAGGCTCACCACAATGAAATTTATAAGTAGATGCTTACCAGGTGGGCAGGACTCTCTTGTTTGTTGGCTGTTCATCTCTCCTGAACTCCCATATTCCTTTCCTGGGCTGAGGGATTCCCCACCCCCCACTCCCCCATTGGCTCTCCATCTCCCTCTGCCCTCCACATGGCAGGAGCTCTCTGTACTTTCTTCTCTTTCCTCTCTAAATCACATTTCATGGTTCAGGTCCATGCTCATGTCCCACATGGTTCTTGGACCACATGGGTATATCCATTTTCATTCCCCCAGTTGATGGACCCTCCCTCTCCCTTGTATATTCCTGAATAAAATTGTAATGGTTTAGAAATTGTCATTCTCAATCTGGTTTATCCAATTCTTTGGTTAAAAATATATAAAAACTTGGGTTTGGAGTTCAAGGACTTCCCTGAACTCCCAACACACTGTTATGTATTCTAGCTGACAAATGAGTTTCATTTATTTTCTTCCCCGATATCTCAGTTTCCTCTTTTTCCCTTCAGTTTTATTAATGGAATTTATTCAATAAAGCATTAGCACATACTCTTTTTGATCAAGTTCTGCTTTCTATATACCATATGTCTTAGCTCTTTTTTTGAAAGATGTCATGATGAATCTTGTATATTTTATTTGATACTTTTCCTCATATTTGTTATTAATATTGAACTTTCATAAATTAGGTTTTTTGGTTTAGTTTTGTTTTGGAGACAGGGTCTTTTACTCTAGCCCAGGCTGGCCTCTAACTCACAATGATCCTCCTACCTCAGCCTCCTGAGTGTTTGGATTACAGGTGTAAGCCCCCACACCCAGCTTCCATAAATTAGTTTTATTTAATGTATGGACACCCAGATTGTACTTTAAATTTTAATTCCATAATTTATTTCAATTGCCATATTATATTAATTTATAAGTTAAGCCTACCTTCCTGACAGAAGAAGAGATTCACAAAATATATAAATTAAATCACATGTATTATCATAGGTGTTTTTAAACTCAGAAACAATTTTTTAACAAACTAGCAAGCCATTAAGGCACTTAAAAACAACTGTTCTTCCCCAATACACCCAATGGTCTGACCCACTGGTATTTATTGAGTAGCTAATTACAATGCTATAATTTGCTTCTTCTGGCCAGAAATGGAAAACCCAGATGCCAAGGTGAAACAGATTTGTCCTTTGGTAGAAGTTACAGCAGCTGTCTACTTGGCACATTCCTTAGGGTGCTTTGAAGTTGCCTAGGATTCAGACTTCATGACCTCAATCCTATAGAGCCTTCAGAAGTCTGTGTTTTATGCATGCGAAACCCAGGTAGTTTAATTAAAATAGTAATATGCATATTACATGATCAATTGACTTTCTGATCTATAGACATGAAACATATAATGAAAACTACAAACCACAGGACCAAATAAAGCACCAAGGTTTCTTTATGACCCAGAAACTGTGATCTACACATGGAATTTAGAAATGAAAGTTTGAGCCAGATATTGTGCAGTCCTGTAATCCCAGTACTTATGAAACAGAGGCAGGAAGATTGCTATAAATTTGAGGACAATCTGAGAGCCTACATATATATGAATGTATATAATGTATGCATATTTGTGCATGCATGTGTATTTAATATATATATATGTGTGTATTATATATTATGTTATATTTTATATATAATACATATTTATATATGTATAGCAAGTTTTAGGCCAGTCAGGTTTACATAATAATGAATGAGTGGAAGAGGAAAGGGAAGGTGGGAGGTTGTATTTTTGAACTGGCTGTCTCTAGACACCTAACGATGCATTGATAGGACTGTGTGGATGAGCAGCTGGGATGGGCTGTTTTCATCCTATTGCCCAGCTTGCCATCACACAATCAGCTGTGATATCCTGAACCCTCCATGTGGTTATTCTCCATTATTGACAAGAAATTCCTCTGATATCTCTTAAAATATAGCTATAATTAAGAGACATTTTTACATTTTCCCATTAGGCACCAATGTCTCGTTCTTAAAGGCCACTGGAAAATGCTAATGATCATTGCTTTTATAAAGAGTGTTGCTTGCATTCTAAGAAGGAACAACTAACAAGGCAGGCAGATTGATAGGATTTTGTACTGAGGAAAAGATTTTCAAAAGTTCTCCAGGCTTTGAGAAAGGGTCAGGCAGAGCTCCCTAAAAGTAGGCAGTTTTCCCATCTTTCTGTCAATAACACTTTAGCATGCTGAGTTATCTTATCAAGCAGATGGAGGACCCGCATCATTATGACCAGTGTTGCCGATCATGCAGACGGTTCATGGAGACAGTTCAGTGCCTCTGCTCCTCAGAGATGGCTCTGTTCTCTTTCCATTCACCCCTTTGCCTCATGAATTCTTTACTCCCCATGTCAGGAGGGAAATATCACTGGGGACCTTAGAGAGGAAAAACCAACTTTAAAGATGCTGATTTTGTTGAAATAGCAGAATTGTTATCAAAATTATTATCAAATGCCTACTAGTATTGCTGCCAGAATTCATATAGTTAAGATTTTTATAGTTAAGATTTTTAACTCAATCATAAATTTTCTTCAAATTTAAGTTTTTGAAGCCTATTTAGCCTTTCGATTGAAGTATATGTCTTTTTAAGAATTTAAAAATCAGCTTATAGCAAAATTTAAGAATTTTTTCCTGAACCTCATGGACAAAATACTTTTCCCACAAAATGGATTTTATAAATCATTTAAATTTAATTTGGAGATCCTTTTAATTTTAATTTAGGTGGAGGTTCGTGGTCTTAAGCTGAAGCTTATTTTATTCATAGATCACAGTCCATAAAATAAATATTTCTCAGTAAATAAGTTAGTTAAATTTTTTATGACAATTAAAAATCTAGGAAATCATGGAAAAACTTGTGAAATATAGTATGTACATGTGAACTATTTTTTTAAGGCTAAGAAAAATGGAATCTTGGTAAGTGAGATATAAAATAGTTGTAAGGATTTTGTCAATACTTGGTTTTTGCACTAGGCAAAACAAATATAAAATGTTAACCAAGGAAACATGTACTTTATAAGATTAGTTATAATATGTAGGTTGTAAAATTAATCTCTAGCAACAAATATTAAGTCACATAGTTGATGTATTTTTCTTTCCATAAATACTAGTATTTTTGGAAATAGAAAAAAATTTAATACTTAGAAACATTGTTTCAACTTGTACACAAACACTTCAAAACTTCAACTGTGTCTCTGAATAATAATTATGATCTATCTAATGTTCATTTATACCTTCACCTAAACCATTCATGTAGTGTATACCAAAGGTTTTCAAAAAAATATGTGACGAGATTGTTAGCCTAAAGTTCTGTTTTCCCAGAATTTTCAATAACTAGCCTGTTAACAACAGAAGAGAACTATTCACACTACATTAAGCTCACATTTAAGAGAGGAAGACATCATTCTTTGTCAACCTAGTATAATCTATTCCAAAACAGTGACAAGCTATAAGGTAAATAAGTAACTCTAACATGGAGCCACCAAGGTAGCCATTGTCTGATTGCTCTGGATAATTGGTTTGGTATGGGGATTTGCTTACATAGATTGGATTCAGATTTTTTTGTCTTTCTAGCTGAAGCTGTTTTCATTCACACTTGGAGTCCTCCATCTGTCGATAAAGCCTGTTAGCTCTCCACCTCACTGGCTCAGAGGTGTTAGTTTTCCATCTGGTAAAGCCCTAAAGAGAACCCAATACTCAGGGAAGCGTGAATCCTGTGGGTGCTCACAACTCTAGGGCTTGTGTCCCCAAAAGGCACAAGGTCTCAAGAGTCAGCACATGTTAAAGGAGTACAATATGAGTGTGCGTATGGCGTCCTCTACACTAGAGAAGACACCTAGTGTAAGTTGAAGCAAAACACTGAACAAAACTGTTGAACAAAAAGGGACCCTCTGGTGTCAATCACACCCCACATCTCACCACACACACACACACACACACACACACACACACACACTGACATGCATATACACTCACATGCATACTGTCCTTCCATTGTTCCTTTCTCTTAGACTTGCTTCCATTTCACTCCTAATTAATTAATAAGGAGTCTTCATTTCAGTATCTGCATATTCCCTCACAATCGCATGCGACAAATTAGAGTTCATTAGGAAGTTGGAACCAAAGAAAAATAATGATATAGAAAAAAAAAAAACAGAAGACTAAATAAATAGTGTTTCTCAAAAATACATGTCATACTCTTCCTTTTAGAGGTAAGTTCTACAATAAATATTGAGTATCTTAGCTAAAAGAGAAAAATATACAGAACCAATGATGCTCACAAGTTTTTGTTGTTATTGTTATTGTTTTTTAACTGTTGACTTGATTGGGGGAAATAGAAATCTCTGCTATTGAGATTTGAAAGAAAGAGTCATGGAGTTTCATTACAAAAGACAATGCATGAAGTAGAAACTGTACCTTCATAGCATCCACTAAGTACCTCCAATCAGTTCCAGGGGACTATTTTCAATAATGACTTTCAGTAAACTAACAGCAAAGCTTTGCAATCTAGGTCAACAAAAAATGAAACAGTATGACTAAAATTCACAGCTTTCTGTTGACTGCATCAACTCCAAACCAAAAGTATCAGTAATTTTTAATTCAATCCCTAGAAAGTACCTGACTGTAGTTCTTTCTTTTGCCCAGTTAAGATCCATATGCCTTGCTAGTTATCTAACAGGGTTGACATCATTTTGGGCTATAAGAAAAGACTAGCAGGGCTGGAGAGATGGCTTAGCGGTTAAGCGCTTGCCTGTGAAGCCTAAGGACCCCGGTTCGAGGCTCGGTTCCCCAAGTCCCATGTTAGCCAGATGCACAAGGGGGCACACGCGTCTGGAGTTCGTTTGCAGAGGCTGGAAACCCTGGCGCGCCCATTCTCTCTCCCTCTATCTGTCTTTCTCTCTGTGTCTGTCACTCTCAAATAAATAAATAAATAATTTAAAAAAAAAAAAGAAAAGACTAGCAGAAGTAGTTCAACATTGTTTGAAAGCCCTTAAACGTCTTAAGAATGAGGAAAAAGGCAAAAGAATAACCACTTATAGGATAACACATTTCTAAGTTAATTAACAATTCTGGATCTAATCCATATATTCACATGCATAGGGATATGAAATAAAAGACACAGTTTTCTAGGGTGAAAGATAAGCTTCAAATCATTTTAGCCTCAAAAAATTTTAAGGAAAGCATCACTTGGCATTTTCTTGTTGGTTTTATAGTCTTAGCTTTCCTAGTTGATTTCCCTCACCCCCCCCCCCCGCACCAAGCAACTAAGTTTTGCTGACATAAAAGGTGTAAATCCTTTTTCTCTTATTCAGCCCTATGACCCCTGTACTGGCTTCAGCCTCAAGTAGACTCCCTCATTCTGACAGGATAACACATTTCTAAAGTGACATTCTCTGGGTGATGAAATGCTTATGAAGCACCCAGGAATATATTCTACCAATTTAGGAAATCCAAGAGAGGGTATGTTCCTTAATTGTAACAGGGAAAAAAAAATGTAAGCCTAATTATAATTGGTACAATTTAAATCAAACGCCCATAATGAGACAATCACATAGGGCAAATACATAAACTATTTAGCTAATTCTATTCAATATGCTTATGCCTGAAATAGTGAGCAGTGAAGATGGTAATTTCAGTTAAGCCTTATACATGAGGGATCAGAAAATTATGGTTCTCAGGTTGTCTGCCTGCTTTGTGAATAAAGTTGTATTGAATCATAGTTGTGTATATGTTTATACAATATGCGGGTTTGCTTTTAGGTTACACTGGCAGATGAGCAGTTATCACGGGACCATCACTCACTAAACTAAACTATTAGCTGTTTTATCCTGTAATAGCTTGCCAACATAGACTACAAAAGGGAAGAAGTGGTTTCAAAAGAAATTATAACTATTTAAAAATATAACTGGAAAAAATTTTTCACAGGTAAAATCAATATAGTACCTCTACAATTAAATGTTTATAGAAGATATACCACCAAAAATAAATTAGTACAGTCAACCAGATAGAAAGCAGAGGATATCTAGTAAAGTAATATTTGAATTTCAAAATTATTTTTCTAATGTCATATTAATTGATGAGTTTATAATAATTATATATATACACAGACATGTGCAAACTTCTTTATTTTTAAGAGAGAAGCACTGGAATCAACCTCACCCAAAGTGATATCAAAGTATTGTTATAAAGTTAAGAAACAAGGGAAGAGACTTGGCTGATAGTGGCTAAAGCAGGCTATGTTGGTTTAGACCCATGGTGAACAGTGAAACAAGTAGTTAGTATTCTCTTAATTCTCAGCATAAACTTTTATGAAGTAAAATTTTACAGATGAACTTCAAGATAACAAAGGAATTTGTCTTGGCCATAAATGTCATAAAACGTTCTGAATTAATGCCCCTTTTCATCATGTAACATGGGTTTTACCATGAAAACTCAGTCTCTAAATTCATTCTCCTTTTTGTCAAGTGACACTATATTTTATTTCTACCTTCGCTGGTACATTCTATACAAAGGTGAAAGCCAATTATTACTTTTGACATGCAGTTGAACCTTTATAAGCTTTTGAAGAAGAGTGTGAACATTAATATGGAAAGGGTACCTGAGCTCTGAGGTAATACATTCTGTGTTTCAATATATCACACTTCAATTTGAGAAATAGAAAGCATACCTGTGGAGGGGCGTGGGGAACAAAACAGTTGGTTTAGGTCTAAAGGAAAAATTTCACATGTATGGTTAGGTGAAAAGATAGACATAAGTCATGGAGCTGAGACAAGAGAGTCCTTCAGATAGCCCAAATCCTGTTTTCAGACTGTGTAGAATGTCATTGTATTATAAAACCCTGGCTCTAGCTCTAAGTACAAAACAAAATCTTCTCTAACAGTCATGCAATCAATCAAAGGACATTAAGAAGTCTCAAAAAAGACCTAGATATGAAGAAACTGAGGAAGTTTCAGCTGTATTTTAGTAGCTGTGTTTCCTCATAGAATTCTCTTGACACACAGAATTGTGTTTAAATATTTCCCAGGCTGCACATAGGTCATTCTTACTGTATCCAAAGCTATGGCAAAGGGCATTTTCTCACATATGTGCAATATTGAAGGTCTGCACCAGCTTCATTGAAATACCACTTACATTGTTCTTTTACCAAACCTCCCTTTTGTGGACTTTTCTAGAGGGTCATGAAAAGAACTGTGTTCAAAGAGAGACCTGATACACTGATTTTAGAGGAAAACAGGGCCATCTTACCCCATTAATATGCCACCCACTTCATGAATAAAAGGAAAAATTGCTTTAAAATCCACAATGCTGAAACCACTGTGCCCCTATCCCATCTATAGGGAGCCCATTTATAGTCAGCTCCAAAATGCAGGGATGAAGTTCCACACGGACAGTTTATGGGAGGAATGGATTTATTTCAAGCTTACAGGTCCAGGCGAAGTTCCATCAATGGTAGAAGCAGCTGCTTGCGTCCATACACCCAGGCAGAATGAAATAAAAACGAACAGCCAGCACACACATCACACACACACACAAGCTTAAACCTGCCAGAGTTCACCACAGCATAGCTCTCACATACCTTTGGACTGGAATCATATCTAAATCTGTTCCCAGTAACATGCACCCCCAAGCAGACTGCTGGAGATTTAAAAAGGAAGTTTAACCTTAATAAAAATACCTGAGGCTATGGGGGACATACATTCAAACTACCACACCACTCCACTCTCTCACTGGAGAATTTGCTTTGCTATATGAACCTGCTTAAGTGGTCTGTGTCTCTCTACTAAATTCTTTCCTTCAAAAAACAGAATGAATTCCCCCACAACAATATGAACACTATTTCAACATTTAAAATTTTATTATAAAACACTTCAATCATATGAAAAAGAACTGGTGTCATTTTGTATCCTTGTCCTAGCTTAAACAGTTATCAAGATATTTCAAATTTTACCTTGCATGGATTACATCAAAAAATTCAGATCTCATGTAATTTTATCCATTAATTCTACAAAAATGTATTGATTAAAAATAAATCTGGTTTAAAAACCCATATAGTTACAATAGCATTATTATCCCTAAAAAATTACTAAATTCATATCACTAAATACTATTCATTGATCATATGACTCTGATCATGTCATACATATGTATTTTACATATATGTGTTCATAGAATAACTATTTGTCCTGAGAAGTAAAAGAAAAAGGATTTTGTTGGGTGAATCTACATGATAATATTTTACATGCTGCTTTTTCCTTGTATTTTAAGTAAACTGGAAGTGTATCTTAAAAACTTGATCACATTTAGGTTTAATTACTTTTGGCAATAATAAAACCTACAAAGTATGTGTTTTGTCTCCCTACTGACTTTCACCAACAAACACATAATTTGATTGCTTCTCTTTCCATGGCATGGCAGAGACTGACTCATAGGTTCAGCTGCTGTCAGCCTGACTCATGCACTGGCAAGTGTGGAATCACTTTTAAGAGCACTGATAAACTCCCAGGAAACAAGTTGGTCTAGTTTCAAAAAGAACTTAAATATATATATTTAAGAGGAGAGGTGAAGAAAACCTGAGGGTTAAGTAGTGTGACTTGAGAGGACCACTTTTATGAATTATCCTCATTAGTGTACTGAGAAAAACAGTTCCATTGAGGTACCTCCCCATTAGCAGTACCTTCAATGTTCCCAAACTTCCTCCCATTGTTTCACCAATGGACGTTTGCCAGTTTTAGTAACTTACGCAACTGATACTATTCCAGACAAATAGACTTCTTGGTCTGGGATGATATTCCAAGAAGTTAGTGATTACTGTCTCTTGAAAATACTTTTAAAGATGCTCTAAAATAAGTGTTGCAGTCAGGCTTGTACTGCTGGTAGAAATCACCCAACCAAAAGCAGCTTATGGCAAAAAAAGAGGTTTATTTTGGCTTACAGGCTTAAGGGGGACGCTTCATGATTGCAGGGAAAACGATGGCATGAGCAGAGGGTGGACATCACCCCCTGGCCAACATAAGATGGACCACAGCAACAGGAGAGTGTGCCAAAACAATGGCATGGGGAAACTGGCTATAAAGCCCTTAAGCCCGCCCCCAACAATACACTCCCTCCAGGAGGCATTAATTCCCAAATATCCATCAGCTGGGAACCTAGCATTCAAAACACCTAAGTTTATGTTAGATATCTGAATCAAACCACAACAATACATTATACTGGTAAATTGTCATGTGCTGTGGCAGCTTACTGAGAGCTAGTTCACAAGCAAAAAGACCTGAGTTGGAACCTTAGTAACCAAAAATAAATAAATATTTTAAAATGCTAGGATAGTGGTATGTGCCTGCAATCTCAGTAAGGGGAGGTGTAGAGAGGAAGATCCCTTGGGATCACTAGCCAGCCAGTCTAATTGGTGAGCTCCAGGCCAATGAGAGATCCTGTCTCACAAAAGATGGATTAGAATTCTAGGAACAACACCTGAATTTCTCCTGTGGCTTCCACATGCATGCATACTGTTGTAGTTACCTTCCCATTGCTGGGACAAAACACCCATCCAAAACCAGGTAAGCTGATGGGAGGAAAGGATTTATTTTTGTCTTACTTGCTCAAGGGGAAGCTTCGTGATGGCAGGGAAAACAGCAGAAGCTACACATCACTTCCTGCCAGAGCAGGTGGAAAATAGCAGCAAGAGAGTTAGCTGGGCTCTGGCAAGGTGGAGCTGGTTATAACACCCTAAGGGCCAGCCTGAGCCATACACCTCTTCCAGCAAGGTTTCACTTCCCAAACTGACACTAGCTGAGGACCAAGTACTCAAAACACATGACGTTATGGAGGCCATCTGATTCAAACAACCACATTCTGCCCTTTGTCCCCATAAACTCACAACCATCTCAAGACATAAAAATTCATTCCATTCAACATTAACAGTTTCCCACAGGTTTTTTTTTTTTTTTAATCAAACTCAGCACTGTTTTAAAGTCCAAAGTTCAAGGTATTGTCTAAGACTCAAGACAGTCACTTGACTATTAGCCTATAAAATCAAAACACACATTCAATATACATAATGGTACAGAGTAAACATTCCAACTAAAAAGAAAAGCATAACAAGAAAGATTGAACCAATGCAAGGTTTAAAACAAGCAGGATAAATATTGAATCCTGCTGGTCCATTTTTATCTGGCATCTGGAACCTGCAATGAAGTCCCTTGGGCTCCAAATTCTCCTCCTCCTGCAGGGTTACCCATAGCCTGGGGAAAACTCCATCCTGAACTGGCAGCTCTCCTTGGCAGCTATCCCATAGTCTAGGTATCTTTAAAAACCTGGGTTCTCCATGGAACCCATGGTTCATTCTCATGGCTTCATCAGGTCTTCATGCATCCTGCCTTATATGGCCTAATGGCCATTACAAAAAAAAAAAAAAAAATTCAAATCCAATGACTTCTGCTTTCCAGCATTTGTTACACTTCCATAACACCAGTTAGCCTACCAAAATTGTTAATCCAAAGGGAATAAAGCCAACTTGAAAAGCAGAAAAAGTCCTTTAGCACTCATCCTACTTCTCAATGTAGAATAGCTGGCCTAATTTCAATGGTGGTAATCTCTCAGACACTTGAAACTGAAGCAAGCAGTCTCTGGCCTAATGTTTTCATTTCTGTCTGTGCCATATCATGTTCACACCAGCCCATTTCTTCTAATCTCATCCCTGCTCAAGTTCTCACTATGTGAGCAGAACACACCTAGCCTGTCACACAAACTGTCTCTAGCCCAGTCTTGACAAAGCTCCTCTTTTCCTTTCATAAGGCAAGCCTTACAGCTCACAGTTATTTCTACATTTAGGTTTTTTCAAACTTCTATAGGAATGGTCTATCAGGCTCTGCTTATAGCACTGAAAGGCATCTCCTAGCACAAAGTTACAAGTCCATCCATATCCCTCTCACAACTCAGTTCCAAATAGTAAAGCTACATAGTTAAGTTTCTAGCAGCAATGGCCCTACTGTTCTGTAGTAGTTCTGTGGTAGACTCGAAATTCTGCTGTAGTTACCTTCACATGGCTGGGACAAAACACCTGACCAAAAGCAGCTGATGGGAGAGAAGGATTTATTTTGGTTTATAGTCTCAAGGTGAAACTTCTTGATAGCAGGGAAAAGATAATAGAGCATAGACTGAACATCTCCTTGACAGACCAAGTAGAAAACGGCAGCAAGAGAGTGAGCTTGGCTCTGGTAAGGGGGAGATCATAACACTCAGAAGCCCACCCCCAGCCACATACCTTCTCCAGCAAATCTCCCAAATATCCACCAAGTATTCAAAACACATTATTTTATGGAGTCTTCTCATTCAAACCACCACACACATGCATGCACACACCCCCACCCCCATGCAGGACTTGCACATTCACAATGAAGATATAAAGGAAAATAATAATGATATATGATAATGATATAATAATAATTCCTTACCAAAAAGTACAACTTGTAGAAGAAAACATATGGATCAGATATATTGGACCTCAATAAAATAATTTCTGTTCTATGAAGATTCTTAGTAAGAGAATAAAAATGGAAATAAACTAAAAGAAAAATGTCTGCAATTCATGTATCTGACAAAAGACTTGTACTCAAACTACACAAATAATTGTCAAAACTCACTAGAACAATGAACAATGTGAATGAAAGATGGGCAAATGATTCAAGGAGGCAGTTTAACATAAAAAGGTCATGTTGTAAATACAATTCAGTCATTGAATTGAACATCTGATGGTCCCAGTATGATAAGGGAACTAATATTTTGTCATTCAGTGGTGTCATATCTCATGTACGATCATAATGTGACACCAAATTCATGCGTTTGTGAGGATGCTGGTGTGAACGGAATGTGCTGCCAGTTGTGCAGATGTATGGCACTTACAATTGTGCATAGTATGTAGTATCTGATAAGAATCACACTCTCAGGTTAGACTGGGCATCATGTGACCAAAGTGGAGTAATGCCGTATGAAAAAATGACTGAGGAAGGCAGCACTGAGCAGTCTGAACATCAGTGGGAGCAACTCTGACCCATGGCACATTTTTGGTCTCAATTAAGGGTTTCTCATCCAGCCAGTTAGCTTGATCTCGAATTATTTCAAATTGTTTCTTGAGAGATCCTTTCACTCTCAACACTAGTATATATCAAAGATTAGTGCAGTTCTAAAATTAGATTTCCATGTATTTAATTCCTCATCAATATTAAAACATTCTCAAAATATGTCCCATAAAAATCTCTGCAACCTCTGCCCTTTCTCTCTTACTGGAATAATTGACACTGTTCCTTCCTAACAGTCCTCAGTCTAACCCTCTTTTCTTTATTGAAACAGTGCCTCCTTGGGTTACCAATGAAACTCACGTTGCCACAGATGATGTGTGATAGAGTTCTTTGCAAATGAGCCCCAGGCAACACTCAAAATTCTGGGACACACAGACACTCTCTATAAAGCTTCCCATCTCTTGGTGGTTTCTCATTATACCCTTTAGCCAGATTGTCTCCCAAAAACCCACCTTCCATTTCTCAAATTTAAGTTGAGTTATTCCTGGCACATAGCCACTAAGGGCTCCAGTTGGGTCTATGTAAGTGATGAGCAGAAAAGAATTGAGACAGCACATTCGAAGGAATGACATCTTGCACTTTTTCCACTTGTAATCCCTTTCTCCCAGGTTCATGGGTGTATGTGATACATATACAAAGACATTCCTTATAAGTCATAAAGAATTCTATTTTAAAATAATTGTTCAATATACAAATATTTTTACTATTTATTTAGGATATAAACAAAACTGTATACTAATGAGATGGATATGCTTGTTTATTTTTCACATAAAGTATCAAATTTTGACTAAATATTTAGTACTTCCAGACATTCAGCATAGCATCTTCAATGTTTTTCAGACTTTTTCAATACTGTAATTTATAATCAGCAAGGCTAAGAATGGCATTTTCATACACATATAGCACCAAAGTAGAAGAAGTATGTCTAGGACCATTTTAGAAATCAATGGGAATTCTGTGCTAACCCAAGGCAAAATTCATTCAGTGATTTTTTTTTTTTTGTATAAAATTCAGTTCATCAACTCAAATAACAATACTTAAGACCAAACATTCTAGCACAATACAATTGAAAAGATACTTGATATTTAAATTCTGAGGAATGATAGTAGGAAAAGATTGTCTTTGCTCTCTGTCATCAAACCACTATGCTTCTATAGGAGAAGAAAACTTTGTATGTGCAATAAAAACGGTAAACTTCATAACACACACTAGTCTTGAACCAGGACCAAGGTGGCGCATTCCCTGGTGCTGCGCAGTGTGACAGCAAGGCCAGTGCACTGTGAGTACACTTAGGATCACGTGCTCAGAACCAAGGAAAGAAGTCTCAGTGCAAAATGGGCGGGTCTCTCAGGAACACTTCTGATTCATCACGAGCTTGATCTTGAAGAAATATTTGTGCCTTGCGTGATTCAGCCATCTTTTACTCTTGCTGAACTTTTCACAATCCCCATATTCATTACATGATCCCATGTGAGATTGCAGCCCCTAGTTTAAGAAGCCGTGCTTAAGTAATGGTGGAGCAAGAGCTGGAGAATCGGGGTCCATGACTGATCCTAGGCTAATGAGCTTGAATTATGTGTCGTTATTCAATCAGTAGTCTGACAGTCAGGGTTAACACATACACACACACACACACACACACACACACACACACACACACACATATACACACAGATTTTTAAGTTCTGGGAAGGTGACAATCTTCATTATGCTATAATAAAATATTTCATAAAATTGTTACATGAACTATTTTGGATGAGGCACCACTTTCCCATAAAACCAGTATCACAAGGGCAAGAATTGGAAAGATCCAGAATGTGTTATTTTTGTATGAACATACTGTAAGAGGAAAAAAGGGTTGACTATGAACCATCTGAAAGAAAGCATTTTAAAAGGAGGCTCCGCCTCCGTGTTCAGCCTGTAATGTATGTTAACAAAAAACCATTAACTAAGAGCCTGGCAGACCTAGCAAAACCAATTACTTCTCCTAACCAAAGAGCAGGAAATCAGGCTCAAGGCCCCTTTCAACCTTCGTTCATTAAGCCCATTAAGTCCTGCAGGCCAGAAAATGTGACCCAGCCCAGTGGCAGCAGTAAGATTAAATGTGTTGCCTACTCTCCTGAGCCTATTATTTCTGATGGTGTCACATTTTCCACCTAATGCTGTGAATTTTAAGGTAATCACATTAACTGTTAGTTTGTTTAAAGTATCACTGTGGCCCTGAATCCAATCCCTGAATGGTGAGTATGGAAGCAGGTCATCCAATTCTAAAGTTTTTAGTGTTGCTCATGAGTTGTGATGATAACTTGAACAAGGGAAGGAGCTGTAGAGAAAGCATGAAATGAAGAGAGTTGGTGGTACCAGCTTTGTACACAAAATTCATAGCACTAGGTGGAAAATGTGTGATTCATCTGTTGGAAAGATCACAGAGAAAAAGACCAAACCTAAACAGGGCCTGTGAGGTCCTGCAAGGTCCAATCCCAAACCACTACCCCTCCAGCATTATTTTTAAAAAACAAACCAAACATGTTTTGTACAGTTTTATATTTACAGAAAAGTTGAAAAGATAATACATATTTTTATACACCCCACCTCTGTTCCTTCTAGCAACAATATTTTAAAGTACATTTGTTACAATTAATAAGCTAACGTTGAGGTAGTATTATTAACTAAAGTTTATACTTAATTAACTGTACTTACATTTCCTTAATTTTTACTGAGTATCCTTTGACTGCTCCAGGGTTGCATGTAGGATTCCACAATAGATTTAGTCATCAAATAAATGTCCAAACGTTATTCTTGTCTGTGACAGTTCCTCAGACTTTCTTTGTTTTGGATGAGCTTGATGGCTTTGAGAAATACTGCTCAGAAATTTTGGATGTATTCATCCTTGGATTTGCTTGGCATATTTTTCCTGATTTTCTTTAGTTACAACATAAGGAGAAAAGGATCACAGAGTAGAGTGCCATTTTCATTACATATTATAAAGGGTACACCCTCGCTACACAATGTGCCACAGCTGATGTTGACTTGGGTTGACAGATCAGCATTATTTTGCCCCATTCTCACTTTCAAATCTCTAAACACTTATCTTTCCAACACTTTTTGACATTCACCATGATCACATCTTAAAATGCTGCTCCATCTGTGTGGATTTCTTCACCTGCTCACCTTCCAGATCTTTCTCATGCTGCTTTATCAGAACATACTTCTCAGGGATACCCCCCCCCATTCCATGTGAGGGTTTGTTGTTATTGTATGGTTTTCATTTCTTTGGGGATTTGTGGTAGTATAATTATTAATGCGAGGTTTTAGGTGTATTCCAGCAGTAAGTTATGAGTACCATTTTTTTGTATTAGTTTGCTTTATACATAATTGAGTGTCTCTTATACATACTAAACACAGGAGAGATGCTTAAGAAATAGTCTAATAAATACCAATGAAACAAAACCAGAGTCTTTAAATATTTGGATTAAATAAATGATAGAATAAATACACAATAAATTCCCAGTCAACATCCATGGTAGGAACTGATGATGTAAGAAGCTACTGTTCCTTAGCCCCACTGGTTTTACTACAATTTATTGAGAAAGTTTCCCATAGTATTGCTTGGTCATCAGGAACCCTGCTGGAAATGACAACATAGAAGCCAGAGACATACCTCAAAGAAGTCATTTGTAGCCAATTCTTAACTGTTGGGTTTCTTTTAAGGGAACTAGAACATCTATATGTATGAGTCTTAGAAGTCCAAAGAGAAAGTAATCTGGGAATATTTATTAAAATTTTTATGTGCCTATCTTTAGACCCAGCATGTACAATCTTGGGAATACTTGACGAAGAAATAAGAACATGAGGCTATAAAAATATATGTGTAAGAATTCTTGGTACAAAATTGTTTAAATTCACAAAACCTGAACTTGAACACCAAAGTATTGAAAAACACATACCCATAATATTAAATGGCATGTGGTTATTTGAAGAAAATATATTAAATATGAGTTTATTCACTGAGGCAGATTTACTATCAAGAGGAAAAAAGAAAGTGATTATCAAACAATATGTAAATTTATTCAATTTTTGTTTTAAAAAGAAAAGTTTAGTGCATGTGAACCTATAAGTCCAGAAAGGTACAGGAACATAAATTTCAAAGTTTATGTTTGCTATTTCAGGAGGATAGTTTTTCCCCTTTACTTAATCTTTTAAATTTTACACAAGTAGGCTAGAGAGATGGCTTAGCTTAAGGACTCATGTTCAACTCTCCAGGTCCCACATAAGCCAGATGCACAAAGTGATGCAAGTGCACAAGATTGCACATGCACACAAGGGGTAGCTCACATCTGGAGTTCACTTGCAGTGGTTGGGGGTCCTGGCATTCTTTCCGCCCCCCACCCCCTTCCACTGTCTTGCATTTTTTTTTTAAAAAAAGGCCAGTTTGTTAGGTTTGCCTCATTTTTTCTTTTCACAAGTTAGGGGCTAGAAAGATGGTTCACCAGTTAAATGCACTTGCTGTCAAAGCCTGAATTTGATTCCCCAGTACCCATGTAAAGCAGAAGGCACAAAATTGCACATGCATCTGGAATTTGTTTACAGAGGCAATAGGCCCTGGCATGGCAATTCATTCTATCTCTCTCTTTCATAGGTAAATAAATAGGACTTAAATTTTATACACTACACACATGCATAATGATGAAATAAAAGGATAAAAAATTCTTAAAAGTAAAGGCATAATTAATGAGTATAATAGCTGTCATTTACAAAATAAAGAGACTTCAAAAGTACTTCATTTATTAAGAATTAAAATGGTATCTAAGAGATATTAAAAATTGGAACATGAATCAAGAACATTCTTCTTGTAAAAGTTAAAAATGTAATGCAAGAAATGAGTATTTCTGCCCTGTACTTAAAGGTATATCAAGTTAGCTTCGACATTAGTCACTACTCATTGCTGTGACAAAATGCCTGAGCAGCTCTTTTTGCTCAGTTTTAAATTTCAGTCCCTAGACTGTTGGCCCTGTCACTATGGGTCTTTGGGAAGCCAGAGCATCAGTCAGCTGTATCACACAGAGATGTTTGTTTCACAGGGGCTGGGAAACAGAGAGAGGAAGGGATTAGGAACATACCCTTCAACGGCACACCCTTGGTGACACACTCCCTCCAATTTACACCATAGTATGATAACTTGGACAAAAACTATACCCTTGGTGGCAGTGAGTTACCCACACAGAATGTTACAGCTCTGAATCCTTCACTGGCTTCAGGATACCTGTCAAGAGTATCCTGAAGAAATAGCACAAGCAATGGCAAGTCCCATAAGATCTGGAACCAGAGGCTGCAGGATCAGCAGCAGGAGTTGATATATGTAAATGAGGTGAAATCATGAGAACCAATCAGAAGATCCAATTAACCTGCCAAAACTTCAAAAGTTCCCACTAAGCACTCATCCTTAAGTTGCAGCTCCAGCTTTCCAAACAATGGTGGAGCATGGAGGTGCAGCCAGAGTTTCCACTAGGCACTGCAAGCATCACCAGGGCCCAGACTGTGTGGCAGCCACTGGTGAGAGGCACTTGGATGTCAACCACACATCCCGTGCACCTTGCGCCTGTCGTTTTTCCATGTTGCTTCCTGTTCAACTTCAATATTAGATCTGGGAAACTATACTTGTTAGAAAACATGAGATTTGAAAACTCAAGAGTCATGTGCTTAATTAAGCCCCCAAATCAGTATATCTACCATATGAGTAAAAATAAAGAGACATCATTGAAGCAGATAGGGAAAAAAATGTCATAAGTAATTTATACCAAAATTTTTCTGACTAGAAGTAGATTGATCTGAGCTGCACTGGCAGAAGCCAGTGTCCATTGCAAAGGCTTCCCTTAACTTATGTAACCTGGGGTCACATCTTGTCAGTTTGGCTCATGGAAATGTGTTACCTCTCATTCCATATCTTCACCAGTGACAGACCACTAATCTTCAGTGTTCAAAAATACAAAAAACACGCTGCTACAATCTCAAAGTTCAGAAGTAACATGCTATAACTGTTTATTTGCTTATTTCTATGAAGGAAAATAGTGGGAAGATAAAAACAAATAAAATTGTTACCCACTGAACATAGAATTTGGAGAAACAGAGATACAGTGATACAAGTGACAATTCTATGTATACCAGTATATGCCTAGATATTTTTTAATTACATAAATCTTATAAAACCTAACTTTAAATTAAAAAGTTAGTACTCTGTTTGAAAGCAAAGAAATATAACTGCTGATGTAAGCAAGTAAATAATTCACCTTTCAGAGGCCGGGCATGGTGGCACACGCCTTTAATCCTAGCACTTGGGAGGCAGAGGTAGGAGGATTGCTGTGAGTTCGAGGCCACCCTGAGACTACAGAGTGAATTCCAAGTCAGCCTGGGATACAATGAGACCTTACTTCCGAAAACCAAAAAAAATAAAATAATTCACCTTTCAGAAAATATTATTGCAAATGTCTTGTTTCAGAGCTGGGTGTAGTAGTACATGCCTATAAACCTAGTACTGGGAAGGTGAGGCGAGATCACCATGGGATACACAGTGAGTTCCAGGCCAGCCTGTGATTCATCATGACACTGTTTCCTATCTCCAAAGTTAATTAATTGATTGATTAATAAAATAAAATAAAACAGCTTTATCTCCAGAGTTGGATGTTATCTAAACAGAAAAGCAGCAGATTATAATTTTATTTAGAAAAACATTGGTGTTATAATTTGGAAACAATTCTAATCATATTATTGGACATGCAGCTAACTATACAAATGCCCATAGGTACCAGACTTTCAACCTTTCAGCAAAACACTATGCATAATATCTCCAAAAACTTAATAAACCCTATTCCAATTAAGTCTGTCTGAGATGGAGTCATTCATAGAAATTTCACATATACATTATTCCATTCAAACGTCGAGAGGCAATGAAAGTTCTGTAGCAATGAACATACTCATGTGCATCTTCATCCTTGACTCTTGCAGACAATGGCTGATTTCAGATCAATGACTAGAAAGTGCAAGATGAGCCTATAATATTTTATTAAGCTTAGAAGCAAGAGAATACCCAATTTTGACTTGAATATGGTACTGTGCTTTTACATTTTCATTTCTTTTTTTTTTAATTTTTATTTATTTATTTGAGAGCGACAGACACAGAGAGAAAGGCAGATAGAGGGAGAGAGAGAGAATGGGCGCGCCAGGGCTTCCAGCCTCTGCAAACGAACTCCAGACGCGTGCGCCCCCTTGTGCATCTGGCTAACATGGGACCTGGGGAACCAAGCCTCGAACCGGGGTCCTTAGGCTTCACAGGCAAGCGCTTAACCGCTAAGCCATCTCTCCAGCCCTTACATTTCATTTCTTAAGTTAGCATACAAAGTTATGGTTTTCATCATGCCATTTTCAGACATATTGTCATGATCTTTTGTTTATATTCACTCCCCTCCCCTACTGCCTGGATATGGTTTAAAAACAGAGTTTTCAAGAAAAATATTTGAAGATGATTTTGTGGATTTGAACATACACTGGATATTATTGTTAACTTGATAATGATTTTCACTTATATAGGAAAATGCTCTATCTTTAAGAAATCTACATAGAAATACAGAGAGGTGGTAGTGTCATGGTACATGTGACTTTCAAATGTTTCAGAAATATGTACAAACAAAGCAAGCTATGTCAAAATATTTATAAATATTGAATGGGAATGTTTGGTATATATGTGATCATTATATGACTTCCAGTTTTTCAGTGTATTTGGTATTGGTATACTTAAACATTGAAAAAAAAATCATTTCAATGCAAATCTGACCGAAGAAAGAATATGAAATGTGAAGGATATTTTCTACAAAAGTCCATTTTAGTCCTTGGGTTCTAGCAGGACAGAAAAAGAGATTAAGAGTTCTGGTTAGTGAGAATAAAAGAAAAAAAATGGAAGGATTAAAAACAGCTTCCTATAAGCCAATATCATAACAGCTTGCTCATTAGATTAGTGTGATTACTTCTTTATTAGGCCTTATTTGAGCTGTCATCTGGTATCAATTAGGTCAGTTATAGTCTGTCAGGTCCACCAGAGGGAAACGGAGCAAGGTCCATCATGGAGTGAGAAGGGTGTAATTAAAGCAATGGAAATAATGGCTATTCTTCATTTAACTCTCATCCAATCAAGCAAGTTCATATTGGCCTTCCACTCACGTTGCATGCTAAAAAGATGAAAGGAGAGAAAAGTAATGCCAAGACAGTTTTTCAAATTGTGTTTCAATCATAAAACTAAATCAAACCATTCATCAAGTGAGGAGTTACCAAGAGAATACATTGACATGTTTTTGTAGAAAGGCGTAGAATTTATAATTATGTTCCTTTTATTATTTAATTCTATACAGATATGTGTGTGTTATATGTCATGTATTACATATGCATGTTCTATGAATAAAAGAAAGGAGTGAGTAACTATTTTAGTGAAGGCTAAGATTTTGGACAGGTGGTATAGAATTAGAAGAATAGTTTACATAGGCATGAATTAAATGTAGAATTCATTTGAACCTTGAAAAATATCATCAAAACCCTGACATTCATATTGTGATTGTCTAATTTTAAATAAAATTGTTTTTATTCAATTTTAGCTCAGTTTTAAAGGTATCAGTTGATGCAAGGAAAACAAAAACATAGAAATCCAATTTAAAATAGGCACCTACATAAATGAAATAAAGAAAATTTGTATAATTATTCTAAAAAATTAAAATATGGGAAAATTTTATTTATATGCCTTTGATAAATAATGTATGCGTATTAGTAATTATTATGTGACCTAAAATGGGTTATATATTATCAATTTTAATAAATTTTAGTTTTATTAACTTTGTCAAACTTCAAATAAAACAACTTCTTAGTTTAAGAATGATTTTTAGGGGCCTGGAGAAATGGCTTAGCAGTTAAGGCACTTGCCTGCGAAGCCTAAGGACCCAGGTTCGATTCCCCAGAACCCACATAAGCCATATGCACATGGTGGGACATGTGTCTGGAGTACGTTTGCAGTGGCTGAAGGCCCTGGCATGTCCATTCTCTCTCTGTGTGTCTCTCTTTCTCTCTCACAAATATATAAAATATTTAATAAAAAAGAATGATTATCAGAGATAACAGTGAATAGTCATCATATGCTATCTTGTCTAAGTTGTTTTCCAACCAAAAGCTGTTAAGAACTTGCTTCTCATTTCTTTTTTTCCAAAATAGAGCACAAAAACAGGAAGTGCAAAGATAGAGTGAATAGTATTTGTATTTGAGCTTCACTGCTGATTTAGATTCTAAATTGGTAAATGTCCTTCTAATTGAAGACACATCACATTGATATGTCCTCTAACTCTGGTACTGCCACAAGCCTTCTAATCTCTTAATGTTTCTAGGCCTCAGATACATCATTGATGAAATTATAATACCTGTATTGCTACTCGTGTTTAACTTTTGTACCTTTTATAACTTAATTAGCTCACCTAAAGTTACTCACCCTTAAGAGGAACAATCATAAAGGTTAGCACAGAACAAGGAAAAGTGGTATCAAGGAATAATATTCTTTGTTCTTTTTACCCCTTCCTTCTCTTCCGCCTCCTCCTCGTCCTTTTCCTTCTTCTTCTCTCTCTCTCTTTCCCTCTCTCTCTCTCTCTCTCTCTCTCTCTCTCTGTCTCTCTCTCTCTCTCCTCCCTCTCAGATAATTTCAGCATGAGTCTTTTTAAAACCAATAAGAATCACTGAAAACACAAGATATTATGGTAATTATACTATTCTATCAGTTATCTAGATTGTCATAGAAACTTCAAGTCATGTCTTCCTATTAGTTGCCTAAATCCCTATCAGCAGATATCAGTTAATTGTATTATAGGTTTTTATCATAAAATATTATTATGCCATGATAGAGCCATTGACCACTGAAATTCATATGCTTATTTTTTTCTTTTGACTTTTGCAAAGTTATGATAAAATACTTACTCCTTAATCTTTGAGCCTTAAGAAGCCATTAGTGTGAGATACATGATTAAAGAATGCAACTGGCTCTGATTCAAACCCTGATTCTGGATTCCTTGTCCTTCCCTTGTTTACCCTGCCAAATGATTGTAATAGAAGAAAGAGTTAAAACCAAGCTCTAGAGGGAACCAAAGCAACCAACTATATGATTGCCAGCATTTTCCCCTCAACTCCAGTTTTGCAGGAGAGGCATCATGCTATCCGAGCCTCTGCCAGTTCATCTGTAGCTTCTCAACCAGGGTTTGAAAGGCAGGAGTTTTCCAAGTGATCCTGGGGAGCCAGTTTGCCAGGACTCCCTGCAGTTCTGACAAACATGAAGAAGTTGGTCTGTGTCCTGATGCCTGCCATTAAGGCTATAAGAAAACGTAGCCTCACTAATGGAAGCGCAATATGCAAGATGCCAGGGCATCTCTGTGATTTACAATATGTCTAATGAGCAAGCCCAGTGAAGAGGTTTGTTGTCTACCATAAAACCAGATGGATGTAAGCAGTGATTAGAAGCAATTAACTCTGCTCAGCACTAAATAACTTTCCACCATTAATGTATATTTTTCCACCTCATTAGAGGCATGGAGAAGAGCACGAGGTAAGGAACACTCAATTTGAATTTCAGATATGCATATGTTTGGAGGGGAAAAACACAAATTTGCAAGGAAACAAGAACATGTGTTAATAGAAGCATTGTTTTGAGGCCACTTTCACTCCATAGGTACTGGCACAGTCATATACTTGATTTCACCAGCCAGCCATTAGGTTATGGAGCCTCATGAAATCAATTCTGGCAAGAAACAAGGCATCAATAAACAAGTGATACAAGACACCCATTTGCTTATTCACTAACAACATAATAGTCAACTTTAGATATTTGGCAATGTCAGTTAAAGAGAGACATCTAGAAAATATAACATTGGTTATCTAAGGCAAATTGGGAAACTTTCAGCCCAAAGCATCAACAGTCACGGACTTCTTCCCTAGGAAAAAGAAATGAGTATAGTCGGGCATGGTGGCGCACACCTTTAATCCCAGCACTCAGGAGGCCGAGGTAGGAGGACACTGTGAGTTCGAGGCCACTCTAAGACTACATAGTTAATTCTAAATCAGCCTGGGCTTAGAGTAAGACCCTCCCTGGAAAAACGGGGGATGGGTAAGCAACAATAGACTGATGAATTTATTAAGCTGAAGAGTTATATCAACTGATAGCATTAATTTAAAAAAAATCAATGGATTCTGAATTTTAGTACACTACTGAGAGGCTGTAAAACCATGCAAAATGGAGCCTCTTGGCAGGAAGTAGAACACTATTTAAGAGTATATCTTAGCGAAATGTGCTGGCACATGCTTTTAATCTCATTGCTCCGGGAGGCAGAGGTAGGAGGATCTCCATGAATTTGAGCCCACCTACATAGTGAATTTTCAGTAGCCTGGGCTAGAGCGAGCAAGACTCTACCTTGAAAAATTAAGAAAAAAAAAAAAAGCAGGAAATAAAACCTTCACCTCCTGACTTCCTTATTTTAGAATTTTAAAAATGTTTTCACTTCTTGAAATAATGTAGGAAATGTTCTAGGTCAAATGCTTATAATATAATCTTAAGTAAACAAAGAAGATGCATTCACATCTCAAAAAATATATAAACAAACTCAAGAAAAATACTAATGTAAGGAAATTAAAATTTCTTGACATTTAGGTAGCAGGACTCTGACTTATTACATTGGAGTGTGGACAGAGCCTCCACACACATGTGCATGCTCATACACGCATAAATTCTCATACACACATGCATATACACCACACACATGCAAAAAATCACTAACTTTGATAAATATTACCTATTCATAGTCATAAAAATGAAGAAAATATACATATGCTATGTGCTTATAAATGCATTAAGTAAATTTTGCCATATTTGTCTCAAGGACATTCATATCTGTGTCATCTTCTTCCAGAAGTAAAGGAGTGTTTCATGTTACATATTCTCACATCACAAAGCACACTGCAAACCAGGTAACACCTTTCCCACTCAGAACTGTGAGGAATATGTATTGTGGTACATTGTTCAGCAACTGGATTAGGGAGGGGTATTTGTCATATCTGCTGATTTTTATGTTATAGTTGTATGAATAATCCCACTATGGTTAATTTAAAGTGATCAACAATTTACTAGCCACTCTACAAATTCCACAAAATGTAACAATCAGAAAGAAAAGGCCAGCTCTAGTACATCACTATTATGAAAGTTCTGTCTCCATGTGCTCCACTGCAATGGTAAGGAAATCATGAACCACTTGTGTGTCTAACATGATGTCACTCATGTGACTATGAATGTAAGGCCCTGGGACTTGCAAGAGTTACTCACTGTTAGCATCCCAAAAACAAGGACACAGGATTGAGAGATGTTGGGAATTCCATATTTTAACAATAATCTAATTTAAAAGTAACATACAAGAGAAATAACTTGCTGGATCTTATTTAGAAAAATCCTCCACATATATGTTAGCATAGAAGATATAAAAATAAATACATATAATGAAAATCTTAACACACTGTTTTAGACAATGGCAAAAATCCATAGATTGTTAGTAGAAAAAAAATTAGTGCTGAGAATAGGAAACCTTCCAATGAGTTGTTGGCCCGGGGGTGGGGGGTGCTCTTTCTGATGTCCTCAATACATGATAGACTATTGCCAAAGCTCTTGCTTTCCCACCAGTAATAGAGGATAAGAACTGATTGTTGAAGACTCCACAGGCTTGGGCTGCAAGGTCACTAAGAAGTCAAGCTGCTGCTGAGCTGAAAACCTCCTCGCTGTAGACCAGCAGGCAAAAAGCTAGAAAAAGCTACACTGCATGCAGCCCTATGGGAAAGAGAAGTCATCAGTGGAGATAATCAACACTGGACACTATAAGCCTTAAGTTTGGCTAGCCAGGCCAAATGAGCCAACAGGTGTAATAGTGTTATGTCTGTTATGGAGGAAACCAACAGCTCTCTACTTGAACTAGAGACCTGTTCCACAGGAGAAAATACAGACCTGGTACTGAAAACCTAATCAGAAGTCTATGATGGGGGAGGTCATAAGCCCTAGGAATGTAATACTTACTAGTGCCTGCCTAAATGCATATATTATGCTCATCAAACTACCCTGTAAGCACTTTTCTTAATGTTCATATCCATATATTAATACTACTCTCACTTTTGGTTAGAGAAACTTCTCTTTTCAGATGGCCGTGATCTCTAGGATGATTCAAAAAGCACCATAGTGCTGAGAATGTTCAACACTGAAACATCTCTATAATAACTTCCAAGGATCAGGGTCCATTGCAGAAAAGGTGGTCAAAAGAATATAAGAGCCAAAAGAAGGGTAGAACTCCTTACAATGAATTCTTCTAGACATAAAATTCCCTAGATATCCATGACTTTGCAGTATCTGGCACTACCTACATAAGACCCTCATAATAGGAGGAAAAGATGATGACATCAAAATAAAAGAGACTAATTGAGAGGTAGAGGGGATGTGATAGAGAGTGGATGCATTAAAGGGAAAGTGGGAGAATGGTGGAAAAAATCATATATTGTCTATAATGATGGAAACTGTCAGAAAACAATATTAAAATAAAGAAAAACGCAGCTAAATATAAGACTGCTGGTAATCATGAACTAAGAAAAAGGAACTATACTGAGAAAGGATGATAAACCTCAAGTACTAAAGTCTTAGCACCTAAACTTGGAGTTTAGAATAGATACTTTATACATACTTCCAAAAAAATAAACATATATAATGAAAATATCCAGATGAGAGTTCTGGAAATTACAACAAAGTCATATAAAATATTAAACAAAAGTTTGCTTTCCTGACCATCATTTATATAAATGGGATTGTTTGTTGCTAACATTAATTTTATGAAAAACAGCTTCTGTAAATAAGAATTTGCAAGTAGTTTCAAAATGGCAACTGGACCATAATGTATCCCAAGCCATTGCACTAAGGACCTACATCCTACAGAAAATGAAGGCAGATCTGCATCACAGCTGTGGTCTCTTGTACTCTCTACATCTCTGTCCCACACATGTTTGCCTGGCTGTGGATATTTTCATCATGTAGCTAAGGAATTGAATCCCCCAGTGCTCTTACTCATTGACACTGCTATCTGCCCTGTGAGTGCAGTGGTCTCCCTGTACCCTTGACTGCTGTTGAGGTTAGCTTGCTGGTTTAATGACCCTCTCCAACACACTGCTCTGTGACTGATAATTAACCACTGCTCTTGAAAAAAAAAAAAAAAGTCTTGTGTGTGTACATCTGCATATCTCCCTAATCCAATTGCTTCATGTGTCTGTGTACATATGTGTGCCACAATGCATATGGGAAATGGCATGTATGGAGTTCAGAGGACAATCTTGGGTGTGTATCCATTCTTTTGTTCAACCTTGTTTGTGGCAGGGTCTCTTTGTAGTTCACTACTGTGAATACCTTCTTTCTGTCTTATGAGCTTCCAGAATTCTCCTGTCTCTACCTCCTATCTCATTGTAAAAGGATTGGAATGACAGATGCTTGCTGCTGTGTTTGGCTTTTACATGAGTTCTGAGAATCCAAACTGAGGTACTTGTACAACAAGTATTTTTATACACTGGGCTATCTCCCCAGTCCCCATTGTTCTTGGTTTATAACCTGTAATCAGTATATAAGAGAGTATTTGGTTTAGATGTGACTACTGTATTTGGTGTCATATATAATGAATAAAATAATATATGATGTGGTCGATATCCCAAAGAATTTATAATAGTATTGTACAAATACAATTAGAACAAAAATCAAACATTTTAAACACAATATTAACTATTACTATTATTATTATTATTCAAGAAAGGTAGACATTTCTTCTTTACCCAGAAATCAGACTTCAGTCTTTCATTAAGCTCATTGTTGACAATCCAAAAAACAAACAATGGGCTTTTACCACAATATACGTGACAAGGTCCTTGCAAGACGGAGAGCATTGAGCACTTCCTTGAACATTATTTCCTACCTTTGTAACATGGAACTGAGTGAGAGTTTATAATTCAAGTTCAAAATGGACTTAAAATAAGCAAAACAGACCATGGAAAAAACTTGGTCTAGAGCTAAGAAGGAAAACTTGAAATAACTAAAACAGTGCTACAGATTTCAGTGGCTCTCAGAGCATTATTCTGTACAAATTGAAATTATTGTTTATAATAACGATTTTGAATCTTCAATAACGTATATTGAAGAGGACAAGAAAATGATTCAGTCAACATAGTTAAATTGCAGTGCTTATTTAAGCATTTACTATCTGGAACTTCATTTTTTCTCAATGTTTGATAGGAGTGCTTTCACTCCACATTTCTGCTCTAGAAAATTCTAGAAAGATAGCTGGTATTGGCACTTTGTAAGCTTATAAGAACAGCTCTCCTGAGTGATAAAAGTTGACATTGCTTGCTAGAATGTCTTCCAAGATGAAATGCTTACCAAAACTCATTCCTTTGAGGAAGGTTACCAAGCTGTGACATTATGAGCAATTCTAGATCCACTAAAATAGGCAGTATTCTAAGGAATTTTACCTTGCTGCTTCTGTTTTTCTACAAAGTGAGCCATTCAGGCACTGTGTCTTCTGAAATCTCCTCGCCTCTTTCAGGGAAGCATATTGGGACAGAGCTTGCCAGCTGTCTGCTCCCTTTGCCTTCTGCTGCCATTATTCCGAGGTACCGCCCCACCTTCTGGCCCTACAGCTTGTGGGGGGTGGGGAGTAGGGAAGGGAACAGAGCTCTTCCTGCCTCTGACATGCGTAACACAATGAAAAGAGCAGAAGGAATATGTATCTATACATATATATTTCCCTCTCCATATAGACATACATAGACTGGTACTGAGTGTGTGTGCATGTGTATGCATGTGAGTCCACACATCCCATGCCAGAATTCCTATATGTATATATACACGGTATATACTCCATATGCTCTTTCTTTCTGCAGCACACATATGCAGCTGGGAATAACTACTGTGAATAAAATTTACATACTCACTAAAGACAAATTATCAAGCAGAAACAAGAATATATGGAATTTAGCAATTACAAATTCTTTTCATCTGCTGCCTGCCTTTATTAGAACATGTTTATTCCTACAGTTTCAGAAAAAAATCTAGCATTTCATATTGCATGAATATTAAAAAAAAAAAAAACTTCCTTTTCCTAATATTCAGGCTTCGCAGTGCTCAGCCAATGACCTTGTTTCTGTATTGACAATGAATGCATTCAAAAGGTTAAAGGATCACGATAAACACCTAGGGCTGTGTATGGTGTTGCGTAGATGCTGATGTGAGCAAGTGTGCAAGTCACTCCACAAAAGCCTCTGGCATTCCTTGAGTCCCTAATCCTCACAATGCCCTTGTGAGGTGGTGTCATAGCCCTCCCTATTTCACATAGAAAGAAGATAAGGTTTCAAGAGATTAAATGGCTGACTGAGGGGCCAGGATCCGGCCACAATACTGCCTCCACAACTGACTCTTCACTCACCACCTTCTGCTATCTCAGGCCCAAGGGATATTAAGATGACCAATGTACATAGTAGCATTCACAGCATGCTTTGCCTATAGGAATGAACATAGGAGTGCCTGAGCAACTCCTGCAGGGAGAAGTCAACCACTCCCATGAGATTTGCTTCCCTGATTTCTTTAAGTAGGTGATAAGTTTCATTCATTGATTTACTCTTGGAGCAGTCAGTAATTGCGAATCAAGTTACTGAAAATTCAGTTACAATGAACCTAATGTAAAATTTTAACTTAATTTTTTAAAATAATCACAAAAACCCTTATTTTTTCTTAGTTATATATTAACCTTTATTGAAATTTATCAGGACTCTAGGGGCCTATTGACTCAGAACACAATAAGAGCATTCCTTCCCAGAGTCTAAAGAATTCACTGAATAGCACTGGATAGTCAATGGTTGTGTTAAGCATTCTAGGCCTCCACAATACACTGAATAAGCCTTTAGTAGCCTCAAAAGGCAGGTGATTAGCATGCATAGGTCTGGTCACAAATGGCAGCAAGCCTAACACAGTTCTCAATGAGGACTTCTTGTTTAGGAATTTATGAGGAAGTAATCACTTAGGAAGATCGATCACCACTTCAAATGCTTCAGTTACTCATCTCACTAACACATGGAGCTCAGTGCTCCTTGGTGTCTAAATTGCTTCCTAATATTCATTTAAGGGTCCGGGGAGCAATCTTAACTCACTTAAGCCACTTGGCACTGTTAACACTTGAGAAATATATTTCACAAAGAGATGTCATTCATATAATATTTCCAAAAAATGTTCAACCCACAGATTTTCTCACAGGCCTTCCCTTTTTAAAAATTTCAGGCACTAAGACAGCAAGTTCATACATACCCCTTAAAAATATATGAACTATGTTATTCACAACAGGCAACCAATCTTGAAAATTATGTTGTAGATACAAAAAATAGGTTGGAGTAGTTACATGGATAATTTGTTAATGTCACTGGTGCTTTCCTGAACTATATAGACTTGATGGAAACTTTTACTGCTGCTGTTAAGTAAAATCCAAATTATCATTTTAAAATACAAACTATCACTTTTTATTTTTGAAATGGAAATTAATATCTGAACAATGTAAGCCAATTTAAAAAGACAACAGGATAAATAAAGTGGTTAAAGTCCTTGCCTATGAAGCCTAAGGACACAGGTTTGACTCCCCAGTACCCACTTAAGGCAGATGCACAAGGTGGCACATGTGTCTTGATTTCATTGGCACTGGTTAGAGGCCCTGATGTACCTATTCTATCTTTCTCTAGCTGCCTCTTTCTCTCCTCTCTCTCTCTCTCTCTCTCTCTCTCTCTCTCTCTCTCTCTCTCTCTCAAATAAATAAATAAATAAAAATAAAAATACTTTTTTAAAAAAAGAAAGCTATTTAAAATGCTCCCTATATCCACCACTCAGTGGTCACTATGGTAATAACCCTTTAAACATGTGACTTTCTGGGTCAATTTCCTATGCTATTGCACTAGGATGACACTAGGCCTATCACTATGCTGCCATAACCACACACCATAGACTAGACAGCTTACATAACATATATGCTTTCTTACAGTTTTGGAGGCTGGAAACCAACACCAAGATGCCGGCTACTGTTTCTTTTGTTGTTGTTATTTATTTATTTATTTATTTATTTATTTATTTATTTATTTATTTGAGAGCAACAGGCACAGAGAGAAAGACAGATAGAGAGAGAGAGAGAATGGGTGCGCCAGGGCTTCCAGCCACTGCAAACAAACTCCAGACACGTGCGCCCCTTTGTGCATCTGGCTAACGTGGGACCTGGGGAACCGAGCCTCAAACTGGGGTCCTTAGGCTTCACAGGCAAGCGCTTAACCACTAAGCCATCTCTCCAGCCCCCGACTACTGTTTCTGATGAGGCTTCTGCCCCACATTTGCCTCCTTCCTGTGTCCTCAGGTGGTCTTTTCTTTTTCAACACACAAAGATGGATCATTCATGATCCGCCCCTCTTCTCACAAGTATTTTGGGACTATAACCTGACACTATTGTCTCTGTTTAACCTTAATTACCTTTTTCAAAGATCTATAACTCAACATAGTCACACTGGGAGGCTAAAGTGTGGATATAGTAAGGCATCATGATGTAGTCCATAACATTACAATAATGCTTTACCGTAAGACTTGATTTTTCACTAGCCATGATATTATACACATCTTGCCATGACAAGAATCATTTGTCTGTAGTTTTTTTTTAATATGAGACATACTAGAATTTATTAAAATAAAACCTCATTGACTATTGGATACAGTGGAAGTTTTCTAATTATAAACAGCATTACTGTGAGCTTTTAATATAACTACCAAATTTTTGTCTAGATCTTGATTTATTTCCTGTTCTATATTTCTAGTAGAACTACTAGTCAAGTACTAAGTATACATTAAGACAGTTTATGCATATTGTCAAAACCTTTCAAAATAGCTACCTCAATTCACACTTTGTAACCCCAAAGGATAGACTCCAAGCATGGCAGAAGCACAAAGCCAATATCACAATCACATCTTCACATCTGCCTCTGGAACTATGAGCACAAACACAGGATGACGTCACTGATTACAGTATTCTCTTAAAAAAACACAAAACAGGGAAAACATTCCTTAGATTTAAATCATAGATAGGTAGATAGATAGATAGATACATACATACATACATACATACATACACTTATCAATAGATTTTGTTTTTCTTGTAACTAATTTTTTTTTTCTTGTCATGGTCCACAAGTAGCTAGAAATAAACAAATAAACAAACTCTAACTACATAAGACACATAGTGTGTAGTCATGTTTGATAATACAATTATCTGCTATTTTCCTAGACTTGTGGCCACTCATTTAAAGTTTCCTCAAATCAGGAGTGATGGTCTACACCTGAAGTCCTAGAACTTGGGAAGAGAAGAAAGGAGAATTGAAAGTTTCAGGCCAATTTGAACTAAATAGCTAGTTCCAGTCTAGTGTGGATGATATAGTGAGACTCTGTTTCTAAAAACAAAACAAAAGTTTCTTAAGTTATTTATACTTTTATAGTGTGTAGTGTGCACATACATATGGGTATGTTTTGAAAAGTACTTCAAATGTTTTGGGAATTTAGAATACATTCATTTATAAACTATTTCATCAAATGTAATAAATAATAGAAGAAGGCAACTTCATTTGTGATTTTTTTTTATTTGAGGCCTAAATATTTATCCATGGCTTATAATAGCATTTGAAAATACTGCTGAAAATAAGAACTCTCAGCAAAAACCACGACATTTTAAAGCACTAAAATATTTGTTTTAAACAATTATACTTTATAAACTTATATCAATAAATTTGCCTACAATTTATACTGCAATGTTTTCAACATTCCTCCATCCCTACATTCTATATGTATCAAAAGTCTGCTGTAGCTAAGTAGAAGCTGTTTGTAGACTTAGCTAATAAGAAGGTTACTTTAAAGCATGCACCAGGTGAATGTATGGCTACAATAAAAAATTCATCAGCCACAAAGTTAGCAATTTTAAGAGCAACAATGTAGGGAGAATATGTTACAACTAATATGTAGGATATTTAAGCTTCCAAAATTCTAAACTTATTAGAAGATATTCTGGATATTTAAAAGCAGATCTATTACCAGTTCACATCTTAATCCTGTAATAATACCTATCCTATGTACAGTCACATAATGGCCAATAAAAAGACTGGAGATTAATAACATTTTATGTTCACATAAAACCAGAGACCTGTAGTTCAGTTAAGAACAATACTATAAAACTCAGGGAAGGATAAACATTGCTTACACATCCAGGACACACTTGAGGTTTTCATGTTTATTTGTGCTTTTTCTCTACACTCAAGATTGAACACCTAGCCTTTCACATTCTGGAATAGCTCTCTATCACTGATGTATATCCCAAGTGGTACCCACTTATTTGAAAATGCAACAAGAAAGGGTACCTAAGACTAAAGTTAGTACTTTGATAGTTTTGAAATATTGCTCTTTGGGAAGCATGTCTAAGTAATTCAATAGCTACTTGAAGGTGATTTCATTTTGTTTTTGATTCAATTCTGTAGCTGAAAATTTGACCCTAAATATGGGAGTAATGCACTGGAGAAATAAATGGTCCATGTGGAACATTTACATGGTAATACTAAGAAGGTAAAGTAAGAAAATTTTCAAAAACAAAAAAATAAATGAAAGAATAAAACTAAATAAAATTACCTGAAGAATCGAACACATGAAAATGTTTAGGTCTCAAACACCAAAAGTTTATGTAATACTGGAATTAAACTGAAGAACTGAAAAAGAAAAATCTTCCACATGCATACCAAGCAAAGGGTTATTGACTTCTATTATTAAAGGGGTCCGAACAAATGATCATGAAAATTGCTAGTATCCTACTATAAAACCAACTGTAGGTAAGGCCAGATGATTCATGGATAAAGTAATAGTAATATAAATATGAACATAGCAAGCATTAGTAATTGACTTAAATTTTAAAATATCCATGCTTTTAAATTAGTACTAATCATAAACTGAAAAATATTGAAACCAGTATATATTCTCTTCTGCTAAATTTGGTATGGTATTTCTCTCTCTCTCTCTGGTGTGTGTGTGTGTATGTGTGTGTGTGTACACATAGGTACATGTGTAGGGCCAAAAAGTTGATGTCATGTGTCTTCTTCAATTGTGCTATGTTTTTGGAACAGGATATATCACTGAACCTGGACTCAATGGTTCTGCTGGACTAGCTGACCCACAAGGCCCCATGATGCTGCTCTTACAGCTTTTTACATAGGTGCTAGAGATCCAAACTCAGGTTCCCACGTTTACACCACAAACATTTTACTGATGGAGCCATATCCTAGCCCCATGGCATGGTATTTCTCTAAAGAAATTTTGCTACATGAATAAACAACCATAAGAAGAAATCATAAAGCTCTTGATATTGTCAGGGTATTCCTGGAAATCTGTCAAAGAGATTTGCCTGACAAAATCTAGAGAAAAATTTTATTAACATTATTTATAATGCATTATATTTTAAAATAATTTAAACCTCTTGTTCAAAGAATATCATGATACAAGAAAAAGCTCATGAAAAAAATTCAAGAACAAAAAAAATTATACAAATAATTGTTTTCAGGCACAAGTATGAGCTCTGTGCAGTTTCCTACATCAAACCTTCCCTCTTTTCTATGGCTTCTGTATGCAAAGCAACTTCTCCATATATTCTCCTGATATCTATTCCTCTAAATAACTGCTGTACAGCCTTCGAGTCTCAAATGTCACTGCCTTCTAGAACATAAGCACCTACCAGAACATGTCAGGTTCTCATTTCATACAACAGCTCTACTTCTGTGCTTTGTAAGACACCAGAAATGCAGTGAAGTAGATTGTTAGTTGCTGGATGCATTCTCTTTCCTCCATAAGTTTTATGACAGCAAGAACCCTTATTTTACCCCCCTGGGTTCCCAAGGGCCCAGCCAATAATAATAGCCATCGTATTACTATGTGCCCAGTACTTTGTAACTTTGTCTCCTAACTTATTTAAACTTCACAGCCATCTATAAGGAAGTTACCAAAATCATGGGTGTTTTTGTTTTGTGGGGTTTTGTTGTTGTTGTTTTTACTGGCAGCAATCATCATATCACAGCCTTCCAAGTACTGGGATTATAGACATAAACACACAGCTCAATAGCTTTTATTTTAAAGATTAGAAACTGAGGCATAGAGGCCTGGGGTTACTTACTAGTCACAAATAAGGTCAAGATTCAAATCCAAATAACCCAGAATCATTAATGTAATTTGATTCTTCCCTGTTACAGGTATCCCGTGCACATTTGAATGAATATTTGAACACATGAATGAGGAAACACATTAGCAATAAAATGTGTGTTTGCTATAAATTAAGCACCAGCAGGGACATGCCCTGTAACAGCTGTAGCTCATCATTTCATGGTCACCTGATCATAGTAGATGCACAGGATTTTAGCCTTATAATGGAAACACTAAGAACAAAGCTCTGTAGACACCCTCATTAGAAATGCAATCATAATGATTTTTTGGAATAATAGAGTACTTGAGACTTTAGATTTCAATGACAGAAACCTGAAATGGAAAAATTTGAAGTAAAGGCATAAATAGCTTTGTAATACATATATGCCTCTACTTTAATTATAACAACTGATCAACCACAAGGTTCTCCATTTTTTACATGATCTTATTTCCTGTTAAAACCAGCTCTTAAAGAGGGCCTGTAATTGCAAACAAGTTGTGCAGAATAAACAAGCCATTATTGTAATGAGGATGATTCTTGCTGAAGCTTATTTTTAAAAGCCAAATTATAGACTCCTAGTCTAAATTGTATTTTTTTTGTCACTTGCTTTCAAATTTAGTTCTTATTTGCATTTTGCCTGGCCTACTAGTTAGAGCACAAGTTCACAGAGCCCCTTCTGAAGCTGTAATGAGCTTAGGTAATAACCACCACGTAATTGTGTTCAACTGCATACAAGTGTTTACTTTTTACTGCTGCGCGTCTGCCTCTGAGATTTTTGAGATGCAATTATGCATTGCAAAATTTGCAAGTTGCCAGCCTCGCTTGGACTATTTTTGCTATGTTTCACATTTAAACTGGTTAAGTGCATAAGTGGAGGTATAAAACAGCCAGGTTTTCCAGACTAGAAAATTACTGCTACTTAAATGGCAGAATTTCTGCTCTATGGTTTCCTATTTCCATGCCTTGCCTCAGCCACATATCTTTTTAACCATCTGCTTCTTTCTGGCGACTAGTGACGGGGAGGTAAGCAACTGTATATGCATTACTATGCTGTTTGACATCTGGTATTCTAAGTGTAACTGTAGCATTTATTTGTGAATTGTTTAAATATAAGATCATATTAGTTACACTTGCAATTTCCTTTTCATTAGCATCTTCAGCCCTGTTTATTCTAGAATTGCATGCCATTTCCCACAGTGAAGGAACACACACGTTTTCCTACAGGTTGCATAGAATTTGGCATGTGAATATAAACTTTTCTGAGGGACAAAAATAAATTTCATATCAGTTAAAATTGAATTTTCAGATAGTGTAGAGGGAGATTCAAATATCACCATAGGCACAGGCATTTTAGTAATCCAAAGACTGCTCTTGTTGAGCAAATTCAAATTCTGTTGAAATCCTGACATATCTCATTGAAAAAAGATACTAAAACCCATGCTGCTTTGGAAATTTTTCTATTCTCTCTAAAAGGAACTCTGAAATATCTCCTGTTTCCTTTGTGGCTAAAAACATACATTGAGAAAGTGATTAATAGGAAACTTGCAAGATGGCTCAGTTGGTAAAGTGTTTGCTACCCAAGTATTACCACCTGGGTTCAGATAATCTGAAACACACAAAATCTAGACACATTAGCAAGTGTCTGTAATCCCAGAATTCCTACTAGAAATGGGAGGTGGAAACAAGGAAATCTTGTAATCTTAGATTCTCACAGTAAATCTCCTCAACCTGGTGTTGGCAGCAGTGAACAAGAGACCTTGCCTGGAACAAGGTAACAAGCAAGGAACAGAAAGACACTCAGGGTTGTCCTCTGACCTCCACACGTGCACTGGGGAATAGTCACTCACTCACACATATACACACATCATACATACACACACATGCACGCATGTACACAAAGATCATAGTAATAATAATAATAATAGAGTGACTGCTAAGCTGGAGGTGCACTTGTCTAGCATGCACAAAGCCCTCAGTTTGATTGCTAGCACTATTAATTAACCAACTAATTAATTAAAGAAGTGACTAACTCTAACTAGGATGTTTCAGACCTTAGTGAAAACAAAAACATAGGAAATGAAACAATGGTATTGTTCTCATGAATACCACTAAGACATACTTTGCAAATAGTCGTGATCTTTTTAATAATCTGTCAAATTTTGGTTATTGATTCTCATATTTAGTTTAAGTCAGTGGAATACAATCTATCTTCTAATTCTTTAGTCTCTAAGTGTTATACATACTCTTTAGCTCAGGGTCTCTTAATATTTTTTAAGTCAGACATTTCTATCATCATATCTCTCTAATACTCTGCCAACCTTCACCCTCTGATTAGACTGAGCTTTGCTACATAACTTAGGAACATCTCTCTGAACTAAATCCATTTAATTACAAACCTCAATTACATCTGCAATTTCCCTTTGCCAAGTAACCTAACATCTCCTCAGGTTCCATGGACTAAAACCTACAGAACTTAAGAGCTGGGAAGCGTTGCATGTGCCCCAGGGTTGTAGTCTATTCTAGCAGAAAAAAAAACCACAGACCCAGTCCCCAGACAATCAGGTGTCTAGTGCCAGAAGGTGCTACATGGGCAACTGGGGGAAAATGACCAATATCTGTCCAAGCAATTCATGGTCTAACCTACTTAGCAGCAAATAACCTGTCCTGATGCTCACACAAGTGCAATAGTGGCACACAGTCATGGTGGGAAACCAACTGCTCTTGATTCAACTGATCCCCTCAATGGTATGGTACCCATAGCTGGAGCTGGGAAACAAGTCAGAACCATATCCAAACATAAGCCCACTGTCCATTATCAAGCTACCATAAATCATGGGCTACAAGAGGGCCTATACCTATTAAACTCTCTATAAACAAAAGTAAGGGTTAGCTCATTTGTTCTGGTGCTACCTTACTCTCCATTGGAGAATCTGCTTCTCTTTTTCAGATAGTTGTAGATCCTAAGGAGAAAGCCACCCCATCATACCTCAAAAGGCTGTAGGCTGAAAATAAAAACAACTGGCAAAACAAGCATGGGCGCTGTTTTCTTGGTGAAAGGGGTACCAGCACAAGGGTGAAGAAGATCAACACAGAGAAAACTCAACTCCTACCAAATCAGAGATCCAGAGGCCCCAACACCTCATCACTGAAGCAGACCAAAAATGAACCCAACATGGCTCAGGGAAATTTTGTGGAAGAGGGGGCGGAAACAATGTCAGAGCCACATGTTGGGTCATGATATTCAGAGACCTTTATCCACCCATAACTGTGGGCTAACTCCAGAATGCATGACCTATATACCCCAACAAGGAGGGGACAAGGGAAGGGGGTAGGTAATGGATGAGCCTAACAATGGTACCAAATTGACTGTATTCGATGAGTATAAAACTAATTAATAAAATAAAAAAAAAAAACAGACCCAGAAACAGCTTCCTCTAGTTTGAGCCTTATGACTAATAGTCAATTGGATAAATTTCTAAAATTTTCAATTATTTCTGCACAAATGAGTAGGTTGTCTATTTCTGCACAAATGAGTAGGTTTTCCGGGATGATCTCAGGACCTTTTCAACTCAAGTCCTCTTGATTATGTGAACAGAGTACATCTAATTATCCTTCAAGTTAAAAGAGATTAAATCCTAATTTATCATCATAGAAACAAAACTTTTGGAGAAAGCTTTGCCATGTTATGAGAACAAAAGGGAGGCTGATCATTAATTCTCTTATGGGGGTGTCATGTAGAATCTGATCTCTGAGTTAACATACCAGGAAGGAAGAACATGACCATTCTGGGTATGGGAACCCTATGAAGTAAACAGAGAATTAAAAACAGGAGGAAATAAGGCCAGAAATGCAGGGTTAGGACAAACAATGATGCATTCTACAAACAAAGGAGAGGCACTAATTAATTTTTTTTATTTATTTTTTATTTTTTAAAAAATTTTATTAACATTTTCCATGATTATAAAAAAATATCCCATGGTTATTCCCTCCCTCCCCCCCCCTTTGAAATTCCATTCTCCATCATATAAATATTTTTTAAATGACACATTTTTTAAGTTGTTTTTTCTTTAAGTAGGGTCTCTCTCTAGCCCAGGCTGACCTTGAATTCATCCTGTAGTCTCAGGCTGGCCGCGAACTCACAGTGATCCTCCTACCTCTGCCTCCCAAGTGCTGGGATTAAGATATGCACCATGCCTGGCAATATTTTTTTTTATTTTTTTTATTTATTTATTTATTTTTTCATTTTTATTAACATTTTCCATGATTGTAAAATATATCCCATGGTAATTCCCTCCCTCCCCACCCCCACTCTTTCCCATTTGAAATTCCATTCTCCATCATATTACCTCCCCGTTACAATCATTGTAATTACATATATACAATATCAACCTATTAAGTATCCTCCTCCCTTCCTTTCCCCACCCTTTATGTCTCCTTTTCAACTTACTGGCCTCTGCTACTAAGTATTTTCATTCTCACACAGAAGCCCAGTCACCTGTAGCTAGGATCCACATATGAGAGAGAACATGTGGCGCTTGGCTTTCTGGGCCTGGGTTACCTGACTTAGTATAATACTTTCCAGGTCCATCCATTTTTCTGCAAATTTCATAACTTCATTTTTCTTTACCGCTGAGTAGAACTCCATTGTATAAATGTACCACATCTTCATTATCCACTCATCTGTTGAGGGACATCTAGGCTGGTTCCATTTCCCAGCTATTATAAATTGAGCAGCAATAAATATGGTTGAGCATGTACTTCTAAGGAAATGAGATGAGTCCTTTGGATATATGCCTAGGAGCGCTATAGCAGGGTCATATGGTAGATCAATCTCTAGCTGTTTTAGGAACCTCCACACTGTTTTCCACAATGGCTGGACCAGATTGCATTCCCACCAGCAGTGCAGAAGGGCTCCTTTTTTTCCACATCCCCGCCAACATTTATGATCATTTGTTTTCATGATGGTGGCCAATCTGACAGGAGTGAGATGGAATCTCAATGTAGTTTTAATCTGCATTTCCCTGATGACTAGTGACGTAGAACATTTTTTTAGATGCTTATATGCCATTCGTATTTCTTCCTTTGAGAACTCTCTATTTAGCTCCATAGCCCATTTTTTGATTGGCTTGTTTGATTCCTTATTATTTAACTTTTTGAGTTCTTTGTATATCCTAGATATTAATCCTCTATCAGATATATAGCTGACGAAGATTTTTTCCCATTCTGTAGGTTGCCTCTTTGCTTTTTTCACTGTGTCCTTTGCGGTGCAAAATCTTGGTAATTTCATTAGGTCCCAGTGGTTAATCTGTGGTTTTATTGCCTGAGCAATTGGGGTTGTATTCAGAAAGTCTTTGCCAAGACCAATATGTTGAAGTGTTTCCCCTACTTTTTCTTCTAGCAGTTTCAAAGTTTCCAGTCTGATGTTAAGGTCTTTAATCCATTTGGACTTAATTCTTGTGCATGGCGAGAGAGAAGAATCTATTTTCATCCTTCTGCAGATATTTATCCAGTTTTCAAAACACCATTTGCTGAAGAGGCTGTCTCTTCTCCAATGAGTATTTTTGGCATTTTTATCGAATATCAGGTGGCTATAGCTACTTGGGCTTACATCTGGGACCTCTATTCTGTTCCACTGATCTACATGTCTGTTTTTGTGCCAGTACCATGCTGTTTTTGTTACTATGGCTCTGTAGTATAGGTTAAAATCAGGTATGGTGATACCACCAGCCTCTTTTTTGTTGCTCAGTATTATTTTAGATATTTGAGGTTTTTTTGTGATTCCAAATGAATTTTTGGATTGTTTTTTCTATTTCCATGAAGAAAGCCTTTGGAATTTTGATAGGGATTGCATTAAATGTGTAGATTGCTTTAGGTAAGATTGCCATTTTCACGATATTGATTCTTCCAATCCAGGAACAAGGGATGTTTCTCCACTTTCTAGTGTCTTCTGCAATTTCTCGCTTGAGTGTTTTAAAGTTCTCATTGTATAGATTCTTTACTTCCTTGGTTAGGTTTATTCCTAGGTATTTTATTTTTTTTGATGCAATTGTGAATGGGAGTGATTCTCTGATTTCATCCTCTGTGTGTTTGTTGTTAGCATATATAAAGGCTACTGATTTCTGTGTATTTATTTTGTATCCTGCTACATTGCTGTAGGTTTTGATCAGCTCTAACAGCTTGCTAGTAGACTCTTTAGGGTCCTTTATGTATAGAATCATGTCATCTGCAAATAATGATAACTTGATTTCTTCCTTTCCAATTTGTATCCCTTTTATGTGTGTCTCTTGCCTTATTGCTATGGCTAAGACTTCCAAAACTATATTAAATATAAGTGGGGACAGTGTACACCCTTGTCTTGTTCCTGATTTTAGTGGAAAAGCTTCCAGTTTCTCCCCATTTAGTAATATGTTGGCTGTAGGCTTGTCATAAATAGCCTTTATTATATTGACATATGTTCCTTCTATTCCCAGTCTCTGTAGGACTTTTATCATGAAGGGATGTTGGATTTTGTCAAATGCTTTCTCTGTATCTAATGAGATGATCATGTGATTTTTGTCCTTCAACCCATTTATGTAATGTATTACATTTATAGATTTGCGTATGTTGAACCATCCCTGCATCTCTGGGATAAAGCCTACTTGCTCAGGGTGAATGATCTTTTTGATATACTCTTGTATTCTGTTTGCCAATATTTTGTTGAGAATTTTTGCATCTATGTTCATGAGGGAGATTGGTCTGTAATTTTCTTTTTTTGTTCTATCTTTGCCTGGTTTTGGTATCAGGGTGATGGTGGCCTCATAGAAGGAGTTTGGTAGAATTCCTTCTTTTTCTATTTCCTGGAAAAGCTTAAGAAGCAATGGTGTTAGCTCTTCCTTAAAAGTCTGATAAAATTCAGCAGTGAATCCATCTGGGCCTGGGCTATTTTTAGTTGGGAGATTATTGATAACTGTTCGGATCTCCATGTTTGTTATAGGTCTATTTAAGTGATTAATCTCATTTTGATTTAATTTAGGTAGGTCATATAGATCAAGGAAATCATCCATTTCTTTCAGATTTTCATACTTTGTGGAGTATATGCTTTTATAGTATGTCCCTATGATTTTTTGAATTTCTCTGGAATCTGTTGTGATGTTACCTTGTTCATCTCTGATTTTATTAATTTGTGTCTCTTCTCTCTTTCTTTTGGTCAGATTTGCTAAGGGTTTATCAATCTTGTTTATCCTTTCAAAGAACCAACTCTTTGTTTCATTAATTCTTTGGATTGTTCTTTTTGTTTCTATTTCATTAATTTCTGCCCTAATCTTTATTATTTCTTCCCGTTTACTGATTTTTGGTTTGCCTTGTTCTTCTTTTTCCAAGGCTTTAAGGCGAAGCATTAGGTCATTTACTTGTGACCTTTCTAATTGCTTAATATAGGCACTTAAGGCTATAAATTTACCTCTTAGAACTGCCTTCATTGTGTCCCAGAGATTTTGGTATGTTGTGTTCTCATTATCATTTGACTCTATATATTTTTTGATTTCCTTTTTGATTTCTTCATTGACCCACTCATCATTTAGTAGTGTATTGTTTAGTTTCCATGATTTTGTGTATGCTCTATAGCCTTTCTTGCTACTGATTTGTAGTTTAATTCCATTGTGGTCAGATAGAATGCAAGGAATTATTTCAATTTTCCTGAATTTGTTAAGATTTGCTTTGTGTCCTAATATATGGTCTATTTTAGAGAATGTTCCATGTGCTGCTGAAAGAATGTATATTCTGCAGCCTTTGGATGAAATGTCCTGTATATATCTGTTAGGTCCATTCCTTCTATGACCTCATTTAGTCCAGATGCCTCTCTGTTTATTCTTTCCCTGGATGACCTGTCAATTGATGAGAGTGGGGTGTTAAAGTCACCCACCACCACTGTGTTTGGTGTTATCTGTGACCTTAGTTCTAATAGTGTTTTTTTGACGAATTTGGGAGCCCCCATGTTAGGTGCATATATGTTTAGGATTGTAATGTCCTCCTGTTGGAGTGTGCCCTTAATCAATATAAAGTGACCTTCCTTATCTTTTTTGACTAACGTCGGACTAAAGTCTACCCTGTCTGATATTAGGATAGCAACCCCTGCTTGTTTCTAGGCCCATTTGCTTGAAACACCGTCTTCCAACCTTTCACCCTAAGATAATGTCTATCCTCTGTAGAAAGGTGAGTTTCTTGGAGACAACAAATTGTAGGATCCTGCTTTTTAACCCAGTCTGCAAATCTATGTCTTTTTGTTGGGGCATTGAGACCGTTGATATTAAGAGATATTATTGAAAGGTGTGTATTTATGTTTGCCATTTTTGTGTGTGTGTGTGTTTCTGGTTCTACCTGTGCTCTCTTCTGTTAACTGGTATTTGAGTATAGCTTGTTTTTTCTAGGTTCCTTATATGTGTGCTTTTCCTTTTGTTCAGTATGGAGGATTCTATCAAGTATTTTCTGTAGAGCTGGTTTTGTCTTCAAATACTCCTTTAACCTGCTTTTGTCATGGAATGTCTTTATTTCTCCATCTATTAGAATGGAAAACTTTGCAGGATAAAGTAACCTTGGTTGACAGTTGTTATCTTTCAGCACTTGGAATATATCACTCCAAACCCTTCTGGCTTTAAAAGTTTGTGTTGAATAATCTGCTGTAATCCTGATGGGCTTGCTTTTGTAGGTAACTTGATTTTTCTCTCTAACTGCTTTCAATATTTTTTCTTTGGTGTGTGTGTTTGGAAGTTTGATTATAATATGGCGAGGAGAGGTTCTTTCTGGGTTTTGTCTGGCTGGGGTTCTAAAGGCTTCCTGTATCTGTATTGGCACCTCTTTCCCAATTTGGGGGAAATTTTCCTCTATGATTTTGTTGAAGATGCCTACTATGCCTCTGGAGTGGAGTTCTTCTCCTTCTACTATGCCCTGAATTCTTATATTGGATCTTTTCATTGTGTCCCGAATATCTTGAAATTCCCACTCATATTTTTCTATAAGTTTGTCTTTCTCTTTGTTGGACTGTATTAGGTCTGCCACCTGGTTTTCTAGCTTAGATATTCTGTCCTCTCCCTCATCCATCCTACTTGTGAGATTTTCTACAGAGTTTTTTATTTCATTAACTGTGTTCTTCATTGCTAGTAATTCTGACTGGTTTTTCTTTATTATTTCTATTTCCCTATTTATGTCTTGTATTGCCTTCTTTATTTCATTAAATTGGTGTCCTGCCTCTTCTTTGATTCCTTTGATTTCCTCTTTGATTTCCTCTTTGATTTCTTCTTTGATTGTTTTCATGTGTTCTTTGACCTCTTTGAACATATTTATAATTATTCTTTTGAACTCTTTCTCAGGCATTTCCTCTAACTCTTTCACACTGGAGGACATTTCTGATGCATTAATACTTTTAGGTGGATTTATATCGTCTTGCTTTTTAGTGTTTCTTGTGTTATAATGTATATATTTTTGCATCTTGGATTAAGTTAATGCTTGGATTTTCTAGCTAGCTGTGTATTCTTAGCTGTATCAATTGATTTGATGTAATATATTTTCAGGGTAGGACCTTAAGGTATTAGGTGTGGCTCTTAAGACTCTCAGAGTATCTACAAAGATGTTCTTAGGGGTTGAGTTTCCCTGCTATAGGAGTATTCAAGCAGGCTGAGTGGAATAAAATACAGGTAGATTCTAAAATTTAACTAAACACTGTACACATTCAATCAAAAACAGCCCCGAGAATGTATGCAAGAGTAGTTATTATAAATGACCAGATCCTCTATCAACAAAGAGGTTTAGAGTTCTGGTCTGTTGAGGGATCCAAGTCAGCTTGTGACCAAGTGAGACCCTTCCCTGGTGCAATCCCAGTTACCTTGGGTGATTTTGGTCTCAGTCAAGTTGCTGCCTGGGTCGTCGGGCTGCTGTTCTGATTTCTGGAGCTGGGCACTTGCTTTTCCTACAGGGCAAACCGAGCCGCTGCTGCTGCCTCTGCTGCTGCCATAGCTGCCACCACCGGAGCCACCACCGCTGCTGAAGCTGCCGCTGCCGTGTCCACCGCTGCTGCTCCCCCTGAAGCCGCTGCTGCGGGATCTGCCGCCGCTGCCGCTCCTGGGTCCGCTGCTGCTGGGGCCGCTGGTACCGGTGCTGGAGCCGCTGAAGTTGCTGCCGAACTCTGCTCCTGCTTGGGTCCCACTGTCAGCCCAAGTTGGCGTGGTCAGGTCCCGGGCCGCTGCTGTGTTCGCTAGAGCTGGGCTCAGGCGGTGGGGGAGGGGAGGGAGCCGCGGCTGCTCTGGTTGTCTCGCTGTTCCACGTGTTCTTCTACCTCGCGGTCTGCTCCTCTGCTGCTCGCTGCCGCTCTCCCCTCATGTTTCCCGAGTTGCGGAGAGCGCGGTGTGAGGGGAAAATCCCGCACCTGGCTTTTCCTGGGCTCGAGCCGAGTCTGGCGGTTTTCTGCTACGCCGCGGCCGTGGCAGTTGGCCAAGCTGCCGGAGCCACTTTTCCCGCCTGTGCGGGCTCTGGATGCTCTATAACTCTTCTACTTCTCCGCTGCCGCTTCAATTTCCTATACACCTCACTTTTTAGTAAAAGTGTGTATTTTGCTGAGTTTTTTGGGTCTTTTTCCCCCCTAGGCTGCTTTGGCGTGGTACCTACGCCGCCATCTTAACCGGAAGTCCCTAATTAATATTTTTCAAGTAAAAGAATAATGTGATGGGCTTTGTATACCTTGCAAACATAATACAGAAATACTGAAAGTGGTTATTTTTAACTGCTTTTCTATCTTTAACTTTTTAGTTACTAGTGTTTCGTTAAGCTACTTTAACAGTCAGATACCACAAATTGGACTTTCTTAAAGCTCTAAAGAGAAAAAAAAAATCAAAAATTAAAATTAAAGCATGTTTACCTCTTAACTTACCAGTGGCTTTCGTATGTAAAACTGATATTTATTTGGAATAAAAACATATCTTAAATTCATCATGTGAATTTTGAATTATATTGGCACAGTCACACATAGAGTTTAGACAATTAAATATTCAACTAAAAGTTTTACTCAGCCTTCTGCTAAGTAAGCACTTGCTGTATTTATCTTGCTTAAGAGTCCAATTCTACAGTCTCTGATTATTCTAAAGTCCAAAGCTCATCTCTTATCCTGAAAAGAAAGGAAATATGTTATTTTTTTTTGAGTAATTCATTTTTACATACCATTTAGTCTGTGTTTTTAAAGTAAAAAGAAGAAAGTGATAAGAAAGCAGAGTATGGTGAATGTTTAAAACTGCCATTCCTCACTTGCTATGTATTTATGCTTTAATTTACAGGTATCTTCAAACACTGCAACTTTATTCTTAGTGATTTCACATCTGAGGCCAAATAGAATTGTTTACTTTCAAATAGTCTTGCAAGTTCACATCTCTAGACAAATAATTAAGGAGATGTTGAGGAGATGGCTTAGCAGTTAAGAGTGCTTGTTGTGTAAACAAGAGGGTCTGAGAGGGCCTGAAACTTGTGGTGTTTGGGTCCTCAGTATGCAAGTAAACAGGTGGGTGTGGTCACACACCTTTGTAAACCTAATCCTGGGGGTAAGGAGGGGCTGGAGAATCACTGGGACTTACTGACCAAAATGTTTGTTTTTTTTTTAAAAAAAAAAAAGGTAAAAATGACATTTATGGGTTGAAAGATACAATCTCAAGGAAAACAGGGCACATGCATCTGTACACTCACACGAATGCAGTATATACATCATATACAACACACACTACACAAATGTGCCAAAAATAATTAAAAGCAAGTCAAAGCATAAGAACTTTTTTTCCTTACAAACACATTCAACTTTATCCTTTGGTTCTGATATTCACAGAGACATAACATTCAATAGTCTCAATATTTTTGAAACTTTTTTTTTCTGAAATTGAAAAATATCACTTGGACAAATGATATTTCATGTGCTTTGTGCTTGACAGTTTAGTGTGTCTTCTTCTTGTTCAATGTGGATTCCAAGCATCTAGCTCACTAGAGACCTTTTACAAGGACTGCAGATACTCCTCTTTGCCCAATGATACCTACCTCATTCACTCTCATCAAGATTCTTAGATCACCACCTTTGCTCTCTTGACTCAGGAAGCCCCAGTTATATCAATTATTTCTGCTTCTTACTATGTTTTTACACTTATTTTTTTTTTTACACTTGTATTTTGAATTAACTTCTGGGTCTCAGATTATGTCTTACTTTGGAATCTTTGCAAGTAGACCTTTAGTTAAATACTCAAGTACAATAATTTTGTTTGGGAGGCAATCCCAAGAAAAAGGTAAAGATATGACTGTCACAGAGAAGGAAGTGAATAAAGGGAATACTGTTAGGCAAGTTTCTACATTCTGCACCTGAAGCTCTCTTTTCTTGGGGCAAAAGGTATAGCTCAGTTATGCCCATGCCCACAGTGACATGGTGAGACTGAAGGAACCAGAAGTCACATCTGTTATTCTGATGCACAATCCTATTTCTGCCTTCTGTTAGAGTCTGTCCTTTCTCCTCCTGTTCAAGCCAATTATTTAGAAAGAATAGTTTTTATTTATTGTCTCTTTTCCTCATTTCTTGTTTCTTCCTCAAAATATTGCCATCTGGCTATACCATTAACCAGTCTTCTCCCCTACATCGTTCTTTCCAAGACTTCCCTCAAAGCAAACAATTAGAAATGTTTGATCTTTTAGCTTGTTTGCTTTCTGCTACAGCTGGCATCCTTTTCTCCTGAAACTGTATAATTCCCTAGTTTTCAGATCACTTGTACTATTCCTCTCCTTGTACTTTTCTTACCTTACTTGGCCATCCCAAGGTCACAGTCTCATTTGGAATTTTTTCTTTGTATAACTTCACTTGCTTTGCCTTGAATGAGCTCAGACCCATCATAAGCTTCTAATGCTACCCATGAGCTAAAGACCCACTGAAACTCAGACAGATACTGCCAAGTGTTTTTGGAATTTCAACATCACAGACCTCTCAAATGCAGTTTGTCCTGAATATTCCTACCATCCTCCTCAGCTTCCTCCTCTCATTTCGTAAAATGGTTCTCCATCTATTCAAGAAAATATCCACCATAGTATCATGTATTTGAATTTTTAGTGCTTAATACTTGAATCAAATAGATACCTTACAGGGCTGAAGGGAGAGTTTGATGGACCACTCTGGTCAGAGTATTCAGAACTATTTGAAAAGGCTGTGGAAACTTTAACAGGTAGTGTAGGAAAAAACCCACGCTCTGCCCGGATAAGGCGACACCCCAAATCACTCACGAGAAGTGGTCTTGATGCAAACTGCAAGAGGATTTTATTCCAAGCGCGCTGGGGCCCACAGTCGTACACCTCACAGGGGTAGAGGACTGCAGAGCCCCGAATGCAGGAACAGGACAGTTTTTATAGGGTTTCTAACAAAGCCTGTGTCTTAGACCAATCATTTTCTAATATTAGGAGCCCCGCAGGGTGTTAGCCAGTCAGTTGGTGCCACCCCATAGTTTCTAAGCCAATTAGTTTATGACCTTGGTGGTCAGCATTTGCGCAGGTCCTTGGGTGGGAGTAGCAGAGTGTGGTTCCAGTCTCCTATGACCTTGGAGGTCAGCACTTGTGTAATTCCTTAGGTGGGGGTAGCAGAGTATGGTATCAGCCTCCTATGACCTTGGTGGTCTGAGGCAGGCTGCTACAGCTTATGGTGTGAGCTATGAAAGCTAACAGTGTGGGCTATTAAGGCTTATAGTGCAGGCTATTTACAGAAACCAAATAAGTGGTTCACTTCATTACTCATTTCCCATCCTTGAGGGCTATCTCATGCCCTTTTACCTAGTTTTATATTAGGAGTGGGCTCTGATATAATGAGAAGAGGGATTCTTTACTTGCTTCCAACAGGGAGTAAAGCCTGGAGTTTGAGGTATGCAGGGAGCCCGCTTAAGCTCCCCTTGGAGCGTGATAGCATTTCTGAGCTTCTGAATTCTTGGGCCTTTCAGTAGAACCTTGCTGGAGGAAGTATGTCATTGAGGCCAATCCTTGAATTGTTATAGCCAAGCCCCATTGGTTCTCTCACTACTTTCTTGTGGTGATTTGATTCAGGTATCCCCCATAAAGTCATATGCTTGAATGCTGGGTCTTTGGCTGGTAGCAATTTGGGAATAGGAACCATGCTGGAAAAGGTATGTTATTGGGGCAGGCTTATGGGTATTATAGCCAGCTTCCCCTTGCCAGTGTTTGGCTTATTGTCATGTTGCAGCATAACACCTGCTGTGACAGAGGTGATGTCTTCACCTGCTAATGCCATCCTTTTATCTGCCATCATAGAACTTCCTATTGAGACTATAAACCAAAATAAATAATATTCCTTCATCTGCTGCTTTTGGTTAGATGTTTCATCCCAGGAATGAGAAGGTAACTGCAATAGAAAATTGGTACCAAGAAGTAGGGTAGTAATGCAAGTAATATGAATGTGGGACTAGAGAGATTGCTTAGCAGTTAAGGCATATGCCTGCAAATCCAAAAGACCCAGGTTCTATTCTCTAGGACCCACATAAGCCAGACACACAAGATGGTACACGTGTCTGGAGGTCATTTGCAGCAGCTGGAGGCCCTGGCACACCCATTCTCTTCCGCTCTCTCAAATAAGTGAGTAAAATTTAAATATATACTATATAGAGAGAGCGGGGGGGGAGAAAGAAACATGAATGTGTGGCTTTTGGCCTTTTGGAACTGTGCAGGAGGAACGTCAAAGGATTTGAAATCTTGATCCAAGAGATACCTTATAGTGCTGAAGGCAGAGTTTGATGGATCACTCTGGCCAGACTTGAAAGACATAAATGTGGCAAGAACTGTGGATTGTGAGGTTTTTCTTATGAAGAAAAAAGAGCTTTGTTAGGACTGGGCTAGAGGCAGCTTGTGTCAGAGGTGAACTGTGTTCTTCCTATGTTCTGAGAACTTGTTCAGGATTCCATTGCATAGAAATGGACGGGTATGAGCATATGGCAGAGAAAGAAATGAAAACTTTGGGACAAAAGTTCTGTCCATTCAGCTGCAATTGTTTGAGAGAATACAACTATTGAGATTGATCCAGCCATTCTACACTGGCATAGCAGGAAGAATTCTGACTCCTTTGAAAGTAGGAGGCCAAAATGCTGAAGGAGCTCTCTTGCCCTTAAAAGTTGGCTTTAGTGGAGTTGGAAGGATTGCTTAGTGGTTAAGGCATTTGCCTGCAAATCCAAATGACCCAGGTTTGATTCCCCAGGACCCACGTTAGCCAGATGCACAAGGGGGTACAAGCGTCTGAGTTCGTTTACAGTGGCTAGAAGCCCTGTCACACCCATTTTCTCTCTCTCTCTTTCCTTCTTGCTCGGTCAAATAAATGAATATAAAATATATTTTTTTTAATTTTTGTTCATTTTTTATTTATTTATTTGAGAGCGACAGACATAGAGCGAAAGACAGATAGAGGGAGAGAGAGAGAATGGGCGCGCCAGGGCCTCCAGCCACTGCAAACGAACTCCAGACGCGTGCGCCCCCTTGTGCATCTGGCTAACGTGGGACCTGGGGAACCAAGCCTCGAACCGGGGTCCTTAGGCTTCACAGGCAAGCACTTAACTGCTAAGCCATCTCTCCAGCCCTAAATGAATATAAAATATTTTTAAAAGTTGGCTTTAGGTGGTGGAGAGATGGCTTAGTGGTTGAGGTGCTTGCCTGTAAAGTCAGAGGACCTCGGTTCGATTCCCCAGAACCCATGTAAGTCAGATGCACAAGGTGGTGCATGCATCTGGAGTTCATTTGCAGTGTCTAGAGGTCCTGGCGTGCCCATTCCATCTCTCTCTCTCTCTTTCTCAAATAAATAAATTAAAATAATAATTTTTAAAAGTTGGCTTTGTTCCCACTTGATTAACAAGTTGGCAGTTATCTGGTTCTATGGAATATAATAAATTCAGAAAAGAAAGGGTCATTGTATTTGTAACTAGGATTGATTTTTGGAAATGGTCAATGGGTGATGTGAAGCAGGCTTGTTGGACTCCCTGTGTGGAGACCCAATAGAGCCATAGCCTAAATGAACTGCAGTTTGAAGTGTAGACCCAAGGATGTTTTGGATATGCTAAGACTGAGTGGCTGCTAAGGAAAGCTGCTATTTCAGGATAGAGTTTCCCCAAGGCTGTGAGCAGCCCACCTTGAGAGGTGGAAGTAGAATACCAGGGACTGTCTCAAGTTAGAGATATTGGACTTGGAGCTACAGGATGTGGTTTTCCCTATTTGTTTTAGATCTTGTATTAGTTCAATATTTTCATGCTATGCTAGATGCCATCTTTTGAAGCATAAATGTTTGTACTGTGTCACTACATTCTTTTAGTCTTAGAGCTCATAATTAAGAGATCTTGGACTATGAGGACATTTGAACAGCACTGAGATTGATAAAAACTACAGGGACTTTTAAAGTTGGACTAAATGCATTACATTTTACCTCATGGATAGTGATCAGTCTATGGGTGTTGGGGTGGAATGTGGTGATTTGAATTAGATCTCCCTCATAAACTCATGTGTTCTGAACACTGGGTCCCCAACTGGTAGCAATTTTAGAATTGGAGGCTTGCTGGAGGGGTGTGTTGTTGGTGGCAGGCTTATAGCTATGGCAGAGGTGATGTCCAACCTCTGCTCCTGCCATGTGATCCTCTGCTATCATGGGGCTTCCTCTCAAGACTACAAGCCAAAGTAAATAACTTTCCTGCCATCAGTTGCTGTTGGTAAGGTGTTTTCAGCCAGCATTAAGAAGTTAGTGGTAATATTCCTCTTATCTGGTGTGCAGATGTGATAAGGGCTTCCTGATTAAGTCTGCCATTCTTTCACAGCCATGAGGAAACACCACCTTGAAAATATAACCAGAAATAAATCTTTTCCTTCCATAAGCTATGCCTGGTCAGGTATGTTGACCCAGGAATGAAAAGGTAACTTATACAGACTCTAAGTCAACATACCATAGAGATACTTGAACGGTCATGTTTATCATTGCAGTAGTCACAATAGCCAAGATGAGGAACCAGCCTAGATGTCCATCAACAGATAAATGCATGAAGAAAATGTGATATGTAATATATTTATAACTATATCTATCTACTTCTCTAGGACAGAGATACACAATGGAATTTTATTCAATCATAAAAAGAATTAAATAATGTTATTTGCAGGAAAATAGGTTTAATTAGTAATATAGCTATCTTCATGCTTCTGGGACAAAACACCTGACCAAAACCAGCTTATCAGAGTAAAGGGCTCATTTTACCTTAAAATCTCTAGGGAAAGCTTCATCATGGACAGGAAAGGATTATAGAGCAGAGGCTAGGCATCCCATGTTGCTGCACCAGCTAACAAGAAGCAGTAGGAGAGTGAGTTGAGCTACTTACTAATGGCAAGGAAAATTGGGCTATAACACCCCTAAGCCTGCTCCCAGCAACACACCTCCTCCAGCTAGGTTCCACCTCCAAAATTGCCACAGGACTAAGTATTCAAAACACAAAGGTATGGGGGAAAATCCACATTCAAACCACCACAACTAGGGGTTATCACTTTAAGCAAAATAACCCAGATCCAGAATGACAGATCATATATTGTCTCTCAGGTACAGAATCTAGGTTTAAGCACAGGTACATTGAATGCAAAATTAGAAAGAGAATTCTGAGAAGGGAGGAACAGGTGTAAAGGGAAGGAAGACTAAGAGAGCACTAGAGGGAAATTAAAATAAAATTTCACATATTTTCTCCCATATACAAAGCCCAGATTTAACTACACGCACACACACACACAACAAAAAAACAGAATGGGGCATGGATACATGGCTTAGTGGTTAAGCTGCTTGACTGGGAAGCCTAAGGACCAAGGTTCTATTCTCCAGGTCCCTTATAAGCCAGATGCACAAGTGACACATGTTTGCAGTAGCTAAAGGCCCTGACATGCCCATTCTCTCTCTGTCTCTCTCTCTCCCTCCTCTCCCCAAATTAGTAAAAATAAAATAAAGAAATCATAATGGGGTTACTTGGGGAAAAAGAGTCAAAAGAGGGGTAAACCAGTGATAAAGGAGGACAATGGAGAGTCACATAGGAACAAGGTACAATGATAAGTATGTAAAACTCATAATAAAACCCATTATTGTGTGCACTAACAAATGAAAAGGAGGAGCTCTGGTGGTACAATTGGTTAATGCATAGTATCTATACCACAAATAAAAAGGAAATCAACCAATAAATGCACAATGAATGTTTTGAAACATCTGATTTTTTTTTTTTAATTTTTTTTGTTCATTTTTTATTTATTTATTTGAGAGCAACAGACACAGAGAGCAAGACAGATAGAGGGAAAGAGAGAGAATGGGCATGCCAGGGCTTCCAGCCTCTGCAAACGAACTCCAGACGCGTGCACCCCCTTGTGCATCTGGCTAACGTGGGACCTGGGGAACCGAACCTCGAACCGGGGTCCATAGGCTTCATAGGGGAGTGCTTAACCACTAAGCCATCTCTCCAGCCCAACATCTGATTTTTTACTGTGACAGAACATGTTAAAACATGTTTTTATTTATTTAACAATGATTGGGCTGTCACAAATTTTTTTTATAAAGAATCTATAAAAATGGAGAGAGGGCTGGAGAGATGGCTTAGAGGTTAAGTGCTTGCCTGTGAAGCCTAAGGACCCCAGTTCAAGGCTCGATTCTCCAGGACCCACATAAGCCAGATGCACAAAGGGGTGCAAGCATCTGAAGTTCAGTTGCAGTGGCTGGAGACCCTGGTGTGCCATTCTCTCTCCCTCTCTCTCTCTCTCCATCCTTCTCTGTTACTCTCAAATAAATAAATAAATAAAAATAAACAAAAACTATAAAAACAGAAAATTATTTTAAAAAATTAAGAGGACAGATTTTCCAGAGGAGCTTCTAGTTTTCTAGCATAAAAGGAAAATATGAAATATTGTGTGTGTGTGTGTGTGTGTGTGTCAGAAGACAACTTCTGTTCAGTCCTCACTTCATACCTCTTTGGAAGCAAGATCTTACATTATTCACTGCTTCTTTCACCAGGCAAGCTGGCCCCAAGCATCTGGCAGATTCACCGTCCTTCTTGAACCTAGGTATGTCTGGGATTACAAATGACTGCCCCATCATCGGGCTTTTTAAGTGTGTATTAGGTTTTTGAACTCAAGTACTTTATACCCTGAGCAATGTCCCCAGCTGCATGTAAACAGCACTGAATCCAGGTGTAAAGTTATTCACTTTATAAAGTAGGCACAGTCACACAGTTATAAGAATTCATGGTAGGAAGATACCTTCTGAGGTTTTTACTGCTCCAAATTATAACCTACACTTTTCTTAAATATAGATATGCTATTAAGTAACCCAAAATATCTCTTTTGTGGAAAATGTCTTTATAGAGGAAAAAATAAATGAGAGCTCTTAGTTGTCTGGCTCTGATATCAATGGTTATAGCTCCCTAAGGCTAGTTTTACAAATCTACACTTTTCATTAGTTTATTTCTATTAGTGTGATTCAACCACAATCGTAAATCATTTACTCATTTGTTCATTAAACATTTTGAGATCCATTATGCAAAATAAAGTGTCCCTCAAATGAATCATAGGAACAATACAAATTTCCCATTTAGAGCTCCAAAGTATAGAACAAGTTTTAAATTTTTTTTTATTAATTTTGTACTCAGTGAATAGAGTCAAGTTGGTACCATTGTGAGCCTCCTCCCTGGCCGGTGCCCTCCGCAGAGACCCTCCTTGTTGTGGAATATGGGTCATGCTTTGTGGGGTTAGCCATCAGTTATGAGTAGGAGGCAATGTCATTTTCACCACTAACAACTGAGTAATTTTTGAAGATAGAAGTTTGTGCCCTTACACTGCTATTTTATCACTGTTTCCACCTACCCTTCAAGATGTCATCTTGTTTTACTTACAGTCTGCTGTTTCAAGGACAATTCTATAGTCTCCAAAATAAGGCTGAATGCATAATCACATGTTAGGTGAACCAATGGAGGACAGACTTATTTAAGTAACAGAGAGAAAATTCAACATGACTGGAAACATCTACATTCAAGAATGGAGGAGATGATTTTGTTAATGCATTTTCTCTCAAGTATGTTAAGTATCACTTACTAGTTCCACTGGCTTCTATGGTCCTGAAATTTAAATACTAGATGTTAGAAAAATAAACACATCTTTAAAATCCTACCCAATAATCATAGAGGAAAAAAAATGGATGCCAGTGATTCATACAATGGAAAGCAGAGGGCTCCTAATAGAAATTATAAATGTTTTATTCCATAGAACTATCATGCTGAACAGCCTCAGCCAATGAAAAGAAGAAACAAAATGCTATGTTTCTCTGTGGAGCACATCTTGATGTCTTAAATAATATGAAACCCTGTAGTTCCCCTGTAATACCTATGAACTGAGTTATTAATGAATGACTCCAGCCCTGGGCAGCAGTGGGCCATGACATGCAGCTATTTGCATTCACAATGCAAATTCAGCTGGATGGATGAACCTGGCACTGTACACCCTTACTGGGATGTTAGCCTCACTTTACAGCTGTCAGAAGCGATATCTGTTACTCAGCCCAGACCCATACTCTGAGAAAGGATTGTAAAGCGACTGGTGGTAAAACATGGAACATTACTTAAGAAAAAGAAAACTTATTAGAAAATCTGACAAACCATAAAACGTTGGGAGAAAACATCTTAATCTTGGAGAATTAAAATGTAATAATAAAAAGAATAATTACAGGTCATAGACAAGGAATACACACATGACCTGAATCTAAAGGATTGTGACAGTTTATTATAGTAGTTCCCAAATAATAGTTAATATTTTGCTAAACTTGTACTCTGTCCCTAAGAGTCACTAGAGTATATAAACCTCACTGCATTCATAAGTTTCCTAAGGTATTCTATGTCTTTCAGTGCTCAGGGGAATTTAGGAGGCTCATAGTTACTGACATGTATACTACAGATAACTTAGAGGATTCCTTGAAACTCCTACACAATGTTTCTCTCCATTTTATAATACAATTCATCTCTTCATTGTTTTGCTTATATATGGTGTCCTTACTACAATTATAGTTTTGCTGCAGCTGAGAACTTGCTTCTTTACTACACAAAATCACTGCTGGAAAAAATGGTTAGGCAAAGTGGGAAACGATGACAACACTGTCAGATTGATAATCCATGTATTTGGAGTTCTTTAACTCCCAGGAGGCCATATCGTCCCCTAAGAACCTTATTTACACCGTTAAATATTAAAGAAGGGTTCCCCTGTTATCTGTGGAATTAAATGTCAATTCTGATATTCCTGTAGACAGTAGGAATCTTGCCAATAGCTTCACATTCTTGAGTCATTCTCAAGGATTGCTATACACAGAGATGTTTAGTTTCATATTTGAACTTACCTTCAACACAATGTCATTGACATTGTAGCAAAATTAAACAGGTACCTTGAAAATATATTCATATTCAGTACTTTTAAAGAAATTTCAATATGTCAGGGAGGCAGGGAACATCTTTGAAAATGAGTAAGCTTATAGCATTTTATTGCAATGTTTCCTGAAAAGCAACTGACCTGAAATATCTCCACATGGATCATATGCGACCTTTAACAAGACATTTCTCAGGAAAATGGCATCCCCAAAACACATATATGTGTGAGGACACACATACTACTCACACACAAAACACTGTTTTTAATAGCCAAGGGCACTTTGGCACAATGTGGGGCGGTGGTTGTCAACATAAACAGATGGTCAAAGAAGTGGGCAAACACGTTGTGTGAACTAGTTCCATAAATGAAGTTTTTGAAAAATTTCATTCTAAATGCCACACTTACTTAACCAGCTTTCAGACAAGATGATACATGTAGCCAGTTGGAAAGAATTCCCTGCCAGGCTTCTATGTTTTTATGACAAAATTAAAAGTCCACAGATGGAATAACTCAAAGCTAATTCTTACAGAGTTTGTTTAGTTCAAATGTGGAGGGGGAAAAAAGAATACCATATTTCTTCAAATTAAAGCCACTTGTACAAAATGAGGACTTTTAGTTGATGAGTAAAGGCATAGAAGTAGCTTTAAAAAAAAAAAATAGCCTATCTGGGACTAGAGAGATGTCTTAGCGGTTAAGGCACTTGCCCGGGAAGCATAAGTACACATGTTTGACTCTCCAGGTCCCATGTAAGCCAGGAAGGGGCACAGTGAGACCAACATGCAAGGTCCCACACATGCACAAGGGTGTGCAGGCATCTGGAGTTTTATTGCAGTGGCTGGAGGTCCTGGTGTGCCAATTTTTCTATCTCATTAATAAAAGCCCATTGGGCTTGTCTCATTAAAAAGTAGCTTGTCTGTTTTCAAACAAGTGGAGCCATTTGCCCATTAAAATAGCAACTTTCCCCAATAAATTCAGAATCATCTAGGAAATTTCCAGTTCTAAACTCACCTCCTAAATATATCATCACTCTTATATAATCAAGCTTTGCACAGTTTCAGATTGTCATTTGGTGGCCTACTAAAAATATAAAATCTCCCATTAGGTTTTCACCAGTAATTAAGTTTCAACATACACACACACACACACACACACACACACACACACACACACACAAACACAAGATTTATTCTTATGAACTATAAGAAGAAACGTATTGTATAAGAGGTAGTGGAGAATCCAGTCTTCTTGGTATTATACATGATACCAGAGATTTGTGAGCTTGTTTGAATATTTAGCTGGTTTCTTTAGTCAGAAAATAAAATAGAACTGGTTTTGTCAAACATAATAGCCCATGCACAAAACATAATAGCCCATGCATAAACACAAGAATATGTGCTGGAGAAAAAAAAATAAAAGTAAGAACCTAAAATAAAGGAAAAATTTCTTATAGCTGTCATATCAAATGGACTGTCATTCAATCTTCCAACTAAAAATATCAGTGACAGGGGGCAAGAGACATGGCTCAGCAGATTAGGTGCTTGCCTGCAAAGCCTAATGACCTGGGTTCTATCCCTCAGTACCCATGTAAAGCCACATGCACAAAGTGGCGCATGCATCTGGAGTTCATTTGCAGCAACTAGAAACCCTGGCATACCTATTCTCTCCCCACTCTCTCTTATCAAATAAATAACAAATAAAATAATTGTTAAAAATTGGGCATGTAGAATCTGTTTCAAAAGTCCAACTTTACAAACAAACAAACAAAAAACCTGTAAGTTTGTCTCCTATCCAAGTACTATGCTGACCCAACCATGCTTAGCTTCTAAGCTCGGATGACATTGGGAGCACTCAGGTGGTATGACACTAGACTCCATGGGCTTTTCAGTGTGGTGTTAAACATTACGAATCCGAAAGGAAAGAGGGGTTTGGATAAGTAGTTAATAATACCACATATGAAAATATGAAAAAAGTACTTTTTGCTGAATAACTGGTTTGACTTAACATAAACTTGCTAGTTTCAAGAAAATCTAAATGTCTACATTATATGTATAGGAAATAGATTGGTATTAGATTCTAATTAACTTCTAGAAATATTTGTGCTTATTTCCACAAAAGAAATCTTTCATTGCCAAAGCTGGGGGGAGAAATATCCTTAGCGTAAAATTATATCCAGCATTTGCTAGGAAATAGCTGGTCTTCTTCCAAAATCTCATTTGCTCCCAAGGACTCAAGATGCAGTGCATGAATGGAGAACCCTAAAGGAATCAATAGATTTCTTTTCTCCTGTGCGGAGCATCTCACAATTAAGCCAAAGATTCAGACATGTCTCCTGACCACAAACATCTAAGCGGCTGGGAAAACTGAGTCACGGGTATGTACTGCTTGCTAAATAGTTCTGTGATATCAGTTACTTTGAAGAAAAACTTGCCCTATTATCCATTTCCTATCTTACATATGGCTATTTTTTTTTTATTTTAGGCATTTTTTAGTGATTTCATTTGTTTCCTAAAGGTTACCTACCTTAGGAATCTCAGACAGCATCTTGTTGTTTGAAGGTCTATTTTAAAAATTTCATTGTTCTTGAAAAGGTAGTTTGCTTAATCACTAGTTACTGTCTGAAGGAAGCACTACGGGTTTAAGTTACAATTAGCATTTATCTCAGTGTGATATGGACTCTACCAAAACAAGTTGCAGCATTTTACTTTCTGTTTGAAAAGTGTTCTGCAGACATTGATGTGTGAGGAGAATATATTTTGGTAGTTACAAAGTATGAGTTCTTTAACTCAAGAAGATACTCTGTCATATATAGGTCTTTATAGAATTGTAAATGACATGATAGTATGAAAGATAATATTTTGGGTCCTTATAAATAAATGCTTTTTGTCAAAGTAGAGCAAACTTTAAAATGAGAATAAATGGCACATGGCATAGATTAAATCTTCATTTAGTCTTATTTTTAAATGGAAACTGCCAACTACAAGTATTACATTACTATGATAGAACTGTTAAGCAATGTTGGAATACTAGGGGAACAGCAATACTGCAAACAAGATGGAATTTAGTAGGACACAATAAGTTATAATTTTGGAGAAGCAGGGAGATGAAGGAAGCCGCTTAACAATGGGATACTGACTTGCAATGACAGAAAAGATGACAGCTATCAGAATATAAATCAAGCATAAATATAGAAGAGGGAAATGTTGAAATTATGTACTTCCTGGGATGCTAAGATCCTCCAAGATCTGGAGGGAACCCTATTTCTGCAATGGTCAACACTTTGTCTTTCAGTACAGAAGAGTTTCTTTTAAAATAGTAATTATTGGTACAGAGTGTGAAAACAACCCCTTAATCAATGCTGTTTGAGAGATACTGATCTAAACAGGTTTCAGAATCTCAGGGACTTGTTGAAGTGTTGTTAAACTAACATATAAAATGAATCTCCCAAAAGGAAACCTTTATTTTGTATTTCCCAACTTATTTGATCATGAAATTCTATTTTACATTTTATCTATTTATGTATTTTAATTATTTAAAAGAGAGAGAGACTTGGGTATGCCAGAGCATCTAACCACTGCAAACAAGCTTCAGATGCATGTGCCACCTTGTGCATCTGACTTTATGTGGATACTGGGGAGTTAAACTGGGTCCTTTGGTTTTGCTGACAAGTGCCTTAACTGCTAAGCCATCTCTCTAGACCTGATCATAAAATTCTTTTTAACCAAGTGTCAGGCAGTGTTTTAAAGATGTCACTGAAAATTAGGTGTAATTATTATTATATCTTTTAGGACCCCATAACTAGATTTTATCAGCCACCTGAATAGAAAATACTTAAAAAACACAGAAGTTGTAGTTTCTTTGTCAAAGAATTTTTTATTCCTGAAATTGTATGCAATGTTAAAACAGAAATTTTCTCCTATGATGACATAAAAGTAAGGGAGCAGAGACATTATGGTTGTGACTCATGCAAACTCCTTAATAGGTTTTACAGTTCCCCATTATTATATCATTCACACATTGCTTTAGGAATTCCTAAAATCTTTGCAGTTGTTTTTATAAACTCAAGCTTAGAAAATTTTTAGCCACAAGAACAAAAATTTGATACCAAAAAAGTACTTTTTAAATGTGTCTATATACTTACAATCAAGACATCCCAGAATAACAGCTCCAGGTTGTCAGTCTTGAATACCCCTTTCCTCAGTAAAGAATAGGATGTAGCACAAAATTTAAAAAATCAATAAATAATTTTTGAATTATTAGATAAATAATCTAAAATATTCCACAAATATATTAGAGTACCAATTATACTTTATAATATCCTCTAACCTTTACTAAAGCAAATAATAGAGTAATTATTTCATTTCTATCTCTGTAGAACTGCTACTGGCCACTGCTATTGAGAAGCATTTTATTATTCTTTCTCATATAAATGTATCCACTGGAACAATGAGGAGAAGGTTCATTAGTCAACCTGAATGCTAAACATGGGAGAGGTTAGCTCCCTCAAAGCTTGACCTTCCAAATATATGTATATGTACAGAAAGATACCTCTTCCCTCAATAAACTTCATTCTTTGATCCTCTGGTTAATTGGGGGAACAATCTCTCTTTTCATTTTTGCTATATATTGCAGAACATTTTCAGTAAATGTCGCCATAAATTGAAAACTACATTAATGTGGTAGATGGTTTTCCTTTTCTGATCATATGCAAGGAACTTAGTCATTGCTCTCTGCTTCCCCTATTAGTATTGATTTTCGGAGCTGATAATGGATGGTGGTGAAACAGTCATTTAAACATGCTCACCCTTTGACCTGACCAGGAGCTTAATTGTTGCTATGAATACACATTGGAGGTTTCTAATACTTTAAAAATAAACATCTATGCTACTGTTCTGACTACTCTGAGCCCTCATTCCCCTGTATTTAATATTGTGAAAATGAAAATTTTAGCATGCTGGTAAAGCAAAGGAAAAAGCAATATGTTCTGTGACTTACAAGCCTCATTTACCCAAAGGACAACCCCTTACCCCAAGAGTTATTATTTTTGACTCTCAGAAATTCATTTAATTTCTCTGATCCTTAGTTTTGTCCCTAAAATTGGGATATGCTCTAGCTCATGGAATGTCTTTAAGGACTAATTCAGAAAAACCCATGAAACGATTTCATTAATGATGTATCTAAGTATTTCCAGACACTTTCTGTGGAATATGTGATAAAAATGACAATAGTATTCTGAGATGGTTAACAGTAGTACTTAGAAAAATATCTTTTGGGCTGGAGAGATGGCTTAGCGGTTAAGCGCTTGCCTGTGAAGCCTAAGGACCCTGGTTCAAGGCTCGATTCCCCAGGACCCACGTTAGCCAGATGCACAAGGGGGCACACGCATCTGGAGTTGGTTTGCAGTGGCTGGAGGCCCTGGTGCACCTGTTCTCTCTATCTGCCTCTTTCTCTCTGTCACATTCAAATAAATAAATAAAAATAAACAAAATTTAAAAAAAAAAAGAAAAATATCTTCCACTAGCCACTAGATTGATGTGGCTAAACCACTTACTTACATATCAATTTTAATCCCTCAACTTAGCTTTTATTCTGTTCTTTTCAGAGCAGGCAAAACAAGAGTTCACAGGGGTAGTGGTGCTTCCACAGCTGCAAATCAGCAACACGAGGTCAGAGGCTCATAAACTACAAGTCTGTTAACCAAGAAACTTAACTCAAATGTGCCCCTTGAGTAAAATTTCCCCTTAATGGAAACCACCTTATGGTCTTTCACTCTCCTTCTTGTTCTCTGTAGTCAATCATGACCATAGTATGTGTGTAATTTCTTCCTTGAACTTCCTAAGGAATAAAGGAAAATCTCTCAGAGCTGGGCTATTTGTCTACTGCAAAGTTTGGAAGCAGGAGGACAGAGTCACTGAGGAGTGCCATAACAATACCTGAGTGCCTGAGGTTAGAGAACTCTAGTAAAATGTTTACAATGACACGTGGTGAGAAAGTAATAGGATGTGAGCCAATGCTAGTCATGGGTACCTCTCTAGCCACTATACCTGTGCTTTTATGTATAATGAAAGTACTCAGGACCGGGGAAGCTGATGCAATAATTAGTGTGACTATTTCAAGGTTGAAGAAAGAATTGAGACTCATAGACACACAGCCAGTTTTATAAACTATAACTCTGAGAACTCATAAAATATTTTGTGCTTATAGAGAAAATCCATGTACTTCAAATGTATTTCTCTGTGACATTTTTTAGTTTCTTCTATGTTTAATACAGTTAACTTTTAAATCCTTTTAAAAATGTTTTTATGAGCTGGAGGGATGGCTTAGAGGTTAAGGCACTTGCTTGCAAAGCCAAAGGACCCTGGTCCAATTCCCCAGGACCCATGTAAGCCAGATGTTCAAGGGGGCCCATGCATATGGAGTTCATTTGGAGTGGCTAAAGCCCTGGCATGCCCATTCTTTCTCTCCCTCTCCCTCTCCCTCTCCCTTCCCCCCCTCCCTCCCTCCCTCCCTCCCTCCCTCCCTCTCTCCCTCTCCATCTTCCTCTTTTCAAATAAATAAATAAAAATAAAATATTTTTTAAATTTTTTGTTTATTTATTTGCAAGGAGAGAAAGTGAGAGAGAAAAGAGAAAGAGAGGGACAGAGAGGCACCCCAGGGTACTAGCAACTGCAAACAAACTCCAAATGCATGAGCCATTGTTGTGTATCTGGATTTATGTGTGTCCTGGGGAATCAAACACTGGTCATTAGGCTTTGAGGGAAGGGCCTTAACCTTTGAGCCTCTCTCTAACCCCAATACTTTTAATTTTCAAAGTATCGAATTTTAAAAAAATGTCTTCATCTTATGTACCCAACTCCAATATTTCATTTAAAAGAAGTCAATTTAAAGAACATATACAAACTCAAAATCACTATGGGATCCTCTTGTCTTTTTTATTAACTGGTATAAATTTTATCGTTTTATTGTTTGCATGCTTTCTCATCTTTCATAGAGAAATAATATACTCTTGATGGTGCATCTGTCCTGGTTTTCCACTTGGTACAAGACCAAAGACGCCTTCCTTGATGTCCCCCTAGGAAGCATCATGTCAACCCTATAGCATTAGATAACACTCACATTTTTGTTGTACCCAAAAAGTTCTGACAAACTTGACCTTGAACAAAGGAATAGTAAAAAATAACTTTGAAAAGATTATTTTTAATTGATCCTTTGAAAACTATGCATATAACTGGCCACTTTTGAAGCAGAACCACCTTAACTGGAACTTTAGAAAGAAGATATTCATTAGCTCATTCATTGAATGATTTGTTCTCTTGGTGTTTAATTTCTGAACTTCCTTATATGTTTTAGATATTAGCACCCTGTTTGAAGAAAGGCCTTGTATCAAGTTATAAAGAAGAAGATTTGGCAATATCTAGCAGCTGACTTAGTAATATCTGTGAAGAAGTTAAACATTCGAAATTTAACATATGAATCATGTTCATCCTCAAACAACTAATAAAAATCATTTTACAACTCCATGATTTATATTTCAGATTCATGTCACCTAATTTTAAATGAAAAATATCTCAGATTCAAAGATATGCCTTGCAATTAGAAAGGTACAAAAATAAGAAAGAAATCAGCCTCTGGCTATAGTTAAATTTCTGGGCCATGACAACTAACAAAGGAAATTTAAGGTGTCTTAATAATATAACATAATAAAAGATAATATCATTATGTAGAAACATTACAAAATATCAGTATTCTAAGCATATTTTGCCTTATTTGTCTCTAGATTTGCTCCATTTTACTTTTCACATTAAACTCAAATGCTCATTATATTCCCTAACTATAACAATCTGATCAGACAAGATAAGAAATATTTTCAAAAGTTCTTAATCCCCACACATGATATTAAATTTAATTTTTTCTGTGATGTTTTTATCTGGTGATTAGAATTTATTGTGAAATCTGGTCCCAGTTACAATAAGGCAAGTAATAAACTTTTCCTTTTATCTCATTTGAAGGAAATTATCTTTCCCAGGAAGCCAAACTACTTATAAGAGATAATTCACTTCACAGGAACAATTTACTACCAAGAAGATATATCCTAAGCTCTCGGGTTTCTACACTATGCCCTGACCTGTTCTTATTACTAAAAACATAAAAGTCTCATGTGATACATGGCAGAATCAGGCTTGATGCAAACCCACTTAGTTATATGATCTTTATTTTTATACCATTAATATTAGTCATACTCTTCAAATGAGCTCATTCCTGTCTGCTCTCTAAACAGAGGAGTATATTGGACTTCCATTTTCAATTTATGCACAAAATGACATCTTCTTTCCCTAAAACACACATCTTATTGAGATATCTATCTCTCCCATATCTTCATTATTACTATGAGGGGATAATGTCTAACAATGATAATAAATGAAAGAAGAAGCACAGGAGGGAACAAGTGAGATATGTCTCCCTTGTTCCCATACTCTCAAAGGAAAGATCAAATTTAAGCAAAAGATTTTTTAAAAAGTGTTTGCTCCCAAGTATGTATGAGCTGAATAGAAAATTTCTTTTAATTATAGACAATACCCAGACCCACTGGTACACATCCACAAACAAATACGAATATACACATAACAGTGTATTTTATAATTCCAAAATCAAAAATTCTATGTTCAAGGCAATAATATAATTTCTTAGTTAAAAATCATAGATGGAATATATTTTGTGACTATTCAGTAGACTATTGTGAGAGAACTTCCTCCCTAATTGCAAACAATCTGGGGGACAGGTGGAAGACTGCTCCTTTGTATGTATGCTAAAAGTTTTATTTGAAATAAAAGAGTAATCCTCATTCTTACAACATAATTTATAGCAAATAAAAGTATTGTCTGTCAGTGACCTTCTGAGCTTTTGCAAATTTTACAAATGATTAATTTTGGTGTAGCTTCTGCAATGTTAAAGTATATATGTGCATTGTGATGGCTAAGTCTGGTTATCAATTTGGGTGGGTCATAGTACCCAGGTAATTGGCCAAATGCTTTATTGTAGGTTTCTGTGAAGGTGTGGGTTTTTTTTGTTGTTGTTGTTTGTTAGTTTTTAATGAGATTGGCATTTAAGTAGGTGGACTTTGAGTAAAGCAACTTACTGTCAGGTGAAAACCTTAATAGAAGACTCACCTCTGTGCAGACTCAAACCACATCTGTTTCCTGAGTCTACAGCTACTCGCCTTATCCATTATATCTTGGAACCACCCCATGTCCACAATTGTGAATCAATTCTTTAAAGTACAGTTCTCTGCATATATGTGCACATCCTGCTCATTTTATTCCTGTGGAGAATATGATTCCTTATGACTTATATTATATGATTTTTTTCCTTCAAGGTCACAGGGACTTACAGCCCAAGGAGTAGGCTCGGGGAAGCTACATATATTTACTTATTTATGAAATAGTTATTTATGAAATATTATGAATAGTTGGTAAGGACAAGACTTTGTTATTTGATTCCTTCTCATTTTATTAGGTAAGTATCAGTTCACAGGGACCTAGTCCATCCAAAAGCAAATGGCTCTTCAGCCCTTCAAGGTAAAATTCCATGATAAAGGCATAAGAGCCTTCATAGTGAGTCACACAATTCATTACTGCAGCTAGAGTTCAGGAATGCAGCGGAAAGCTAGCTCCAGCACCTAGTGAGCATCTTAAAGCAAAATTACTATGGTCAAGCAGAACATTTTTTGGCTTAATTCATGTGAACTTGTATTATATAAGATATATATTTTTAAGGATCAAGAGAAAAAAAATAAGAGACAGAAATAACAGTAGAACAGATTTTTTTTTTTTTATAGCTATTACCTCTGAAAAAGCTGCATGTTCGGTCTGTTGCACAGTGTAGTCAGTACTCCCAGCTTCAAGGTCTTCACGTCACAGACAGTTTATCAGGAGAAACATGATAATAGCTGAAAACTGCCTAGGTTTTTATTGTTAATGGGGGCAAGGAAAGGAAAAGACTGATATGCGAAGGATAATGAAAACATCATTCTCATTGTTATGCAGTAAAATTTCAAATCAAACAAACTTCTAGCCTCAAGGTACAATGCTTGTTGAAATAAGTTTTAACATTTTAAAGACAAAGGAAGGAGCGCTGCTGCGAATTGTGTCAACACTTCACATCTGTGATTTCCAAACCTATTTGACAAATTTCAGGTGTCATTGTCCGAGGAAAAGAAAGGGTGATGATAACTTGGAAATTCCACTTGATACCTTACAATGCAGACATTCCATCATCTTCAGCTCTTATGCTCTGCTAGGAGAACTATATCAGCTAAGAGTAATGGCCACTGGGGATATGAGTTACTTGCCCAAAACCATGCCTGAAATTAAAATGGCCTTGGGAATAGTTAGCATCAATTCTTCTTTAAAACTTGCCAAAATCGAGAAGTTTACGAATAGAGGCTAGAGAGATGGCTCATTCAGTGACGTGCTTGCTGTACAAGTGTAAGGACAAAGCAATTGGAAGAGCAATGCCTACTTGCACTCTATGGGTACGGTTGCAGCCTGGAATCCCCAGGTTCAGGAAGCAGAGACAGGGCCTGACCAGAGGAAGCTGCTTAGCTGGATTAGCAAGATTGGCAAACTCTGAGCTCAGGTGGAAGACTCTACCTCAGTGAACTAGAGAGGAGAACGATTGAGAAAGACACCAGTTGTCAACCTCTTACCTCCAGATGCACACACATGCACGCACACTCATGTATGTGTGCTCACATGCATACACCAGGCACCCACAGCACACACCTATGAACATGGGAGAAAAAAAAAGAATTTTAGAAGTGGACAGCAGGGCTCACGATGGCAGCACTGACATCTCAGCTTTGTATGTTTATGTGTCTGTATTTTAACTATAGTCTATATTCTAGATGGTAAATTTCACAAGAAAGCAGCCACAAAAGCAGAAAATAACAGACATAATGTTGAATTCAGGAACCAAATCTAAAACAATTTTTTTGAAAAAAAATTCTATCACAAGTCTTTTAAAAGTATTTTTGATTCATTTTTTAATTTATTTTCTGGGGAGGGTAGAAGAAGCACAACACAGCCTCTACCCACTAAAAACAAACTCCAGATGCATTCACCACCTGGGGAATTGAACTAGGGTCCTTAGTCTTCACAGGCAAGCACCTTAGCCACTAAGCAATATCTCCAGCATGTGAAACTTTTTTTTAGAGCATGGACCTCACCAAAAGCTATATTAGTTAAATGTTATGTTAAAGAAATACCTCAATTAGTCAATGGTATGTTTTTCTTGTATTTGTTGCAAACAATGGATTTAGTTTTACTTTCTCTAGTATCTAGTGTGTTGTTTAAAATATATATATATTGAATATATATATATACATATATACATACATATATATATACACATATATACATAATATATATATATATATATATATATATATCTCAAAAAAGTAAATATTAAGACATTAAGAGGTAGGTGTCCTTTGCTCCCTGCAAAGGACAGTGTGCAAGTAGGTAGTCAGGAGTGATCATAACAGACATGAATGAATTTGGAAGAATCATCAGGGCATACTTCCAAAACCACTACTCCACAAAATTGAATAATCTGGAAGAAATCGATGAATTCCTCAACACATACCACTTACCAAAACTAAACTCAGAATAGATTAATCTCCTAACTAAACCTATCATATCCATGGGGATTGAAAAGGTAATCAGAAACCTCCACAAAAAGAAAAGTCCAGGACCAGATAGCTTCTCAGGCAAATTCTTTCAAACCTTCATTGAAAAACTGACACCAATTTTTCTCAAACTGTTTCACATAATCAGAAACCAGGGAATCCTCCCCAACTCCTTTTACATCACCTTAATACCTTATAATAATAACCAGACAGAAATGCAACAAGAAAAGAACACTACTTGCCTATGTCCCTGAGGAACTTAGATGCAAAGATGCTGAACAAAATCCCTGTGAACCAAATTCAACAACACATCAAAAGTAGTATCCATCTTGACCAAGTAGACTTCATCCCAGGGATACAAGGATGGGTCAACATATGGAAGTCAGTCAACATAATACACCACATAAATGAACTTAACCATAAGAACCACATGATCATCTCAACTGATCCAGCGAAGGCCTTTGGCAAAATACACCACCACTTCATGATCAAAACAATGAAAAGAATAGGCATGGAGGGTTTATATCTCAACACAAGGAAGGCTATATATAAAGCATCGAAAGCCCAGTAATACTTAATGGGGAAAGGCTCAAGGAGTTCCCTCTGAGATCAGGCACAACACAGGGGTGCCCACTCTCACTACTGCTCTTCGACATAGTACTAGAACTACCAACCCAAGCAATAGGACAGGAGAAAGAAATAAAAGGGATTCAAATTGGAAAGGAAGAAGTCAAGTTATGCCTATTTGCAGATGACATGATCCTGTATATAAGTGATCTAAAAGTCTCCATCTCAAAACTTCCAAAGGTGATTAATTCCTTCAGTAAAGTGGCAGCATACAAAAATTAGTAGCTTTTTTATATGCAAAGGACAAATACACAGAGAAAGAAATCAGTGAGGCTGTCCCATTCTCAATAGCACCAAAAAAATATATGTTCATAAAAGAGATTGTTCTGTAATCTTTTTTTCTTCTGTCTTTGTCTAGTTATGATATCAGGGTGATGCTGGCTTCACAGAAGGAGTTTGGCAGAATTCTTTCCTTTTCTATTGTATGGAAAACTTTGAGAAGCAGTGGAGATAGTTCTTTCATGAAGGTCTAGTAAAATTCACTTCTGGCTCCATCTGTGCCTGGACTTTTTTTAGTTGAGAGACTTTTTATAACTGCTTGGATATCCATACCTTTTATAGGTCTATTTAAATGGTTTATTTCATCTTGACTTAATGTTGGTAGGTCATATAAAGCAAGGAAATCATCCATTTCTTTCAGATTTTTAAATTTAAATTCTTAAAGTATGTCATTATGATGTTCTGAATTTCTTTGGTATCTATTATAATGGTGTTTTATTTATTTCTAATGTTATTAATTTTTGTTTCTTCTCTATTTCTTCTTGCCAAATTTGCATATCTTGTTTATGCTTTCAAAGAACCAACTCTTTGTTTCATTGATTCTTGGATGTTTTTGTTTCTATTTCTTTAATTTCTGCCCTACTTCTAATGACTCTTCTCACTACCTTACAGATACTTGCACAACCATGTTTATTGCTGCTCTGTTCAGAATATCTAGGAAATGTAAACAGCCCAGATGTCCCTCAATAAGTGATTGGATAATAAAGATGTGGTACATTTACAATGGAGTTCTATTCAGTGGTAAAGAAAAATGAAATTTGCAGTGAAATGAATGGATCTGGAAAGGATTATACTAAGTGAGGTAACCCAGATCCAGAAAGCCAAACATTGTATGCTCTCACTGATATGTGGATCATGGCTACAAAGGTTTAGACTTTTGTGTGAGCTGGACCCAAAACTCGGTAGCAAAGCCAGTAAGCTAGAAAAGGCTATAATGGAGGGAGGGTAAGGAAGGACTTTAGAAGATAATATTATATATATGTAAGAAGAAGAACAGATTACAGGGAGTAGAATGGCCTAAGTGAGGCCAGGGGAAGAGACTGATTAAGAGAATGGTGGGGGAGGATCAATAAAAAATAAATGTAGTTTGAATAAGACATAGGAAAGCCTACTTTTTTGGGATAATGGCATGCCAAGAAGTCATAGATTGCTACTAGAAAATTTTCAGTGACAGGGATGGGATACTTTCCAGTGAGTTGTTGACCAGGGAGGTCCCTGTTCCCTCCAAAACATTACTGGATATTGCCAAGGCCCTTGGTTTCCCACAAGTAAGAGAGGGTAAGACACTATTGCTGAAGACTTCACATGCCTAGGTGGAAAGATCACCGAAAAATCAAGCTGGTGCTGAGCTGAAAACCTTATCCCTGTAGACCAGCCATTTGAAAGCTGGTAAAAGCTGTGCTCCTTGCAGCCCAAAGAGAGACAGAAGTCATCAGCAGTAAAAACAGTGGATACTAGAAGCCTCAAGTTTGGCCAGACAGGCCATATGACCAAACAGATGCAATTGTGGCAAGTCTGCCCTGGGGTAAACCAACTGCTCTCTAATTAGACTGGAGGCCAGCTCTATGGGAGAGAATATATGCCCAGAACTGAATATTTAATCAAACACCTATGGCAGGGGAGGTCATGAGTCTTAGGGGAATAAAGCCTGCTCTTGTTTGGCTAAATGTATATATTATTTTCACCAAGCTGCCATAAAAACAGTACACGATGTTCCTATTTATATATTAATGCTATTCTTACTTCTGGTTAGAGAAGATTCTCTTTTCAGATGGTAGTGACCACTAGAATGAATATGGAGTTACCAGCAGACCCTGTTTTTCATTTATTGGGCATTTATCCTAAAAGCTCCACACCTCAGTTCAGAGATATTTGCTCAACCATTTTTATAGTTTCTTAATACATAATCACTAAGAACTGGAATCAACCTAGGTGCCCATCATTGGATAAATGGATAACCAAGATGTGGTATATCTACATGATGGAATTCTACTCATCAGTAAAAAAAAAAAAAATGACACAATGAAATTTGTAGCAAAATGGTTTAAGTTGGAACAGATCATTCTAAGCATACTGACATAATCACAGAAAGACAATAACCACATGGTCTCATTCATCAGTGATTCCTAACTTGGATCAGCCTGAGTTGCTTACATACCTGAACGGCATCTCAAGGCTTGGAATTAGGGAAATGAGAAACAGTTCTGCTTTCTCAGTGAACTTGATATCAGCAGAAGGGTGAAGGAGATAGACACTAAGGACACCTGACACCTATAAACCCAGAGATCCAGAGGTTCCTAAGAGTCCATCACTGAAGTAGACATAAAATGTATCCAACTTGCCTTGGGAAAATTTGTGAAAGAGGAGGTGAAAAGATTGTTGGAGACACAAGTTGGGACCTTATTCACAGAGAGATTGCCTCCGCTCCATAACTGACTGCTGCCCTCATAGTGCATGAACCACAATCCCCATGGGGTTGACCTGTATCCCCGGTGAAGAGGGCCTCTTAGGAAAAGGGGCAGGGAAGGAAAGGATGGTACCAACAAGTGGTATTTACATACTACTTATGTCCATATCTAGTAAAAATAAATTTAAAAAGAGAAATTGGCAAAAAGAAAAAGGATTTGTCAAAGTTTGAAGACTCAAGAGAGATCAAGCATATTTTAAAAGAAAATTTAATGATATAAGCTTATTATTAGAAATATATTTATTAAAAATTAAAAGTAGGCTAGAAAGGTGGCTCAGTTGGTGACGTGCTTTATGCACAAGCATGAGGACCTGAGCTTGAATCCCAGGCCCACATAAAACCTAGGCATGGCAGCAGGTGCCTATAATCCCAGTCCTGGAGGTGGAGCCTGAATGGTCCCTGGGAACTTAGTGGCTAGCTAGTCTAGCCTAATCAGTGAGTGCCAGGAACAGGGAAAGACCCTTTCTTAAAAAATAAATGAATAAAGTGGAGAGTATCTGAGAAAGACGACCACTAATTCCCTCATACACACACACACACACACACCCCACAACAAAAGTAAGCAAATATAAATAAAACTTGATGCAATCCATCACCTATCTATAAACATGGTGACAGAAACATTGGTATAAATCAGGTAAAAATCATGTAAATTACATTGACAAAGCTATTATCATTGCTGTTATTATTTTACTTATAGCACGGATAAAGAATAGGACTTCTAAAAAAGAAGAATATACAGCAAATCATAAAAATTAAATACCAAAAAATATAAGAGTTAATCATTAAATGGGGTAATGAAATGAATGGACAGTTCTCAAGAGGAGAATACAAATGACCTACAGTTGCTTTTTAAAAAATACTCAATATCCTTAGCTAGCAGGGAAATCCAAATGAAACCACTTAGAGACTATATCTCACACCAGTCACAACTGCTATATTCAAGAAAAATAATGACAAAATATGCTGATAAGGATATAGAAGAGGGAACCTGTATTCACTGTTGCAGCTACTATGGAAATCAGTGTATGTTCTCAAAGGCTATTGCTATACCATTCTTCAGCATATACCCAAAGGGCACATTCATGTTCATTACTGCACTATTCACAATAGCTAGGAAATGGAAGCAAATTCAATGTCCATCCACTGAAGAATCAATAAAGGAAATATGGTTTATACACAAAATTGAATTTTATAGTTGTACCAACTAAAATTGTGAAATTTGTAAGAAAATAGATGAATCTAGAAAATATTATATTAAGTAAAGTAGAACAAGCCCAGAATGAAAAAAATGTATGCTATTTCTCATATATGGATCCTATTTTGTTCATAATTTGAAGGGAATCACAAAATATATGGTATTTTGTTCTTGGAAAAAAAGATATTAAGAGGTAAGAAGAAATGAGGCCAAAAACAAAGAATAAGAGAAAGTAAGGTTCTGCTCCAATTATAAATAGAATTAATTCTTTAAGTTATTTAATTTTTTTAATATTTCATATATAAATTTTTGACCAATTACAAAAATTCATTAATCATATTCTCGGGCACTCTGCCAATGTACAAAATCCTCTCAAGTCTCAAGGATGTTTGAACACTCTCATCTCTGCCACAGACATGCTCCCCAACATTCACATTTTGATTCAATTGTGTCCTGAAAGATACAACAATGAATCCTCCTCAGGCAGGGCCTCTTTAATAAACTTTCTACTCCAGTGTAACCTCCACGTGACTTCTCCAACATGATGTCTCCAAGGCAGCAAGTCCTTAAGGCTATTAAAGTGTGAGCCCCACATGATAGAAGGCCACAAGGAAGTAGGATGGACAATGTTATTGCGAGACCCAGTGGGAAATGAAAATGCAGAATCACGTGTTCAAAAATTATGAAGAATATTAAAACAAAGTCAGCAGATCATTAAGTCAAATAAGGTCCTTTCTGAGTTCAGGGATAGTGTAAGTACACAGTTACCTGTTCCTTGAAGCTGGCCCTCTGATGAAGCCATGTTGACATTTTCTTCTACCACATTCTGTTCACAGAGGCATTCATGAAGACAAAACTAAGTTTGAGAGAAGTAGAAATAACAGGCTTTTCTTGGGAGTAATCATAGTCCAAAATAGCACACAGTTTTAAAACTACTGCTATGGTTAAGGCACCTGCTGACAAAACCTAAGGACCTGAGTTTGATTATCCAGTCTCTCCATAAAGCCAGATGCATAAAGTAGCACATGCAGCAGTTAGAGGCCTGGTATACCCATACCCATCGCCCCCTCTCTCTCTCCTTGCAAATAATAAATAAATAATAAAAATTATCTCAAAAATGCTTCTATGGTCATTTTTGAAAATACAGTCTAGCACATGTTGGGTCTAAAGGACAAATTCATTTATGACGATTATAATAGCTAACACATGGGGAACTTTTTCTGTGTGGGGCATTGACTGAACATATTAGAGACATCTGATTTAATCTTCAGGAATCCTTGTTTAATGTACACAATAATTATTATCTTTATAGTAGAACTAAAATCATAGAGAGGTAGAAAGTGATCACATAGACAGTTGTTAAAGTAAATATTCTGAAATCCATCCAAATAGATGTACTCTTTCCCTATTTCCTACCACCAAGAGCAGGTGACCTCATTGTGTTTACTAAGGTCTAATAAGAAACACTCACAGTTCCCTCATCTGTTGACTGTCCGTACCTGCTTGTCCACAGGCATATTTACAGCACACATAGTAATGTGAGCACATCCAGTGTCCTGTGGAAAAATAAATTGGGCCAAATTTCACCTCTGGAATGGAAAGCAGGAAAGAAGAGAAGGAGACAGGTAAAATGTGGCTTATTTGTTATCTCTTCAAGTCTAAACCAAAAGTATCCATGTGGGAACTGGAAGCAGCTCTGTTTTCCATCTCGTATTCTGAGCAACGAAAGACAAAAAGTGGGTAGAAAAAAGTAGAGAGGATGAGAGTGGAGTGGGAGAGTAACACATTCATATCAATTGCAGTTTTCTCAGTCTACTATTGTGGCCCAACTTCATCTGAAACCCTCAGACTCCAGCTCATCATGTAGAAATATTCTCATATTTTACCATAGTTGGAAGTTCTCTATTATTTATTTGTTAGTACAATAATCTTAATATATAGGCAAAATGATAGTCTATGGGCTCCCCAAATAAGAAAATTAAAAATAAGGTCATTATTTTGCAAATGCTTTGTAAATGACTGAGGCAAATCAAGGGACTTTTCAGCAACAACTAAAAGTTGAAATACTCTATGTTGAATGGCTTACATTAAATAAACACCCTTGTGCTCATTATTAGGAAGGAAATCGCATCCAAGCCAAACTAAAGCTTTTTAGTTTGTCTTCAGTATTTTAAAGCAAAAACTTTCACCCTCTAATGGTGAGGTAAGAAAAAGAAATATATGTATTGTAAATTTCTCTGAAGTTTTGTACATCACATCAGATAAACCTGCTGACCCACCCTCCTTGAGACATAGCCCCTTCAGTTGCTGACTAGCTATCCTGTTCCCCAAGTGTCACAGTGGCCTGGGTTCACAGGAGAAGCACATCGGCACTACTTCCTTCAGTCTCCAGGCAAAGGGGAACGCCGTCTTCATGTCTGGGGCTTCTCAATATGCCTGAGACCTCCCTTCTCTTCATTTGGAGAACCATTTTCCAAGCTTGCAGTTTAAGACAGAAAGGATGGGAGGAGGGGCTCAGATTCTGGTGAACAGCTGGGGCCCATCACTTCTCATTGCAGGTCTTGGGGAGATGTGGTTGACAGAGTGATGCACAGAGCCTGTCCCAGTTAATGACTTCACCATTCTCCATCATTATCCCCATCATTAGGAAATTAGGAGGACAGAAGGTATTTACTGTAAACCTGCCACCTCCCAAGGAGAGATAAATAGAAACTGATAAATGGGCTCTTCTGGTGCTGTTCGTCTATTAACCTTCTGCTTCCCAGCTCCGGCATATGCATGCCATCCTGCCATTAATATCCAGTAATTGGCATGGCAGCAGACAATGCGATCATACCTTTACTCTGAGTGTTCCATCCATGTGGTATGCCTGTGTGAGCACACTAGTTCGTTCATAATGAAGCCTTGCTACACAACCCACTTAAAGATACTATGCAGTTGCATCCTAGCTATAACACCTGACTTCCATAGTTGTTCAGCACTTAACTCTTTGCTAGCCTGTGCAGTGACTGCCATTGTCAATTTCTCTGCTAGTTTTGCATATATCCCAGTCTATTCCCAAAGTACACCTGTTTTTTTCGTTGTTGTTGTTGTTGTTGTTTTTGAAGCCTATCTCTCATAGGTTGGTGCTCTAGAGAGCAATGGCAGGGCCAATCTATGCATGACTTGGAACCGCCTGCCTGTCATAAGGCAGAATAGAGTTTCATCTGCATTGTGGCTACTGACGAACTTAGTTTGTCACAGTTGAAAGCAGAGTCATTCCACCATGTTTCTCAAGGAGACTATGTGTTCTTTAGCACATTCCTAGATACATAAAGGGAAAAGAGGGTGTAGCTGTGCATGTTACCAGAGCAGAAAGGAACATAATAAGCTTGGTCCTTTTATTAGGAGGACACCTATCTTTGTCTGCTTAAAGGAGCACAAATCCCAGGAGATACAGAAAGACTTCACAGAAAATCTAGTCCCACAAAGACAGCCACCTCATTCTGTTACCCATCTGCTCACATTGTGATTGCAACATGAACATTTGGTCTCAGTGTCCCTGACCTATTTCTGCCCAGTTAAATTCAAGTGTTTACTACAAAGACTTCGCAATGCAATGGGGATGAAACAAGAAAAAATGAAGATAAGCAATTTCTTTAAAAGCATGGGTGTTCTGAAATGAATCAATCTGATCCTAAGCATAGCTCTAAAATCAAAATCCAGTTATTGGAGGTGGCGGGAGAGGAGGGAGAAGAAGAAGCAATATCAGCAAAGAGATAAAAAGCAATAAAAAGCCTGAGAAGAAAATGACATGACAACCTTATTACTGGTGTTCAGGAACCATAGCCTCTCTGTCGGAAAAATACCAGATCACCCATTTGAGAACTTCATAAAACTAAATGACCAATAGATTATGGCTCTGGCCCTCCTTCCACACGGCATAAAATAAATAATAATATCTCCAATAAATATAACAAATAGGGTAACATTTCCCATCTCAGGAAGTCCCCCAGACTGAACATACTACAGGATCTTTCCATTCCTCTTTAGGAGGATGCTAAGCAGCCACTCCCAGTCAGGCACAGCCTCTGCAGCTGTCTTCCCATCACCAGCCTTTAAATACAGAGTTTGGATACAGCTGGCAGTCTTGCACTCCTAAATGCTTTCATTCTGCAGAAAGACCCAGAGACAAACTCTGTCAGAAAGTCAGCATTCTTAAAACTCCAGTACATACCTCCCATTTAAAAATGAATGTCTGTAATGATGGCCAATGACAGGTTGAGATCATGTGAATTCTGCCTCCTCTTTACCATTCCAGACATCTGTCAGCTTTTATGGTTTCACAAAGCCCTCGCCCATGGTCTCTTCTGGTCATGGGTGATATCAAAATCTCTCTGATGACCATGGAAACTAAGACTCAGAAAAGACATCACCTTCCTGTTCATGTATAAAGGACCTGAGTCATTGTCTGTTCTTTGAGCAGGCACTAACAACAGTGTATCTCATGCGAACAGCTCTCTGGGAGGGGTGACAGAGCCACCCTTGGACAGGTACAGTGGAGCAGGCAAAGGAAGGGCTTCAGTATAAGAGGCCTCAATCACCACTTACTAGTTACACTGTCCTACACACATGTTAAATTGTACTCTATTTTAGTTTTCTCTTCAGTGGCGTGGGATGATAGTATTAATAGTCCCTTGGCTGAGGCAATGGCTCAGTACATATGAGCATTTGTTGGGCATGATCACCTATGTAAAAAGCCAGACATGGCCACACATGCTTGAAACCACTGTACAATGCCCACTGAGGCTCAGAGAACATTGCAGAAGGGGCAGAAAGATTATAAGAGCCACGGGGTAAATAGGAGTATAATGAGGCACACCCCTCATATCCCCAGAGATTGACTGAGGCCTTTATGACCCCACAGTGAATATCAATATCCATTGAGAGGAGACCTCAGTGAAATTGGGGTGGGGATAAGAGATACAGGAGGGCCCTCAGTGGAATTTGGGGCAGGGAGGAGGGAAATGATGGTACTAATATATGATGCATCCATGAAAGTTTCTACATAATGAAAAATTTAATAAAATTTAATTTTAAAATAGAAGCAACTAAGACAGAGAAGCAATAGAAGAGGACACCCAGTGTCCTCCTCTGGCCTCTGCACGCTTGCTTATTCTGTGTGCACCTCTATGCACATGTGCATACACCACACACTGCAGAGCATACATGCTAGTGCACTTACAAAAACACAATGCTTCTGACTTCAGATATTTGTGTCATTGTCACACTACACATTTGCATTGTTAATCTGAGACAATTTATGAAAAATAATTCCTAGTTCATTTCTCTTCCTGTCTTTCTCCACTTTGCTGTATTTCCTCTTTAGTAGAGGATTTTTTTTCTTTTATTTTTATACATTATTTTATTAGCACACAAAAATTAGGTCTCATTATATTTTGTTCAAATAAATTTTGTTTCCCTTTCCCCCCTGTTTTCCCAGTCCCCTCCACCTGTATGGCCTCCCCAGTCATAGCCTCCTTTCCACGCTCATACTGCATGTTTCCTGTGGCTCGCTTCACCTCCTGTGCCACTCTTGTGATTTCCTGTACCCACTTTCACATCCACTTGTATATTTTGTAATATTCTAGCCATATAATTACTAAAACCAGTTAGAGTAAGAAAAGATCATATGGCTTTATAAGGTCTATCCTTTGTATTAGTCAGGGTTCCAGAACATTTTAGACAAATTCAATTGACTGACTGCATTAATTTCACTAACAGAAGACAACAATTTGGAATATATCCATAGAAATAATACTTCCATTGACATACCCATTTTTAACTGTCTTGTAAATATGGGAATGAAATATAATATTCCCTAGAAGCCTAAGGGATCAGAATATGAAAGCTAGATGTCTATTTACTTAAGAACAGCAAGGCCTACCTGGTACTCTGACACAATGACATATATGTAACCACTTACTTTGCCCATGGTTAGAGCAAGTCTTGATAGTCTTATGAAGCAGAAGATACCAGTGTTTTCATTATTCATCACAAGAATTAAGCTCTCATTTCAAAACATAGGCAATTCTGTGCCTATTCAGATGTGCATTATTCTGTTTATTTGGCAACATGAGTTTTTGCCATTTTTCAGCTCATTTTCATCTCTGCTACCTTTGCTCTCTCATTGCTACCTCTGGAAAAAGATTTGGTGAGGGAGGCGGTTGATACAAATGAAATTTTTAGATTATCCATGCTCTCCTTCCTACCATGACCATGGATAATCAGGAATTGGCTATGCAAGGAGCATAGAATGCAATTAGGCATTAGATAAGAAAAGCTTCACACATCATATCATGAGGAATGCCTTAAAGGGGCTATGTGGTAGAAAGGAGCAGTTCTGAAAATATGATGGTGTTTTCTCATTCTCAGATGTCTTCAGAAAATGACACAAAAAATTATAATATTAGTTCATCAAGCAATTTTACTGTGAGGAAAGCACCCTCACTGATTTGTGGTATCTAATGAACGTATAATAATTTGTAGAGTTTATCAGCAATAATTCCATTGAAAAGGTATTTGATTACTTCTTGCTAACTTTAGAACAAGTTCCAAGTGGGTATCAAGGATACAACACAGCTCCTGGTTGCATTGTGGTTTCAAAGCAGATAAGCAAATTAATTCAGATTAACTAGATTAATTCTATTATAAAGGAATTTCCAAAGTTCTAGGAGAGGGCAGGGCTTAATTTATCCAAGCCTACAAAGTCAAAAGAGTCTTTTATAAGAGATAATATTTCAGTTAAGTAGTAAGGGATGTTTGGGAGTTGGACAGATTAGGGGGAAAGATAATGTTAGATAGAAATAAGAACTTGAACAAGTCAAGAGAACAGAATGTTTTGGAAGAATTAGGTATCACTAGTCCTAACTGTAGAAGTGGGCAATGAGAGAAGAAACATGAATAAGTTGTGGGATTATCCTAATTATCTGTGCTAAGAAAATTGGGCTTGGCCCAATAACTGATGAAAAGCCACTGGGGATTTTTGATTATGAGTAGTATGGTGCACTTAGTGTTCTAAAGTGTCCATTCCAGAGAGATGGATTTGGGTGATCTGAGTGTTGGGAATGAGAATAAGAACAAAGAAAGTCTGCTAAACATTTAAGCTTAAAAAAAATATTTAAGATGAGAAAGAAAGACATGGGGAATCTTTAGAATACAAGACAACAGAGCTGTTGAATGAATAGGAAAGGCAAAGGGAAAGAAAGGCAGAAACCAGAACAAGGAACATGTGGGGAAGGCTTGGAGGTGGATGAGTTCCATACTGGCATGTGGAAGCATCTGAGGAGAGATGGAGAGAAAGCATTGCATACTCAGATGTGAAGTCCTGAGAAAGTTAGAGCTCACAATACACATCTGAGTATCACTGACACAGTTACTCAAATTATGAGAGTGGATGGACAACCCAAGAAGTAGCTCCAAAATACTGGTTCTCAACTCTGGCTGTACATGACAATCAATGGAAAACACACTGTGCCCAAGCATTGCCCCAGACCCTTAAGTCAGAATTCATGGGGTACAAGAAGTTAGAATTCTGGGTTCAGTAAATAGACAATCACAAGAATGTTACCCTTGAAGAAAACTAAAGGGAAAATGGTTAAAAGAGGAAAACACATTCCATTTCCTTCATACTTTCAACTGCATTTAAACAGGATACATGTGACACAGTTGTGTTCAAGGGAAATACCATAATGAATTGCTGTGCTGCCTCAGAAACCCTGAGCACCACACAGCACCAATTTCAAGAGCCATTTCTGCTCTACAATACACAATCCATTTCTGACTATGTCCCATTAAAAGTGGACTTCCAGCCAGACATGGTGGCACACGCCTTTAATTCCAGCACTCGGGAGGCAGAGGTAGGAGGATCACTATGAGTCTAAGGCTACCCTGAAATTAAATAGTGAATTCCAGGTCAACCTGGACTAGAGTGAAACTACCTCGAAAAACCATTAAAACGTGGGTTTCCAAAAGTTTAATTTCCTTTAAAACATGGTAAGGCATATTCTATTCCTATTAATCAGATATATTACATATTTATAAGAATTTCAAGATAAAAATCTAAGTACTATGTGTAATAAATTATTTCTTCTTAGAAATCTACCTGTTTAACAGTTTTGTGGGGTTTTTTTCTTGACATGGTGTTTTTCTTAAAGGACTGTTGGAGGATGAGATACAAATTGGATATATAATTGAAAATTTAAAACTAATACACATATTGATAACATATTTACAATGCTCCCTACCCAAGGCACAGCATGTTTGTTCCCCCAAAATTATAGCTATATTGATTGAGGTAATATAAATACACCACTTTTGGATGCAACTGAAAACATGATTATGACCTCTAACAATGGTAATTTAAGTATTAATTTCCATCCATCTCAGGAAGTGGCAGCGTCCATCAATTATACCATTAGCTGCCCAGTGATTGCAGCTGCAAAAATCAGAATTAGTGTTTAAGCTACTGTCATTCACCTGAAATTTTACAATTCTAATTAGTGAGCCAGGCAACCTGTCAACAACGAAGTGTCAAACGATTGGCCTGTGAAGACAGCATTTCCAGCACTTTCCTAGAAGCTCTCACCGGCATTGTTATGTCACGTCTTCCAAGTTCAACTTAAAAACTGTCAGAAAGTAACTTTCTCTTTAATTCTGTTCTTTTTAACAAATGTTTTATTATCACATATTAATCATACATAATAAGGATTTCATTGTGACATTTTCCAATATCAATTTAATGTGTTTTGATCCCATTCACTTCCACCATTACCCACTCTTGTCCCTTGCCAACACCTGTTAATCTCTTCCCTCTTCCCAACAAGGTCCCCCTTCTTCATGAATGTTGTTTTGACCCTTTTTGTGACCCATTGAGTATCATTAGAGTTTTTTACAGGAGCATGAACATCCGACCAGGGGCTATAAAACTGAAGACACTGTCTTTTCCTGCCCTTTTATATGAGGATCAAACTCATGTCTTCATGCTTACGCAGCAAGTGCTCTTATCCACGGAACCACCTCCCGGGACCTTTCACTTTTTCTCCCATGAGGGTCACCGAGCCTTATATGGCATCCTACATAGATGTCTTATTTGGGATTGAGCAACAATTCATCAGTCACTCATTCTCAACACTTTGACCACTTATAAGTCTCTGCATCCACCACTGACCACAGTAAAAAGAAATGTCTCTAGCCATAGCCGGCAGTGTCATTTATCCATAGTCATAAAAGCAGACATACAGAAGGCAACTTGAAAAGCTCAACATGCCCATTTAGCAAAACACAGTAGCAGCTTTCCCACTATGGTCTATGATCTCTCCAGCCAAGGGCTTTTGACCAGACTTACAGTTCCAGAATGAATTCCCCCTTATGGAACAGGAATCAAAACTCATCACACAGGGGTTGATTACCTCAGTAACAGACTTGCCACTCTAGCACCAATGGGTTCATTGGGAGTTTTGTTGCCTAGAGGATTGTGGTGGTTTGATTCAGGTGTCCCCCATAAACTTAGGTGTTCTGAATGCTAGGTTCCCAGCTGATGGATATTTGGAAATTAAGGCCTCCTGGAGGGAGTGTATTGTTGGGGGCGGGATTATGGGTATTAAAGCCAGTTTCCCCTTGCCAGTGTTTGGCACAGCCTCCTGTTGCTGTGGTCCATCTTCTGTTGGCCAGGGGGTGATGTCCACCCTCTGCTCATGCCATCGTTTAGTCAGGGTTCTCTAGAGGAACAGAATTACTAGAATGAATTATTTTATAAAGGGAATTTATTGGATTAGCTTACAGTAGTCCAATAGCAGTTGCAGGCCTGAGAATCACCGAACCTGGTAGCTGCTCAGTCCACGTGGCCAGATGCCTCAGCAGTCCTGACCCGGCACTGCAGATGGTGCCGGAAAGCCTGGAGGCCTCCTGAGGAGCCGGAAAGCCTGGAGGCTTCCTGAGGAGCCACTGGGTTTTGATCCACGTGGGTCTTCAGTTGATGTTGGTCTTTTAACTGAGCCATAATACCAAAAAATAACCTCAAAAAAACCATAATGGCACAGAACAAATATTCACACTGCAAAAGATGGCATTGGGCATAGCAAAGAAACATTCAACCAATACAAGATTTAAAACAACCAGGGCAAACATCAAACTCTGTAGCTTCAAGTACAGCAACTCTTGCCAGTGACAAATCTCCAAGTCCGATAATTCTAACCAGCAACAAGTCTCTGGCATTCCAATTCCGCCCCTCCAGCTAGGCTACTCACAGTCCTGGGAAACTTCATCGGGGCCGGCAGCTCCTCGGCAGCCATCTCATGGTCCCAGCATCTCCACTGGGTCTCCACTGCAAGCCACGGTTCATCCTCATGGCCCCATGGGGTCTCTATGCAGGCAACCAGCAAACCCGCTTCACACTGCCCATGGCCATTTCCAAAACACAAGACCGTCTTGCAAACTCAATGACCCTCTTTCCAGCATTTCTTATACTCCACAATACCAGGTAGGGTGCCAATTTGTTAATCCAGGGGGGAATAAAGCAGACTTTGAAGAACAGGACACTCCTTGAGCACTCAGACACCTTCAAAAGAGTTGACATTCTTCTTGTTGCCCTAGCGCAGGTCAGCTAGCCCAGTCTCAAAGGTTGTAATCTCTCAGTTGCAGCTGAACGGGCAGCAGTTCACCCAAAGATTTTCCTTTCTGTGCCATATCCCTCTGCACACACCAGTTCATTTCTACGCTAAGCAACCCTGCACAACTTCTCAGGACATGGGCACAAGAGCAAGCTTCTCACACAAACTGCTAGCCCAGTCCAGGCAAAGCTTTTTCTCACTCTCATAAGCCAAACCTCACAGTCCATAGTTCTTACTGCTTTCAGGTCTTTCAGCTCTGACCAGGATAGACCATCAAGCTGTACTTACAGCACTGCAAGGCATCTCTCAGGCCAAGGTTTCAACTCCTTCCACATTCCTCTTGAAAATCAGCTACAAAAGGCTGAAGCCACACAGTCAGGTGTCTAGCAGCAATCCCACTCCTCGGTACCACTTTACTGTTGCAGTCTGGGTCACATTGCTGGTAGAAATCACCCAACCAAGAGCAGCTTCTGGGAAAAAGAGGTTTATTTGGCTTACAGGCTCGAGGGGAAGCTCCACGATGGCAGGGGGAAAACGATGGCATGAGCAGAGGGTGGACATCACCCCCTGGCCAACAGAAGATGGACCACAGCAATAGGAGGGTGTGCCAAACACTGGCAAGGGGAAACTGGCTTTAATACCCATAATCCCGCCCCCAACAATACACTCCCTCCAGGAGGCCTTAATTTCCAAATATCCATCAGCTGGGAACCTAGCATTCAGAACACCTAAGTTTATGGGGGACACCTGAATCAAACCACCACAAGGATCTACAGCTAAGGAAGACAACTTTTCCCTTAGCAACCTGCATATCACCTGCTGGCACTATGAAGGCTACCTAGCAGGGAGAAAGCTTCCAGCTCAGCTCAATCTTGATTGCTTCATGTCTTGAGGCATGTGGTGGGAAACAAATGGCAGTAACAATTGCCAGTATTGTTTTGGGTTTTTCAAAAGCCTCTCTGACCAACAACTCATATGGAGGTACCACATCCATTCTACTGGGATTTTCTTTTAATAACCCATGGCTTCTAGGAGCAGCTTTCTCCACCCTATGAGATACCTCCATTCAAAATGTTTTTTTTTAAATTATTTTATTTTTGAGAGAGATAGAGAGAATAAGTGCACCAGGGCCTTTCAGCCACTGTGAACCAACTGCAGACACATGTGCCCCCTTGTGTGCATGTGCAACATGCTTGCATCACTGCACCTGGCAACACAGGACCTAGAGTTTCCAATATACATTTTTAGGTTATGCAGGCAAGCACCTCAACTGCAAAGCCATCTCTCTAGCCTTTTTTTTTTTAAGACGTAGTGTAGCAGACAGCTTCAGATCACTGAGATGAACCTCCAGACCAGGCACAGTTATGGAGGAAAGGATAGTTATTTGAAGCTTACAGATCCAGGGGAAGTTCCATAATGGCAGAAGAAGTTAACCTGCTCTTGCAGTACCAAACACAAGCAGAAAAAAAAAAAAGAAAGAAAGGAAGAAAGAAAGAAAGAAAGAAAGAAAGAAAGAAAGAAAGAAAGAAAGAAAGAAAGACACACCACAAAAAAAACACATTTAAGGAACTCCAGTCACTTTGCATATCTTTAGACAGGAACTGCAAATCCATCACCATACCTTAGGGTTGAATCCTAAGATCTGCCCAGTGACACCTCCTCCAGCCAGGTGGCTGTAGATCCAAATTACAAACCAATAAAACACTGAATATATTGGGGGCTATCTATTCAGACTATGAAAGAGAGCGAGAGAATAAATATTATAATTATTACAATAGTATAAATAGATTTTGTAATACAAGAAATGGCTATGCTCTTAAAGGCTACACTTGCCCTGAAAAAGTAAATCAAACAGAGAAGTTCACTGGCAGCTTTTACAAGGTGATATGCCCCTGTGGAAGGGTTGCCCATGAGATGTCAAGATTCCTGGATGCTCTAAGCCATATGTCTATTTAAAGATTTATGAACAAAGCAAATGCAGCATCAATAATAACGTAAAAGTTTACACCTCTGCTGCCAGAAAAAAGCAGTAAGCTGTAAGTGTAACATGGACATTTGGCTTGACATTGCAGTGGAAAAACATACCCGCAAATGAACTTTTTTAAGAAGTAAAAGGATATTTAGCTTGAATAAAGAAAGTATTCACTTAGAACATTCCACAGTATGAATAAAAATAAAAATTTAAATAATGGAATTCCTCAGCTAGTATTGGGTGTTTGACTAAGTTATGTGTACCCCTCTATCCATTAACAGTCTACAAGACACCCCTTTTTTTCTCAACTCCTAACCAGAAATTCAAAATATTAGTAAATCACTTATAAATGGAGGTGACTCATCTGAAAATATTTGTGTTACACATCCCACTGAGCAAGATGATTAAGAGAGGATCTTAGTTACTAAGAGATAACAAAATAACAATACTTTGGAGAAAACCAAATGAGAGTTCAAGCAGAGTTCAACTTGTCTACGTAGGGAACTATATCAAAATTATATAATTTATTAGTATATTCTCCTTAAGGTATCTATGCCCATTTTTCCTCTTGGTGAAATAAAATTTGGATGAAAACATCCTCCCATTTCTTTTTGTTTTCCAAATCATATGCTTTCACCCTCTGTGTCTATAGGAATTCCAAACAGTCTTTTGGGGGGGGTACCTTTTATTTTGCTAGTTTTACATGAGCACCTCAAAAACTTAGATGTATCATAAAACAAGTCTCTTAATCTACAACAATATTTCCTTTCCTTCATATGATCATACTGCTTTGTTAATATTGTGATCTGAATATGAAATATACTCCATGGGCTCATGTTTAAACACTTGATCCCCAACTCATGGTGCTATTTAGGAAGGGTATGGAAACTTTAAGAGATGGAGCCTTGCTGGAGGAAGTGGATCAATGAAGAGGGCCTTAAGGTTGTATACCCTGTCCCCACATCCTGTTAATCCTCTGCTCCCTGCCTACAATGTAACACTAGGTTCCCACTCCTTCCACCTGCTATAAAACTTGCCCTCAATATTTCCAGAAAAAAATAAGCCCTTTCCTTTCTTAAATTACTTCTGGTCTTGCCAGCAATAAGAAAATAACTGATACAGGATCATCCACTAGGAAAATAGTATGAGCTAGAATTTCAACCTGGCTGATCAGGCTCAAACTATTTCTTATATATCACACTTCATTATTTAGTTTTCCTGAATAAATGTCCAAATGCTTAAGCTATTCATTGTGAGAGTAATTCAAGGCTTGTCTTATATAATCCTTCTTTGTTTTGCGCCTCTCTCTCTCTCTCTCTCTCTGTGTGTGTGTGTGTGTGTGTGTGTGTGTGTGTGTGTGTGTGTTCATGTGCACATTATGTACATATGTGTATATTCACCTATGTGGGGACACACATTTTCAGGTGAATGTGAACGTATGTGCGCATATGGAGGCCAGAAGTCAACATCAGGTGTCTTACTTGATTACTCCTCACTTTATTTATTGTAATTTGAATCTACTACACATTAATTTGGCAAGTCAAGTTAGCCAGCTTGCTCTGGGGGATCCCCTAGCTCTTATTCTTGAGGGCCTGGATTACATCCCTCACATGGATGTGGAGGACCTGAACTCCAGTCCTCATGCTTGAACAGCAAGTGCTTTATCCACTGAGCACCCCTTTCAATCCCAAATTTAAAAAAAAAAAAATGAATATTGTATGCATGCATGTGTGTGAGAGTGCATATATGCACGTGTAGAAGTCAGAGGACCATCTTGGGTGTTGGTTCTAACCATCTATCTTGTTTGAGACAGGTGTGTCTCAATGCCCACTGGTGCACTCATGAAGCTACTGGCCCTTGACATCCTGGGGATTCTTCTGTCTCCACCTCCCCTCCCCATAGGTTCACTGGGATTACAGATGCTTATGCTACTTTATGTGGACTCTAGGGATCCAAACTCAGGTTCTCAGGCTTGTGTGTAAAGCACTTTATCCACTGAAACACCTCTCTGGCCAAATTTAAAATATTTTTAAAGGATAACTAAGACACAAGATGCAACACAAAAATAGTCTCATGCATCAGTGTGGGTCAGTTTCATGCTTTACAAACTATTTTTAGAAGAAACAATGGTGACTTGGTTCAATGTTTAGCCAGTGAATGAACATGAAAGGAGAGTTGACTTGTGTCATCCCCCAAATCTCCGTGTGACTAGTGTAGTCTTCGTTTTTATCTGTTCTCTCAACCAAGAAAGACTATGAAGAAACATTTTTTCAGTAACTATTAATGCATCTTTCCTACCCTTTCTCTTATCAACCTAATCACCAACGTTCAGAATCCCAACTAGAATTTTCAGTCATCTCCCTGCCCCAGTAGTTTCTGACACCTACCATGTGTCTGAACTGTTGTGATAGTACTGAGGATATGGAATTACCAAACAAATTAAAAGTCCTGACCTTGGGGAGCTTACATTCTAATGTTGAAAATATAAGCAAAACTAAGAGGATAGTACATGCTGATCAATGCTATGGAAAAGAGGCAACATAGCTGCTGGGATTTTTAAGCAAAAGCTTATATGGGGTGTCAGTCTCTTCATCCTCTTCCTAAATATTGTCATTCAGAATAGATTGATTGCTATGTCTTCGAGTCCTCCTTATTCCTTTATGGTTATCTACAGTTATGTAAATTGCATTGAGTTCCTTTCATTACCTTTAATATGATGATATATATAAATTTTAATACATAGATACTTACACATATGGTATTGTGGCAGTTTGAATGTATGTCCCCCATAGACTCACGTGTTTTAGTAAAGCTTGTACCTTGGGTCTCCAGTCACCTAGCTGGAGGTAGTGCTTCTGAGGGCAGAACCTGAGGTCCAGCCAAAAGGTGGGAGTGGGGAGGTGGGGGGGGGGGGGCAGATCAGAATTCAAGTCCCAAGGTATGCAGAGAGATTTAAGCTCTGGCAAGGTTGCTGCTTGCTGTGTTTTGTTGACGCTGGCTGGCATCATTTCTCTTTCTCTGCTTGGATTTACGAATGGGAGCCAGCTTCTTCCACTATTAAGGAACTTCCCCTGGATCTGTCAGCCTGAAATGAATCCCTTCCTCCCCTAAACTATGCTTGGTTTGAAAGCTCATCCCAGCAACATGAAGCTGTCTACTACAGGTATATTTGAAAATATGAATGTTTATGTCAAAATGTATATAAAACTTCTATGAACATGGTTCATGAAACACTTTACTATTGATATATTCCCATATTTGCTTCAAATGCATGAACATAGTATCAACAATGTGAAAATGTTTATATTTCTCCTTAGTTCAATTATTTTCTTTCTCTCTCAAAGACAACTAGTTTTTTGTTATACTAGTATTCTTGCCTTGCAGAACAAAACATAATATATGATATCATAATAGTGCCTGATTTAATTAGTGTAAATAATATAACCTGCCTAGGGTTTTAAATTCAATTTTTCTTTAGTTCTACCATTTCTCCTTCTATTATTCATACAGCTATTTCCATGTATTACATAGCTATCAAATTTTCCAAATCATGTTTATAGCTGTTCTATTCCTTGTCAGTTCCTCATTGTTTTATAAAAATGTATTAATGCTGTTATAGGTTGAGCCCAGCATAGCATTTATTCATCTGCTGAAGAGACTATTGCAAGTAATACATATCCTTTTACCTCCAAGTTTCTAATTAATATTTGCTCGTAGTTAGAGGTTCTTGTTTGGTATATTGTGTGGTATTTTATTTTTTATTTTTTTTAAAAAATTATTTATTTATTTATTTATTTGAGAGAGACAGACACAGAGAAAGACAGATAGAGGGGGAGAGAGAGAATGGGCGCGCCAGGGCTTCCAGCCTCTGCAAACGAACTCCAGACGCGTGTGCCCCCTTGTGCATCTGGCTAATGTGGGACCTGGGGAACCGAGCCTCGAACCAGGGTCCTTAGGCTTCACAGGCAAGCGCTTAACCGCTAAGCCATCTCTCCAGCCCTATTTTTTATTTTTTATTTATTTATTTGAGAGTGACAGACAGAGAGAAAGAGGCAGATAGATAGATAGAGAATGGGCATGCCAGGGCCTCTAGCCACCGAAAAGAACCTCCAGACATGTGCACCCCTTGTGCATCTGGCTAACATGGGTCCTGGGGAATCGAGCCTCAAACCGGGGTCCTTAGGCTTGACAGGCAAGTGCTTAACCGCTAAGCCATCTCTCTAGCCCAATTGTGGTATTTTAAATAACCCTGTTCTGGTTTTATGAAATTCTTCTTTTAACTGACCCTTTCATAATATTAAAAAACCCCTTTATGTGGAATCATGTACAAGGAATTTTCTGTTTTCATGAAAGTGAGTTATTCTGGAGAATTTTTGTGAGATATCTTTTCTAATAATAGGTTCATTTATATGTTTCAAAATATAATTTGCAGTTCTATTTAACTTTTCTGGGAGTTTCTTGGTGTGTTGTTGTTGTATGTGTATTATTTCCTAATGTACTAAGCTTTTCAATCATTAGAAGGCAATTCCCCACCAAGTTCCCCTACTCCCAGAATCTGGAGCTGAGATGTTCTCTTACCTGGGCACTTGACAGTTTTCAATCCTACTTACTGAGTCAGAGTGGAAGGCCAATTCATGCACATATTTGTTCAGGTTCCATCAGGCCTGTTGCTTCAATAATCATTTCTATGTGTTAATCCCCGTTCTGTTCTAAGTAGATTTTCACGTATGTTTAGCTTTTTAAGTGTAACATAACGTTGGGAAATGGGTAGTTCCTACATGAACTGGCAACACCCTTCTTCAAATCTGACTCAGAGACAATCATATCAATCCAGCCACTCACAGCCTCGGATCTGGATGACTTCTTCCTCAGCTGTACCACACCCTCTAGGCTCCACCCATCTTGACTACTGCTGCCTGAGTGTGTTCTTTGGATACTTCATTTCAATGACCCCAAGTTTCTACTAAATTTCTCAAGGTATCGCCATCTTGATTTTGGTCAAGAAATACTGTTTGGTGTACAGAATACAGATTTTCAAATCATTCCTAATTCTCACCAGATCTAACACAGGTAGTGGTTTTACTTCCATGGCACAATATTTCTGTACTTAAAAAAATATATATTGTTTGTTTATTTTCTTGCAAGCAGATAGATAATTTATTTTTTGAAAGATAAAGAGAGAGAGCTGGATAGATGGCTTAGCAGTTAAGGTGTTTGCTTAAAAGCTGAAGGACCTTGGTTCAATTCTCCAGGACCCATGTAAGCCAGGTGCACAAGGTGGCACAAAAGTCTAGAGATCATTTACAGTGGCTGGAGGCTCTGATGTGTTCTCTCTCTCTTAAATAAATAAATAAAACTTAAAAACTAAAAAAAGAAAGAAAGATAAAGACAGAGAAAGTTCTAGAGAGCAAAAGAGGAGAGAATAGGCCCACCGGGGCCTCTTGCCACTGCAAACTAACTCCAGATGCATGTACCACTTTATGCATCTGGCTTTAAGTGGACACTGGGAACTCAGGCCATCAAACTTTATGAGCAAATGTTTTTAACTGCTGAACCATCTCATCAACCCAAGATTTCTTTTAAGAGAGAACAAAAGAATCAAAGCTAACTTCCAAACCATAAAGACTTATGCCTGGAATGTTAGAGCGGTTCAAAAAGTTATGTCCAAATTACTGACTTCAGGGTTATCTTGCTGACAAGTATTTCCATTCATCACACTCTTTGGTTGAGATACAGTGCCTATTTAACTGAATTTCCCATGTAAAGTGTTCAAATCAATAGATTTTAGTGGATTTAAATATATGCTAGCAACCATCCAAACTCTCATTTTAGGGCATCTTCATCAGCACCAACAAGGAGTCCCCAAATTTATTGCCACTCACTACCTACTGTTGCAGTCAGGTCCACATTGCTGGTAGAAATCACCCAACCAAGAGCAGCTTCTGGGAAAAAGAGGTTTATTTTGGCTTACAGGCTTGAGAGGAAGCTCCATGATGGCAGGGAAAATGATGGCATGAGCAGAGGGTGGACATCACCCCCTGGCCAACATCAGCTGGACAATAGCAACAGGAGAATGTGCCAAATACTGGCAAAGGGAAACTGTCTATAACACCCATAAACCCATCCCCAACAATACACACATTCCAGGAGGCATTAATTCCCAAATCTCCATCAGTTGGGAATCTAGCATTAAGGACACCAAAGTTTTTGGGGGGCACCTGAATCAAACCACCACATTCAACCCCTGGCCCCCATAAACTGTTAACCATCCATGATGTAAAATACAAGTCCAGTGATGTTCATACATCCCCATAATCCAAGGTCTTTTTTTTTTTTTTTTTTTTGGTTTTTCGAGGTAGGGTCTCACTCTGGTCCAGGCTGACCTGGAATTAACTCTGTCATCACAGGGTGGCCTTGAACTCATGGCAATCCTCCTACCTCTGCCTCCCGAGTGCTGGGATTAAAGGCATGCGTCACCACGCCCGGCTCAAGGTCTTTTTTTTTTAATTTTTTTGTTTATTTTTATTTATTTATTTGAGAGCAACATAAAGAGAAAGAGGCAGAGAGAGAGAGAGAGAGAGAGAGAGAATGGACACGCCAGGGCCTCCAGCCACTGCAAACGAACTCCAGACACATGCGCCCCCTTGTGCATCTGGTTAACGTGGGTCCTGGGGAATGAGCCTTGAACGGGGGTCCTTAGGCTTCACAGGCAAGTGCACAACCACTAAGCCATCTCTCCAGCCCAATCCAAGGTCTTTTAATTGAGCCATAATACAAAAAAAAAACTCAAAAAAAAAAAAAACCACATAATGGCACATAAACATTCACACTGCAAAAGATGACATTGGGCATAGCAAAGAAACATCCAGCCAATACAAGATTTAAAACAACCAGGCCAGGCTGAGTGTGGTGGTGCATGCTTTTAATCCTAGCACTCGGGAGGCAGAGGTAGGTGGATCTCCATGAGTCTGAAGCCACCCTGAAACTGCATAGTTAATTCCAAGTAAGCCTGGACCAGAGAGAGACCCAACTTAAAAATAAAATAAAACAAAACAAAACAAAACAACCAGGGCAAACATCAAACTCTGTCGCATCAAGTCCAACAACTCTAGTCAATGACAAGTCTCCAAGTCCAATAACTCTAACCAGCAACAAGTCTCTGAAGTTGTAATTCCACCCCTCCAGCTAGGCTACTCACAGTCCTGGATAATTTAATCGGGGCTGGCAGCTTTCCTTAGCAGCCATCTTATGGTCCCAGCGTCTCCACTGGGTCTCCACTGCAATCCACAGTTCATCCTCATGGCCCCATTGGGTCTCCATGAAGGCATCCAGCAAACCTGCTTCACACTGCCCATGGCCATTTCTAAAACACAAGACCATGTTGCAAACTCAATGACCTCTCTTTTCTGCATTTCTTATACTCCACAATACCAAGTAGGGTGTCAATTTGCTAATCCAGGGGGGAATAAAGCCAACTTTGAAAACTAGGACATTCCTTGGGCACTCAGACCCCTTCAAGAGTCTGCATTCTTTATGTTGCCCCAGTGCAGATCAGCTGGCCCAGTCTCAATGGTTGTAATCTCTCAATGCCAGCTGAACAGGCATATCCCTCTGCTCACACCAGTTCATTTCTACACAAAGCAACCCTGCACATCTTCTCAGGACATAGGTATAACAGCAAGCTTCCCACACAAACTGCTAGCCCAGTCCAGGCTCTGACCAGAATAGTCTATCAAGCTGTACTTACAGCATTGCAAGGCATCTCTTAGGCCAAGGTTTCAAATCCTTCCACATTCCTCTTGAAAATCAGCTCTAAAAGGCTAAAGTCACACAATCAGGTGTCTAGCAGCAACCCCACTCTTGGTACCACTTTACTGTTGCAGTCACGTTTGCATTGCTGGTAGAAATCACCCAACCAAGAGCAGCTTGTGGGAAAAAGTGGTTTATTTTGGTTTACAGGCTCAAGGAGAAACTCCATGATGGCAGGGAAAATGATCGCATGAGCCAAGAGTGGTCGTTACCCCCGGTCAAGATCAGGTGGACAATAGCAACAGGAAAGTGTGCCAAAAACTGGCATGGGGAAACTGGCTATAACACCCATAAGCCCGCCCCCAACAATACACTCCATCCAGGAGGCATCAACACCCAAATCTCCATCAGCTGGGAACCTTGCATTCAGAACATCTAAGTTTATGGGGGATACCTAAATCAAACCATTACACCTTCTCTACCTAGCCTGTGATAATGATGATGATGATAATAATAATAATAATAATATTGTTTGTTTATTTTTTCCAAGACAGGGTCTTACACCAGTCCAGGCTGGCCTGGAATTTACTCCGTAGCCCCGGGCTAATTTCAGACTCATGGTGATCCTCCTAACTCTGCCTCAGTAGTGCTGGGATTAAAGGCACTCTTTATGGAAATTATTAGTCTACTTTCTGTTACTACAGATTTGCCTTTTCTGAGCTATCCATATAGATGGAGTCATATCATATGTAGAATTTTTCTGTCTCTTTTTTATAAATAAAGTTATATTAGAACATAGCTTTGTTCATTCACTCAATGATTGTTTATGTCTGCTTTCTTCTGTTTTTTATTTATTTATGTATTTTTATTTATATATTTTTATTAATTATGGACATACTAAGTATGTATACATCATGTATTGGTACCATCCTTTCCGTCATCCCTGCCCCAATTCTGCTGGGAGCCCTCCTCAATGGGGTGCAGGTTTTCCCTGGGGGGTTGTGGGTTATGTGTTGTGAGAATAACAGTCAGTTATGGGGGACAGGCAATTCCTCTGGGCATGATGTCCCAACTTGTGGCTTTAACAATCTTTCAGCCCCCTCTTCTGCAGAATTCCCTGAGTTGTGTTGGGTGTGTTTTAAATCTAGTTCAGTGATGCTTTATTTTAAGTAGCAAATTGCTTTCAGTGGCTGCCCATACATTAGCAAAAGTCAGTTTCTTTTCTCACTAAATAACATCTCATTGTAATGGTATGCTACATCATTCATCAATTGATGGACATTTGAGTTGTTTCTATTTTATATAAGTGTTATATTGATTGATTTTATCATCACATGTGCTTTTTTATTTTTTATGTGGCTTCTCTTTGAATGTTATGAGTCAGGGTCTTATATGTAGCCCAGGCTGGACCTATATACGGCTTCAAATTTACGATCCTCCTACTTCAGTCTTCCAAGTTCTGGAATTACAGGTGTACACCACCATGTCCATCTTACATTTAGACTTCTAATGGTTTGCTGTTGGCCAGCCTCTACCCATAACTTATCCAGTTTCTGTAGATGTTCTCTCCTGAGAGGTTGAAAGTAGTCCTATCTTTGTAACTGTATTCAGCTCAACAAGATTACCAACCTTATTGAATCTTATTGAATCTTATTGAATCTGTCAATACTCTTACCAAACTCCATATTGACAATATCCTGCCTTATAAATTTTAATGGACTTGGAGTTCATTGATGGTTACTTAGAGACTTTCTTGTTACACAAAAGAAGCCATAACAATGTTGTTACCTTTATTAAGGCCAAAGGCTGCCTAATAACCTATAAATCACAGTGCTTACTATCATCACTCCTAGATTTGTGAGTTTAGAAAAGCATTTCAAAACATAAATTTCAATGATTGGTCTACATTTCCTTGGACTTACACACCTTTTTGCATGATTTTTTTTTTTTTTTTTTTTTTTTTTGAGGAGGGTCTCATTCTAGCTCAGGCTGACCTGAAATTCAATATGTAGTTTTAGAGTGGCTCTGAACTTACAGTGGTCATCCTACCTTTGCCTCCAAAAGTGCTAGGATTAAAGGCATGTGCCACCACTCCTGGCTGAAATTTTTAAGTATTTTATTTTTATTTATTTATTTAACTGAGAAAGAGTGGGGGAGAGAGGGAGAATGGGCACGCCAGGGCCTCCAGGCACTGCAAATGAACTCCAGATGCATGCACCCCCTTGTGCATTTGGCTAATGTGGGTCCTAGGGAATGGAACCTGGGTTCTTTGTCTTTGCAGGCAAATGCCTTAACTGCTAAGCCATCCCTCTAGCACGCTGGCTGAAAATTTTTAATTGATCATAGAGGAGTTATTCATATTTCATAATAATTATGACTTTGATCTTAAATATCTATTATCATAATTTTGAGGAAAAAAGCTATAGATCCAATTTTAGTGATTATTTTTAGAACTACGAGGCCACAATTCCTCGTTAGCAGCTAAATGACTCATGAAATAATTGATCTGAATTACAGACTTAGAGTTATAGTGTTACCAGTTCCTTCTTTAAATATTAAAGCAAACTAAGGAAATATATAAATAATACCTTGAAATGAAGTTTCTCTATTGAATACAATCTTGAATATTTCAAAATATTGAAATTTATATTAGTCATTATTGCTAGAACAGATTTGAACAATTACAATAATTATTATCAATATGTACAACACATCTAACACATAAATTATGCCAGCTTTGTAAAAAGCCTCTGTTTCAATGGCATATAATTAACCAACCCTGCAATCTTAAAAGATGAACATCATTATTCTAGCTCTTTTACAAAATATATACAATGCAAGACAGTAACAGTATCAATCAAAACAATCTTAACCATACAGGATTGTATTGTGGACTTTCATTAAACTTAGGAAAGAATGTTGAGTTGTTTGAGTTGAAAATAGTAAATTAAATTTTCCCATTGGGTTATGAAGCCACTAGCCTTCAGTAGCAATAGGCCATGTTTTTCTACTACATTAATAAAATTCAAAGAATAAACAACATGTTCATCTAATCTATTTTATGTTCATGTATATAATCATAGTTCTTTCTAGTTCCAATTTCTTAAAATTATTTATTTCACTGGAACTGAGAAGGAATCCAGCTACCTACTGGAAAGTGCTATGCAAGCTGCTGGGAAGTCATGGTCATTAATAGCATGATAAAAACAGGGAATCCTGCAAGCTGCAAAACCAGACAAAATGTACATACCCCTGCAATGGCAGCAAACAGGCTTTGGGAGAAATCAATTGCTCTCTGATGAACAAAAGGTCCAATCAGTGGGAGGGATTTAATATTTCCTACTAAGAAATAAGTCAGAAGTCTATGAATGGCTTGGAAGGTTAAAGACACTCTAGAGGGAAGCTCCCACTATACTTTGCCTAAAATGCCTAAAATGGCATGCCTGTCAAAAAGTCTTCTAGGGCTTCAGAGACGGCCTAGCAGTTAAGGTACTTGCCTGCAAAGCCAAAGGACCCATGTTCAATACCCCAGTTCCCACATAAAAGCTAGATGCACAAGCTAACACATGCATCTAGAGTTGGTTTGCAGCAACTGGAGGCCCTGGTATGTCTATTCTCTCTCTCTTTCCCTCTCTACCTCTTTCTCTCTCTTTCAAATATAATTAATTAATTAATTAATTAAAAGCATGTGCTGGAGAGATGACTTAGTGGTTAAGGCACTTGCCTGCGAAGTCTGAGGACCTAGGTTAAATTCCCCAGTACACACATAAGGCAGATGCACAAGGTGGTGCATGCATCTAGCATTTGTTTGCAGTGGCTGGAAGGCCTGGTGCAACCATTCTCTATCTGCTTCTTTTTCTCTCTCTATGTCTCTCCAATAAATAAATAAAATATTTTTTTTTAAAGAAAGTACTGGGCTGGAGAGATGACTTAGTGGTTAAGCGCTTGCCTGTGAAGCCTAAGGACCCCGGTTCAAGGCTCGGTTCCCCAGGTCCCACGTTAGCCAGATGCACAAGGGGGCGCATGCATCTGGAGTTCGTTTGCAGAGGCTAGAAGCCCTGGCACGCCCATTCTCTCCCTCTCCCTCTATCTGTCTTTCTCTCTGTGTCTGTCACTCTCAAATAAATAAATAAAAAATTTTTTTAAAAAGTACTAAAATAATTTTAAAATAAAAGTCTTTGAAATGTATGTGATAATCCCTTTTGATCCATGTTGCTTTCACTCTTGGTTACAGAATCTGCTTTTTTTCAGATGGCAGCAAATACTGCAGAAACCCAAGATCCCTCAGTACAACAAGAAAAGAAATCCAACTGCCTAGCAAAGGACAAGTCATCTCTATCAAACCTGCCAGGGTCCAGGAGACATTTCAGGAATCAACAGATTTATTATGAGTGCTGCTCCCATAACTAGCCTGAGAACCTCCTTTAAAAAAAAAAAGAGAGATTCAAAGCTCAACAAAACAAAATCAGAGGCTGAAGAGAGCTTAAGACCAAAGGAGATATATAACACGCCCTCCTCCAAGGCTTAAGAAACATTGTGGAAGAGGAAGCAAAGATTGAAAGAGACACAGAGTGAGGATGACTGTCCTGAGGCATTGTCCCCACCTCACCCCACAACACGCACACACACAGAGACTGATTGGTGCATTCATGAACCAGCAGTGGACACTCAAACCCCACTAAAGAAGGCCCTCAGTAATGGGAGTGGGAGAAAGCAAACATAAGAAAAAGAAATAAAAATATATTATTCATTTCCTTGTTTCACCAGATGTTTTCAATGATTACTGGCACCTTGATTTTATAAAATATTGATTAAAATTCCACAGATTTGAACTGTTTTGTCCATTAAAAATTATACCACACCATCCATCCCTCAGTCAAACCACTCTAAGACATCTTAATCTAATCAGAGGTTCTAAAAAAATTCACTTAGCTATATAACTTACTATGACTATATCCACTTAGGTCAAGATTTAATTAGTCATTGTAACTCAAAAGCTTCCTCAGTTTTATGGTTTACCAGTCAGAGTTGAGAAAGAGGTATCTTCCTCATTCTGTAGGACCTAACATGTACATGCTCAGGTTCTGCTCATTCCTACTTGCAAGTTAATTCTTACCTAACCTAGTGTTGCAGTCTGGTTCGTATTGCTGGTAGCAATCACCCAACCAAGAGCAGCTTCTGGGAAAAAAGAGATTTATTTTGGCTTACAGGCTCAAGGGGAAGCTCCATGATGGCAGGGGAAAATGATGGCATGAGCAGAGGACATCATCCCCTGGCCAACATAAGGTGGACCACAGCAACAGGAGAGTGTGCCAAACACTGGCAAGGGGAAACTGGCTATAATACCCATAATCCCGCCCCCAACAATACACTCCTTCCAGGAGGCGTTAATTCCCAAATTTCCATCATCTGGGAACCTAGCATTCAGAACACCTAAGCTTATGGGGGACACCTGAATCAAACCACCACATTCCACCCCTGGCCCCCATAAACTGATAATCATACATGATGTAAAATGCAATGCATTCATCTAACTTTAAAAGTCCCATAGTTTTTATCAATCCCAGTGATATCATACATCCCCATAGTCCAAGATCTTTTAACTGAGCCATAAGGCCAAAAAATAACCTCAAAAAACCCATAATGGCACAGAATAAAAATTCACACTGCAAAAGATGGCATTGGGCATAGCAAAGTAACATTCAACCAATACAAGATTTAAAACAACCAGGGCAAACATCTGTAGCTTCAAGTCCAACAACTCTAGCCAGTGACAAATCTCCAACACTGATAATTCTAACCAGCAACAAGTCTCTGGCGTTCCAATTCCGCCCCTCCAGCTAGGATACTCACAGTCCTGGGAAACTTCATCGGGTCAGGCAGCTCCTTGGCAGCCATCTCATGGTCCTGGCATCTCCACTGGGTCTCCACTGCAAACCACAATTCATCCTCATGGCCCCATGGGGTCTCTATGCAGGCAACCAACAAACCTGCTTCACACTGCCCATGGCCATTCTCAAAACACAAGACCGTGTTGCAAACTCAATGACCCTCTTTCCAGCATTTCTTATACTCCACAATACCAGGTAGGGTGCCAATTTGTTAATTCAGGGGGGAATAAAGCAGACTTTGAAGAACAGGACACTCCTTGAGCACTCAGGCCACTTCAAAAGAGTCGACATTCTTCCTGTTAGCCCAGCACAGGTCAGCTAGCCCAGTCTCAAAGGTTGCAATCTCTCAGTTGCAGCTGAATGGGCAATAGTTCACCCAAAGATTTTTCTTTCTGTGCCATATCCCTCTGCTCACACCAGTTCATTTCTACGCAAAGCAACACTGCACAACTTCTCAGGACATGGGCATAAGAGCAAGCTTCTCACACAAACTTCTAGCCCAGTCCAAACAAAGTTCTTTCTCACCCTCATAAGCCAAACCTCACAGCCCATAGTTCTTACTGCATTCAGGTCTTGCAGCTCAGACCAGAATAGTCCATCAAGCTGTACTTACAGCACTGCAAGGCATCTCTTAGGCCAAGGTTTCAAATCCTCCCACATTCCTCTTGAAAATCAGCTCCAAAAGGCCAAAGCCACACAGTCAGGTGTCTAGCAGCAACCCCACTCCTCCATACCACTTTACTGTTGCAGTCCAGTTTGTATTGCTGATAGCAATCACCCAACCAAGAGCACCTTCTGGTAAAAGAGATTTATTTAGGCTCCAGGGGAAGCTCCACAATGGCAGGGGAAAACAATGGCATGAGCAGAGGGTGGACAACACCCCCTGGCCAACATAAAGTGGACCACAGCAACAGGAGAGTGTGCCAAACACTGGCAAGGGGAAACTGGCTATAATACCCATAATCCCACCCCCCAAAATATACTCCCTCCAGGAGGCATTAATTCCCAAATATCCATCAGCTGGGAACCTAGCATTCAGAACACCTGAATTTATGGGGCACACCTGAATCAAACCACCACACCTTGTTTATATAATATCACATCTAAGGCACTTAACATCAACCAGTATACACTACTAAAGTTAGCTTTCAACCACTCTCCTTAGAGCTATAAATGTATTATGTATCTCATCTTATTTTCACATCCTCATCAACAATAATTTTACCAAATATTTTGCCACTGCATGACATTGATTATGATCTAGTATCCAAAAATAGTTCCTTCTCTGCCTCTCACCAGAATTCTAAGCCAATGTTACATATTTCAATATTTCTCCTTGAGTTCCAATTTTTGCATTTGTCATAGTAGGTAGGGATACATCATGGTAAAAGTAAAAATTTCATGGTTTATCACATAGCAGTATATTTCATTCCAATGTGGGCTGCCATGGCTCTGTGAATCCAGTATGAGTTTTCTCACCAAGTTTTTCAGGGACACAATGATAAAAATTTAATTTTCATAAGTACTTTTAAGATTCTCACAATGAGGAGATAGTTACATGTAAAATCATGCACAGGCTCTTGGGTTTTATTTTTAAGCGGAGGTAACAAATCTCTAAACAAGAACAGTTCGCAAAATCAGGATAATACCAAAGAGGACAGGGGAAGGTAAAAATCCTGTGCATGTAGAAGGAAGAGAAAAATATTTGGCCCTCACCAAAATAATTCCCATTTCTATTGGTAGAGGAGGAGCATGATATAACTGTTTCCTTCTTTTGAGTATCACTATAATTTTGCTTCTTCACCTATAAATGATATAAATATAAAAGTGAAACTATAAACTTAGTACTTAATTACTCAAAAATTCATTTATACTCAATATTTTCAATTGCAATATCAAATCACAGAGTCAGAACACTGAACAAAAAAAATTCAATCCCTAAGTTTTATTATTAATATACCCTTGCAGCCCTGTCTACAACATAATGATAGTCAATGACATAGAAGAAGAAAATACATCAAATAAATTTATCAAGAAAGATGAGGTAGGATATTTTTATATAATTCTTTATAATACTGATCATTTAGGAAGCATTCAGATAATAGATGACTATCTCCACAGCATTCAATCAGTACCTTAATTACAAATACATAGCCATATTCTTTAGTGTTTCATAAATAAAATATGTTACAGGATAGTAATTACTTGTATGTATCTATTATCTAGTTCTGTGAAGATTATAATTCACACACAAAGCAAAGTATTCAACTGACTAATTTCAAAATTTTGAAGAGTCCTCATTGTGTCATTTTAATAGATGTTAGTGGCAGTAAATTATTTACTTGTTTGAACAACTGCAGTAAAAATCAATGGGGCATATCAAAGTTGCATACAGTAGCAAATACAAAAAAAATCTTTCATATAATGTTATCTTACCACATCTTACAAATCCTGTTTGAATATATCATGAAATTTTATAAAGATATGACAAAATAACAAAATCTCCCTGTTTTAAATGAAATGTATGTTATGTTAAAAATTGTTTTAGTAAAAGGAAATGTTTTGAGATAAAATGGTTAATTTTATTCCAAACAACAAGACAAAATATTGTTATTGTATACCTAGCCAACTCCTAGAAATTTTCATTAAAGTTTCCTTAAAACTATTTGGCTAAAGATGAAAGGCTCAGGCTTATAAAGGGCAAGTCCATCAGCTCCCTTTATCTATGGAAATTCTAGTGAATTACTGAAGAGTAAAGTAAATGTAAACTTTCTTCATATTTTATTCTGATTTGTTTTTGTTTGTTTTTGTAGATAAAGTACCACTCTGGCCCAGGATGATCTAAAACTCATTTTGTAGTCCCATGCTGGCCTCAAACTCAAAGGAATCCTCCAACCTCTGCCTCTTCAGTGCTGGGTTTAAAGGTGTGTGTGCACCACCATGTCTGACTTTTTAAAAAATATTTTTATTCATTTTTGAGAGAGAAAGAGGTAGGCAGACAGATGGGGGTAATGTATATGGGTGTACCAGAGCTTCATGCCACTGCAAACAAATTCCAGATATATGTGCCACTTTGTGCATCTGGCTTTACATGGGCACTGGGGAATTGAGCTCTAGTCTTCAAGTTTTGCAAGCAAATGCCTTGAACTGCTGAGCCATCTCTCCAACCCCAATGGAGACTTTTAAGCAATAGCAGTAAGGCATTGGATTTGTTCTCTGGGTGTACAAAGCATGTGCCCACAAAACATTTAATTCAACATGGGCAAATGAGATTTGAAAAATAAACTAAGAATGATAGGTTTCTTATAAATATAGAAAAAATTAATTAATAAAACAAAATTATAAAAAAAAAAATCTGGAGTAAAAGCAAGATTATTCAGATCTTGGGTTATACCTAAGAAAACAAAGTGAGGAATCAGCCAACTAATTTGAACTGCACTTTGAATAACTAAAATTCAAATAAGTTTTACTTTAACTACAAATTTCTTTTTTTTTTTTTTTTTTTTTTTTTTTTTTTGAGGTAGGGTCTCACTCTGGCTCAGGCTGACCTGGAATTCACTATGTAGTCTCAGGGTGGCCTCGAACTCACGGCGATCCTCCTACCTCTGCCTCCCGAGTGCTGGGATTAAAGGCGTGCGCCACCACGCCCGGCTTTAACTACAAATTTATTGCTTACTTTTTCAAAAATAATTAAAATAATTCTTGACTACATAGAATAATGGAATCACTTATAACATGAGATTTCAAAGTGACACAATATTCAAGTAACCAATTTTGAGAAGATTGGATAAATGTGGGAAACTCAATATTTGTATTTCTTTCCATGCATATTCAAAATTTTCTGAACAGACAGGGATAAAATAATAAATATGAAATGTTCTGGAAAACAAAATAAAAGATGCCATTGGGCAGAGCTTTCAAATACATTGGATGGAAAGTAGACAGACTTGGATAAATAGAAAAAAGCAGTGGCATGGAACACACCAGCACTTAAAATTCTGCAGGGTAAGTGACGGGAATAGTAACCGGGAAGCACTCCACAGACAACCCTTGAAAGAACTGGAAGGGGCAGAGGGAGCTGGTAAATGACAAGCAAGCACAGTCTACTAGAATCTCCAGGAAATTGCCAGGGAACGCTGGATGTCAGCTATGAAAAGTGATGGAAGATGTCTGAGAATCTCCAGTTTCAATAGAAAAGTAAACTGGGAGACTTGGTAAAGCAGAACAAGACAAAGTCCAGAGTTGATCTCAGGAAGACTGCTGGGATTTAGGAGAGCCCCACCCCCTGCCCTTCCAGGAGAGGACACAGGAGCCAGCAGTTTGGTCAAAGCCTCAGAAAATCTACTTTACTTTCAATAGCAGACAATCTTAAAGAGTAGAATAAGAGTGATGTTGCGGAGAAAAGTTGTGGGTGGCACTTGCAGAGGAAGGAGCGGTGTCAGGAAAACCTTGCTGAGCCTCTGCATTCATGGCTCAGCCACCCTAGATCTTCCTTGAATCACAGATGCAGAAAACAGAGCCAAAAGCCGGCCAGTGGAAAACCTGTAGACTGTGGGGAAGACACTGCCTCAGAACTGCTCAGCGCTCAGCAAGGTGTAAGTCTGCTCTGAGTCTACAGGGAAACACAGACACAGGTTCCAGGATCACAGCATGACCATGGAGGGAGTGCCCCTAAGGGGATCAGCATCTGTGTCTTGACCTTGGAAAAGACACCCAAGGGAGTGGCTGGCAGCTGGGAACCCTGGAATAAATGCCAATGAGAGAGAATCAAAGGTGCAACCAGCATGTAGGTGAGAAACCTTATTCAGAACCTGTACTTCCACCCATCTACCTCTAAATTCATGGTCATGCTTTCTTTATGTTATATTCAATGTCACTTTAGCAGGCCAACTGTGCCCAGCCTTGTTCATGGTCTCTCCTTTTCCTCTTCTTCCCCTTCTCCTCCTCCTCCGCCGCCTTCTTCTTCTTCTTCTTCTTCTTCTTCTTCTTCTTCTTCTTCTTCTTCTTCTTCTTCTTCTTCTTCTTCTTCTTCTTCTTCTTCTTCTTCTTTTCTTCTTCTTCTTCTTCTTCTTCTTCTTCTTCTTCTTCTCTCTCTCTCTCTCTCTCTCTCTCTCTCTCTCTCTCTCTCTCTTTATTTCTCTATTATTTTTTATTTTTTCCCCTGATAGGCTATCTCAAAGAACATAAACTTGCCTGATAGTGAGGTCCCCATCTTCCCTCCTGATATGTGGACTTGTGTGAGGTTATCTAATTGCATTAATTTACTTTCCCATTTCAGTTCACTGATATCCAGACTTGCCTTATTTTCTCTTCCCCATTACCTATTGTAGCCCATTCTATATACCTTTCTTTTCCTCATTTTTCCCTACCATTCAATACTTATCACTAGACTTACTCGGTTTTATTTTTCCATACCACTTAGTAATATCTTGCTGCAAACAGTACTATCAGTGTTCCTTTACTTTGTAAAATAATTAGAGCAAAATAGGTGATGGTTTGTTTTAATTTTTTTGTTTATTTTTATTTATTTATTTGAGAACAACAGACAGAGAAAGAGAAAGAAGGGACATGCCAGGGCCTCCAGCCACTGCAAACGAACTCCAGAAGCATGTGCTTACTTGTACATCTGGCTTATATGGGTCCTGGGGAATCAAGCCTCGAACCGTGGTCCTTAGGCTTCACAGGCAAGTGCTTAACTGCTAAGTCATCTCTCCAGCACCTGGTGATGGTTTTTTATTTGACTATTGATCAATTTTTATAGTGGGCTTACCCTTTGATAATGATTGTTTATGAAAACAATCTTTTACTCTCAGGGTAGGACTGGGTATTGAACTTGTGTCCTGGACACCTAGGCTGAGCAGGATCTAGTCCAACAAAGCAAAATGACTTCTCACCTCTACTGATAACTATTCCACCTTGAACAATGTAAAACCTAATACTTTGTAAAAATGAGGATGATTTTAAAAATACAAACAACTTCTTAACCCAATATGCACGAGTTCCAGCACAAAAATAAAAGAAACATGAAAAATCAAGGTAATATGATTCCTCCATGAAATTAGTACTCTCATACTAATGGTGTCCAATGAGAATGTCTTTGTCCTGAGAATTTTTGCAAGGTTGTATTATATATAAAAATAGACTGATGTGAGCTGATGGATGTGACACAGAAAAAAAAAAATGAAATCCAAGAAATAATTCAAAATAATGATTAAATACATGTGCCAAGAATTCAAAGATGGTTCAAATAAATCTCTGAATGAATTCCTAGAAAACATAGACAAACAGCTGAATGAAATATGAAAGTCAATACAAGATATGAAAGTGGAATTCAATAAAGAAACATACTTAAAAACTCACTCTGAAATACCTAAAATGAAAGGTTCATTGAAAATAAAAAGGTTAGGTGGTGCAAGCATCTAGAGTTCAATTGCAGTGGCTGAGGGTCTGGCATGGCAATTCTCCCTCTCTCTTCGTCTCTCTCTCACACACTAAAAAAAAATAAAAATGAAAATAAAAAGCTGGATGGAAATCCTTACCAATAAAATGGATCAAGGGGAAGAGAGACTATCAAGGCTTAAAGACAAGCTAGAATAGTTATTTAGATAATAACAACTCTACATTAAGAACGTACAAATAGGACATATGAAATATATAAAACACTATGAAAAGAACAAATCTGTGAATATTGTATATAGAGGGGAAATTTTATGCTAAAGTCATACTTTCAGTAAGAAACATGTCAGAAATTTGCTAAATCTAAGAAAAAAGCTATTCAGGTGATAAAGACACTAGAAGATAGAAAGACCTCCTTGCTCAATGACCAGAAGCCTTAACAAATCCTTAACATCCTACAAAAGCAGTCTACAGAATCAATGCATTAAAATACTCTCTTCAATAAATGACATTGGGAAGTTTTGACATAAGCATACAGAAGAATGAAGCTAGATGCTTACCTCTCATCCTGTATAATAATCAGCTCCAAATATAACTATGACTTTAATGTCAGACTGGAAATTCTGAAAGTATTAAGAGAAAAAACAAAGGGAAATACTTCAAGATATAGACATAGGTAAGGACACTAGTCACTTGGAAACCAAAATCAGTAACAATAGTCTGTATTGTTTAGGGGGCTTCAAGGTACTCCTTTACCAATAATTCATAGGGAGATATACAATTGGTTATGTTAAAATAAGAATTCTTCCTCATTTTTCAACACAGTAGAAGAATATTGGCCTCAGTTGAATTCCAGTGATTGCCAGAATCAGGTCTGTAAAATCTTTTTTTTTTTTTTTTAGTTTTTCAAGGCAGGGTCTCACTCTGGTTCAGGCTGACCTGGAATTAACTATGTAGTCTCAGGGTGGCCTCAAGCTCACGGTGATCCTCCTACCTCTGCCTCCTGAGTGCTGGGATTTCTAAAATCTTGATTAATAAACTGGTACCATTTTATTTCTTAACTCTCCTATGAATCCTGTGCTCACTTAACATATCTGATTAGGAGATGATACTAACCATGGTGGTCTGAATTAAGTGTTCCCTATAAACTCATGTGGTCTGAACGCTAGGTGCCCAGTTGATGGAAATTTGGAAACTAGACACTTGCAGGAGGAGGTGTGTTGTTGAAGGTGGGCTTATGGGTGTTGTAGCAAGCTTCCTCTTGTGAGTGTTTGGCTCACTCTCCTACTGCTGTTTTCTACCTGATGTTGGTCAGTTGGTAATGTCCATACTCTGTTCATGCCACATTTTCCCCTGACATCATGGAACTTCCTATAAACCAAAATACACCCTTTTCCTCCTATAAGCTACTATTGGACCAGTGTTTTGTACCAGTTGAGTAGGGGTGTTACTGTTTGAATCTGACTGTGTGACTTTTAGACTTTTAGAACTGATTTATGGGAGGAATGCAGAAGGATTTGAACTGTTGGCCTAAGAGATGCCTTGCAGTGCTGAAGACAGAGCTTCATGGACCATTCTGGTCAGAGTTGAAAGACCTGAATACAATAAGAACAATGGACTGAGGCTTGGCTAATGATGGGGTAAAAAAGCTCTGTTGGTACTGATCTAGAAGCAGTTTGTATGAGCGACTTCCTGCATTGTGCCTGTCTTTGTCCTGAGAATTTTTGCAAGGTTGTATTATATATAAAAATAGACTGATGTGAGCTGATGGATGTGACACAGAAAAAAAAAATGAAAACTTTGGTCTAAAGACAATGGCTCCATTCAGCATCAGTTGTTTGTGAAATAACTATTGAAATTGGGCTGGCTGTTCTGCTTTGAGACACCAGGAAAAATTCTGACTCTTTTGAAAGTAAGGGGTAAAAATGCTGAAGAAGTGTTCCACTCTTCAAAGTTGGCTTTATTCCCCCCTGGATTAACAAATTGGTAGCGCAGATAATACTGTGGAGAATAACAAATGCAGAAAAGAGAGAGTCAATACATTTGCAACATGGTTTTGTTTTTTATAAATGGCCATGGGCAATATGAGGCAGGGTTGTTGGAAATCCCTGCATACAGACCTGGTGGAGCCATGAGGATGAACCTTGGGTTGTAGTGGAGATATCAGAACTATGGGATGGATGCCAAAGAGATTGCCTACACAAGAGGGAGTTTTCCCTAGGCTCTAAGCAGCCTAGCCAGAGGGGCAGAATTAGAACTCCAGAGACTCATCATTGGTTTGAGTTGCTGCAGTTAAAGCTACAGAATTTTATGTTTTCCTTATTTGTTTTAGATCTTATATTGCTTCAACTTCTTTTGCTATGCCCAATGCCATCTTTTTCAGTGTGAATGTTTATTCTGTGACATTATGGTTTTTTGTTTTGTTTTGTTTTGCTTGGTTTGGTTTGGTTTTACAGTCTAACAGTTAAGAGATCTTGACCTATGGGGATGTTTGAACACTATTGGGACTGATAAAAACTCTAGGGACTTTTAAAGTTGAACTGAATGCATTCCATTATACACTATGAATGGTGATGCGTTTATGTGGTCCAGGGACAGTGTGGTGGTTTGAATTAGGTGTCCCTTATAAACTCATGAGTTCTGAATGCTAGACCTGATGAAAATTTGGAATTGTAACCTTACTGGAGAAAAACTATTGTTGGGGGTAGGCTTTGTCAGTGTCTGGCTCACTCTCCTACTGCTGTTGTCCACCTGATGCTGGCAAGGAGATAATGTCCATCCTCTGCTCATACCATGTTTTCTCTTGTTATTATGGGGTTTCCCCTAGTGACTGTAAGTCAAACTCAAACCTTTCCTCCCACAAACTGCTTTTGGTCTGGTTCTTTGTGCCAGCAATTAAAAGCTAACTGCAACACTAAAAACTCAGGATTTCATCATTGAAAATGATTCAACAAACTCCTCATCATTGCCAGTCATCTGACATATCTTTGTCACTGGTCACAAGGTCAATCAAGTGGTCATCTGTGGATATTATATCACAAAAACATCATAAGTAGAGGAGTAGTTCACAAAGCACATCTAATTTACCATGGGCTAGCAGCAATATTGTTCTTTATGAGCACAGGACACAAAATTCAGTTTCTGGTGCTCTTTACAAATGCTGTTAATCTCAAAGCTCCTCATTTTTTTTCTGATACTCTACTCAAATTTTACATCACTGCCAGTTCCATTGTACCAGTTGAAAAAGACTATACGAGGCATAAAACCTAAAATGTACATATTTCTAGTTCTTCCAAATGCATAAGCTAGAAAGGAGTACCCTCCTTTTCTTTGTCCCTGCATTGCTATGATGATAATCCAATACCTGCACAGACAGGGCATGAAAGGATCATCTTTCTGGGTGGCTCATGACAGGAGCATGTTCACTGACTGACCTGTCACAAGTTCATTAATTTACACAATGCAAAATTTCAACTGTATATTGGTATCTTCAAATAGATATTTTTTAAATGGTGGAGAAAGAAATATTTGGCTTCATAATTGCCCTGAAGCTTTAAGTAGTGATCTCTTGTAAATACTGTTTCCTGAATATGACTTTGGATGAGAGAATCAGGAAGTCAGAAGAGAAGGTCTGGACAACGAAGCCCCTCATTGTATGGAGTCAGAGGTGAGAAACACAAACCTGTAAGAGAAGCACAGTTATGGAAACTTGAAGAACTCTTAGATGCACAGAATATCTGATAGAGTTCACTGGTTCCCATTCTCATTCTGTAGGATGAAAGCAAAAAGACCAGCATGAAAGTAAAGAAGGCTCTTCTTTGGCTTCAGCATGACCTTAATCTACGAGCACTCCTGCTCCCTTGGTCAGCTTTTTCAGAGCTTGCTGTCTCTGTAGCAGCTCTGACCTGGTAGGTCTGATTATGAATGATCAATGTGCCTATTTGCAATAAAACTCTGTGCACAGATCTGGACCCTCAGCCCTTATTCACTCATGCAGATAATAACTGCAGTTCAAGGCACTTGCCCATTACTCCAAGCTTCATTAAACAAAGGAAATGTCACCAAAAGTCTCTTTAACAGTTTTTATGCAGCTGGACAAGAAAAAAAAATGGAAATTCTAAGAAAGTAGAATTTACAGTGTTAATAAAATAAGTAATTGTAAATCCCTGTGCTTTGTTTTACACAGCATTCTTGTGCACTTTGGGTTAAAATCCACCACCTCAGAGAGTGGCAAAGATAGAAATGTTAGCAAAGGAATATGTGGGCCTGAGGTCAGATTCTTCTTCAGAAGAAAGATTTCAATGGAAAGTTTAAATCCTCTAACAAGAGATGGGGCGTTGCTAGTTGGCCTCATTTGTTATAGCCAAAAGTAGTATTGGGCTAATGTCTGGCAGAGTTGGAGGATGGGCAAGACTGGTGGGGGAGAGCTTAGGAGGGCTTAGGGAAGACCGGAATTTCTGAAAGGGGCCCTCGGAGGTGCATTAAAGCACAAAGATTGCTCTCCAGTTTTTGATGGGTATGAAGAATCTGTTACCCACTTACTAAGGCAAACATTTTAACAAATATCCAGTGCGTGGAGGAGCTATCAGGTTTGGGTTCTGATGAGGAACATCATCTTAAGACATTGGTGCCCTGTACTTTTCCTCCTGATTCATGATTCAAACTCCACTAAGCACTTGATAGGACTCATACGTTACTTAAGTTCATATAAATACATGCCCCAGATGGGTTACAACACCCATTCCCTTTAACCTATATTCCTCTCTTTTAAAACTAAATTTTAAGGAGACCCTAATTTTTGTTGGACTAATTCTTCTAGGAATCAAAAACTCATAAGGAAATGGAGTTTCAAATGACAAAATGGTCCAGTCAAATCAAAGTTTGTCTCTTAAAGGTCAATTAAGTGTGCCTTTCTGGATAATAATTAGTATTTGCACTTCAACTCTTGGGCAAGCCAATACAATAAGAAATGTGTCCATGTCTCACTTGTCCATTGCTTTCATTTTTCATTTATATTCTCTGCCAGTTCCTCAATAAGTAAGCATGGTCACAAACCTTAGATAAATGAAGCTTGAAATAAAACACCTTGTGATGCCAAAAATGTTTGCCTGAACCATTTGGAATTTTTTTTTTCCTGCTTTGATCTCCAAACAGATTATCTATAAGGTCTACACATTGATGATCACACAAAGCCTGACAGACAAATTGTTTTATAATTTCTGCCCACCCAGAAACCATACCACTGGTGTTGGAACCCAGTCCCCTGAGCAGCTGTTTCCCTTCTGAGCCCTTCTTCAAAACTACATGCAGCACCTTTTTACTCTGAGCCCAGCACTCACCAAAGCCCTTCAATCACCCTGCAATAATTTTGTATAGAAAAAAGTGAAAAAGATCATTTTGTTAAAGTGTGGAAAAATGGGGATTGATATCATAGTTAAGGAAATAATATAGATATATAATGATTATTTTCAAGATAACCCCCTGGGAAATATGCCATTTGAGGAATAACAAATGATCTGCGTTTTCCAAAGGAAAAATGGAAGGTAGATTATGTTATAGTCCAACATTTGAAGAACATTTGCAGATTGAGAACATAGACCTGAACAATCAATCAAAAGGTCAGAAATCATATTATTGAAGGGAAGCTGTGAATGGAAGTTGTGAGATACCATATATATATATATATATATATATATATATATATATATATGTAGATAGATATAGATATAGATATAGATATAGATATAGATATAGATATAGATATAGATATAGATATAGATATAGATATAGATATATAGATATAGATATTCGAGTAGTAGTCCAGGATGACCTAGAATTCACTATGCAGTCTCAGTGTAGCCTTGAACTCACGGTGATCCTCCTACCTCTGCCACCTGAGTGCTGGGATTAAAGGTGTGTGCCACAACACCCAGCTTGAGATAGTATATTTTGTCTCAATGTAAGAATCTTTCTCAACACTGAAAATTCCAAAACTATGCATTACTCAGGATAAATTATGCTCCCTTTGATCATCTCTGAGCGATATTTTAGGAGATGACATTGCTGAAATGGGTGAAAGATTGTTCTTAATTTTAAAAATATCTTTCTAACTTTAAGAATTTTAAGTCTGTATAATGAGTTGGGACTAAGAAATTTTATGTAACAAACATAAAACTCAACATCTAGCATCCATTTGCTTGCCTAGTGCTGTTTGACATTTTCATTAGGTCATTTGTTTCTCTTATAATCAGGAATTTGACATGAAGTTTAATTAATTTTGTTTAAAGAAGCTTTAAAAAATAAATAATGCTGTGTTGTTTTATAAGGTACTTCCATTTGACATGAAGATGCTCAGATTTAAAACTGTGGCTTTTCATGCCTATCTGGATGAGGCTGGGCTTCTCAATACAAGACAAGGAACTCACTGTTCCCACTTTAAAGCTCAAGAATACAATATTCACTAATATAGCCTCTTCTTCCTTCTTACACATTTCCAAGGCATGAGAAGCTTCTGCCAGATACTCTCTATTCAAACACAAAGCCTGCAAAGAATTATTCAAAGCTCCCTCCCCGACACTTAGGTTTTGTGCTATTGTCCAGCTTTATAATAGTCCAGTGGATTCTATTTCAGTCTGTTAGGGAACACCTCCCACCAGCTGGAACTGATGTCTTTAGCACTGCAGTTTCCTTTATGTTTAATTTAGACAGTTCAGGTTTTGTTCTATTTTATTTGGGGCTTTGAATTATATCCTTGGCCTCAGGTATTGAATTTTTTTTTAGGATACTTCTATCAAGATATAAATTCCTATAGATGAAGGACTGTAGATATGGAACAAAGAAATCTCTTATATTTTAGGTATTTTTAATGTTTAACAGCACTTGTCTTAATGCCTTGTACACATTAGGTATTTAATCAAAGTTTGTGATTTTTTTTTTCCTACCCATAGGTTTTCCAGAAAAGTAAAACAATGGTAAAAATGATGGCATTTATAAAGTATCATGCACTAAAATACGATACTGTTCAAAAATGATTGAGGGAGGCAGAGGTAGGAGGATTGCCGTGAGTTCAAGGCCACCCTGAGACTACAGAGTTAATTCCAGGTCAGCCTGGACCAGAGTGAGACCCTACCTCGAAAAGCCAAAAAAAAAAAAAAAAGATTGACCCGCTTAACTATTAGCATCTATTAAGATATTTGAAGTACAGGAAGTACATTAAAATCAATCAGCTTTGATTTTGGGAAATAGAAGAAAAATAAACCATGACAAAGTGTAAGCATTTTGGCAGCTTCATGAATTCCTTGCATGGACATTATGTCAGCCTGCTTCAAGGGCAATGTAGAAGGCATAGGAGGGATACAGAAGCTATAGCCTTCTTACTTGACATACTTTAGCTGGCATTACTATCTTGAGCAGCCTACATTTCTGTTTTGATTCATTTGTGCAGTGGGTAACAAATGATAAGGATGTATTCAGGGATATGTAACTTTTCATGTTTTCACCTCAAGAAGGAATTTCTACTCTGTTCCCTGGAAAGCAAAGCATGGGAGGATGATTGCAATCTCTCCCTCAACTCCTTCCCTCAAAAGAAGACTGACAAATTGACAACAGTGATAAATGTGAGAGAAGTAAGTTCACTCAACTCAGCATGGTCTAAGTCCCTGTTTCATAGATACAGCTTAGCTGCAAGAGGCAAACTTTTGGGGTGTTTCTTTATTGTAAGAGTTTAGCCAGTCTGGCACTATTACTGAAGTGAAGAGCTGCAATTCTGGGAAGACTCATTAATGGCTCACAATGGATATTAATTTTATTGTTATGGACAGTATATTCCCAGACACACCATATCTGAAACATAAATACATACATATTAGTTACCATCATATCAATAGTTTTGTTGGTTTGAAAACATTTTCACTTATATCCCTTTCTCAACTCATTTCAGTAATGGTACAAGATGGGTAAATAAATAGTTTCACCTATCTTTTAATGTTGAAAAAGCTTACAGAGAAAGGTCATATGACTTCCTCAAGTTACTCTGACAATAGTAAAAAAGTTGGTGTTAGCCCTCAAATATTCCGCCTACAGTTTCTACATAATATTTACACATTTATTATCATCTAATTATACCACATGTTTATTAGGGCAAAATCAATTACAGCTGACTAAAAGTATAGAATATTTTTTTTGCTTGGTTTCCTAAAACTTATTAGTATATGTGATTAAAAATATTTAGAACGATTTTATTTTAGTTTATTTTATTTTTAGTTATTTACTTGAGAGAAAGTGAAAGAAGCAGAGAGAGAAAGGCAGATAGAGAGAGAATGAGCATGCCAGGGACTCCAACGACTACAAACAAACTCCAGACACATGCGCCACCCTGTGCAACTGGCCTACATGGGCCCTGGGGAATCAAACCTAGGTCCTTTGGCTTTGCAGGCAAGTGCCTTAACCACTAAGCCATCTCTCTAGGCCCTAAAAATATTTGTTACAGGGCTGGAGAAATGGCTTAGTGGTGAAGGAGCTTGCCTACGAGTCTAAGGACTCAGGAGGTTAGATTTCCCAGTACCCATGTAAGCCCGATGCACATGGTGGCACATGTGTCTGGTGTTTTGTTTTGGGGTTTTTTTTGTTTGTTTGTTTGTTTTTTGTAGAGGCTAGAGGCCCTGGTATGCCCATTCTCTCTCTCAATATCTTCCTCTCACTCAAATAAATAAATAAATAATAAAATATTTTAAATATATATTTATGGAATGCTGAGGAGATGGCTCAGTGATTAAACACACTTGCTTGCAAAGCCAGATGGCTTGGGTTTGATTTCTCAGTACCCATATAAAGCCAGATGCACAAAGTGGTGCATGTGCCTGGAGTTTGTTTGCAGTGGCAAGAGGCCCTGTCTCAGCCATTCATTCTCTCTCTCTCTCTCTTTCTCTCTCTTTGTCTCTCTCTTCCCCCTCCCTTCCCTTGCAAATGAATAAATAAAATACATTTTTAGGGCTGGAGAGATGGTTGAGTGGTTAAGGCACTTGCCCATGAAGCCTAAGGACCCAGGTTTGACCACCTAGAACACATGTAAGCCAGATGCATAAGGTGGTGTATAGTCACAAGGTGGCACACACATCTGGAGTTCATTTGCAGTGATTAGAGGACCTGGCAGGCCAATTCTCAATCTCTCTCTCTCTTTCATATACACGTACATGTGTGTGTGAATGTGTGTGTGTGTGTGTATGTGTGTACACAAAAATTGTGGGTCTAACACATGGTCCAAATAGCGGTAATAAAAAGTCTCTAAATAAACTGGGTGTGGTTGGGTGTGGTTGGGTGTGGTGGTACACTCCTTTAATCCCAGCACTCGGGAAGCAGAGGTAGGAGGTTCACCATAAGTTTGAAGAAACCCTGTGACTACATAGTGGATTCCAGGTCAGCCTGGACTAGTGTAAAAGTCTACCTCAAAAGATAGTCTCTAAATATGTTAAATGGATGGATGGATAGATAAATATGCTATAGGCATTAAAATACATTAAATAGGATGTGACTCCCAAGGAAAACAAATAAAGCAATACACAAATAGCTAGAACACATATTCATACATCCTACATACAGTACAGCTATAATAGTCAGAATACATGCGCATGTATCCTGTAAAACAAACACATTCATTGCGCTGTGGGGACAAGCAACAGAACAATACACATTACCATGTTTTAAGATTATTCTAAAAATGTTGTACTATATATTCATTATATTATCTTTTCTCCTACAAAGAATTGGAAGCATTGAAGCACGAATGGCCCATTGTAAGAATTTTTCAGTTACCTTAGAATCCATGAAAATCAATAAATCTAGGATTTAAAAACCCCAAAGACCTTAAATGTGACACCCAGCCTATACATGTTTATTAGAGCAGTGACTTCCAGATGCAAAGGAGAGCAGAAGGGAGATAGATGCATTGTCATGTGCATGTATACTTGGTAGTAAAAGAAAGCTTTGAGTCAAGGCATTAACCAGCCACATTTCTAACCTTGACATGAGTTACTAATGAAATGGTCCTTAGGACAAACAGCACAATTGGCCTGATTTTGACCTGAGTCAGCAGGAACTTTTAGCTATGGGGTACTTAAGTTCTGTCATGCAAATGGCTCCCTGGACAAGAACAGAACTCCTTATGCAAGTTGCTCAGTATAATAGTCAGTAACATTCAAAAGAGACCAGAGGCATCTAAACAGGGGGAGGATCTCTTTCAGAAATGGTGGGTGTGGAGAGGATTTATCAGAATGAACAAGAACTATTCTAGGAAAGATAATGCATGAATCCAAAATACTTTGGCACTTTAATCGAATACTGCTTAGGGAAAAAGCATGGCCTGCACCCCAACACCTGCTGGACCTAATGGACTTTGAAATGTTGTTTCAGAATTAATCAAGTCATTTAAAATCATAGCTGCAGTCTCCATCCTCTACTCCTGTGCATAAATGTGCTGATCCTGATACTAATCCATGTCGGGTGACTTGAGCAATATATCACCATAATTGCCATTTTAGGCTGCAAATTGGAGCTAAAATAACCAGATGCAAAAGAGATGGCCATATCATACTCTCAAGATGGATCTTCAAAGTTCAAGGAGAGTTCAAGCATGGGAGAGGCAATAGAAAGGGGTCAAGTATAAAGGGATTGTTCATGTTCAAGAGGAATTAACTTCACAAATATATTGTTTCTGAGGTGGTAATTGTTCCATCTTACAGTTATTCATACCTCATTTACCCGTTGCATTTTTCTCAAGCATTTAATGAAATGAATTTGATTTTGACAAAATATTCTATTTCAAAATTGCCATTAATTTTCAAGATTTTTTTAATTCTCCTTTAAACTATCTGTTTTAAAGAGATAGGGATTGGTTTAGGGAAATCTAATATTACCCTAGGTAATCCTCTGGCAAAAATCAATGTTAGTGTGTGGTATTTCTTACCTAGTTCAATAAATTAAAGCATTGATGTTAAAAAAAATAAACCTAAATTACCTGCATCTTAAATATTTGATATGCAAGAGATGAGAAGGTTCTATTTCATATGGATAAGACCAAGGCAGTGCTTGTCTATCACAGTTTCTCACTTAGGGATCCACAGGAGGATGTAAGCAAAAGTCTACTGAAAGTTAGTTGTAAATATGAAACTGAGACAGAGTTGAAAAACTAGGAGCAAGAGTATGACTGTATCAGTACCAAAGTTTCTAAAATTTCCAGCTCCTTGCTGTTTTGGCTGAATCTTGGCTTTCTTAACATCCTTATAAAATAAATTTCCATTTTAAAAACATGCAGTATTTACCTCTATTTCAAAATCGAGACTCGTGCATAGCACTTCAGACCATCCACAATCTGGAGTTTTCTCCTTGATTAGTTTTCCTTTCTTCATGTGTCCAACTCCAATAGCAGTAAGTGGCTCATCCTCATCACTTCTCAATGAATAAGGCTGGTTTGAACCACTGAGCTTCTTAAAGGCTATTTTCACATATGACAATTTTCTCTTCTTCCTACCTCTCACAACATACTTACCTTCATTCTTTAATACCCAGCTGAAATGTCATTTTGTTTCCCTAACTAGCCACTCCAGTATAAAACAGCATAACCCTGTTTAATGTTTTCCAATAATATAAAAGTGAAACTTCATTTCAAGTACAGATTCTATCACAGTATATTTCTGACATATTCTTTGTGTCTAATTGTGAAATAGTAGAGTAAATGATCTTACTTTCAGAACTCTATAAATTAGGGGCTGGCAAGATGTCTCAGTGGTTAAAAGTACTCACTTGTAAAGCCTGCTGGTTCAGGTTCAAATCCCCAGCATCCACATAAAGCCAGATGCACAAAGCAGTGCATGTGACCAAAGTTTGTTTGTAGCAGCAAGAGGCCCTGGTATGCCTATGCCTATTCCTTCCTCTATGTCTCTTGCTCTCTCTCTCTCTCATAAACAAAAAAAATTTTAATTAAAATAATATATTAAATATGGGTAAAAATAATTTGTAAAAATTATAAAGCACTATTAAGATTATAGCTGTTTTGCTATCATGTCTCAAAATGAGCAATTTATCACTAGTATCATAGATATTTCTTTGTGTTTATCATTTTATATCTAACAACTGCTAGTAAAGATAGGATAAAATATTTGAAGAAATAATTGTTCACTTTGGCTTATTTCCTTCAATGTTTCTGTAAGAAAATGTGACACCCCAGCTGTCTGCTCTGCCATGCTTTTTCCACCATAATGAAACAAACTTCTTGCCTTCCATAAGTTATCCACTTCTGATCAGATGTTTTGTTCCAGAAATGAAAGGTAACTGCAATAGATAAGTTAAATAATGTATTTACTCAATAAAGGAAAATAAATAAATAATAGAAAAAATATTTGGCTTGAGGTAAATACTACAAAATACCCAAATTCAATCAAATGGAAGAAAAAATAGGAATAAAGAGAAATTGAGCAGATATGAGACCAAAAGACAAATATATGACAGACCTAAACTGAACTCAGTTGATAATTATATTACTTATAAGTTGTCTAAAGTTTCCAATAAAGTGTAGGCTTTCATGCTGAATAATAAAAAGGACAAAACACATACTGTTCAAAATAATTATACTTAAAATATTAAAATATGGGTTATTAGACATATATTAATCAAAAAACAACTAGCATTAATGACATCAGGAAAAGTACATTTCACAAAAATATTATAGATTTTAAAGTGAATGTATCAAGATGACAAGTGTCAAATAACCAAGACAGCAATCTGAAATGAACATCTTCCAAATATTAGTTTCAAAAGTATAAAACAAAGTTGAAAAAACAGAAAAGAGAAAAATCTATAATCACATTTGTATATTTGATCCTCCATTTCAATAAGCAGTATAAGCTGATAAAATATAAAATGAGTATTTAAGACACAGATAATGCAGTCAGCCAACTTGACATAACTGACACTCACCCCACCCATCAAAATAAGCCTGAATAAACTTAAAACTAAAGAAACCATATACAATATGTTCCAAGACTGTAATTTAATTGAATTGGAAGTCAAATTTTAAATATAGAAATGTGAAAATGTTCACAGCTATTTTATTTTTATTTGTATTACTTTATTTAAGAGAGAGAGGCAGCAAAAGAGAGAAAAAGAAATGGGCACACCAGGGCCTTCAGCCACTGCAAATTAACTCCAGACACATGTGCCACCTTGTGTATCTGTCTTATTTGGGCTCTGGGGAATTGAACCTGGGTCTTTTGGCTTTGCAGGCATTTGCCTTAACTGCTAAGCCATCTCCCCAGTCATGAAAATTTAAAAAAAAAAAAAAAACTCTTATATGTAATCTGTTATTCAAATAAGAAATTAAAAGGAGAAATTTTGAAATAATTTGATTTAAAGGAAAAGAGGACACACATATTAAAATTTCTAAGATGTTACTAAGCCAGTACTTAAAGGAAATCTACTGGTTTAAATGTTTATATCATAAAAGCAGTCTTGGGCTGGAAAGATACCTTTGTGATTAAGGTGCTTCTCTGCAAAGCCTAAGGACCCAGATTTGATTCCATGTAAGCTAGATGCACAAGGTGGCACATGCATCAGGAATTTTTTTTTTTTTTTGCAGTGGCTAGAGGCCCTGGAGCACCCATTCTCTCTCTATCTGCCTCTCTCTCTCTTTCTTTCTCTCTCATAAATAAACAAATAAAAATATTTAGAAAACAAGGTCCTAAAATAAATTATATGAAATTCCATTTTAAGAAGCAAGCCACAATAGAATAGACAATAGTAAAGGCAAATCAAATTTAAAAAAAATTACTGTCTCTGTGTTGTATATCAATAAAATAATCTTCACAAATTAATGAATGTAGAAAATTTGGAATTCAATAGTTAGTGTACAATACATTAAGTATATTGTTAAATTTATGAAAAGTAATTTGAAAGTCTTTATGATATTGAGTACTTCATAAGAAAATATGTAAATGAACATTTTTGAGGACATAAAGTTCTAGAAAATCCAAGAAAAGATATATTTTTGGTTTCCAAAGACTTAGCTCCCTGAGATTGCTTCATTAGTAAATTATTTCTGGTGAGAAACAGATCATATCTGCTCCATAGCACAGAAAAATACAATTTATTTGATTAATTTGTAAAGTTAAATTTTGGCCACAATGTCAAGCCTATATAATACTACTGTACTGTGACAGGTGAAATGTCTTAAAAGAAGTAAAGTTAATTCAATATATTAATATTCTTTTGTCATATCAGTAAGCAAAAATAGAAAACTATACATTACATTTAATCACTAAGAAAACATTAGATGAAGAGGTATACTTTTTTATTTATTTATTTTTGATTTTTCAAGGCAGGGTTTCACTCCAGCCCAGGCTGACCTGGAATTCACTATGGAGTCTCAGGGTGGCCTTGAACTCTCGATGATCCTCCTACCTCTGCCTCCCGAGTGCTGGGATTAAAGACATGCACCACCACACCTGGCTTAAGAGGTATACTTCTTAATGAACTATTTTTCTTATTTGTTTATTTGTTTTGGAAGTAGGGTCTCACTCTATCTCAGGCTGACCTGAAATTCACTATATAGTCTCAGGGCAGCCTGTTTTTAATATTTTAGTTATTTACAATTTATTTAATTGAGAGTAAGAGAAAAAAATTGGGCAAAGAGAGAGTGGGTACACCAATGCCTCTACGCACTGCAACTGAACTCCAGATGCATGTGCCACCTTAGGCATCTGGCCTGATATGGGAACTGGAGAATTGGACATGGGTCCTTAAGGCTTTGCAAACAAGCATCTTAACCACTGAGCCATCTCTGTACACCTAATGAAATGCTTTAAAAAATATTTATTTATTTATTTATTTATTTATTTGAGAAAGAGAGAAACAAAGAGAGAGACTATGTGTACTCTAGGGCCTCTTACAACTGCAATCCAAACTCCAGATGAATGTGTACCTGGTTTAATGTGAATTCTAAGGAACTGAAACTCAGATCAGTAGGCATTGCAAGCAAGCGCCTTTAACCACTGAGCAATCTCCCTAATCCTCTAAACACATGACTTTAAACCAAGAATAAGTAACTTATTTCTTAATGTGTTGAGGAAGTAGATTCCAAATTTAAGACAATACTTTTCACATAAAAGCAAAACACTGAAATATTCTCATTCAGATCAAATGAAGATGTTGCAAGTATTATAAATACTGTCATGAAAATTGTAGTTAATGTAATGAAACAAAATAAATGAAAAGTAAATAATAAAGAAATAAGTGGGGCTGGAGAGATGGCTTAGCAGTTAAGCGCTTGCCTGTGAAGCCTAAGGACCCCGGTTCGAGGCTCGGTTCCCCAGGTCCCACGTTAGCCAGATGCACAAGGGGGCGCACGCGTCTGGAGTTCGTTTGCAGAGGCTGGAAGCTCTGGTGCGCCCATTCTCTCTCTCTCTCCCTCTATCTGTCTTTCTCTCTGTGTCTGTCACTCTCAAATAAATAAATTTAAAAAAAATTTAAAAAAAAGAAATAAGTGGTAGATATGAATACTGGAAAGGCAGAAACAATTCTTTTTTTTTTTCAAAGAAAGCACATTTTAAAGGAAACTTCAAAGACTTATAGAAAGGTATATGAAAGTAACAAAATACTCAATAAGACTATCACTTATAAAATCCATATACAAATATGTAAGGATTCTCCAACATACCAACAATACACTTTACAATTTTCAGCTCATCAGGTATGGTGTTACATGCCTTTAATCCCAGCACTCAGGAGGCAGAAGTAAGAGGATCACTATGAATTCAAGACCAGCCTGATACTACATAGTGACTCTAGGTTAGCTTGGGCTACAGTGAGACCATATCTCAAAATGATAATCAGTTTTCACATTATACTCTTAAATACTGCAAAGAGAGTAGAAGTTAAGTATTTTCACCACAAAAACGAATACATTATATTAACTAGCTGAATTTAGCCATTCCACAATGTAAATATACTTCAAATCATCATTTTTTATGTGGATGGATGGATGGATGAATATATTTTCTTGTCAACTAAACAAATGATTCAACTTTCAAAGCTATGCCGGAGAAGGCAAGAAGCCGAGATAACCAGCAAGCCCTCTGCAATCTTTCTGGTCGAACTTTGGCTCTACTTCTAACTAGATATATAGCCTAAAAACGAGTTGCCTAAGCTACCTTATGTGCCTGTCTCCTCATGTATAAATTAGGATGTCATTAGGATTAAGTTTACACATATAGCATGTACATAAAATAGTCTATAAATAGAGCTACATAAAGTGATGGCAAAGTATGTGATTCAGAACATGCCACAAGTATACTTATTGATTAATACGCATCATGACACAGCACCAGGATGTGTGTCATCTTGCCTTTGGTCGGGTAGATGCTCCAGTGACTCTGCTGTCCCGAAGAAGTAGCCCTAATCATCATTTGTTTGTTTGGTGGTTTTTTTTTTTTTTTTATTTTGATGTCATGATCATTTTTTTGTGTGTGTGGTAGGGATTCACTCTAGCCCAGGCTGATCTCTATAGAATTCACTCTGTAGTTTCAGGGTGGCCTCAAACTCATGGCAACCCTCCTACCTCTGACTTCTGAATGCTGGGATTAGAGGTGTGCACCACCACACTCAGCAAAGCATCCTTTTTAAAATTTTCTTTTAAATCTTAAGAAACACAAGCAAAAACACTTCCAAGAGTGTCAGTTTTCACATAAGCCTAAAATTAGTCAGTCTCATGACATGGAGGATGGAGAGCAAAAGGAACTAGACAACCAGTTGGAGGACTGCCTTGAAAGGGGAGGGAACTCAGTGAAGACAAGAGAGAGGGGATAAAAGAGGATGATACCAGGACGGGAACATGATCAAACTACAGTATGCTCATATATTGAAGTTCTCAATAATAATTTTAAAAACTAGTCCACATTGTTCTTATTATATGCTTTATGCACAATTTTGAACATAGAAAAATTATAACTCCAAAAGAGATTATTATTTTAAGAAACTTATTGTCAATGCCTAATCATTTTTCATCAAAAGGAAACTATCAGTTATGTTTATCTTTACTGCTGTTTGTAGTTCTGATAGGGGTGAGAGGCAGGAAGAAGGAAAATTAAAAGCTCTATAGCCCTTGGCTGCCACCATTTGAGACATGTGAATATCAGTATGTCAGCTTCCGCTGAGACAAATCAGTGGCCAGCAACTACATTTTCAAAGATAGACAATGGGCAGGGCCTTGATGTTGGGACCAGATAGGAAAAACCAATCCTGTGTTATGGAGAAAATCCTGCTTGCAAACTAAATAGTACCATGAAGCCTAAATGGGAAACAAAAATATGACATACTTGAGGATGAGAAAGTACAAAGAGTAAATGTCATTTGAATGAGATACGTATTTCATGTATCCCAAAAGCCTTTCCTCTAAAGAGAATTACTGAAAGTCACAGCTGGGTATGTTTGGGTGGATAGGAAAGTTAAAATTGCTTAAATGAAGCTAGTTTCAAGCAGTATAATGGGAAAATCTCCAGGCTGCTCATAACTCATTCTCAAGCACTGGTCTCCCATTGCTACATTAAAAATACACTAGCCCTGGCCTTTGGGTAAGTGATAGAGAACCGCAAGCTGTTTATAACTAATTGCAAAGTAAAGCTAGACCAATGGCAAGAGTTTTAACTGTCCACAAGCTGAAGGGTTAGCTGATTACAGCAATGCAGTTAGCTCTTCCTGGCCCACAGCTAACAAGGCTGAAAGGTAAACTGACACAAGAAATGCTTCTACTTATTCCTGACTGCCCACAAAGCTAAAACCTAAGCTGATGGTAATGATGTAAATAGTTATTATCTCTTCCTGTCTTAGCACATCCTGAGAGCTTCTCCAGAGCAAGATTGAGATGACAAGTTTAAAAGAAATGATACTGAGGTTAAAAATTCTCCTCGCTTGGTTGTCCTAAAAGGACAGAGTTCTGCTTTTGTGCCCACATCATACAGAGGGAAGGGAAATTTTGGACTCCCTTAAACAACTGAGAGGAACAAATTCTCTGAGCACCTAATTATTTCCTGGTGTGCACACCTTGTCCTCCAAAGTTCATATTTTTTAAATTCTATTAAAAGTACAACTGTCAAACCGGGCACACGCCTTTAATCCTAGCACTTGGGAGGCAGAAGTAGGAGGATCGCTGTGAGTCCCAGGCCACCCTGAGACTCCATAGTGAAATCCAAGTCAGCCTGAGCTAGACTACAACTGTCACGTGGGAGAGTGTCTCAGAGGTTAACTGTACTTCCTGCATAAGCCACCCCTGACTACAGGCAACTGTACGGGGCACCACAGGGCATATATGCATGCAAACCCATACACATCACATTAAATGCACATATGTGTCTGTGCACATGTACACACAATTTTTTTGGGGGGGTGTTCAAGGTAGGATCTTGCTCTAACCCAGGCTGAGCAGGAATTCACTCTGTAGTTTCAGGATGATCCCATACTGACAGCATTCCTCCTACTTCTGCCTCCTGAATGCTGGGATTAAAGATGTGCACCACCATACCCAGCTACACAGTATTTTTAAATTCAGCTATCTATCTCTCACTCTTCCATCTATTTCCCAGAAGCACTTATCTTGATGTTCACAGCATGATCTCTCCCTCTCTCTCTTTCTGTGTGTGTGTGTGTGTGTGTGTGTGTGTGTGTGTGCATGTGATGTATGTATGTGTGGTGCATGCTAATTAACTGCCTTCTAATTCTTGTCTGTGCCTGATTTTAAATTCTTATATCAACAAAAACAAAACTCCTTTAGACAGGGCTGGAGAAATGCCTTAGCAGTCAAGGTGTTTGCCTGCAAAGCCAAAGGATCATGATTCGATTCTCCAGGACCCACGTAAGCCAGATACACCAGGGGTTGCATGTGTCTGGAGTTCATTTGCAGCAGCTGGAGGCCCTGGCATGCAAATTCTCTCTCTCTCTCTCTCTCTCTCTCTCTCTCTCTCTCTCTCTCTCTGCCTCTTCCTCTCAAATAAATAAATAAATAAATAAAATATTTTTAAAAATCCTTTAGAGAAAAGCAACTAAAATACCTCTTTCCTTCTATCTTTTTTTTTTTTTTTTGGTGAGCATGTGTGTGAGGTGTGTGTGTGTGTAGAAGTACACTCTCCATGGGCATGTCTACAGAGGACAGCGGAAGAAATTGGGAGTCCTCCTTTTATCTCTTGCCTTATTTTCCTGATACAGTGTCTCTCACTGAACCTGGAGCTCCCAGGTTTTTGGTTAGATTGGCTGACCAGGAAGCCCTCCTCCGGTCTCACCCTCCTCAGCACAGGGGCTACAGGCAGGTGCATCCATGGCCAGCTTTTTGCATGGGTGCCAGGGATAGAACGCAGGTCCTCAAGCTTGCACAACAAGCACTGAGCCATCTCCTTGCCCCTAAAATACCTCTTTCTAGTTCCTGTCTTCTGCCAGTTATTTATAAACTTACCATTTCCCAATTAATTCATTTAGCATATCAAAAAGAGGCTATATGGTTCTGTGTCTGAACTATATTGGGTAACCACTGGCTACACAGAACTTAAAAAGTAAAAATTCAGGGTTGGAAGGACGGTTTAGCAAATTAAGGTGCTTGCCTGCAAAGCCTAAGGACCCAGATTAGATGCTCCAGGACCCATGTGAGCTAGATGCACAAGGTGGTGCATGTGTCTAGAGTTTGTTTGCAGCTTCTGGAAGCCCTGATGTGTCCATTCTCTCATTCTCTCTGTATCTCTCTATCTGCCTCTCTCTCCCTCTCTCCAATAAATAAATAAATAAATAAAAATATGTTTTAAAAAGTAAAAGTTCAGAGCGAAACAGAAAAGGAGCTTGAGTTTTGAAATAGTTCAAGCAGGGGCTTAGGACATGGCTCACAGCATAAACTGCTCACTGTGCAAGCATGAGAACCAGAGTTCAGATCCCCAGCGTTCAAATAAATGCTGGATGGAAATGGTAGCCCACCGGTGCTCCTGGTGCTTGGAAAGCATGCACCCAATATTAACCTCTGGCCTCCACACACATGTGCAAGTACGCCAACACATAAAAAATAGTTCATCACAAAAAATAGTTCAGGCAAATCTACTTTTTCTTCCCTAAATTTACGAATTGTTGCATGAGACATTCATTTATTTTCATCTCATCTCATGTTATAAACCAGGTTATCAAGAAATCTCTTGCAATGAAACACAATACACAAAAGCAAAACAATTCTATGATTGCCTGCACCATCTTCACCATTTACTATTTCATAGTAAGAACAAAAACAATTATAAAAAGAATTAACATCATTTAAGTAGCAATGTATCCTCAAAGTTGTAGTTAATGGGCTGGAGAGATGGCTTAGCGGTTAAGCGCTTGCCTGTGAAGCCTAAAGACCCCAGTTCGAGGCTCAATTCCCTACAACCCACGTTAGCCAGATACACAAGGGGGCGCATGCATCTGAAGTTCCTCTGCAGTGGCTGGAGACCCTGGCATGCCCATTCTCTCTCCCTCTCTATCTGCCTCTTCCTCTCTGTCTGTCACTCTCAAATAAAAAAAGAAAACGTTCTAGTTAACTTATTATGGCATAATGAATATAAGTTTACAATTATGATTTTTAAACTTGTAGTAATAATTAAAATCTAATTGTAATAACTAATATTTTAGAAGGAATAATAGACAAAGTTATTAATAATTCAAATCCATGGGCTCTTATTATTTGCTTTTGAAAACACTTTAGAATTTCTTTGTATTTACCAAAGGCACTATCAAGTACACTTGGACCCCTAGAAAGATATTTTATACCTCTATGAGATATGTTTGTGAGAATGGAAGGGAGGACAAGAGGGTGACTTGAGTTAATCACCACCACTAAAATGTTTTATTTGCAAATGATAATTTCTCCTTTCATAAATATCAGCAAATATGCTTCTCTTTTTTGCTCCCTCTCCCTCTCTTTGAGGATATCAGGCAGATAAGAGTTATCAGTAAAGGTCATCCTCAATTTCTGTACAGAAATGATCTGTCTCCGGTATGTAATAAACATTTATCCATGCCTTTATTAGCTACATTGAAGCTGACAGTTCTGTTAAACCATTTTCTTTCATTTTGCTAGGTCGTGACGGTTAATGCTGCTAAAACATCTCATCACTGCTTTTGATCACTGTATTGTCTCCCTGGATCATCAGAATTTTGTGAAGGTAAGCACGGGCTAGAATGACCTATTAAAGTTATGACCCGCAGAATCTCTGGTTGTGATTTTTTTTTTGTTTGTTTTGGTTTTTCATCACAATAAAAGGCAAATGAAGGAACAAGATAATTTTTTTTCTCAGAGGGTATATTAATTTAGAAGTTGAGTCAACTCTGAACTTTCCATAGCAAAAAGGACATAAAGCATCAACATATGCCAGGCAATGTAAAGATCTAGTATGTAGAAGTCAATTATGGCTAAAGAAATGGGATCAGGATGGTATAAGTACAGAGCGGCAAGGAAAGTGGCTCCCCAAGAAAATGAGATTTGTGAGCAGGCCTAAAAAACATTAGATGACAGCCATAAGTATATTTGAGACAACTGCTTCCATAGTGGACCTGGCCACCAATTCAAAATCCCAGAGAGAAGTGTGCTGGTATGTTTGGCAAGTTGAAGGGACAGCAGAGAGGTCCATTTGGGACAAGCCAACAGGGAATATGTAGGGGTGGGGTGCAGACAGCTAGATTGTTACTGGGTGCAGTTTTTCAAATGTTCTGTATCATGCTCTAATATATTTTATATTAGTATGTATGTTTGCCTTAAAGATAAATGCTTAAAGATTTTTTTAAATTTTATGAAATAATGCTAATATTACCAGGACATATTTCTCTTCATGACTCTGGATTTAAATGTGTGTGTGTGTGTGGGTGTGGGTGTAGGTGTGGGTGTGTGTGTGTCCATCTATCAAATGCATTATACAATAAACAATATGAAACAGGCAGGGTCATATAGATCCATTGAGGAAAACATATATCTTTCTGAGGGCCAGTGACAGGTACTTGAATATGGTGGTTTGAATTAGGTAGCCACCATAAGTTCATGTGTACTGAATGCTAAGTCCTCAACTGATGGCAATTTAGCAATTAGAGTCTCCAGAGGAGCCATGCTATTGGGGGTAGGCTTATGGTGTTATAGCCAGCTTCTTATTTCCAGTATTTGGCACACACTCCTGCTACTGTTGTCCACCTGATGTTGGCCAGGAGGTGATGTCCAGCTCTGCTCAGGCCACATTTCCCCACCATCTTAGAACTTCCCCTCTAGTACCTAAGTCAAAATAAACCCTTTCCTTCCCAAACAGCTTTTGGACGGGTGTTTTGTGCCAGCAACATGAAGCTGAAAGACACAGTAAGTATCCTAAAATTGTTTGTTGAGTGAATGAATAATACAATTATAAGCTATCTATGAGGGCTAAAATATGAAGACTTTTAAATTAGGTTTCTGTTAGCATACAGAGGAGTTTCATCATTACATTTTCATACATACATCATTATACTTCGTTCTTATTCACCATCCCCACTGCTCTTTCCCATCCCCTCCCTCTCTTACTGATCCCCTTCATCATTCCCAATAGTCCCTCTTCTGCTTTCAGGATACATATTTGAGTACTCTCTCTTGTGCTTCCTACCCCTTCCCCTTTAGACCTCTTTTCACAGTCCTCTTTCTACTTTCATGTTCTACATATGGCATAAAATTTATAGTGGGGAATTTCTGTGCCCAACACAAAGCTGTACCAATAAAAAGTAAAAGAACCATGAATGGAACATCCTTTCTTATGAAGTTAGCTATATATGTTTTCAAAAGAACTAACTTGGAAACCAGGTGTGGTGGCGCACGCCTTTAATCCCAGCACTCGGGAGGCAGAGGTAGGAGGATTGCCGTGAGTTCAAGGCCACCCTGAGACTCCATAGTGAATTCTGGATCAGCCTGAGCTAGAGACCCTACCTCAGAAAACAAAAAAACAGAACTAACTTGGAGTTCAGAAAATCTGATCTCTATTACACTAAATGATAATTGCTAGTATTGTATGCAGTACAAGTTGCTATCTTCTAAGCACATTATACATAAAATATTAATCCATTAAGGCATAACACTAACCCTGTGGTGGAAACACTATTATTTTCCCTATTATGTAGACAAAGAAACTGAAGCATAGAGAGCTAAAACAGCCTAAAGTAGCCCTATAAATCCATAAGTCATACAGCCAAGTTCAAGCAACTGTATCAACATTATCAGGGAAAAATTGTGACTGTATTAAAAACACACAGGCCACTTTTTGTTATTACATTCTAAACAATACAATAAAGCATCTGTTAACATATAATTTACATTGTATTAGGCATTATAATAATATAAGGGTGACTGGACTATGTAGGATGATATATATGCAAATGCAAGTCATTTTCTATAAGGGATAAGCATCTGTGGCTTTTGATATCTGTGGGAGTCCTGCAATCAGTTCTCCAAGGGTACCTGGGATCAGCTACTATGTCTCAATCATTGCATCACTGCTCACATATTAACCCATTAAATCTTCCTGAAAACCTCAACGGGTAAAGGAAACTGAGGCACAGAAAGCTCTAAGTTGAAGGAGCTGGGATTGAGTCCATGACATTCAGTTCTAGGGGCCAGACAGACACTTGATGACTATGAGGTCCCTTTTATTGTAGTATCTGTACCAAGTTAAAAAAATAAAGTGACATTTACTAAGTGAGATCTCAAGAAAAAGATAAGCCCCTCAGGAGGCCTTGCTATGCATATTCTGACAATTTTTTTTTCTTTTTTAATTTATTTTTTTAATTTTTATTGACAACGTCTATACTTACAGACAATAAACCATGATATTTCCTTCCCCTTCCCCTTCCCCTTCCCCACTTTCCCCTTCACAAGTCTGCTCTCCACCATAGTCCCTCCCTCTCTCCACTAGTCTCTCTTTCATTTTGTTGTCATTGTCTTTTTCTCCTATTATGAGGGTATTGTGTAGGCATTGCTAGGCACTGCAAGGTCATGGATTTCGTGGCTAATTTCTGTCTGAACAGTTGCTTTGTAAGGAGTGTTATCCTTCCTTTGGCTCTTACATTCTTTCTTCCACCTTTTCTGCAGTGAACCCTGAGCTTTGGAAGGTATGATAGAGATGTTTTGTTTTGTTTTTTTTCTTTTTTGAAATAGGATTTCACTGTAACACAGGGTGACCTGGAACTCACTCTGTAGTATCTTAAACCTAAATTAATTCAATAGTTACTATCTCTCTATATCTGTTTTGTTCCTTGAATGTTTTCCTTGGACTCAAGTTTGAAACAGTGTGACAGTAAAGCAAATACACAAACATCACATGGAATAGTTTACGTGTCCACCTACTATCTTACTTTTAGTAGTACTTTGCTCTTTGTGTACTTGTAAGGAAGAGAAGACATCCAGAATCATGTCCACCTCAGCATTTATGATCATTAAAAGGGAAGCATTTCTCTCATGCTGTCCTTCATTTGTTGTTTTTTTTTTTGTCTGTTGCTAAATGAATACACATAAATGCTCCCTAACCTGAACTATATTCTCTGTCACCATAATAATGGTGATGGTCCGTTTCCTAAAGACTCTTTGTTCTCCGCGGGGACTTAGCAAGACCATACCAATAGTGATAACTCATGCTCAAGTGCACAGTCAACCCAGCTTGGAAATGAAGCTTGGTCCCAGCAACTCTTTTCATCATTCTGAGTAGAGATACATGTAACAGAAAGGCACATTACACCCTCAATGACCTCTGACCTTCATGCCCAAAGGTCATAGACTCCAAAACAAGAGACAAGACCCCTGTGGCCATGGGAATCACAAAGGAACATTTCAAACCAAGACCTAGCTTTACTTTGTGAGCTCAAATTGTTTCAACTCTGATCTGAGGTGTGCTCAAAAGAAAAATGCCTCTTTATCAACAAGTAAAGATTACAACATCTGATAATACGTTCAGTAGTTGAAAAAGAAATAACTGAAATACCTACTTCCCCATAGTAGTGTGGTATTTTAAGCCAGGCATTGTCTATGAGAGCTCCCCACTGTCTGTATCTAAGTGAATAAAAACAAAGGACCAAATGCTTAACAACTCTACTAATATTTCTTGTTTTTTTTAGAAGTATGACTTGGAAACAGCCCATGGCAATAAAAACCACATGCTGGTCAGGTCACTCTCATTTAACACTTCATCCTGCTAACATCTGCAACTTTGGACAAACCCCTAATTCCCACTCCAAAATTAGATTTAGAGAAGAAACCAAAACTGTATTAGTTACTTCTTTTGTTTCTTTTTCTCTTTTAGGAATACCCTTGGTTTAATTCTAATAGGTATCATTGAAATGTCATTTTTATAATGACATTATGGTATGAAAATATAACAAAGTATCTTGTGTAATTCAGTAACTCACACAAAGATAAACCCTTTTAGGTTAATTTGGCTCATTAATTCATTTTTAAAGTATTGACATATCAGCAACCTCAACAAGGTTATCATCTGCATTAATACCAAGAGGAAAAAAAAAAAAAACAAGTAAGAGATGCTCTTGTAGGAAAGAATAATCTGCCTCTTTAATATAATGACATTAAATTTTATCTAACATTGAGTAGTAATTAGGTAGAAAAGGAAGAAGTTGCAGCCACAAAGTATGAAACAGAATGGGTAGCAATAGCAGGTGGCAGCTCCAATATATCTACTCTTTAACATTTAGTGAATATGTCACTCCTATTTGGGAGGAGGAGAGAAATAGTCAATAGAAACAAAAATTATTGATCTACTAACAACTTTAATACAACCTTGAGATAAATTCTATTCAAAGCCCAGAAGCTACTTAAAATCCTGACTTCTAGGCAAAACAAAAATCCTACCCTTAGGCAATTATCAGCATGAACCTTTATTTGAAGTCTTCCAGGCTGTTCGAGGGAGACCCTGATAGTCGGCCAAAGGGAAACAACAAACCGAATAGCTCCACACAGGCCAAGCAAAATGCAGCCTCCCAGTATGAGAATATTAAATTATTATGGCTGCTACAGGGGGCACAATTGTTAGGGGCCCCCTCCCATGTATGGCTGTGCTCCATTCTTCCCTGCAGTGTGTGTTCATTGTCATACCTAATACTACAGTGCTTTGATAATAATAAGATTGTCTAAATAATAGCAGGAAACTTTCAGTAGAAACTCAGTTTTCAAAAGCCAGCTGTGTTCAACCCTGATTGATCTTTCTAAGGAGATATCTTCAAAAAGCAAACATTTTCCTATATTAAACTTAGGACAAAGCTGCGACTACATATCAACATGCATGTACCAGGTCTAAGTGTAGAAATACAAATGTTTATCAGCAATTCAATACTACAAGCAACCAGAGGAATGAATGCCATAAGAGAGAGACAGAAGAAATTGGCCATAAAGAATGGGACAGCAAAGAGAATCTTAACTTGCTACTGGGGTGGGTTTGTAGTACTTTATCCAAAAGGTTTTGTGTGGATACAGGGAGAGTCAAGGTCTTAAATCAGAGAAAGATCACCCATGTGGGCATTATTGATGTCACCTTGTTAGAAGCAGCAGTTTGGGCTTCTTTATGTCCTTTTATTTTGAATGGCATTCCACTCAATGGACCCAGTGAGGTGGGGAGTAATGTGGTTTTCAGGAATAATACTAGTATTGTTACCATGTTCAACATCTGTACTTCTTAGAGCTGATTGAGAAAGCTTTGCTCTTTTGTCCCAATAAAATAATGGTTTGGGGAAAACTGTACGCTTTGGCTTTCTTAGTCAATGCCATTGAGTTTACAGCCAACTTAGATGAAAAATGCCAAAAGACTGGGGGTGCAGATAGTAGCTGACGACTAAAGCTCCCCAGTGCCTACTGATAAATACAGTGTTGTGACTTGCTAGCATGAGCCCCACACAGTACTCTGAATATGGGCCAAAGACATAACAAATTTAGAAGTCAATTTTAAGTTATAATCTACATACAAGTAAATCCATGCCACCCCAGAATTTTCTTATGCTTTTCTTAGTTACAGAGCACTGGACAGAATGGTGTTCACCTTCCAGATGCAGACTCATCTGATTCTGTCAGCATCATGGAAGTTATTCCAGGTAATTTACAACTTGCAACAATAACAATGGTAGCATTTAATTAAGAAAGAATAGCCTAGTTCTAAAATTATATCATATATAAAAAACAAAAGTAAATGTTTTATATCTGGAAAGAAAAGTACGGTTAATATCAAAGAATTGCTTCTTTCCATTTTATTTTTTCATCATCTGGAAGCAGAAGATTCGTGTTGTGTCAAAATCTGGCCGTATTTTTCTGGCTGGTCTTGTTCCTTTAGTACTTTATTCCATCTTGATGAAATGGATTAGTGATTGCATATAAATTTCTTCAAAATGTTATCTTTTTCACATATAAATTCCACCTCTGCATTCAGGTTCTCAAGGTCAAATGCCATATCTTTTACTAGCTTTTTACATTTCCCTCAAACAAACTGCTCTCTAGTTCATGTAAATGTTTAGCAAAATACATGGCAGCTGATATAAGGGAATAAAGAAATCAAAAAACACTGTACAACTTCGTAACAGTAGTAAACCTCTATGGTAGAGCCAGAGGAGGGAAGCTGTGTATAATTCTGAAACGCTTGGATTTGAATTATGATAATCGTGGTTCAGATGTAAAATGGAGCCCACCCCCATAGGCTCATGTGTTTGAGCCCTTAGTCCATAGCCTATGATGCAGTTTGGGAAAGTTATCCCTTAGGAGGTGGAACCTTCATAAAGGAAATGGGTCACTGGAGGTGGGCCTTGAGGTTCTATGGCCCAGAACCATGTTCTGTTCTTCCTCTGCTTCCTGCCTACCGAAGTCACCAGCTCTGCTCCATCATCCCTGCCATCATCACTTCCATGCCATGACATTTCTGTATGAAACAATAAGCACAGTGAAACCTTTTTCCTTTCATAGGTTACTTCTGGCCAGATATTTGTTCACAGCAATGAGAAAGTAATCGATACAATAACATATCCTTTTAGTATAAGGTCATAGCAAATAAAATAACTTTTAAAGGAAAATATTAAGAAGCCTATTAATTCTCACCCTGAATTATCCAATTCAAATACACTTACACCTAATCAATGAATATTAAAGTGATGGGGTGAGGAAAAATGGCAAGAAAGAAAAAGGAGTCATCAATGTCGTTCAGCGTGAGAAATAATGAAGGTGCACCTTTAATCTGCATTTTGATTTAACCTGTGTAGGTAGAGAAAATAAATGGTACTTACTTAAGAAGAAAAGGAATAGCACCTCAACATACTCCATTTGGTAATATTACCATTCATTCAGCAATTTTCTGGGCATCTGCTATCTACAAAGCATTTTGGTATTAGGTCCTGAGGATGTAGCAATGAATAAAACAGGTAAAATACCACTGTCAACGGGCTGGAGAGATGGCTTAGTGGTTAAGCGCTTGCCTGTGAAGCCTAAGGACCCCGGTTCGAGGCTCGGTTCCCCGGGTCCCACGTTAGCCAGATGCACAAGGGGCGCACATGTCTGGAGTTCGTTTGCAGAGGCTGGAAGCCCTGGCGCGCCCATTCTCTCTCTCTCCCTCTATCTGTCTTTCTGTCTGTGTCTGTTGCTCTCAAATAAATAAATAAAAAATTTAAAAAAAAATACCACTGTCAAAAGTTGAATTATATTTGGTTGAGGAAGATAGCCACTAAACACCACAGCATTTGAAAAAGCTTGAAAACATGAAAAATATGATGGGAAGTTCCTTAAAGAATGACCAGGAAAGGGAAATGGGAAATTTAAGGAAGATGGTTACAGTGAAAAGCTCTGGAGGAATCCCAGGGCTTGAGTTTTCATCCCAGAGGCTGCCCTGAAGCCTTTTCACACCCCACAGTTGGAGGAGGGGGTCCAGATTAGACCTGAGAGTTACATGTGTACACAAGATTCCCAAACAACTCCAATTGTGGGACCCTCTACACCCTTTGCTCTTGTCCTGGAGCCACAAAGAGAGACAGCTTTGCCAAACACTTTCCCCTCCCAATTGTGAAATAATCGTGCTTTTAGAAAAATGAGAACTCCCTCTGAGAAGAGCATAGTATTCGTGGAATTGTAGCATTTTCTCCACACCTCAGTTGGGCTTTAGCAATTCAAGTTTTAACTCTCCCTCCTCAAAAAGTCTGAGTGTCTTCAAAATTCTTACCATTAAGTGGAAGTGTATTCAGACTTTGTGGTGCCTAAAGTTTATACAATTTGGAAAGGTCCAATAAGAAAAACCAAACTAAATTAGGAACAAAAATCAGGTATGAGTATTTAAGTTATGGAAGAAAACAAAACTTACCAGGTTACTGAGCACAGAAGGTCAAAAGAAAGTACTCTAGATCTGGAGACCAGAGATCTGGGAGGTCCTATAGGCAGTCTAAAACCTCATGGCTTAAGGATACATGAAAAGACCAGAGCAAGTATGTTCTGAGAAGAGGTCCATAGCCATCATCAGATTTTCAGAGATTTGTGACATAAACTGTTTAAGCCCTCCCAACTCTGAATCAGATGCACTACTGAAAGTGTCTGAATGCTGCATCTATCTGTACACGGACAGTGTCCCAAGATTGTCATGTATTGAGATGGAAATATCCTTAAAAGAAGCTGGTGGAAGGTGCAAATGTTCAGCTGAACCTGTAAAGGACAAGTCATATTCCATCACTGTTAATTTTGAGAGTAAGTTTTGGGGTAGGCTATGGACATCCTTGCTATAGACTTGGTAGAAAAAGGCCTCATTAGTATGTGAAGCAAATGGAGCTGTGGTTCACAGGATCTTCCTTAAAGGCAATAAGATGACACTTAAATGATGACACTCTACGCATTATTGATGAACTGGAGCAGGCCTGACTGAGCTCCTACACCCCATAAGCACAGCCTTGACCACAAAACCACAGGTGTTCCTCTGGAGAAAATGGAGGTGGGGTGCAAAAGGGAACTGTGTCCTCATATTTGTACCCGGATTTCATTTGTTCCCTTCTCGGTGCTCTTTTCCTGATTCAATGACAAACCAAAATTACCAGTAATCTTTGGATCAACCTAAGTTATGGTCATACTGATCTGTCCTTAGGCATCTTTGCAGAACTATTGAGACTGTATTAGGCTAATTTTGTCACAACTCAATACTCATAAATATTTTATCAGTATATGTAACTCCATGAGCAAACTTATCTCAGTTAAATGCTATCTCTGTTCACTTAGGATTTTATGCAATGAAAAGCAAGAAAAAAATATAATTTCCTCATAACAAGGGACATATCCAAGGGGAAAATACAGATTCCAGAAAAGATGTTCAAATATCTGTTTTTCCTAAATATTTCTAAACTCTTATAAAATTTGCCCCCTACTGGTCTTTTTTTCTACATGTTTTAAAGCCAAGAAAGACTGTTTTCCATGGTTGAAAGGTACCATGATGCAAGCTTTCCAAAGACCTCAGTGAAAACTGCTCAATAGCAAAGTTTTTACAGTGCTGAAGGAAATTGTGATCCGGAATATTTAATTAAATACAGGATCCTAGAATTAGTTAATACCTAAAAGTAACTGAATCAATGTTAATGTAAATGTTTATTTTTTTATATGACAGCTCAGCATCTATGTGTAGTAAAACAGTAAAGCTTTCTTAGCTAAGGTGATCAACAAAAATCTACAAAACTCCATTTGCTTGTAGGTCAGGATGACTAGCTCTTGATGTTCTCTTGAAGACAAGGACACTTACCCCAAGAAATAAGCGAAGCAATCCAAACATAATGAATACTTTATTCACACAACAATTTTAGCTCTATGAAACTATGAACTTCTCGACTTAGAATATATGTATATTTTTCTCAACTTGCTCCATTTATAGCAAAGGACAAAGCAGAGGGCTACTATAGGAATGTGGAAGAAAAGAATATATTTAGCAGTGCCAAATCAAACACATGCAGAGACACAAGCATATCTCATCTTCTTGGGGGAACACAGAGCAGTTTCCATTAGTTAGCATGCTTTCCCTCCCAGGTGGAGCAGTTAGGAGTCTCTGGTCCTGGTAGCCCACATTGAAATCCACACTGGTAGGACTGCCTGGCCTGCAGGAAGACTCCTTTCTCTGAAGTTCCTCTGCTCATAAGGGAGTGGAGGCTTGGAGAGGTGCAGGGTGGGCCAGAGAAAGGGAACAAACCCTTTCTTCACACTCTTGCCGCTCTGAATGCAGACCATCTGTGCCCCCAGCTGGAGTGCCTGCGATGGTCTGGCACTTGAACCACACCATATTTACAGATCTAAACACAAATGGCTACTGCCTGATTGTTTCATGATTCATTAGTCAGACAAGCTCTCCTCTCCCGCCAGCACAGCTGTTACAGAGTAAACCTTTGTCACTTAATAGGCCTGATTATTACTTTCCATCAAAGGTATTGATCTGTGTCACCTCTACTTAAGGGAATGGGGGACAAGAAAAAGGGGGAATGAAATGTACCAGGAAAACATGCACATTTAGGAGAAGGCGGGGTGCAAGAGGGGGACATTAGACAGCACCTCAGACTTTGGCTTCCTCCCACTAGCTCTCCTGCGTGCCCTGAATATCGGGATGCATGTCTTTGCAGCCGTGACTGGCTTTCTTGGGAAGAGGACTCATACCTCACATCGTAGATCCCTGTGCCCACAGCCCATGGCAGTCACACACTTTAACCACACACTTCATTGTTCAACCTGGGACACAGGGTGAGCTGAACCAGAAATCTGTGTCAATTAATAAACCAAGCTACTATGCAGAGAAAGTACAGGCTCTGGAGGGAATTTTTACAGGTCCTTTAATTATCTCCTTTTGTTTAACAAATAAAGTAAAGCTATAACACTGGGCTTCTCCCTGCCTGTGATGAAGAAAAAGCCTTGCTCTGGCTTCAGGGGTCCTCTTGTCCTGCTGCCAAGACACCTGGTGAGACTGAGGCTGGCCAGGGGTGGGATGACCAGCTTGTCACCATGACTGACACCTATGCTTTCCTTCTGCCTCACTATTTCATTTTACTCACTTTTTCCTTAAAATAAAAGGTACAAGGATTTCCTTGTAAGAGTAGCTGAAGAGAGGCTATCAGACATTTAGACTACCTGAACAAAAGCCCAGGTAAAAGTTTCCACCACCATCACCATCACAACAATTATTTGATGGAATACAGAATTTTCAAAAGAGACCACAGATCATCGATACAGCTTCCCGACTTGCCTATTAGCAAAAGAAGCCCTGGAAAGGTCAGGCAGCCCTTCTTTACACACAGCTTCCTGGGTAGTGCACCAAATTCTAAGAAAAAAAAGTCTCCTGTGAGCCCATTCTAAGCTTTTTCTATTTTTCCAAGCAGCCCTCCAAAGCCCATATCCCAAACCAACAGCAGTTGCTCTAATACCAGAGCTCCCATAGCACTGATGTAGATGAAAGGATAGGCTTTATTTGTAACCTCACTATAGCACCATTTTCATCACTATATCCACCTCATAGTGGAACAGTTCTTCATATTGTGCACGTGTATGTGTGTATGTGTGTGTGTGTGTGTGTGTGTGTGTACATCACAAGTAACCCTAGAGAATCCATACAGATCTTAAAAAACAATTAAAAACTCCAGCCCTCTGAGATTCTAACATACACTAGGCCTTTCTCTGTCACCTAAACACCCATGTAATTGTTACCCAAATTCAGTGTAATAATGAGACCTTCATTACTCTATATCCTCCAGAGCTTACTCTCCAATTGTCAGCACATTTTCATTCTAGCTCACATAAGGTCAGCAGCGTTGCTAAGTTCATCACTACTTGTTTTATGATGCTTGTCAGAGGTGATAGATTGACAAGCCCAGACAGTAGAAACCACCATTCCTGTAGCTGTCAACAGAAGCAAGAGGCTGGGCTCACCCTGCCAAGTTAGGCCATTCAGAATTAAAGCAGGGCTTGTGTTAAATTCTGTCATCAAAGACACTGTTAATGAGTGAGGCACTGAGGAATATCCCCATGGTGGTGGCTCTTGTGAGCTTCCACCCCAAGCCTATACTTATTATAGGCTTACTTATAATTCTTGTACTTATTTTCAGTAGGCCCTCGCCCAAGGGAGCGATGCTAATGGTTCGAGATCACTCTGATTTTTCAGCCCAGATTTTAACCAGTCAAGTTTTAATATCCCATTTCCACATCTTACTGTTTCATTGGATACCAATGTCAAGGACCATCTAGACTCCACCCTTCACCCCTTCCTTGGCTGTATATGACATTAAGAATTTTGCTTTTGTGGAGCAGAATATAAATAAGGTATGTAGTATATGTTTTAGCATTCATCAAAACATATTTAAACAGAAACTGTATCGATAATTCTTTCATCAAAAACAAAACTCCAACTTGGAAGCAAATGAAATCTTACTGATAGCCAACTTTCAGCTTTTGAGCTTTCCAAACCAGAGTTCTTTTTGTAAGTTATGTCTATCAGTTGACAGGACCAATATGATTTTATGTGGGCACAGTTTGGCAAACAGGAGCTCTACATAATATAGTGCACTTGAAATTCTAAAAAGAAAGCTGTCAGCAAATAGAAACTGATTAAAATAAAGGGTTTTTGTTCTTAAGAGGAGAAGAAATCAGCTTATAGCCATAAAGAAGAAACTGATTGGCAAGAACTCATGTGAATATGCAAAGTCTTAAAATACATTTTGATGTTTGTACTGTTTATATATCACTTGATAATTTAGTTTTGAATTTAAATATTCATTTTTCCATCATATCAACATAAATGAGCCTTACCTAGAAAATTATGTGTGGTGACAAACAGCATCTAGAAATATCCTTGAGAAAAAAAAATCCTTAAAAAATTTAATGATATCTGACTGACTGATGATCTGTTATATTTTAACAAATTTGGGTGAGGCAGGATGTATAAGTATACCTTCTCCATTGTGCAGGCAGGACACTAACCAGTGTCACCAGAGAATACTTTGAAAGCTCCTATGTTGGGGATCCACTGTTTGATATGCAAATGATCTTGTGGTTATAACTCTAAACAGATTTATATGATCTCTTTGTGTCCCTCTTACACCCACCACACACACACACACACACACACACACACACACACACACACACACACACACACACACACACACACACACACACACGTGCACGCACTTCACTAGAAAGATTAAGCCCAAATTTTTACCAAGGCCTTGTCTTTAGAAAAACCATAATAAAAAAATGCACTTCCACATCTTCTACATACATAATGGGATTGAGTCTGAGTACTGCTTATTCAGAGAAAAAAAAAAACATACAAATGCAATCAGTTAAAAGAATGAGCCTTTGTAAATATGCAAAACACTTACTCATACATAACTACATTATCTAGTTAAATATATATTAAATGGCAGAGACTAATTCCAAAAAATTATGTATATCAGAGTGTAGTGAAAATCTATGGTTGTACTTATTTATCTACATATTTTAATTCAATGCGTACACCCGAAGACACCAGTGTTCATGGTTAGATATGATGTTTTCTTGCTCCTACATGTGTTGAAACAAAATTATACTGAAACGAATAAAGAATCCGTGATGAATGAACCAATAATAGCCAACACTATGACTCACTGTTCAGTTTGCTTCATCGACTTCATCCAATGCCATATATATTATGTTCTGTTATTTTCCAAATAAACTTAAATATGGCATACAGTGGTTAAATAAAGTTAGTTAGTCCATGTTCTTAAACTAAAGTCAAAGAAAAGAATGAAAGGAAAGAAAAAAATAATCAATGGAGGGAGGAAAGGAGGGAAGGAGGGTAGACAGACAGACAAGAGGTTAGTTTGAGACAGAATGAAGAAAAGAAAGACAAAAGAAAGGAAGGAGAGGAAATAAAGTATTGCTTCTATAATGCAATTTGAAAAATGCTCTGGGAGAATGGACACAGGCTTTTAAACTACTGGAACTGATTTTTTAAACTAGGGGGTAAGGAGGGGGGTTGATGCCAACTGAACATCACTCTGAGTGTACTGAAGGAGAAAGGACTACAGATTCGAGTTCATGTGCCAGCTCTCACAGCCTCCCTTCCATGAAGCACCCATGTGCCCCAGAATCTCATGCATATCAAACACTGCTCCTCCTTCCTTGGGCTTAAGATGTCAATGGACAAGACACTGGGGAACCTAAAATTCAAGTGATACACGACTATTTGGCTACAGTGCATGTGCTCATGCCAGGGAGTAGAAACTGCCTTCTTGCCAGCAGCCCAGGTATCCACTCAGCATAGGCAGCAGGCACAGAGGCAGAAGGGAATCCATCCAGTGGAAAAGCAACCTTCCTAACGTCCATAGGGAAAAATACAGATAAGAACAGACTACCACTGATCTAACAGCAGTGTGTTTGTGATGACAGAAAGCAACTGTAATTTAGTATAAGTATTCACTCATATTACATGAGAACAGGAATTGGCAATTCCTTCAATGTAGCACAAATAGGAAGGCCACAAATACAAGCAGAAACATGGGTCATCATTCCGGGGGCTGAGGTAGAGCCAGAAATGAAGTCGATAAGAATCCTTAGCATAGAAGACTGACATGCTTCACTTTAAAGGAGCTTGTGGGAGGGAGTGCCCAACTTTCTTTGTCACATTAGGCTCTTTTGGAGTAGCCTGCTTTGGTGTTTTAAATAGTAGAAACAAACACTCGATGAGTTATGTGGCCCCTTTGGATCCTTCTCCATACATCTTAGTACAGGGGTTTTAGAATAATTTTTTTAGGGGTTGAGGAGATGGTTTAATCAGTAAAGTGCTTGCAGGGCTGCATGAAGACCTGAGTTTGAAACCTCAGAACCCATGTAGAAGTCAAGCAATATGGAATACATCTGTAATCTTAGCGTCTTGGAGGATCACCCATGGGGCTTTGATGACTAGCTAGCCGAGAAGAATCAGTGAGCTCTAAGTTCAGGGAAAGACCTCATTTCAAAAAGTCCTCCTCACATATGGACACATGTTCACATGCATAAACACATGCATGCATGCCTATGTACAAACATGTGTACACATTCCACACATAAATACACATGCAAAAAATAGAACAAAATTTTCCAATTCATTACGCCCTTCATCTTCTAGATGAAGTAGTGTCATTGTCATTCTGGTAAATCCATCAGTATTGAGCACAGTCTTGAAAGCTAATGGTCTCTATTGAATGATTACTTGCTATATGCTTTCAGAAGTGTTAGAAGTACTTCATATCTATTAGTGATCACAACAATCTTCAAGGAAGTGTAATGACCCCCATTGTACAGATTAGAAAATGAAGATACAGAGGGGTTATAGAAGTCAGTAAAAGACCAAGCCAGGATTCATTTGTGGAGTACCAAACTAGCTCCTAAGGGATGCTATTTTAACAAATATTATCAAGATTATTGAAACTACACTCCAGTCAGCAATCCTAAGACTTATCCTCACCAAATATTTCATTAAGCTAGCACTCATGACTATTTCAACCTTCCTGGAATTAATAAGATCATGCCCACAGGGCAATAATAAGAAAAGAACAAAGCTTTGGACAAAACTGGTGGGAAGTTGGGTTTGTAACTCTTGTTGGTTTGTGCATGTGCTCACACCTGCTGAATCTCAATGAAATGAAGAAACTTGCCCTATTAGCTTCACTGTTGAGTAATAAATATGAAGTACTTCAGAAATGACTTTGAAAACTTTTCTATGTGATACTCTCAGATTATAACTCTGGTTTATATATACCAAAACATATGTGCATTCCCTTTGTTATTGCTTTCATCAAAAGAGTAACTATAAGAAACACTCTCCAAATACTAGAAGTTCTAAAGATGTCCCTGTGCAGGATCTTGGTGAGTAGGGTATAAGCCTATCCCTGAAGCAAGGACAGAGAAGGACGCCAGGATTCATGAAGTGATTGCAAAAGGGAGAGAGTGCTTCCCTTGTTTTTCAGTGCATGCTATTGAGATTGCACATGATGAAAGCAGGAATACCAAATTCTGTGGCCTTCTGACTGAATCACTACATAGAATGTAAATACTAAATACATCTAATGAGGTATTCAGAAATACTTAGGTTCATAAATAATTAGAATTTATAAGAATTTAACTTTTTAGATTAAGGATCCTTTTACAAACATGATAAAAGCTACCAAACCACACATACACACAAAGAGAGAGAGAGAGAGAGACAAAGAGAGAGAGAGAAAGAGAGGATTTCACAAAAGGTTGCAGATCTTGGAAACCTATCCATGCACCCTTAAGGGTTTACAGAACCTAAGATAAGATCCCCACATCTCACCTCTGCTTCTGCAGGGTAAAATATTGTACTCACGTGCTTTGCCAGATGGCAACATGGAACTGAAACCTATCCCCCACCCCTATTCACGAAGGTATGTGGTATCAACCCAGAAGGGGTATTATTTTCTGATTTGTACAAAGGTACCAAGTAGCCACCAGTGGTGTACTAGAGCCAGCTCATGACAGCTCTCAGGCTGCATCCACTGTGTACATCTCCTTCCAAGCCTGTGTGCACTGACTTTCCACCATAGTAGCCTGAAGTCAGCCATGGTGGACTACACCACAGATATTCATGAATGGACTGACTACCGCTGCCATGAAAACTTGCCATACACCAATGTGGTAGTTTGAAAAGATCGTCCCCAATATATTCAGTGTTTTATTACTTTGTAGTCTACATCTCTAGCCACCTGGATAGAAGTGGTTTCCCTGGGCAGATCTTAAGGTGTGGTGGTGGGTTTGAGATTTCAATCTAGGGATATGCAAAGTGTGCTATCCTGTGTAGCTTCTGGCTTTTGGCTTGTGCTTCTCTCACTCTGCTTGGCTTCATGAAAGCAGACCAGCTTCTTCTGACATTATGGAACTTCCCCTGAATCTGTAAGCTTTAATAAATATCCCTTACTCCATAACTGTTCCTGGTCTGGAAGTTCATCTCAGTGAACCTAAAGCTGTATACATTCATAACCATCATGCATTGTAAATTGTACTCAGTTCAATTTCAAAGGTCCCTACAGTATTGACCAGTTTAAGATAGTAAACCCTGTAAAATCAAACAACATATAAAGGCACACAGTAAACATTTTCAACTGGTATAATGCATAGCAAGGAGAGACTAAAACAATGTAAACTCAACCATCATCAAACAAGCATCAAACTTCTGCAGTTCAAGTTCAATATAACCAGAGATTGCCAGTCTCCATATTTTCCAATTCCACCTCTCTAGCTGGATAGAATAGGGAGGGAACACTTCCATCCTAGGTCAACAGTGTGTTCCATGTTAGCCCTTGCACAGTCCTGGTATATTCAACATGTCTTCAGGTTTCCATGCAAACCACAGTCCATCTTCCAAAGGTTCTTTCAGCCTATCAGGGCATCACACCCTGCCTCATGCCACATCTCAGCACCAGCTCCTGGAACTATGTGCAATTTGCGACCACTCCTCACAACTTTCATGCTTCTGAAACCAATGCCAGTTGTTCAGGACACAACCATATTCTTAATTCAGGGATGAAAAAAATCACATAGCCTTGAAAAGCAGGTTCCTTCTCCAGTCAACTCTTTCAAAAGAGTTTGCATTTCTATGATAGTCTTTCCTCAGGCATCCTTTCCATTGTTTTAATGTAAAGGAGTCAGGCCATCTTCTTTAAGATTGATAATGTGTTTGACAATAGCAGGTATTGTGAGACCAAATATAACCTTTTTTTTTTTAAAAAAGGCCCAGGCCTGACTTAGATAGAGAACTAGCTGGCCAATGTGCTGACATTTTGCTTCTGTAAACTTTGCTTGCTTAATTGCTGCCTTTCCCCCTAACGTTTCTGAGGAATCTCCACTTCAAGGACAATGGAGATGACTTCATCTGCCTGGAGTGCCCCTAGCTCCTGCCCCCAACTTTGCTCGCTGAAACCCCAAGCCAATCAGAACTGTTTAAATCAACCAATCATATATCTATCTCCTATTTCTTTGTTCGGATTCCTATATGAACCCCTTCCCCCAAAAGAAAGGGGCTCTCTCCCTCACTACCACTGTGCCGGACTGTGGGGATGGAGCCCAGGCCTAGGCTTGCAATAAAGAAACCTGCTGCTTTTGCATTCGTGGCAGTTCTCTGGGTGACTCTTGGGTGACCAGGGGACTTGGCTCCTGGTCAGGGGTCTTGGCACAACAGTATCAGGGCCTGTAATTTTACTTTGCTTCGTGTTTTCCAGTTTAAAAATCTTAAATCTCTCAGTCCAATTATCTTTAGCCAAAAACATCAGTCAATTACAAATTTAACCTTGATCAAACTCTCTGGGCCTGGACAACAGGACACAGTCAGCCCTTATGCCAGTAGCCCCATTCCTACAAAGTTCTCTGCAGTCTTCCCTTACCCTTAGAAAGTTCATAAGCCAAGCTGTGAAATTCAATACTGTCTGCACTTGGCATTTTGAAACTTTCATCAGAATAATCCGTAAAACTTGGTTTACCACTCCAGAAGGCATCTTCTGTTGCAAGCACCAAGTCCATGCCTACTCCTCCAAAACAAAAGTCCCAAAAGAGCAGCATCCACATGGTAAGGTTTATCTCAGCCCACTCCTTGGTACCAACTTCTGTAAGAGACAGCTTCAAGTTCACAGAGATGAACTTTCAGACCAGGCACAGTTAAGGAAGAAAGGATATTTATTGAAGCTTACAGTTCCAGGGGAAGTTCCATAATGTCAGAAGAAGCTGGCCTGTTTTCACAGGACCAAACAGAGAGAGAGAAGCACAAGCCAAAAGCTGGAAGCCACACAGCACAGCACACTTTACATATCTTTAGATTGAAATCTCAAACCCACCACCACACCTTAAGAACCACCCAGTGAAACCATCTCTAGCCAGGTGCCTGCAGATGCAAACTACAAAGTAATGAAACACTGAATATATATATTGGAGGCCATCTATTCAAACTAATACAACCACCATGAGCTGGTAGAGATGCTGAAAACTATTGCCCTATATAATGATGGACTACAAGTGAAAAGCAGAAAATAAAACATTGACATCCCAATTTCCTTTCAGTTTGTCTTCATTGCTTTTAGGTCAAGGGCACATGAGCACTGGCTTGTTTTAAGCATGTATTTAACAGTTAACAGATGCTGGAAGAGGTCTGCATAGGGACTTCTAGGAAACTTAGTTCCCATTTGATCGCAGATGGGTCTAAAGATAGCACCTAGTGCTATAAACTTATGTTTTACAGCATCTACAGCTCTGATAGCAGTGGTGGACATAAGAACCATTAAGAAAACAAAGCAAATGATGGTCACCTGTGATTGTAAAGATGGGGAACTGGAGGAAGAATTTAGACTCCTCACTCCTTGCAATGGCATGGAAGAAAAGCACTTCCTATTGCAGGTATAAATTGATTGCTGTGGACTCACGTCAGGTGTCTGCTGTGGTTCTTTTGAAGAATGGCTCTTTACAATTGAACTCTGCCTGGAGTTCAGACACTCTCTTAGCAAGAGGGGAAAAGTCAAGTCCAATGATTGATTCCAGTTTTGAATTACAGAGGGCTATTGATTTTTCATTAAGGTTTCTCTGGTGCTCTCAAGAGAAGGTAGAAAAGGGGGAAGGTAATTCATTGATCAGAGCGGAGGGCCATGTTCACCTATTGGCTTTCTGCCACTTCCCATTATTTCCGGGTCTAAGTGTATATTGAAGTCAATTTATTTTCATCATGGCCTCCTGTCACCAGAAATGTCTCCCAGTAAGTATTAGTTTAATCATCGTTTTCTCACAATGGTAATGAGTGATAATATCTACTGTGTTCCTGGATTCATAGGTCCTATTCATTGGATTAGACGTTTGCCCCTCACAAGGCTCTAGTTAAAGGTCTGTCAACATGTTAAGTCTAAAAGACATGAATGATATGACAACTCCTTCAAAAGATATTTGAACTAAGGAACAATTATAATCCTTGGACTATAGTTTTATTTATTTCAAACATAAAACACCCAGAAGACATATGGTTTTTGGCTGATCAGTAATCATAAGTTTAGGAAATACAGGTAACTACCAAATCAGCACATCTCCACATCATGCCATGGGAAACCAACGTAGAGACTCATCAAGCACAGCAGAAATAAATCAGGTATTCCATCCAGCATCCTAATTTCATCTGCAATCTTGAATTATTCTCATGCTTTGACTTACACTGGAATCTTTGCTTTACATGTAAATAAACTGAGATCCTGACAGTCAAAATACCTCAAGCCCCTTCAATACAGGAAATGAAGGGACTGGGATCCAGGTTCCATAGCATCCATCACAAGTCCATGCTGCCTATTGAATCTACCATCTCATTTCATGTAATATTTATAGTACATGAGAATGAAACTGATATTGCCTTTAGTATGAAATCCTGCAAACGCTAGTAATGAATTTTATTCTCCATCTATCTTCTGATAAGAATGTATTTCACATTAAATTCTGCCTCATACCTCAAGTAAACTAATCATAGCTCCCACATTATGTAACACAAATGCTTATATGCCACCTAATGGTTCCCAGTCCCAATCCTTCTAGATCTTCTGCTAGCAGACTCATGAATATTAACTGTTCTGAAAGGATTTTCTCAATACCCAAGAAGTATGAAGAATTCCTCCATTTTGTAGGTCATCTGGCCAAGGCTAATGGGGATAATTTTTAGAGCAGATAATCAAATTCAGTCCTCACTTCAGAGGGCTTTCCACTACACTACAGCTCCCTCTGCTGAAATTAACAGTGGGAACTATTAAAATTAACTATGGAAAAACTAGTTAAAAAATAAATGCTATACACACACATTTGTGTGGAGGCCAGAGAAGAATGCCAGTGTCCTTCTCTTGCCGCTTATATATGTATATCTTTGAGAAAAGGCTCTCTGCCTCAACTCAGAGCTGTGGGTGATCAGTGAGCCCAAGCAATTCACCAGTCTCTGACCCTCTCAGACTGGGTTTGCAGACATGCATGACCATTCTCTTTTTTGCTTGGGTTCTGAGGAATCAAGTGACATGGTTTGTATCCATAGAAGACCTCATGCTTAAGCAACAAGTGCTGTTAACTACTGGCCATCTACCCAGCCCCCAATACCAATTTTCAATACCACTAGGCTTTAGGCATTACCACCACAACAGGGGTATTTTGAGTATTGGGGAAAATCTCACCAAGTCTTGCTTCTTGCTGACATGGCTTCACAGGCTATGCCAAGGCTATCAGAATTATAATTAGCTCTCTTGTCAAACTGGAACCACATGGAGGTTAGGTAGCAAACTCATTGTTGCACCAAGAGCTCAAACCGGGATACTTTAAAAATATTCAGTGAATAGGGCTGGAGAGATTGCTTAGTGGTTAAGACAATTGCCTGTGAAGCCTAAGAATATTATGTTCAAATCTCCAGGTCCTATGTAGCCAGATGCAGAGACACAATCATGCAATGTCACATTATGTACACAAGGGGGCGCATATGTCTGGAGTTCATTCATAGAGGCTGAAAGGTCCCAGCACACCCGTATTCTTCCCTTCTCTCTCTCAATCTCTCTCTCTGTTTCTATCTCTCTCTCTCAAAACTAAACCTAACACATGCCTTTAATCCCAGCACTCAGGAGGCAGGGGTAGGAAGATTGCCATGAGTTCGAGGTCACCCTGAGAATACAGAGTGAATTCCAAGTCAGCCTGGGCTGGAGAAAGACTCTACCTCAAAAATAAATAAATAAATAAATAAATAAATAAATAAATAAATAAATAAAAACTAAACAAATATGTTCAGTGAATAAAGAGAGGATAAAATATACTAACCCCCTACAATGCACACAGCACTTGGCCAGGCAGTGAGAGAGGGCTAAACTATGCAAGAAACTGTTTCAAAAACAGCTCTGGCACTGAAGCTTTTAAGAGCATGAAGAATAGTGTGAGATAAAATGTCTTCATAATCTCCATAAAGTAATGAAGCACAATAGGTATTTATATTAATGAGAACCTAAAGTAAGATTTACTAGTGCTAATTGATTGGATAATCCACATGCATATAATTAAACCTGGCTTTAGACTATGTGACAGTTTGTGTGCAATATTCATGTTCATAAAATTCCTCCAAATTTCTCAAAAATATAATAAATTCCAATTTAACCATATTGCATAAATTTTACACTTGTGACTCAATAATAACATTAATCCTCTTCTCCAAAATAGCACATTTGTAGACCACATGCTGGTTCCTTTCTACATACTATACTAGCTTATTTAAGATTTAAAATTTTTCATCTCATGAAGATTGGGCTTAGGTATTCCTACAGTGCTTATCTTTCAATGTTTCCTAAAGAGAGAACAGTTCTAGTTTTGAGGCTGCACAATATTATAGAATGAATTATAGCCTGGAAGCTGTAAAAATAAAAGCCACCTTTTTGTTTGTCTTGTTTTCTACTGTTTTGAGATATAGTCTCACTACATAGCCCAGACTGCCCTCAACTCAAGATCCTTCCCTTTCAGCCTCTGTGCATTGGGACTACAGGTGTGCATCCCCACATCCAGCCAAGGAATCTATAGCCCAGAGTGACCTCAAACTCATAGATCTTTTCCTCAGCAATCCTCTTGTATCAGCCCCTTCAACACATTAAATAATGGTATGATACACAATGGCCAGTCAACCACACCCTAATCTGTGGTCATGAACACATTTACCTCCCCTGAGAGCTTGTTCCACATCTATATTTTAAGTAGGAGATAAAAGTGAATTACTCATCAAGGCTTCCATGAGAACTAAGGTTACTATAAAGCAACATCATTTTGTGTTTGCTCTCTATTCCCTTATTTAATATTCAAAGCAATCACATTCTTTCCCCCATTTTGAATTTTAGGCAGTTGAGGCCCAAGGAGGTTAAGCAGCTTAGCTAAGGTCACATACCTACCAACAGAGTTAGAATTCCAAGCTGGGAGTGCTGAGACCAGAGCCTAGGTGGGACTCAGTCACTCCACCAGCTTACATCATAAAAGCACCTTTCATCGGGACCACTAGAAATCACAACAGTGGTCATTGCTGTTGTAGGAATGACTCACATCAAAGGCACTGTTTGTCAAAGGTCTATTCTAGTTTAGGTTGCCACAAGCAATACTGTTCTGTATTTATTTTCAACTCAGATGTGAAGGATCATAAATATGTGTGCATTTGTTAAAAATAACTCATTAAATGGTTAAAAGTCTTACAAATATAAATCCAGAAGCTATTGCACCTTACAGTTCAAGATTAAAAAAAGAATGAATGATGTAAATCGTGTCAGTTCACCGTCAACATAAACCATCAGGCACTATATATTACGGAGAACCTCCACTCTGTACATATATCTTGATACCAGTCCGTTCCTCAGATAAAATACAGTTTCTAGAGGAATAACTTTAAAATTACATAAAATGACACTCCTCTACAAAAGAAGCATTCATTTAAAAATGAATGAATACAAAAAAATAAATATGCTCACAAGTGTTGAGTAATATACCCACCAAACACAAAATAAATGCAGTTCTGTACTTCCCACCAAACTGTTATATTCAATCTTAATTTCAAACCTAAATATTAATTTCTCACCACATCTGAAAGAGAATATTATGAATTGGTCAGCTCTCAAATATTTTTAGCGTGTGTGTGTGTGTGTGTGTGTGTGTGTGTGTGTGTGTGTGTGTAGAATGTATGGTGTATGCACATGATATAATCTTGAGGTATTTCATACACTCACCTGAATTTCAGTGATTTATTTTTTTGTCCAAAGTAACACATCATTCTAAACAACAGGCTAATTTTGTTTACTATGAACAAATACATCGATAAATTATACTTCTCCTTTTCTCCATTCTCCTTATCTTAAATCTCTATATGTATAATAGTTGTCATTTTTACCCACCTAAAAAGGCTTCTTGGCACTTATGGGTAAAATGGTGAACTAGAAGTTGCTTCAGTGTGACCCACAGAGGAGAAGAGGCAGAAGAAGGAAAAATACACTCTATTCCAAAGAGAATTTCAGAAATTGACAAAGGTGGTATTAGAACAGCTTAAAAGTACAGTCAGAGAAAAAGAGAGAAAAGTAATGCAGGTGAGCTAAGCACAAGGCATGGCTCCCTGGGCTTTGGAGGTCTCAGGCCTCCAAAGTAAAACCAGTAGGCCTGGGAAAAGAAATTGGCAGTCCCACCTTCAGAACAAGCTGAAAATCCACTTGCAAGTTTTTGTGATGATCTCCCTGGGGCAAGGTCAGCAGTGGAAAGGATTCCCACTGTGTCACTGTCCATGGCCCACTTGGTCAGGGTGAATGATCTTTCTGATATATTCTTGTATTCTGTTTGCCAATATTCTGTTGAGAATTTTTGCATCTATGTTCATGAGGGAGATTGGTCTGTAATTTTCTTTTTTTGTTCTACCTTTGCCTGGTTTTGGAATCAGGGTGATGCTGGCTGCATAGAAGGAGTTTGGTAGGATTCCTTCTTTTTCCATTTTATGGAAAAGCTTAAGAAGTAATGGTGTCAGTTCTTCCCTGAAGGTCTGGTAAAATTCCGCAGTGAATCCAAGTGGGCCTGGACTTATTTTAGTTGGAAGATTGTTGATAACTGCCTGGATCTCCATACTTGTTATAGGTCTATTTAAGTGATTAATCTCATCTTGATTTAATTTAGGTAGGTCATATAAATCAAGGAAATCATCCATTTCTTTCAGATTTTCATGCTTTGTGGAGTATGTGTTTTTATAGTACATCCCTATGATTTTTTTAATTTCTCTGCAATCTGTTGTGATGTTGCCTTTTCATCTCTAATTTCATTAATTTGTGTCTCTTCTCTCTTTCTTTTGGTCAGATTTGCTAAGGGTTTATCAATCTTGTTTATCCTTTCAAAGAACCAACTCTTGGGGCTGGAGAGATGGCTTAGCAGCTAAGCACTTGCCTGTGAAGCCTAAGGACCCCAGTTCAAGGCTCAGTCTCCCAGGACCCACGTTAGCCAGATGCACAAAGGGGCGCATGCATCTGGAGTTCATTTGCAGTGGCTGGAAGCCCTGGTGCACCTATTCTCTCTCTCTCTACCTGCCTCTTTCTCTCTCTGTCTGTTTCTCTTAAATAAACAAATTAAAATGAACAAAAAAATACTTAAAAAAAAAAAAAAAGAACCAACTCTTTGTTTCATTGATTCTTTGGATTTTTTTTTTTTTTTTTTTGGTTTCTATTTTATTAATTTCTGCCCTAGTCTTTATTATTTCTTCCCATCTACTGATTTTTGGTCTGTCTTGTTCTTTTTCCAAGGCTTTAAGGTAAAGCATTAGGTCATTTACTTGCAACCTTTCTAATTTCTCAATATAGGCTCTTAAAGCTACAAATTTACCTCTTAGGACTGCCTTCATTGTGTCCCAGAGATTTGGGAATGTTGTGTTCTCATTATTGTTTGACTGTATGAATTTTTTTATTTCCTTCTTGATTTCTTCATTGACCCATTCATCATTTAGTAGCGTGTTGTTTAGTTTCCATGATTTTGTGTATGCTGTATAGATTTTCTTGGTATTTATTTGTAGTTTGATTCCATTTTATTTCAATTTTCCTGAATTTGTTAAGATTTGCTTTGTGTCCTAATATATGGTCTATTTTAGAGAATGTTCCATGTTCTGCTGAAAAGAATGTATATTCTGCAGCATTTGGATGAAATGTCCTGTATATATCTGTTAGGTCCATTCCTTCTACGACCTTATTTAGTCCAGATGCCTCTCTGTGTATTTTTTCCGGGGATGACCTGTCAATTGATGAGAGTGGGGTGTTGAAGTCACTGACTACCACTGTGTCTGGTGTTATCTGTGACCTTAGATCTAATAGCATTTGTTTGATGAATTTGGGAGTCCCCATGTTAGGTGCATATATGTTCAGGATCGTAATATCCTCCTGTTGGAGTGTGCCCTTAATCAATATAAAGTGACCTTCCTTATCTTTCTTAACTAACATTGGACTGAAGTTTACCTTGTCAGATATTAGGATAGCAACCCCTTCTTGTTTTCTAGGCTCATTTGCTTGAAACACTGTTTTCCAACCTTTCACCCTAAGATAATGTCCATCCTTTGTAGAAAAGAGGGTCTCTTGGAGGCAACAGATTGTAGGATCATACTTTTTAACCCAGTCTGCAAACCTGTTTCTTTTGGTTGGGGCATTGAGGCCATTGATATTAAGAGAAATTATTGAAAGGTGTTTATTTATGTTTGCCATTTTTTTGTAGTGCTTTCGGTTCTAACTTTGTTCTCTTGTGTTAAGTAGTATTTGAGTATGGTTTGTTTTTTCCAAGTTCCTATATGTATGCTTTTCTTTCTCTTTGGCATGGAGGACTATTTCAAGTATTTTCTGTAGAGCTAGTTTTGTCTTCAAATACTCCTTTAGCCTGATTTTGTCATGGAATGTATTTATTTCTCCATCTATTTGAATGGATAGCTTTTCAGGATAAAGTAACCTTGGTTGACAGTTGTTATCTTTCAGAACTTTGAATACAACACTCCAAGACCTTCTGGCTTTTAAAGTTTATGTTGAGTAATCTGTTGTAATCCTGATGGGCTTGCCTTTATAGGTAACTTGATTTTTCTCTCTGACTGCTTTCAATATTTTTTCTTTGGTTTGTGTGTTTGGTAGTTTGATTGTAAGTAATATGGCAAGGAGAGTTTCTTTCCTGGTTTTGTCTGGCTGGTGTTCTAAAGGATTCCTGTATCTGCATTGGCACGTCTTCCCCAATTTTGGGGAAGTTTTCTTCTATGATTTTGTTGAAGATGCCTACTATGCCTTTGGAGTGAAATTTTTCTCCTTCTACTATACCCTGAACTCTTATGCTTGATCTTTTCATAGTGTCCCAAATATCTTGAAATTCCCATTCATACTTTCCTATTAGTTTGTCTTTCTCTTTGTTGGACTGTATTAGATCTGCCACCTGGTCTTCTAGCTTAGATATTCTGTCCTCTCCTTCATCCATTCTACTGATGAGATTTTCTACAGAGTTTTTTATTTCATTAACTGTGTTCTTCATTGCTAGTAATTCTGACTGGTTTTTCTTTATTATTTCTATTTCCTTATTTATGTCTTTTATTGACCTCTTTATTTCATTAAATTGGTATCCTGTGTCTTCTTTGATTCCTTTGATTTCCTCTTTCATTCCTTTGATTTCCTCTTTCATTCCTTCGATTTCTTCTTTGACTTCTTTAAACATATTTACAATAATTCTTTTGAAATCTTTCTCAGGCATTTCCTGTAACTCGCTCTCACTAGAGTTCATTTCTGACACATTAATACTTTTTGGTGGATTTATATTGTCTTGATTTTTGGTGTTTCTTGTGTTATAATGTATAAATGTTTGCATCTTGGATTAAGTTAATGCTTTGATTTTTCTAGTTAGCTGGGTATTATTAGATGTATCAATCGATCTAATGTTATATATCTTCAGGGTAGGAGCTTAAGGTGCTAGGTGTGGCTCTTAAGACTCTCAGAGTATCTACAATAGTGAACCTAGGTGTTGGCTTTGCCTGCTATGGGAACATTCAAGCATTAGGCTGAGTGGAACAAAATATAGATAGATTCTAAAATTTAACTAAACATGTACATATTCAATGAAAAACAGCACAGAGTATTTATGGAAGAGTAGGTATTATGACAACCAGATCCTTTATCAAGAAGGAGGTTAAGATTTCTGGTCTGTTATGGGTTCCAAGTCAGCTTGTGACCAAGTGAGACCCCACCCTAATATATAACAGAAGAGGAGACAAAGCCACTATAAATCAAGAAGCAACAAATAACAAGCCCAAAATATAACTTATTTAAGAATGGCAAATCTGACCATCCATCAGACTTAACATATAATTTATTCTAATATGGAAGGTGCAATTAGCACTTCTGGTTCAGGGCTCTATACCAAGTTTGTTAGGTAGGCACTGACCTGGTGTAATCCCAGTTACCTTTTGGGATGATTTTGGTCTCAGCTATGCTGTGCTCCTGCTTGGGTCCCTCTTTGGTGCACTGTGGGTGTAAGTAGGCTGGCTGGGTCACTGAACTGCTGTTCTGTTTTCCTGAGCCGAGCACTGGCTTTTCCTGTGGCTCAAGCCAAGCCTGGCAGCTATGGCCCCATGGACCTGGCACCTCCGCTGCTGGAGCCACCACTGCCACTGCCGGAGCCACTGCTGGAGCCACTGCAGCCTGCCTGTGTGGGCTCTGGATGCTCTGGACCTCTCCTACTTCTCTTCTGCCATTTTAATTTCTTATACACCTCACTTTTTGGTAAAAGTGTATATTTTGCTAAGGGGTTTTTTTTTTTTTTTTTTGGCTTTTTTCCCCTATGCTGCTTTGACATGGTTCCTACACCTCCATCTTAACCGGAAATCTATATAATTTTTTTTCAAACTCATGATTTTTTTTATTACTCTTCTTATACTAACCTAATTTTGTTTCTAATTATTGAGAATTTTTTTATTCTTCTAATCTCACTCTTTTCCCCAAAAATACTCTTCTCCATTCCTCTTCTTCCTTCTTCTTCTATTTATTCTTGCTTCTATTTTTCTATTTCCCTTTATCCTTACCTCCTTCCTATTCATCTAGTATTTGCACAAACACTCTAATTTTTTAACTTCTACTTTTCCCATTTCCCCTTTTGTTGTCATTAGTGACCATAAAAGTGTGCCTGAAACAATTTTGAGTGTGTGTCTGTGTCCAGTACTGTTTGATGTTCTCTTGCAGCAATTAGTTCTCTCCTGTCTGAGTAGTACTGGTGATTGAGTTCTCAAGGAAAAGCTGATCAATACAAGGAGATCCCAAATAACACCAGAAGAGATACTCAAACCACCAGATATACAAATTGTAACATTAGAAATAGAAGGAATTTTCAAGGGCAAGACAATGTGATTCCTCCAAAATATCACAACTCCTTAACTAGTGGATTCAAAGATACTGAAACAGGTAAAATGTAGGTGAATAAAATCAATGATCATCTGGGTTTACCTAGAAAAAACTTTTGATATATGACAATGTCACAAAGTATAACAAGCATCATAATAGGGGAGAAAGAGACCTAAAGGGATGATGGGGAAACAGAGGTTACTAGAATATGGAATATATGAGACAAGAAAACAGAAGAGACTATTTGGGGACAGAGTAAAGGGAAGAATGAGCATGGAGGGGAACAGAGAGGGATAAGAACAAAGTATAATACTATATATGAAATGTCACGATGAAACTAACTACTGTACATGCTGACTGCAATTACGTAAAATAGATATACGAATTAATGATAGGCTTTTCATGACCAGTGAATTATTGCATTCTATAGCTAATATCAAGGTTCATATATACCTTGGTCTTCTGCAAAACACTCAACATGTAGCATATCTTAGACTCTGAAGAACTTTATAAGCCATAAAGGCATACATAATTTCCCTCTAACCACTCTGAAGAGACAAAAGATATTTGTTACTTATACAGTAAGTAAGTGTGTGTATGGGGGGACATTGGGGTCTTTTGCAATTGTAAATGTGTGCTCATCTGGTTTCATGATGTGGCTGGGAAACTGAAGCTAGACCAGAAAGCTTTTAGCCTTTAACCATTTAACAATCTCTTGAGACCCTCCCAAAAATTTTTAATGAGAAATAACATTTTCATACTCTTAAACATATTTCATTTTATTTATTTATTTATTTGCAAGCAGTGACAGACAGAGGGGGTGGAGAGAATGGGCACATCAAGGCCTCTAACACCAACAAACTAATTCCAGATGCATGTGCCACTTTGTTCACTGCTTATCGACACCTTAGTGACATGGACTGGGTCTGGGAACCACCCAGTTGTAACTCAAAATCAGACTGACCAGTGGTTGTTTTTATTACTATAGTAACTTAGAGGCTAAGGTCTTAAGTTTAGGCCAGGCTTTAGGAGTTAATGGAGTTACAAGTTAACCATGTAATCTTACTATTCTGTTTTTCCAGTGACCATTTAGATGAAAGTGTAAGGTCTATAATTTCCATACCTCTCATTCTAAGAGCATGTGGACAAAACCAAGTCAAATAAACTCTGACCATACCAGTTTTTTGTTTTCTTTTTTCTTTTTTTTTCTTTTTTTTTTTTTTTTTTTTTTTGGTTATTCAAGGTAAGGTCTCACTCTGGTCCAGGCTAACCAGGAATTAACTCTGTCACCTCAGGGTGGCCTTGAACTCATGGGGCAATCCTCCTACCTCTGCCTCCCAAGTGCTGGGATTAAAGGCATGAGCCACCACGCCCAGCTCCATACCAGTTTTTTAAAGTACACCACTGATCACAAGTATACATTTTAAAATACTGAATATTAAAAGAAATTGTTCTTGAGTATCTTTCACACTTTTATAAGAATGGATTCATATTGATTAATAACAACACAATTTTGTCAGAAAAACTAAGTTACCAATATTAGGACATTACTCATGATCCCACCAATGTGATAAGAGGAATGATTGGAATGGAGGATGATTATATACTTTCCAATATCCTAGAAGTAAATAATCACAGTGTCTGACTATGACTTTAGGGTGCTTTTCAGAGGAAAGGCTTGGACCACAACACTATACAATAAAATCTGAGTTGCCTTTGATATTATTTCTGAGATCAGAATTCTTGGAATGTCCTGAGTAATAGAAGTATTTATTATTTATAAAGAACTCCTACGGCTTGGGGGACTGACCATGTTATTAGAAAGCTAGTTTGGACCCCTCCTGTAAATCAGCCCATTCTCCTGACTTCTAGTAGGGGAAGGAGACTGGAGAGTAGGTTAAACCACATGGACAATGATTCAGTCATGCCTATATAACAACATTCCAACCATTAAAGCATAAGGAAGCTTTCTGGTTGGTCTGCACATTGTGCCAGGACATTGTGCACAGGTATCCCACAGGAGAGAGCACAGAAGTGCTGAGTTCAGGGCCCACCCAAACCTTGTCCTTTGTGTCTCTATAACCAATCAGCTGAGTGTTCCTTTGTTCAATTTGGGTAACAATCCAGAATGGGCAAAGTGTTGCTCCTTTAAGACTAGTAGCTGTGAGCCTGGAGATTTAGTGGCTCCCAGCATAATAGCCTACAGCCTGGAGTCCCAGCAGCTCCCAGCATATCAGCCTTGAGCCCGGAGTGCCAGCAGCTTTCAGCATTACCAGCCTGGAGCCTGGAGTGCCAGGGGCTCTCCACTCTTACTCACTAGCTCTCCCTCCTTCTCTTTTAGCCATACAAGATAACAACTCTTTTTGCAGTTCTCTAGCTGCTGAGAAAATAGCCTTTGTATCACCAGCATTGGATGCAACCCCTTCAGCCTGCTCTACTTGTGATAGTAATTATGAATTGGTGAAATAAAACTACTCAAAAGGGGTTTCATCAGGACCTATGCTGCAGCAGGACACAGGCAGACACAGGGTGGAGACATGCTAGACTGAACTGATAAGGATGAGAGGAGCGCTGAGTGTATTAGGCAAAAAGGACGGGCTCACACATGCACACAAGCTCTTTCCTGCACCTGAAAACTGAGTCATACTGAGATGGCTTAGCGGTTAAGGCACATGCCTGCAAAGCCAAAGGACCTTGGTTCGATTCCCCAGGACCCACATAAGCCAGATGCACAAGTTGGTGCATGCATCTGGAATTTGTTTGCAGTGCCTTGAAGCCCTGATGTGCCCATTCTCTCTCTTTCTCTTTCTCTCTCTCACACTTACTCTCTGTCTGTTTCCCTCTCTCAAATAAATAAATAAAAATATAAAAAAAAAACTGAGTCATACTGTAAAGTACATTTAAGGTATGGTAGATTACATGTGTGTGTGCTTGAATTGGAATAAAAGCACTAATTCTTATATTCTTGTAGTCAAAGTCTGCAGTTCTGTAACCAGTGCCTATGGGCCACTGTTTCTAAATTACCTAGGCTGCTTAAATTTGGAGGGAAAAGCAGGGCTGTTTTTTGTTTGTTCTTTGTTGTTTTTTTTTTTTTTTTTAACACTGATTTGAGTCATCTGTCACCTCCTCTCCAAATGGAATCAGACTGATTTTGGAGATACCTATGAGGTCCAGCACAACTGCCTACAAAAACCGAGATCCACCATAAGAAACAGAGCACGGACTGAATGTTCAGCCATACTGTCAGACAATATCTTCACTCAGAGACAAGAGGGGGAACACACAAGATCAGAACTAAGGTCTGGAGAGATGGCTCAGCAGTTAAGGCGATTGTCATGCCCCAGTACCCATGTAAAGCCTGATATGCAAGGTTGGGTACGCATCTGAATTTCTTTCTCTCTCTTTCTTTCTTTCTCCCTCTTTCTTTCTATCTCCCTCTCGTAACAAATAAATAAAGAAAGAAATTTTTTAAATTATCAGCCATCCGAAAAGAAAACACACAGTCAAGAGAGGTCACGAAGAGTTCTTGGCGTCTTTTACCCTAACCTTCCACTGGGGGAGCTAGTGAGTATTTTCCAAACACGGTCCTACTTGTGCTCCTTGCATGGTATTGCAGGCACACACCTACAGTTTTGTTTTGTTTTTGTCACCTACATGCTTAAAGAATGATTGAAAGAATCTACACACAAAGTAAGCAGTAGATGGTACAGTTCCTCATATCCCTCAAGACTGAGGCATAGACAAGTAACGGGGTTGGATTGTAACCAGGGATTCTAGGAATTAGGAATCCTCCAGGCAAATACCATGCTGCTAATGACAAATAAGCTGCCAGTGAGAGAGACCTGACACCAGATTTTTCTAAGAGAAAGACATTTCCAGACATTTTTTAAAAAATCTGTAGGCTTTAAAATTGCTCTAGATGAGGTGCAAATGTATTAAGAAATTCTCTCTTCCAGTTTTGGCCAAAAGTATAAGTAAATTCATGTCTTTATTTTTCTATCACATCTATTCTACTTTATGTTAATGTGATTGAACATTGGTACTGAATGAGGCCTTATGACTAAGGGCTCTAGAAATGGTCAAATATTAACTTTGGGTGGTTATATCAGGATTGCATTTCAATGAAATGTCATGGAAAAAGAGAATACCTCTGAGCTCTAGAAAAACATATAAACATAGTTTTGACACAAATCAACTAAGGCAAATTCAAGAATAGTGTGTTGACTGCTATAATTTGGAATATGTTAGAGAAAGAATAAAGACACATTTTTCAGAGCTCTTCTCCCACGAGGACAGAATTCCTTAACAACACATCCTAAGATCATCCATGTTTCTAACAGTCCAAACCAATGCTTAATATGAAAAACATACTGACAATTATATTATAACCCTACAAGCCACCAGTTTTGATACTTGCCTCTCAATAAATAGCACAAAATGCATCTGAACAAATTTGGGAAGAAATAACATAGTTTCCATCTTCACAATTCATAAGATACTAACAAGGATGTCTGTTTAATATCTTAAAAGATCTATCTTTTCATTACCTGGAATTCTTTGGACATATCCACTCAACCTTGTATGCTTTGATTTAATTTTTAGCATTATAATAAATATTAAAAAGGCCAAAATTTCATGTTTACTCTCACCAGTGAATTCCAAATTGTGCTAAAATAATAAAATACTTATTTATAGTTTACCTAATGTTATTACAGGGATATCCACAATATAAGTAAGAGTGTCTAAACAATGAATACTTTCATAATCTAGCCTTCTCATTATGTTTGGATTTATCTCTTAAATTTTTTCCCATGGAAAGTTAAAATATATTAAAAGTTAATCCTAGAGTGTAATTATTCTGAGTATTACTTGGATCATTACATAAAGCAAACTACTTTATCCCAAAATACTATCAATACTAAACTGCTCATCAATCATTAGGAATTATTTAAATTTACTTTTCCATATGTTTCTTATGGGTACAAACTCACTGAATTGTTCATTCTCTTGTTATATGTGAAGCAATTATTTTCAGTTTTTAAAACCATGTAACTATTCTTGATTTGATAAGAAAAATCATAGCACTAGAAAATAAGAAAAATGTCAGATATAAGCAAAAGGACATTAAATGATTTATTCAAAGTCATACCACTAGTAAGACTAGTAGGTTCTAGAGGCAAAGATTTTTTTTTTATTTTTTATTTATTTATTTGAGAGTGACAGACACAGAGAGAAAGACAGATAGAGGGAGAGAGAGAGAATGGGCGCGCCAGGGCTTCCAGCCTCTGCAAATGAACTCCAGACGCGTGCGCCCCCTTGTGCATCTGGCTAACGTGGGACCTGGGGAACCGAGCCTCAAACCGGGGTCCTTAGGCTTCACAGGCAAGCGCTTAACCGCTAAGCCATCTCTCCAGCCCGAGGCAAAGGTTTTTGTTGCCTGATTTGGAGGTAAATCTACTTCAGATTGCTGCTGCTTTCTGTCACTGCCTTTTGTAATCAGTGGTCTCTAACTGCCGAGCAATCTCTCCAGCCTGTGTAGTCAGTGATATCGAGGGATGTTTGGAAGAAAACAATTGACAAATACATATCCCTTATGGTAAGAATAAACAATGAAATCTTGACTTATGAAATATTCCATTTTGACCATTTCAGGTAACAACTTGTAGAAACTAATGTCAGGTATAACTTAACAATAAGTCTTATCACATCTTTATATCTCAAAGACTCCCACCAAGTTATGGATGACAAAAACTTTTATTGGAGAATGTAAAAAAATCCTGTTGTTTTATCATACATATTTTCAAGGTTGAATTTTTATGATACCTATCTTAATTTTTATAATTACGTTAATGTTGAAACTCAAACACTAGACTTGTAAGAAGATCTGGCTTTGCAGGAGTAATTTCTAAAACTTGATCTATTTGCTTTTGTAAAAGAATAAAGAACAATTTAAAACTACTCTGCTTTGCACACATAGTGGTTTCATTTCTAAAACAGTGTTTGTGGCTCTGAATCAAGAAAATTAGAATAATTCTTGCAGTATATTTTGTATGTACATGTATACTATGTATTGCGTGGTGTGTAGTTAGTGTATGCATGTGTGTGTGTGGAGGCCAGAGGAGAATGTCAAATGCCCTTCTCTACATTGCTCATCTGTGGATTTCCTTGAGACATAGTGTCTTTCTGAACCCCAAACTATTGTTTCCACAAGCTCCAGGGATTCTCCAGTTTCCATTCACCTCAGGACTGGGGTTACAGACATATGTAGTCATGCCCAGCTGTTTACTTAGATACTAGGGAACGAAAGTTAGATGGGCTGAGGTACTCCTGGGTCCTCATGCTTACACCCTTAACCACTGAGTCATCTCCCCAGCTCCCCTGTGTATTTTTAATGTTTCCAAAATGGACATCTGATAGGCTGGGAAAAGCATCATCATATTCCATCTCCTAACCAAAAAGCACTAAGGACACATTACTTAAAACTACAAAGTGGAGCTGGAGAGGTGGTTTAGCGGTTAAAGCACTTGCCTGCGAAGCCTAATAACTCATGTTTGAATCTCCCAGTCCCATGGAAGCCAAATGCACAGTGATGTGAGCATGCAATGTCACACATGTACATAAGGGAGCACCTGCATTTGGAGTGTGTTCACAGTGGCTGAAGGCCTGGTCTGCCTATTCTCTTTCTCCTTCTCCCTCTTTCCCTCTCTCTTTCAAAAAAAAAAAAAAAAAAAAAACTACAAATCTGGGAGCAAGCCTTTAATTCCAGCACTCAGGAGACAGAAGTAAGAAGATCACTGTGAGTTCAAGGCCACTCTGAGTCTACATAGTGAATTCTAGGCCTGCCTGGCCAGGAGTAAAACCCTACCTCAAAAAACACAAAATAAAAATAAAAATAAATAAATAAATATAACCTACAATGTGATAAAGAGATAAATAGGGGACCATGATTCAGGTTGAATCTAACCAAAAACAAAAAGGAGTAAACTTTTAAATAAAATAAGAAGATTTTGGAAACAGCAAGCAGAACTATGTCCCATGTTTCTAAGGATATGCTTTCAAAGAAGCAGGCCATTTTAAGCACCAGAAACAGGTCAGATTGGTTTCCAGATAGTCTGTACCAGGATATAAAAGGAACTAACTCCAAATTAGCTGTATGCTCAGAATTCAAATCAGTCTCTGTCACATTTTTTGAGGAACCATGACTTATTAAAATAGGAAAAGTGTTCAGGCAGAATGAGGATAATTGTAGTATATGTATAAAATACATACTTTCAACCAGAAAACAAAAATGGTGAGCAGAGGGCTGGAGAGATGGCTTAGCAGTTAAGCGCTTGCCTGAGAAGCCTAAGGACCCCGGTTCAAGGCTGGGTTCCCCAGGTCCCACGTTAGCCAGATGCACAAGGGGGCGCACGCATCTGGAGTTCGTTTGCAGAGGCTGGAAGCCCTGGCACGCCCATTCTCTCTCTCTCCCTCTATCTGTCTTTCTCTCTGTGTCTGTCGCTCTCAAATAAATAAATTAATTAATTAATTAATTAGAAAATGGTGAGGAGATTACCACACTATGGCTGGCCTATCCTCAAGGTAATCGTGGAATTTAAGGCTTAATGTCAGTGTGAAGACCTGGTAATAAGACATAAAGCTAGACTTTGTAAGGCACAACCATGAATCCTGCAGCTACCTCTGCAGATGCATATAAACAGAACCTGGAGAAAGTCTGAACTGTGGGCCCTTCATACCTGTCTATCATATCTAAGCCCAGAATGTCCCCATCTCGCCCCTGCCATAGGTTTTAGGCTGTACTTACCCTCCCAGGGGAGGCCAATGAACCCCCAAAATAACTATTGGTATTCCTGTCAGATAGAAAATAGCACATTACATTAGCTATGACTCAGAAATATTTTAATCTTTGTGGTGTTTGACAGGGTTCATTCATTAAGCAAAAACTCTTGAGGACAACACTGAAAAGCTAAAGATAAAATCCCTGTTTCATAAGTCTACTTCCTCTATTTCTAGAAACAGAACCAGCCTTAAGGTGTTAAGACCAAATCATCCCAGACACCGTGCACACAGCCAGGCAAAGGTAAAAGACATTTAATAGATTGACTAGCAAAGACCAATGGCTAAATATCTGGATTTAAAAAAAAAAAAATGATGGAAAGGAAAGTGAGAAAGAAGGAGAAAAAAAAAAGAGAGAATAAGCAAAGGAGTGTATCTGAGTGCTACAGAGAGTCAACCGGGATAACTCGTGCCTAAAGCCATGTATCCTCCACAGCTAAGGCTCAAAACACCCATCATGGAGAGGAGCAGTGTGATTTGCAAGAGACTGGGATTGATTTTAATGTCACAAGAACTCTATCCAAGTAGCAGTGTGACCTAAGGTGAGTCACTTAACCTTGGCTTCAGTTTCATTTTTAAAACAAAGGGCTAGGATTAGGACATTTTTTATATCTCCTTCAAAATCAAATATGATATGATTTTGCTCATCTTCTGGCTGGGTAGCAATTGTAATCAAATCAATGGACAGAAAAGAAACTGATCAAATAATCCAATTAACTAAGATAAAATGAAATTGAAGATGTAAAAGCTCCTTAAAATGTACTGTTTTAAAGGTTATCTCCATTACTATTAGACATCTGATATGAAACTTTAAAATAAAAATCACTATAAATAAAATTCTCCAAATGTCTGAAAGTGAGGCCATGTGTCTATTTAAGCAATTCTCAAAGCTGAAATAATCATTATCCTGGTATTTTGGATGTATGTCCCCCAAAAGGCACACATGGTTTTATTTTAAAAGCTTGTCCACAGTCACCTGGTTGGCCGGGGTGTCACTGAGGGCACATCTGACTTCGCCAGGCATATACAGAGTGCTGGAGCTCTGCCCGGGTTCTCTGCTGCTTGGCTGACAGCTTTTGTTGGTGTTATTGTTGTTGGTGTTCTTGCTTGTGGTACTGGTGGGAGTTTTTTCTTTCTGTGTGGATCTGTGAAATGGGGCCAGCTTCATCGGCCACTATGGAACTTCTCCTGGATCTGTAAGCCTGAAATAAATCCTCTTCCTTCCATAAACTGTGTCTAGTTTGGAGGTTCATTCCAGCTGTGTGGTGCTAAAAATTACCAAATGTCTGAAAGTGAGGCCATGTGTCTATTTAATGTCAAAAATGAGGTAAATGTTATCACTCCCAAATCTCTCCTTATAGTCATCTGGAGTTCCGCCTGCACGCACGCAGGACGTCCGTCATTTGCATACTTCCTCTCCAGTGTGACGGCAGGTATTGTCAGAGTTCTGGTTATGTCATGCTTGTATACGCTCACGCAACCAGCATTAGGAGAGACTGTATGGGTAGAAATTACTTATAAACTGTGAAACGTTTCACTGACTATGTCTATGCTGCCTGGTAAACTGTAAAGAGTAACAAGGGAAGAAATAGGTATGCAAGAAATTTGTGTCAAGTTAAAAAGAACCTATGTCTGGGGCAGAAAGTTATGTAGAACTGAGGTGTCATTCATGAGACTAACAAGGTTTTTCCTCACAGGCATGCTGAAGTATTTGTAACTGTCCAAAGATGTGTACAGAGGGAAATCCCAACCATAAAGTCTGCAAAGAGAAGAAATCTGCAAGAAAACCGTTTGTGAAAACAGGGGAAAGGTGAGACAAAACAAGCACTATGCAACACAGCTAAGCAACAGCTTCCCTCACTGCCAACGACCTTCTCTGTGCTTCCATAAAATGTCTAACGTAAAACACCCAAACTACGATTCACTGATGAGCAGCACATTAGATAACTTTTCTTTTGTCATTATGTCAGTATTACACTCATGTAAACCTGCATGGTTTCATTCTCTGTCAACATAAAATTCAAACAGGAAAAGGAACAAAATTGGGTGTTTCAAAAGTAAAATTTTTTGGTTTTCTGATTTATATGCCTCTCCTTGCAACAATCTCTGATTGTGTGCTTTTGGATTCATTTGAGAAGACTCATCTATGTTTCAAACTCCTGTCATAACATTGTAATCACAATAAATCTGAATTTCCTCTTACAATGTTTGTACAAATTCTTGTGAGTCCTATACTGATAGTTCTTGGATTGTTTTTTCCACTAACATTTTAAAATCTTGGTCTTCCTGTTACTTAGGTTTTATAGGGCTAACAGGGCTCCCAAAAGTAAGCTAAAAGTGGCTAAAGATGAAAAAATGTCCTTGAGTCTCTAAGGATAGAATCTGCTTTTCCTTATCGCTTTTTTCTTAAAGGAGTCCTCACAGCCTTTATTTCCTGGAGGCCACAAATGTCAAAAGAAAGGTCTGGTCTTTCCTTATCTCTTCTCTAAAGAAGTACCCCTTCTCTCCAAGAAAAAGTAATCCCTCTCTGAAACTCCCTTCTCTAGGAACCTGGTGAAACACTTAAATGCCTGGCACCGGGGCTGAACTGACGAGCTGGGTACCCATGCAGTGACTGCCCATAGTCACCAGGCAGACTTTCCCCCACGTGGGACCCCTCCTACTCGGAAGATTTCTGCTTTGCTTTCCTTGTCCTCCAGTTCTGCCTTCTGTCCTTCTCACAAGCCCTGTAATAAAATATTTCTAAACTTCACTCTCTACCATCTATGGATTTCATTCAGCAAATTCCTGAGACAAGAGCCCAGAAGCCACTAACTTAGTCGACACTTTGTGTGACCTTAAACATGTGGCACCTTAACTCCTGAATTATAGCTTAACTTACAGCCAACAAAGGCTCTGTCATTCTAAAAGATACCCAAAATTCCTATATCACTACAAATGCCAAAACATCACCTTAAGAGAAAAGTAAAAAGAAAAGCAAAGTAGGTAACTCAAAGATATTGTTAATTGAGTAGGAAAATTCAATTGAACACTTTTATAATAATCCCAATATTTTCCCATTTGCTTTATCGCACATACTAGGGTGCTGCTAGAAGCAAGTATCTTTGTTGTTACATGCCTGTGACTGGTGGACACAGTAACTCGCATGTCATTAGGAGGCATAGGACCTCACAAGGCTTAATTGGGCATGCCTGCTTTTGATCTATTTTCTACATGAGCATGTAGATGAGGGAAGAAGTTCAAAATGTCAGTTGGTAGAAGGCACACAAGACCTGTGCAGTGATCAATTTGTCAACAACCACTTTTTCATGATGACTCTGTCAACCATCTGTTCATTAGTTTTTTTGTTCATAAACACCATAGACAGAAACCAAGTCATAATGAATGCCAGCTATTACAGGATGGAAAGGATAATGCAAATAAGACCTCTAATACAAAGAGCTTTTTTTATTGTTTTTTTGAGGTAGGGTCTTACTCTAGCCCAGGTTGACCTGGAATTCACTCTGTTAGTCCCATACTGGCCTCAAACTCCTACCACTGCCTCCTGAGTGCTGGTATTAAAGGTTTGAGCCACCATGGCCAACTTAAACATTTCAAACTTTTAAACTGGGCTTGAAAGATAGATCAGTTGGTAAACCACTTGTTTTGCCAGCTTAATGACTTGAATTTGGTCCCCCAAACACACACTTAAAAGTTGAGCATGACGGGGCTGGAGAGATGGCTTAGCAGTTAAGCGCTTGCCTGTGAAGCCTAAGGACCCCGGTTCGAGGCTCGATTCCCCAGGACCCACGTTAGCCAGATGCACAAGGGGGCTCACGCGTCTGGAGTTTGTTTGCAGTGGCTAGAAGCCCTGGCACGCCCATTCTCCCTCTCTCTCTCTCTCTCTCTCTCTCTCTCTCTCTTTCTCTCTCTCTCTCTCTCTCTTGCTCTCGCTCTCACTCTCTCTCTGCCTCTTTCTCTCTCTGACACTCTCAAATAAATAAAAATACCAAATTTTTTTTTTTAAAAAAAGGTTGAGTATGTTGTCTCTTGCTTATAATCTCAGCACTAGAGAAGAAGAAATAGGTAGATCCCTGGAGATCACTGGCCAGTCAGTATTGCCTAATTTGGCGAGCCCCAGGCTTCAAAAAGAAAAGGACCCAGTGTAAGACATTCCCTTCAGAAACATGTTCCCAGGGACCTACTTCTTTCAACTAGACTCCATCTACTAGTTTTCATCACCTCCCAATAATGCTAGGAAATTATAAATGCATTAAAGGATTGATGCATTGATCAAGATAAAACACTTATAATCCAGTCACTCCCCCAAATCCCTAGCTCTATATTTTAAACCAAGTCTTCAACACATTAGTCTTTGGGGGACATCTTATATCAAAACATTACAGTGCCTGATATGTAAGAATGGCTCAACCAAAAGTTTTATTTATGGACTGGAGGATAAAGCTGTTTTTAAGAACTTGCCTAGCACATACAAGGTTTGATCCCAAGAACCACGAAAACCATTTTCTATTTTTACTTGTTTATTTGTTAAATGTTTATTGAGTGACTGTGGTGCAGCATCTCCTGAGTAGACAGGACTACATCAGTCAAAGGTGCACACTCAGTCCCTGTCCCTCTGGAACTTACAACCTAAAAGAAGAGACTTAAACAAATATTTGTGTAACATTCACTTACCAAATACTGAACAATTACTTTAGTCAAGAACAAATCATTAGGGAATGGAGAGGTGGCTCAGTGAGTAAAAACACTTGCTTGTGCAAACAGAGGGATCTGTGTTTGACCCTCAGCACCCATGTTAAAGAAATTGGGACAGGGACTGGAGAGTTGGCTCAGCAGCTAAGGCACTTGATTACAAGGTTTGATTCCTCAGTACCCACATAAAACCAGATATACAAAGTGGTGCATGCATCTGAAGTTCATTTGCAATGGCTAGAGGTCCTGGTTCTCACTCTCTCTTCTTGCAATGAATAAATAAAATAATTTTAAAAACTTGGAGTGTGGCTGCACATGCCTCTTGCCATAGTGCTGAAAGGGAGTCATTGCGACACCCAATCCACCAATCTAACTAAAACACTGTGAGCTCCAAGTTCTTTGAGAAACTCTGTCTCAGGAAACCAGGGGTAAAGTAAAAGAGGAGAGCACCTAAGATCCTCTCCTGATCTCTACACACATGCACACAGGGTATGAGCCTACACACACATGTTCATACACTAAACATGAACACACACACACACAGAGAGAGAGAGAGAGAGACTATACCACACATGCTGCACACACACACACACACACCAAAAAGGACAAATGATTTATTTCTACATTTGTAATCATGGTCATATTTTAAATGAAGTATACAAAGCTCCATGAGTTCTTTTTTTTTTTTATTTTTACTGCAGGAGGCCTCTATGAACTTAATCAGGATATATCTGTTGAACTTTTACAGTATAATAGGTTTCAGAGATTTTAATTGATCCTATCTCCCATGTGAGAGTTCTCTTCCTGCACCTGGCACCTGTGTCGAAGCTGCCCCTTGTTCTCTTCAGGTGTGCATTCCTTACCACCTTTCTGCTCTTCATAACTAGTGCTTTTCCCGCCTTCTGTAATATTATTTATCTCACAATTATAAAAACAAAATTAATATACAAGACAAGTCAGGTAACAAATCCTTGCTTCTTAAGAACACCACTAAATTTTTGGCTAATTATCAGATGTGGATATGACTTAGAAATTATCATAATGACTAATATATTTCTTTTTGGAATTATTCCCAACTGTTACCCAAGCAGCAAAAAATAAATTTTCTTCAGTATCTATTTTAAGAGACTGCTTGCAAAGCTGATCCATGCTGTGTTGAGACATAACCAGTTAAATGAGGGAGAGGCTGGGCTGAGGGCAGGGCACTAGAGATATAAAACATGATTTTAAAGTGAGCTAAACTGTTTCTAATAAAGACTTATATTAAAAACCCTTCTGAGTTTGATAGATCACATCAGTGGGACAAATAAAGAGATGTTCTTGTGAATCAAAGATAATGATTCCTCTTTCTCAAGATTCAAAACAAAGGCCGGGCCAGGCTCAACTTACCTTCCTCTTCCAACCCATTTACACATAAGAAAGAAGCCCCCTCAAACCTGCAAAGCAGTGAAAGCTGGTCTCCGCTCTCAGGCAGAGTTATCTGCATTAAAAACCCAAAAATATGGAAAATCCTTTCCATAGCCAAAAGCGGCCAAAGAGGCTAAGCCAGGATTTTCCATGCTGTAGGACAAAAATCACAAAGGTAATGTGAAGGGAAACGTAAGCCCTGTTCTCTTCCTTAACCCTGACCTAACCTCTAATCTCCAGTTCAAACCCCCATTTTGCCAAAAAGCATGAAACGGGAAGAGACGAGCAATGGGATGTGATAGGCCCAGCACTGAGTATGCTCATGAAGACGAGCGGGAAGGGGATGTGGTTTCTTTGAGCTCATCGCACATGCAGCCAGCTGAATATAAATTTCCCTCTATCTCATCAAGCTCTCACTGTTTGGCCTCCTCTGACTGATATTGGCTCATCATACTTAATCTAGGGTGAAATTTCCTCGTCTGAGCTAAATTACTCGCAGCCATCAAGGGAAGCGATATTTATTTTTCGTGGGGCTAATGACCTGTCCCCCAGACCCACCCACTGATGGTTATTTACTGGGGCCCAGATGCTGGAGCTCAAAATGAGTGCTAATGTCAGCAGGTGCCATCCCTCATTCAGCCCAGTGATTGAATTGGAGCGATCCCATTGACATTGACTCTGTGACTTTTAAGGCCATTACCCTCAGCCAGAGATGAACCTCTCATCACGGCGATGACAGTGACAGCTGATTAGCGACAAATTACAAGCACGAAGGTGCAGAGGCTTTATTGGGCAGGGCAGAAAGAACCAGTGGTACGGGTGAGAGGTGTAAGGAGAAAGGCAGGAGGCAGAGAGACTGGGAAAAGAAGAGAAGAAGCAGAAAGAAGACATCACACATCCTGTTCTGTGTCTGCTGTATCAGTTCTCAGCTAGGCCCTTGGGGTCTTTATACTTCACAACTATTTGTTATATTTAAATAACCAGAGCTTCATAAATCTACAGAGAGGAACTTGTAGCAGGTATGCTGAGGCTGTAAAAACAATGTAGTGTTTTCTTTTAAAGTCCAGATTATTCAAATACTTTAAGCAAAGTAAGTAACTACTTTTTCTTTTCTTATACTTGAAATTGCACCAACCAAAAGACCTTTATAATTTATTTGTTAAATGTTTTATCGCCCATTTGCTTAGGTTGAGTGGTACATGGATTGGTGCATGAAATCCATGAGCACAAACTTCTCAATAGTATCTTAAACTAAGTCCATTTTTTAAAAGCCATTCAGCTCCTCCAAAAGTCTGTTCAGTAGATTTTATACCCAAGCCTTCTAGGATTTTAACAGAATATATTAATTATTTATTGTTATTATGAAATTGTTTGTTGATATCATTTTAGAATGAAGCATTTCTTTCTTTGCTCTCTGCTAGGTGGTGTACATTGGCTTGGAATGGTTCTTAGTTGTTCACATGATCTAAAACCTTAATATACAGTGTATAAAATTCTGAGAACTATAGGGAATTTGGGATTTGGAAGCCAAACCCTGGAGACTCTACACAATACTGACACTGATTTCTGAGGCCTGGACACTTGTTACGAACAGCAGTTCCACAAACACCCACGTTTCCAGCACTACAACGGGCACACTGAGAACGGACCGCGCAGCTGTCACACAGCAGGACAGCCCGGCCGTCGGCCTTGTTCTCAGACACATGGCACTTGACCAAATGGTGACAGGGACAATGGACAGTCTGCTGAGAAAGCCACCAGCACCCACTCCCCAGTAAAATGAAAAGTATTATGAAAAAAATCAAGGAGAAAGAAACAGTATGCCAGTGTCACTTGATCGATATAAGTAAGCTTTGTTTTATCGCTTCTGCCCCCACACCTACCTTCCTCCTTGATTTCACATTGAACTGCTCCTATTTTTTTTTTTTTCTGGTCTGTTCTATTTTTTCTTTAATCAAGAATTTTAGCACATGAATATAATGTAATTTTATCCTAAACCTCTCCTACTACTCTTTTTTAGTTGACACTTACTAAAACATTTACGGAACTGTAAAGAGGGTATAGGTGTGCCCCCCGCCCCCACCCGGAGCAGCCTGAGCTGGAAATACACATCTAGAATCTTAAAATAAGCCACTGTGAGAAGACTGACATCACTGAAGTGCCGCATGTCAAGACTTGTTTTATGTGTTGTTTTGTTTTATTTTCCCAGAGAGCCAGTTGTTTAACATTTGCCAGGGCACAATTATGTGTAATGCTGTCTGTTGTTTCGAAGCACTTTAGAAGCCAGGAGCTTCTAAAATGGGGTGGGGGGTGGCGAGGAACAGTTAGGGAGACAGAAATATGCCCTTGCTTTCTGCTTTCCTATCTTCTTGCTGATAAATCTTCATTGTGAGTTTCCATGGCAGATTGCCTATTTATGATTGATAGTCAAAAGGGCAAGAAACATACTTTATGATTAAGTATTATTATACAAGCTCCCATGGTGGACTCAACAAATTCCTAGTCATCACTGTCTTATCATAATAAAACATAAAATTTATTTGCAGCAGCCTTTAGTGCATCTCCTATTTGAAAGGGGCCTTTCCAACTGGGGCAGGAATGTTCAGTGTGTTCAAATGAAAAACACCACTTCAGTTGTCCTTAGATAAGAAAGGAAACTAAATGACATCTTTTAACTACATAAATAAACTGAAAATTACTGTTCATAATAAAGCTTTGCTTAAACAATATTATTTTCCATTACTAAGGCACTAAAAGTTATCTTTTCCCTCTCACTATATGTGACTTCTGTCTTATCCATGACACTGGCTTCTCTGCCAACTGCATGTGGAAAACTACATATCATCTCCACATGTTCATAGTCACCAGAATCCCCCAGAAGCCCTACTCTCCCTTCACAACCTCCATCTCAGAGAATGGCTAGATCCTCCCTACACACACACACACACACACACACATTGTAGCTACGCAAGCACCCTCCAAAAAGTCATGATTATTGCCTTTTTGGCCCTTACCCTCAACTTCCTAAAGCTAAAGAACAATGAAATCCTACAACTTTAACTTCTAAATGTTCCTTTAACCCAAGCAAAGCCCTGTCTGAAGCTACCATCCTGAATTAAAGCGTGGTTACATCTCTCCAGGCATCCCACAGTCTGGTAGTTTCCAAGCCTAAAACCTTATAGTCCTCCATTGCCATGGCAATGCTTGTAGAGTGAAATCTCACCAGTCATCTCTTGCTCAAAATCAGTTCATGGCCATCCTGCAAAAAGAGCTGTCACTCTGACACGTCCACTATCAAGGTGAACCATTGCTGTGACACTTCCGTTGTCCTCTCAAGATGAGCCATCACTGTGACACTTTCATTGCTCTCCCAAGAATGAAAGGATTGCGTGTCCCTCCCTCCTTGATATTCCTGCTGAACACTAGAAAACTACTTTCTACACTGTTGTCAGTTGCTGATATCCCTGCTTTTCTTACTGACATATGAATTTTTATATTATATTCTCTATTCCATACAAGTACACCTGATGTACAATAAATAGCCAATAGGGCTGGAGAGATGGATTAGCAGTTAAGCACTTGCCTGTGAAGCCTAAGGACCCCGGTTTGAGGCTCGATTCCCCAGGACCCACGTTAGCCAGATGCACAAGGGGGCGCACGTGTCTGGAGTTTGTTTGCAGTGGCTGGAGGCTGTGGTGTGCCCATTCTCTCTCTTTCTCTATCTGCCTCTTTCTCTCTCTGTTGCTCTCAGATAAATAAATAAAAATAAACAAAAAATTTAAAATAAAATAAATAGGCAATAATTGTCTAAATGGAAAATGGATTAAAATGATTCCTCACACTAGAAGATGGTTGTCAGATACCACAGACAGGACTATCCCTTCAACACAAGCAACCTCAAATTTCAGAAAGTTCTTATACTTTCGTTTTCCCTCAGTCTTTCCCTGTCCGTGTTTTCCTCTTCATATACACCTGATCCTTAACTTCATCTGAGTATTGCTATCATCTTTACACACATGAAGCAGATTTCTCTGTGGGACTCACCAACACACGGTCTCATCTGCCTACAAGCTGACTCAGATGTTTGGTGCCCTGAATATTCACTGTCCAAGTCTCACTCAGACTCTGATCCCTGAGATCTCAGACTTAACTTCACTATTGTTTCTACACAACAGTAACTCAGGTGCATTTTTCTTCAAAGGGGAAAAAGGCATTGCTTTGTTGATAGAAACAAATGTAGAAAGGGCATTTGATCATTTCTTTGTCTCTTGGTTAATATCAAGTGTGGAAAGGCTATTTCAAAGGAATAACTCTTTTCTGACCACAGGGTCACACAGCTATCTTGAACTCTGCCTACACCAAACCTTACTGTCTATCTGCTTCCTTTGATTCCTTTGAATCATAGTTTTATCTGAGAGAAAGAGAGAAAAAGAAAGAAATACACTAAGTTCTCATGAACAAAAGTCCTCTCTCATATTTAGACTCAAGGTAACTTCTATCTCAGAAAGAAGAGATTATCAAAGAAAAATAATGCCTGGGAAAGTAAGAGTATAGAGGGAGAAAAGCAGGGTTTAGAAGTTGATCCAATGGATGTGAGTCAGAAACATCTCTCCAGATTCCGTGACTGAACCAGGGAAAGACAAAAGCAAGTACAGGGGAATGAAGAAGACTAAGGCAGTTTCAAGGCAGTATGCTAGAGCATGCAGTTGTGTAAGCCACCAAGAAACATGAAGAATATGGGTCAGCACAAACTAAGGAGACAGATGGAGAACTCAAGTAGATGAGAAGTGGGTGATATTAATGTCTACCTATCAGCACTGTAACTCTGGGCAAGCTACTCGCTCCCTCGAAGCCCGTCTCTGCAGTGATAATGCTGTGATTAAACATTATACACACATAATAGGTCTGTTGTAAGAGCTGAGATAACATACAAAGTACTTAAGTCATCACCTGGTACTTATTAGGGGTTTAAATAATGACTTATTAATAAATACAACTATAATTATTTAGTTTAAAAGTCCTAAGAAAGGCTGGAGAAATGGCTTAGAGGTTAAGGCACTTGCCTGCAAAGCCAAAGGACACAGATTTGATTCCCCAGAACCCACATAAGCCAGATGCACAAAGGGGTGCATGTGTCTGGAGTTTATTTGTAGTGGTTGGAGCCCCTGGCATGCCCATTCGCTCTCCCTCCCTCCCTCCCTTTCTCTCTCTAATAAATAAATAGAATTTTTTTTAAAGTCCTGAGAAAGTGGCATGGTGCGCAGCAATATAACATGTTTGTCCATGTTTCAATAGTGGCATTAGCTACTTATTTAAGACCTATCACAAGTTTCTACTCCTGTCTAGCACTGGGATTGGCACATCAATATTAAAATGCTCTCTGTCCCTCCTTCTGAGTTAGATATTATTTTTTTAAAGATGCAAAACTCAGATAAGAAATCAAAATGTCAACTGTATTATTGGTAAAGTTGGGCAGGAAATGGATAAAGTTTGTTATCACAAAACTAGATATCAATCCCATGAAGCAAACTCATACACCTGTGAACCAACACATCAGAATTGGAGCTGTGCTGCCAAGTTCATGGCTGGGCAGAAATGTAGCTTGGATTTTCCTTCCTTATGTCAGGGAAGAATCTATCAGACCAGGCTCTCCTCCTTCTCCATAGGTAGAGAAGCTTGATGTATTTTGTCTGGAAAGTCCCTTCCTAGGTACAAGAGGAGTTGCAGCTACTGTGTGCCTAACAATACTTGGTTCAGCTCTTACCCCAGAATATTCATTATTCAGTCCACAAAAGTCCATAGACATATGGACTTTGTTAACCTAACCTTGCCTTCCTGAAATAAAGCACTATTCTCCTGTTTTAACGTTGTGCCTTGGTGAGAGTGTTTCTCCACAGTGGCCCTTGCATTCAATCCATGTTCCTTCAAGTTGTTTCTCAATGCACTTCTCACATACAGGCTTAGCCTCTAACTGTTGCACTTTCCACTTTTCCCTGCAAAACTCAAACTTCTAACAATGGCTGCTCATCAAAAGGAAAGTTTCCATGACCTCTGAGAACCATCCTTGACCAAATGTGCCAGAAACTGAACTTCTGTCAGGTCCCTCCAGCTCACAGTCTTATACATTCTATATCTTCTCTAGGTTAAAAATACTCCTTCAGAGCTCTAAGTCCTATGGTCCCCCCAAAATTGGCTTGAGCCATTGTTGGGGGGCAGCTGTTTGTTGTTTTTCTTGCTCAGTATTATTCTGTATGGAATTATTCTATCAGATCCATGGGCTCATGTGAAAAGTATGATTTCAGACTGGAGAAATGGCTCAGTGGTTAAAAGCACTTACTTGCAAAGTTTTATGGCACAAGTTTGATTCCCCAATACCCACATAAAGCCAGATGCAAAATGTGGCTCATGGGTCTGAAGTTCATTTGCAGTAACAAGAGGCCCTGGCATGCCCACATGCCTATTCATATTCATTCTCTCTCTCTCTCTCCAGATAAATAATATTTTTTATTTATTTGAGAAAGAGAAAGAGGCAGAGAGAGAGAGAGAGAATAGGCATGCTAGGGCCATCAATTGCTGCAGATGAACTCCAGATGCGTGAGCCCCCTAGTGTATATGTGTGACCTGGAGTTACGAACATGCATTCTTAGGTTTTGCAGGCAAGCACCTTAACTGCTAAGCCATCTCTCCAGCCCTAATAAATATTTCTAAGTATAATTTCGGGCTGGAACAGTGACTAAGAAGTTAAGTAACTTGCCTGCAAAGCCTAATGGCCCAGGTTTTATTCCCTAGTACCCACATAAAGCCAGGCTCACAAAGTGGCACATGCAACTGGAGTTTGTTTGCTGCAGATAGCAGCCTTGGTGCATCCATTCTCATCCCCTGCCCCCCCCCCCCACCTCCTCTCCTCACTGTCTCTCTGCTTACAAATAAATAAAAAAGACTTTTTTTAGGTATGATTTAAATGAAACATAAAAACAGTATGTGAATCGACCAAACCACAGCATCTTGATAACTATAAAATCCTAGGATCAAAAGAGCTTATTGAACTTACAAATAAACTGAGTTTCCATTAATGGTCCTAGTGATCTGATGCTGTTAGCTCCCTACTTAGTTGCCTCCTGCTCAGCAATTCTATCAACCTCAATGTAATTTAACTTGACTTGGAAAATTTATTTATGTTAGAAAATGTACCCAAAAAAAAAAACAGGACTCAGAAATGATGAATAAAAATGTAAACTTCATCAAATTGACATAGTCCATTTAACCACAATATTCATCCCTTTAAATAAGTCAGAATATTGCTGGCTTGCAATTCATTTTGTGCAGTAAAACTCAAGTGGTAGAGTATGACATTGCACTGCTTGTGCAGCCAACCTGTCCCCGAGTCTCTGAGTCCAGCGTGCTGAAAGTTAAAGCAGCGGTAATATCCAAGATGAGCCTGTGACCCCTTGAGGGGCCCATTCACTGTGGCAGGTTAGTGAGACTGAGTCTCAGAACAAGATAATGTTCTCCTCACCATTCTGACTGGTCAATTTGGATGACATATTTTGGGCATTTCTGCTGATTCCGTGACTGCAACTTGTACACCGTCCACAAATCCCCATCTGCAGCTACAGATGGTCCACAATTTTTTCCAGTGTTTATAACAGCTCTTGAGGTGGGGGTGGGGAGAATGAAGATTTCACAGCCAAGCTGCCCTAGTCAGGTGAGTTTTCAGTCCTGTTGAACCACAGTTCATTCAAACAACCATTCTATAGAGCTTGCTTCCTCAGTGCTGGCAAACTGTGTCTCAAGAATGACACTGTATAACTGATCTTTAACAATTGTTAAATGGGGGGATGCTTTCTTTTTAGAAAGGTTTAAACTTTTAGTTATGATTTTGGCACTGTATAACTGTGTTCGCCAATCCAGGAGCCACTACCCACTATAACACCATAAACTCAGTTCATCCACCATGCGTCTGGTAGCTTATGCTGTACCACACAGTAATAGCACACTTCTTTTGCCACAGAAATTTCCTCCAAGCAAAATAGCTTTACAAACAATTGATATTTTTGCCATAATATGGGCAGATTCTTAGTTCTTTCCAAGTCACACAATTCTGTTCATTTGTTTCATTTTATTTTTCCTGTCCTTTAAACATCCCACAAGGCATTTTTACAAAAAGACAAGTGAATGCTTCAGGGAAGCACCAAGTGACTCCCTTAACAGATCTTGAAAATCTATAATGGTCAGTTATCCCTGAACAAGTGACTAACCAAATATTAAATGTGAGTTATTGTTTCCTTTGCATAATTTAAATGACATGTACATGAAAAGGTAAGCAGATGTATTGCTTTCCAACTTTCTGTACCTTATTTTACCAATCCACACTTGTAAGCAGTCAGGATGGACCAACTAGAATGAAAACCTTGATCCATATTGTTGACTGAATACAATATTCAGCAGAATACTGGGTAGTCTTTATCCTAACTTTCACAGCAGCTCTTTCAGAGGTATATCATCTTATCATAACTGTACCTTCCATTTACTCATGAGAAAATTAATTCTCAGAGGGCTTATTTAGTTAATTAATTTGTCAAAGTTCAACAGACACAAAGCATGAACCACATCTGTCTGGCCTCTAACCATTATGATAAATTTCTTCTTGCTGAACTATGTTCTTTATGAAGGACCTGAGAGTTTATAAGAGGGATCATTAAGTATATCTGTATTATGATCATTTAAGTCTTCCATATTTATGATGGAAACAAAAACATGTTTGGTAGCTATACCAAACATTGGCTCCCAAACACAATACTTTTAGCTATACTAGAATCATGAATAAGAAATAGAATTTTCCTATACATCCAGGGAAATCCTTAATTGCTCATCTAGTAATTGTCAGTAATTCACATTTATTACCATAAATCTAAAATCTTGACCAACTGTTAGCTTTCACCTTTTTTTTTTTTGTTTGTTTGTTTGTTTTTTTGAAGTAGGGTCTCACTTTTGGCCCAGGCTGACCTGAAATTCACTATGAAGTCTCCGGGTGGCCTTGAACTCACAGCAATCCACCTACCTCTCCCTCACAACTGCTGGGATTAAAGCCGTGCACCACCACACCCAGTTTAGCTTTCAACTTTTGTTGGTGATGTTTTTCCTGCATTGTCTTCTATTCACAAAGAAAGACTGACATTGGCATACTTACTATATGAAAGACTAACAGGTATGTTTAGAAATGACTTAAAGAAAAACTTAACGTACTCCTTGCAAATATTTAATTGTGTAATTTTCATTAAAAAAAATGATTTGTTTCTGGTATTCACAAAACTTTGTTTCTACCACTTGTTGTACTTCCTGTTATGTGCCTCTGACTAGTGTCTTCCTCACCCAAGACAGCTGCATATCATTAATGACAGAGGTATGAAATGATTGAAAAGCATATTGGAATATGTTTTAATAAAAAGAGAAAATGTGTGTGCATACACATACAAGGTATAATGTTCTCTTGAAAATACAAAGTATTATGTTGTGTTGCCAAAAGGACTACATGAAGGCTATTAGTCACCTGTAAAGAGAAAAAAAATCACCACCATCACAACACCTTCAATATTGTTCCTGTTATCCCACTTCAAATCTGCTTGGAACACTACTCCACAGAAAAGCTATGAATGAATACATGTGTGTATCCATTATGCACAACACTACTCTAAGAGGAGCTACTCACAGGGCATAACTCACATTTGTAAATTCATTTCAGCAAAAAGTGATTTTTTTCAGATCATCAGAATATGATAGTTTACTGCCAAATGATGGTAAACATTTTCAGAAAAGAGTACTGTAGCAGACAGCTTCAGGTTCACTGAGATTAACTTCCAGACCAAGCATAGTTATAGAGGAAGGGATATTTTTTGAAGCCTACAGATCCAGAGGAAGTTCCATAAATGGCAGAAGAAGCTGGCCTGCCTTCACAGGACCAGGCAGAGACAGAGAAGTACAAGCCAAAAGCCAAAAGCCACACAGCACATTTCAGGAACTCCAGCTGGGCACACTTTGCATATCTTTAGATTGAAATCTGAAACCCACCACCACACCTTAAGATCCACCCAGTGACACTGCCTCCAGCCAGATGGCTGTAGATGCAAACTACAAACAATAAAGAACTGAATATATTGGGGTCATTTATTCAAACCACCACAGGTAACTTCTTACAAACACAATTAACATCTACCTTAGGAACCAGCTGGCATTCCTTTCTTAACAATTCTATGTGAAAAACTTTTAATATAAAAAAAAATACATTTGTTAACATTGAAATTGACTGCTTCATGAGAAGGTATTTTTTAAATTTAAAAAAAAAAAGCATTTTTAAATGAACAAGTTTATTTGAAGTAGTAAAATCTGTAAGTTATAAAACTATTTGTTTATCTAACATATCGGTTAGATGTTTTGTGCCTGGGGATTTAACAATAATTAAAAAATGAGGGGGCCTTAAATTAACTCACCAAATTAAAATACCAGTAAGGGTTTTTTTGTGAAACTGGGTAAGTTTATACAGAAGTTGATGATTAAAATAAGGCATAAGAGCTGGGGAGATGGCAAAACAACTAAAGGCACTTGCTGGCAAAGCCTACCTGCCTGGGTTTAATTTCCTAGTAAAATAAAGACAAATAAATGCACAATGTAGTGTGTGGATTTGGAGTTCATTTACAACAGCAAGAGGTCCTGGGGCACATATTCCCATTCTCTCTCTCTCTCTCTCTCTCTCTCTCTCTCTCTCTCTCTCTCTCTCTCCCTCCCTCCCTCCCTCTATCTCATTCTCTCTCTGTCACACACACATACACACAAACACACAAACAAACATAAATTAGAGAGAAGAGACAGATAAGGTACTTAAACATACAGTAAGTAAAACAGTAAAGCCCTGACACATGAACAGAATGCAACATTAAATAATAGACTCAAATTTTTAAGGATATTATAATGTAGGTGGCATCTCAAATGATGAGACTAGAAAAACTTTTTGTATAAATTGTTTTGGTTACTATCAGATACCTATCTGAAATATATAAAATAGAATCAATGCATCATATCAGAAACAAAAATATACTCATATATATTAGAGATCTAAAGTAAAGAAACTAAACTTACAGATTAAAAGAGCATGTTGGATAAAAGAATTTTAATTATTTCTTAAAATCCAGATTTGATTTTAAAAATCTGAAATTTTAAATGAGTATAATAAGCAAAGTCAAAAGGGGAGACATTGTAGAATTATAATAATATTATGAGCAACATTATTCTGACTTATGTAAAAATTAAGTTTTCAAAGTAAAAACTACAAAACAATTTTTAAAATGTACCCCACTAAAGCAGTTCTAAAGAAAAACTTAAGGATCAAACAGAAATCCTACAGAATGGGAGATCTTTACCAGACACAAGGACTACTTGAGCAGCTAAGCAAGCTTGGATAATCCTGTGGGACTCACAGAACTAATATTTTGTTTTGTTTTGTTTTGTTTTTAGAACTGATATTTGGATATAAACATTGCTAAAAAGAGGATGTCTGTGAAAATTCCCTCACCAGAGAAGCCTATAAATGTACAAGAAATCATTGTATATGTGATTATGAAATTGTATTAAAATATCATACACTGAGAGTATCCTGTGCACCTGAGCAAAGCAAACAGAAATTCCTATGAGAGGAAATGCCTTCATTTGCATTATTAAAATTTCAAGTTCAAAAAAGTTATAAATCTGTTTGGCACAAAAGTTAAAAAATAACCTATAAGGTCAAAGCAATGCATTCATATAGGTCAGATATTCAAAAAAATGCAAGAGTAAAGACAGAGAAAATTTGAAACAAATCTATCAGTGCTCTACATGTACATTTTCAGGTACACACATATGTACCTCAAAAAACTACAGGAGGCTAGGGAAATTTCTCAGTGGTTAAAGATGCTTGCCATCAAAGTTAGCTGGCTCAGTTTCAATTCCCCGGTACCCATGTAAAGCCAGATGCAAAAAGTGGTACATGCATCTGTGTGCATTTGCAGTAGCAAAAGACCCTAGTGCATCCACACACATTAACACACACACACATAAATAAATAAATACTGGAATACTTGCTTAGTAAGAAAACCTAAAACCTAAGGTCAATTCTGCTGTTACTATTGGAGTAATATAAAAGCCACACTGGCACCTTAAGCTCCTACACTGGAAATATATAATGTTAGATTTATACATCTAAGAATAATCCCAATAATTAGAAAAACCAAGCATCAATTTAACTCAAGATGGAAAAATCTCTACCTTATAAGAAACACAAAAAGTCAAAACAACATAATTCCACCCAAAATTACAAATCCATCAGAAATTACCTCCAGTGAGACTAATTTAGATGAGATATTTGACTAAGATTTCAGAATAATGATTATAACTACGTTCAAAGAGATGAAATAAGAAATAAAAGGAATCAAAGAAAATAAACTCCTGACAGCATGGGAAAATGACTTAATGAAATAAGCTTAATACAAGACATGAGTAAGGAAATAGAAATACTGAAGAAAAACCCATCAGAAGTATAGAAATGAAACAGTAAGTTCAATTAAACACTGTAGAAAATCTTCCCAATAGAATGGATCAAGGAGAAGACAGAATATCTAAGCTAGAAGACACAGTGGCAGACCTAATACAGTCCAACAAAGAGATAGACAAACCAATAGGAATGTATAAATGGGCATTCCAAGACATTCAGGAAACTATGAAAAGATCAAAGGTAAGAATTGAGAATATAGGGCGGGAGGGATGGCTTAGTGTTTAAAGCATTTGCCTGCAAAGCCAAAGGACCCAGGTTACATTCCCCAGGACCCATGTTAGCCAGATGCAAAATGTGGCTCATGGGTCTGAAGTTCATTTGCAGTAGCAAGAGGCCCTGGCATGCCCATATGCCCATTCATATTCATTTTTTCTTTCTCTCTGTCTCTCTCCCCCTCCCTCTCCCTCTTTCTCTGTCAAATTAATAAATAAAATATTTTTTAAAAAAAGAATTCAGAATATAGTAGAAGGAGAAGAATTTCACTCCAGAGGCATAGTAGATGTTTACAACAAAAACCACAGATGAAAATTTCCCTCAAATAGGGAAAGAAATGCCAATTCAGATACAGGAAATCATTAAAATACCAGACAAACAAAACCAAGAAAGAACCCCTTCTTACTATGTTATAATTAAACTACTAAACACACACACACAAACACACACACACACACACACAAACACACACAAACTACTGAAAGCAGTTAGAGAGAAACATCAAGTCACCTATAAAGGAAAGCTGACCAGGATAACAGTAAATTACACAACACAACCTTTAAAAGCCAGGAGTGCTTGGAATGATGTATTCCAAGTTCTGAAACATGACTGTCAACCAAGATTACTTTATCTAGCAAAGCTATCCATTCAAAGTGATGGAGAAATAAAGACATTCCACAACAAAAACAGGCTAAAGGAATATATGACCACTAAGACAGATCTATAGAAAAAAAAGAAAAAAACATGAAGAGATATTTCACACTGAAGAGAAAGGAAAGCATTCACAGGAGGAAACAGGGAAAAATAAGCCATACTCAAATAATAGTTAATACAAGAGTAAAGAAAAAAAAAAAAAAACAGAAAACATCTGGATCAAATGATGCCATAGAACAAATGCACCTATAGAACACCTATCCAAATGCTACAGAATACACATTCTTTTCACCAGCACATGGAACATTCTCCAAAATAGACCATATAGTAGGACACAAAGTAAATCTTAACAAATATAGGAAAACTAAAATAATTCCTTGTGCTCTGTTTGGTCACAGTGGGATTAAACTACTAGTCAACAATAACAAAAACAATACAGCATACACAAAATCATGGAAACTAAACAGTACACTACTGAATGATGAATGGGACACTGAAGAAGTTAAAAAGGAAATTTTAAAAATCATAGAATTAAATGATAACACAACATCCCAAAACCTTTGGTATACAATGAAGGCAATCCAAAGAGGGAAATTAAGAAAGGCTACAAGTAAACAACATAATGATTCACCTTAAAGCCTTGGGAAAGATGAACAAAGCAAACAAAAAAAATCAATAAATGGGAAGAAATAATAAAGATTAGGGCAGAAATTAATGAAATATATATATCAAAAAATACAAAGACTCAATGAAACAAAGATTTGGTTCTTTGAAAGGATAAACAGGATTGATAAACCATTAGCAAATTTGACAAAAAAGAGAGAAGAGACACAAATTAATAAAATTAGAGGGCCATGAGGGCTTAGTGGTTAAGGCACTTGCCTACAAAGCCAAAGAACCAGGTTCAATTCTACAGAACCCACAAAGGCCAAATGCATAAGATGGCACCTGCATCAGATCAGGAGTTCATTTGCAATGTCTAGCATGTCCTTCTCTCTCTCTCTCCCTCCCTCCCTCTTCCTCTCCCCCCCACACACAAATAAGTAAATAAAAATCTTTTAAAAAGTTAAAGCTGAAAAAACCACATTACAGCAGATACCAATGAAATTCATAAAATCATAAGGAAATACTTTAAGAACATCTACTCTTTTAAGTTTGAAAATCTGAAAAAATAGATGATTTCCTAGATTTATATGACCTCTCAAAATTAAATCAAGATGAGATAAACCATTTAATCAGACCTGTAACAACTACAGAGATCAAAGCATCTATTTAAAAAAAAAACAAAAAAACTCCCAACTTAAAACAGTCTAGGGCTGGAGAGATGGCTTAGCAGTTAAGCACTTCCTGTGAAGCCTAAGGACCCTGGTTCGAGGCTCGGTTCCCCAGATCCCACGTTAGCCAGATGCACAAGGGGGCACACGCGTCTGGAGTTCGTTTGCAGAAGCTGGAAGCCCTGGCGCACCCATTCTCTCTTTCTCCCTCTATCTGTCTTCCTCTCTGTGTCTGTTGCTCTCAAATAAATAAATAAATAAAATTAAAAAAAAATAGGGAAGGCTAAAGAGGATGGGTGAGATTTCAATTCCCTTCCTACCCTATTTAAAAAAAAAAAAAAAAAAAACAATCTAGGCCCAGATTGATTCACTGGTGAATTTTACTGGACCAATGCCTTACAACTTTTCCATATATTAGAAAAGGAAGGAATATTACCAAACTCCTTCTACAAAGCCAGCATCACTCTGATACAAAACCATACAAGGACAGAACAAATATAAAAGAAAAATACAGGAGCTAGAGAGATTGCTTAGTGGTTAAGGCACTTGCCTGCAAAGCCAAAGGACCTAGGTTCTATTCCCCAGGACCCACGTAAGCCAGATGCACAAGATGGCACATGCATCTGGAGTTTTTTTGCAGTGGCTGGATGCCCTAGCACACCCATTCTCTCTCCCTCTGTCTCTGTCTCTCTCAAGTAAATACATAAAAGTATAAAAAAATTTTTAAAATACAGATCAATCTCCCTCATGAACACAGATGCAAAACTTCTCAATGAAACACTAACAAACAGAATACAAGAATATATTAAAAAGACCACTCACCCTGGGTTGGAGAGATGGCTTAGCAGTTAAGCCTGTGAAGCCTAAGGATCCAGGTTCAATTCTCCAGGTCCCATGTAATCCAGATACACAAAGTAGCACATGCATCTGGAGTTTGTTTGCAGTGGCTAGAGGACCTGGTGCACCCATTCTCTGTCTGTGTATCATAAATAAATGAATAAAATATTAAAAGAAAAATATCATTCACCCTGACCAAGTAGGCTTTATCCTAGAGATGCAAGGACAATTCAACATATGCAAATAGACAAATGTAATACACTATATATGTGGACTGAAGGACAAAAGTCTCATGATCATCTCAATAGCTGCAGAAAAAGCATTTGACAAAATTCAACATCTGTTCCTGGTTAAAGTCCTAGAGAAACTGGAAATAGAAGGAACATATTTCAACATAGCAAAGGCTATTATGACAAACATACAGCCAACATACTACTAAATGGGGAAAAACTTGAAGCTTTTCCACTAAAATCAGGAATAAGACAAGGATGTCTACTGTCTCCATTTTTATTTAATATAGTACTAGAAGTTTTAGCTGAAGCAATAATGCAAGAGAAAGACATAAAATGGATACAGATTGTAAAGGAAGAGATCAAATTGTCATTATTTGCAGAGGGTATGATTCTGTACATAAAGGACCCTAAAGACTCTACCAGAAAACTGTTATAGCTGATCAAAACTTTTAGCAATGAATCAGGATACAAAATGAACACACAGAAATAAGTAGCCTTCCTATATACTACCAACAAACACGTTGAGGGTATCACTCCAATTCACAATTGCCTCAAAAAAAATAAAAAAATATATATAGATAAAATCTCCTTGGAATAAGCCTAACCAAGGAAGTCTTTACAGAGAAAACTTTAAAGCATTCAAGACAGAAGTTACAGAAGACACTAGGAAATGGAAAGACATCCCATGTTCTGGGATTGGAAGAACCAATATTATGAAAATGTCAATCTTACCAAAACCAATCTACATGTTTAATGAAATCCCCATTAAAATTCCAATAGCAAACTTTCCACAATATATGAGTGGGAAAAGGCTTCCTGAACAAAAAAAGCCCAGTAGCTCAGGAAATTAAACAATCACTCAACCATTGGGATCTCGTGAAGCTGAAAAGTTTCTTCACAAACAAACACAATAAGCAGAGCAAATGATTACCCACAGAATGGGAGAAAATGTTTGCTGAATATCCAACTGGCAGAGGCCTAATCTCTAGAATCTACAAAGAACTCAAAAGCGTAAACAATAAAAAGTCAAACAACCCACTCACAAAATGGGGCAGAGAACTAAATAAGGAGTTCTCAGAGGAAGAAATACAAATGGCAAACACACACTTAAGAAAATGTCCAACATCCCTAACCATCAGGGAAATGCAAATTAAAACAACTATGAGATTCTACCTTACCTCAGTAAGAATAGCAAACATTAAAAAATCAAATGAAAACAAATGCTGGTGAGGATGTGGAGAAATAGGAACACTCATTCACTGTTGGTGGGAATGTAAGATGGTACAACCACTATGGAAAGCAATATGGAGACTCCTAAAAAGGTTGACTATAGAGTTACCAACAGATCCAGATATTCCACTACTGGGCATTTACCCTAAAATCTCTATGCCACAGTTCAGAGAGATTTGTTCAACCATGTCTATAGCTGTTCAATTCATAATAGCTAAAAACTGGAATCAACCCAAATGTTCATCATTAGATGAATGGATAACCAAGATGTGGTATATCATCTACACAATGGAATTCTACACAGCAGTAAGGAAAATTGACACATTGAAATTTGAAGAAAAATAGTCAAACTTGGAACAGGTTGTTCTCAGTGAACTCACCCAATCACAGAAAGACAATTGTCACATAGTGTCACTCATCTGTGGCTCCTAACTTGAATCTGTCCAAGATGCTGACATAGCTAATAGACAACTGAATGACTGGACAAAAGGGAGGGTGAGGTGGGAGGGGAAGGTAAGGAGGGGACATAAATTAGACCCAAATGGAACTGGTACCATAAAATCCTATATCCTGAAATAGACTAAAAGACTGAACCTTCATCAGCTCCTTAGAGGGAACAACTGAATCAAAGGGCCCCAGAGAGGGTATAATTAAGACTAACCTTAATCATCTCCTGTCTCTCTCTCTCTCTCTCTCTCTCTCTCTCTCTCTCTCTCTCTCTCTTCTTTCTTCTCTCTTTCTCTTGTATATTACCTATCTTTTTCTTCCTTCTTTGCCCTTGGCACTGACCTGGAACTCCCAGTATCTGGATGAGTTAACATCCACAATGAGCTGTTGATCAGAAAGACCTACAAGTTTTCCCAAAAGAAGACAGATTTCTGTCAGAGCACTTGACTACCAACCAAAGGTTAATCATAAGACCGTACTGCCAAAGACACCATATACTGTTGGCATAGAACATGGAGAGACATGGATGGAATCTGGAAGAGAGTCAGTCCCCAGACAGTTAGCTTGTCTCATGCCAGAAGGTGCTACATGAGTGATTGGGGGAAAATATCCAACATCTGTCCAAGGAACTTATGGTCTAAGCTACTCAGCAGCAAACAACCTGACATAATGCTCACACAAGTGCAATAAATGGCACACAGCCATGGTGGGTAGCCAACTGTTCTTGAATTGGCTAACAGATCCACTCAGTGGAACAGAACACATAGCAGGAACTAGAAAACAAGTCAGAACCATATCCAAAAAAAGAGATTTCTTTCCAATATCAAGTGCTCACCAATCTTGGGCTACAAGAGGGCATACACATATTAGATTCTCTCTAAAATAATGATAGCTATCCCATTAATCTGGTGCTGACTTCATTCTCCATAGGAGAATCTGCTTCTCTTTTTCAGATGGATGCAGAACCTGGGGAGAGAATCAGCCAATCACACCTCACCAGAGCCCTAGTTGAAACTATAGAGGAATTAGGGAAATGAGAAAGAGTGCTGCTTTCTTGGTGAACCAGGTATCAGCACACGGGTGAAAGAGATAGACGCAGAGAATACTCAACTCCTACCAAAGCAGATATCCAGAGACACAGAGTCTCCCAGGACATCATCACTGAAGTAGACCTAAAACGAACCTAACATAGTTCAGGGAAAATCAAGAAAGAGGGGGCAGAAAGATTGTTAAAGCTGCACATTGGGACATTATCCAAAGAAACATTGACTCTTCCCAGTAACTGATGGCTAAATCTGCAATGCACAACCCACATTCCCCAATGAATAGGGTCCCTTCTTAGGGAGGAGGACAGGGAGGAGGCTAACAATGGTACCAACATGGCTGTTTACACACTGAGTATGTACAAAACTAATAAAGAAAGAAAAGAAATTCCAATGACATTCTTTGTGGAGCTAGAAAAAGGGAATCCTAAAATTCATTTGGAAGCACAAAAATCTCAATTAACCCAAACAATTTTGAGTGACAAAAATAAGGCTGGCAGTATTACTATGCTTGATTTTAAGCAATACTGCAGAGCCATAGTTACAAAAACAGCATGGTACTGGCACAAAGAAAGACATGTAGATCAATGGAACAGAATAGAGGACCCAGATGTAAACTCAGGCAGATACAGCCACACAATTTTTAACAAAAATGCCAAAAATTGTTCACTGGAGAAAAGACAGCCTCTTTAACAAATGGTGCTGTGAAAACTGTATATCTATTTATAGAATGATGAAAATATATCCATTTCTCTCCTTGCATAATAATCAAGTCCAAACATATCAAAGACTTTAATATCAGACCAGAAACTCTGAAAGTGCTAAAGGAAAATGTAGGTGAGACACTTCAACATATTAGCATAGGCAATGACTTTATGAATATAATGCCAGTTGCTCAGGAAATAAAACCACTAATCAATCACTGGAACCTCATGAAATTACAAAGCTTTGATACAGCAAAGGACACTGTGAATAGAACAAAGAGGTAATCTGCAGAATGGGAGAGAATCTTTGCTAGCTATATATCTGACAGAGGGTTAATATACAGGATATACAAAGAACTAAAAAAACTAAATAATCAATAATAAAATTACACAATTGAAAAAATAGGCTATGAAACTAGGAAGTGCTCAAAAGAAGAAATACAGAGAGCCTATAAACATCTAAAAAACTGTTCTATATCCTCAGCCATCAGAGAAATGTAAATTAAAACTACCTTGAGATTTTACCTCACTCCTGTCAGAATGGTTATCATCAAGAAAACAAAATGATGAAAAATGCTGGTGAGGATGCATTTGAAAAGAAGCAACCCTTCTACACTGTTAGTGGACATGTAAACTGGTACAACCATTGTGAAAATCAGTGTGGAGGTTCTTAAGACAGCTAAAAATAGATCTACCATATGACCCAGCTATACCACTCCTAGGCATGTATCCTAAGGACCAGTCTTACTACCTTAGAGATACTTGAATAACCATGTTTATTGTCACTCTATTCACAGTAGCTAGGAAATAGAACCAGTCTAGATGTCCCTCAATTGGCGAATGGATAATGAAGATGTGCATTTATAGAACAGAGTTATATTCAGCAGTAAAGAAAAATGAAATTACAAAATTTGCAGTGAAAAGGGATGGATCTGGGCTGGAGAGATGGCTTAGCGGTTAAGCGCTTGCCTGTGAAGCCTAAGGACCCTGGTTCGAGGCTCGGTTCCCCAGGTCCCACATTAGCCAGATGCACAAGGGGGCGCACGCGTCTGGAGTTCGTTTGCAGAGGCTGGAAGCCCTGGTGCGCCCATTCTCTCTCTCTCCCTCTATCTGTCTTTCTCTCTGTGTCTGTTGCTCTCAAATAAATAAATAAATAAAAATTATTTAAAAAAAAAAGGGGGGATGGATCTGCAAAGGATTATACTTAGTAAGAAATATTGCCTGGGATTAAAGGCTTGCACCACCATGCCCAGTTATCGAGAGTATGGGGACACCAGGGCTTCTAGCTGCTTCAGACTCCAGACACATGCACCACTTTTTACATCTGGCTTTATGTGGGTACACTGAGAAGTTGAATTCAGATTGTTAGGCTTTGCAGGAAAGCACCTTAACCACTGACCCATCTCTTCAGCAACCTCCCAGAAAAAAAAAAAAAAAAACTGATAAAAGTTTAATTTCCAAACTAATGAATTCCTATAACTACATGCTGAGGGGAAGGAAACTAAGCATATCAAAAAAGTGGGTAAGGGACTGGAGAGATTGCTTAGTGGTTAAGGCACTTGCCTGCAAACCAAAGAACACAGGTTCGATTCCCCAGGACCCACATAAGCCAGATGCACAAGGTAGCACAAGTATCTGGAGTTCATTTTCAGTGGCTGAAGGCCCTGATGCACCCATTTTCTCCCCCCCTCTAATAAATAAAATAAAATAAATATTAAATTTAAAAATTTGGTAAGGACTTTGTGATGTCTTATATTGGTTGACAATATTCGAGGACCTAGAATTACCTATGATGGATTATGTTGATTAGGATAGCTTATGTCTGTGAAGGGTTTTGCTTAGGTTAATTGAATAGGTGGACCCACCTTAACTGTGGGCAGCAACACTCTATGGGCTGAGGTCCTGGGCTATAAAACAGGAGAGAGATGGCTTAGCAGCAGCATTTGTCACTTTCTGCTTCTTCCCTATGGATATAATGTAACCAACTGCCTCAAGATCTGTGCTGCCATGACTTCCCCACCAGGATGGACAAACCATTCCTCCCTTAAATTGATGTTTGTCAGGCATTTTATCCCAGCAATGATGACTAATACAACTTGAGTGGATATTTTTCCCAAAGAACATACACAAATAGATAACAAATATATGCAAACATGCTTAAAAAAATTGATCATTGGAGAAATGCCAATTAAAACCACAATAAGAAAAAAAACACAATAAGGTATCACTACATATTATAGCATATCTATTTTTAAAGGTCAAATATAACAAGTGCTGAAAAGAATGTGGAGAAATTGGAACTCTTCCACGATGCTAGAGGGAATCCAAAATGGTTCAGTGGCTATGGAAAACAGCATTGATATTCCTCCAAATATTGAAAATAGAACATGATACTGTAATTTCATTGCTAGGTTTTTATCCAGCAAAAAGTCTAAACCAATATCTCAGAGAACTGTTACTAGTCTCATATTCAATTCATCAGTATTCAGAATAGTTAAGACATGGAGGCAATATTAATGTCCATCAGCAGAGGGACAGATAAAGACCATGTGCCAAGTACATGCAGTGACATATGGTACAGTCATAAAGAAAATAGATCTTTCAAAATATAAATGAACCTAGAGGACATTATGTTGGGTGAAATAGGTCAGTCACAGGAGAAATACTGCATAATCTTATTTCTGTGAAGTATCTAAAATAAACTCAGAAGCAGAGAGTGTGTGTCAAGGGGAGAGGAGAAACAATAAATTGCTATTCAACAAGCATAAAGTTTCAGTAATACACAATCCACTACACAACTTGTACGAACAGTTACCTGTGTTGTACTGTGTACTTAAGCATCTATAAAGGGAACATAACTCATCTTTTTATTTATTTATTTGACAGAGAGAGAGGCAGAGAAAGAGATACAGAATGGGCATGCTAGGGCCTCCAGCCACTGCAAATGGAACTCCAGATGCATATGCCACATTGTGCATCTGTCTTTATGTGGGTACTAGGGAACCAAACCCAGGTCCTTAGGCTTTGGAGGCAAGCATCTAACTGCTAAGCTATCTCTCCAGCCCACAGCTCATCTTAAGTGTTCTTGGCATAATATAATTTAAATTCAAAGTTACCTTTCAAAAACATTTCATTAATTTGAGGGAGGCAGACAGAGAGAGTGAGTATGGACATGCCAGGGCCTCCTGCCACTGCAAATGAACTCCAGACACATGTGCCACTTCATACATCTGGCTTTATATGGGCAGTGGAGAATCAAACCCAGGCTATCGAGCTTTTCATGCAAGCTTCTTTAACCACTGAGCCATTTCTCCAGCTCTACTAAAATTTTAATGATCTCTCCTACCACTATCCTTGGTCTCCATTCCCCATCACCTCCACTGAACTTCTACTTTTTTCCTACTATTCCCTTTTCTGTATTGATTCAAATATTTTGGCCCTCTTCCATCATCATGTCAATCTATTGGTATTCCCAATATTATGCAAGTAAATTTTTTAAAAATTCAAGAATGCACATAAAAGCAGTTTTTTTAGACAGTCTTATTGTGTTTCCCAGACTGGCCTCAAACTTATTTGGACCCCAGTAGTATTGGTGAAGGTTAAAGTGGTGGAAGTTATGATTTAATTTGCCAACTGGAGAGTAGGTAGGCAGGTTTGTGACACCCTCTTACATAAAGCTACTCATCATTATAAATGAGCAAACTATACCTATCTATATTTACACGATGTAACGATTAATCCCTGGTTGTCAACTTGACAGGATTTAGAGTTACCATGAAAACAAGTCTCTGGGTATGTCTGTCTGTGAGAGATTTTCAAGCAAGCACCTTTAAGCACTGAGTCATCTTTCCAATCCCTACTGTAAGATACTTTCAGATTAGGTGCCTAAATAGAGGTAGCATCATTGTATTGACGAGGGTCCTAGATTGACTAAAAAGGAGAAAGCAAGCTGAGCAGCAGCAGCATCACACCCTACTTCCTGTCTGTGGACCAAATATGACCAGCTGCTTCAAGCTCCTGTTGCCCTGCCTTCCTGCCATGATGGACTATAACCTTGAACTGCAAGCCAAAATACAACAATGATATAATTATATCAGATTTTAAATCATACTAATAATATGTGAATACATGCATTTGTAGTAAAAAAAAAAATAATGAACTATATGGCAATAATAAAATCAAATTCTAGTCACTAACTACTTTGAGATTTAAGAGCCAACAGAGCTTATTTCATTTCATAGCATAGGCAGTGGTTACAAGAATATTTATTATATTTATTAAATCATTATTCTGAGAGAAATCACATTTCCAAAGGGGAGATCAGACCACAAGTCATTTGAAATCCAGGGGTGTTACATTTAGTGAGTAGGTGAAAAATAAATTAAAAAATTACTGTCTCCCCACCATGAAGTAGGAAAACTCACAGGCAGAAATAAGAATATATCAGACAGAGGAAAGGCCATAAGTTGAACTCTAACCCTCAGTGGACAACTGTCTTCCTTAGAACTTGGTCACTGAAAAAAACTTTGTGGCCTCTGTCCTTTCCCATGTGGTTCTTGTGCTCTCATACACTTAAAGGAACATTCAAAGGAAAACTCATCACCTGGACACTGTATAATCTCCATGCACCAAAAATCCCACAGAGCTGTGTCTCATATCACTTAAAAAACGTTTCTTAAGGAAGCACCTACAAATCCTAAGGCATCTCTCATCCTTCCAACCTGGGACCCTCAAGTTTCAGATGATGCTCTTGTTATTTTGGTTCACAAATAAGCTGATTTTTATTACTTCAGTGCACACTTTTCCACTGTACCAAGCATATTTATTTATTTATTTAGATCTAACTAGTTGGCAGTGACTTCTGTTCTCAGCATGGTTGACTAAAATTAAGAGTTCATGCAGAGTGTGTCTCTCCCACCTAGACTAGCCTCTAGCAATCCTGCTGTTCCTTCTGAATTCTGATGTATCAAGAAAATTGTCTGGGTCTTTGCCTTCTCTGTGTTCACAGAGTACAGACACATGCACAGTTACAATTACATTTGTCAGCAAGACTCTGTTCACAATGAAAAAGTAGATTCAATTTTTATAGGTTGATTTTAGAGAAAAAAATGCTCTTAGTTATTTTAAGTAATGGAACATCTTGTTACCTATATTATTTGCTATTACAACTTAAATAAGTGGGAGTAGAGAGAGTAGAGCCAGGTACTGTGAGTTCACCTCTTACTTTCCATGATACCAGTTGCCCTTATGACATCATATACCTGGGCTTCTGAAATGCCAAGTATTTCATGATAATGTATGTGATGACAGAAATCTGTGCAGTTGATTAGCTAGCTCAGCCAAAACCACTAAGTAGCTGAGCAAAGTTAGAAACTAATAAAGAAATAGTACTTTGAAGGGCAGGTTGACTCGAGCAATAAGTAAAAGAGTGATCAAAGAAGATATCTAATATCAATTTCTGGCCTCTATAGGCATAGGTATACATATATGCACATATACCCACATCCACACGTATGTGCATTACACACATTCATGCAAAAAAATAAGGAGAAAAGGAAAGTACATTGTATAAGTCAGCTACTATTTCTTCAGGCAACTTTTGTCAATAAGAAATCTGAAAGCTAGGGAGATTGCTCAGTGGGTAAAGTACTTGCTACACAATTCTCAGTACCTGAGTTCAGATCACAGACACTGTATAGAAGCTGGAAGCTATGCTGGGTTTCTGTGACTCTATGGCAAGAAGGCAGACATAGGAAAATTTCTCAGAAACTCTGAACAGAACAGTGACCAAGGAATGACACTGCCTTAAACAAAATGGAAGGTCAAGACTGACCTCAAAATTATCCTCTGACCTCCACACAGGCTCTAAGGCACATGTATGCCCACACTCAACTCTAATTAATTAGCCTGAAGTAGATGATAGATAAGTAGATGAGAGACAATTATATACTTCGTTCTGAATTGATTAATTGGATTAATTGGTGCTCAGGCATTTAAAGATTTATGAAACTCCCTCAGACTTTCCCATCAAACTCTAAGGTTGCAGACAGAACACACTGAACAATGGGTGATAAGATGCCTCAGATTTTCTGACTGTGTGCTTAAACTCTGATAAGTGTTACCATTCATAATTTGCTACTAGTGCGAGCAAAGCATAGTTACTTGTACAAAGTCATGAATAATAAGTAGTGAAGCCAGACTCAATCTCAGGACTGCCTGCCACAGATGCTCTTGTCCTTCTGCACTGAGGCACCTCATAGAGACAGTTTCTATCATTCACAAGCTCCAACTTAGCCAGAAAGACCAAAATTGTTCTGAATTCCCTCCAAAATCCCCTATTTTCTAAAATAACTCTTATTTTAAACTGGCCTCCTAAATGACTGGCATTTGTGGGATATTCCTGGAAAATACCTTGCCTTCATTTGTTCATAGTAACAAATCTCAGTGTCTAATACTAGCTTCACATAACAACTGCTACTGGAATAACATCAAATGTGCTGGGAGAGAGAGCTTTCTAGGTAAAGGAAATATTTTATAAAACAGCATTTTTCGGTGATTTACATTTAAATGATGAATTGCCTTTTAGTAGAGTCTATCGATTGACCTCAAACTAGATGTTTGTAAAGGTCACAATTCCTGTTCATTGATTGGATTGCCTCACTTTGCAAAGCAGTGGATGGTTTTCAAATCATTAGAATGCATTCTCATATTCAATCCTGACAAAGGTCCTGACTTGATAGGAAGCAACTTTCAGGATTTCTGTTTCTTGATTTAAAAATAAAAATGCTTCCATAATGAGAGCTATTCTAAAATGTGGCTTAAGATGCAGAGGAGAAGGACTGGAAAGATGGCTTAGTGGTTAAGGCACTTGCCTACAAAGCCAAAAGACCCAGGTTTGATTCCCCAGGGCCCACATAACCCAGATGCACAAGGTGGCACATGCTTCTGAAGTTGTTGGAATGGCTAGAGGCCCTGGCATACCTATTCTCTCTTTCTCCCTCTTTCTCTTTCTCTTTCTCTTTCTCTTTCTCTCTCTCTCTCTCTTTCTCTCTCTCTCTCTCTCTCTCTCTCTCTCTCTCTCTCTCTCTCTCTCTCTCACACACACACACACACACACACACACGTGCGCACACTCATCATCATCATCATCATTGATCCATCAGAGAGGATGCTGCATGTAACTTCTTCAAATGAAGTTCCAGGACACCCCACTTAAAGAAAGGAAGGAGTGTAGAGTTAAAGAGACTTGAGACAAGCCAGGAAGCAGACAATAAGAAACACTGAGAAGTCCTGTGCTTTGAGTAAAAATACAGTGAGTAGTAAAGGAGTCAGAATATGAACAATTAAAGGTGTTTTTTTTTTTCTTTAATGTATCCCAAAACTATTGAGATTATACAAGAGTAAATGGTCAAGGTTCAGGACACTATTCTATCTTCCATGTAGGATGAAATATTTTAAGATGCTTAGATGACAATAATGACCCTGGTTATGCATCTGAATGTATTTGGAGCCTCTGGCTTCAAGAATAGTTAAGGTGGAGTTTATTATGTATAGGTAGAAAATTAATGTACTGGACCTTCATACTTGTAATGAAATACATAGCACTAAAATAATACATAGGTTAAAGTATCATAGAAAGAAAGAACTGCACATGGGATCCCTAGTCAAAATCTATACATTCTGTGGTGGCATAGAACTAAACTTCAAATGAACGTTATCTTTCTTTTTTAAATACTTGAAAACAATTTTGACAATGATCCTGTGCCTGAGCAGGCACTTAAGGAAACTTTTAAATCTAAGTGAATTTTATACATCCACAAAATTGCCTAAGCCATACAAATGTGGCTTGAAGAATATACATATACCTCTATAAATCATGTTCAGAACAATAAAGAGACAGTGGCTGACACACACATGTAATCCCAACAACCCCTGAAGGACAGGCAGGAGATCAAGGACAGGCAGGGCTATATAAGGACACAGCAGATGGAAAGGTGGGCATGGAGGGAAGGATAGCAGGGAAAACACAGATTACTGCCAGCATCTGAGAAGTCCTATAGCCTTCCACCAAAGTGGCTCTATTCCGAGAACTCACAGGACATTGGTATATCGGGGAGGGGATCTGGAGGAGGGGTGAGCATTGGTTTTTAGTTTCCATTGTAAGGATAAGGAAATTAGATTTTAGGCAGACACAGTGACCTCTCCATGGTCACCTAGTTCCCTGAGCTATCAGGTCCAATTCTCTTCCCAGTGCTACTGGCCCACTTTCCCCCACATCGCTCTACTTTCACTCAATCTCCTGGTAATTAGAGCTGATGCCATTTCCTACCTGTTACTCAAATCCACTTAATACTGAAAGACAAATGCAATGATTAATCTGAGTATGGACTTCTAAATTAGCACTGTTCGGAATGTTATTCCAGGCAGGAAACATCACTCCTGGTTGCCACCTTTTCACTATCTGTTGTGAATAGAATCATGCTGTAAAAATCAAAGTGCTGGACAGTTTTCAGTCCTTATGTCACATAATTAAATATCCCACTTATATCATCTTCCAAATGCAACATATTCCTGTTTGTTTGAATCCTAGTGAAATGGGTCAAATATTATGTAAAAGGGAGAAGCGTCTAAGCTAATTCCTGCAAGAGAAACAGAAGGACCATGTAACTCTGATAAGTGCTAGATAATAAATGTAACAGTCTCTATAAAGAAACCATGCATGGCTCTGAAAAGAAAAGAGGTAATATCAATGGAATTTTTGTCTTTCTTCATTTTTCTTTAATTGACATATAAATGAGTTGCTACTCTACCTTCTGGCAGGCAGTCCTGAGAAAAGAGAGAAGAAAGAAAGAATTTGCTATACACTGCTTACTTTTCAGTGTTATTACACTATGATTTCCAATTAACTACATGAGAAGAAATGTGGTCTAAAAAGTACTGTGAAATACACATTTTTTTTTAAGTTTTTCAAAATATGACCTCACTCTAGCCCAAGCTGAACTGGAACTGAATCTGTAGTCCCCAGACTGGCCTCAAACTCATAGTGATTCTCCTACCTCTACCTCCCAAGTGCTGGGATTAAGGGCATGTGCCATCATGCCCAGAGAAAACACATCTTTAAATGTACATCAATTCCGATTCTACCCTCAGTATTTTGGTCCGCAGATCAAAATTTGTATCAACCACAGTATTTTTTAGGGAGAAAAATAGTGGATGTTTTACTAAGATATTTAATATATCTGTATAGTAGATTACTATTACGATTATGCAAAGAAACAATCTCATCTTAAAAAGATAAGGAAGTAAAAGCTTTGCTTCCTTCTTACTTTCAGCATTAGAAAACAACTATAATTTTTTTTAAAAAAAAAGTAAAAACAAGTCGTGAATGTAGTAATGCAAAAACACCATTCCTAATATTGCACTGAATTATTCAAAAATATAATGAAATTTCAGAAAACATCAGATGTTGCAGGTACACGAAGATAATTTTGTTTTTATAACCAATTTCAGGCAGATAAATACTAGAATCCTTTCCAATTTCTCCCCTGTGAAACTGAAGTGTCACCAAGATTTACAGCCCCCTCAAGTTCCCTTTTCAGAGGCACATTCATTTACATAAACAGATAATCCTAGATAAAAATTTCCATTAGACAAAGGTGAAATGGATCAATTTTCTCTGCCAAGACAAATCTTAAATCTTGAACAGATAGGGTCATTATTACACCAGCCCCATTTCAGAAATAATGTATTTTTTAAAAATCAGCCGATAGCAGCCATTTCCAGCTTTCCAATTATCTTTAAGAAAAGCTTATTCTGTGGACAATAAAGCACATTACTGCACAATATGATACAGTCCATAAAGATCACAATGTTTTATGAAAGGTTAAAGAAAGCTCAGCACATTTAGGGGAATGTCATAACCCACAAAGTCTTTCAAGACTTAGCTGAAGCCGAGGGCATGCTGGGCAAATACTTTGCTATGAGGCCTTCCCTTATGAAGACAGCAGAGTGTTTATGCTGGGATGATTCTGTTGTGGATCCTGGGATTCCTACAGTGGAAGTACAAGACAAAATCAAATGCTAAGACAGATCATGGCCTGGAGAGATAGCTTAGCATTTAAGGCACTTGCCTGCGAAGCCTAAGATCACGTTCAAATCTCCAGGTGCCACACAGCCACACAGTGATTAGAGCATGCAATGTCATATATGTACCACAGGGGGGCGCACGTGTCTGGAATTTATTTGCAGTGGCTCAAGGCCCTGGTGTGCCCATCCTCTCTTTCTCTCCCTCCCTCTCTCAAAAATAAAAATGAAAAATGAAAAAATGCAACTCATTTCAAGTGCAGTCTTCTAAATTATGTTACTAAAATCAGATTGTTTTGGAAATAAATCATCCTTGACCTAATCAGAATCCAATTGGATACTTATGCTATAACTGAATATTTTATTTATAGGAAACTGAGGCTGAGTCAAATACAGTTTATTCCCCTCTCTGGATAAATCATGTGGGATAAGTGAGAAGTGGAGAGAAGAGGGGTAGTTATTCCTTTCCATGTTTCTAACAGAACATAGTTTCTATGTAATGTGCCAAAATATCAAGGGAGAAAGTGGTGATTCTGATGGTAGAGATTCACAAAGTGAGAAGCGTTAAGTGTCTGTGTAGGACAAGTACTTTAACTGACATTTTTGTAGGGGATCTTTATAAAATGTCAATAAGAAAACATGAGTGAGGAACTTGTGGCCTTGTTTCCCAAGAACACTTCTCTGAGTGAAGCGCACCTGAAATGTCATTTTAACTTTTTATGTGCACGTAAATAGCTATTATTTCAGTTACTGGAATATTAGTCATAACATCTAATGATGTGGAGATTGTTGCCTTATAAAACTCACAGCTGGGTAGCTACATGGCTCAAGGCAAAAGCTTATTTTAAAATCCATTGCTTTAGGAGGGAAATGTTTATTAAAACATATATCTATTAAAAATATATGATGTGTCATTGGGCATTCTCTGTGTTACAGTGCCAACCAGTTTTTTGGTTTTTTTTTAAGTGAAGCTCTTTGAGTAGATACCTGAAAACCTGGCAAGTTCCACAGCCTCATAATTTACCAGTCCATCAAAAAATAAATAAATCCCAATAACCAGAAAGTCACCAAAGGTGCCCACACAGCAGTCCATAAGCTCGTGTTTACTCAGGCTCCGGGGGGGGGGGGGGGGGGGGGGCGCTGCTGTCAAATATTTCCAGGCATGTAGGGAAGTGAATGTTCAAAAGGAATAGATGCTTGATCTCCTTGTAACAGAAGTTAAATGAATTAATAATAAAGATATAGTAGGTAGTACTGATATTTGTAAAATATGGAAGGAAGTGAAATGAGATGAGACATAAAGGATAAACTAGCAACTAGGAATACAAGGGTTGACTAAACACTTAGAAAACCTGTGAACTTCATGTAATTAAGTTATAAATTACAGATTAGAGTAGATTTTTGTTACCAATGCAAGAGTTAATTTAAAAAATTGTGAAGATAAACGATCTCCAACAAAAGACCCCTATATTTTTAAGAATGTACTATTTACTCCAACCATGAATTCTACCCTTGTTTAACAAATAGACTAGAGTGCCCAGGCTTGGAGGTACACACCTGTAATCCTAGCATTCAGGGGGCTAAGGCAGAAGGATTCTGAAATCCAGGCAAGCTTAAGTTTCATAGTGACACTGTATCTCAAAGAAAAACAAACAAACAAACAAACAAGGATTATTCAGCTAAGCAAGGTAATATAGTCCTGTAACACCAGCTACTTAGAAAGCTGAGGCAGGAGGATTATGAAGTTTGAGGCTACCTAGGCAGTGGCACAGAAGACCTGTCCTCATAAGAACAAATGATCATTAAAAAGAATTATTACATAAAATGAATTATTGATGAAACTGTATATTTGATCTGGACTCAGAAGTTTCATAAGCATATGCCACATTGAATCAAAATCATTTAATCGTTCTCATTTTTCTTTCTGCCACCCAACTTGGCAAAACCATTTTCCCTTAATACTATTTCAATCAGGATTGGTGAAAGGGGGAGCAGGGGAGAAAAATAGCTGAGATGAAAATCTTCAAAGATGAATGTAGCACATGGAAATGATTTTGCTTTCAACATGATTAAAACTTGAGACTTAAGGTTTGGGGCTGAGGTAATGGCTCAGTGGCTAAAGACACAAAGCCTGTCTGCCTGAGTTCAATTCCCTAGAACCCGTGTAAAGCCAGATGCAAAACTTATAACAAGAGACCCTGGTGAGACCATACAAACACACAAAAACAAATAAAAATATAAAAACAAAATAAGTTTACCTTTGGCTTCTAATTCTCTCCTCTTTGCCATGGAAAACATAGAAGCAACAGCAAGGCTCATTAAGTCATCACTTAACCTTAACTGAGAATGGCATTAAGTGATTAAATAATTAACTTTTCCTAAACCAATAGCACAGGACCTCGTCATCTTTTTCAAATCTAAGTGAGACCTCTATTTGGTGCTAATGTCTGCCTCCTGTGTTGTATAGCATGGCCTGAGTGGACCTCTCGGCTGCCTGCTTAGGGGCTGAGTCATTCAATCCCCCGTTGCCTGTGGCTCGCAGCTGTCTGAGTTCCTCCTGGGAAAGTTTCCTTCGCAGAAAAGAGCTGCCTCTCTTCAAATTTCACAAACTACCAGGTAGTAGCCCCAGTAGCTAGTCAGTGTGGGAATACAGTGCCCTTGTAGTTCAAAAGTCTGCAATGTAACTTACTGGGCTAAAATCAAGATGATGGCAGTATGAGCTCTTTAACCAGGCTCTAGAGGAGATTCTATTTCATCGCCTTTTTTATATATTTATTTATTATTTTATTTTACAGAATGAAGAGAAAGAGAGAGAAAATTGGTGCCTCGGCCACTGTAATTGAACTCCACATGCTTGCGCCACCTAGTGGGCAAGTGCAACCTTGCACCTGCGTCACCTCTGTCTGGCTTAAGTGGGATCTGGAGAGTCAAACATAGGTCTGTAGGCTTTGCAGGGAAGCACCTTAACTGCTAAGATATCTTTCTTAGACTTCCCACTACCTTAGTTCATGGCTCCATCCTCACTCTTTGAAGACATGAGTAAAGCATCTTCAAATATTTCTCTTTGTTTCTGTTATCATGTTCTTACCCTGACTTTTTGCTTCCTTTATGTCAGGAGCATATTGGGCCTACTTGATAATTCAGAATTACTCCCCACCTCAATTCTCTTGATATAATCATATCTTCAAAGGTCATTTTGTTATATAAATTTAACTTTGTTCTCAAGCATTAATCATGAGCATCTTGGAGTTCAAGGAGAACCATTTTCAACCCACTTTTACAGCTATTCATTTTGTAAAGATAGGAACAATTATTATTACATTTTTGTGGAAGAACTGGTTCTAAAGTTCAGGCAACAACCCACCTCATAAATACTAGCTCAGGATCTTCTCTCTAGTGCTGCAGATGGAAAAGAAAAAAAAAAATTGCTACTAACAGAAACTTATTCATCCAGCTGCATGGACTCTGCCAACTCAGCTGGAAGCCTCTGCATTCAGGAGAGCTGTGTTTGTATGGAGCTGGGAAAACAACCTGCTCTTGAACAAAACCAATGAACAACTTCATGACTAGAAGTACAGTCAACTATTTTCATGCATAATTCATGATCAAAGTCAATAAAGTTTTAGAATTTTATCACTGCCAGGACTCTGAGAACATCTTAGTAATGAATTCCTTCTCAGTAACAAACCTAGGGGGCTAAAAGGTCAAGCCAAGCTCCTCAGACAGCAGCAAAGCTGAGATTTCGTTTTTTAACTTTCTGCTCCAGATTCTTAAAGAGAGGAAGGGTCCAAAAAAGAAGAAAAGGGAGGAGAGGAGGAAATGGAAAAGCTTCAAATGACTTGGGCATCCGGTGTGTGTCAGACTTTCTTAAGATACTTCACTGCACATTCTACCACGACAGCTACACAAATGCTCTTTCCTGAGTGTAGTAGAGATACTGACCTAACTGTTTGGTACCAGGAAATCAAGGTGGAAAGACATTTGGAACGTCCATGGAGGATGAGGCAATCAGCTCTTGGTTTATAGAGAAAAGGTGAAGAGGAATGAAAATCATGTATAACTGAAACTTGTGATTGAAACAACATTAGTCTAAAACCTTGTACCAAATGAGTTTATATAAACACACTTCTTTTAATTATATCTAATATTTAGGAACACATTTACCACTCCACAGATGTCCAAAAATGTAAAAATAACCCTAGTGCAACTCATTAGCAACACTAAACACCACATGTGTCACTGATGAGAAACTGCTAAAAGCTTGCTAATAAATAGCCTCAGCTTTTCTTGCTCCCTAGTCAATTTCTCATACTTGTAAATGTTAGAACCAAATCAGGAAGAAGCACTTATAGTCTCAATGCTTCCCTCCTACTCTTACTTCCCATTCTTCCTTAATTCAGCCTCCTCTCTTAACACCATTAGTTTTGCTTATAGTGGACTATCAGGGACCATTGGCTCAAGGATGGATCCCATAACCAATCTGCGTGTGAGTGAGTGCCTGATGGTTTTCAGACACCATTTGATAATAAAGCTATGAGATATATGGATATTTAAGGCAATTTTTAAACTTTGTACATTTTAATACACTTTATATTAACCTAAAATAAAAATAAAAAACAATCCCAGGCCGGGCGTGGTGGCGCACGCCTTTAATCCCAGCACTCGGGAGGCAGAGGTAGGAGGATCACCATGAGTTCAAGGCCACCCTGAGACTACAGAGTTAATTCCAGGTCAACCTGGACCCGAGTGAGACCCTACCTTGAAAAACCAAAAAAAAAAAAAAAAAAAAAAAAAAAAAAAAATCCCAACTAATTGAGCAATAACAGTGTTAAAAAACCTGAATATGAATTCAGCTTTCCCAGGATTCCCAAGCCTCTTCTGTTCACTGCCCACTGCGTCTAAATCTGACCACACAGAAACAAATGTTCAAAAGCTGGCTTAAAAGCACATGCAAACACAAGATCATTTCATATTATACTAGAAAAAAACAGAACCTTGCAACTATACATAAAGTGAATTTTAATTTAAAGTCACAAATTTATTTCGCTTTGAAGATATTTATAGATATGCATTCCACAAGTCTACAAAATTAATCTCCCTTCATTCTATCATACACACATGCTGTGAATTCACTTGCACCTCATGTGTACATACACAGCTGGCTTTTCCAACACTCTGAAATGCTTCATCAGGCATGTCTTCACAAACCCTGTAGATTAGGCTGAATCTCCTCAACCTATCATTGCCTCTATATCTCTTACCACTGTTGTCAATTGACTCATCATTTGTTAGCAGAACAGATTATTAGGTTTCACATTCTGAAGCCAGTCTTCCTCAGATAAAATACCAGTTGTGTCACTTTGGATTTGTGGGAATTTTGAGCAAATGTGTGTGTATATGTGTGTGTGTGTCTCAAAAGAAACTCCAGGTGTCATTCTGCAGGTACTGTATACCTTTTTTGTTTTTAATACAGGACTCTCAATAATCTGGAGCACCCTAAATCAAGATAGAGTGGCTGGCCAGTGAGCCCCATGGACACCTGTCTCTCCCTCTCCAACACTGAGATGGCAAGCATGCTCCACCATGCCCAGCTTTTTGTTTGTAATGTGGATTCTGAGGATTGGATTCAGGTCACCATGCTGCAAAGCTAGCACTTTACTGACTGAACTATCTCCCTGGGCTCCTGACCATGTTTTGACTTTTCTTGCCTACAATTTACTCAGCTAAAAAAAAAAAAAAAAAAAAAAAAAAAGAGTGCCCTTTTTCTAGAATTGCTGAATGGGTTATGGATTTTCTGGCTTATCGTAGGTCCTATATAAACATTTGTTATTAGAGTGTATCATCATTATTTGTGGTTTAATTGTAATTATCCATAGCCAACTACAATCTGAAAAAATTTTTAAATGGAAAGCTTCAGAAAGAAGTCATAAACCTTGAATATTTCCAATCTAGTAGTATGATGAAATCTGATGCCACCTGCCTGAGGTGTTAGTAATCTCTTTGTCTAGCATGTCCACATTGTATATGTTATTGGCTCTAGTCATGTAGGAGCCATCTCAGTTGTCAGATGGGCCGTCATGGTATCATAGTACCTGTGTTCAAGCAAAACAAGAGTATAGGAGGTACCAGGGACTAAAATATGTGTAGGGCACAGAAGGAAGAAGACATAGTACGTATGTTCAGAGTTCAGTATTTTAAGTATGCCCATGGAGGAGGGATGACTGTATTGCAACCATTAAATCTATAATAAATCTCAATAAAATTCAAAAAGTAAGAGTGTATCAAAAATTATATAATTAGGCCAAATTATACCTTGAAAATATCATTTATTAGTTCAATAACTACTTCCTTAAAAGATGGCATTTGTTCCGGGTGTGGTGGCATATGCCTTTAATCCCAGCACTCAGGAGGCAGAGGTAGGAGGATTGCTGTGAGTTCAAGACCACCCTGAGACTACATAGTGAATTCCAGGAGAGCCTGAGCTAGAGTGAAACCCTACCTCAAAAAACCCAAAAAAAAAAAGGCATTTGTAAGATACTCTACCAAGTAATGAGGATGCAATGACAAGTATAGATCTGGTCTGACTTCAGTATATTGTTTGCCTTTAAGGTTTTTTTTTTAAATATTCAAGAAAGTTGGGATTTAGATATAATTATGATGATTCAAAATTAATATCAAAGGAAACCCAGATAGTCTAGAATAATAGCTTTTTAATCCACCAATACAGGTGAGGACACAAATAACACTAAAGTAACATTAAGTCTATAGAGTTATGATCCTGTTATAGGAGCGAGGAGACCAATGATCATATATATATAGATATATATATATATATATATATATATATATATATATATATATATATATATATATCTCACAAAAGGGAAGGCATAACCACGTGAACATTGAAAAGCAAATGTATCTGTGTGAGGTACATCTTACATGACTTACTGGCGTTCCACAGAATCTTATTCACACAGTTAAGTTTCACCCACGTGCCAAACATTTACTGAAGATCTTCACCAAGGACATATGGGGACCACACTGAAGACTGAGGGCAAGGTGAGAAACCTGAAAGCGATATCCCTGAGGCATGTAAAAGCAAGGCAGCATCCCAATGGTGCTGAAATCAGAGCAGAGATGCCAAAATGAATCTTAGAATGTCCAGTCTTCCTCCACAGCATCATTACACTTGCATCTGATGCCAGAAGGCAGAACGACCAAGCAGACTTCTGAGAGCACTAAGTACAAGCAGCTGGATACCAAAGGGATCAGAAAGAAGAGACTTCCTGCAATGAAATGGATGAAGTCAGCAGCAGGAAGGGAGGAAGAACTGCCTAGTTACCAAAATAGTCTGTGAGCATGAAAAAGTCAGTAAAACCATGACAATGCTCAGATTGCAAGTCGTAATGATAAGAAAGTCATATCCTACCCTGATTTGAAGTCAATTGTAAACCAACCAAACTACAGTAGGCACAATACCCACATACCTCAAGAACTAATTATATTGCCTGTGCTTTCTCCAACTACTAACAGCTGACAATGAAAGGTATGCTTACTTTGAAGAAAGTATAATTTCAATTCCCTTCTACTGTTTTTACTCACAAAGGCCAATATACAATAAAATATGATGAGATACACAAATAAGTAAGATAAAGTAAACAATAACCAAATGGGAAAATAATAAATAGAATCATACTTTAGAAAGCTTAGATGTTGTAATTGCCTGGGTTTGACTTTAACATGACCATAATAAATCTATCAAATAATTTAGCAGAAAAGGTGGACACATACATGAATAGATAAGAAATTCATGAGAGTCATGGAAGCTACAAAAAAGGAACCAGACTGAAAGGAGGAAAATACAATATAACACAACATAAGCAATGAAGAACATCTGTTAAGTTTAGCAGTAAGCTATTAAGAATGAAAATAGCAACAATATAATAATTTAATAATTAAAAAATTGTAACAAACTTAAAGATGGGTATGTTATAATCATTTAATAACTAAAAATAACAAGCTTAAAGATGGATATATTATCCAAACTGAAATTAAAAGTAAAATCAAAGTAGAAAAATGAGAACACAGTGCATGATGGGTCAAATAATACTAAACAGCCTAATAAACATATAAGTATATCTACGCATGATTAAAAAAATGGGTCAAAGGATGGAGAAATGGCTTAGTGTTTAAGGCACTTGCCTGCAAAGGCAAAGGACCTATGTTCAATTCTGCAGGACCCACATAAACCCAGATGCACAAGGTGGCACATGAGTCTGGAGGTTTTTCCAAGAGCTACATTCCCTGCCATACCCATTTTCTTGTTCTATCTGCCTCTCTCTTTTTCTCTCTCTCTTTTTCATATAAATATTTTTTAAATGGGTCAGAAGAAATATTCAGATGTGATGGTCAATAGATTTGCAAAATTGATTTTTTAAAAAAAATCAAGCTTACTGAGTACCAAAGATGGCACAAAAATATTCAAAGTAGCTTGAGAAAAAGAAAGATGATTCATGTGGAAATAATGATATGAATCATGTCTGAGTTCATGAACGATGAAGCCTGCAAGCAATAGAATGACAACTTTAAATAACTGAGGGGGAAACCGTTCACATGGAATTCAAAACAGGTTCTAAATAATAAACAGAACATTTTATGCCATACAAATATGAATGAAACTTTAGCCCTTTTAGACTGAATTTTTCTCCACAGGAAAAATACTATGGGCTCAGTCAATAATTTGCTCACCTATGAACCATAAGAACCTGAATTCAATCCCTAGTACCCACATAAAATGCCAGCGTGGTGGTAAGTGTCTATAACCCAGCTCTGGAGAGGTGTAATCAGGCAAACTGGGGTTACCAGCCATCCCCAAAGCTCACTGGATAACCAGTGTAGCTAAATTGGGGCTGGTATGTTTTAATTGTGTAAAGAACTATTATTTGTTTAAAACAAAAATAATAAAAAACTGGACCTGGTGGCATATGCCTGTCACCCCAGCACACGGGATGCAAAGGTAGGAGGATCACTTCAGAGTGTGAGGCCAGTCTGAGAGTACATAGTGAATTCCAGATTAGCCTGGGATAGAGCAAGATACTATCTTTAAAGTTTTTAAAAAAAAAAAAAAAAACAGAATATAATGTGTATAAAGTGTATGCAGAAATAAAAATATCAATCTTTAGAGCAACTGCTGAAACCATTTTTTTTAAACAGTATAGTTGAAAAGTCAGTGAAGAGATGAAGAAAATGCTAAACAAAGCCAGGCATGGTGGTGCACTTAGGATGCAGAGGTAGGAGGATCGCTGTGAGTTCGAGGCCACTGTGAGACTACATAGTGAATCCCAGGTCACCCTGAGCTAGAGTGTGAAACCCTACATCAAAAACCAAAAACACTAAAAAACTAATTCAATTTCTCAAAACACAAGTAGGTAAATAGAAACATAGAATAGGAGTAATAAAAAGAAAATAGGAGGATGCAAGGCATAATTATCCATATATTTCAACACCTACATTAAATGTAAATGGACTACATCTTCCAGGAAAATAGTAAAGATTAGGAGATTTAACTTTCAAAATCAAGATCCAAGTTTATGTTTGAAATGGACATACTAGAGGTGGGCATAGTGGTTCATGCCTATAATCCTAACACTTAGAAGCAGAGGCAGGAGAATTGTCACAAGTTCCAATCTGACATGGTGTTCATAATGAATTGCAGGCTTACAATAGATACATAGTGATGCTTTGTTTCAACAACAAAAACTTGTTGGTCAAGGAGGTCCCTGAGGTCCCCAAAACAATACTGACTATTGCTGAGATTCTTGGTTACCCACCAGAATTAGCAGATGGTAAGACCTTACTGCTGAAGACACCACATTCTTTGGCTGTAGCACAATGAGGAATCAAGCTAGAACTGAGCTGGAAGCCTCCTCCCTGTTGACTAGCTATCATAGTGCTGGGAAGTGCTATTCTGCCTGCTGGGCAAGAAAAGGAATTGGTGGTCTTAACCAGCAGTGGATGCTACAAACTATGCAACTGCTGGCTAGACTAGATGTGCCCACTGGTGCAATAGTGGCATGTCTGTTATGAGGAGATAACCAATAGCTCTCAGATTGTATTTGAGGCCTGCTCCATGGGAGGAAACTGATGTCTGTTATTAAAAACCTAGTCAAAACTGTGGGAAGATCATAAGCCCTGGGGCAGGGGAAGCTATTACTGTTGCTTGGCTACAGGGACATATTATGCCCATTAAATTGTCCACTAAATATTTATGTTTATGCTTATATATTAATGCTTCTCTCACTCTGGGTTAAAGGAGTTTCTCTTTGCAGATGGCAGTGGCTTCTGGAGAGACTCAAACTTTGTCAGAGTCATTAGAATAAGTAATAGTTGAGTTCAGCACTAAATGAAACATATCTACCAGTGGCTTAGGGATTACAGCAGAAGAGATGATGAAAGGAAGTAAAAGCCAAAGCAAGGGGAGCAGTGCTTTGGAACAATATCTTCCAAACACCTTGTCACTCATGACTTCACAGCGCTGTCCTACCTGCACTAGATCTGCATAATATTGGGCCCATCAACATGTTGTCATGGACGATGGAGGAGGGCAAAAAAGAAATAAAAAGACATTAAAATAGAAGAGGGCCTCTTTCTGTCCCCAGCACAGTCATGGCTCATGATCCCATGAAGCACTGGAAGAGAATAACAGCTCCAAAGCACTGAAAGATGGATAAATTGACCAGAGTTTTTGCTCTTCATCCATGCACTGCTCCCCACAAGCTGAGGGAATGTCTGCCTCTTGTCATTTTATTAAGGAGCAGATTTAAGTATGCCCTAACTGGGGATGGAGTAAAGATTTGCATGCAGTGCTTCTTTAAGATGAATGGCAAAGGGCTGAAGAGATGTCTCAGCAGTTAAGGCATGTGACTGCAAATCCTAAGGACCTGAGTTTGATTCCTCACTACCCATATAAAGCCAGAAGCACAAAGCACCATATTCTCTCTCTCCCTCCCTCTCTCTCTCTCTCTCTCTCTCTCTCTCTCTCTCTCTCTCTCCCTCTCTCATAAATAAATTTAAAAAATTTTTAGAAAAGATTGATAGCAAAGTCAGGACTGATGCGTGGCTGGGTTTATAGATAGCACCAGCATTAACAAGACTGTAGAGATTTGCTGTCTGATCTGTGACACCTAGAGTGGCTTTGCTGTTAATCATATTACTCTTGAGGAGGCCAAGTATAAGTTGTACAGAGTGAGAAAGATTTTTGTGAGCACAAAAGGAATCCCTTTTCTGGTGACCCATGATGCTCATTCCATCTGCCACCCTGATCCCCTCATTAAGGTGAATGACACCATTCAGATTTAGTTGCAAGAAACTTGCAAAATAACTAATTTCATCACATTTGACACAGGTAACCTGTGTATGGTGACTGGAGGTGCTAAATTGGGTAGAATTAGTGTGATCACCAGCAGAGAAAGACATCTTGGCTCTTTGATATGATTCATATGAAAGATGCTAATGGCAACAGCTTTGCTACCCAGCTTTTCACTATCTCCATTGTTGGCAAAGGCTACAAAGCATGGATTTTTCTTCCCCAAGGAAAAGGAATCTGCCTCCCCACTGCTGAAGAGAGAGAAAAGAGGCTAGTAGCCAAACAGAGCAGTGCATGAAATGATCTCTAAAGGACATTTTGGAGATGTGTGCACTTTCACATCAAGTTTCTGGGTGACATGCTGGAGAGGTGTTTTTACTTCACATTATACAGCATAGAGAATTACCAAAAAAAATTAGAGGGAAAAATAGGAAAGAAGAGGGTGTTCAGTGGAATGGGTGTGGGAGTGTACAAAGAAGGGTGGTTGAAAGGGATTAAGTAATTATTTTGAAAGTTGAAGAAATGATTTAATGATTTTCAAATGTAAATCAATTATAAACCAAGACTGTATTCAGAATTATCTGTTTTAAAAAAATTTTTCATTTGTTCTTTCACAATATACTTCCCTTTTTAAAATTTTTTATTTATTTATTGGACAGAAGGAGAGAAAGGGGCAGATAGAGAGAGAATGGGTGCACCAAGGCCTCCAGCCATTGCAAATGAACTCCAGACGCATGCACCACATTGTGTATCTTCCTTAATAGGTACTAGGGAAACAAACTCAGGTCATTAGACTCTGCATACAAATGCCTTAACTACTAAGCCATCTCTCCAGCCCCACAATATATTTTCTATTAAACTCAAATGAGTTACTTAAAAATATACAATTATTGTATTCAGTTTTAATTATAATTATGAATGTTTACAAACCTCCTGTTAACTTATTATTAATATAGACTCTTTGCCCGTACCTGTCCTCTATCTGGACCAGTAGTTGATATGTTATGGGCAATAAGTATCAAATGTAGGAAAAAGTTTCCAGGATACTTGCTTTTAGACCATGGGCATTAGAAACTGAAGTAGATTGAGGGTTTTTTTTCTTACTCAGACCAAAAATCTGAGAAAATGAGACAGAACTGCCATTGTATATGAAAATCCATAACCATTCCTGTGGGTGTGTAAAATTTCAGACTTGTCTAGGAATGGCCTGATGTAATAGGGCTGAGGGGTACTGGCTGTCTCACTGCTTTTCCTTTTCATCTTTTGTAAAGGATCTATACTTCTATTTATGAGTACTTTGTGTCCCATGAGACCTTTTATCTCTTTTATGGCCTGTACCATACCTTAGTGACTTAAGCTTTTAATCAAAGTTGTATATTAAGCCACCTCAGAAAACAACCAAAAATTATATCTGCCAGAAAATATTATTTTCTATACCCATCTAACAAGGCAAAAGGAAGGTATACTTGTTCATAGTGATTAGCAGCCATTCAATGTCCCAGAATTTGCTTTCCTGCTTATTATGAACAGAATATGTTGTAAAAACAAAAGTGAAAGAGGTACAAGGAAAGGGATGCATAAAGATAAAAACTCCTTTCTAGTTTACAAATATTGTACATCTTACAGAACCTAGGAAAGTATGTAAAATCTTAATAAAGGTTTTTTAATTTAAAAAACAACAAAAGATAAAAACCTTAATTAAAATTAAATTAAAACACATAATAAACATAAATACATAAATAGTTTGAAAGTTAAAGGATCCAAAAGATATATGACATAAAATAGCTAGTAAATGCAACCACTTTATATTATATATATTATATCAAAGTAGACTTCAAGTCAAAGTATATTCCCAGATATAATGTCTAAAATTATAATGCAATCCATTTATTAGGAACACAGCCAGGCATGGTAAGAAACACCTTTAATCCCAGCACTTAGGAGGCAGAGGTAGAAGGATCACTACCAGCCCGAGACTACAGAGTGAGTTCCAGGTCAGTCTGTGCTAGAGTGAGACCCTGTCTAGGAAAACAAACAAATAAAGACACAAAAAATAATACATAAGAATCATAAATATATATTTATTAATAGCAGATTTAAAAAAGACATAAAGAAAAGCTTGATATAAACTAAAGGGGAAAATAGGTTTGAGGCTTTAATATACCTCCAACAAAAATCAATACTATTCAAACATAAAAATATTAATAAGCACATGGAATTTTCAAACAATGGTCTCAACTCACAACCCAACTGAAATAATATAAAACACTATACCTTCCAATAGCAAAATACTCATTGCTGTCAAGTACACAACAAAATAAACAATGTGAGATTCTTTAAACTATATCCCAACAATTTTCAAAGAGCTAAATAATTCAGTGCTTTATCTTGCCATAATAGCATAAAATTAAGAGATCAGAGCTGGGTGTGGTGGTGCATGCCTTTAATCCCAGCACTTGGGAGGCAGAGGTAGGAGGATTGCCATGAGTTCAAGGCCACCCTGAGACTAATTCCAGATCAGCTTTAGCTACAGTAAGACTCTGCCTCAAAAAAAAATCAATAATAATATATGTATAATCTATAAATCTATAAATATCTATGCTTGAAAATATGAGTGTAACATTATTTAAAGTTTATATACAAAGATAGAGAAAAAAATTACTCTCAAAGTAAGATATAAATCCAAAAAAACTTCATGGATGGTGGATAGCAATGTGAGCTCCATGTAGCAAGGAGGCAAAAGCTTGCTGCATAATACCAGAGAGGAGAGAACTGCACAGAAGGAAAACCCAAGAGATGCACAATGCATGCTTCCTGTGTATTTAAAGAAGTACTGATTAGGTGTGATGTAACTCCCCCAGGCCAAGGAAAGATGAATTTTATGGTAAGAGTGCTTGGTACTCACACAGGGATGGCAATAATGCCTGTATCCCTGGGACTGGAAACATTTCAAGATCCAGAGGGGATTGGGTAAGGTACGTATATGAAAGGGTCTTGTATCAGAAATGGAAGCAACCCTACAGTGAGCACAGTTTAGCCCCCACTTAACCAATCTTAAGAATGGTACCCAGAGGATCACACTGCCTCCACACAACTTCACCCCTGAACAACAGCCAAGAATATTTAAAGGACTATAAGGTGCCAAATCCCACATCTAACATGAAGTCAAAATTTGCCAGGCATAGAAGTAGGGAAACAACTCATAATGCAAAAATAGAAAATGTAATCTTAATAAAAATGACACAAATTCTAGGTAGAATTAGCAGATGAGGACATTATAAGAGTTAGTATAAACATACTCCATATGTTTAAAACATTGAATAGAGACATAGAAAATATAAAAAGATCCAAATAAAACTTTTAGAGATGAAAAAAAAAAAACAATGTGTGGGATGAAAAACAAACCACATAGGAATAATTGCCAATTAAACATAATAGAGAAAGTATTAGTGAACTGAAAATACAGAAATTATCCAAATTGGAAATGGAGAGAAAAGAAAAAATTTTAAGTATAAATTAAGCACCAATGAGCTGTGGAACAACTTCATACTATCCAGTATATGTAAAAGTAAAACTCACAAAGAAGTATGAGGTAAAGATTTGAGGAAATTATGGCAAAAAATGTTTCTAAATTTGATCAAAGCCATAATTCCATAGCTCCAAGGAGCTCCAGAAACATTAGCAAGTGTAAGCACAGTAAGTATGAAAAATGGCAGGGCGGGGGTCATGATGTAAAGTAAGCTCAGCATCTCTCTCTCTCTTCCTTTCTCTGTGCTTTATGACTGTGGATACAATGTGCCCAGCTACCTCCAAATGTTGCCACCATGCCTTCTGTCCCATGATGGTCGGTACTCTCCAACTGTGAGCCAAAATCAGCCTTTCCTTCCTTAAGTTACCCGGGTCAGGTATTTGGTCACTGAATGAGCAAAGTTACTAATACAATGTCTCTAGTCCTGTAAAATGTCGGTAAGTCTTTTGATTTAGAATATAATTTATTGTTAAATATGACTGCTATAGTACAGATTTTAAAAACTTAAAATTTATAAATGTTATACAAAATAAACCCTAGTTTTTTTTTCAGAAAACTATCAGTGATTGCAGAATATTAGTTATTCATTAAGCAAAATTATGTATTAAATGTCCACTACAAACATTACACAACATTAGGCACTCTGGAGGCATAACAGAGCGCATGAACATGGTAGTTTGGCATCTTAAGACCCACACGTAGTGTATCATTTTACTTAGTAGCTTGACTCACAAGATATATCATTAGGAAAGTCAGGGTCTGTATTCTATTGCCATTTATTTGCTATGTAATGGCCCAGACCAAATTATCAAACATATTTTTGTTCCTATTGAGGTAGGGTCTCACTCTAGTCCAGGTACATCACTCTTAGCTGAGGATAGCCACAAACTCACAGCGATCTTCTCACCTCAGCCTCACAAGTGCTGGGGTTACAAGTATGAACCTCTACACCCAACACCAAATTATCAAACTTTGTAAAGCATTTGTTTCCTGTTCTTTAAAATGCCATATTACATAGTTCCTGAGTTGCAGTAAATATTAACCATTCACTGACACTACTATTACTGTTCTTTTAATTCATTTCAAAGCAATGCATTGCTTGATACACAGTTAACAGTCATCCATAGGTGTTGGATGACATCATCCTAATCATCATTTATATCATGTGGTAACCTAGGTCAAGGTCTTAGTTTTAGTTCTATGTTACATAGATTTTCATCTCTATGAGAAATGCCCAAGTAAAACAACACAGTGGGAGCAAAGATTCTCTTTGGCTCACACTTTCATGAGTTCCAGTCCTTAGCATGTGACCCCATCGCTAGGGACGTCTGGTCAGGCAGAGCAACCACGGCAGCAGCAACACTGCTCAGCTGGGACAGCCCGCGCACATGGAAGAAAAGAAGGAAGATCTAGACAGATACACCCTTCCAAAGCACCCCCTACATTATACATCTGCCCAAAAAGCTCTACCCACAACATCCAGTTCAGCTGTGAACCCATGAATGCGTGAATCCATCAAGGAAGCTACTACCCTCGTGATCCAACCACCCCTCTGCAGCATCACCAGCCAGTAACCGAGCTATCAACACGTGAGCATTTGGAAGACACTTCACATCCAAACCACAGTAGGTTCTCAGGGACAAAGAATCTGAATCAAGGGTTAAGTGCTGTACTTTCACTAGGATATATGAATGAGGGCGATGAAAGTGAGGCAAGGAAGGATGAAAGCCATGTGAAATGAAGTGTCAGCCTGCTGGGCCCTACTTCCCAACAAGCCAAAACACAACAGAAGATCACTCAGCAGAAATATCTGCTTGACCATACTGCATTTCTTCAGATAAGCCATGTGGTTATGGATAGAACAATCCTGGGAAAGAGGGGGAAGAAAAGAGGTGTGTTTGCTTTCTCCCTCCCATCTTTACGTTTTGAGTTGAATCTTTAGCTCTTCAGGTGCTCACTTAAGACACCAGGTACCACACTCAATACTGTGGATTTCATTTGAATCTAAAAAAAGTTATGAAAGAGTTCTAATCTGTGTTGTAGCTGGTAGACTCACAATAACCACACGGTGACAGCATGTGTTACTGTCAAGCCAGTGTGAGTAAAGGCTGACAAACCAATACGCAGAGGGAATCTGAGGCAGGATGTAAGACTGCCTCACAGATCTTCAGTAAAGGGGTGGTACTCAAGTTTGGTTATAATGGTGCTACATATAACAACTGCTTTAAAACAAACAAACAAAAATCTATTCCTCCCTCACAGATATGCACGCCAGTAGTGACTTGGTTCAATTAGACCCAGAGTGGCACATGTTCAAGTTGGTTGCTTGTATGTCTGTGTCTGAAACTCAAGCTAAAAAACTGGCTAATCTGAATGATGATAGCATGCCATAGTTAGCCAGTTTTCACCTGATTGTGAGTCCTTTAAGGTCACTATTCTGCAATATCTTCTTTGTGCTGAAGTTTGACAATTGAACACAACTTGAATTCTACTTCATTAGTGACACCATGTGTTCCTATTAACACTCCCAGAGACTAAGAATATTTGTTCCTATCAACACTCCTGGAGACGAAGACTATCCAGAGAAATATGTAGAACTCCAAGTACTTTCACTCCTGAACTGGAAGTAAAAGTTCGGGAGCAACAGGATTCTGGATCCCAACAACAGCCTACTTGTTCCCTTGCCTTCTTCCAGGCCCCATGTGTTTGCTTAGTTAACACACTAATTTTTTTTTCTTTTTCTTTTTTCTTAACTACTGCCAGGATTGCAAAGTCAAAATAGCTGTGGAGGAACAAGCTGTTCTGCCTCATGTCTCATCAACATTCCTTGCTCAGTGTATCAAAACAGAGAGCACACAGAATAAATGCAACAAGCAGTGCCTCCGAGAGCTCCCTGGTGGGATTTTCTGCCGAGGGGGCCATCTCCAGCTGCCCACTTCAGGCATCAGAAGAAAGGTGTGTCTCCTAGTCATAGACACATGAAAATTCAGCACGAAAGTATAGATTTAAAGTATCATTTGTCACTTGAAAAATAAAAAAGAACCTATTATGTGGGCCTGTATGAACTAACATCAAGATTAAACCTGCAAACACATTTTCTTTCCAAATGATCCATTTAAAATCACTATGGAAAGTGAAGTCCAGGGTTGATTATGGAAAGAAACATTGAACTAACGTTCTAGTTTAATCTCCTCAGCCAGTTAAGAAGTTTAATGCTGAGCACTGTGTTGTTAAAATCACTGGGGAAAGTAAGTCTGGGGTTGATTATGGAAAGAAACATTGAACTAACATTCTAGTTTAATCTCCTCAGCCAGTTGAGAAGTTTGATGTTGAGCACTGTGTTGCAAGTAGTCCTATACCTATACAAAATAAGCCCAGGTAAGGAAGCTAAGGGGATAGGTTGTTAAGAGGGTCAAAGCTATTTCCTTTCAAATCAAAGATTAGGTAATCAACTTTGCTTTTTTAAGATAGAAAAATAATCACTAAGAGAATGATTAACTTATTTATCTACATTTGGACACATATAAAACTGAATGTAGGGGCTGGAGAGATGGCTTAACAGTTAAGGCATTTGCCTGCCAAACTAAAGAACCCAGGTTCGATTCCCCAGGGCCCACATAAGCCAGATGCACAAGGGAGTGTTTGTGTCTGGAGTTCGTTTGCAGTGGCTAGAAGCCCTAGTGTGCACTTTCTCTCGCGCTCTCTCTCTCTCTCTCTCAGAGAAATAAAAAATTTTTTAAGTTTTAAAAACTAACATATAATTATTCTCTTACTCATGACCTTATAAGTAAATTAATATCTATCCCAATAAAAAAACAATTTCTGTTTGCACAGTCAAAACAATATTTAATTTAATATTTAAACAAGTCACAGTCAAAAGTAGATCAGTATCTGAATAAATATTTAACAATTAATAATTTGTAACTTGTGGGAAGTGATGGAAATTAAAGCGATTGCAGAAGCTACAGAGGAAGAGTGATTTTTGAACATAGCTGTAACAAGTAGTTGCTGCTTTTCAAATAAAAGCCAGGATTATCTAATCACCATTCTCCTCTAGCATCACTCCCTACACTCCAAAGGGGTTGTATTATAGGTATTCTCTTCAAGGGGTTGACATAGACAGTTGTGCATGAACAATACCAGAATAATACAGTGTAGAATACAATATTTTAAAAGGAGAAATTGATCATTATAAGGGTTTGCATCACCCCTGAAACCTGAGTTGATTATATCCCTGAGTGGATTACAAAATACAATACTGAGTACACAACTTACAAGAGAAAATTGTACAAGACCAGGTTAAAAAAAAAAAAAAAGAGGATATGGTGAAGAAAGTAAACCTGAAATTCTCTCTTTACAATAGTTCACTTACATTTTAGTGAGGAAGCATTGGGAGTCAACACTGAATACCGTGTACTGAGGAATGAATCGTAGAGTTTGCTTGTTTTAGTCATTATATGAAAAATTTCTCTTAGGAAAAAAGACTGAGCTGCTTCAACACAGATACCCAACCACAGCCACAGACAAGATAATTGGTGTCTCTTCTCAAAGAGGCTTTGGGTGAGGAAAGCAATGTGTTGGGAAGTTCTGTTCATTCCATGCCACGAGGCTCACTCATCCTGCTGCTCCATCCTCTTGGTCATTATTGTTACCAGACTGGTTAAAGCTGGTGAGAAAGGGAAAGCAAGAAGGAGGTTTTTAGTCACCTTTCTGCTTTGTAAAGACGTGACATTGTCAGCCAAGAAAGGGTAAAGGATTGTTTTGGCTCACAGGTTTAAGGTCCACAGTCACTTGGCTCCAGTGATTCAGGCTTGTGGTGGCACATCATGGCAGAAGATGGTGGCAAAGCAGAAGAGCTCACCTTATGGCCAGGAAGCCAAAGGGAGGAAGAGACTGTAGTCCCACAGTCCCCTTCAAGGGCACCAATGACCTAAAGATCTCCCACTAGGCCACTCCCCCTAAAGGCCCAGTCCTCTTCCAAGTCCTAACCACATGGATTTAAGGGGGCTCGGGTTACTATCCAAACTGTGGCAAGGGCACACCCACCAGTGTGAGGACTGATGTCAGAGCTCAGATATCACACTCCTTTCATTCTACAAATGAAAGCTTAGTCACTATGAAATACAAGAGTGTCTAGGAAATGTGACTATGCATCATCATCTTAAGTCATTGTATTGATGTGTCTCTTTAATACCTCAGCTTCCTCGCCCACTCTGTGGGCACCCAGAGGAAGAAAAGAGCTTGCACTAGACAGATAGCCATCCAACCAGGAATTTCCAGACACTGACATGGAAAAGAGACTTTACACTACTATCTTTGAGTTCCAAAATAAAAATTCCATCCACAGCTTTTTCCTAAATCATAAAGGAAATGCAAGATACCATCATTTCAGCGACTATCTAATGTTAGCCTGTAACCCAGAAGAAAACTGAGGTCTCAGAAAAGTGAAGTTACCTACGAGGGCAGTGGTGAAGGAAGCAAAGGTGGAATCCATGTTCACACATCCCAGCCCAGCGCTCCACACAGCTGGACAGGACTTGGACAAAACAGGCATTTCAGCTAAATTGTTTGACCTCCTGAGGCAGTTAGCAAAGTTTGGGCTCTAAAGTGGTTTAGGCTTCCTAGCCAACTCAGAAGTGGCAAGTAAATGTGAATGTTCTATTTCATATTCTGATAATAAGAAATTATCTATGTAAGTGAGTAAGTTGAATGAATTCTTAAGTACCTTCAATACCTAGCAGTCAGAACAACTGTGTGTATGTGGTGTGTGTAGGTGTGGTAGGTGTGTTGCATACTCATGTATGTACTTGCCTGAAGCCGAGGATACTCTCTTGCAGTGGCCAGAGCAGAATTTCCATCATCCTGTTTCTGCCTGTTGTCATTTGAGCTGGAGTCTCTTACTGCTTTTGGTGAGCCTAGAGTCAGTCCCTGGTCTCTGTTTCTGTTTGCAGGACCGGGGTTACAGGTGCTTATGTTCCACCTATTTCCATAGGTTCTGGAAATTCAAACTCAGGTTGTTTCAGGGATCCTTAGCTCCTCATGTTTCTGCAAGATGGACACTTAACTGCTAAGTCACCGCTCTAGCCCAGAACAATTTTTAAATAATAACTACTCAACATTTCCTTTTCACCATTAAGTGTCCTCTTTCAGTATTCACTGCCTCACAGAAAGGACTACATGATGGCTGTAAGTGGGAAAATCCTATCTTCCCATCTCTTTATTTCAAGAACTGGGGCCAGGGTTTCTCGCCAGGGAAACTATGGACATTTTGAGCTAATAATTCTTTGTTATAGGGGGCTATTCCATGCACTGCAGACTTTTATTTTGCTTTGTTTTGTTTTGTTTCGAGGTAGAGTTTCACTCTAGCCCAGGCTGCTCTGGAACCCACTATGCAGTCTCAGGGTGGCCTTGAACTCACGGTGATCCTCCCACCTCCTCCCGAGTGCTGGGATCAAAGGCGTGCGCCAACACGCCCAGCTAATTGCAGGATTTTTCACAGCTTTCTTGGCCTCTACCCTCTATGTACCTACACACCTCCCACTCTCCACTAGTGACCACCAAAAATGTCTCTAAGCAATGCTAAATTACCCTTGGAAGAAAAATCACTTCCTATTGAAAACCACTGATTTAGTTTGTTAGAAAAGAAAAGAATGAGATCATAGAAAAGTTTTTAGAGAAAACAGTATGTGTAAGCACTACTTTGCCCCAACCCTACCCCACCTTCAAAACAAGAAAAGAAAAACATTCCTTATTCTAATGGGGACAAATTCCAAGAAGAAACAATGAGAGTACACATCTGTTCAAAACCCTGAGCCAAATCCTAGAGAGATGGCAACATCCCAGGATACATTCCTCTGGTTCAAAAACCAAGGAGACTCTCACAACCCATTGTTCTGCAAAAGCACTGGAAGATGTCAATATTCAAGGTAAGCGGTACAGAGGGTGTCAACATAAACCACAGTGGCGCATGGGGATGATAACATAGTTGCTAATCTCTTAAGAATGGCCTTGAAATAGTGGAGGAAGGGCAGGTAAGAAAGAGCCATGGAGCAGCCATCTCTACAGCAGCCAGCCAGAAGCACTGATGGTGGGCCAAGTGGAAGAAAGTTAAAGAGCTCTTGTGGTGAGCCAAGTGGAGCAGAGCTAAGGGCAGCTTTTAACTATGTGCAGCTTGGAGAAACCAATGATCCAATAACCTTCTCCTGACATCTCCTTTTGCTGCTACTAAATACAACTCTGGAGGAGAAAGCATTCCCAAAATAGTATAATTAATTTTTGTTCCTCTAACTTAAAATGAAGTTATGTATTAGCTTCCTAAGGCAAATTCCCATAAACTGGGTAGAACAACTTCAATTTATTCTCACTGTTCTAAAGGATAGATGTTTGAAATAGACGCTGGCAGGGCCAGGCTCCCTCTGAAGTCTCTAAGGGAGAAACTTTCCTTGCCTCCTCTAGCTTCTAATCATTTTCAGCAGTCCTCTGTGTTCCTTGACTTGTATATCTCCAGTGGCTGCCTCCATTTTCACATGGCTTTCTGATAGTGAGTCTGTGTCTACATTTCTCATTCTTGGTTAAACCCCAGCCTGATATAGTATGGTCACATTTGATTTCATCTCACAAGACCCTAATGTTCAAATAGGGTCAGACTCTGATTCTAGGTGGTCATGAGGTAAAGTAGGAAGCATTACTTAGTGGAAGTTAGGTATGCTTCAAAAAAAGTAGCTCTATTCTTTGCCTGCATAAAAGTTTGTACCAATCATGGGCCAGTACAGCAAAGCAGTGTCACTACAGCACTAGTGACTTTAAAATTCTGTAATCCAGGGGGCTGGAGAGATTACTTAGTGGTTAAGCGCTTGCCTGTGAAGCCTAAGGACCTCAGTTCAAGGCTCAATTCTCCAGGACCCTCATCAATCAGATGCACAAGGGGCGCATGCATCTGGAGTTTGTTTGCAGTGACTAGAGGCCCTGGTGTGCCCATTCTCTCTCTCTCTCTCTCTCTCTCTCTCTCTCTCTCTCTCTCTCTCTCTCTCTTTCAAATAATAAATAAATAAAAATAAACAAAAATTCTATATGCCAGGCCTTTTAAAATAAACTTCTCTATTAAAATTCTGAAGAAAAATCAAATTTTTATTCCAGGGGTGTTATAACATGGGCTAACCCATCCACTATAGTAGAAACACATACAAAGGTCATACTTAAAACCATTTTTGGAAAATTAATCCGAGTCAAAATAAAAATAACATAATATAAAAAACTTTCTCCTGTTAATAAATCTTTTCTTCCTAAATATTCTTTCTTCTCATGTGAAACTGGCCATGTGTATTATGGAACTAACACTGAGAGTATTCATGTGTAATAGGTGTTTCGAGAAGAAAAAAACAGAAGAAGACCAAGAGGAAGAAAATTGTCTTATCAACAAAAATTAACATCCACATTTTTATAGGTAAATTCCAAAATAATCTCATCTCTATAGTAATTTTTATTTTCTTCTGTTTTTATCCAGAGCATCAGGACAATCATATAAGGGAGCCAGGGGATGGCTCCCAGGGTAAGCGCATGTGCTGTGCAAGCATGATGAAGACCTGAGCTTGATTGCAAGAACCCACATTAAAAGCAAAATGTAACCACAGTCCTGATGGGCTTATCAGAAACAAAAGGACTGTGGGGGCTTGCTGATCAGCCAGGTAATGGGAGAAGAAGTCAGGCAGGCAGCAAATTCCAGGTTCAGTGAGAGATGACAGAGGAGTGACAGAGAAGGACATGCCACGTCTTCCACTGCCTTCCACATTCATGTGCATGGAGCCCGAACATCTGCACACACAAGTGCATATACCACATGTGTGTGGGCAAATGTGTGCATGCACACACACACATACACACACACACACACAGAGATACAACTAACATACACACTGCACACACCAGAGAAACAGTTTATTAGAGTGTTGTGATGGTTAAACCTTGCCAACTTTATTGGAATCAATCTGGGCAGGTCTGTGAGGGCATCTCCAGGATTAATTCAGAGTACTCTCCCCTAGCATGGGCAGCACCTGCCCTGTGGCTGCCCACATCTAAAGAGGTCTGAGGCAAAATAGTGTTTGTTTTACTACCTAAACTTGTATGTGTTTGTGTGTGTGTGTGTGTGTGTGTGAATGCATGTGCCATGGCATACAAGTGAAGGTCACAAGACAACCTTGTCAGTCCTCTCCTTCCACCTTGTTTGAGTCAGGGCTTCTCAGTGTTCACATTCCATTCCCTAAGCTAGCTGGCACACGACCTTCCAGGAGAGTCTCCTGTCTCACCCTCCTTTCCCTCACCATGGGTGCACTGGGATCATAGATGGCATCAGGTTATATAGGGGCTCTTGGATCCATACTCAGGTACACATCCAGCACAGCAAATGCTTGACCTGCTGGGCCATGCATCTCCCCAGTTCTACCTTTTCTTCGTACTAGTAAATGCATGTATACCTTTGTTGCTCCTGCCACACACTTCACGATCTCCAGCTTCTTTAGGTTTCAATGTGGACTAATGACCATTAGCTCTCTAAGAACATTCCAGACCTTTATTATCAGTCCTCCGGGGAATGCTGAGGCATCCAGCCTTGTGTACTGAGCAGCTACTGGCTTCTCAGGCTTTCCAGCATGCTGGCAGCCACTGTTGGACCACCCAGCTTCCACTGTGTAAACCAATGTAATAAATCCCTTGGATGATATATATAGTTCTATTGATCCTGTTACTCTAGAGTACCCAGATAATTATTCAGCCTATCTTGTTTATTTTCTTATTTATAAAAGGGATGATAATGATAAGAAAAACAAGAACATCAATTTTTATTTCATCATCAGCAAATGGAGTGGGTAGTGGTGAGCAGGCAGGGCTAACAAGGCCAGCCTTGGGTCATTGGTGAAGCCCATAGTCCTTACTCGTCACTACTCCCACCACCAAGGACGTATTTAAATGTTCATGAGCACAAGTCATGTAGAAGGGATTACTGAATGAAGTAGATCCATGGTGCACTGGTTACCAACCTGTCCAGTGAGAAAAAATATTTGAACATATAAGTTACACAAAAGGGATGCTTTTACTTACAAACAGGTAACAAAGCACAACAGAAATCTAGGACTCAAGACAAGCTATAGAACTATCCAATAGCATGGTGGTCCAAAATGTATTTTTTATTTTAAAATTGATTTATTTATTTACAGGCAGAAAGAAAGGGAGAGTAAGAGTAAGAGTAAGAGAAGGAGAAGAGAGAGAGAGAGAGAACCAGGGCCTCAAGCCTCAAGCCACTGCAAATGAACTCCAGATGCATGAGCCACTTTGTGCATCTGGCTTTACGTGGGTACTGGGGAATAGAACCTGGGCTGTTAGGCTGTATAGGCAAGTGCTTTAACAACTGAGTAATCTCTCCAGTCCCAACAAATACTTTTGAGTATATATGATATACTAGGCCCTGTTTTGTAGAGTGGTTAAAAAAAAAACAAAAAAAAAACCCCAGCTATCAAAAGTGTTCACGAAGGGGGGAAAAATCATCCAACTGAGAAGCAATCTTGATGTCTGTACAGGAGCTACAGTGTGGGCATGGCCACCATCCTTACCACTGTTTCCCTGGTAAGCTGGTAGAAAGAAGACCACTGTTGGTGGAGCTAATATTTCATATGACTATGAGCCACAAGTCCTTCAAGCACTTTTCTTCGCCCCTTGCTTCATCCATGATTATGGCTTTGTATTATTTAATCATGTAACATTTTCATCAAAGGGGAAAGAATAGTTATAGATTCTAGGACTGGGCTGTGGCTTGGTCATAGAATACTGCCCAAGCATGTGTGAGGTCCTAGGTTTGTTCCTGAGCACTGAAAAAAAAAAAATCTAAACCTTCAGGCTGCAGAGGTCATGTCATTTCCAAACCTTAGATATGATGACAATAATATTTAAGACAAATGCATCTTTGAAAGCACAGTAACATAGCATTTCTCAATCATATTCACCATTTATTTGGTGTTAATCCATCAACTGGTAGAGTGTTTAAAAGGTGGCAAACTGAATCAGCTTTTAATACATCCAAGCCTAACATCTAGATCAGTTACTACAGTCAGGTGCTTGATTACTTGGATAAGTTCTTAGTACAGTGAAATGGTTGCTAAGTGGGGACTTCAGAGAGCCTCCTATCCATAAGGGGAAATACACTCTCATGATTTATTTATTTATCCATCTATCTGGCAAGCCAACCACTAACAATACTTTTATTAACTACCTATTATTGGGTAGGAATTGTTCTAAACAATTAGAGCTATCAAGAAGACAAGAAATTATTCCTGTCGTCACAAAATTCATAATATTCAGTAGTAGTCTATGTATTCCAATATCAGAAGAAAATGTGTACACATTCCCAACTCCTCAATATAAATTTACTTACTTACAATTATAATCAAGAACTCCCATATTCATATAGTAAGTGAAGATATAATTCAGATAAAACAATGCTATTTTGTTATGGTATGCTTATACTGATTAACATGCTACATATCAGAAAAATTCACACAAAAACTAAAGTTGAAAGGAATGAAATGAAAATAAATGGCTCTGAGTCCAAATGAAAGGAGCCTTAACTAGCAATACTTTTTGGAATAGTATCCAGGTCATTTCCCTTTTGCCTGGCTACTCCAAATGTCAGGTCTACCACAAATATCAGGGATTCTCTATGCCCAGCCCCCTGCAAGTGCCTTGTCCCGCTATTATGACAGCAGTATACAACTTAGTCCTACATACACTGAGAAGTGAGAAGGTAATGTTAGCCAGTCCTACCTAAATGATTTAGAACACAAATCTTGGGACTACAGAAAATGATTTTGCTTTGGAAAAAAAAAAAAACTCTCCTTAGTTTTTATTTTGTGTGAAAATGTAAAAGAAATTTCAAGAAACTGGCTGAAGCTTAAATGGGAGAAAGGAATCATTTCACATAAATCCTTTTTTTTGCTGTCATTAATAACATAATAATGAAAAGCCAAATTCTGCCTCACTATTGGCAACTATCCTCATAGCACTAAAAAGAATGATCTTATCATTGACAGATGCTAAGACTCAGTGGTTTGAATCACACCATGTGTTACAAATTAAAATGGCTAAAATTACAATGATGCTAATCTGGAAAAGAATAGGAGGCAAATGATAGGAACTGCATTTCATAGGACCAACATTTCAATGTACCCACTTGCATTGGTGCAAAAGAAACAGCACATAAACTCAGGTAACATTAGTCTAGGTAACCCATTGACCAATCTAAGTCCATTTGGCATACAGCTTTAAATGACAGAACATATGTTTTCACTCATATGATAGAGATATGCTTACAAATAGAAAGATATTAAAAGCTATTATTTATATATGAGAAAGAGTTGGAATATGAGAAACTCCTACCTTCAAAAGTAAAAAAATGTCTTTGCTTAGATGTCTGAGGTAGAAGGATTATCATAATTTCAAGAGCAGCCTAGACTGGAGAGATGGCTTAGTGGTTAAGCACTTGCCTGTGAAGCCTAAGGACCTCAGTTCAAGGCACGACTCCACATTACCTACATAAGCCAGATGCACAAGTTGACACATGCATCTGGAGTTCATTTGCAGTTGCCAAGGAGGCCCTGATGCGTCCATTCTTTTTCTCCCTCTCTCTGCTTCTTTCTCTCTCTGTCTGTCACTCTCAGATAAATGGGGAAAAAAAATTAAAAATAAAGACCAGGACTACATAGTGAGACTTTGTCTCATGAAATAAAAACAAACAAAATAAAAAATAAATTATTGCTTCTAAGTTTGAATTCTTGTAAAAATAATTCTTATGAGGAAATGTATGTAATTATTCTCAACAAACAACAAACCTATTGAAAGAAATCACATTACAGTATAGTGGGAAACATAGTGAATTTAAATACTTGGGTGTTAAAAAATCAGTCCTGCCACTCAACAGTCATGAAATAGATGGCCATTAATGCTTGGTGTTGGCAAAGGCTGCTGTGATAGGAACAAAGTTCAATCAACTGACTTCAAACACTAAATTTGCCTGACTCCTCTTGAAAGTCTGGGGAATATTTTGCATGCCAATACTGCCCCCTGCCCATGATATGCTGCGTGACAGCTTGCTAAGAAATGTGAATTTTGCTTTCACCTGTTCGGCCTCAGGACGACTCCCATACATCCCAACAGTACAGAGTTCTAGCGTTCCATCTGCCTCAAAATATCCACAGCACCTATTACAAGTCCTATAACTCCATTTTATAAGAACACATGGGCATATATGGCAAGCATGCCTTTGTGGGTAGCTTCTAGAATGTTAGTGTAGCCAATATCTAGCCAGTGTTATTATGCGCTAGGTACTATGCTAAGAGTTAGGCATGTGACATGAATAAACTATGCCCTACCCTTAGTGTCCACAAAGGCACAAACTACTACATGGAAATAAAAGATGTACTTTTGCTCATTAATGGGTTTTCTCGTACATGTTTATAGATGAAGAAGCCATAGGCATTATATTCAAGGAGCTCACATGTTAATAATTGGTCTGTCCTTTTGTACATAGGAGAAATAGGAGATGTGTTTCCTTATCCTTCAGCAGTCTACACATGTCTATGGAGCATTTACTAACTCCAAGGCATTAGGCTTGGTGCCAGGGTTTCAAATAAAATGAAAACTGCTCCCAAGGAGAGGATGGGATTCAAGGGAACGAAAGGGTAGTCAGAAAACACTGTGTTTGTACTCTGTGGCTGGTCAGTCACCTCTTCTTGGAAGACTGAAGAAACTCTTAAGGAAAGAAGTATGCTCTGAATGGACTTTGAAAGTCGGATCGTTAAACATCATTCTGTGCTACCTGAGAAATGGCAGAGAATGCAGGTGGTCAGCAGAGACAAGACCAATGGGGAAGGGGGAAGCAAAGTTTACAGGAGAGACATATTAAAAGCTAGGGTCCCACAGCTAACAGTGGGGACATTTTCTTAAAATACACTGAATTCTTGAGGCTCTTACATCATCTTAGGGAACAAAGACTCTGTAGATAAACCTGAACTGAGAATAAAGATTGTGCAAGACACTGGAGACTTGCTCAGTGGAAAGAGAGAGCAGTGGGGGGCGGAACAAATTTGGATCCTAACCATACTCCCGGAAACTTTACATAAAGTCCAGTTCTGTTGCTTGGAGGAAAGGTAGGGCTAAAGTTTTGCCTTGTGGGACACACACAGGCACACACACACACACACACATCAAATTAGAAAAGGGACTAACTGGAAAGAAGGGATTCAGTAGCAGGGGAGGAGAAAAGAGAAGCTAATGGCCTTGAGGTGATTATGATCAAAATGCATTATGTACATATCTAAAAACAGTCAATTAAAAATGTCAATAATTTTTTAAAGATTTTCGCCCTTGCCGGGCGTGGTGGTGCACATCTTTAATCCCAGCACTCGGGAGGCAGAGGTAGGAGGATTGCCATGAGTTCAAGGCCACACTGAGATGACAGAGTTAATTCCAGGTCAGCCTGGACCAGAGTGAGACCCTACCTTGAAACCCCCCTCCAAAAAAAAAGGATTTTTGCCCTTATTTTTCTTCTTAAAATATCTTTATTTATAAGCAGAGAGAGAGAGAGAGAGAGAGAGGGAGAAAAGAGAACAAGAATGGGCACATCAGGGCATCTTGCCACTGCAAACCAACTCCAGATACAAATGCACTTTGTGGATCTGGCCTTATGTGGGAACTGGGGGATGGAACCTGTGCCTTTAACTGCTGAGACATTTCTCTGGCCCTCCCTTGACTTTTCTTAACCAACATCCTAATGATTCAGAAGCAGATAATGTAGACTATACTGTAAGGAAAAAATGCCTTAGTGTTCTATCAAGGAGCCTGATGACAGAGGTAACTATTTCAGGTCACTGAGGTATGTAACTCTAAATGTTTCAAATGTGTGTCAAGACATAAATAAATAAGTAAATAGAAGATGGCGACCACCTAGCTGCACTGCAAATACCGGGGAAAGAAAGATAGATGCAGATCCTAAGGAGAGAGCTGCCCCATCATACCTCAAAAGGGGCCTGAATGAAACTAAAGAAAATTGGCGAAACAAGCAAGGGTGCTGTTTTTCTGATGAACCGATACCAGCACAAAGGGGAAGGAGACCAACACAGAGAAAAATCAACTCCTACCAAATCAGAGAGTCAGAGCCTCAGAGGCCCCCAACACCTCAGCACTGAAGCAGACCAAAAATGAACCCAACATGGCTCAGGGAAATTTTGCAGAAGAGGGGGCAGAAAGAATGTCAGAGTCACACGTTGGGTCATGATATACAGAGACATTTATCATACCAATAACTGTGGACTAACTCCACAATGCAAGATCCATTTACATCAACAAGGAGGGTCCATTGGGAGGGGGTAGATCATGGATGAACCTAAACAATGGTACCAAACGGCCTGTATTTGCTGAAAAGAAAACTAATAAATTAAATTTAAAAAATAAAAATAAATAAATAAAATATTAAAAAAGAAAAAATAAAAAAAGAAAGAAAGAAAGAAAAGTCCTCATCACTGAATGTGACATCCTGTCTCACCAGAGATAAAGAAGAGCTAGTAATGGTTTACATACTTGTCCAGATGTACAAAGATGCGATTCACGTCCAAAGGAATGTTTCAGTTATCATCCGATAAAATAAAAAAGCTAATGTACAGAGGCTTTACTCTTCTATCTCATACCCACAAGTGCCTGAAGGCACCATTTTCAAATAATAGTGGTAGGAAAAACCAATTTAGGCCCAGGTAATAAACAAGGCCTGGGCACCGAGCCACCAGACTCCAGTGATATTTGTCCAGATATTCATTTCTCAGATCTCACTCTCCCTAAGTTCTAAGAAGGGGTGGGGGTCGAAATGAAGTGGAGGAATGATTGAAAATAAACCAAAAGAGGGTAGTTTTCCACCCATCTTATGAGTTTGCCTTTCAAAAAACTCCTGTTTCAGTTATTCCTATTATGCTAATGGTAAAGTTTCAGAACCATTGATAACATATGCAAAGTAAATCACGGGTTTCTACTTGTAAAACTTTAAAAATGTAATTTTCTAATGGGCTTTATGATTTACATTCAAGATGTTGGACTCATATACAGACACATTTTATTTTTTAACCTGTCATATACTAACCTTATAATCATTCATTTCCCCCCACCATCAGCATAAAACTGCAGCTAAAAGCTCCAAGGGTAACAATTCTGCAGGAAAAGAGTGCCATCTTCAGGAAGGCTGAGTAACTACATGATAAAATGCACAGGAATTATCAAAAATAAAACCCTGTAAGTAACAACTCAACAACTATAGATATTTGTGCGATAGTGTTAGTAGCAGTATATTCTTTAGTGTTGAATTTCTTAAAGTTAAATTAAGAACAAAAACAAAAAAAAATCTTGAAAAGAGTCAGAAATTAGTGAGATAAATCAGACCATTGTCCTATTTTTCACAGAAACCTTTCTAGACTGATAAGAAGTTTTAATAGAAATGAATCCCACAATACCCCACTCCCATAGCACCACAATCCTCAGCAAGGCCAGGCTCCGGCAAAGATAGGGGTAACATTTATGGTATCAAAGCTTTCTGTTCCCTTCGTTCAGAATAGACATCTCCCCTTACTTTAGAACATACATACTCTCATCTGCTCAATAAACATGTTGTGCACATGCTGTGTTCCAGTGCTGTGTTATTTAAACTGCATACAAGCAAGTATATTTCCTGCTCTCTCAACTTTACAGTGACTTCTCCACCACCTTTTTCTACTTCCTTATCCATTCTTCCATATAAACGCTTTAAGCAAAGAACCTCCCCACAGTCCTTCTCACTACAAACAAAACTAACTATATGTGAGTCATTTTCTTATAGTTTCCACATAGCTAGTGACTACCCTATCCCACAACAATTCTTACCTCATTACAGGTAATATGAACACACACCCAAGCATATTTCTTTATTCATTGATTTATTTATTATTTGAGAGAGACAGAAAGAAGGAAAGAGAGAGAATGGGTGCACCAGGGCCTCCATCCACTGGAAACAAACTCCAGACACATTTGCCACCTTGTGCATCTGGCTTACATAAGTCCTAGGGAATCGAACATGGGTCCTTTGGCTTTTCAGGAAGGCACCTTAACCACTAAGCAACCCCTCCAGCCCATTACATATTGACATAAAATTATACAGACTGTATTTTTATACATTATGTATTTTCCTAAATTGTTCATACTGAACAGCTGAATAATAAAGCCACTGGGCTCTTTCTTGGCTTTAAAACCTCAACCTAGACATGAGGTGACTAAGCAACTCTGCCCAGATATTTCTTGGGCTGTGTTGTTGGCTATTCTGCACGTTGGCTTTTTTAAATAAGTTGGTCAGTGGTCCTATTTCTAAGTAAATTTAATTATTAAAAAAAGATACATCAGTAGAAATTAAGAAACAATTTTCCACTTGCTTGAACAAAATACCTGTGGAAGTATATTCATTATGAAGAAATAAGCCAAAAAGAGAAGATAATTTAGTATTTCAAAAAAAGTACAGTTTTTCTTTATATTAATGGCTATCTTTAATTTTTAAATAGGCCCATTATCAGAGTGTTGCAACAGTACCTGAATGTTTTGATCATATTGCTTCTTCTTTTTTCTTTTTTAACTTATTTCAGGTCTCCTGGATCAGAATGGTCTGACCACACATGTATTAAACTGTATATAAGTCTTGGGAATTCATTCACTAAAAAACTAAAACTGTCATAGAAGAAAGGTATTGAACATTACCAATGCCTTATCTGTTGTAAATACTTTACATATGCCATTTCATTTTATAGCCTTGCCAAGTCATTAGGTTGTTTTAGAATGATCCTAATTTAACAGATGATATAAATAAGGCCAAGAGAAATCTCACCAAACACCAGTAAGTGATATTGTTCAGACTCATCTGGGTGTAGAGCATATGTTCTTCTTATGAGAGTAAAAAGCCCATGCTGTACGTGTTGACTGTGAGCTTAATGCAAGTATAGGATACCACTAAGATGACACATAATGATAGAGCAACACACACACACACACACACACACACGTACGTGCACATGCACACATGTGTGTGTGTGTTCATTTATTTATTTTTCTTTTTTCTTCTATTTAAAAATATTCTACCTATCCCTGCTTAAAGCTTTCCATCCCGCTCCATGGGGGGAATACATCCCTGATAATGAAAACTTAAAACAGGGGTAGTCATGAGCCCTAGGGGTATAACATCTGCTGCTGTCTAGCTAAATGTGTATTCTTTGCTTATCAAACTGCCCAGTAAGCACTTCTCTTAATTTTCATACCCTTATATTAATGCTACTCTCACTTTGGGTAGAGAATCTTCTCTTTTCAGATGGCAGTGACCTTGGAATGACTCAGAAGGCATCATGGTACTGGACAGAAGTGACCAGAGTGCTTAGTACTGTAATATCTCTATCACACCTTCCAAGTCGCAGGGTCCATTGTGGAAGAGGTGGTGGAAAGAATGTAAGACCCAAAGGAAGCATAGGACTCCTTACAATGTGCTCTCCATAGACACAAAATGGCCTGGAAATCCATGACCTCACAGTGCCTGACACTACCTACACAAGACCATCATAAGAGAACAAAAAGATCATGACACCAAAATAAAAGAGAGACTGATTGAGATGGGGAGGGGATATGATGGAGAATGGAGTTTCAAAGGAGAAAGTTGGGGGGAGGGAGGGTATTACCATGGAATATTTTTTATAATCATTGAAGTTGTTTATAAAAATTTGAAAAAACAATAAAAATAAAAAATAATAAAAAAGAAACCAAAAAAAAAAAACCTTTCCGTCTCCCATATTCTGCGCCTCTACATTCCACATCATATGTTTTATGTTGTTATTATTTTTGAGACAGATCACACTCTGTCATCCATGTTTGTCTGGAATTCATAGCAATTTCCAGCCTCAGCCTTCTGAAGACTGGAATTCAAGAATTTTAAGCATGAGCTAACATACTTGGCTTAGAAAAAATATTTTAGAAGGACTAGTGGTTACTTAAGGCAGCTTTCTGTTATTTGACTGTTTTTCATTTGTGGAAGGAACATGAGATGCAAAGTTCTGCCATTTAGGGATTGACTATTATTGTACAATGTTTTTATATCATTTATGATGAGCCAGATAAATGCCCCAAAGGTGATTGTTGGGTCACTGTCATATGTAGTTGCATGCTTAGCTTTAGAATGACTGTTTTACCATAAAATGTCAATGAATAAAGAAATGAGAAAATAGTGTTAACATCACAATCTTAAGAGTGAGGATAAGGATAAAATCCATACATTTTTACTGATTGCATAGCCAATCTATTATAATGCACAGGAAAATGACATCTTAAATACATGGAAACAAACAAACTGCAAAACAGAAGTCCATAGTGTGGTAAGATGCTTCATCTGTGGGAGCAGTGGTTTTAGCCAGAAATGTTTTGGCCGCAGTGCTTTGTGGTGACTGTGTACAGAAAAGCGAGTAATTCCCATGTAACTTGTAGAAAAATTGGCTCTACACTTAGTTGGGTCCCAGGAAGCCACAAAGGAAGAGCACTGGGCCTGTACTTGAGAGATGAGGCCACGGGTTTGAATAGCTTCCTAGAAAAGGGAAGCAGGGATTTGAAGGATTAACAAAAACTGAAGGGTTAGTAGGAGTTATCCTGGAAATAAAGAGATGAGAAAGAAGGGGAACATGCAAAAACAATGGACTGAAAATAATGTGGTATGCTCAAGGAATCTATGAGTAATTTGGTAGGTGTGGTAGGTAAGGAAGGTGAGAGTGACAAAAGTCATCCAAATGATAAAACAGGATCTAATTCTTGCAGATGTATAATTTTAAAGGGTGTTCTATAGGATAAAGTCAGAGATTGCAGGTTTGTCTGTCTTGACATCTATTTGTTTTTAGCAATAGTATTTAGGTTATAAAGGATATAAAGGTAAAAATTGGATTTTGAGTACAAAGAGATGACAAGGTGTAGCTAGTGATCATTTAAATTACAGCAGTAACAAATGAAAAAAGGGAAGTTCTGAGAAACTTAACAGAAGCAGAATACAACAATAAGATATGGTAATCGGTTGAATGTGAGAAGAAAGTTGAGGGAAGAATGTAGGATATGATTGCCAATAAACAGAACTAAAGCTCTGTTCCCCACTCTAGAGCAGACAATACTAATCAATAATTACACTCTTTATATCTCTAGACAGCTCTCCCAAGAACCAATACTTATCCATCAGGGTTAAAAAATCATTTGCAATTTGTTTTTGTCTTTTATCTTCCCTGATTTCTGCATTTCTGTACAGCAATGCTATACATAAAAATAGGTGAACTAGGAACTGAAGGGGAAATTTTCTTATCTTAATTTGGTACATATTGAGTGTGAAGCTCATGAGAAATATTCAAATAGAAACACATGATAAGAAAATGGATTTCTGGTGTATACCTCAGAATGGAAATTTTTCAATCAGCGTTATATGGAAACCATGGGAGTCAAGATTACAGTCCATGAGGCCAAGCTGGCAAACAGACACTTTTCTCTAAATTTTTTTGAAGAGATTATAGTCCAATTACTGTTTGTAAAGGATAAAAGAAATAAAGACAAACAAAATCAAACTCTTAGAAACATGGATATTTATGAGATACAAAAGAAGTGACAAAAAAAAAAAAGGCTTTGACAGTAGACTGTGAAAATTTGGAAGAAAACCAAGGTGATTATTTGGAAACAAAAGAAGGAAAGAAGCCAGAAGATAGATTCTGCAGATAAACCTGCAGGGTTAGCACCTACTGACAAGGATTAAGGAGAGGTGGGAGCAGTGGCAACAACAGCTTTTCTTGTTGAATACTCCCACAAAAAGGAAAAAAAAAAACAAAAAAAAAAAACAGAAGAGCTAAGTAGTAAAACCCAAAACTCATGGACAAAATCAACCAAGTAAAAACTGGATATCATGGTATTACAAATCCCTATATTTGATTATTTGAAAGTGTGCCCTCTCCTTGGTATGTGTGCAAGGGAAAACAACGAAGTATCCGTGGACCTGAGAACAGAAGAACTTCAATATAGGCAATACTTTGCAGATCTAAAGGACAAATTAAGAACCACAGTTGAAACTGACAGGGGTGTTGTTTATGTTTTAGCATACCTAAAAAAAACCCAACATGGCTTAGGTAAATTCATGAAAGACAGGGCAGAAAAATTGCTAGAGCCCCAAGTTGGGACATTATGCACAGAGACATTGCCTCTTCCTCATAATTGATGGCTAACCCTACAATGCATGACCCACATTCCCCAATAAGGAGGGTTCCTTTGGAGGGGGGAGGACAAGGAGGACGCTAACGATGGTACCAACATGGCTATTCACACATTGAATATGTACATAACTAATAAAGAAAGAAAAATAAATAAATAAAAACAGATCATGGGCTGTGGGATGGTTCAACAGTTAAAGGCACTTTTTTTTTTTACTTGGAATTCACCATGGAGTCTCAGGGTGGCCTCGAACTCACAGCGATCCTCCCACCTCTGCCTCCCAAGTGCTGGGATTAAAGGCGTGCGCCACCACGCCCAGCTGTAAGTTATACTTTGAATTAGCTTATAAAGTAGGAAGTTTCCATATGGCTTTTATATACCATATTAGTTGTGGTTAGCCCTTTCTCCCTACTCCCACAATCATCCCACTAAAACTTTCTACCACCAGTGTTTCCTATCCTCGACTTTCATATCACATGTGCCCCGCTATTCTCCCTTAAGGCTTCTTCACATAGGTCTTGGCCCTCCTTCTTGATTTTTGGCCTCTAAAGACACTCATTCAACTTAAACACAAATCTTAAAATTCAAACTCTGGCCAATGCAGCATTCGTCTTTCTAGGCTTTATGTTACTTCACTCTTTAATATATTTAAGTTCTATCTATTTTCCTGAAATTTTCCTATCTTTTCAACTGAATAAAATTTCATTGTGTATATGTGTCACATTTTTATTAACCATTTGCAAGTATTTCTGTAATAAAATATGGAGTTCTTAGGGTATATGCCCAGCAGTAGTATAGCTGGGTCATGGGTCATATGCTAGTTAAATTTTTATTTATTGACTTGTAAGGAGGGAGAGAGAGAGAGAAAAGAGACAGAGGGGAACAAAATGGGCATGCCAGGGCTTCTACCCACAGAAAACAAAGTCCAGATGCATTTGCTACTTTGTGCACCTGGCTTTATGTGGGTACTGGGGAATTAAACCCAGGTCCTTAGTTAGGGTTTGCAGGCAAGCACCTTAACCACTAAGCCATCTCTCCAGCCCCAATTCTGAACTTTTTGAGAAAACTCTACATTGATTTGCATTGTGACTACACCAGTTTACATTTCCACCAACACTAATAATACTTCCCCTTTCCCTACATCCTCGTCAGGATTTATTATCATTTCCTTTCTCTCATTCTTTCATGTGTGTGTGTGTGTATATATATACATATGTATATATATATATATATATATATATATATATATATACACACACACACATATATATATATATACATATATATATGGCTTTTTTGAGGTAGGGTCTTACTCTAGCTCAAGCTGACCTAGAATTCACTATGTAGTCTCAGGGTGGCCTCAAACTCATGGTAATCCTCCTACCTCTGCCTCCCAAGTACTGGAATTAAAGGTGTGTGCCACCACTCCCAGCAGATAGCTATTCTGATTAGAGTGCAATGGAATCTCAAAGAAGTTTAATTTTTATTTCCTTGATTGTTAAATGTCTTGAACACTTTTTAAAATATTTAACTATTCATTTATTTTTCTTCCCTTGAGAACTTTTTTCAGTTCCATAGCCCATTTTCAACTGGGTTAGCTGATTTCTTTATGTTTAGTTTTTTAAAATTTATTGTATAGTCTGGATATTAATGTTCTATGAGAAGTATAGCCAAAGATTTCCTCTCATTTGATAGGCTGTCTCTTCACTTGAATGACAATTTCCTTTGCTGTACAGTAGCTTTTTAATTTCATGGGGTCCCATTTGTCCACTGCTGACATTATTTTCTGAGTTACTGGAGTCTTATTTGGAAAATCCTTACCTATGCCTATATCTTGTAGTGTACTCCCTACATTTCCCTCTAGCAGTTTCAGAGATTCAGATCTTATTTTGAGATCCTTGATTCATTTGGGAGTTGATCTTTGTGCAGAGTTAGAGAGAAGAATTTATGTAGAAATTCAGTTTTTTTTCCAGCACCATTTGTTGAAGATACATTATTTTCTGTAATGCATATTTTTGTTATCTGTGGTGGTTTAAATGTAAAATTTCTCCCATAGCTTTGTTATATTGGTATGTTGTGTTCTAATTTTAGTTCAATTCTAGGAATTATTGTTATTTCCTTCTTGTTTTCTTCATTAGCTCATTCATCATTCCAATAGTGTTGTTTAATTTCCATGAGTTTTTGTATTTTTGTAGTTTCTCCTGCTGTTAATTTATAGCTTTGTCTAATTGTGGTTAGATGAAATACAGAGTAATTATTTCAATTTCCTGTATTTGTTGAGACTTGCTTTGTGTCTTAATATGTGATCTATTTTAGAAAATGATCCATGTTCTGCTGAGAAGAATGTGTCTTCTGTAGTGTTCAGGTAGAATATTCTTTATTTTTTGTTAAGTCCATTAGATCTATGATGCCATTTAACTTCAGTGTTTCTTTTTTATGTTAATTTAATTTTTGGTCTGGATGACCAATTGGTGGGAGAGAGGTATTAAAAATGCCTACTATTGCTCTGTTGGGATTAATCTGTAACATTATATTTAGTAAGATTTGTTTTATGAAATAGGGTGCACTTGTGTTCAGTGCATATACATTGAGAATTGTAATATCCTCTGCAGGGTCTGTTCCATGAATCAGTATGAAGCAACTTTCTTTATCCTTCATAACTTGCTTTGGTTTAAAATATATTTTGTCAGATATTACAATAGTGACACCAGCTTGCCTTCTGTTTCCATTTGCTTAGATCATTTTTTTTCTTCCTTTCACCCTAAGGGAGTATCTAGCTTTCATTGTAAAGGTGTGCTTCTTGAAGTCAGCAAAATGATGGATTCTAATCTAATCTTCTAGTCTGAGGTTTTGTTTGGGGAATTGAGACCATTAATATTCAGTTATTATTAAAAGGTGTACATTGACTCATGCTATTTTGGTGATTTTGTAATGTTGAGTGTTTTCTTAAGCACTTGTTTGTTTTAAAAAGTGTCACAGCATCACTTATTTATTTTTTTCATGTAGCCTCTTTTTTATGATTATCCTCTTTTTTGTTTGAACTATTCCTCCTAGTATCCTCTGTAGACCTGACTTAGTGGTCATAAATTCTTTTAGTCTATTTTGTCATGGAAAAGCTTTATTTTTCCTTCAATTGTAACTTATTTTTCTTTGTAGAGTAGTCTAGGTTGGCAGCTGTAGCTTTTCAGAACTCCAAAGACATCATTCCAAGTCTTCTGGCTTTTAAAGTTTTTACTGAAAATTCAGCTATTACTTTGAAAGGTTGCCTTTTATATATGACTCAGTCCTTCTCCTTCTCTCTCTCTCTCTCTCTCTCTCTCTCTCTCTCTCTTAACTTTCAATGTGTGTTCTTTGTTCTGCATAATTAATGTTGTAGCTATAATATGATGTGGAAAGCATAGTTTCTTCTTAAGACCTGGATAGGCATCTTTCTCTAGATTTGGCAACTTTTTCTCCTGTTACTTTATTAAAAATATTTTATATTTGCTCTATTCATGGTGTCCCAAAAATCAAGATTCTCCATTAACATTTTTCCTTTTAATCATTGAGTGTATGAACCAATTCCTCTACCTTATCAAGCCATGATGTTTTACCATCCATATGACCCATTCTTGTGATAAGTTCTTTTGTTGTTTGACAGAATACTCTGAGAAAAACAATTGCCATATTTATCAGAAGCAGCTGTGATCACACATGAGAGACTCTCCAGTTTGAATCTGTTCATGTTCCCCCATAAAGGAGAATAGTAAAGCCATCAAGAAAATCAAAGGAGTGATTATGGTCAAATCAGAACAGTGGCTACTTTGAAGAAAGGGAAGAGACTGCTTTGGGAACATGATAGTAACTGTGGCTGGCTGGCAACATTCCATTTTGTTGTCATCCCCATGGGGATTGTGGGTCATGAATTATGGGGCAGCAGTCAGTTATGGGGAAGAGGCAATGTTTCGGTGCAAAATGTCCCAACTTGTGGCTCTAACGGTATTTCTGCCTCCTGTTCTGCAAGATTGTCTGAGCCATGCTGGGAACATTGTAAGTCTACTTTAGGGATGGGCACTTAGGAGCATCTAGATGTCTGATTTGGTAGGTGATCAGTGTCCTCAGTATCTTCCTCCATCACCCTTGTGCTGATATCAGCTTAACTGAGACAGCAGCATTCTTGCTCATTTCCCCAACTCCTCTGTGGTTTCAGTTGGGGCCAGGGTGGAGTTTGCTGGGTCATTTATCTCCTCAAGTCCAGTTTCCATCTGAAAAAGAGAAGCAGATTCCCCAATGGAGAGTGAAGTCAGTACCAGTTAAATAGGATAACCATTATTAATTTAGAGATAATAATAAGGGTTTAGACACTTTTATGGTCTAAGGTTAGCTGGAGCTTGACAATGGAAAGCAGAATCATTATCTGGATATGATTCTGACTTGTTTCCCAATTTCAGATATGGTTACCTTTCCACTGAGTGGATATATTAGCCAATCAAAGAGCAGTTGTTTATCCACCATGGCTGTGTGCCACTACCACACTTGTGTGAGCATCATGTCAGGTTGTTTGCTTCTGAGTTACTTAGACTTTGAGTTGTTTGGACAGATGTTGGCCACTTTCCCCTGGTAGCTCATGTAGCGCCTTCCAGCACTAGATCAGCTAGTTATCTGAGGACTGGCTCTCCTCTGGATTCCAATCAGGTCTCTCCATGGTCCAGCCAACAGTGATTGGTGTCTTCAACAGTAGGGTCTTACCATTAACCTCTGGTGGGTAATCAAGTGCTCTGACAGAAGTCTGTCTTGTTTGTTTTGGGAGATCTAGTAGATCTCTCTGATCAACAGCTCACTGTGGATGTAGACAGGGAGTTACAGGCCAGGGCCAAGGGAAAAGAATAAAGAAAAAGACAGAGAAGAAACAGAAACAGGAGAAATTTGAGGTTAGATTTCCTCTCACTCTCTCTAGGTCCCTTGAATTCAGGTGCTCCCTCTAAGGTTTGCTTGAAGATTCCACTTTTTAGTCTGATTTCCGGGATATATTATTCTATGGTACCAGTTCAATTTGTGTTCTGATTTTGTGACCCCTCCCCACCCTTCCCCTTCCCCAACATCTGCCCTCCCTATTGTTCAAGCCTCAAGATGCTATTCAGTTATGTCAGCAACTTAGGCTGATCCAGGTTAGGAACTACAGATTAGTGAGATCATGTGGTGATTCTGTTTCTGTGATTGTGTGAGTTCACTTAAAATGATCTGTTCCATGTTCAACCATTTTTCTATAAACTTCAATGTGTCATTTTTCCTTACTGCTGTGTAGAATTCCATCATGTAGATATACCACATCTTGGTTATCCATTCATCCAATGATGGGCACCTGGGTTGATTTCAGTTTTTAGCTATTATGAATTGAGCAGCTATAAACATGGTTGAGCAAATATCTCTAAACTGAGATGTGGAGCTTTTAGGGTAAATGTCCAGTACGGGAATAACAGGGTCTGCTGGTAATTCTATATACATCCTTTTTAGGAGTCTCCAAATTGATTTCCACAGTCGTTGTACCAGCTTACATTCCCACCAACAGTGAATGAGGGTTCCTATTTCTCCATAGTCTTGCCAACACTGGTTTTCATTTGATTTTTTTAATGTTGGCTATCCTTACTGGGGTAAGGTAGAATCTCATAGTTGTTTTAATTTGCATTTCCTTAGGGATTAAGGATGTTGAACATTGTCTTAAGTGTGTGTTAGCCATTTGTAATTCTTTCTCTGATAACTCCCTATTTAGTTCTCTGCCCCACTTTTAGAGTGGGTTGTTTGATTTTTTATTGTTTAATTTTTTGAGTTCTACGTGGATTCTAGATATTGGGCTTCTGTCAGTGTTATAGCTGGCAATGATTTTCTACCATTCAGTGGGTAATCTATTAGCTCTGCTTAACGTATGTTTGTCCGTGCAAAAGCGTTTTAGCTTCATGAGATCCCATTGATTGTGTGTTTAATTTCCTTGGCTGCTAGAGTTTCATTCAGGAAGTTTTTTCCCAGTCCTATAAGATGAAGCATGCTTCCTATTTTTTCTTCCAGTATTTGAAGTGTTTCAGGTCTTACATTGAGGTCTTCAATCCAATTGGACTTTATTTTTGTGTATGGGGAAATGAGTGGGTCTAATTTCATTTTTCTACATACAATCATCCAATTTTTCCAACACCATTTGTTGAAGATACTGTTTTTTCTCCAGCCTACACTATCGGCACCTTTGTCAAAGATCAAGTAGCTGATGCTGCTTTCCCTAAAGTCTGGGTCTTCAGTTCTGTTCCATTGGTCTATATTTTTATTTTTATTCCAGTACCATGGTATTTTTGTCACTATAGCTTTGTAATATAGCTTTAGATCAGATATGGTGATACCACCAGAAGTATTTCTTTTGCTGAGGATATGTTTGAATATCCAAGGCCTTCTGCCATTCCATATGAATTTTGAGATCATTTTTTCAGCCTCAGTGAAGAATGATGCTGGTATTTTTATTGAATTGCATTAAATCTGTATATTGTTTTTGGTATAATTGCCATTTTCACAATATTAATTCTACATATCCAGGAACATGGGATATCCTTCCATCTTCTTAAGTCCTTTTCTATTTCCTTCTTGAGTGATTTTATGCTTTCATTATGAAGTTCCTTCAGATATTTTGTTAGTGTTATTCCAAGGTATTCAATTTTTTGTTGTTGTTATTAAAAATGGGACACTCTCACTGATTTCTTTCTCTGTATATATGTCCTTTGCACATAGAAAAGCTACTGATTTTTGTGCATTGATTTTGTATCCCGCCATTTTGCTGAAGGAATTTCTCACCTTTAGAAATTTTGGGATGCAGACTTTTGGGTCACTTACATATAGGAACATGTCATCTTCAAATAGGGCTAACTGGACTTCTTCCTTTCCAATTTGAATCCCTTTTATTTCTTTCTCCTGTCTTATTGCTTGGGCTTGTACTTGTAGTATTATGTGGAAGAGCACTGGTGAGAGTGGGTAGCCCTGTCTTATACCCAATCTCAGTGGGAACTCCTTGAGTTTTCCCCATTAAGAATTATTTGGGCTTTAGGAACTTTATATACATATCCTTTATTGTGTTGTGATATAAAACCTCCATGCCTATTCTTTCCAGTGTTTTGATCATGAAATGATGTTTTTTCAAAGGCCTTCTCTGCATCAGTTGAGATGATCATGTGGTTCTTATGGTTCAGTTTATTTATGTGGTGGATTACATTGACCAATTTCTGTATGTTAAACCATCCATGCATCCCTGGGATAAAATCTATTTGATCAAGGTAGATAATGCTTTTGATGTGTTGTTGGATTTGTTTTGCAAGGGTGTTTTTCAGGATCTTTGCATCTAAGTTTATTAGGGATATAGGCCTATAATTTTTTTTCATTGCATCTATTTCTGGTTTTGGTATTAGGGTGATACTAGCTTTATAAAAGGAGTCAGGAAGGATTACCTGGTCTCCAATTATACAAAATAGTTTGAGAAAAATTGGTTTCAGTTATTCTATGAAGTTTTGATAGAATTCAGCTGAGAAGCCATCTGGTCCTGGACTTTTCTTTTTGGGGATGTTTTTGATTACCTTTTCAATATCAATGTGTGTGGTAGGTTTGTTTAGAAGATTAATCTGCTCTGAGTTTAGTTTGGGTATGTGGTATGTGTCTAGGAATTCATCCATTTCTTCCATATCATTTAATTTTGTGGAGTAGGGTTTTTGGAAGTGTGCCCTGATGATTCTTCCAATTTCATTGCTGTCTTTAATGATCTCTCCTTTTTCATTTCTGATTTTGTTAATTTGAGACTTCTCTTTTTTATGCTTGATTACTTTTGCCAGAGGCTTGTCAATGTTATTTAATTATTCAAAGAACCAGCTCTTCATTTCATTGATTTTTTAAATGGTTTCCTAGTTTCCAATTCATTAATTTCTGCTCTAATACTGATTATTTTTTCCATCTGGAGCTCTTTAGGTTGGATATTTCTTGTTTTATTTTCAGTGCCTTTAGGTGGACAGTCAGGTTATTGATTTGTGATCTGTCTTTGTAATGAAGGCATTTAGGGCTATGTATTTTCGCCTTATGAGTACCTTCATTCAGTCCCATACATTTTGGTAGGTTGTGTTTTCAATATCATTCAAATCTAAGGATTTTATAATTTACTTTTTGATTTTTCCATGACCCATTCATTGTTTAAAAGTGTGTTGTTTAGCCTCCAGGAGTTGGTAGAGTTCTTGATGTGTCTCTTTAAAGCATTGTGATCTGACATAGTGCTGTAAGTTACTTCTGTTTTCCTGACTTTATGAAAGCATGATTTATGGCCTAATATATGGTCAATTTTGGAGATGGTTCTGTGGGCTGCTGAGAAGAAATTATGTAGAGTTGGAGTGGAAAGTTCTGTAGATATCCATTAGGCCTAGTTGATTTATGATACTGTTGAGCTCTATTACTTTCCTGTTGATTTTCTTTTTTTCTTTTTCTTTCTTTTTTTTTTCTCGAGGTAGGGTCTCACTGTAGCCCAGGCTGACCTGGAATTCACTATGGAGTCTAAGGGTGGCCTTGAACTCACAGCAATCCTCCTACCTCTGCCTCCTGAGTGCTGGAAAGCCTGGCTTTCCTGTTGATTTTCTGCTTGGATAATCTGTCTGTTGATGACAGTGGAAAATTGAAGTCTCCAACTGTGATGGTGTTGGTGTTTATTTCTATTTAACTGTTGAGTAGATTTTGTTTTATAAACTGTGGTGCACCTGTGTTTGGGGCATATATATTTATGATTGTGATGTGCTCATGTTGGATCATTCCCTTGATGAGTAAGAAGTGACCTTGTTTGTTGGTTTTTTTTTTTTAAATTTTTAATTTATTTATTTGAGAGCAACAGACACAGAGAGAAAGACAGATAGAGGGAGAGAGAGAGAATGGGCGCACCAGGGCTTCCAGCCTCTGCAAACGAACTCCAGATGCGTGCGCCCCCTTGTGCATCTGGCTAACGTGGGACCTGGGGAATCGAGCCTCGAACCGGGGTCCTTAGGCTTCACAGGCAAGTGCTTAACTGCTAAGCCATCTCTCCAGCCCTGTTTGTTGTTTTTGATTACATTTGGTTTGAGGTCTATTTTATGAGATATTAATATAGCAACATCTGCTTGTTTTTTATTTCCATTTGTTTGGAAAATCATTTTCTGACCTTTCACCCTGAGGAGGTGTCTACCTTTAGTGGTGAGGAGGGTTTTCTGAAGTCAGCAGATAGAAGGTTCCAGTCTTTTGATCCATTCTGATAACCTGTGTCTTTTTATGGGTAAGACCATTAATATTTAAGATTATTACTGTGAGGTTTGAATTAATCCCTGCCATGATGGGATGTTTTGTGGGTTTGGGTGCTTACTTGTGTTATGTACTGTTTTGATCCTGGTCTATTTTGGTTATTGTGATCTTCCTGTTGGCTCTTGAGATTGGTTGTTTGACTGTTCTGTGTGGAGTATTCCCTCAAGTATTCTCTGTAGGTTTGGCTTTGTGTTCATATACTTATGACTTTTTTCAAGGAAAGTTTTTCTTTTACCATCTATTACGAGGGATACTTTTGCTGGGTAAAGTAGCTTAGGTTGGAAGCCATAGTTTTTTAGACTTTGAAGTGTTCCATTCAAGGCCCTTCTGGCTTTCAGGGTTTCCATTGAGAAATCTGATGTTATTCTATTGGGATGGCCATTGTGTGTTGTGAATTGCTTCTCTCTTACTGCTTTTAATACTCTCTCTTTGTTTTCCTTGTTAAGGGTTTTAGCTATTATGTATCTTGGAGAGTTTCTTCTTTGGTCCTGTCTATTTGGTGTTCTGTGGGCTTCTTATATCTGGATGGGACTCTGTTTTGCAAGATTCAGAAATTTTTCTTCAATAATTTTGTTGAGCATGAATTTCCACTCCTTCTGGTATACCCATGATCCCAGATGTTTGGTCATTTTAGAATGTCCCACAATTCCCTCATATTCTGTTCACTTGATTTTTTTTAATTTTTAATTTTTTATATTTAACAACTTCCATGATTGTAAGCAATATTCCATGGTAATTCCCTCCCTCCCCCCTCCACTTTCCCCTTTGAAACTCCACTCTCCATCATATCCTCTACACATCTCAATCAGTCTCTCTCTTATTTTGATGTCATCATCATCTTTTCTTCCTACTATGATGGTTTTGTGTAGGTATTGTCAGGCACTGTGAGGTCATGGGTATCCAGGCCATTTTGTGTCTGGAGGAGCACATTGTATGGAGTCCTACCCTTCCTTCAGCTCTTACATTCTTCCCACCACCTCTTCCACAATGGACCCTAAGCCTTGGATGGTGTGATAGAGATATTGCAGTGTTGAGCACTCCTCTGTCACTTCTTCTCAGCACCGTAATGCCTTCTGAGTCACTCCAACGTCATTGCCATCTAAAAAGAGAAAGTTCTCTAATGAAAAACTGAGAGTAGCATTAATATATGGGTCTGAACATTAAGAGAAGTGTTTACTGGGCAGTTTGATGAGCACAGTATATACATTTATCCAGACAGCAGCAGATGTTTCACCCCTAGGGCTCATGACTACATCTATTGTTTGTTTTCAGTATCAGGGATGTATTATCTGCCATGGAGTGGGCTTCTAGTCAAATTAGAGGGCAGCTGGTTTCCCCATAAAATATTTGCCATTATTGTACATGTTGGCTCATTTGGCCTATTTGGCCAAATATAGGGCTTACAGTGTCCACTGAGGAGTCTCTTCACTGCTGATTTCTCTCTCTGCCATTGAGCTGCATGCAGTGTGGCTTTTTCCAGCTTTATGTCAGTTGGCCTACAGGGAGGAGGTTTTCAGCTCAGTTCCAGCAGGATTTCTCAATGATCTTGCTATCCAAATGTGTGCTGTCTTCAGCAATAGGGTCTTACCATCTCTTCCTGGTGGGAAACCAAGAGCCTCAGCAATGGCTTGTAATGTTTTGGGGGCATCAGGGACCTCCCTGGCCAACAACTAACTGGAAGGTATCCCATCCCTGGCACTGAAAATTTTCTAGTAACAATCTATGGCTCCTGAGTGTTCCATTGTCCAAAAATGTAGGTTTCCATATGATTTATTTATATCCTCTTAGATTTTGATTAGCATTCCTCCATCTTAACTTTACTCAATCTCTTCCCCTGACAACCCCATTAGTCTATTCTTCTATTTATATGTACACAATACCATCCTATTAAGTCCCCCTCTCCCTTCCTTTCTATTGCCTTTATATCTCCTTTGTAGCTTACTAGCCTCTGCTACTGAGTTTTCTTCCTACTCACACGGAAGTCCAATAATCTATAACTAGGATCCAATATGAGAGAAACATACAATGTTTGGCTTTCTGAGTCTGAGTTACCTCACTTAGTATAATCCCTTCCAGATCCATCCATTTTCCTGCAAATTTCATAACTTTATTTTTCTTTACCGCTGTGTAGAACTTCATTGTGTAAATGTGTCATATCTTCATTATCTAATCATCAGTTGAGGGATATATAGGCTGGTTCCATTTCCTAGCTATTGTGAATAGAGTGGCAATAAACATGGTTGAGCAAGTATCTTTAAAGTAGTGAGATGAGTCCTTAGGATATATGCCTAGGAGTGCTATAGCTGGGTCATATGATAAATCTATTTTTAGCTGTCTCAGGAACCTCCACACTGATTTCCACAGTGGCTGGACCAGATTACATTCCCCCCCAACAGTATAGAAGGGTTCCTATTTTTCTGTATCCTCACCAGTATTTATGGTCATTTGTTTTCATGATGGAAGCCAGTCTGACAGGAGTGAGATGCAATCTCAACATAGTTTTAATCTGCATTTCCCTGATGACTAGGGATGTAGAATGATTTTTTTTAGATGTTTATATGCCATCCATATTTCTTCTTTGAGAACTCTCTATTTAGTTCCATAGTCCATTTTTAATTGGGTTGTTTGATTTCTTATTACTTGATTTTTTGAGCTCTTTGTGTATCCGAGATATTAATCCTCTATCAGATGTATAGCTGGCAAAGATTTTCTCCCATTCTTTAGGTGGCCTCTTTGCTTTATTCACAGTGTCCTTTGCTCTACAAAAGCTTTGTAATTTTATGAGGTCCCAGTGGTTAGTCTGTGGCTTCATTGCCTGAGCAATTAAGGTTATATTCAGAAAGTCTTTGCCAAGACCAATATGTTGAAGTGTTTCCCCTACTTTTACCTCTAGCAGTTTCAGAGCTTCAGGTCTGATAATAAGGTCTTTGATCCTTTTGGATTTAATTCTTGTGCATGGAGAGAGATAAGGACCTATTTTCATCCTTCTACAGATACATATCCAGTTTTCCCAGCACAATTTGCTGAAGAAGCTGTCTTTTCTCCAATAAGTATTTTTTGTCAAATATCAAGTGGCTATAGCTACCCAGGCTTACATCTGGGTCCTCTATTCTGTTCCATTGATTTACATGTTTGTTTTTGTGCAAGTACCATGCTGTTTATATTACTATGGCTCTGTAGTATAGGTTAAAATCAAGTATGGTGATACCACCAGCCTTATTTTTGTTGCTCAAAATTGTTCTGGACATTCAAGACTTTTTTTGCTTGCAAATGAATTTTTGGATTGTTTTCTACTATTTCCATAAAGAATGCCATTGGAATTTTGATGGGGTTTGCATTAAATGTTTATATTGCTTTTGGTATATTGCCATTTTCACAATATTGATTCTTCCCATCCGAGAACAAGGGAGGTTTTTCCATTTCCTAGTGTCTTCTGCAATTTCTCACTTGAGTGTTTTAAAATTTGCATTGTAGAGATCCTTCACTTCCTTAATTAGGCTTGTTCCCAGTCACTTTTTTAATGCATTTATGAATGGGAGTGATTATCTGATTTCATACCCTGTGTGTTTGTTGTTAGCATATAGGAAAGCTACTGATTTCTGTGTGCTTATTTTGTATCCTGCTACATGGATATAGATGTTTACCAGCTCTAACTGTTTGCTGGTAAAGTCTTTAGGGTCCTTTATGTACAGAATCATGTCATCTGCAAATAATAATAACTTGACCTCTGCCTTTCCAATTTCTATCCCTTTTATGTGTGTTTCTTGCCTTATTGCTATGGCTAAGTCTTCCAGTACTATGTTAAGTAAAAGTGGGGATAGTGGACACCCTTGTCTTGTTCCTGATTTTAGTGGTAAAGCTTCCAGTTTATCTTCACTTAGTAATATGTTGGCTATAGGCTTGTCATAAATAGCCTTTATTATGTTGAGATATGTTCCTTCTATTCCCAGTCTCTATAGGACTTTTATCATGAAGGGATGTTGGATTTTGTCAAATGCTTTTTCTGCATCTAATGAGATGATCATGTTATTTTTGTCCTTCAGCCCATTTATACAATGTATTACATTTATTCATTTGTATATGTTGAAACATCCCTACATCTCTGGGATAAAGCCTGCTTGGTCAAGGTGAATGGTCTTTCTGATATATTCTTGTATTCTGTTTGCTAATATTTTGTTTAGAATTTTTGCATCTACGTTCATGAGGGAGAGTGGTCTATAACTTTCTTTTTTTGTTCTATCTTTGCCTGGTTTTGGCATCAGGGTGATGCTGGCCTCGTAGAAGGGGTTTGGTAGGATTCCTTCTTTTTCTATTTTATGGAAAAGTTTAAGAAGCATTGGTGTTAGTTCTTCCATGAAGGTCTAGTAAAATTCACTCACTTGATTTTTTGAACTTAGTCAAGTTTTTGGCCTTCCAGTCAATTTCTTCTGCCCTGTCTTCCAGATCAGAGGTTCTGTCTTCCACATGAGTAGCTCTGTTGGTGAGTGGTTCTAGAGAAGTTTTCATAAATTCTATTTGATTTTTGTTTTCTGTTGTGATGTTTTGTATAGTGTCCATCTCTTTTTTGAGGTATGATTTCAAATCAAATGCTGATTTTCTTGATGCTTCTTGTAGTTCATTCCTGCATTTGATCAAGCTTAGTCAGTGGGTTGTTGAGGTCTTCCATTACTTGACTTACCTTCAGTTTATTCATATCTCTTTGGAGGGTTCTAACATTTTCTTCCATCAAATTAAGCCTAGTTTCAAAAGCAGAATGCTCTAGGAAATGATTCTGTTCAATTTCATTGATATAATTGTTGGTTCTTTGATAGTTTGCTTCAAGATCAGTGATTTTTTGTTTTTGGCTTTTCAAGGAAGGGTTTCACTGTAGCTCAGGCTGACCTGAAATGCACTATGTAGCCTCAGGGTGGCCTGGAACTCATGGTGATCCTCCTACCTCTGCCTCCTTAGTGCTGGGATTAAAGGCATGTGCCACCACAAACAGCTCTGATTTTTTTTTTTTTTTTAACTAGGGTCTCATTGGTTGTTGTGTTTTCATTTTGGGAATGAATTTCTGTTGATTTCTCTATGATTTCATTGGAGGCTTCTGTAGTAGGACTAGGCATTCGTGGTGGCGATCTCTCAGTTTTCTGACTTTCGTTGGCTGTTTTTGCATTGTTGTCTACCCATTTTAGGAAGACTGTATTTTATTGAAGAGGAAGCAAGTGTGTGTACTTTTGTCCATTCACCCTCTGAGATGAACAGGGATGTTGGTACTTAGTCTTCAGTCAAGATACCAGAGCAAAAGGCCTGATTCCACAGCTCACACAGGAGTTAGGCCTCCCCAAGCAGGGCACAATGGGACCTACCAGGACCAATGGACTAGGAAGAGTAAGGGAACAGGTTTCTGGCTTACTTCATGCTGAGCCCTCCAGGACAAGGGCCAGTACAGGCAACCTAGATTGGGGAGGTGGGAGGAGTCCACACTGACCAGGCAGGGAACTCAGACCTGGGCTGTGGGAGGGGGTAGAAATTGGTCCAGCCTACTCACTCCAGGCTGCTGTGCCCACCCTCACACTGACCATGCAGGGAACTCCTGATTCCATAATTTTAAGCATTTTAATCTCTTATCTTAACTAAATAAAGACTTATGGACAGAAAACATAACTTGGAGAAGAGAGAAACTTTCGTCTTTATTTCTGGTTTCTATGTTCAGTTCTACATGTAAGTACAGATGCACAGAAAGTAAATACAATATGATTTAGGAGTTAGTAAATGAAGTCTTAAAATATAAAATAAAATTTAAAAAAATAAAGAATCCTACAAAAGAATCCTACAAAACATTCTGATTTAAGGGATAGGCAGAGAAGTAGTGACTATTAATTCCATCTGAACTAGATAGGACAGAGAGATAAGAAAATAAATTCAGTGAGAGTGGTACCAAATATTCAGAAAAGAGCTGAATAGGAAATCCCCATGTGGTTAACCTAATAAGATTCACAAAAATGGCTGTCAAGGATACCTTATTCATTTTTGTTTCCTGATTGGGTAGGAAACGGTAACACATAATCAGAATGCAATAAATGTAAAGTTCTACGTTGTATCCGTGCTATACAAAGAATATAGAAGAAGGAAAATGGAAGAAAGGGAAGGAAATCACTTTCTTACCTCAGTTGGCAAACAGTATCCAAGCCTCTTCATGCCAGTCTCACTGAGCATATAAAACAAGGCACATGGAAGAAGTTTCCCTCAACACTCAGAATGCTCAATGTAAAAATTCAAGTTTCTCTGGCTCTTGGTTATGTAGGACTTCTAACTCCTTGAGAACTTCCTCCCTGCCCCACACAACCATGTCAAGCACATTTAAAACCTAGGATGTGCCTGGTAGGGTGCCACTGGGGCAGGAGAGTAAGAGTGAGAGAAAGAGGCATCATGAAAGGAACCAATGGAAGAGGAAGACTGAAAGCCTTCACTGTAGGGACACAGCATGCACCAGAGAACCAAGATAGTGACACCCACATGGGAAACTATAATGGCAGCACTCGTATAAAGGTGGCTATGATAATGCTAGTAAAGACAGAGATATCCATAGGCCTGCTCCAGCTCCTCAATGCATTAAACCCCTGAGTCCCCCAGCACCACCACACCTCCAGACTTTCCCACAGTGCCAGTATCTGCTCACCTATCTCCATTCTCTTCCTTTCTTCTTTCTTTCTTTTCACCTTTCAGAGTCACGCTGGAACAAAAGAATGACTTTTTCAGACATGATAGGCTCAGGTGAGGGAACTGGGACAATAGCAATGGTAGCTCCTACCCATCCCTGCTAGCACATGAGGTAATTCCTGAGATCCACCCCTGCTTGGGGCACCAGCTAAGAGGATAGATGTGGTAGGAAGGCCACATCACACACAGGTTCACAGTTCCCTCCAGTTTTGCATGATGATCCCAGCATGTACCTCCAGGCTCACCTCTGTCTTACAAACCAACCACTGATGGGTTCAGGGGTTTGAAGTCTGGGGTCCAGAGGTCAAACAGTGAGATGAAAGCTTCAATACAACTGGCAGAAAGGGAAACCAAAATGAATGCTCTCCAGAGGCTAACTGTCTGAGCCCATCTCAGAAACAAGCAGTACAGGTTGGGCCCCTGTGAGGATCCCTGGCCATGTGCTTTCTTACCATCATGTTTTGTTCACTTCTGTGCTTTATTGACTTACTTTTCCACTTAGTCTATCCTAGCTGCTGTTGAGTTCTTCCTATTCATTTACTGTGGGCAGTCTCATCATACCTGAGGGTATAAATGTAGTTCTTCAGACAATAGAACATAAAATCTGAAGAAATAAAGCCCACACCCAATTTTTACTTTTAACTTGATCTGATGGCAATTTAAAACCAAAATAAAATAAAGCAAGAACCACTAATACAAGCAAGCTTCTTCTCCAAGTCTCCTAACCTAATGATTTGAAATATTTCTATTTATTTACTTTGAGACATATAGAAGGCAGACTGTATTCCATCAAGATAAAGGAAATAACCTCAGAGATGTTTGTAGCAGGGGCTTGGTCCTTGTTACTGGGACAAAACACTCAACCAAAAGTGGCTTAAAGGATGAAAGGATTTATTTTAGGATTATAGTTTTCAGGAGAAGTTTCATCATGTGGAGGAAGCACGACACCAGCACACATACCACAGTAGAAAGAGAGAGCAACAAGAGAGCTAACTCTCAACATCCAGTGGGTTGAACTATTAGCCTCAAGCTCTGCCCCCACCAACCCCAACTCCAGCAAGGCTCCAACTTTCTAAAGTCTCTCCCAACTGTGGACCAAGTAGGAAACTTAACCAAAAACACCTGAGGCTATGGAATACATTAAACACCACCATAGCTTTCAATATTGCAGAACTTAGTAACAAGAGAGAAACAACTGAAGTAATAGGCTCAAAGCCTCACTGCAGAAGGAGTAGTAAGCAAAGAATGGTTGGGGATCTGAACCAGTGTTTCTTAGGGTAGTGTGATGGGAAAGAGGGTGTCCCAACCCATTAGCTCTCCTTGAGTACTCCGAGACATGATGAAGGGGATGTTTGCTTCATTCCAAAGACCCTCTGTCCTTGTCTATCACCTCAGGATTACTATGAAAATCTTGTCTTCACTTCCCTTGGACTCTCCACTATAATGCATCCTCAAGAGTTGGAATAAGATTTATCCTCAGATACTAAAGGAAAAGAGGCTAATATTTTGCTATAGCACATTCTGGCCTCATTCCAAGTAGGTGACAGGGAAAACTGGCCAAAAGATGGAAAAGTACATCACCATCATGCAGCTGTAACTATTTTGGAGGAATCAAGAAAAATAATCTTAAGTGTCTTTTAGTCAGGCTTCTGTGGCCCTCTGCTGGGATAGATGGCAATTTTGTCCGAATACATAGATTGTTCCAAATGAAAATAGAAAGAGGACAAATCCAGAAAGCTTAAGCACAAGAGATAAAATGTAAAGAACTTACAGATGGTATATATGTGATAAAGTTTACTATAACTAAAGGTTAATAAATTATTCCTATGGTCAGATTTGCTAGATAATTATGTCCTCAATCTGCTCCAGACATTAGGAGGAAACTACAAAAGAAGGAAAGATATACCAAGTTAACTTTTGTTTTTTTTTTTTTTTTTTGGTTTTTCGAGGTAGGGTCTCACTCTGGTCCAGGCTGACCTGAAATTAACTCTGTAGTCTCAGGGTGGCCTTGAACTCATGGCGATCCTCCTACCTCTGCCTCCCGAGTGCTAGGATTAAAGGCATGCGCCACCACGCCCAGCCCAAGTTAACTTTTAAATTTGATTTTGGCAGGCTTTAACAACAAAAATAAAATATAAACAATACAGAAGACACATGGGAGAGGATTATATGCACAAGAAAGTGGCAAATTAATAACCTTAACTCTTGGAATAATATATTTCCCAGGAAAATAACAACCTATTACCTCAGAGAAATCTCTGGCTGAAGAAAAAGGAGCTTAAAAGGGAAATGTTTATCACAGCCATGAGAAAGCAGAGACTGCGAAAGAACTGGCCTCAGCAAGGTGCTGAGGAACAGCATCTTGCGTCCTCTGCCAAGAGGGAAGCCACTGTAGAAGACAATGTCTCACCCTCTGAAGGAAGGACGGGTCTTCAGTTCCAATGAGGGCTTCCCTTAAAGATCAGTACTACCCAAAATTCCCTCGTAAAAGCACCACTGAAGCAACATCACATAATGATTAGACACTTAGGGTGACTCTTAACATGACTGGCATGAAGGTGTTAGTTTTCTTTGCAATACTGTAGCTTCTTCTTGTGCTTTAATCAGTAATGAAGGACCCTTTACTAAATAAAATTAATTAGTAACTAAAGATAATGGAAATGCTCCAAAGCCAAAGGAATTATTATTATCAATCCCAGCCTTGGGAATTACCCTGTGCATGGCCCAATAACATTGGAAGTTCTCACTTAAAATTTCCAAAATTTCTAAATGTCAGCTAAAATTTGTACTATGAATATCTAAGAATCCTATAAACCACAGCAACTAAAACAATACTGATAGATGATCCTTGTTATCACAAGATATTTGTTGATACCTTCTTATGGTGAATTAAGGCCTGCCCTGCCCAAAATAATAATAATAAAAAAAATCTACCTTACCACTCTATCAGTAGTTGTAACTTTATTTTACATTTTGGTTTTCTCCCTTTTTCTTCTTTTCACACTGTTAGTGATGACATTCTCACACTATTTTTCTTTTACTCTATTCTACTATTGACTTTCTTCTTCAAATTAATTGTTCCTTTTGATTTTGCCATATTCTCAATGTATAACCATAGTAATTTTTTCTGTTTGTTTGTTTATTTGTTTGTTTGTTTTGTTTTTTCAAGGTAGGGTCTCACTCTAGCTCAGGCTGACCTGGAATTCACTATGTACCCTCAGGGTGGCCTCAAACTCACAGCGATCCTCCTACCTCTGCCTCCTAAATGCTGGGATTAAAGGCATGCGCCACCACGCCCTGCCATAAGTATGTTGTTGTTGTTTTTTCTTAATTTTTTTTGTTTATTCTTGCTTATTTATTTGAGAGTGACAGAGAAAGAGGCAGAGAAAAAGAGAGAATGGGCGTGCCAGGGCCTCCAGCCACTGCAAATGAACTCCAGACGCGTGTGCCCCCTTGTGCATCTGGCTAACGTGGGACCTGGGGAACCGAGCCTCGAACCAGGGTCCTTAGGCTTCACAGGCAAGCGCTTAACTGCTAAGCCATCTCCCCAGCCCATGTATGTTGTTTTAATAGCTCAAAGTCTCACCTCATCTGGAGCAAACTACTCAAGGATTGCTTAATAAGCTATCTTGATTTCTATTGCTTTCCATGTGTCTTTCGTCCAACTCTTCACTCTGGGACACAAGGATAGAATAAGCATGCTTATCACTATGACAATCAAAAGACAATGCAGAAGTCTCTGCTACAGGCCACATATGCTATTTACTGACACTTTTAATTTTTGGCTGATGGAAACTAGTGGTCTGTTAATACATTCCAAAAAGTTTCATGTGACAGTCAGAGGATGTCTGATACAGAGGTAGGCAATGAATGTCTCTCTTAAGGAGATTAATGGTAACTAAGATCATTTGGCTCTGGATGTGAAACATTCCAACTCCCTTTGATGCAGGGGTTCCAGGTAACTCTAACTACATGGAATCCAAAGTTTCCTCTCCAACCAATAGATAAAATACAGAGAGAATGTTGTAATCACTCTTAGGCAGCGACCCTTCCCCTCATAATACCTAGAAGTTGTAGAGGATAGATCATTATCTTCCAGATTCTGAGAACACAGCCCCTGGGAAAGTTGTAAAGTTGTGGTAGCAGAGCAGGGCACAGAGAAAGATCATTAAGATCAATATATGAAAGAAACCAACTGCCAAGGGAAATCAGTAAAGGGACAAAGTATCCACAAGAAAACCTACAGCTGGATCCAATGTAAATGACCTATAAAATTTCACCATGCTTGTAGCTGGGATCCAACAGAGCTGCTCAGCTTTCCCAGCTCTCTGGCCCACTTTCATTCTCTGGAGTGCCTATTTCTTTCTTAATATATAACTATCTTGATCTGAATCTCTGAAACTGCTAGCGGGAAATGTAGGGAGTACACTACAAGATCTTTCTTAATATATAACTATCTTGATTTGATTTCCATGTGTCCCTGGCCCAACTCTTTCTCTGAGACACAAGAACCTGAAAATCTCAGAAGGCACTCTATGGACTACAATCCACTCTATATTATAACACTGCTATTTTTTGATTGTCTTAAGAGGTAGTTCAGTCCCTGCGCCCCACCCCCACCATTTCTAGACACTAAGGTCTCCTGCTGCAGGCAGCTGTTGACCAGCTCCCCTCCTCCCTCCCCCAACCCCCCCTCCCAGCCCACCAAACAGTCTGTCAGTGCTGTGGCTATTCTACCAGCTATCTCACCAGGTGTTACCCTTTTACCAGCCATGCTGCTAAAGATATCTGTCCAGCACTACAACTAAATAGAGCCTTCTACTTGGGAAGCAAAGGTAGGAGGATCATGAGTTTCAGGCCACCCTGAGGCTAAACAGTGAATTCCAGGTGAGCTTGGGCTAGAGTGGAACCCTACCTTGAAAAAACAAAAGAACAAACAAAACAAAAAAATTTAAAAATAGAGCCCTCTAAAGGCCAAAATTCCATGGTTATCTGTGAAGTACCCCTCTCACATTTATGCTACCATCTATTCTAGTATCCCAGACTCATTCTGCTCTTGCTTCTTGGATCTCACAGACCTGAGTAGAAAATCTTTTTTTCTGTACTTATAGTCTTTCTTTGTTCACCCTAAACTTCAGATGTGCCTTGTTGTTATCTTTTCATATTTGTCCAAATGTCACGTAAGTAGCTTTTTGAAAGTGCTTGGTGTTAAGGAGTGTTTAATGTATATGTTAATGGACTAAGTTTACCTGAAATGAGTAACAGATTATTGACATCAAGCCAGAAGTCTCGTTGCAACAAGTTTCATCGGTATGTTGCTGGAAACCAAAACTGTTTTCATTTTCAGTTCTTCACACTAGTGTCCTACTGCTGAAGTTTGAGTGTGAAATGTGCCCAGTAGGATCATGTGTTTGTATTTGGTCCCCAGATGATGGTGCTGTTTGGGAAAGTTGTGGAACCTTTAGGGAATAGAGTTTTGCCTAAGGAAGTGTGTCAGGGACTGGGGCTTGAGATTTTATAACCTAATCCCACTTCCTGTTCTCCTTATTCCTGACTGTAGATCCAATGTACCCAGCTGGTTTCCCTCCTGGTGCTCTGCCTTTCCTGCCATCATAGACTGTATCCCTGGAACTTTAAGTCAAAACAAACTCTTCCTTATGCTGCTTATTCTCAGATATTTGATCACAACAACTACAAAAGTAACTAATACACCCACCCTTTCCATAACACAACAGCATCTCATCTGATCATTTCAGGTAATTTGTCTATTTATGTTTCAAATACCAGCCTATAGGCTCTTTTTTCCATATCTCTAGGTAAATACTCCCCACCCACACACAAAGATACTGGCTGTACAAATTATTACCATTCATTTTGTGTCAGCACAATTAACTGAGTGGCCACTGATCTTTCTTGGGTCAGCAGTGAGAATCAGTGGTGTCAGCAAGAATTCACATACAAGTTACTTTCCAAAAGAAATCACTCAAGTAACTGTCAGGCATGCCCAGACATGATTTCCTTTCACTAGGAAAAGAAAATTCCCATACATATTAACCTTCCAGAGTTAATACACTACACAGACACTAAGCTCTGAAATATTATTTTTAGCCCCCTGGCTTACGAATATGTTTTACTTCCTCCAGATGTCATTTATGTCCATTCAGAGAATATTTCAATTTATCTTTTCAGCATTACTGTTGGTAAGACATTGCTCTCATCTCAAAGGGACTAAGAGATAGTTAATTTTTGAAACAAACATGAGTAACCCTGGCCCAGGAATGTGAATTTATGTTGCCTCAAGTAACATATTCCAGCAAGATAATCACTTCTTCACATTTCATAGTTGTAACACAAAAGAAAATCATAAATTAAGACTTTTTTCTCAAAAACTTCAGTGGAAATATCACATAGGCAGGTTACAATAAAATGGAGAAATCTCTGATGTCGGTTTCAGGTTCTGTCTGATGACATTTTAAACTTTTGTGGGACTGCAGAGATGGCTTAGTGGTTAAGCGATTGCTTGTGAAGTCTAAGGACCCCAGTTTGAGGCTCAATTACCCACGACCCACGTTAGCCAGATGCACAAGGGGGGCACGTCTGGAGTTCCTTTGTAGTGGCTGGAGGCCCTGGTGTGCCCATTCTCTCTCTCTCTCTCTCTCTCTCTCTCTCTCTCTCTCTCTCTCTCTCTCTGCCTCTTTCTCTCTCTGTCGCTCTCAAGCAATAAATAACAAACAAAAAATGTTTTTAAACTTTTGTGTTGCTGGGAGCTGATGGTCTGTTAACACATTCTAATAGGTCTCCTGTGAAAGTTACAGGATGTTAGTTAGATCAGATTCAGAGATGGGCAATGAATGGTTATTAAGGTGGCCAAGACAGTCTCTGATCTGAAATGTTCCAACTCTCCACAACACAGTGTTCAAATCAGTCAGTCTACCTTACGTGGTAGAAAAGAAACTAAAAGTTCAACTAATTCACTGAGTTACTGTGACATAGTTGCTGAGGAGCTCAAATTTATCTTTGTCAGCAGATGGAAAAATCCCAAAGAAGGAACTATCCAGAAAGTGCCCAAAGGGATGATAAGAAGGAAAGACAGTTTAGACTTAAGCAAAGTAAAATGGAGTCATTGTTAGGGTGGCCTGACTACAGAAATGATTGATATGCAAATTGACACATCTTTTTTGTTCACTAACCCCTCCCCTTGGCTATGAAAACTACAAAATGGAAATAAAATCTCAGCTCCAGCCAAAGCTTCTTTGGAGGGCTATCTCAAGCTTTTTGGCCCCCAGATAGTAAACTCTTCTATTCACTCATTGTGGCATTAGAGTGATCTTTCCAGAGAATTTCTACAACTCTTGTAGAATCTCGACAAAGATGTAACTGGGTTTTGTTTGTTTGCTTTTGTTTTGTTTTTCTGGAAACTTCAGTTCACATTTACCTTGAGCAGTATGTGCATTTAACATTGTTCAATGCTGACACCGTGCCCAGTAGTATTTTCACTCCTATTTGACCAATAAGAAAACTGGGCACAGAGAATTTACATAATTTATACAATGAACTGAACAGGAATTCAAACTAGGGTGCTGTGTGCTTGAAAGTTGTATCTCAAAAACGATCCAACATCGCTAACACTTTGATAACAAATAATAGGTATGAGTGATTATTGCATGCTTTGGAAGCTTCAAACCAACTACCGTAAAGTATGCATGCAGTATTTTTAGCTGAAAGAGATTGAGAAGGTCTCAGAAGCAAGAAGCTCTTTACTGCCCTCCTTTCTTCTCTTCTGTTCTCCCGTAAGGGCAAAGACACCAGAATTTCTTCCTACTAAGATAATTAAAACCAGAACTCCTTTCTCCAAAATGAGCCATGAGACCTAGAAAGGCCAATTAGTGTTTTCTCTGCTGCTCTCTGTGAAGTATGGTCATGAAGAACGTTTTGACCTACCTTACTTGAAACTTGGTCAGAAGGCCTTCAGTCCAGAAGAGTACTTCCCTAAGCCCTTGAAGTCAGGAAGAAGCTGAGAACTTGCTGTTGCCCTCCGTGCACCGCTGTCAGATCATGCTCTTGTTATCCAGTCGTGTTTCTCCACACTTCACTTCTTTCATCAGACAGCACAGAAAAACACATTTCCCTGGGTCACTTTGGTCACTTGAAACACTGTCTTAAAAATGAACATGATTTTCTCTTTAAAAAAAATTTGAGTTGGGGGGTTCGAGGTAGGGTCTCGCTCTATCCCAGGCTGTCCTGGACTTCACTATATAGTCTCAGGCTGGACTCCAACTCACACCGAGCCTCCTACCTCTGCCTTCCATGTGCTGGGATTAAAGGCGTGCACCACCACTCCCATCTTAAAAATTTTAATATAGGTTCTCAGTAAGGAACTTTGCAATGGTTGCGGAAATGATTTTTTTCTTTCATAGTGGCCAACAACGGGCTTGGGGCTTTACACATAAGCATGTACTTTCGTCCGTTGTGTTGTTCTTGTGTATAGACAGCGGCATGGCAAAACCGATTGCTTGAAACAAAGCCACCACTGAGCACTGTTGTCACTATGCCCCACATGCTTTTGCTCTGTTCTACCTCATTATGTTAGGCAAGTAGATTTCCTAATTTTCACTGTGATTTCGCCCGCCCATATTCTCGGTTCCTCCATTGCAGACTCCGTTCCATCCTATTGCGGCCAGAGAACTCACTTGGAGTAGTCGTCTGCGTTTCAAACGTGTGGGGGCTTTGCTTTATGGGTCAGCACGCCCCTGTCTGGCTTTTGTTCCATGCGCATCGGGTTTGCTCCATTCCCAATTTCTCCAAGGACCTGGCTGCAGTTTAGAGCACCTCGGATGATGTGTGAGTGTGTGTATGTGTGTGTGTGTGTGTGTGTGTGTGTGTGTGTCCCTCCAACATAAGCCAACCAGTGTGTGTGTGTGTGGGGGGGGTGAGTTAGCTCTAGCCATTTTCCTTTCCACTCCCTCCCTTTCGTAGGCTTCTAATTAAAAACAGAAAGGAGGGTTGGAATGTGAAAGCCTAAGAACCCGGGTTGGAGGCTTGAATCCCTAGGACCCACGTAAGCCAGATGCACAAGGTGGCGCATGCATCTGGAGTTTGTTTAGAGCAGCTGGAGGCCCTGGTGTGCCCATTCTCTTTCTCTGTCTTTCTCAAAGAAATAAAGAAAAATAAACAACAATTGAAAAAAAAATTCCCCCAAAACAGAAAAGGAGCACTCCTTGCACGCTCTCCTGGAGTTTGGAGCTTCAGGCTTTTGCAGGGGAGAAAACCCTAGGCCACCGCGCAGCCGCCCGCCGCAGCCCCGAGCAGCCGAGGGGCGGGGCCTAGAGGGCCTGGGGGCGGGGCCGGGGGCGGGGCCTCGAGGGCTGCGCGGCCGGGCCGGGGCGGGGCGGAGCGGCGCGCTGACGTCAGAGCGGCCCGCGACACGGGCGGTGCGCGGGCGCTGAGGCGGCGGCGTGTAGCGGAGCGGGGACCTGGGCCGCGCCGTCGGTCCTCGCGGGGTGTCTGCGAGCGGGGCCGGGGCGGGGGCGGCGGCGGGAAGCCCCCTCCCCGGGTCCGGGGGAACGCTCCCGGGCGGGGAACCATGCATCAGAAGCTGCTCAAGAGCGCGCACTACATCGAGCTGGGCAGCTACCAGTACTGGCCGGTGCTGGTGCCCCGCGGCATCCGCCTCTACACCTACGAGCAGATCCCCGTGTCCCTCAAAGACAACCCGTACATCACGGACGGCTACCGGGCCTACCTGCCTTCCAGGCTCTGCATCAAAAGGTACGGTCTGACCTCGCCCGGCGCCCCTCCTCGCCCCTTCCCCCGCGTTCATCATTTCCTCACTCCCCATCCTTTCATCCCCTCTGCCACCTGGTCTCCCACCCCGGGCCCGCTGGAGCCACGCATGACAATGGCACCGACAGTGGTCGTCATTGACAGTTCTCCTGTGGCGCTTGCTTTGCTATTTACAAAGCGCTTTCACATCCTTCATGCACGCTGGAATAGACCACAATGTCTGTGGCTGGACCATTATTCGCTTTGGGTTACCTGGGCTTTGTTGTTTTAAGAACAACCCTTTGGGAAATCAGATGCTTTGGGCCAGCTAAATTCCTCTCTAATAGAAACCAGTTCACACTGTTGTTAGAAAGCCCTGATTCACTCATCTAGCAAGTACTTACAGAGCCCCTGCTAGGTACTAGGACTGTACCAGGTCTTGCAGAAAACAGCAGACGTGGTTCTTGTTCCCATGAAGCTACAAAGGTCTAACCTGGGTGACAAACACTAAAAAGATAATTACACTATTACATAATAGTCACCTGTAGCAAAGAGCTGTAAGGAGGCACCCAGTCTCCACTAGAGCACCTTGGAAGCATCTCCAAGAAGGGGATTTCATTATTAGTCTAGACCCGTAAACAGAGTCCTTGAAGCCATGTGTTGAAAAAAAACTGAAAATTTTTGATCTTACAGTTTTTTAGAGTATTTTTTCTGTCAAAGGGCAGCTACCACCTTAGCAGAATTTAGATACAAAGGCTTAGCTCCGGATCACTGAAGTGGTAAACCCCAGTGCGAGAATGTGTGGGCTATTGAGTCTCTTGATCCAGCACAGTCTGTCCCCATCCTTATTTCCTTTTGTTCTGCTTTGAACGTATTTCTGTGACTCATGGTCAAGACGTGACATTACTGTCTGTTCTTATGGCTTTAATGGATGAGCAACAGGACTTCACAGTTTTTATCCTAATTACAGCTTTACTCCCCAGTGCCTCCTATAAATCATGACATAAGAAGTTGGAGCTGGGCCAGGCTGTGGCTATGGACTTCCAGGAGGATAGGACAGGCAGTGAATTGACTTACCTACTTTCCACCCACTTAACGGTGGTCCTCTGCATTGTAGCATCTGAATTCAAGTCTCCTGGAGTATAAAGCATTAGATCTTGAGCTGTTGGATCAAGCAGTCAAGTGTCTGAACTGGCTTCTGACAGCCATGAGAACTTAAGCAGCAGTTAACTTTTAAGAGCATTATCCCTCCCTTGCAAAATTAGGGGTAATGACAATATCTGCTAGAGGGTTTTGAGGGTTAAGTGTAAAGTGCTAAACATGTCCTAGAACTTAATAAGCACTCAGTGAATGGTTGCTGTTATTCCTAATAATTTGGAACAAGTGATCATGAAGATGGTTATTGACTGTTTTAGGTGCCTTTTCTTACAATAAAAGAGGATCAGTCTTCCACTGGGAATATTTTTGTAAGCGATTTTCCCACCAACTTGGTCTTACCCAGGTTCTACGTTTACCCTCTTGGTTTTTAACTTTTTCTTGTTGTTGTTGTTGTTGTTTTCTGAGGCAGGGTCTCGCTCTAGCCCAGGCTGGCCTCAAACTAACAGCAACCTTCCTACTTTTGTCTCCAGTGTCTGGGATTAAAGACATGTGCCACCATGCCTGGCTTTATCGTTTTTTTTTTCTTTTTTCACTTATTTACTTGTGTGTGTCCAAGGGTCACTTGCTGCTGTAAACAAATCCCTGTCTGGTCCTGCTTTACTTGTGTAGTTGAGGAATTGAATTCTGGGTCTATAGATTTTGCAAGCAAGTGCCTTTAATTGTGGAGCCATCTCCCCACTGCTTCTTTTCCCTTTTTTTTGAAGTAGGGTCTCACTTCTGGCCCAGGCTGACCTGGAATTCACTATGGAGTCTCAGGGTGGCTTGAACTCACGGCAATCCACCTACCTCTGCCTCCCGAGTACTGGGATTAAAGGCATGCGCCACCACGCCCGGCTCTTTCTTTTCACTTTTAAGAGTGACCAAGACAGAATTAGTATTTGAAGACAGTTTTGTATGACCTGACAATTCTACCTGGATTCTGTTCCTCAGAAAGAACATGGAAACTGTGTTCAGTTATTCAGAGAAAATGAAACTTTCTGAGGCTATAGGCAGAAGTAGTATTGTCAAAACAGTCCTGTATTTAGATGTTCTCTAGAACATGCTTTTAGCCCTTACCCCAGTTGTAGGTAGTCTTTATATTTGATGCTATACAAGATGAAGTCCAGATTTCCAGATACAAGATCCACATTATTCTTGATGTTCATTAGTTAATTTGAGACACTGCTATATTTTCCACTTGTAAAAACAAGAAAGTGAGACTATAGTGACTGGTGCACATAGCTAGTTAGTATAATTTCTACCCACTTGTGCTGCCCAGGCAAGTTAGTAGTCAAGACACTTTACAAGGACCAACAGTACCCACATTTAAAGGACCTTCCCATTCTAAAATCTCCCTCCACCTAGACACTAGTCTCTGGGCTTGCACAGCAAAGTTGTTCTGGCATGTCTATCTTAACCTTCCAGTGGATCAATTTGTATGAATTTTCTTAAGTCCATTTGATGTTATATTTGTATTTCACAGGCACTTTAAAAATATTTGAAATTTGTGCTTAGGCTTTCCATTTCTAGCTTTCTAGCTAATGTATAGTTTCTGATCGCATACTCGTTTCTGTAGACAGTAATCTGCACAAGGCACTCTTATTCAGAAAAATGATGCAGTCAAATAATTAGTCAGTATGATAGTAGAGTCAAGCACCAAAAAGCTCTTAAGATCCTAGGATTAGTGGAAATTGGGTAGGGGTGGGGGAGTTATAGGTACTATTGGTTAAATGACTTACCAAATTTAGAAAGGCACAGATAGAGTTAAAGGCTTAAAGTAGCAAGTGTTGGACAACTTCTTGAAATTATCACTAACCTTTGAATGCTGATACTATGGGCCAGTATCAATCTGAAATTCATGTCTGCTTACTTTCCAGCTTGTTTATTTTATCTAACGAGACAGTAAACATCTGGAGTCATTTGCTGGGTTTCTTTCTCTTCTTCACCCTGGGAATCTATGACATGACCTCCGTGTTACCCTCAGCTAGTGCATCCAGAGAAGATTTTGTAATTTGTTCTATTTGTCTTTTCTGCTTCCAGGTAAGCCATTTCACAAACATTGCTATAGGAAAAGAAAACATTTATTGGGCAGGTTTGGGCAGGTGGCCTTATTTTAGATCCAACACTTACTTGAAGAGCCCCTTTGGGCACATGGCTCAGCTTGCTCACTTCCATGACATAAGCACCACAAAAGCCTGTTCACATATACTTGGATCTTATTGTTAAAATATATTTGGAATCCTCTAAATTGCACAGATTGAGATGATATTTATTTCTTTCTTCTTCTGTTTAATCTGTGGGAGAGGGTCCTGATCTCAGCTGGGCAGCCAAGGACAACAGTGACTCTGTGGTCTTTCTGCCTCAGCCTCTCCCTTTCCCATGTGCCTGGATTATAATAAACATAATTACCACACCCTGCTTTTTGCTTTTTATCTGTTTAGACATCTCTGTTTTATGATTAATAGCAGGATAAGACTCTGATTTTACTCTATTATCTGGCTGAAGTAGATCCCTAGTGTGTAATTAAAACCTGTTTGGAAAGTTGTTTTTTTTTTTTTCCCCTACTTAAAATATACCTGTGGGGACCTGGAGAGATGGTTCGGAGGGCAAGAACACTTGCTGTGTAAGCATGAGGACTTGAATTTGACCTCTAGCACCCATGTAAAAAGCTAGAAATGGCTAGACTACCTGTCATCCCAGCACTGAGAAGGGGTGGAGACAGGAGGATCACTAGAAGGGCTCCCATGGTCAGTAAGTCTAACTAAATGAACAAACAAAGCTGGTACAACATCTCTATGATTTTTAGATTTGTTATCTTCATATTGCCTTTATTTTACTGTCTTACTTGCTACTATTAATCTGTTGTTCTGATGCTTTTGAACCTTTTTGTTGACAATTCTCATATATTTACATAATGTATTTTGATCATAATACCCTACACTACCATTGTAGCCCCTCCAAGTCCCCCTTTCACTAAACCCTTTCTCTCTAACTAGTCCCTCTTCTCGTTTGATATCCTTCCTTTTGTCCTGCGCCATCATACGTGACAGAACGTTGATGGGCCTAATAGTGCTCAGGTTTTGTGCTGATAATTACATGTGTTATGAGATAATAAATAAGTGCAACCACCACCTCATGTCTGGCAGACAGTTTTCCAAAGCACTCCTCCCCTTCTTTCTGCCTTCTCTTCTGCAGTGTTCTCTGAGTCTTAGAGAGAGTGATGTATATGTCTTATATACTGCTAAACACTCAACAGTCACTGCTTCTCAGCACTTTGTTGAGTTTTGAGTCTCCCCATAGTTACTGCTATCTCTAAAAAAAGCTGCTCTGACCAAAGGTGAAAGCCAGCACTGACCTATGGGCATAAAAACAAATACTTAGAGGGCAATTTGATGGGCACAGCATATTTATTCAGCAAACAACAGTAGTAGCTTCTGCCTCTTGGCCTATAACCTTCCAAGCTATAGGCTTTTAAAAAATGATATTTATTTATTTATTTATTTATTTATTTATTTATGTGTGTGAGAGAGAGAATGGGCTTATCAGGGCCTAGCCACTGCAAATAAACTCCAGATGCATGCGCCCACTTGTGTATCTGGCTAACGTAGGTCCTGAGGAGTCGAACTGGGTTCCTTTGGCTTTATAGGCAAATGCCTTAATTGCTAAGCCATCTCTCCAGCCCCAAGCTATAGGCTTTTGACTAGGTTTTTCAGCTCTAGGCATGAATTCTCTTGGGAAGTAGGCCTCAAATCCAGCTAGAAGTTGGTCACTGCCATAATAGTCATTGTACATCTTGCCTGACTGGCCAGTTGTGTAGCTTATATAGGGTCCATTGCTGGTTAAGACTGTTGATAACTTTTCCCTTCCAGCATTCTGCATAGCAGTTTTTAGCATTATGATAGGTAACCATGAGGGAGAAGGCTTCCATTCAGTTTCAACTTAATCTCTGAATGTTCTGCAACCAAAGGATGTGGTATCTTCAGGACTAAGGTCTTAACTAAATAGTCCTGGTGGGCAACGAAGAGCATTTGCTATAGCCTGTATTATTTTGGAGGCCTCAGAAGAACCCCCTGAATAACTCACTGGGATTTACCTATAACAACCTTTGGCTTCTGGGCATAGCATTTATTTGCCCCTTCAAGGTACTTCTGCCCGAGCTCTTTTTTAAAAATTGTATTTTTAAAGTAGCTAACAATGAATTAAATTTCCAATGGGCTTTTTCATGTCTTAAGTTTTGGTGAAGCCTACTCTTCCCCCATCCCTTTTCCCTGACCCCACTTGAGCCTTTTCACTCCCAGTATTCTGGCCCTCTATTTCTTTTCTTTTCTTTAAAAAAATTATTTATTAGAGAGAGAAAGATAAAGACAGAGAGAATGGGTATGCCAGTTTCTCTTCCTGCTGCAAAAGAACTCCAGATGCATGCACCACCTTGTACATCTGGCTTACATGAGACCTGGGGAATCAAACCTGGGTCCTTTGACTTTGCATGCAAGTGCCTTAACCTCCAAGCCATCCCTCCAGCCCATGGCCCTCTATTTCTATTATACCTTCCCCTTAAGTCCCTCACTATGGCCCTTTCTAGATTCTTGGCCTCTGCTGACTAATGCTTTAATGTTAGCTGCCTTTGATCATTTTTAATTTGCTTGGTTTCATATGCTTTCAGCTTCTATTCATTTTTTAACTTCTGTTTTTATTCGTTATATTACAGTTGTGATTTTCCCAAGGATCTACAGACGTGCCTTTTAAAATTAAGTTAATACTTTTTCAAATGGATTATTTTAAAGCACAAAATGTGGGTCATAAGCCTGTCAACATTTTAATAAACAATACAAAATACAGGAAAACAGGAAAGTGAAAAGAGAAAGCTTATCATCTAACTTTGCCCTGGCAGACTCAGACCAGCACTTTGTTCATTGTGAGAGGTGAACCTATAAACCAACTGCACAGATGTTTTGTTTTCATTGCACCATATACTTCAGACAATCATCATTTACTTAAAACTTTGGCACTAAAGAACCAAGAAATACATCAAGAACATGTCCTTTTCCTTTTTTTTTTTTTAAATCCTAATTCCAGGTTAGTTTATTAAATATTTAATGTCTCTGTAGACTTCAAGGCCCTGAGCTGGGCAGTGGCAGCACAATGAGAATGCCCACCATAATACTTCCAGGTTTATGGCGCATGGCCACAGGGATAATTAGAGACTACTATCAAACTTGTTAGAATTAGGTTTAATTGGGTGAGTGAATTCTTATAGCCTAATAGCTTAAAAAGTCACAGGCTAGTAAGAATTAGAAGCAGTGGAAGGAACTGTGGCTAAATTCATTGTTAGTGAATGTCTTTGAATCTGTCAATTGAGGTTAGGTCTAATGAACAAGGTATCAATCAAATATTTGTCCATTTTACTGTCTTGGTAGTGTGTTGCTTAGAGAATATTTCTCATTTGAACCTGTTTCATATTGCCTCATTTCCTCCAGTCATTGTCCTAATAAACTTGTGCCACTATTCCCCAGGCAGGGCTGTTTCTGTAATCTCTCGCCTTAGCTTGTCTAGTCTATATCTTTGTAAGGGTGCACTTAATTAATATCTTCAGTAGTGTCATACCTAGTCAAGTTAAAACATTGTGTTGTATAGTACTTTAAATTGTAAGAAGAAAACCATATTATATTCTTTAGTGGTTCTGTATTTTTATCGTATTACGTTAATGATGTGTTTGTACTTTTTTAAATGTCCCTAGTGAATACTAGCTTGTACCCTAAGATGCAGCCCAGGTGTCAGCCCTCCTGTGGTGATCCTTCCACTCTTCGTCTTCATTCCCACCCACAGATTCACAGACACAAGATAGGACTCTCCCTTCTTTTTTTTTTTTAAATAATATTTTGTTCATTTTTATTTATTTATTGGAGAGTGACAGAGAGAGAGAAAGAGGCAGATAGAGAGAGAGAGAGAATGAGTGCGCCAGGGCCTCCAGCCACTGCAAACTCAGACGCATGCACCCCTTTGTGTATCTGGCTAACGTGGGTCCTGGGGAATTGAGCCTCGAACGGGGGTCCTTAGGCCTCACAGGAAAGCGCTTAACTGCTAAGCCATCTCTCCAGCCCAGGTCTCTCCCTTCTTGATTTCTTCATTGCGTTCTTGAATAACTTTTTCTATTAGACTTCTTTTTTAAAAATTTTAATTTAATTTATTTATTTGAGAGAGAGAGAAAGAAGCAGAGAGAGAGAGTGAGAAAATGGGTATGCCAGGGCCTCTAGCCATGTAGACCTCCAGACACATGTGGTACCTTGTACATCTGGCTTATGTGGGTACTGAGGAATCGAACCTGGGTTCTTTGGCTTTGCAGGCAAATGCCTTAACCACTAACCAATCTCTCCAGCCCCCATATTAGACTTCTTATATAGCAGTATTTGTTTGTTTCTCAAAATGTCTTGGAGAGTAGAGGTTTCACTCTTATATCCCCTTGCAATGCATACTTCATGGACAGAGGAAGTACGGACCAGCTGATTGAATCATATTAGCTTTGCCATCAATTTGGAAAAAATAAAATTAAGTCCTTATTTTTCTTAGATATAAGAAAACCATATTTACTTAAGAGTTTAAGAGTAATTTTGTATAATGTTACTCAGGTGGTATAATGAATGCATTAGTAAATATTTAAAAAAAGAATTTATCATGGTTTGCATTATATCACAGGCACTGAGCACATGAATTAAAAGACTCTGGAAGGAGGGTTGGGGAGATGCTCAATCAGTAAAGTGCTTCCTACATAACCATGAGGACCTGAGTTCGAATCTCAGTACCCACATAAAAGCTGGGTGTGGTAGCACGTGACTGGAATCCCAGTACTGGGGCGGCAGAGATAAGAGGATTCCCTGGGGCTTGCTGGCTAGCTCATTTAGCTGAATCAGTGAGCTCCAGGGTCAGTGGGAGGCCCTGTCTCAAGAAATAAGGTGGAGAGTGATTGAGGGAAGATACCCAATGTCAACCTCTGGCCTTAGTATGCACATGTATCTACACATACATGAACTTACACACATCATAGGAATGCATGTATACATGTACCACTACGTACGTGAAAAGAAAATATCAAATATGTGTGAGGCTGTATAGCATTGTTATTAGTTCCTTCTTGGGAATAGGTTGGGTGGGATGGGCTTAGTTTTTTACATCATTAAAGTTATGTTATTTGATTTTAAAAGTAAGTGTTAAGTGGATGTCTTTTTGTCATTAAAATTTTATTTATTTTTAATGTTTATCAGTTAGTTTTTAAAAAAAAATCTCATACATGATCAATGTATCCTTGGAAGATGTTATAAAAATATTTGCATTTATTTTCATAATTCTTTTATATTTATTTATAATTTTACATTATAAAATGGCTATCATTTAAAATTTCCTTTTTTGTGATTGTTGTCCCCATTTTGCTCATGAAGGAACTGAGACCTACATAGACATGACATAGCATCTGCAATATGAGGCACAGAGCTAGACATCAATGCAAGGTGTGCTTGACTCAAAAACCTGTTCTCTTAAACCTCTCCCTGAATGTCATAAACAATTTCTTCCAGTTCTTTTGTTTTACTTTGTTTTAAGATTGTTTTTTCTTTTCCATAGGTCTGTATGCTCTGTTCAGTGGGTTATCACCTTTTTTCCTGCCATCGGTCAGAAAAAACGTGTCGAAGATGGATGGCATTAGATTATGCAGGAATTTCTATTGGAATTTTGGGCTGCTATGTCTCAGGAGTATTTTATGCATTTTATTGTAATAATGTAAGTAGCTTAAAACATTTCATACTCTCACCTTGCATAAAAGTTTTGAGTTTTCTTTCAATAATTCATTTAAATTTCTGAACATATAATTAACTTACAGCATAAACAGAATTCAGTGTGAGCAAAAACTTATTTTTTGGAAAGATCCCTATGATCCAAAATATTTATTATCAGTTCCATACTTATTTTGCTAATTTTCCGTTGAAAATATATATACATAGATAGCCAGGTGTGGTGGCACACACCTATAGTCCCTGGACTCAGTAGCAGCATGGGGCAGGAGGATCTTGAGTTCCAGGCTAGGCTAAACTACATAGCAAGACTCTTTCAGTTTCAGAACATTGAAAAGGAAGGCTGTCACCTTTGTTCTCCTATCATATTGTTTGATTTTTTTTTTTTCCTTTTGTCCTTTTACCTCCTTTTCAGACTCAGATCTATACTTTTTCCTCAGGAACAGTGCACCTCCTAGGAGTTCTAGTATTTTTCCCAAAGAGCAGAGCTTGTCCTGCCTAAGCTGCCCTCTCCCCATGTAGCAGGTGCTCTAAGCCACAGTGTTCGGAACGGCTGACTGGAAAGACCGACAACAGCACATAATCCCTGTGCTCAGGACCCTTGTCTCCACGTGATGAAAGAAAACTCAATATGTCTGATAATCTAGAACTAGCAGCAAAAGATTATAAATTAAGTTTTGAGTATGCTAAGAGTATTGTTAGTTGTATACACTTAAGTGTGAGCCACTTGTATTTCAGGTCTAATTACATTATGCCATAGGCATAAAATAAAAATCTATATGTGAACTAATTTGGTAAATTGATTTGATTTTAGCAGTGAACTGTTCTTTTTTTTTTTTTTTTTTACAAAGAAATGAATAACTTATTCATTTTGCATGAAACTTTTAGTACCTTCAGAAACTTAAGAGAAACATGCTAATTGGGAGCCTAAGTATAGTCACATAATATTTTGAATTACTTGATTATTTTATTCTATATTTCACTAAAATTGGTTTCTTTTTTAAACTTTTTATTGACAGCATCTGTATACAGCATACCATGATCATAGTCTCCTCTCAACACCCTCCTTTTTCTGCCTCTCCGCTAAATTCCTAATCTATTTTTTGACAATTTTTAATGTATGTACAAAATGTATTTTCCATTGCTGCCTCACCTTTCTCTATTTTTCCGTATCCCCCTTCTCCTTTCTCTACCCCTTCTTGCTTCCAAAAAGTCCCACTACTCTTTTTTTAATTGATTATGAAGTTTATTATGTGACCTTATTAGGTGGATGATCATATTCCTATCAAATTATACTCTTATATCTTTTCTTCCCTACCCCCAATCCACTGAGGGTCCTCAGTGGGTTTATCAGTGTTCTTGGTAGTATCATTAGTTAGTTTCTGTTAGGGTCTGTAGTAGTCAGTTCCACAATGCTGGAATGAGCTATCAAACAGACACAGTTCATAGGATGAAGGGATGTATTTCAAGCTTACAAATGAAGGGGGAAGTTCTATCTTTGGCAGAAGATACTGCTTCAATATGTCAAAGCAGAGAGAAACAACCAAACAGCCAGCAAACCCCAAAAAGCAGTGAACACAAAACCAGCAGCAGGCAGGACACCCCTCCCTTTCCCAACCTCAGACCTCCTTGTGTACCTTTGGGCTGGAATTTAGAACCTCCCCCAAATACACCTTTGGGCTAGACCCCAGGATCCACCTCCTAGTGACAGCTCCTTCAGCCTCAAGTTCCAAGTTACAAGCTTTATAAAACACCTAAGTCTATGGGGGACATACATTCAAAGTACCATGGGGTGTGGGGGACATACATTCAAATTACTATTGGGTGTGGGGGACAATGGATACTCCTTCCCACCCCTCTTCCACAATGTTCCCTAAGCCTTGACAGATGTTCTATAAAACTAAGTGATAAGCTGTCTGCAACATCTGAATTTCTACTTTGAGGCACTTTGAGTGAGTGTCCTCTGTCTATTGCCATCTCCCTGGAGGTGGTTGTCAAGCTAGCAGTGAGAGCAGCACTCATGTTTAGATCATCACTTCCTCTGTAGTATCTCCTGGGTCCTGGCAGATGTGATGGAGATGGGTCATGCTAGGCATTCAGCTCTCTTTTCTTGTCATATTGATGAATCTTTGTTCTCCCTGAGTTTACTGGTTTTTGTAAACCAAAACAGAGAGCAAGACAAAACAAGAGTGAGAGTAGTATGTATTAATGGTGATAACGTCTAGTTACTTAGATTTTTGGATGGGCATAGCAACTTTTGTTGGCCAAAGGTCAGTGGGGGCTTCTCTCTGGACTCTGTGCATGGGCTTCTAGCTTGGTTCTCAGTACCATGTATGAGTTCTCTTCCACTGAGCAGGCTTCATATCCAGTCAGAGAGCCCTTCGTTATCACGTAGGTTATGTGCCACTGTTCACAGGTGTGTACATCTTGTCCAGCTGGTTGATTTTGTAGCTTGCAGTGTCCCCTGCTGGAAACCAGTTTCTAGAGTGGGACCTCTATCCCACTTCCTCCCACCCTGCAAAAAAAAAAAAAAAAAAAAAAAACCTTAGAAAAGAACTACTTGAACTAATACTCTATTATCATATAAAGAAAAAAAAAATACTTTCTTCTCTCTGGTTTCTAATAACTTCCAAGTATTCAGTTTATGGTGGCCTTTTGCCTTTCAAGGAACACATGCTGCCTTGAGAAAGTCTGGAAACCCTTGGCTCAGGAGAGCATACATTTGGTCATGTGTTTTACAGTCTCACATAGGATTTCAGGAAGTAAATAGTTCTACAGAAGCCAAAGTTAAGAATTCTTAATTTTTAAAAAAAATATTTTGTTGACAAATTTCATACAGGAATATACTGTATCTATGTTATATTCACCCCCACCTCTTCTATCTAGTGCTGACTTTTGGGTCAATACATGTGCCTTTTTACTACTCACTTGTATATTTAAATATCTCACAAGCTCTTCCACCATACTTAATATATTCTAAATTGAACATTTAAAGCCATTCAGGCTGAAAAGTGCCAAGCTTTTGTCTTTGTCTTTGTCTTCTGGCCTCTCTCATATCCAGTCATTAAGGGCATCCTTTACTTCAGAAATGGTTGTGAATCTGGTGTCTATGTCTATGTGCTTCAACCCAGCCCCATTCTCTCTGGGTAAACTACCCTAATGTCTGTCTGGTTGGCTTCTTCTCTTCTACACTGATGTAAAAATACTCTTTCTAATAAGTCAGTTTAAGAAATGACCATATCACCGAACGAAGGCAAAAACAAAAACATTAAAATGGAAGAAGATAGGAGGAAAGAAGAAAGATGGGAAAGGGAGAGAAAGGAGGATAGTCCAAAGGAATTACGTAATTTTTTAAAAATAAAGTTTTTATTTTAATAAAAAAGAATATTTTAAGAAAGTAGAGCAAAAAAAATTACCATGTCATCTTATTCTTTCTTATTTGCCTTTGGAGTTTTTGTTTTGAAATAAAGTCTCTCCATGTCTTTCAGGCCTGCCTTGACTTCACAGTCCTTCTGCCTTAGTCTCTGAGCTCTAGAATTACAGGGGTGCATCATCCTGTGAAGCTTTCATGTCTTGCAATAGTCCCCAGTGTCAGCATGACATTTCAGCCTGACCTCTTCTGCCTTTTAAGCTTCCTTTCTCCAACTTTTCTGTGCATTTGCTGCTTTGTTCCTTGAGAGTTCCTTCCTCCCACACATTCTATATCTTCCTCCAAACCTGGTTTAGATGTTGTTTCCTCTGAGAAGCATGTGAGCCACCCTAGGTAACCATTATTCTTGCATCAGTGGTTCTACAACATTCTGTTCATGACTCAATCACAATATTATTACATTGCCACCCACTTACATGTCTGCCCCTCCCACAGTCTTGGGGAGGCCATGTCTCAGTCTGCTTTCTTTCTACCAGGTCTTTAGAAAGATATTCTGCAGAATAAATATGATTCTTTACCAGTTCACTTTGGAATTTGGTTTATCATCTTATTTAACAGGTATATGGAACATGCATTTTTTTAAATAAAGGAAAATTCTGCTTGGAATGAAAATACTGAGTAAATAAAGTCTGTAATGTATAGTGCCAAAGCTAAAATTACTCCTTCCTTCCCTTGTTCTTCATAACAGACTTGAATTTCTGTTCCCTTTCACTGTAGTATTGGCGCCAGGTGTACTTGATCACCGTGCTGGCTATGATCTTGGCGGTGTTCTTTGCGCAGATTCATCCCAGTTACCTCACACAGCAGTGGCAGAGGCTCCGTTCAGTCATCTTCTGTTCTGTTTCGGGATATGGTGTCATCCCTACTCTACACTGGGTCTGGCTCAATGGGGGAATCAGTGCTCCTATTGTACAGGTACGCTGAGTATAGTCAGTATTTTTGGTGGTTTTATCTTTTAGTTTTATTTCTTTTGGGTAAAGTGGTATGATTAGGCCAAGTAAGTAGCCTTTTATCTTTTGAAAGCATATTTTTATTGGATATTGAAACCATAATTTTCTCAGCTGTAGCTTTCAAAGATAGATGTAAAGTTTCTCTCGTTTCTTTCTGATGTGTCATTCTGTGAAATAACATTCTTAGATCTTTTTTTCTGTTCCCGTTGGTATGCAAATTCCTAAGTCCTTTTTCTATGGAGGAGAATTGAAGAGTTTTCAGTGGTGTCTGCTGGGTCAGCACAGTGAAAAAAGTAACCAAATTATTGATGTGGGAACAGTTGATTTCTTTTGAGGGGTAAGCAATGAGGAATTTGGAAGGGCTTTTGGTCAGACCAGTTGGTTTTAAGAGCTCTATGGGATGTAAAGGTAGGCATGGGGTTTAGAATTAAGGACAGAGTTTGAGAGTAGTGAGAAACATTTACAAACAACATTATACTGGTTGCTGGAACCAGAGAAGCATATTCAGCCTACTAAGAGCTGTTCAGTTCAGATACTGTGCCGAAGCAGTGCAAAAAAACCAATGAGAACTCCACAGTCCTCAGAAGAGGCTGGTAAATAAGATTCACATTCTTAGAGAACCTTGTAAAAATGCTGTGTGTGCTAGTGAGAAAATGTGAAAGTTCCTAATATAAGTAAATATTCTAAGATAGATGGTATAAAGGATGCTTGTTGTAAAGGACCCTTTGTCTGGAATGTGGTACTTCAGTGATGGTTTCTCTCCCCCCAAAAAAGAATCAGTTCAGTGGAAGAGGCCTGAATGTTAGATGTTGTCACCAACATATAGGAAAACACTTGAGTAATAAAAAAGGGTAATAAAGGCTAGAGGGATGGCTTAGCAGTTAAGGTACTTGCCTGCAAAGCCAAAGGACCTCGGTTCGATTCTCCAGTGCCCACTTAAGCCAGATATACAAGGTAGTGCATGCATCTGGAGTTTGTTTGCAGTGGCTGGAGGCCCTGCATTCCCATTCTCTTTGTCTCTCTTTCCTCTCTCAAGTAAATGAATAAATAAATAATATATTTTAAAAGGTAATAAAAGGTTCTGTTATAATATAATGATCAGGATACTTTGAGGAGAGTGCTGCTTGCCTCAAAAGATGAGGGATGAGGAGAAAGCTGTGACAGCATCATGAAGACACAGGTAATCTTGATGCATATGGAACATTGTTTTCCCAGTGATTTCTATTCCTCATGGGAAGTAGCCACCCTAGACTCAGTTCTAATTAGAAATGAAGGGATGGCTGTTAATACAGTTGTGATTAAAATTTTGATGTAGTAAATATGTCCCCTTTTAAGACAAAAAGATCAAGATTTTTTAAGAAAGTGGGTTTTGGAGAAATCTTAGGAAAAAATAAGAATATAACCATATTATAAAACTTAAACTAGAAATACAGTATAGAAAGACAAAGATGGAATTCTAATGTAATCAAAGATCATTCTAGTGAGAAAGCAAACAGGCCTTTAGAGAAATTCTCTAAAACACTTATTTTTAAAAGGTGAAAAAAGATTCCTTTACCCAAGATAAAACGTTCTGGAAGGGTTGATCCAAACATGTGGGTGAATTTTGTTTTAGAATATTTAAGAAATTGAGGTTGATTTTCCTGAAGAATACAGGATTTGAAAAAGAAAGAGAAATTTGACTTTATTTCTTAAGGAAATTATTGGAATTGGGTTGTAACCAGATTGTGTATGTTCCATCTGGCTGATTTCTTGGTCAGGAGAAATCTTTTCCACAGAGTCAGCACCAAGATGGAGTTCTTCACATGTCATGTTCAAGAGGACCATGTATCTGGGACTTTGGTTCTGGGCAGGACTATTTAGATTTTCCAACCTACTTACTCCCTGGTAACTGCTCCCACACTCCTTGTATTCCGCACCTGCATTGCAGAGGCACCAAGCCCCCTCAGGGCCATCAGAGTCACTGGGAAAGCTCTGGGCCATTCAGTAGCCTGACATTTTGGACATGAACCATACTCCATTCCTGTGAACCACTTCCTGCAGAATAAAAGCAAAGCTGGAGTTACTGGAGACTGTCAACAGGATAATTGGGATTTAGCAATCTTAAGTCCCACATCTGTACTCAAAAAAAAATATGGGATTTCAGTAGCAATAGGAAAATCAGAGAAAACATGTTTTGCTTTCCAGGATTTTGCACCACGTGTAGTTGTGATGTATGTGATCGCTCTTCTTGCTTTCCTGTTCTACATTTCCAAAGTTCCAGAACGGTACTTCCCAGGTAGGCTTTACTTTTATCATGCTTTTGTAGTCCTATTCTGAAAGATGCTTGAAGAAAGTGCTTCAAAGACTTAAAACTTAGACTGAGTTGTTCAATATTATTAAATGGTTGTTCTAATTCCAAGCCCTATCTACAGTTTTAGATTTCACTGGCTTTCACAGATTTTTCCTTTGTCCTGACAATGAGAGTTGGATCCAGTAGGTGGTGTTGCCACTGTTTTAGAGTTATGGACTCATGACAAAGCTGGCGTTAGGACACAGAATCTGGTAGTTCCCTACCTCCCCTCCCCCCACCACCCAGTCAGTTAATTTTTTAAAGTGGAGCTACTACCATTAGCTGCCATTTTCTTATTATATACCAACTGATATTAGTGGTGTTTTTAATGCATGTATACATAAGGCAAGAAATATAGGAAGAGACAAAAGCAAAACAGAAACTAGGCTTAGGGTCACTTCTCAGTACATTAGTGCCTGTCTTATCTATGGTTTAGTTATCTGAAGGACACCACACTTTAAAGGTGTATTTGTATTGATCCAAAGGTGAGAAAGCACATTAACCTAAGTTTCAATGTAATTATTACATGTTATTTTACAAAACTTTTTGTCATCCAGCATGCATAGGGATTATTGGTACTGTATGTAGCTTCAGTCATCTACTGTGTGAATCTTGGAATGAATTATTGGGGGAGAAGAGACTATGTGTTCCATACAGAGTCTACCCAAGAAATAAAGTCACAGTTCTGGCTTTTAGCTTCTTAATATCAGTGCTAAGAAAACAAAAGTGAAGAACCTTTATGTCTTTCAAAACATTCACAAGGCATCCATTCAAGAAAAAGAAATATTTTTCCCTGTAAGGGGGACATAGAATTCCATGTGAAAATGAAGAGTACACTGGCTAGAGTTCAATAAACTTCTACAAAATGTACTTGCAACCTTTAGGACTATAGCCCTGGAGTTGGACTGCTTAGGTTCAAATGACACATTAGCCACTTATTAGCAACATAAGCTGGATAAGTTATGTAAGTTTCCTTAGATCAAGTTCCTCATCTGAAACATGATTTATTTTTGTGTGAGACAGGGTCTTACATCCTAAGCTGGCCTTAAACTCACTATGTAGCAAAGGATGATCTTATTTATTTATTTATTTATTTAAGAGCGACAGACACAGAGAGAAAGACAGATAGTGGGAGAGAGAGAATGGGTGCGCCAGGGCTTCCAGCCTCTGCAAACGAACTCCAGACGCTTGCGCCCCCTTGTGCATCTGGCTAACGTGGGACCTGGGGAACCGAGCCTCGAACCGGGGTCCTTAGGCTTCACAGGCAAGCGCTTAACCGCTAAGCCATCTCTCCAGCCCCGCAAAGGATGATCTTGAACTTCTGATCCTCTTGCCTCTACCTCGATTACAGGCATGTGCTATCATTGCTGGTTTATGCAGTGCTGGCAGTCAGACTCGGGGCACTCTACCAGTGGACCTTCAGTCACTCTCCGTCATCTGATACGTGGGGATAATACTTTTGTCCTGGGATCATTGTGAGAACGTGTACATAACATAATGTAGTTCCCAGTGTATAGTAAGCACAAGTGAATGTTAGAATGATTATAGTATGTCCCCTCGAGCTTGTCGTGGTAAACGTGGTTTCATAAAGGCAAGAACTAGGCACATTAGGCAAGCACCAGCTTGACTCGTACATGACATTTGGAATCCTCTTCAAGTTGGAGGACTGAAGGACTAGGAGCAGTTTAAGTCCAAACTGCAAACGTGTCTCTCCTCCTTCCTGGGCTACAAACCATTTCCAAAATAATTAGCTGCCAAGGGAGATACCATGATGAATACAAAGGTGATTTTCCCGCTGTGAGGCTTATCCATTGCACTCTGACTGTGCTGACTTCCCACATGTGGAAAACTTGACTGCATAATTTGCAGCAGTGGAGGACTGGATTCATGCTTCCTTCTAAAAACAAAAAAGCACTTCCAAATTGAATTGAGATAGCAGTGTACCATTCCTCACTTGTGTTAGGGAAGGAGGAAAAATGAGAAATCCTCAGGCATTCTTCTGTAAACTTGTTTCTCACCACTGAGCTATAAATAAGAATGAGTAGTGTGAAAAAAACAAAAAGCCAAATGTATAGACATTGGGATTTGTGAATACAACTACAATATGTCTCCAGTTTGTGAAGAGTACAGTTCTGTTACATTTTCATATGACGTTTAATAACTCTGTTCAAACTTCCAGAGCTGCAGGTATAATAGCTCTGGTAGAGCACTTAACTAACATGCGCAAGGGGCCTTGGTTTAGTTCTTAGTTCTACAAAAGATAATTAAAACATAAATATATGCATATGTAACTATTTCCTCATCACAGACCAGTATGGATCTTTTTACCATATGATTATGACCATGTGTTTTTAGATTTATATTTAAACTGGCAGGTAAGAATGGTCTTAACACAGGACAGTTACAAAAGGTCAAATATGACATGGCTTTTCTTTAAGATGAGCACAACATAAGTGTGCCTGTGTGTGGTTGACTGCAAGTACATTACAGAAGTCTGAGGAGATGGTCTCACTTGCTCAGATGTTTATAGCCTCTCATGGATGAAGGAAACGTGGGCAGTGCAGACATTGAATATTGGGATATAAATTTATACCTCAAACAGCTCAGATTAAAATTTTAAAACATAAATGCCACAGTAGTGCTTGTAGATTCACTGATCTACAAGGTGTTAGTATATCTCTAGTATAAGATAGTAATCCTGTTTATTTTTTTTAGTGTGTGTGTGTGTGTGTGTGTGTGTGTGTGTGTGTTGAGAAAGAGAAATGGTGTGCCAGAGCCTCCAGTCACTGTAATCAAACTGCAGACATGTGCCACCTACTGTTCATGTGCAACCTTGCATGCTTGCATCACCTCATGCATCTGGCTTATGTGGGACTTGGTGAGTTGAACTTGAGTCTATAGGCTTGGCAGGCAAATGCCTGAAGTGCTAAGCCATCTCTCTGGCCCCCTTTTTGTTTCTTTCAAAACAAATCTGGGTGGAGAGATGGCTTAGTGGCTAAGGCACTTGTCTGCAAAGCCAAAGGACCTCAGTTCAATTCCCCAGGACCCACATAAGCCAGATGTAAAGGTGGTGCATGCTTCTGGAGTTCATTTGCCGTGGTCCTGGCCCACCCATTCTCTCTCTTTGTCTTTCTGCCTCTTTTACTTTCTCTCAAATAAATAAATAAGTAAATAAATCTATGGGCTTCATAAGGAGTCATCGGAGTCCATGGCACCAAAGAAAAGCTAAGCATCCACACAGAAATAACCTGATAATTTGCAGTTTACAGTCTGTGCTCTGTAGTATTTTTGTTAACCAAAAAGAAAGAGGGCATTAGAGAATGTTTGTATCAACAACCACAGGAGTGCCATGGGTAATCAAAAGCTTACACTGAAATTGTTACAATTCCATATTTTCTTATTTACTGACAATTATTGGGCAGTTCCCCATGTATTAATGATCTAATCTCATTGGAACTTAACATTTAGCCCCACAGAGAAATTAAATTTGTTTTCTAAAGTTGTTTATGAACTGAATAACTTTAGTTAATTCTTTACTAAGATAATTGCATTAGTCAACATCACATTCAAGTCTGAGCTGTTTCCTTCCATACCTGTGTAAAACTTGCTCCTAGCAGGTTCATATTCAGCCTTGACAGGTCTGCTTCAAGCCAGTTTGTACCTAAAACCACTCCCTATTTGTAATACTAGTTCCTTTTGCCTATCTTATGTTCCCTTGCCCCATCTATTCCACCACCTATTTATTGACATATGGATGGTAAAGTTTCAGTTGAGTTCCTGAAACTGAGTTAGGTTTTTGAAAACAAAACTGGAATAGTATTTCTTTCTTTTTTTTTCTTCCCCACCCACCTGCCCCAAAGGTAGGGTCTTGCTCTAGCCCAGACTGACCTGGAATTCACTCTGTAGTCTCAGAGTAGGCGCGAATTCATGGCTATCCTCCTGCCTCTGCCTCCCAAGTGCCTGGGACTAAAGGAGTGCACCACTACGCCTGGTTACTAGAATGGTATTTCCAAAGTTCACATGAATACTTAAAATCTCTAATCTCCAGGCACCAAGACTACCAAAGTTTTCCTATTGCTAGCAAGAGGTGGTAGTGTATTTTTCTTTTAATAACTTATTTCTTTTTACTTTCTCTTTCAGGACAGCTAAACTACCTCGGATCAAGCCACCAGATATGGCACATCCTTGCAGTGGTGATGTTGTATTGGTGGCATCAGTCAACTGTGTATGTTATGCAGTACAGGCACAGCAAGCCTTGTCCTGACTATGTTTCACATTTGTGAGTTCAGGTATGGCCACCTGGTGAAGTCAGTTGTTAAGCAATATACAATGGGGAATTGTAGACCCTACTATTTTCAAGGTTCCCATTATTTTCTCCTTTTTCCTCTTGTTTAATGTATAATAATGCTTTATAAGAGTGGAAAAATATACTTGGGGATCTGCAGTCATAACTGCTGTACAACCCTTAAAACTGAGCTGTCTATACAGAGAGCTGAAATTAGATGGTGATCATAAAAGCATGTAGTTGGCAACAATGACTGTGGCCAGTGTAGAAGGAGGATTGATTTTGCTTAACACCAGCTTCATTTTCTTAGGAAGGGCTGGAGTCATCCTGTATGATTACTTCAATAGAAGATATTTTTATTGTCATAAATTTAAGTGTCTAATAAAGGCAAGGGCAGTTTACAAGATAATGAGAAACTGGCACTTAAATTATTTCCTTTAGCTACAGGTTCCCTTTTCCTTAGCAACATTGCTTTTTTTTGCCAAGACAAAACTTAAGTCTTTTAAGAGTATTGAGAAGAGGAAAGAAACATACATTGATGTTTTATAATAGATAATTGAGTGAGAAACTAAGGATGTGACTAAGCAACAAATTCTGTGCTCTAATAACCAAGCACCAGCCACCTAAGCCTTCCAGATATTTAATTCCATATTATAACTGAATTCCTGAGAATGGATTTTGATCCCAAAATTCCAGAATTACTTTCATGTCTAATTTGTAGTCCTACATTTCTTGATGATGGGGTCCCAACTGTATGGGTGCTACTCTCAAGGCCACAGGATCAGATGGCCCTGTTCTTGAACCGGAACTGAACCTTACGCCTTAGATCTCATGCATTATCCCACTGATGGTGATATGATTCACCTGTGCTCCAGTCCTGTTTATACGTGTATTAGCATTTCCATACATATAGTATGTATCAACAGTATAAAATTCAGATCTGAAACATTAAGCTTGTGTTTATAGTAATAGATCTCACTGCCCTATCACAATGTAACTTTCTTCTTTGGTCTCTTCATGTGCATAAATAAAACCTTTTACAGCATTCATAAAAACTTAAATTGAGCATAAAATACCACCAGTTTCTGAATGAATTAACTAGCTGTTTTAAATATCCACTTGTTCTCAGAAAAGTAGATTGAACTGTATACTTTTTTTTTTTTAAGACATTGAAGCTTATTCCAAAAATGCCTTTTATACATCCAGTATTAAGAAAGTTAATGTGCCTCAGTTACGCATCTGGAAAGTGTGTTGCTTATTTTTAGGGTAGTACTTTTGAAATACGAATTCTCTAGGCAAGGAGCACGTCCTCCCGGTCACCTCTGGCAGGTGCTGCACGCCATGCCCAGGGCTGATGGAGTGCCCCGCGGAGAATGGCTGCAGCACCCGTGTCACCACACATTTCAGTTCGTATGCTGAGTGTTGTAAGGTGGTCTTGGTGGGGTGACATGGGAGATTTCTCCTAAAGCATCTTTTAGTGGCTTACATGATACTGCTCCTAAATACATATTTTGGCCAAAAGAGGTATCTAGTTAAGTTAAAAATGAGGGGAATGACAAGTCATTTTAGGTATGGAGCCAGTTTTATTATAAACTGTACTCAACAATGGAATCTTGAGTTTTACTTTCTTTCACATATTAAAATGACTGAGCTTTTTCAGAATCTATGAGTTCTGTTATAATTGCGTACAATATAAAAAAGAGTATTCTTGGATTTTAAATTACTATTTCTTCTGACTATGGGGAAATGTAAGCATTTCAGTGTTCTTTGAACTATCATGAAAAAATGATCATCTCATTTTTATCTTTACTACAATGCATCTGTTATAAAAGAATGACTATGTATTGCTGTCAACTGTAATAACGTCTGTGTCAGCATTTGTTGACCACCTACTGTGTGCATAGCACTACTGATAAATTTTAAAACATTAACATTAAAGAAGATTTAAATTACCTACACATCTGAGCCTTGTAATTATGTATATTTATTTTATCAGTTTATTAAAATAAGATGAAAATTGTATTATCCAGCTACAGTATTTAAGAAAACTAGTTTTAATTTTACCTATGTGTATACTTATAAAAACTCCTTACCTAGACTTTAGAGGAACATTTTTAAATTATCTTTGTCTGTTTTCAGTTACCTAGAGCAGTTTATAGGGTTGCAATTAACTCACCACATTAGAAAAAATTCTTTTGTATAAAGCCATTTTTCAAATAGCAGTGTGCTTGTCTTTTTTGCTTATTAGAGTCCAGTTTAGTAAGCTGCATGGCAAAGTGTGTATAATGTAAATAAACTTGGTTTACTAAATATAAGTGATGCTTGTCATTCTTTGTGATATATCCTAGCTTTAAAAGCCTATTATAAAGTCAAAAATGAAGAATCAGAGACTGTTTTACTTCATAGTATGCTGCCTGGACCCAAGATTGTGCTTGCCTGGCATAAAAGTTGTACAGCTCTCCACTTGGCAGGTACCTACTAGAGATATACTTTGGCTGGGTAGGTCAATGGGCAAAGCCTGCATTTTTGGATCCTCCCAGTTAAGCAAAGTAGGCCCACATCCACCTAAAATCACCATTCCTGATAATTCCACCCCTACCACTGTGAAAAATCATCTCAACTGTTAAGGGACAGGCAGAAATGTTGTATATGTGCATGATCACAGTAACTGTTTCTACTGAAAAGAAACATAGACACTCAAGTACCAAGACCTCATGCATTTGTACTCTACTCTTTGGGTAATGAGGTAGTGATCCAGAATTGAAACTCCCCTTGGGCATTTTTTTTTTTTCCCTGAAAGGAGAGAAATAATAGTAGGGTTCTCTTTAAAAAGAGAGAACCTTACATGATCAGCCCAGGTGCTCCTCCTGCTTTACAGATGTGGCATCAAACTATTGCCCCACATTCAGGTAATCTCAGCTGTGCCAGTCATCTGTGCTCTTTAACATGCAGTGAATTTTCAGAAGCTCATGCCTTCAGTCTGAGAATGTTAACTGCATGCTACACGTGACCTCCTTAAACTAATTATTCAGAGTGACTAGCTCAAACTGCACCATATGTTTTTCCCACAGATTACAGCTGGACTTGAACAGTGACACACTGGTCTTTGTACTAGTAGTCTTTAAAATACAAAGCCTTTTCTCCCAAGCAACTTTAGATAAATGTTGCTACTTCTATAAACAAGGTCATGCTTATCATAAATGGAGAACTTTGTTCATGATTAAAAGTATGTTTTTAGTCACCAGTCTAGATTCCAATGTGTGAAAGAATATATTGTAAGGTAATAGTGCGACCCTGGAGCCAAGGCTAGTCCATGACTCCAGGCTGTCAGCTGTCTTGTAATGTACCAAAGTCTTTTCTGACACACTGGGGACTAAAGTGTCTTATATAACCTAGAATCTTTAATATGTTAGCAGTCTGTTAAGGGCTAAAATAATAGAGCTACTAAGAATGGGGTAAGTGGGGGAGGATATTACCATGAGGTATTTTTTTTTATAATCATGGAAGTTGTTAATAAAAAATTTTTAAAAATAGAATGGCTCACCAGGTAAAGGTACTTGCTTACAAAACCTGATGGTCTGGGGGTGTTTCCTCAGTACCCACATAAAGCCAGATGTACAAAGTAGCATATGTGTCTGAAGTTTGTTTGCAAGGGCACTTGGCCCTGGTGTGCTTATATTCATATTCATTCTCATTCTCTCTACTCGCAAATGAAAACTATAAAGGTAAATTGTAAACAATGAAAACTATGCCAAACAAGTTATTCAGAAGACATGTTAGGATATTATGTTTTAATTTAACATAATTTGCAGTGACTAAAATAATTGTGCTATTAAGTGTTTATGTTGAAAAAATGAAGTCAAAATAGGTTTTCTTAAATAAATCTTAAACCATGGAATATTTAGGAACAGAAATCTAATCTTGGGCATAACTGAGACATAATGTCTATGGTGGTTAACAAAATACCTGAATAGAAGTTTATACCAAAGCTGAGTAAGACAGAAAATAAAAACTCCAAAGTCACTTATTATAAAGAATAGGCAATCCATTTGGGATTTATTGCATTTAAAGAACGCAGATTATTAAAACAGTAGGTATGATAAATACAGTAAGAAAATAACTTTAAATTTCAAACAAAACAGCGAATCAGGAACAGAATTCAAGAGTAAGCAATGTAAAGCAATAAAATTAGTGCTTAAGTATAAAGGAAAAGCAAGTGATTCTATCTCAACAGTTTCCCAGCTGTCTCTGAGGACTAATTACTATAGCAAATATATTTTATAACAATTAGAAACAAAACTGAAAAATATAAATCCGATTTATTTAAAGGTTAAAGTTATTTGCTTAGTGGTACATAAAAGGCTCCAGAAAATTCAAGTTTAAAAAAAAATGGAAGTGTAATCAAATAATCAAAGAAAGTGCACTTAAAGCTGTTTGCCAGCAATTAAAAAGTCCAGGCTGGAGGTGGAGCTCAGTGACAGAGCACTTGCTTAATATGTACAAGGCCCTGGGTTCAATCTCCAGCACTGCAGAAGAAAAAAGAGAAGTTGCTCCTATGCTGCTTACTGCTATGTGACCTTTCAGTCACAAAAGAGAGAAGTAATGAAACAATACCCTTTCAAAAGTAGCACTGTAAATTTAAAAATAAAAAAATAACCTAAAATAAGCCTCTGCATTTCCACGAACTTACTTCTCTTAGTGGCTTCGTGAACCCTCATTAGGAGGAAATGTTCTCTTAGATGATTGCCATTTTTAAAATTCACATTAACTGCAGTAGAGATGTATGATGTGCATTTGTATATATTTTTTTCTTAATATATAAAACACCACTGAGTATAAAGTTTTCAAACATCTATGCTATTCTCACAGTAGATATGTCATCTCATTCTCACAGTAGACTATTAACTCAATAATTGGACTTAAGTTGATGAGGGCAATATTGCTAAAAAGAAAAAATGAAAAAGTTCACTGTACATTCCAAATATATTAAAATAAATGTACCCAAACACCTCAGCACTAGTGACATTAATACATTTGTACCTTCTAATAGTGCTTTTGTGAAGTACCAAAACCCAAAATAAGCCCAGCAGAGTAGCTGAGTTGTCAGAAAACTATCAGCCAGCATAGAAGAGTGGGCTCCATCTTAGTATTTCCACCAGCACAATGGTAAGTCTGTCATTGCTAAAGAATACACAAGTTAGGACTGAGGGGTGTACATATCTGACATCCAGATAATTTCAAAACTATGCCAAGTACAAGCATGGGGGGGTTACACTTGTAAAATATTCTAGTCACATTTTCGTCCAGCTTACCATTCCTCCAACTACATATACCAAGCACGTTTTGTGTTAGCAGATACATTCAATGCCATAAAAGCTGGTCTTTTGATAAGAGTATTTTGCTGAATAAAATAGTTAAGCAAATGATCCACTTTCTAAAAGACGTTCAAACTTAACAAGCACTATTGAAACTTTTAGGAAACAGCTGTGGCCTCGGATTTTTGCCAGCTTCCTGTTACTTCCCTTAGTGATGTTCAAGTGTAACAGATTTAGAGTTATGACTACTTTACTGAGAAGCACAGGACACACCCAAATGATAATAGGAAAGTTTTTTTCAACATTCCTTTTTTAAACCAGAATTGAATCATCCCAGGGTGTCAATCTTTCACTGAGTGCTGTATGCCAGGTATGTTAAATGCTTTTGCATGATTAGGGAGCTAAAAGAATTACCGTAGCATCAGCTATATGGACTAACATACACTTTGTGGTGGTAGGAGTTAAGAATGAAAATGTAAAGCTTAATCTTTATGCCTTGAGAGAATGCTTCTAACTTCAACACAAAAGAACTTCCCCATTTGTATACCATTGTATTCCCCAGTTGAATACTAAATCTTTCCTCAGGGCTACAATCTCAAAAGAGGAAAGTCACAAAGCTATACTAAAGTAAATGAGAATGTAAACATTTTAAGCTATAGTAGAGCTGTTTCTTCAGAACTTATCCACATAAGTTGGGCATGGTGGCTTGGCACTGGAGGGTCGGGGGCTGAGGCAGGTGGATCACTAAAAGATCAAGGCTAGTCTGCTCTACATAGTGAGTTCAGTATAGCCTGTTCTACAAAGTGAGTCCATCTCCAACCATCAGCCAAAGGGTATACATCAGCGTCTGAATTACTTAAAACTATTCAGTGTATTAATAGAAATAAAACTACATGTGTCACAGGTACGCCCTAAGGAAAGCTGTTGTTCTACATGCCTAACTTGTGAGATCTAGCACAGACAGAGAACAGTCAGAGAAGCATATTGTGTACACACGACCCAGCAGGTTTCCATTTTTTAAGACTGATAAAAAATTTGTGCAATTCATGAATTTACCTGTGTAATTATCAACTCTTCATTGTTTTTAAAAGAATTACTTGAATTTTTTGTAGTTTACAAGTTATACTTGAGTGTTTGCATTAGCAGTGTTCCTGGACCTGAGAATTAGAAAAAGGTACAAACATAGTATTGCCTTTGGCACAAGGGCAATGGTTGGTGCAGTCCAGTTCTGGGGCTCAGCTGTACATGGTGATGTAATGCTAGTTCTGCCTCTGCTACACTGTGGTTCCCATACTGCATCCTTATTCACACTTCTCTAGCTAAGCATACAGAAGAAAAGCAATTAAAAAAAGAAAAAATGAGCATGTGGTTAGCTGCAGGTATTTTGTTTGTTTCCAAGTTCCGATCTGTGAATGTAGGCAAATAGCTTACCCTACCGGGGCACTGCAACTCAGATTCTAGCAAGATTATTCATAAAATTTACTCTGATTGGTGGCAAAAACTGTTAATTTAAAAATAATAATCAAGGAAAATGCCAGTGATGTTTCATCCCTTTTTGTAAACAGCTGAACAATTCTAGAAGCTTTCAACTGAATATGATAGGAAAAGAAAGCTAATTATAACTTAACAGGAGACACAGGAAGCACACAGAAGTGTGTTCACATTAATTGGTATATTAAAGTTCTACCATTAGCCACAATTCTTTTAAAATTTCAAGCTTCTAGTTATGATTTGTATTATTAAAAAAGGCAATTGGGAAGCTGGTTTCCTCTCCTTAAAGACATGATGAGCTAGTGGAATTAAGACCCTAATCCCTCGTCTAATTCTTTTGCCCAGTATAAGGTCTGGCGTGTTAGTGCAGAGGTACTGGCAGCAGGATGCATGAGTCCCGCCAATAAGGCTGTGCCGGTGACACTGTTCCATGCACCTGATTAAAACTACTACGCCCTCCAAGTAAAGTAACTGTCTGTTGCTCATGACTTGGGAAATATTTGATGAACATGGTAATTTAATAATATACATTATTAAATGCAACATTTTTACATTGTAAACATTTAAAATTCAAAATTTTAGCTACATATTTTTCCTGAAATAAAATTTCTACATAACCCTTGTCCTCCCACTTTACCAATATGCTTTATTAGGGATAATAAAAATTTTTGGCAATGAGCCATTGAAAAACAATATAAAGCATTTCTAAAGTTTTTTTTTTTTCATATGATTCTTACATTTCTCAAACACCAGGTATTTCTCTTTACATTTTTGTTCTAAGCTTCTATTAACTGTTCCATATTTTAAAAATTTATTACTTGGCAAATTAAAAACTGTAATATATGTACCATGTACATGTTTTGAAATGTGCATATGCTGTAGAAGAGCTAAACTGAGTTAATATATACATTTCATATACTTAACATTAGATATTCCATATTAATGGCACTTGTTTTAAAAAATGCAACAGTCTTAGGCACAATAGTCAGTTACTTCTGGCTCTGCTTTATAGAGAAAGGTGTATGAACTGAAGAGTACATTCCCAGATACTATCTTCCTAATTCTCCAAGATAGCTACATTGTTTTCCTTCTATGTGGAACGTAGAAGAGGCTTGAATGTTAACAAATACAGCCTGTGTATAGTAGAAATCATCCTAGTTTTAAATGCCAGATGTGGGATATGCCCGCAAGTGACATTCTGGTCAAACATGGTCCAACTTTCCTTTCCCAGTGGCTGCACACTAGAAAGGTGCCATGTCCACAGGAAGCACCACACTTGTACTTCTGTGCCATGACGTCAGTAGCAGAGACCCTTACAGCTTCAAAGTAGCTGCTGCTCCAGCTGGGAAAAGCCAGTAAGTTACAACCCTGTAGAGAGACTTCTTCTATTTGGTTTAATTAAAACTCACTACCTGGATGGACCTATAAGAATGATATAAACAAGAACTACACAAATTTCCTTAAGTTCATAAACTATTCAACTTTTTGGGAACAGAATTAATGCCAAGCATGTCTGAAGTAACTACTGTTTGGAAGGAAATGGAGCAGCACCAAATGGGTCTAATTCAACGGGTTGGGACTGGTGGGATTGATGGGATGGGATGCCTTGCACCACAAGTTCTGTAAAGGGCACGGCACCAAAGTCATCCATTTTCAAACCATCTGCACTATGGAATGACCCATGTAGTGAAGTCTGTCTTGGCCGCCCAGGCAGGACAGTGCTGTGATCAGCACGAATGTCGCTCAGGCCCTGATGTGACTGGTGCCATGACAAGTCTGGAGGATGGAAAGGCTTGGCACCAAAGGGGTCCAGCAGACTCTCCTCGGGTTGTAGGACATTCCCTCTGTCTTTGCCATCTGTCAGTGTGACACTGATGTTCTCCTTGGAGTCTGAGATGGCTAAAAGCTCGTTGCTGCTTTGAGAATCTCGGCGGCCCACTCTTTTGTGCCGGCGGGCCCTCTCTGGAGTGCGGTAGGGAGGCTTCAAAGTCTTCTTTGTGCTGGTTGGTGTGCCGTGGTGACGCTTCCCATTACTTTTGGATATATCCTGCTTTGTGCGCCTCTGGCGAGAAGACAGTTTCTGTAAGCTGCGCTGTTTGGCTTTTTGCTGCTGATTACCAGTTATTTCCTCAAAGGGCACAAGCCCAAAAATGTCCTCCTGGCTTTCACTTTTGCTGGTTGGTATGGAAAAGGGCTGAAAAGGAGTGCAGCCAAAAATATCTACACTTTTGGGTCTGCCATAAAGAGTATGTACCTCGGTCCCCACTGTGAGGCAGTCCTGCACATTCGCCTTCTTGCTAAAGGGTGCTTTTGTGAACACATCAAATTCCTCTTGTTCTGCTCCCCCAGCAGGCACCCTCTGCTGGGAGAGGTTCTTCCCATTCTCGCTGCCCTGGGGCTGTGGCGTGCGCACAGCAGAAAAGGGCACCGCACCAAATACATCAAACTCCTGTCTGAGCATCTCTCCATCAGAAGGTGAATGGACTGGGGGGACAAGTGCTGTGTTAGGATCTTGGGTTAGCCCACTACCAGATTTGTCTCTGTACACAGGACTTGTGACACTGTACTGCACTTCAGCCTGCTCACACTCAGAGTCCGAGCTGGGTTTCTCCTCCTCTTCCTCATCTTCAGAATCCATGAGGAGAGGCCGATGGCCCAGATTTTCTGGTTCAGTGTCATCATCATTAAAATCGCCTTGTTCTCCCTGAGCCTCTTCATCTTCTTGCTCTTCCTCTTCACTGCTCTTAGGAGAAGGGGGATCGGATTCAAAATCACTTTCAGAGTCCTCATTCCTCTTCTGCATTAGACCCCGTATTGATGAATTCTCTGGGGTCTTCTTTCCAGTGTGTTGACCTTTACATAGTGGACTAGCTTTTCCATTCTTGATAGGGTTCACAGTGCTATTTTTTTGATTTGTAGACAAATGTTCAATTTCCTTTTCTGGAGAACCTGCAGGTTCAAAGAAAAAATATTACATCATTGTAATGCACTTCAAGTTGTTTTCACTAGATGCAGGGTATTAACATATCCTTCACACTAGTTCCCCCACAGGTACAAAAAATGTTCTCAATGCTTCACTGTCCTCATTGGTAGGTAGGTCCTTTAATTCATACACACATACTCTGTATCCTCCATCTTGTCAACTTCCATAGGTTCTTGCTAGCAGCTAAATTTTATTCATAGCCCCTAGAGCAGGACCCTGGATATAAGGCAAGGATATTTTCACCTCCTTGCAGTCAAAATTAAATTACGAATTGCTCAGATCCCACATTCTCCAAACAACCTTCTGCTTATGTGTCATCTCTATAAAGTTTTCTCAGCGTTCACTAGGTGCAAATAGCTTGTCTGTCTACCTATGTATTTCACTCATTTCTTTCAACATTCCACATTTTGCTTTTTATGAATTAGTGACTTTTGAGGTCAGTTAGCATGAATGCATCTCATAGCCTGATCAATGCTGACAACCAATGAGAACACTACAGAGGAAGTGACAGTGAACCACACACATGCGCCTGCTCTGGCTAACATGTCTTCCTTTAACTGCAGCGCCCAGCCCACTAGAAGTTACAGTTAAGTTATGCTATCTTGACAAACAAAGGCAGGCTTTGGGATGCTAATAAAAAAATAGGCAATAAAATTATACTATATCCAGTGCTTTACATTTGAACTATATGCTAAGTAGTTAAATAGTTTACATGAAAATATGTGACCTTCCCAATACACTGACATATTAAATTGACTTTTCCAGGTTAGAATTAGTTTGTATTGATCCAATCATAATACTCTTCCCGTCCCTCTGACAAAGACAAATTTTTTCCGAGCAATGAGCAAAGGTTGGCAGCATAATCTAATGGCATGATAAAGGGACCACTTCTTTCCCATCATCTATACAGTTGTCTCTGGCATATGACACCTCAGTTTTTAATTTCTCTTTTAAAAGTCGGCACTGTCATCTTCCTGCAAATCCACAGGACCTTTCCTTCCACTGACCTTAACATATCCGTGGTTATTTCTCCCTCTGCCTTCTCTCAGGGCGGGGGGGTGAGTCTTCATTATTTGCATGTTGACTCTAATCTTTTTAACCTGAATCTTAATCCTGAGTTCCATATTCTGTCTAATACCGCCTAAGAGTATATATTCTATTACTGCAAAGTCAATAATTTCAAAAGATATAATGTCTCGTCCTGAGATGTGTTTCTCACCAGTTTCCTCTAAATCAGTGAACCACATCTCTATGTGAGCAGGTCAAGATCATCTGTTGCTGTCACCAATTCCTATGATTTTTTTAAGACTCTCATGCCTGTATCCTCTCCAGCTTGCATATTCATTCCCTCCTTACCCCTCACTTCTTTGCTGGAATAGCTAGCCCTCAAAGGTGTTCCTTCATCTTCTCACTGGAATGAATCTCCTAAAAGACTAATCAGAGGCTGGATCTCATCAGTCTTCCAGGGACTCAGGAAGTCCCAACCCTTCAAGTAATGTTTCATCTGCCACATCTTTAGTTGAAAACTTGGATGCCTTCTATTTTATTTTTATTTATTTCACAAAGAGAAATGGGGGAAGGGGGGAAAGAGAGAGAATGGGTAACCAGAGCCTCCAGCCACTGCAAACAAACTCTAGTTGCATGCACCACCTTGTGCATGTGGCTAATATGGGTCCTGGTGAATCAAACCTGGGTCCAGCCACTTAAAATCATCTTACCAAAAACAGGCTCAAAGCTAGGCACAGTGATGCATGCCTTTTATCCCCGCACTTGGGAGGGACACTTTACTAACTCAACATCTCTAACACTGCACCTCAGTATGAATGCCCTTCTACTGAGCTCACCAACTATTTAATATCAAGGAATATAATAAAAATAAACCCAACATCTAGAAGCATTTTTAGCTCAGAATTCAGTCATTTGCATTATCTTATTCAACAACAAAGACTTTACAGGGCACTTTATTGCATGCTATACACTGATGATACATTCATGAATAAAAATTATAGTCTCTTTTCAGGAGTTTGCATTCAGAGTGTAAGTACTCACAAATTGCCACTCTGGGGTCAGAGTAGAGGGAATAGGTGGGTTTACCTACTGAGCAGCCTCCCTAAGACAGGACTCAACCATGAAGAGAAGCTAGCTAGGCAAAAGATAAGCTGCTCCTGAACAAAACACTGGCCTCTCTGAGGCACATGATAAGATGGGGTAGACTGGACAAAGCCATTACAAGGGTTTTTTGTTTGTTTGTTTTTTGTTGGTTTGGATTTTTGAGGGAAGATCTCACTCTAGCCCAGGCTGACCTAGAAGTCACTCTGTAGTCTCAGGATGGGCTCAAACTCACAGCCATCCTCCTACCTCTGCCTCCTGAGTGCTGGGATTAAAGGCATGCACTACCGTGTGTAGACCCATTACAAGGTTTTCTTTTGAATATATTTTATTTATTTGAGAGAAAGAGGAAGAGAGAGAAAGGGTGGGGGAGAGAGAATGGGCATGGCAGGGCCTCCAGCCACTGCAAATGAACTCCAGATCCATGTGCCCCCTTGTGTATCTGGTTTACATGGGTTCTGGAGAATCAAACCAGGATCCTTTGGCTTTTCAGGCCAACATCTTAAACGCTAAGCCATCTCTCCAGCCCCATGACATGGTTTTAAGATGGCCCTGATTGCATTTATGTTCTAAAAGGATGATTGCTATATAGAAACGAGTAAAAGGAAGGATGAAGGTATATCTATGGAGAGGCCATTTGGGAACACACGGTTAGATAACATTATGTTGGCATTGATGACAGTAATGGCTGGGTAGACAGCGGTGACAGAATGAGTGAATGACGAGGAAAACTTGGGATAGATGCTGGTACCATTAACATGGAATGAGTAAGTTGGGAAATAAAGACCTAACACTGGTATGAATGGCAGTGACTACTGGGGAGACTAAAACCTCCTTGAAGTGTGGAGAATAACTGAATATTCGGCACTAAATGAGATAGCTCCATCATATCTGCCAAGGTTCTGGGTTCATTGTGGAAGAGGTAGCAGAAAGAATCCAAGAGTCAAAGTATGGGGAGGAGTGCTTTGGAATGCTGTTTTCCAAACATAAAGTGGTCAGTGCATTCATGACCTGACAGCAACTATCATTACATGCACAAGACCTGCCCGGTATTAGGCTCATCAAGATATTGATGGAAGATGGTTGATGGAAGAGAGCCAAAAAATAAAATGTAGATCAGAGACAACTTGGAAAGAAGGATCCAGGGAAGTGAGGGTAGACAAAAAGGATAAAAGAGGGTGGAGGAAGGGGATTATAATCAGAGTACAATGGAGATTGTCAATGGAAGACAAAAACACTGGTTTGAGACACCACAATCTGGATTTTGTGTGAAACAATGAATTGAGAAAATAATCTGTGACTATAGCACATGCTTAGGCACTGGTTGAAGAAAATTGATTTTGAGAGTGACCACCATGCAGAGGGTATGTACAGACGGCCACAAGACCAAAGGACTGTCACAATAAACTGAGCACAGAAAATGGCCCTTAGGTCTGGTCATTGCTGCCGTGATCTTAGCACTGGAGCTAAAATGCAACAAGAATGTGGAGAATCCCATACATCAATACAAACATCATATTCTTCTAGGTCCTTAAAACCAGTTTATGCTGTTTCTTTCCAAATTATAACCAAACAAAATGCAGATTCTCAAATTTGACTGTTTCCCCATACAACATACCTATAATATTAAAACCAAAAATACTTTGAAAATAACTTATTTTCATGGGTTTTGATTCAAAACAAAACACGTCCAGACTTTCAGCTATCCCTCATCATGATTCTTTTCTCTCAGATAGATTTCTTGAGCTTTTTAACCCACAGAAAACAACATGTGTGACCCTCATACCTGCTCACAGACACCCACTATATTAGTCCACTATCTCCTAAAGTGGGTCCTGCACAACATTCCTGTAGCAAGAGACAAGCAGTTGTATCTCTTCAGGTAACTAAGTCTATGGAATTATGTACTTTATATTTATATTCTGCATTTGTTCTGACTTGAAATGCACTCATCATTACAACACACACACACACACACACACACACACACACACACACACACACCACATCCTGCACACACATCTAATTTTATGAAACCTAGGAATTCCCAGATTTGCTTTGCTATGCTTTTTATTTACAAGCAACATCTGTGCCCTTTATAATCATTTAGACAACAAGCTTTTAGAAAAATTTTTTACAACTTCTTCAGGAAGTTTTACTTTTTTTTTTTTTTTTCTGGTTGTTTTCAAGGTAGGGTCTCGCTCTAGCCCAGGCTGACCTGGAATTCATTATGTAGTCTCAGGGTGGCCTTGAACTCACTGAGATCCTCCTCTGCCTCCCAAGTGCTGGGATTAAAGGCATGTGCCAACCACACCCAGCTTTTTTTTTCTTTTTGGTTTTGAAATTTTACCATTTCTTGGGACCTTAGTTTTATTCCTAAAGATCTCAGGAACATTTAACACAGCACAGATACTCTGTGTTGAAGACAGCCATTTGATCCCATTTTGTTATTCTTATACTATAATTGCCTTCTCCAAGTTACTGTTTCCATTCCCCATCAGCCATCACAGCTCTCCAGAGACAGTGGCTGCTTTCTACCTCTTTCTGACTACCCCTCTTTAACTGCTCAACACTGAAATGCCAGACACACCTTTGTTCCATGTACAGTGCCACAGGAATCTAATTTGTACTTAGCTGTGGAATGAAATGTGTAGAATATCTTACCATTTTAATGCATTTTTGAAGTACAAACAATCCAGAATTTCTCACGAGAACATAAGATACTGTATGTACAACTTAACTATCACAGAAGTCTAAACTATTTCTAGTTTTTCAGTATTTATGACAGAAAAATCATTACTATCATGTATTTTTTTCCCCTTGGGAAGAAAATAAAAGAACCTACTTTTGAGATGTCATTTTCATTTTAGGCATTCATTGTCAATCCTTTCCTATAGATAATGAATAAAGAACTAAGAAAAACAGTCTACTTTTTTCTCATAAAAACAGTGAAATGATCACAGAATTTCCTTCATATTGTCACTGAAGGAGAACATAAGAAGTACCCAACACATGAGCACTGTGTCAGAATCACCTGCAGGGAGGGGCCAGATCCACTTACTTCAACCACCATAATCTGTCATCTAGTCACTTCTGGGGGCTCCATGGCTAATAGTGAATCTAAATGAAAGAGGAAAGTACAGAGAGAAGAAAAAAGGAAAAAGGAATTCTACTGCTAATTCAAGAAAAACACAGAACTGAACAGAAATATGTAAATCAGCAAATGTATATCCATATACCAAAGGACAAAATTTTAATCCTAAAAATTATATCTAACTTTAAATAGCTATATTTGAGAACACAGGACACTAAATGGGGGGAAATACTTTCAAAAATAAGAAAAACACATATCATCACCTAGGACAATTTTGTCTTAATAGATTTTAGCCCCCCAAAGTGTATCTAATTGGTATAGAAAGAGATGTTTTATTACCATCTCCCCTGCACAAAACTAGAGTAACAAATCATCAAAAATATTTTTCAACATTCCTTTTATCACATATTCTTAAGAGTCCACAGTAACACTGTTTAAGTGATTCTCAACTTCTCTCAATGGCTACTCCTTTGTAAGCTACTGTAGTCAAGAGCAGTAAGGGGGCTCTATGAAAACAAGAAGCAGCCTACAAGGTGGAAATCTTGCAGCCAGGCCTCTAGCACCTCCTGAGGAAAAGCAGTTCCTAGAAAGTTTTCACTTTCTGCAGCAACAGCATTACATTTACTTCACTTTAGACCAGGTAAGAGTTAAGAAAGCAACAGGAATTATATTAAAACAAGAACTGGTTCAACACCATCAGTATTAGAGGGGGCTAACAAGACTTTCCATGAATACTCAAGTGTTCCTATATTCAACTCTCATAAACACTGGGACAAGTGCCCACAGCCTACTACATCCTTCTGTATACTTTAAATCCTCTGCATCTAGATGCTTAATAATATCTCATACAATACAAGTGTTATACTACAGTGTTTAGGACTAATGAGAAGAAAAGTCTATATGTTCAGAACAGATGCTTTTTTGGGGGGGTGGGTAGATTTTCGAGGTAGAGTTTCACTCTAGCTCAGGCTGACCTGGAATTTACTATGTATTCTCAGGGTGGCCTTGAACTCAAGGCAACACTCCTACCTCTGCCTCCCAAGTACTGGGATTAGAGGAGTGCACTACCACGCCCAGTCAGAACAGATGTATTTTTAAAAACTATTTTCAATTCACAGTTGGTTGAATTCAAGGATGCAGATAACCAACTGTATTTTAAAGCTTTCAGTCCTATTCCACAGGAGCAGAGGCAGTCAAAATAAGTATGACTGGTAAGTAACCCAGCTGATCACAACTGTTTAACAGTTAAGTAACTAACATATTGTTACAACTATATGATGACCCCTAGCTAAAAGAGCAGTGAACATTTACAATCCAATTCTTTGCCTAAACATATCCCTATAATTTGAAAAACTCAATTATTATTATTATTTTCTTCTGAGAACAGATTGCTGTTTCCCACTTGGTGGATTTAATAAAACACATTTGATTTACTATGGAATTTAATCAGGATTATCTCCACTGCTAAAGTTAATTTCCCAAAAGTATAGCCTAAATATGTCGCTTTATAATGCAATATCCTAAATCCTAATAATCTCCATATTTTCAGTGATTTATATTATTAACATAAAATGGCTGTTTTGAAGGAAGTAGGAGAGCTGTAATGCTTATGATAAGCACTAGGAAATAAATACCTAGAATGTGGATTTAAGTTACAACTTAGATTCAATATTGTGGATTCAGTTAGAAGAAACTAAACTAAAACCACACACTTTCATGAGTGCAAGAAGCTAGAAATTCTGTAATTAATAATTCTCTAACCATTTTGAGAACATAATCCTATACTTAACAGAATCACCAGACTCAGAGTGTGTGTCTAGTTCAGTGCTCTACCAGATTCCACTCTATGGTATAAGAGCAAAGCCTCATGCATTCAGGTTGGGTCTGGTTGCAAGAAAGAGCCAAACCCTGAAGTTAGGCGAGTAACTAAGGCAAACAATGCACAATTTGGTAAATTAATAAGAACAATGATGGTATTGAAGTTTTGAAGTTTGAATTCTCTTGAGTAGCTTATAAACTGACTTGCAGGTAAATTATAATTTAAAGTGCTATAAAACACATTACAGCAAGGGAGATATCTCAAGTAAATGTCAAGACTGGTGTGCATTTACACAAATTCTACTAATTGAAGTTATCCTCTGCTGTTTTATATACCTCACAGAGCCAATTTCAATAGTCATTCAGAGTTGATAATGAATGTGTCAATATTCAGTAACCACAGTAAAACAGCAAGCAGTCACTAAGCAAATGAAATAAATGAACCATGTGGTAACTGTCTACATAAATACATACAAGATTATTTCCCTCCATCGGCAGAAGACCATTAGTGAACATGCCCATTGAAGACCTGTTATTATTTGGAATCCTGCATTAGGGTTTTATTTTTTTTCATTTGTAAAGCAGGTAACAGTATGAAGGCATTAAATTGAAAAACCCCTGTGAAGTGTATATGACAGTGCTGATACATTGTACTGAGCAAAGGGCCACTATTAAACCATCTTCATAATACACAGCCTAATGGTACTCTGAAATGAGTCAAAGGTTTACAGAAGGAATAGTGACAAGGGCACTCAACCCACCAGGCTACTATGTTCGAATGAAGTTGCTTATAAGGTTTCCTTATGGTCTTTCCTAGAACGTTTTTCTCCTCAATCACATTTTCAACCTTTCCTGGTTTTCCTTGTCACCTTGCTGCCAAGGCTTCCTAACAGCTAAAAGAACAGATACTACTCCCCCCCGCCCCCCCGCATCCTCAGTTCTTGGCTTGCTCTCTTAAAACCCTGTTTCATGCCTTCAAATTTAGTTTGAAAGCTCAAAATAAGTGACTTCTAGAAAGTTAATCCAACCTTTCTTTATACATATGGAATGTGAAAGCTGCCCAGGTTTATATCTACATATATCAAGGACATAGGGATACTACACAAATATTCACTTCCAATTCTTACATGTAAAACTATATAATTAAACTACCAGTAACCAGCAAGAACTCAAAATTATCAACTCATTACAAAATACAACCAGAGACCTGTCTTACATTTCTTTATAAAATCAAGCCTGAGAAGTAATAAGAACATGGGTACTTAGTATTTTTTTCAACAGAGTATTTTTGTTTAGCTGTATCACAGGTACCCTAATATTATTTTATAGTCCACAGGTTAATTTCTAGAAAGCTGTTAAGCTCTGAAAAAAAACACTCATTATAAATCCACAGATGGCAAACCTTCAAATAAACCTCACTTTCTTCACCTATAAAATATGTACAATAGAACTTACCTGACAGAGCCAAATCCTAATAATAAACTTAGTGAATATTCATCAGTGGGTGAGAGATTATTACATTAAAAAGTATCTTTTGATAATAAATTTATTCAGGGATGGAGAGATGGCTTAGTGATTAAGGTGTTTGCCTGCAAAGCCAAAGGACCCAGGTTCGATTCCCCAGAACCCATATTGGCCAGATGCACGGGGGGGGGGGGCACATCTGGAGTTCGTTTGCAGTGGCTGGAGGCCCTGGCGTACCCATTATCTATCTATCTCTCCTACCCCCATTCTCTGTCAAATAAACAAACAAATAAACAAACAAAAGACAATATGTTGCTTCAAGAAGCTGCTTCATGAAGGAAATTCACACCTGGTACTGAAAATTAAGTCAAAATCCTAGGGCTGGAAAGGTCCTATGCCATAGGAGGGAAGCTACATCGATTGTTTAGATAACTGGATATGTTATGCCCATCAAATTACACTCTGAATATTAATGTTTATGCCCACAGACAGTGCTACACAGTCACCTTTGGTCCACGAAGCGTCTTTCTGTAGATGGCAGAAACTACTGGGGAGACTCAAGACTTGTCAAAGCAATGAGAATAAACGACTGTTGAGTGCCCAACACTAAATGAGACATCTCTATTATACCCTCCAATGCTCGGAAAAAAATTGCGGAAGAGAAGGCAGAAAGAATGTAAGAGCCGCAGGATGAGGAGGAATGTGTTGGAACACTTGTCTTTTAGATATAAAACAATTGTTGCATTTGTGACCTCACAGTGACTGTTGTTACCTGCACAAGATCCACACAATATTTGGGTTCATCAACATTCCGGCAGGGACGATGGAGGAAGAAAAATACCAGCGAGAAGATAGGGAGAAAGGAAGAGTTCAGTGGAAGAGGAAAGGGAAGGGGAGCAAGACAAAATAATGGTGTGTGTGTGGTGGGGAGGGGATTGTGATCAAAATACATACATGTATAAAAACTGCAATAAAGTTTTTTTTTTTTTTTTTTTAAAGAACAAGCTTTTTACTCTAACATATAAGACAATTACCGACGTGCTTCTCCTGTTCCTGGTGATCTGGAAAATGAGTGACAGATGCATAAATTCTTGAGCAGTTCTGAAAACAGTATTCTCTTAAGTACTTCATTAGAAAGAATCCCTGTTATGCTTCACGACTCTAAATAAGTACTATATAAAATATGTGAATGAACTATGCCAAAAATTTCAAAACATTTAGAAAACGTCCTCTACAAGGAGAGGACCATATCATATCACAATCTCTACCTCACCACTCTTCTCATCAATTTTCATCTAGTAGGCAAACAGTTGGCACATTTTTAATCATGTAAGAAGCTTCCAGGGTCCAGGAAATTTTGTTTGATGTTCTTTTCTTTACTATCGGATTACAGAGGATGAATGGCTTGAAAGTGCTATTGTAATTACATGCCTTCTGCTGTTTTATCATGTAGGGCAGAAGGGAGGGGCTGGGAGACTTGAAAGCTCCCTGTGAATTGGTAGCATACTGCTGGCCATCATTTTTCAGAAATTTATCATCTTAGGCCTAAGGATTAGTGGGTTTGAAAAAGGTTTATCAAAATCTGCACTGCTGCTTGAAGACAGGTTAAATGACAAGGTCTGAGTGAGGATGAGTATCACACAAGCTGCCCTGGGCTAAACTAAAGACCCCATGAAATAGGTGATTCTATTGTGTGATTCCTACTGTGTATTTTATTTATTCATGTGGTGGGGGGGAGGGGAATTGGTGCGCCAGGGCCTCCAGCCACTGCAATTGAACATGTGCCACCTTGTGTGCACAAACCACCTTGTGCATCTGGCTTACATGGGTTCTGGGGAGTAGAACCTGGGTCGTTAGGTTTTGCAGGCAAGCACCTTAACCACTAAGCCACCTCTCTAGCCCACCTACTGTGTATTTTTATTTAAAACAAATTACTTAAACATCCTTTTTGGAATGTTACTATTTATAGAAGAATTTAGAATTCAAGTTGGGTTTCAATTTATGAATTATGTGACATACAGCAAATATTTGAGCCTGTTTCACAGCATACATAGAATATATGGTAACTACTATTAATACCATCTTGAGATAAAAATATTCTTCATAATCATTAATTATATATTGAACTTAAAAAAGTAAACTACACTTCACGTGTCTCATAAAATGGGCCAGTACTTAAATCTAAGCTCCATTAAACATAAACCAAAATAAAAACGAAATTAAAGAAAAAATCTGAAATTGATATGGCTTACAGGTTAACAAAACCCTTTCAATAAATTTTATAACATCATTAAGCCTTTATGTTTCAGAATTTGTAGGCGTTTCTTAAAACTGGTCCATCTATACTATAATTCAGTTACATCTCTGTGTTGGTTTGCAAAGTATTGGTAAAACAGGGCCTTGGTAAAAGGAAGAGAATATGGCTTTACATAGACAATGAAAGGTATGTTTGAGAGGAAGTGGTTGGTTGTCTATCACTGACCTGGATCTCTGAATTAGGTTAGATTGTCTGGCCAGCAAGCCCCAGGGACTCGCCTGTCTCTGCCTCCCTTATGCTGGGATTATGAGTACTCACACCACATCTGGCCTTTTATGTGGCTTCTGAGGGTCAGCTTCAGATACACCTGCTTGCCAGGCAAATGCTTCACTGATTGAGCTATCTCCTCAGTTCCTATCAGTTGGAATGTATCCAATCAAGGTTAGTTGGGCACTTCCCAAAGTCTCCTTCCTCACTTTCCCCAAATATTCTGCACTCAATGATGGCTATCTAAAGTAAAATGATTCTTCACACCAGAGAATGCTGCATTTTAGAAGCAGAACTCTTCAGCTGCCCACTGAAGAAAAGGACTGGCATTCATTTGCTAATATTCTTCAAGTGAAAGAAAAATAAAAGAAAAATGGAAGTTGTCAAGATTTAAAGTTCTAACAGGGCTTGGAATGTGGTTTGTGGTTTGAATGTTTACCAGGCAGTTCTGTGGAGGGATGGAGAAGGGATGAGGAGGAGAGGAAGGGAAGGAGGGAGGGAGGAAAGGAAGGAGAGAGGGAGGAAAGGCAGGAGAGATAGAAGGAGGGAGGGAAAAAGGGAAGGAAGAAGAAGGGAAAGGAGAGGGAGGGAGGGAGGAAGGGAGGTGGAAGAAAGTATTGAAACAAGTGTAAGGAACACCAGATTTGGGATAATCGCTCTCTTAAATACACATTACTATTAAGACTGAGAAATGAAAAAAAAATTCTTACAGCATTGTGATGAACAGCAATATTCATTTTACTCATAAGTGATATCCCATGTATCATTTACTTAAAATTAAATTCTGTGTAGAAATTGTCAACTTTCAAATTCACTTATAAAGCTTAACATGCCTTAACTGTTCATAATAATGCCATTCTGATGTTAATATTTATACTGTCTGAAAAAAAAAGTTTTGGAGGGAGACTATGTAGCAAATGATTTTTTTAGGGTGACTGCCTTATTATAGGACATAATGAGGACTACCTTCAATGGACAATCATAATTTTTTCATCCCATAACTACTGGGTTACCTACTGGGCAAGATCAAATACAACTCTTGTTTCCAACCCTCAACAAACTTCAACTCTAACAGAGAAATAAATATACATGAAATTAAACAAAACAAAGGTAATCAAGCTCAAATCTGTGAACATAGTGCAAATTGCCGTATCTCAAAATCTGGGTCCAAGGAAAAGACCAACCATTGAGATTTACTGGTTCTTACAGTTCTGGACTCTGCTAACTCACTCTCCCAAGGTAATTCAGGAGTTGCATATGTACTGTAAACCTGCAAAGGACAGTGACCCTCTACCCAGAGGATGTCAAAGGCCAACATAAAGCTGGTTCTGTGTTTCGAATCACTGCAACAGGACTACAATTCTTAAGAGGAAACACACTATTCAGAGACATAACCGAAGAAACAGCATTCTTGTGACTTGGGAGATTACAGGTCTGAGGAGCCACAATAATACAGATCAAGGAGATAACAGGCAGTTTGCTAAGAATGCTGTGTTACCCAGAGCAAAGACAACAGGAAAGCAGCAAGCAGACAGGCAAGGACAGCAGCAGTATAAAGGAGTATGACAGCAATTCAGAACACTCTTGATACGTGTTCTACAGATTCTATATAACCATGTTGGAATTGTGAAAAGCTGTATGCAGCCGTCAGAAATCCTGAACACACAATCCCTATTGTGGCTTTACATTCTTAAGCTCTTCCTTGTTGTGATTCTTGCATGTACTTTCTAGTTGGAAGTGACAATGTTACTGAGGGAGAAATAAAAGGAACAGAACCAAGGAACATGACTAACAGTTATCTTGAATATACTAAACTAAACCTTTACTTTCTAACAAAACATTATTTTTTTCCAATGTATTTTCTTACACTAAGATTGAAACTCATTTTTGTTCACTATGACCAAATAAGAAATCATTTATGGTAAAGTGGGACCCTATTTTATCCTAGTATCTTCCAAGCGCTAACTAGATAATTACTTTGAAATTAGTACTAAAATATTTTATATAATAAATATTAGCATTTAACTTCTGAAATGAAATCAAAAGATAGTATAACAAAGAGTAGCTAAAACAAAATAATTGTGCTAAATATAAAATCATTAGTACTTTTTAAAAGCAACCACAGCAAAAAAAAAAAAAAAAGCAACCACAGGCGAGCATAATAAAGCTAGTAAAACACAATTTTTAAACAAAAGTTAAGGACAAAAATATTCAAAGGCACTTTCTATATAAATAGGTGAGATCTACATGCCTAATTTTTAAATAGAATCCAGTAATAAGACATGAAATGGTTATGTTTCTATTATATAAATTGCATTTTTTCTGAAAGGTACAATGAATAAACTAAGAGGCTGAACATTACAATGGCTAGCAGAACTAGCAGAATAATTTTCTGACCTAATACCTGATTCTTACTTGTCTGCCACTTAAGACAGGCCTGCTGCTGTTGCTCCTGCATTTCCCAGTGATAGTGATGTTATGCATGTAACTTGCCTGCATGACAAATGAAAGGAACAGAACCAAAAGGATCCTCTGGAGGATGGTTATGTGGAGCGGAAAGTGGGTCTACAATCTTATCTGAGGGTGCTCTCTCCTTGAGCCTGTCTGCAAAAATAAGATGAAACAAAACAAAAAAGAAAATAAAATAAAGATGGCCTTCAAATCAAAAGTGATATACAATATAAATAAAAGTAAAAATTGAACAAAGCAATAACCTCTCTGAAAAACAATTTGCAGTCCCATTATTATCAGCATTAAGGCTTAATCTTGAGTTTCATATATTTTCTTTTTTTGCTACAAAGGCAAGTTCTATAATCAGTGTTGGGTTTCACTCAATATAAGTGACTTAATAAATAGGTTACCAAGTTCATTTAATTTAATTCTATCTGGGTGTAATTTGTAACATAATGAACTGAGTTTAAACTTTGCTTACTAAACAACATATTTGGCAGACTTTTCCCAAAAATATGTTAAAAAAAAAAAAAAAACCCACGGTAGCCATTCATGAGAAATAGGTAAATTTTAGTTCTACACAGCATTAAAATAATTCACTATATTTACATATTAACTTCTTATATTACTTTGTACTACTACCAAACAAGTCGCGCATACACTCAAGCACAGGTAAGGACAGGGTAGACTTATTCATTCAACACACATTTGCATATTTAGTAAGTACCAAGCCATGCTCTAAGCAACTGAGGTGTAACAGCAAACAAAATAAAGACCCTCCTGTAGTTTATATGCTGCTGTGAGTAAAAGAAGCAATGGACATGGTAAGAAGTATCACATTAGTAAACCATGGAGGAAAAGGCAAGACAGAGTAAAAGAACGTGGTGGGCAGTAATTAATAAGGGGTGACACTACTAGTTACAAAGTGTGGAAACACTTAGAGGAGATCAGGAATGAACGCCAGGGGATGAACTGGGGCGGAACAGAAGGTAGAGGCCATAAATGTTTGAGGAAGAATTGATGCATCTTCATTTCCTAGTCATGATTTTATTCCCCTGCTCTTAAAACTTAGTTAACACAGAGTAAACCCATCGAATGAGAACTCCCTGAATTTTCTGTTCATTGTTTCATTATAGTGTTATGACACTGCCCAATTAAAAGGTAAGTAGTTTGAGTCTTTTTTTGCTTTGTTTTGTTTTTGTTTTTGTTTTTTGAGTTAGGGTCTCACTCTGGTCCAGGCTGACCTGGAATTAACTCTGTCATCTCAGGGTGGCCTTGAACTTATGGCAATCCTCCTACCTCTGCCTTCCGAGTGCTGGGATTAAAGGCGTGCACCACCACGCCCGGCTCGATAGTAGTTTGAGTCTTAAACATTTCCCAAATCTCTCAAAAAGTATCAGCAATTCACAATTGTAATATAGATGTTTTAATCTTTTACATTTGACATGGGATAATTTTCAGTTAAATATGAAAAATTAATTTTGTTCATGTCAGATAGTATTCTAGAAATACCATGTGTTGGAATTTCAAAACAAGAGATTGGTATATCCCTTACTGCTCTATTCTACCATATGATCTATACTGAAAATATTTACACCACTTTCAGAAGCAAACTGGAGTGTCAGAGATACTCTGTGCCCACAGTGTTCAGAGTGTATGTACCAATGCTGTGAAGCATCACCCACATAGGGAACCTCTGAAAGGAACACAAGCGAATGAATACGATGAAAACAAAAATATACTATCTGAGATTTATTACATAAGATATTCTAGACATTCCCTAGATCTTTGTTTCCTCACCATTCAAACAAATCCAACTCATGTTTAGGGCTATTTTCAAGAATCTATTGAGTAAAGTACTATTCAAAGAGACTACAGGGTAGGAAAGAGGAATCCAAATAGAACTGCAACTCCAAAAAAAAGTCCTAATGACAGTACCACTTATAATCCTTCTCAGACTTGATGTGTGTTTCAATCACCTGAACATTTGTTAAAACACAGACTCTGGCTCCCTGGGCTGAGGTAGGTCCTGAGATTCTGAACCTCGTCAACTTCCAGGGTTGATTGAGAGTGCTGGCCCAAGCAGCACACTTTGGAAGCAAAGCCCTAGGGTGTATAATATTTCAAATGGACAACCAAGTTCTTAAAAGCCTTTAGAACAAGCCTTTTATAGCCAAGAGAAACTGACACTTACAGGAAACATTTAGGTTATCTACACCTTACTAAAACACTAGTATTTCATAAAGGCATGGATAGTGAATGAATGAACTAACCTGACAATTGAGTTTGGAACAACATTCCACATCAAATAGTGAAACAGATAAAATGAAAACTTAGCCACTGTTTTTGAGGTCTATAACTGAATATTCAATTCAGAAAATCAGTAACAAATGTTCAATGTACTTGGAAGTTGTTTTTTCATACCTTGTCAAAACACTTCTTATGGAGAACCTAGTTATATGCCATTCTGGAAAGATAAGGTTGGGAACTAATTTACATGAGAGGCTCCTAACTTCCTATTGTGGGGGCCACAATAAGGCATTAAAGACAGTCCTAAAAGGATATGAATCATAAAGATAGCCTGTGTATACCCATTTTGTAAGATCCTGAATGTACTGAGATGGTAACTGTAAAGCAGAGATTGTGCACTTTGTCAGAGCCTTCTACATTTGTCCTCCTTGTATAGTTTCTATATCCTACTGTATAAAGCAATGTGGACAAATAAAATAGGAAGTAGAGAAAATCAAATGGGAGACTACCTCAAAGTGATAACCACAATAGCATTATCTAGAGCCCTCATTCTTGAAAATCAAGACCAACAGAATGTACAGACTTACGTCTGAATGAGAAGCAAACTTTCTTACGAAACATTTGTATCACAACTGTAAAGAGTCCAGAACAAATTACATTTACTGGTACTAGAGAGATGGCTCAGCAGTAAAGCACTTGACTGCAAAGCCTAACAACCTGGGTTCAATTCTCCAGTACCCATGTAAAGCCAGATGCACAAAGTGGCATATGTGTCTGGAGTTTGTCTGCAGTGGCTAGAGGGCCTGGCATGCCCATTACCACTCTGTCTGTCTTTGCTTAACAAATAAAATAAAATTACTTAGGCTCTACCACATAGCTAATGAATCAGACTATCTGAATACCATCTTGCAAACCTGCATTTCAATAAATAATCCTCATTTATAAACTATGACTGTACCAATAGTTCACCAGCTTATAAAACTGTAAAATTACTATACATTTGGTCTATTATGTTCATCAATCTAGTAAGTTATGGTAAGTATATAGATAGCACTGGGCAGTTATGACAAAGATACAAACATCATGAATAGTAAGCTAAGATTTTATGGGGGTCTCCATAACTGGAAAACAAAGGAGAAATTATTTTATATAAAAATCATTTACTCAATTACTTTAGAACAGAACAAATTCATAATAAAATAAATCTCACTGTTCCACAAAACTTAAATGTTTAAGAGATATTTAAAAAAAATCACCTAGGGCAAAATTTACAGGACAACCTGGATTTCAAGACCCAAAAAACACAATATATACACAAAATTCCTTAACCAATTACATTGATAAATAATTATGTAGAGCCATAGTTTAAACATATGATCACCCCGAATGTGTGGCTAGGTAACAGTTTCAAGAGAATGGCTTTCTTTAAAACAAAGCCTGAATTTGAATTGTTCAATATAAGGCACTTATCTCCTCTTCTAATAGGGCCCTAATAACTAATTATGCTGGCGAATAAAGACAGATTCTTTTTTTTTTCTTTATAAAGACAGATTCTTTTTAAGAAGTTTAATTAATGCATATGGCAAAAATACAGGAGGTAAGAATCCTAGAATAATATCACTATAAAATTAAAACCCACTAAAAATTGAGTTCTGCTGGTTAAATGAATAATGACACAAAATGTCAAGAGATTAATCCATAGAAGTTTAAAGAGTATGTCCAGCTGAGACATCTGAAATTTTTCTAATGTGCCTGAACAAGTTGCATTATCATGCCCTGAAGGCACAGTAATAATTCCAGGTGAACTTTAGAAAGGGGTGATCATAAATGTTTTACAATGAACTAATTAGAGACTCAGCTATTCATATCCATTTTACTCTGTGGCTTCATAAAAACATTCAAGAGAACCACAAACAAAGTGACTGCAGGCTCCAGTGTTTTCTAGTATTTCTGTAGTTGTTCCCATAAAATTTTAAACAGTAAACAATAACTACAATCAACCAAAAAGATTCTTTAATTATTCTATTTAACATAGAACTAGGTAGCTTATTCTAAACAAATCAAGTTGAAAATTTCCTCAAACACCTGGTATTCTAATTACTGTTTAACACATCAAATATTATGACTAGATTTCTAATGTTCAAACACCAAATCTGAATGCTTTGGTACAAAAGACAATAACAATTGAATTGAATTTTTTTAAAAACATTATTGAGACAAGCCTTATTGGTAATGCTTAACCTTGTTTTAATGTACTGGCCTTAAAGAAGACCCAGTAAAAGACTATGAAATAAAAATGACAATCATTTATAATCAAAGCAAAAGCACATCTTTGCTTATTACATGGAGTCAACTGTTTTTCTAAAGATTGCTAAAAATAAGATTTGTTCTTATTTAATAATATTTTAGAATTTAACATCTTAAATATTACTGTGATTTTAAAGTTATCTTCTGTGTAATACACACAAGTATATCATCTTAGAAGTCAAACATCGGCAACAGTACAGGTTTCTAGCTGGGAAGTGCCTACAACCATGTCATTACATGGACAGTGTAGTTCCAAGTACCATAAAAGATTGTAGGTCTCTTAGCAGAAAGCACTTTATTAGGCACATATAAATTATTTTAGAAACAACTTTATAAAACTGCTAATAAATATCTGTGACAAGAAATAAAGGTGTAAATAGAATATCTGGTATTTCAAATGCATCAGAAATTTATTTCTTCATTTTGGAAAAAGTTGGGGACAGAGGAACCAATCAATCATGACACAATTTTCACTGCAGTTAGTTTTCTATGGAAATTAAGGTACTGGAAGAGAGGTTTTGCCTATCAGTATAATTAAATGTTATCAAATAAACACACTAAAGAAGAATAAATGTTACAGTGAAATAAAACCATAATAGGTATTGTTTCTAAAATATATTTTGTACATTACTGATTCACTTTTTAACTTTTACTAAAGATGTCACCCTTGTTTGAAGCCCAAGACAGTGAGTACTAAATATTAAGGGAATGGGATAAGTTTCTACCTACCTACCTCCTGGCTGTCTTTTGTCCCTCCTGATCTTGGATGTTTTTGCCCACAAAGCACTCAGTAATCGGACTTTTAATTCACCAATAAACCTGATTAATCTAGATACAATTATTAAATATCAGCTAGTGGTCAAAACGCTCTTAGGGCAGAGCCTAAAGATATATGCCAAGAAAAGGGCCATATTCATCTGCTATGTGTCAACCTCTTTAAAAACTCTACTTCATTTAGTCCTGACAACCCTTTAGGCCCCATTGATCCTAGTTTACAAAGGAATAAGACTGACAGCAACTAAATGACTTTACTCCAACCACATTCCAGTGAAACTTCAGGAAAATTCATATATTCTGCTGGCTTGGTGGTACATGCCTTTTGTCCCAGCACTCAGGAGGCAGAAGTAGGAGGATTGATGAGAGTTTGAGGCCACCCTGAAACTGCATAGTGAATTCCAGATCAGCTTGGGCTAGAGCAAGAGCCTACCTTGCGGGGGTAGAGGTGGGGTTCTGCTGCTATATGCTGAACTAAGTGACTGCAAGGGCCTGTGGCAGTGATTCCCTGAGCTCGGGGCCATCTGTGTGGTTTTTCAACTGGCAGGGATTGTTCCAGGTCAGACCTTCATCTAAGTTTTTCCTGCACCTTCATTTGGAACCTAGTATCTCAATATCTTTCTATAATTAATACTGCACTGAAGACTGAACTGCCTTTGCAATATACAGGTGCTCAAATTCATGTGCAAATTATATGTATTACCTAACCTTAAAGCTTGAGAACACTTGTTTCAAAATTTTACAAGACGAACCCAACTTCGACGAAGTTACGCATGCAAGTATATTCACATGCCATTTTGGCCTGTGTCAAATACAACTTAAATAGTACATTTTATAAAATACAAAATGATTAAATCCTTTACCTATCCCCAAAAGTTGACTTTTTAATGAAAAAGAAAGGGGATGTTTTAGCCCAAGATAAAGAAAATACTAATTTAGCAAACGTTTGTTAGAGTATATTTAAATTAGCATATTTTGCTTTAAATTTTGCTACAAATTACAATAATTTGACTGTTCCCAGTATTTCTCTTTACTGATCCTCCAAAAGATACAAGGTATTTTTTAAAAAAACTTTGCTTTTGGTACTATTTAATAAAAACTCCAGGAAAAATGCCAAACAAAAAAGTCATGGTTTGTTTTAATAGGATGTAAGATCAGTTTTACCAGTTAGCGAACCTTTATTTAGGGCTCAGACCTCATTTTTATATTCACATGTAATCACTATCATGTAAAATACAAATTTGGATCCAAAACAACTATCATAAAATGCAGGACATAATGGAAGTTTTACATGAATATATACTAATTTGGAACAAAGCATTTCATCTACTAAATGTGTTCATAACGCCAGTTACCTAAATAAAAATCAGAAACTTGGGAAATATTTATTAGTATTTATTCGACCCTTATCTTCATATGCAAAAGGAGAAAATACAATACATATGTGCAGGCCTGAATGTATATATGTATGCATGTGTGTGTGTGTGTGTGTGTGTATGTGTGTGTGTGCACATACATATATATACATGCATATATACATATATGCATATACAGATATCTGCATACACACATACCCGTGCACGTGCGCACGCGCACACACACACACACACACACACACGGCTCAGGAACTAAAAAATTACCTATATATTGCAAAAGAGAGCTTTTGTCTCCTATTTTGTAAACCTCCTCAAAACATACTTTATCCCTCCTCCAAACAAGAATACTTCTAAAATGTGTGTGACAAAGTTTGACATATATACTAGGTAAGTTGAGAAAAGGCAATGATTTCAAGTAAAAACATTGAGATAATCAGATTTAAAAGAGAAAATAATTTATTTAACTTTAGCCATAACAAAGCAATCCTTTTGTGTCACCATTCAGAAAGGGCATTACAAGACATTAACATAATGTACTAGCCCAAGTTTTCTTTCAGGCATTTTCAAAGGGCACCTCAGACCCACAATATTTTCTATTAAGTGTTTGAGAACAGAACTGCAAAAAGGATTAGTAAGGCAAAACACTAATGTCTCCCTTTTTATTAGAACAATAATTTTCCATGTTTTGGAGATACTGTGAATTTAACATTCATATTAAAGGCAGTTTTAAGATTTAGGATATCAGCAACTACCAGCAATCTTGGGCTTAATGGTTACTATCAAGCAATTAATTTCTGATGCATACAACACAATTTAATAATATAAAAGAAAGAAGATAGCCTGAATTTTGCCCTCAAATGCACAAAAAGAATTTTCTTTATACCACCTCAATCCAGTCTTTGGCCTTGCTGAGTAATTAAAGAGTTGTTATTTTACTGTGAAGCAAAGTAAGCCTTCAAGTGTCCCTTACTTGATCTTAGAAGGTCAAATTCTCTGTCCAAGAGTTCCTCTTCTGTTAATTTTGAGAAATTGTCTTCTCCAAAAGGATTCCACCCCGACATATCAGGTGGGTGACTGATGTTCTTCTGATGTGTAAAATTTGCAACTGCTTCTTTTCCCCCGACTGACCTAGTATAGTAATTGAGAAAAGAACAGAGGGGAAAAAGGATGTTATACTTAAGTTTCAGTGCCTCACTCCAAACTTTAATAATGCTTAGAAAACCAAACCACTCTATTGTAGAAAGGATGGCAAACTGAGGGGATAAATGAGTAAGCACTCCCCCGACTCCACATACACACTGTGTCTGTAGGTGGCCCTCCTCCCTTCCCTGTCTCCTGGAGGCCCCTGCTCCACTATGTCTGTCCATGGACCACACACACTGCATCGATGGCCCATAAGCCTTCCTAGAGGCCCCACCCCACTGCTTCTAGCCCATGCCTGGCTCCTGCAGGCTACACGAACTGAGCCCACAGCCCACTAGTGCACCCATCTCCTACCATGCTCCCCAGCCTTGAATCCTTGATGGGCTGGTCTGAAAGCTGCTTTCATTCCCCCTGATCACAGATCCTCAACACCCTGTGCTGCCTCTAGGTGCCCTTGTGTATGTCCCTTGGCCAGTGCCACTATCTCCCCCACACCAGCCAAGTCCCTGATCCAGCCTGGGCTGTGGAACCCAGCAACCTCCACCATCTCTCCAACACTGTCCCACTCCCAGTGACTACTTGGGCCATCACATCAGCCCCCACAAGGGGAACACAGGAAAATCAGGCAATCACCTGCCAGGGGTAAACCATAGAGTCCTCCATAACCTGCCCATCTGTGTTTAGAAGGAGAGCAAGGGTAAGTGCTATGGCCCCAGACCCACAGGCAAGACACAGCTGAGACCAGGTCAAAGTGATCCAGAACTCCAATCCCACCTTTGGCATTAAGTACCAACTCAGGACAGATGGAGCATTTCTGCCCTTCACAACCTGTGCATCTCAAAATACAAAGCCATCATTAGCCTATTCTATTCAAACATAAAACAGAACACTCACTGAAGACACTACAAGGGAAAACTCTTGCTTCTTCCTTAATAAGATTCCCACACTGTAATGGGCAGACCACAATGCAAAAGAACACGAAACATCAAATGGAAGGAGCTCCAATAAGGTTGCCTAATCCCACTATCAAAATCTCCACTGAAAACTTGAAAGAGACAATAGGAATACAACACCTAATGAAAACACAAGATATATGACCCTGAACAAGCAAATGGCAGAACCTTCAGCAAATCAACAAAAAACCAACAATCACATATTAAAATCCACATAGCTGTATACACTAGGCTTGACTTCATAGACAAAAACCCCACCTCAAAAGAGAGTTAAGTGAACTGAAGGTGAGCCAAAGACTGGAGCATATTAATACCCAACTTCTTGGGCTGGAGAGATGGCTTAGTGGTTAAGCACTTGCCTGTGAAGCCTAAGGACCCCGGTTTGAGGCTCGGTTCCCCAGGTCCCACGTTAGCCAGATGCACAAGGGGGCGCACGCGTCTGGACTTCGTTTGCAGAGGCTGGAAGCCCTGGCGCGCCCATTCTCTCTCTCTCCCTCTATCTGTCTTTCTCTCTGTGTCTGTCGCTCTCAAATAAATAAATTTAAAAAAAGAAAAAGAAAAAAAAAATACCCAACTTCTTAAGCTTAATGTAGACATAAGTAAACGAAATAATGAATTTTAAGAAAATCAAAATGTGACCTGAAATTGGAACTCAACAAAGGGATGGGTAGTATACAGAAAAATGCAACAGAAAATATAAGCCAAATTAAACTAATGAAAACCTGTCTAGAAACCTTCAAGAACAGTTAATCATGTTAAAGACAGAAGAAACAGTTCAGGAGCCCCAAAGCATTAATTAATAAATTCAAAAAAATCTATGAACAGAACATGAGGGAACTGTGAGACGCCATAAAACATCCTAACATTTGGGTCATAGGTATGCCACAAGGGGAAGAAATTAACTATCAAAGACATGGAGAACTTATTCAACAAAATTATCAAAGAAAACTCTTCCACCCTTTCAAAAGAGAGTCCCATCAAGATATAAGAAGCTAACAGATCTCCAAATAGACTGGACCAAAAAAGAAACTCTCCAGTCTCAAGGGTCTATAAGATGATGATTACAATAACCAACATTAGAGCAGGTTCAAAAATACAAACTCCAACAAAACCCCAAATCCGATAAGGCACCCCAATATGGCAGGGATTAAATAAAACATCACAGTTATTACCTTAAAGATTAGTGGTCTTAATTTACCCAGTAAAAGCACAAGTCAATAGGGCAGGGGAGATCAGAAAAAAAGGACCCTTCAATAATGCTATCTTTAAGAAACCCACCTCACCACTAAAGACAGATACCTTCTCAGGGTGAAAGGATGGAAAATGATCTTGCAAGTAAGTGGAAATAATATTAATATCTGATAAAATACACTTCAAGCCAAAAGTGATAAAAAAGGACAAAGAAGGTTACCTCTCACTCAACAAAGGAATGATCCAACATGAAGACATCACAATCATAAATCTCTATGTGCCAAACACAGGAACACCAGTTGATAAAACAAAACCTACTCAACAACAAAACAGAAATAAACATCAACAACATCAAAGTTGGGGATTTCAAAACTTACTCCACTACCATCAATAGACAGATTATCCAAGCAGAAAATCAACAGGAAAGTAAGAGGGCTCAACACCATCATAGATCAACTAGACCTAATAGATATCTACAGAACATTCTACCCCAATTCTACAGAATGCACATTCTTCTCAGCAGCACACGAAATCTTCTCCAAAACAGATCATATATTATGCCATAAAGCGTGCCTCCAAAAAAAGAATCATGAAAACTGACGTAACTTCCGGCATCATATCAGATCACAATGCTTTAAAGTTACAAATTAACAAGTGACATATCAGGAATTCCACCAAATCCTGAAGTCTGAACAACACAGTTTTAAATAGTAAATGGGTAGTGGAAGAAATTGTAAAATTTCTAGAATTAAATGACAATAAGAACACAACTTAACAGAATTCATGGAATGTAGAGAAGACAGTCCTAAAAAGAAAATTCATAGCACTAAATGCCTTCATTAAATGAAAGACAGAGAGGACTCAAATTAATAATGAAACAATTCACTGAAAGGTGCTGAAAAAAGAAGAATCCAACCAAAGAGCTCCAGATGGAAAAAATATTCAAGATCAGAGCAGAAATCAATGAATGAACTGTAAAGTAAGAAAACAAAACAAAAAAAACCTGATGAAACAGAGTTGGTTCTTTGGAAAAGTAAACAAGACGAATAAAATCCTGGCCAATTTGGTAAAGCAAAAAAATAAAAAAATAATAATAAACCAAAGAAAAAAAGAAAGAAAAGTATCAAATTGACAATATCAGAAGTGAAAAAGAGGGATCACAACAGACATTAATGATATTGGAAGAATTGGAAGACGTACTTCCAAAAGTCCTACTCCACAAAATTGAATATGGAAGAAATGGATGAAGTCCTAGATACATACCACCACAGAACAGAGCAGATTAATCCCCTAAACAAACCTATCACCTCCGTCAAAAGTGAAAAGGTAATCAAAAACCTCCCTCAAAATTCCAGGTCTGGATGGCTTCTCAGCCAAATTCTATCAAACCTTCATCAAAGAACTGAAAACTGATTTTTCTCAAACTGTTTCAAATAATAGAATACAGAATGGTTCCTTAATACCAAAACCAGACATACACTAAAAGAAAACTATAGGCTTATATTCCTGGTGAACTTAGATGCAAAGATCTTGAACAAAATGCTTGCAACTCAAATTCAACAACACATCAAAAACATTATCCACCTTTATCAAGTAGGCTTCATCCCATAGAAGAAGGGATGTTCAACTTTACGGATATCGGTCAACTTAGTACACCACATAAACTTAATGACAATAACCACATGATTATTTCAATTCATGTAGAGAAAGCTTTGATAAAATACAACATCACTTTATGATCAAAATGCTGGAGAGAACAGACATGGAGAGTTTATATCACAACACAATATTGGCCATATATAAAGCACCTAAAACCCAGATACCAAGTAATATTTAATGGAGAAAGGCTCAAGGAATTTCCATTGAGACCAGGAACAAGACATGGTGCCCACTCTCACCACTGCTCTTCCACATAGTACTAGAAGTACTAGCCCAAGCAATAAGACAGGAGAAAGAAATAAAAGGGAACCAAACTGGAAAGGAACAAGTTAGCCCCATTTGCAGATGACATGATCCTGTATATAACTGACCCAAAAGTCTCTACCTCAAAACCTCTAAAGGTGATTAATTCCTTCAGCAAAATGGCAGGATGCAAAATCAACACACAAAAATCAGTAGCCTTCCCAAATATACAAAGAAAAAAATCAGGAAGGGTTTCCAATTTTCAATAGCAACAAAAAAATTAACTACCTTGGAATAACACTAACCAAGGATGTGAAACCTGTATAATGAAAACATTAAAACATTCAAGAGCCGGGTGTGGTGGTGCACACCTTTAATCCCAGCACTTGGGAGGCAGAGCTAGGAGGATTGCCGTGAGTTCGAAGCCTAAGACTATAGAGTGAGTTCCAGGTCAGCCTGAGCTAGAGTGAGACCCTACCTCAAAAACCAAAAAAAAATAAAAATAAAAATAAAAATAAAAATAAAAAAACCACTCAAGAAACTGAGGAGAACTTGAGAAAAATGCAAAGACCTCCATGCTCCTGGACAGGTAGAATTAATATTGTGAAAATGGCAATTCTACCAAAAGCAATGTACATACTTAATACCAATAAAAATTCCAGCATTGGGCCAGGCATGGTGGTGCACGCCTTTAATCCCAGCACTTGGGAGGTAGAGGTAGGAGGATCACCATGTGTTCAAGGCCACCCTGAGACTACATAGTGAATTACAGGTCAGCTTGAGCTAGAGTGAAACCGTACCACGGGAAAAAAAAAAAAAAATTCCAGCATCATTTTACATAGAAAGAAAAAAATGATCTCAATATTCACATGGAATGGCAGCATGCCTTGGATATTCAAGCATACTCTCAGCAAAATAAATACTCCTGGAGGTAATCTCCATACCTGATCTAAAGCTATATTACAAAGCCATAGCAAGAAAAACAACATGGTACTGGCAAAAAACAAAACAAAACAAAAAAACAGAAATATACACCAATGGAACAGAATTTAAGACCTGAACTTTAGGTCAAATAACTACTTGATCTTTGACAAAGGTACCAATAATATAGACTAAAGACAGCATCTTCAATGGATAGTGCTGGATGAATTGGATAACTATATGTACAAAAACACAAAAACAAAAAATACAACAACCATTCATCATCTCACCTTACACAACAATCAAATACAAGTGGATTAAATACCTCAATATAAGAACTGAAACTCTTCTCCAACTGGAAGGAAAAATAGGAGGAACTCTCCACAATATAAGAGTGGGGAAAGACTTCCTGAACAAAACCCCAGTAGCCCAGGAAATTAAGTAATCTCTCAACCAATGGGATCTCATGAAGTTAAAAAGCGTTTTCACAGACAAATATACCATCACCAGAGCCAACAGATTACCCACAGAATGGGAGAAATTTTTGTCACCTATACTACTGACAGAGGCCTAGTATCTAGAATCTACAAAGAACTCAAAAAACTAAACAATAAAAAAATTAAACAACCCACTCAAAAAAGGGCAGAGAACTGAAGAAGGAATTATCTGAAGAAGAAATACAAATGGCTAACACACTTAAGAAAATGTTCAACATTGCGGAAATGCACATTAAAACAACTATGAGATTCCACCTTACTCCATTAAGGATGGCTCTCATTAAAAGAATCAAATAACAACAAATGCTAACAAGGACTTGGAAAAAGAGGAACCCACATTCACTGTTGGTGGGAAATCACTACTATGGAAATCAGTATGGACATTCCTGAAAAGGATGAATATAGGGGTACTAACAGACCCAGTTATTCCCTCACTGAGTATTTTCCCTAAATGCTCCATGCTTCTCTATAGAGATATTTGATCAACCATGTTTACAGCTGCCCAATTCATAATAGCTAAGAATTGGAATCAACCCAGGTACCCATCATTGGATGAATGGATAATGAAGTTGTGATACATTTACACAATGGAATTCTACTTATCAGTAAGGAAAAAGAAAGATAAAATAAAATTTGTGAAAAAAGATGGATTTGGAACAGATCATACTCAATGAACTCACACAATCACAGAAAGACAAATGCTGCATGGTCTCTGTGGTGGTTTGATTCAGATGTCCCCCATCAACTTAGGTGTTCTGAATGCTAGGTTCCCAGCTGATGGAGATTTGGGAATTAACGCCTCCTCGAGGGAGTGTATTATTAGGGGCGGGCTTATGGGTGTTACAGCCGGTGTTTGGCCACTCTCCTGCTGCTATGGTCCACCTTATGTTGGCCAGGAGGTGATGTCCACCCTTTGCTCATGCCATCGTTTTCCCCTGCCATCATAGAGCTTCCCCTCGAGCCTGTATGCAAAAATAAACCTCTTTTTCCCACAAGCTGCTCTTAGTTGGGTGATTTCTACCAGCAATGCAAACTGGACTACAACAGTAAAGTGGCACCAAGGAGTGGGATTGTAGCTAGACACACCTGACTGTGTGGTTTTGGCCTTTTGGAGCTGATTTTCAAGAGGAATGTGGAAGGATTTGAAGCCTTGGCCTAAGAGATGCTTTGCAGTGCTGTAAGTACAGCTTGATGACTATTCTGGTCAGAGTTGACCTGAATGCGGTAAGAACTATGGACTGTGAGGTTTGGCTTATGAGGGTAAGAAAGAGCTTTGCTTGGACTGGGCTAGCAGTTTGTGTGAGAAGCTTGCTCTTATGTCTGTGTCCTGAGAAGTTGTGCAGGGTTGCTTTGAGTAGAAATTAACTGGTATGAGCAGAGGGATATGGCACAGAAAGAAAAATCTTTGGGTGAACTGTTCAGCTGCAATTGAGAGATTAAAACCTTTTGAGATTGGGCCAGCTGACCTGTACTGAGGCAACAAAAGAATCTAGACTCTTTTGAAGGGGCCTGAATGCTCAAGAAGTATCCTGTTCTCAAAGTCTGCTTTATTCCCCTCTAGATGAACAAACTGGCACCCTACCTGGTATTGTGGAATGTAAGAAATGCTGTAAAGAGGGTCATTTGAGTTTGGAACACAGTCTTGTGTTTTGGAAATGGCCATGGTCATTGTGAAGCAGGTTTGCTGGATGCCTTCATGGAGACCCCATGGGGCCATGAGGATGAACCGTGGATAGCAGTAGAGATGCCAGGACCATGAGATGGCTGCTAAAGAAAACTGCCGGCCTTGATGAAGTTTTCCAGGACTGTGAGTGGCCTAGCTAGAGGGGTGGAATTGGAATTAAAGTTGAACTGAATGCATGATATTTTATATCGTGGATGTTTATCAGTTTATGGGGGCCAGGGGCAGAATGTGGTAGATTGATTCAGGTGTCCCCCATAAGTTTAGGTGTTCTGAATGCTAGTTTCCCAGCTGATGGAGATTTAGGAACTAATGCCTCATGGAGGCAGGGCATTGTTGGAGGCAGGCTTATGGATGTTATAACCAGTTTCCCCTTGCCAGTGTCTGGCACACTCTCTTGTTGCTATTGTCCACCTTATGTTGACCAGGGGGCAATGTCCACTCTCTGCTCGTGCCATCATTTCCCCTACCATCTTGGAGCTTCCCCTCAAGCCTGTAAGCCAAAATAAACCTCTTTTTCCCACTAGCTGCTCTTGGTTGGGAGATTTTTACTAGCAATGAGGACCTGACTGCAACAGTCTCACTCATCTGTGGTTCCTCACCTGGACAAGTCATCAGAGTTGCTGACACACCTGACAGGAAACTTGAGGCCCAGACAATAGGGATGGAAGAGTTTGGGGGGAGGGAAAGGAAAAGGCGGGGTGGGGAGAGAACACAAAACTAAATCCAAAATGAACTGGTACCATAGAAACCTTTATCCTTGAAAACAGATTAAAAGATTGAACCCTCAACAGGAGTATGGGGGGAGCACCTAAAAACAAGGGCACTGGAGAGAGTGGGATGAAGCCTAACCTTAGTATTTTTGAAATAAATAAATAAGTAAAATAAAATAAAATGAAGGCCAGGTATGGTGGCTCAGGATAATAATCCCAGCACTTGTGAGTTCAAGGCCAGCCTAGGACTACAGAATGAGTTCCAGGTCGGCTTGAGTTAGACTAAGAACTACCTTGAAAAAAAAACAAAAAATATTATAGGTCATTGCCAAAGCTCTTGGTTTCCCACCAGGACTTGTTTCTCTATTAGTATAGAAAATTATATAGGTTTCCCCTTTGAAAATTTGTTATAAAGTTAGATAAAAGTAAGTATTTCAGGTGAGGGATGATGGCTCATGTCTTTAATCTCAGCACTCAAAAGGCGAACACAGGAGGATTGCTGTGAGTTTGAGGCCAGTCTGAGACTATATAGTGAATTCCAAGTCAGCCAGGGCAAGGATGAGACCCTACCTTGAAAAACCAAAAAATAAAATAAAATACAATAAGTAAAATAAATAAATAATTTGGGGGACTCTGCCCTGTAACTCTCAGTACCAGAAAGTGGTTGCTAGCTACAATGACCTACTGATCAGAGAGTCCTACGAAGTCCCCAAAACCAGACAGGCTTCTTCAAAGTACTTTACTGTCTACTTGAGGTAAAAGGTTAAGACCCTATTGCTAAAGACAGTATATGCTGTCTGTGTATATGGCACAGAATATTGAGAGACCTGGCTGGAAGCTAGAAGAGAGCCAGTCCTCAGAAAATTAGCCCATCTAGCGCTGGAGAGTGCTACATGAGCTACTGGGGGAAAGTGGCCAACAATGGTCTGAGCACCCTGGGGTCTAAGCTTTACTCAGAAGTAAACATCCTGACACCAGTACAATAGTGGCACACAGCCTTGGGCTTTCTGATTGGCAAAGAGATCCACTTAGTGGAAAGGAACTCCTATGTAGAATTGGAAACCAGGTCAAAATCCTATGGAGACAAAGATTATACTCTCATATGTCAAGCTCCCACTCATCTTTGGCTAAAAGATGGCCTACATCCATCAAATTCTCCCAAAATTAATAACACTTATCCCAATTAACCTATGTTAACTTCACTCTCCACTGGAGAATGCTCATCTTTTTCAGAAGGCAGCAAGACCAGAGGAAATAAACTATCCCTCACACTTCAGCCAAGCCACAGCTGAAACCACAAAGGAATTGGGGAGATGAGCAAGAATGCAACATACATGGTTAGCCTGATTATCAGTGCCAGGATGAAGGAGACAGACACTGAGGATACTCAACACCACAAAAGCAGAAATCTAGAGGCTCCTAAGAGGTCATCACTGAAGTAGGCTTAAAACACACTCAACACAACTCAGGGAATTTTGTGGGAAAGGGGATGGAAAGATTTTAAGAGCCACAGGTTGGGACACCGTGCCCAGAGGCATGGTTTCCCCCAACAACTGACTGGTATAACCACAACTCCATGAAGAATATACCTGCAACCCCGCTGAGGAGGAACCCCAGCAGAATTGGGGCAGGGAAGAGGGAAAGGATGGTACCAACACATGCTGTATCCATACTAAGTATGTCTGTAATAATAATACCAAAAAAAAAAAAAAAGTTTAGGACTGGGGAGATGACTTAGGTTAAGGCGCTTGCCTGCAAAGCCAGAAAACTCCCAGGTTCTATTCCCCAGGAACCATGTAAGCCAGATGCACAAGGTAGCACATGTATCTGGAGTTTGTTTGAAATGGCTGGAGGCTCTGGTATGTCCATGTCCTCTCTCTATCTGCTTCATTTTCTCTCTGTCTCTAATTATAAGAAGAAGGAGGAAGGGGGGGGGAGGAGAAGAAGAAGAATGAATATAGAGGTGGGGGTAGAGTTCACTAGTAAAGACATGCATCGCATACCCAAAGACTTGGCTTTATGGGAAAGGAAAGGGAAAGGAAGGGCAAAGGGGCAAAGGGGGAAAGGGAAGGAAAAGGGAAAAGAGAAAAGGAAATAAATGGGGGGAAAGAGGAGGGGACGGGGAAGGGAAGGGGAGGGGAGGGGAGGGGGGAGGGGGAGGGGGAGGGGAGGGGGGAGGGGGAGGGGGAGGGGAGGGGGAGGGGTGGGGGGGAGGGGAGGGGGAGGGGAGGGGGGGAGGGGAGGGGAGGGGAGGGGAGGGGAGGGGAGGGGAGGGGAGGGGAGGGAAGGGAAGGAGAGGGAACGGGAGGGAATGGGAAGTAGGGAAGTGGCTTATCAGGCTTTTGTTTCTATTTAAATTACAAATTTTTTTTAAAAAAATAAACTCTTTAGGTACATCCCAATAAATTCCTTACCTCTAAATGTCTCTAAGTATCACTAAGCCTTACCTACAAACAGGATACACCAAAAAGACAACCAGGAAGAGGAAAAAAGCAGCTCTAGAGGAGCATGGGCTCTGAATTCATTCAACAGTCACATTATGACTATCATTACCTACATTTACTACCACAATTATTTTGTTTGCATTTACCAGAAAAAATACTTGCCTATTGGCATTATAAGAGGAGTCCATTATGGTTCCAACCTGAGCTGGAAGTGATGTAGCGTAGGAAACCAAGGCTGGGGTGAACTCTTGAGGAGATGTCAGACACTCAGGAGATGCTTGCTGAGACTGAGGATGCTGAGCTAGCATCTGCTGCTGCAAGAAAGCCTGCTGGTACTGCTGCACCTGAAACAAGTGACAGTCAGAGTTCAAGGCACTAAGGCACTGTCAGCATCACATTTACTATGTACCTTTCTTTTCACATTCACCATTGCCCGAACCAGAAACCTGGAAACCAATGCACAGGTGAAACAGCAGCCATCATTAGAAAACTACAACAGGAGAACTGTATCAGATTAAGAAACTGTAAAGTGAAGCTCACTTGCCCAGACGGGGAAAAAAAAAATCCTCTTCTAACTACCTTAAGAGAAAGACTAGAAAGTAGCTTAAAGTCACTACTATCCCATAAAAGAAAACAACAAACTATTCTCTGAAGCAAATGTAGACTGTATCTCTGTTTTCTTTTAACTCATCAGACACTTGCTGAATGGAAGAGATACATGGTAAAATCTTTGAGGGAACAGACCTCTTCCTTTATACTCTAAGAGTAGCAGTATGACAGCCACAGTGTGCCATCTAAGGCTGCCTGAGAACATGTAACTGCCTCAAATAAAGATATCAATTAAGTTAACTTGAACTGATTTTTTAAATAACATCAATCACACAGTGAACTCCATCATAACAAAACATACCTGAAGAGAAATTCTAGAAGTGGTGCAACACTTACCACTGTAGGACACTGTAGCGCAGGAGGCTGTGGTGGGTACGTGGACTGCATTAGAAACTGCTGCTGAAGCATCTGCTGCTGTTGCACAGCATGCTGGTACTATGGCAAGAGAAGCACTAGTGCGATTAGTCATGCCTTTAGATGCCACAGCATCTTTGTTTTTTGTTTTGTTTTGTCGAGGCAGGGTCTCACTATAGTCCAGGCTGACCTAAACCTCACTCTGTAGTCCTAAACTGGTCTTGAACTTACAGAAATTTTCCTCTCTCCGCTGGGATTAAAGGTGTGTACTACTGAGTCCAGCTCCAGAATTCTTTTTCATGAGCATCAGTATTACTTAGAAAACTGACAGTCTAAACACCAATATAAACAGCTATAGCCTGTCATTATAACTTTATTCATGATTATCAGAATTAGCTTAAAAATTAGTAATGAAATAGAACAGAAAGTCATCTACAAGTATATTCATCATAACTTAAGGAAGCTCAGAAGTTAATACTTTCTCATCACCTTTTCCTAAGTGATAAAGAACACTGACATGGCTTTTGACCAGCACTGTATAGTAAATGTCCACTTCTCTCACCTTCAATAGGATGTACTAGCCACCCACAGCACCACCTACTTATGAAAAGTGTCATATAGATAGGTAGCTCAAAATTATTTCAAATCATAAAATGATGGTACAATAGTTCAATTTCTGACATTTTTATTGAGAATTTTAAAACATGAACATACACTAATTTCATCATATTTCCTTTCTACTATCCTCTTTTGCCAGCACCTCCACTAGCCCTATTCACTGATCACCCCCCTCTTTCTCAACAGATGTTAGGTTTTGATGTCTCATTCTTTTATGCCTTCCCTCTGTCCTCTATATCAAAATGGTAATGGGCTTAGAATTGTAAAGGTCTTGTGAGGATCAAGACAAGCATTATGATGTCATGATTGCACCAATCAATTCAGGTCCAAAGCACAATGTCCCAAAGTGCTCCTTCCCACCTTGTTGTTATTATATTTTTCCTATCTCCTTTTCCACAATATTCCCTGAGCCTTGGAGTTGGTCAATTGTAATAAGCTGGGTGAAATTGGCAATTTCACCAGGTATCAAGCATGTTTCAGTGCTGGAGAGATTGGTCAATGGTTAAGGCACTTGCTTGCAAAGTGTAAGGACCCAGGTTTGATCTCTCAGTGCCTACCTAAAGCCAGATGTGCAAAGTGGCATATGTATCTGGAGTTCATTTGCAGTGGCTATAGGTCCTGGCATGCCTTCTCTCTCTTTCCCTCCTTCTCTCCCTCCTTCCCTCTCTCTCTCTCATAAATAAAATACTTTTAGAAGGAAATTTACAGAATAGAATGTAAGCCCATTTTCCCCATGTTCCTTCCAACTTTGCCTCTTATTGCCAACATGCTAACTTCACCAAAATAATGAAAAATGATAAAGGACAAACATTTAAGACATTGTTTCTTCAAAAAAAAAAAAAAAAAAACCCCAGTTTTTCCACAATAGCATTCACCTATGGTTCAAAAAGTTAACAGATAATACTCATTATAAACAGTGGTTCTTATTCCTAAATACCAAATGACTATATGAACACTGCTTCATAAGCTCATGATGTGCATATGCAAACTAACTAGATATTATTCAATGTTCAAGAAGCTAGGTAACTGTTTACAAGAATCTAGTTCAAGATGCTCTTTTCATGAAAGTGGATCAATGACATTGGATTACTGCATGAATTTTACACCACTGCCTCCATATCTAAGGTAACAAGTACATACCTGCTGCAGATAGGCATCTTGAAGAAGCTGCTGATGGTGGTGAGAAGGACGATGCTGCAAATGCAGTTGCTGCAGCCTCCAGTCTCCCTGCTGTAGTTGTTGGAGTACTCGATGCTGCTGTGGTGGTGGCTGAGGGGGGCACAGACCCATCAAAGCCTCAGGGCCACTTCCAGATCTCAGTGCTCCTAAGATAGATTTCCAAAAACTTATATTAACACACTAATGCATTTAATAAAATAGTTATGTTTCATATAAAGCATTTATATTGTTTTACAATTAACTTTGACATACATGTCATCTAAATTCTTCACAATTGTTCTAAGGGCCCAAAAAGTTAATTTTGTTGACAACTCTGTTCAAACATCTTAGAAATATTTCATGTGTCATACTTCATCCATAAACACATCTTTCACATCAATTTGCTCTACACATTTCAACACTATTATGAGTAAGAGAATTTACTTTGCCTACAATGTCATCTTCCACCTACTGAAACTGTGATCCTTTAAAGTCCATCATGTGTCTTCCTTGTCCCTTCATCTAACAAGTCCACTCAACTAAGTACTTTCATTCTGTCTTGCATATATTAGTGCCTTAATTCCTACCTCAGGATCTGATACTTAATAATCTATGGGACAACCATAAAGAAATTTTATACAAATATATTCAATAGATGCTTATTATAGTGAATATATTAATAATCTCTTAAATTGATATTTCATTGTAAGTACTACAAATTTAACTCTAAGAAAATCTTGTAAATAAATCTTTAAAATTAGTTTAAAAAATCTACACAACATCAAAAAGAATAAAACAAATTCATCTATACATCATATTGTCTATGTTTTCTTCCAGTGACAGGCTAAATTTAAAGTGCTATACTTTGGGCATTTAAAGTCCTCCAAAGGACCATGTGCTGTGTATCCCCAAGCTGGCATTGTAGGCAAGTGGAACCTTTAGGATGTAGAGCCTAATGGGATGTCCTTGGGTCTTTTAAGGATATATCCTTGAAGGAACCTAGCCCTTGCCCCTTTGCATCCCAGTAATGAAGTGAGTTGTTTCCTATGGGTGCACCACCATTGCCCCCATAGAGACCTAAAACAATGGGTCCACCCAATCATGAACTGGGACCTATGAAATGATGGGCCAAAATACGCCTTTCCCTTCTTAAACTAATGAATCTTAGGTATTTTGTATACTGATGGAAACCTGATTAAAACAGCAACTATTTAATCCTAAAGAGGAAAAGGAATGGGAAGGAAATGCAAAAAAAGGAGAAAAGAGTTCTTTCTAATCAGTGTTGTTCCTCAAGACTAAGTAAAATGCCTCTATGAAAAGTTTTATATATCAAATTTTTTAAATCATAAAAATACACAATATCTTTATCTTCAGTAGTTTTTAAAATATGTATAAAAGCATAAGAACGAAAAGTAATGTCACAAGTCCACCACAGTTATAACTACCATTAGACTTTTAAGTTCATTTGGGATGCCTGGCTTAGCTCAGTCAGCAGAGTCACATACTCTTATGTGTATTTCTTTTATCATGTGTATGTGAATAATATTCATGTGTGTGTGTCCATATGTGTGTGGGCACACATATGCACATGCCTAGGTCCATACTGGGTATCTTTCTCAACTGTTTTCCACCTTATTTGAGAAATGGTCTTTCACTGAACCTGGAGCTCATAGATTCAGCAAGACAAGCCAGCCAACAAAACCCTAGGGATTCTGTCTCACATTTCCCCTGTACTGGGACTATAGCATTCAGATTTTCATATGGATACTGTGGATCTGAACTCAAGTCTTCATGCTTAGCAGGCTAGAATTTTACCAACTGTGCCATCTCCCAAGCCCCTGAACTGTGTTTCTGTCCAGTTGGAAGAGTATTGAAAATACCCTTGGTATCTGACTGAGGATAAACATGCTGGAGCCCAAACAGCAGGCAAAAACAATTCACAGAATAGCTGTAAGGCCCCTTACCTCATAAAGTGTTCTGAGTACAACCAGCCTTAAGGAAGCTCCTTGATCCTCAAGTCAAAGAGATGCCTATTATAGCGGTTTGATTCAGATGTCCCCCACAAACTTAGGTGTTCTGAATGCTAGTCTCCCCAGCTGATGGCAACTAGATATGAAAGCCTTCTGGAGGCAGAGTATTCTTGGGGGTAGGCTTATGGGTTTTTAAAAGCCAGTTTCCCCTTGCCAGTGTTTGGCACACTCTCCTGTTCCTGTTGTCCAGGGGGTGATGTCCAACCTCAGCTCATGCCATCATTTTCCCTGCTATCATGGAGCTTCCCCCTCAAGCCTGTAGGCCAAAATAAACCTCTTTTTTCCCCCCATAAGCTACTCTTGGTTGGGTGATTTCTATCAACAATGTGAACCTGACTGTAACACCCACATGCCACCACACCAATTAGATAAACACATGCTTTGAACTCATTAATAGAATTTCAAAGTAAGTAAGGAAACAAAACCACCAAATTTTCTACAAAGATTGGACTATGTATGTATAAAATGAACAGATATAATTGTCAAAAGCAAGAATCACCTCCACTACTACTGTCTCCCCAGTTCCCAGAAAATGCAGTTTCCATAAGAGTAGCCAAAGTCTTTATTTTGCCCTTGGACCTACGGCCTGCTTCATAGTAGGTTTTAATTACATATTCTTTTGTTTTGATGATTAAATAAACATATGCCATAGTGTTGGCAATAAAGCAATCAATGTAAGTTTAACCACAAGATAACTGGTCAAATTTTATTCTCCTTAAAAATTTATGAAGAGGGCTGGAGAGAAGACTGAGTGGTTAAGGTGCTTGCCTAAAAAGCCTGAAAAGCCAAAGGACCCAAGTTCAATCCCTGAGTGCCCACGTAAACCAGATGCACAAGGTGGCACATGCATCTGTAATTCATTTGCAGCAGTGGAGGCCCTGAAGAGTCCATTTTCTTCTCTCTTTCACTCTTTCTCCCTCAAGTAGATAAATAAAAAAAATTAAAAATCAAGAAAAACAGCCCCTAAAATAAATTATGGATGAGTAAGTTATTTTATCTGGATTTCCTTTTAATTTTTAAAGAAATGACACAATGTTCAAAATCTATGGGAACAAAAAAGTGGTGGTATTTCAGAAAAACACATTTAGCTTTAAGTATATATACAAAAACTAGAGTGCTGGGGAAATGACTCAGCAGTAAAAGGTGCTTTCCTGGGTTCAATTCCCCCAGAACCCACTAAAGCCAGATACGCAAAGTGGCACCTAGAGTTCATCTGAAATACCCAAGAGGTCCTGGTTTGTGCCCATACTCTCCCTTTCTCTCCCAGGGGAAAAAAAAAAATTAAACAAGAACAAATTTAAAAAATGGACTAATGAAAATAATCTCAAAGAAAAAGAAAATAGCTATAAGTGAATGGCAAATACATAAATTAAATTCTAGTAAATTCTACCTCAGCTTCCTGTGTGACATGATTACAGATATGAGCCACCATGTCCAGCAATCCAAATCTTTTAAAAAGTCTTTTCAAACACTATCTTATTGAAATACTGCACAAATTCCCACAGTTCAAGAGTAATAAACCTGTGTTTTTAGTAATCTCTGGCTAGTGGGCATTAGCAGTAATAATTAGACCTCCAATCCACACAAAGGTAGGCAAAGAAAACACTGAGTGTTTTGGACAGAATTCTTCACAGATGTAGTATTTATCCCTTAGAACAATAAAAGTAGCTGCAATTTCCATTTATAGATGACAACCACAGTATGGCCAATAAACAATGAAGTAAGGATGACCATCTAGGGCTGGAGAGATGGCTTAGCGGTTAAGCGCTTGCCTGTGAAGCCTAAGGACCCTGGTTCGAGGCTCGGTTCCCCAGGTCCCACGTTAGCCACATGCACAAGGGGGCGCACGCATCTGGAGTTCGTTTGCAGAGGCTGGAAGCCCTGGCGCGCCCATTCTCTCTCCCTCCCTCTATCTGTCTTTCTCTCTGTGTCTGTCGCTCTCAAATAAATAAATAAATAAATAAAATTAAAGTTGGACCAAATGCTTTGCAAAAAAAAAAAGAATGACCATCTATGGCCATACCACCCTGAATGTGCCCGATCTAGTCTGAAATAAGAATGACATACAAATGATTTTCAAAATTCATGATCTTCCCCTTTCTATGAAATATCTATTCCTACCAGTATACCTGAATACCACAGTACAGAGCAATATGCCAGATAATATAAAAGTAACTATCATCATCCCTGGACAAATGCTTTCCTTAACAATAATAATAGTAGACAACAGTTAGCATTCCTTAGAGACATCTCTATATCATGGTTACTAAGCAGTCATTTGAACTTCCTAACAATAGCTGTCAGGTTTTTTTTTTTTTTAAGACCCATTAGTGAAAAATAAAGTAAAATAAAATAGGACTCAAGTAAGAATCAGTTTTGTCTTTTTGTTGTTTTGAGGTAGGGTCTCACTTTAGCCCAGGTTGATGTGGAACTCATTTGGTAGCTCCAGAATGGCCTCAAACTCAAAAAAATCCTCTTACCTCTGTTTCCTGAGTGCTGGATTAATGGCGTGTGCCACCGATTCATGAGACTCAAAGTATGTGCTCAAGAGTACACACGGTAAAAATATCCTGATATTAAAGCAAAGCAGATGTTTCATGAACTAAAATCCAAATTAAGGTTTCCTGGAGGTAAGTGTTCAGGTTATAATCCCCAACTCCTGAGTAATTAAGTTTATTCTCTATCAAAGACTTAAGAGAAAAAGATTTTTTTCCCCTTTTTCCTTTTTACTGCGTGTGTGGTGTGTGTGCATTGATGCACAAGAGTGCGTATGTGGGCCAGAGAACAACCTTAGTGTCATCCTCAGGAATGCCATCTACCACTTTTGGAATAGGGTCATCCAGTGGTCTAGAGCTCACAATTAAGACTATATTAGCTGGCCAGTAATCCCAAGGGATCCTCCTGTCTCCGCCTCCCCAGTGCTGGTAACAAGCACACACTACCACAGCCAGCAACTATATGTCAGTACTAGGGATCAAACTCGGGTCATCATGATCATGAGGCAAGCATTTCAGTTTACTGAACATAAGTGGGCATTTCTTAAAGCATTATATACTTTATGGTTTATAATATTATTATAAATTATATAATGTTAAGTTTGTTGGTAATCTATGCACCCAAGAAATCAAAGCATAGAAGGCTTGTTTGCACTGACTATGAAAAGACCAGGTTGAAAGGGGTAATTACAGGTTAAAATCAGGTATGGTGATACTACCAGCCTCATTTTTGTTGCTCAAAATTTTATGAGATATTTGAAGTTTTTTTGTGCTTCCAAATGAATTTCTGGATTGTTTTTTCTATTTCTGTGGAGAACGCCATTTGAATTTCAATGGGGATTGCATTAAATGTATAGATTGCTTTTGGTAAGATTGCCATTTTCACAATATTGATTCTTCTGATCCAAGAAGGGATGTCTTTCCATTTCCTAGTGTCTTCTGCAGTTTCTTGCTTGAGTGTTTTAAACTTTTCATTGTAGAGATCCTTTACTTCCTTGGTTAGGTTTATTCCAAGGTACTTTATTTATTTATTTTTGATGCAATTGTGAATGATCCTGTGTGTGCTCATTGTTAGCATGTAGGAAGGCTACTGATTTCTGTGTGTTTATTTTGTTTCCTGCTACATGGCTATAGGTGTTTATCAGCTCTACCAATATGCAGGTAGAGTCTTTAGGGTCCTTTATGTATAGAATCATACCATCTGGAAATAATGGTAACTTGACCTCTTCATGTTCAATCTGTATCCCTTTTATGTATGTCTCTTGCCTTATTGCTATGGCTAAGACTTCCAGTACTATATTGATGTTCTCTCTCACATGTGGATCCTAGCTACAAATGATTGGACTTCTGTGTGAGTAAGAAGAAAACTCAGTAGCAAAAGCCAGTAAGCTAGAAAAGAGATATAAAGGGAATAGAAAGGGGAAGGTATAAATAGGACGGTATTGTATATGTGTAAATAGAAGAACAGATTAATGGGGGTGAAAAGGCCTAAGTGAGGTCAGAAGAAGAGACTGAGTAAAGGAAAGGTACAGGGAGGGCTAATCAAAATCTAAGAGGATATAAATAAGCCATATATGGAAGCCTACTTTTTTTGGACAATGGAACACACAGGAGCCATAGATTGTTACTAGAAAATTTTCAGTACCAGGGATGGGACACCTTTCCAGTGAGCTGTTGGGCAAGGAGCCCCTTATGCCCTCAAAACATTACAGGCCATTGCTGAGGTCCTTGGTTTCCCACCAGGAAAAGATGGTAAGACCCTGTTCCTGAAGATTCCACATATTTGGGCTGCAAGGTCACTGAGAAATCCTGCTAGAGCTGAGCTGAAAACCACCCCCATGTTAACCAGCTGACAGAAAGCTGGAAAAAGCCATGCTACATGCAGTTCAATGGGTGAAAGAAATCACCAGTGAACATACCCAACAGTGGGCACTGCAAGCTTTATATTTGGCCAGCCAAGCCAAATGAGCCAAAGGGTGCAATAGTGGAATGTCTGTTATGGGGGAAACCAACTGCCCACTAATCGGATTGGAGGCCTGCTCCATGGGAGGGAATGCATCCCTGATACTGAAAACCTATAACAGGGGTAGTCATGGGCCCTAGGGGTATAAAGTCTGCTGCTGTCTGGCTAAATGTATATGCTATGCTCCTCAAACTGCCCAGTAAGCTCTTCTCTTAATGTTCATACCCATATATTAATGCTACTCTCACTTTTGGTAGAGAACCTTCTCTTTTCAGATGGCAGTGACCTTGGGATGACTCAGAAGGCACCATGGTGCTAAGAAGATATGACAGAGTTGTGCTCAGCACTGAAATATCTCTATCACACCTTCCAAGGCAGAATAGGTGGTAGAAAGAATGTAAGAACCAAAGGAAGGATAGGACTTCTTACAACGTGCTCCTCCATACACAAAGTGGCCTGAATATCCACGACCTCACAGTGTCTGACACCACCTACACAAGACCATCATAATAGGAGGAAAAGATCATGACATCAAAATAACAGAGAGACCGATTGAGAGGGGCAGAGGTTATGATAAAGAGTGGAGTCTCTGGCTGGGGAGATGGCTTTGCGGTTAAGCACTTGCCTGTGAAACCTAAGGACCTCGGTTCGAGGCTCGATTCCCCAGGACCCACATAAGCCAGATGCACAAGGGGGCGAGTCTGGAGTTCATCTGCAGTAGCTGGAAGCCCTGGCGTGCCCATTCTCTATCTATCTGCTGCTTTCTCTCTCTCTCTGTTGTTCTGAAATAAATAAATAAATAAATAAACAAACAAACAAAAAAAATTTAAAAAAAAAGAGTGGAGTCTCAAAGGGGAAAGTGGGGGGAGGGAGGGAATTACCATGGATATTGTTTTACAATCATGGAAGTTGTCAATTAAAAAAAAAAAAAAAAGAATTACCTTTTGGCCTGTGGTTACTGAATTCACCAGGAGTAGGGACTTTCACAGGTGTTGCTGAACTTTGAATGTTCAGCACACTGGGAGTGGCAGTAGTTGAGTTGGCCTTTGGTCTTTGTCTTGGTGCAATTGAGGTTTCTGTTGGTCCAATGGTATCTGTTATTCTACAACAGAAGAATAAATTTCATTCCAAACAGTGAGATTATTATTTCTAAATTACTACACTTTCTATAAAGTACCAATTTCAACAGAAGTGTTTAATTGTTACAGACTATCACATTAGTCCTCTTGGCTTCCTCTTGACTCTCATTCTCACAGTACCTGTTTAATGAAGATAAGAAGGCCAAAAAGGAGAGGAGAACGAGAGGAGAGGAGAAAGGAGAGGAGAGGGGAGGAGAGAGGGGAGAGGGGAGGGGAGAGGAGAGAGGGGAGAGGGGAGGGGAGAGGGGAGAGGGGAGAGGGGAGAGGGGAGGGGAGAGGGGAGAGGGGAGAGGGGAGAGGGGAGGGGGAGGGGAGAGGGGAGAGGAGAGGGGAGAGGGGAGGGGAGGGGAGGGGAGGAGAGGAAAGGGGAGGGGAGGGGAGAGGGGAGGGGAGAGGGGAGAAGAGGGGAGAGAGAGGGGAGGGGAGGAGAGGAGAGGGAAGGGGAGGAGAGGGGAGGGGAAGACAGGGAAGGGGAGGAGAGGGGAGGGGAGGAGAGGGAAGGGGAGGAGAGGGGAGGGGAGGAGAGGGAGGAGAGGAAGAGGGGAGGGGAGGGGAGGGGAGGGGAGGGGAGGAGAAGAGAGCGCCATCTTCCTGGAAACAGTGTTCTACCATTCCTAGTCTGCTTTCAAAGCTAGAAAAACAACAGCACCATACCAAAATGACCAATTAAGGCAATAAAATGAAACTGAAGGGAAACAAACAAGAAACCTTCTTCTCATAAGGTTATAGGTAAAATGTATGAGAAGCTAGCCCTTGGAAAGGCAGCAAGAATTATTCTCCCCTATCTAGGACACCAGGTATAAAAACGGAAGACTGCATGCACCCAATAGCATGTGAAACTAATGAATCCAGCACTTTTAACAGGTAAACTTCATGTTTAACTCTGGTAGCCTGAATTTCAACTGTCCCTCACTGCCTCATGCACTTTTTGTAAGCAAGTGCCTTTAACCACTGTGCAATCTCCCTAGTGTCTTTCTCATGTGTTTGTGATTAAGCCTTATCCTCACCTGGTGGCAATTTGTACAGTTGAACCTTATTGGAGAGATGTGTTCAAGACTAGACCAGGTAACTCTTCCTATTTCCCACAATGCTCTCTTTCCCTAACAAGAGGAAGCTTCCCCTCAAAACAGTAAGCCTAAAATAAAACCTTTCCTCCTAGGCTGGAGAGATGGCTTAGTGGTTAAGGTGTTTGCCTGCAAAGGCAAAGGATCTCAGTTCGATTGGCCAGGGCCCACGTTAGCCAGATGTACAAGGTGGCACATGCGTCTGGAATTCATTTGCAGTGGTTGGTGCCCTGGCATGCCCATTCTCTCTCTCTCTCCTTCCCTCTCCCAGTGTGTGTCTGGTTTTTTTTTTTTTAACCTCTCTTAAATAAATAAAATAAAATAAAAACTTTCCTCCATAAGCTGCTTCTGATCAGGCTTTTTGTCCCAGCAACAAGAAGGTAATTGCAACACCAGCTTCTTGAAGCTAAACCTAGAAAACTAAACAAAATTATATGAAAACTTTTCCACTAGGATTTAGTTTAGAAAACCACATGTGGACATTCTGGAGGTTAAGTACAATTTTGAAAGAGACAATAAATGTAATTTTAGCAGAGACTGATGATTTTCTTTTTCAGAACAAAAAGTCAGGTAAAATCTTTAATGTATGTGTTAGTTTGCTCTCTATAAAGTAAGCATAAAAATTCAGTTACTTTTGGTAAGGAAAAAATAATCATTTTCCAAGGGTATTTGTCAAAATTCTCTTTAATAAATTTTATTAACATATTTTCAAGTTACTTAATACCTGCATTTTTACATGCATGTGTTGTATCAAACACACAGGTAAGACTGTTTTTTTCATAATGCCTGCATGTACCACCAGAGGGAGCCATCCTAACAGCTATCTTTCAAAAGGAAAGAAAAAATTGAATGGGAAGATGCCAGAATAATGAAAAAATGTACTGGATGTATGCTTCTAAAAATAACACCTATAGGCAAAGGATCTGAGTTCTATAAAAATATAACTAAAACAATAAAAGATCACTTACACATAATTATTATTTCATTTTAATAATAATTATAAATTCAAATTATGGGATTGCTACTAAACGCAATTGTGTATTCCATAAACTCAAGAAATTGGGATTAAATACTATATATGTATTTTTGTCTATCCATTCTATAAGTAATACAGGCCATACTTAACCTCACCACATTCCCTATCTCAAGAACTAGAGATACGTCACACATGAAATTAGCAGAGCAGATGCTCTAAAAGACATATCAGAAGTTTCAAGACTGTTGAATCTAACATCTTCAAATGTACTGATACCCAGAACAATAATGCACAACATTTCGATGGCAAATAATCTGCAATATATTTAAGATATAGCATGTGTTGCTGGAAGTATAACAAACAGGGTAGAAAAATCGTCAGTACCAGACCAGCACTGACAAATGCTTCATGGTGGAGTAATTTACCTTTAATCTAATGTAGCCAGGGAAGGCCACAGAAAGAAGATTAAACTTTTCAAATAAATATCATTGCATGAGACCATTAAGACTACACATATTATAGTAAAGAAAGAGAAGAAAATACCTGACAGATTAGTAAAGGTATAAAATATACTAAAATTACAAGTAATTTCTGCATCAATCATACTAGTCTACTCTGCTTCTCCCATCACCTAAACAATACTTCTAAAACACACACTTTTCACCTGCTTGAAATCGTTCAATGTTTCCATTTGCTAGGGCAGTGGTTCTCCACATTTCTATCTGTAAGGCATACACACAAATAGCATTTCCAGTTTAATAGTCCCAAAAGCACAATGGAAGTTTAGGGAAAAAAGGGGTTTTAGAGCAGAATGGCTGATTCAAGGCAGGGCACATGGATAACATCCATAAAGTCTTTTTAAAAATGAAACCAACTATTTGCAGTGTTCTCTAGGTGAGGGAAAGTCACAGTGGGGAGGACACCAAATATGAGCAAGGTACAATGATATACATGGATAAAAGTGTCATAATTAAACATTATTTTGTATGGTAACTAAAGAAATAAAGAAAAGGATTTCTCAGCCAAGTAGAAGCATTTGCAATAAAAATCAAATTTAAGCTTTAATATTAAGCTTTGTACAGAAATATTTTTCAAGTTCTTTACTGATAATAGGTATAAATATATCCTAATGACAAGTATCAATAAACCTTGTAATTTAATATAATTCACAGAGTTAACAAACTATAACTATCACAGAAATTTTAATTTATTACCTGATAATAGTAGCATTAGAATTGTACATATCAGAAGAATACTATATTGTACTTTAGTAAATGTAGATTAATAAAGTTTAAAACAGGTTGAGCACTGGATATTTCAGTGCCATTATTTCACTTGCATGTAATTATACAACTATAACCTATATTGGCATATAGATTATAAAAATGTAAAAAACACCATCTCTGTTCAGTGGACTCATTTTTTATGCCTGTACCTACTTTCATAAAGACTTAATTACCAGCAAACTATCAAAAACAATAAATTTTACCTACTCAGTCTCACAAAATTCCTAATTAACTGTGAGCTCCAACAAGCAGTTTGTCGGATTCTAGAAAATCAAATGTAATTTTACTCAGTCAACTTTCAAGAGAGCATTTCAGAATTCAAGTGCAGAGATTTTTTTAAGTAATATAATTTTTAAAAGTTATACATTAATGACACGTCCAGCAATTTATAAGTAACATTACTTTAACACCTAGTTCCAATAAGCCGAGTGGACTGAGGTTGGAAAAGTCACTGGCCTAAAGACCAAAGTCTAAATTTCTCAGCATTACATATAAATCAAGTTGCTCATGATAGACATTTATCAGCTGCTCAGTCTTCATTCTGCCAGTCTTACGTTGTTCCCTTGGACTGTAGCCTGGTAGTTTCACAAGGAGTGTTTTCTCTTCCTGAACCACCTGTTTGCTTTAACATCACTCCTTTCCCTCCAATTAACTGATGACTCACCCTTGAAGGAAGAGTTCAGCAATTCCTGTCCCAAAGAAAGCATGCCTTTTGTGCTTCTTCCTTCCACTCCCAATCTTTCCTTTCCTCCACACTCATAACTGCTTGATGCCCGTCAGACACCATTTACAATTAGGACTGCAAAGTCTCTGCAAATAAAGACTGCTTCCTTCTCTTTGCATTTCTATTGTATCTCACATACAGAAGATAAATGTCAATATGTTCTCTTTGTTTTATCTTAATTTTTACAAGACTAATATAATACAAACATCTGTTACCCAGAAACTTCTCCAAATATAATACCATGCCCGACTAATAGTCCTGCTTATAACTTTCACATTTGAAAATAAGGGAAAAAAAATCATTACCATATTTTAGTTCTTGTTATACATCTCAAACTTATTAATGCAGTAAACAAATGAAAAATATAAAGTTCAAAACTTAATTCTTTAGCAATCTTTAAAAGTATAATCATTACTACACACAAATTCTACCAAGTATATAAACTTTCTAGTAGTGCATAACAGTTTTTTCTTTCCTTAAATTTAAAAACTAGGATTAGTTATAAAGTAGCTAATTCATTAGCTCTGAATTCAGCCTAAAGTTTTATAAATTTAGAGTTGCCATGTGGTGAAAATGACAACTACATACACTAAGGAGACTCATTACAACATCATCAGAAAAGCATTCACATCTTTACTGAAGGGAGTGGGCAATTCAAGAGAGATGGTATCAAACTCTAATATTTGAAAAAGTTACTCTATACTGTCCCACCTAAACTATACCATATGCACTAAACAGCACAGTGTTTTGGGTACGGGAAGGTAATATTCAATGGAACTTGCTAGAACCAAAACAAGAAAGCTTTTCTCTTTTAATATCTTTTCAATTTCAGCAGAGCTTTGCCTACCTGGCTTTTATTTGGCTTTTCCTAGCAGCTGCTTCACTTGCAGTCATGGGTTCAGGAAGAGCAGAAGGAATAGAAGAATTCTTGGAACAACAACAACAACAAAAAAAAAAAGGGTTTTATTTTGACTGCAAAGTTGTTTTTAACTATATACTATGCAACTTCAAAAATACTTATGTGTGAAACTATTATTTTGAAGTTAGATACCTACAAATTATACACACACACACACACACACACACACACACCCCTCAGATATATATATCCCTCAGAACTAATCTACAGATATCACTACATATTACACAAGTGCCATTTTCACACTAATGTTCCACAAGATTCCTTGGAAATCACAGAACATTACTGTATGCAATTTAAAATGAGTCAATCTTAGGTTAAAAAAATAAGATGGCATCATTACACTGAACATCAATGACAAATCTGTACTTCAGAAAAGAACTCAGCACCAAGAGTAACAAGCATATTGTTTCTAAATACCATACATAATGTTCAAGACACTGACTGTAAAGTGTAGAAAAATGAATGTAACAAACAATGTTGTTTGACTCATAGTTGGCAATCAGTATCACCTGAATAGGAAGCTAAAACTCCAATTAAATGTCAGATAAAGCAACTTTCCTTACTAGATGAATTCATAATTTCATCTTTAACAGAAAATACTAAATTAAATATTAAATTTATGTGTATTGTATTGAATACTAAATTATGTATATTAAAACATAATATTACTTATATATTTTGTATAATTATTTCATTACATTTAAAAAGTAAGAACCAGGCAGGCTATAATGATCTTTATGAAGTTGAGAATGGACTAAATCAGTGGTGATTCTAGAGACTTCTATTAAAATTAGCCACCATTTGCCCTGCAGAATTCAGATGAAGTCGCTGATGTGGTGTACATGAAATGAGTCCAAATCTAGCTGTTGTGCTGTCAGAGGACATTGAAAAATCAAGCTGGAACTGAGATGGAATCCATCTCCCTACTGACTAGCTGTCATAGTGCTAGAAAGCATTTGTAAGTTGCTGGAGGATAAATGTTACCAGTAGCCTGAACAAATAGTGGATGTTCCAAATTACAAAATCAATTAGCCAGGCAACATGTACCCATGAGAACAACAGTGGCACATAAGTTGTGGGTGTAATCAACTGCTCCCTGATTGAATATGAGGCCTGCTCCTTGAGAAGGAATTCATGCCTGGTACTGAAATACAAGTCATAAACTTACAGCTTAGGGATGACAGATGGCTTAGGGATGGAGAGATGGCTTAGCAGTTAAGGTGCGTGCCTGTGAAGCCTAAGGACCCAAGTTCAACTCTTTAGGCCCCACATAAGTCAGACGCATAAAGTGACACAAGTATGGAAGGTTGCACATGTGTACAAGGTGGCACTGCATCTGAAGTTGGACTGCAGCAGTTGGAGGCCCTGTCATACGAATTCTATCTCTCTCTCTTTCTCTGTCTTGCTCTCTCAGACAAAAGAATTTTTTAAAAAGCCATTCCAAAAACATTTTTTTAATAAAAAAAAAAAAACTAGGCTAGAGAGATGGTTTAGTGACTAAGGCACATGCCTGCAAAGCCTAAGGACCCAGGTTCCATTCTCCAGGTTTCACATAAGCCAGATGCACATGGTGGTGCATGAGTCTGGAGTTCATTTGCAGTGGCTAGTGGCCCTGGCATGCCCATTCTCCCTCCCACACTCCCTCCCTCTCTCTTTCTCTGTCTTTCTTTTTCTCTTTCCCGTTCTGTCTCTATCAAACAAAGAAAAATAAATCTTAAAAAAGAAAAAAGACTATGGCTTAGAAGGTCATAGATCTTACAGGGAAGCTTACACTGTTCTTTGGGTAAATGGAGACTTTATGAGTGCTGATCTCACTGCTAGACAGAGAACTAGAGAACTGCTTTATGGAGTTCACAGTAGACACTGAGGAGACTCAAAACTCATCAAAGCAGAAAATCAAATGCTATTGAGATCTCAACACTAAAGGAGATTTCTAACATACCCTCAAAGGCTCAGGAAATATTGTGGAAGACAGGACAGAAAGAATATAAGAGCCACAGGTGGGAAGGTTTACTGTAAGGTACTATCCTGCCAACAGGAACAGACTGGTGCATTCATGATCCCATAGTTATTATCAATACCCTCACCAAGACCTATACTGTTCTGAGCCCATCAACATTTCAACACCAAGGACAGAGGAGGACAAAAGGCAGGAGACAATATAACAGAGGAAGTACTACTTGGAAAGAGGATTGTCCTCAGTGTAATGGGGTCAGGGGTCAGGATACAAAAAAGGATAACAGGATAGGAATATGACCAAATTACAGCATATATGTATTAAAGTTTCCAGTAAGTTTTTAAATAATAAGTTATTGAAAATGAGAAAAAATAAACCAAGCCTTTTAATGAAATCATTTACTTTCACACAAGCATTTCTCATGGCTTAGGAACAGGGCTGTATGTCAGCTGTAGTCCTTGTAATTACTCTCCTTGTTTCACAGGGGAAAAAGGACATTAACCTCCCAAAAGATAGAAAGTCAGTCACTGGTAAGAACTCAGGTCTCCCCTTTATCATGCCTCTGATAGACACCAAAGGATCCCAAGTTTATTCACTAACAAAATTCTTACTGCCTAGCTCAGAATTTTTTTTAACCATACATTTTGGAAAAACCAAACAATCCTATTAATTGATTAAGTCATTAGGCTAAGCACTCAATAATAATATTCTGTGGATTTTGTCAACTTTTTCAATTGATACATATAGTATATACTATGTTTCCCTCCAAAATGCAAAATATCCTATAGTGACCCTAAATATGCTGTAGCTTTCCAGCACATCAAAAAGAAGTTTGGGAACTGCGACTTCCTATTAAAACTCCAATCACTGGGCTGAGGAAATGGCTCAGCAGTTAAAGGCAAATATTTGCAAGACCTAATGACCTAAGTTGGATTCCCCAATACTGACATAAAGCCAAATGCAAAAAGTGATAGACACATGCATCTAGAGTTCATTTGCAGTGCCAAGAGGTCCGAATGTGCCCATGTTCTTATTCTTTCTCTCCTCTCTATCTCAAATAAATAAAGTATTTTTTAAAAAATGTATCACCCAGCATGATTAAGACAACTGACACAAGTAACTCTCAGAGTATATGTGTATCTGCATTTCATAAATGGATTTGAAAGTCATGTACTAATCAAAAAACTACTTACATTAATGTTCGAGACTGGACAATCTTTTTTGGCAAATTTAAATGCAAAATAGGACACTTGAAATATATCAGGTCTATGTTCAGGGTCTGGTTCAAGCATGAATCCTGTAATAGATCAAAAAGGCAAGACATTTTAATGAACACAGATGCTGCAGAGGGCAAATTGTAGAGTAAAAAATTATTTTTCTGAAAGAAAAGTCATCAACACTTAACGGGTAGTGGACCATACAAAGCTACACAACTGGCCAGACAAGATATATCCACTAGGGGCATGTCTGCCATGGGAGGGAACTGATGCTTGATACTGAAAACCAAGTCAAAAGCCTATAGCTAGGAAAATCATATGGCCTAGAGAAGCTTCTATGGTTGTCTATCTGGATATAATATGCTCACCAAGTAGACCTTTACATATTTATGTTATGCCCATATATTTAATGCTTCCTTAACTTTTAATTAGAGAAGTTTCTCTTTCCAGATAACAGTGACTCCTGGGGAGACTCAATCAAAGTGCTGAGAAGTGACAGTGGAGCATTAATGCTAAAAGAGACATCCCTAACAAACACTCCAGAGCTCAGGTACCATTATGGAAGAGGCAGCAGGAAGAATCAGGAGAAGAACTTTGGAAGCTACCTTCTAGACACAAAGTAGTCATTGTATTCATTGCCATACAGCAGCTGTCACCTGCCCTAGACCCAAGTATAAACAACATATTCATTTATGTTTCAAATACACATTATACACATGTCCTGAAGAGGATTTTATACACTTCTAATGCACCTGTATCTAACTGGAACTGAACACTAAGTTAGGTGTGGTATTTTCTACATATGACACAAGCCCATGTTTCAAGTTTCAGATTTTAAAATGTTTCCAATTTTGTATTTTCAAGCTAGGGATGTTCAATCTACATTAAAGTTGAGTTTTGTCTGGTGAGTACTCTGATTTGGTTCTAAACTCTACATTAAAAAAATAACTAATAATTACTATTAAAAACCAAAGGCAGAAAATAGCTGTATTTTTACCTCTTTAACATTACTAGCCATTAAAAAAAGATTCAATATGGCAACATTAAATAATTTATTAACATCATTTAGTTCTTAAACTATTCAAGAGAAAAAGATTCCAAAATATACCCCCAGGTTACTGAATGATTCAAGCTAAAATGAAAAGTTACCAGCTTTAATCCAATTCAACTGAAGCATAATTATCAAGAATGACTTCATGGGCTGGAGAGATGGCTTAGTGGTTAAGGCGTTTCCCTGCAGAGCCTAAGGATCCAAGTCTGACTCGCCAGAACCCATGTAAGTCAAATGCACAAGGTGGTGCATGCGCACAGATGGCACATGCACACAAGGTGGTGCATGCATCTGGAGTTCACGTGCACTGGCTAAGGCCATGCACACCTATTCATACTTCATCTCTCTTTCATAAACTGTATGTGTAATTTTTATTGCATATAGTTATGTATATAATTTTATTGATATATGCACATATATATATATATAGAGAGAGAGAGAGAGAGAAAGGATGACTTCAGCTTCCCAATAGCTATTATTTTATATTTACACACACACACACACACACACACACGGATTAAGAAGATGCTCAGTAAATAAAGTACTTGCTCTTACTGCACAAGCATAAAGACTTGAGTTCAGATCTTCTACACCCACATAAAATTCAGCCCTGGGGAATCAGACAGAAGGATATCTTGGGCTTGTTGGCTAGCTAGTCTAGTCAAATAGGTGAGCTCCCAGTTCAGTGAAAGACACTGTCTCACAAAATAAGGGTGAGGAGGGATGGCTTAGCAGTTAAGGCATTCGCCTACAAAGCCAAAGGACCCAGGTTAGATTCCTCAGGACCCACATTAGCCAGATGCACAGGGGATATACACATCTAGAGTTCACTTGCAGTAGCTGGAGGCCCTGGCACACCCATTCTCTCTCTCCCCCCGCCTCTTTTTCTGTCAAATAAATAGAAATAAATTTGGGCATTTGCAAAAATAATGATGATGATGATGATGATGATGATGATGGCAATAAGAATGAGAGCTGGGTGTGGTGGCACATGCCTTTAAACCCAGCACTCAGAATGCTGAGGTAGGAGAATTACCATGATTTTGAGGCCAGCCTGGGCTACAGTTAGTTCCAAGTCAGCCTTAACTAGAGTAAGAGCCTGCTTCAAAAAATAAAAACACAGGGCTGGAGAGATGGCTAAGTGGTTAAGCGCTTGCCTGTGAAGCCTAAGGACCCCAGTTCAAGGCTCAATTCCCCAGGACCCACGTTAACCAGACGCACAAGGAGGCGCATGCGTCTGGAGTTCGTTTGCAGTGGCTGGAAGCCCTGGCGCACCCATTCTCTCCCCCCCCCCTTCCTCTTTCTGTCTGTCGTTCTTAAATAAAAACAAAAAAAAATTAAAATAAAATAAAAACACAAATAAAGTACAAATTTCTACATAACCACAAATGATATTTTTTTGTTGTGCTTTGTTTTGTTTTTATCAAGGTAGGGTCTCACTCGAGCTCAGGGTGATGTGGAATTCACTATGTAGTCTTAGGGTGGTCCTCCTACCTTTGCCTCCTGAGTGCTAGGATTAAAGTTAACATGCCCAGCTCACAAATGATAGTTTTAATAAACATTTTCATAGCTATTTCACTTTCAAATGCTCTGATTAATACAAATGAATACACACAGCACTAATACTATTAATTATGTAAAATACAACTTTATGTGTTTTAATACATGAAAACAATTATAGCAAATGAATAGAATTTGACACAAAGAAGTTTTCCAAGGAGACAAAATATTGAGATTTTTACAATTTCAGATTTTATTGAATACTTTTAGTTTATTCAACCATATGCATTTCTAGCAGTCAAAACTGATACCAGAAACAATAAAACCAAAAATCTGTGCATATGTTGACAAATACAGGACACATCTGAGCACAGTCAAATATTAGTTAACTAAAGCCCAATTAAATCCTGAAATTATGAAAAGTATTTGTTTTGTCTGCCACTATATTACAGAAATACATATGTTGGGAGGGAGTACATGTAAACACAAGGAATAGGATTTTATTGCTATTTACTAAGTAAATCACATACCAGTGTATAAAATGTCAATTTTCTCATACTGTGTTGGCAAATGAAAAGAGTCAGAGGTTCTTAGTCTTTTTTAAATCCCCAATAAAATCTTAACTTCCAAATGCATTTCTTTTTTTAAAATATTTATTTATTTTTTATTAACATTCTCCATGGTTATAAAAAAAAATCCCATGGTAATACCCTCTCCCCCCCCACTTTCCCCAAATGCATTTCTTATTGGAACATTAACTTAGCAGCAAAATAGTTCTGTCTACAATGATTTACATAAAGGACCACAAAATAGTATGAAAATTTACTTATCCAAAGCACATAAATTCCTCAATCTAATCAAGGAGTTACTTCATGTTTCTACATTTCTGGCAATGAAGAAAAGAGCTAGATAAGGATAAAGAGGGGCTAAAAGTAAGGTAGAGAAGATTAACAGCTAAAGTAAGGCAGAGTAGAGAAGGCTAAAGCCTAAGTTAAGAGGTTAAGGAACAAGAGAGAGTTTTGGGAAATAAGGCAACATATAGAGTGCTGGAGCCAACGGTTATTTAAATACAGGCCAATGGCTTGTACACTCTTTAAAAAAAAATCACATGCTAAAAATTGGCACACTAAAAAACAGATGAACTTCTAGGAAAAATAAGATAATGACTTAAAAATTATTCAACTCTAGAGTACAGGACTGAAAGTGATCAAGGAAGGTGAACTCAAACTGCTCAGGTAACTCAACTTGACTGGAGACTGTCATAGAAAAGTCCATCTAAACATTACTGTCAGGTGCTTTGCCAATCAAGACAAAAGCAAAGGTCTTGGGGTTTGGGGCAGGTGCTCATTCATACAGAGGAGAAAGCTACATAACAGAGGTAGAGCTTTCCAGGCACTCATAGTTAAGTGTCACTGCTGGCAGTGCAGCAGTGAAGTTATGGCTACTTCCTCCCACTCCATTAATCTGATTTCTCTAGCCTAAGGGAAAAAATGATAAAAACTACCTTCTGTGTTAAACTGACATAACCCCCAAGTTCTAACATGTGTGGACATCTTTGCAATACAGAAATATATTTTTCTTTGGGGGGGGGGGGGCTCAAGGCAGGGTCTCACTCTAGCTCAGGCTGATCTGGAATTCACTATGTAGTCTCAGGGTGGCCTCAAACTCATGGTGACCCTTCTACCTCTGCCTCCCCAGTACTGGGATTAAAGGCATGTGCCACCATGCCCAGCTGATTACGCTTTTACTAGGCCTGTAAAGTCACACTGGATCTTTTATGGTCCTTTTCCTCTTAAGCATTTTTGGGTATGCAATTCTTCATTCTTGATTTATACAAGGCACTTAAGTTATGAAAAATGGCCGTCAAATTAATAATGTATTATTTTACATTTACCATATATGTTAGTCTTCGTGAATTTGGAAAAGACTTTAGCGGAGGAAGCTAGAGAATGAACCTAGCATTTCATAACTAAGAAAGCACTCTACCACAAAACTATATCCCCAGCCCTGGCCTGGAACTCAACATGTAGTCCAGGCTGGCTTCAAACTCATAATCCCCCTGCATCTGTCTCTCCACTGCTAGGATTACAGATGTTTCCCACCATGTCCAAGCCATTTGGTGAAACTTTTTTTTGTTTTTGTTTTTCAAGGCAGGGTCTCACTCTAGCTCAGGCTGACCTGGAATTCACTATGTAGTCTCATGGTGGCCTTGAACTCATGGTGATCATCCTACGTCTGCCTCCCAAGTGCTGGGACTAAGGGCATAGGCCACCATACCCAGCTGGGGAAACTTTTAAGAGTATAAAATTATATGTCACTAGTCTAATATATTATAGCTCCTGAGACTGACTACTTATACTTTATTAATTATACATTCTAGTCTCATAAATAAATACATGTAATTTTCTTTAAGCATAGTTTTTTGTTGTTGTTGTTGTTAACATCCGAGTTCTTGATTTGTATTAAGTTGTAGCAGAATGGGGATAAAGATCTAGCTATACTACTGTCCTCTGACAGCTAAGACAATTTTCTACTTCCATCTACTTTCTTCACAGAGGTGAACTGCTATCCTTATTAAACAAACATCAAATATATTTAAAGTGACCCTCTGTTTTGTGCCACTGAGCCAGAAGCTGTTACAACAGGGCACTTGAAATGCAGAACACAAAGCGGGAGGCTAAACATGTTTTAAACTAGCGCTGCTTGAAATCTGCAGCCTACTTGAAAACCTAATGCCCTCCCCCACCATCCAAACATCTTTTTCTAAAAGTTTTACAATGCACATGAATAAAATGTTTAATTACAGTATCTACCTAATGTAAGCATAAAGTATGAAAGAAGAATGGAAGAAAAACTAGTTATTTATTACAAACATGGGGATTTGGTTCCAAATAGACAAAAACTAGACAACTAAATGTTAAATTATTCAACTGTCCCCAGAAATTCTAGTTACCTTAATTACATAATTACTTCTCTGTGCTACTGAATCTTACCTAAGAGCTTAAAAATATCACTGTATTGGAAAATGGATAACTTGGAAAAAATAATGTGACTCAAACTCAGGACAAACAACTACATGTTCTCTCTGATATGCTGGTCTTAGCATATATTATCTATAAATAAGTATATATGGATGGGGTAGTTAAAATGTAAAATAAACCTATACAGAGAGAACCATAATCAAAAATAAATATAAAAAGATAAGCTGGAAAAGGTGGGAGGAAAGGGCAAAAGGATACATGTGATAGAGGGGAGAGCAAAAATGGGGGGAGAAATAAATTTTTAAAAAACACAACTGCACGTGAAAATGCCAGAATAAATGATACCTAAATGTCTGCATGCTAATTAAACATTTTACAGTGTGTTCATATATTAAAATTATCAATAGAAAGAGAGAGTACTTAATAAATAAAAATATACTCCTATATTTACCAGTAATTAGACTGCATTCACCCATATAGATGTGGTATAAACATGTTTTAATTTCTAACTATAGGTTCATAAAATTATAAGAAATTAAAAAACTAGACTTAAGTAAAAGTACAAGCAGCAGGCCCTACTATACAGTGTGTTAAAATGTTTAATCCATCTTTACAAATACTTACTGATTAAGCAATGCATGTTATGGGAGTATCGAGAATTGTCTGGGATGGTAAAGCTCCCGTCACAGATAGCAACTTGACTCTCACCAAAAGGAAGCGTGAAGAAACAAAGTTTGTACAGTAAGCATCCCAGGGCCTGCAAAACCAAGAAACATAAATGTCTTCAGAGCTCAGCAACCAACCACACAATATAAGAACTTCCCAAACCAAAGCTCAGGACACAGCTCAGTAATAATGCATTTGCTTAGCATATGCACGGTTCTAAGTTTAATCCTCAATATCACAGAAGAAGAAAATGACAAAATAGCCTAAACCAAAAGCTAAATATGCTATTAAAAAAATGTTTCTAGGGCTGAAGAGATGGCTGAGCTGTTAAGGCACCTGCCTACAAAGCTTAAAGGCCTGAGTTTGATTCCCTTGTTTCCACGAAAAGCCAAATGTACAAAGTGGCACATGCATCTGGAGTTCATCTGCAGCAGCCAGAGGCCCTGGTACACCTATTCTCTCTTTCTGTCCCTCTCACTCTCTCTCTCTACTTGCAAATAAATAAATAAATAAAATATTTTTAATGTTTCTATGTTGGACCAGTATTTATGCAAATTATTGCTTAAATCAAAAACTATATATTCAATTTTATAAGACATTTAACTTTGTTAATTTCCATATTTTTCTATCATATCTGTGACAAGATGGTAAGCTATTCTTTATCATGAATAATTAAAATTAGATCTGAATGGTTCCTTTTGGAGAAAACATTATACTATTATTTTTTTCTATGAGAGGTTAAATATATTTAGTAACTAATGCATGAATAGATGAAGGAAGCATGAGGCTTTTTCTAACAAATTTTCTTAAAATTCACTATGAGCATGTTCTTATCAGACAGCTGTCAGTAAATTTTGCCAGTTATTTATTAAGCAAATCCTTATTTCTCAGTTAATTATCTATTTCTGTACATAGTCCTATAAATTTTACTGTACATTGTAATAATTCTATTTTATACATCAACTAGAAAGGGCTCTGTATGACTAGCTTGCAGTGTTTCATAAATATCATACACCAATAGCCTACTCAATAACTATGAAGGGAAAATACTCAACATATAAAATGATTCTAGAAAACCAGCAAAAACTGTTTCTAGCTAAACTGCTACAGCTCAAGCCTGAGAAACAGCTTTACAAAGTAAGAACAAAAGAGGAGGAGGAAGTGGAAGAATCAACTTTTCAGCTTACAGAAAAGTTGAATAAAAATATCCAATCATTAGTATCTATTAATTCAGCAATAGTAAACCTTGGCTTATTAACAACTAATTTTTCTGTTGTTACATGTTTCTCCATATATCCACTGAGTCATGCATGACTAATAAACAAGTACACTAATTTTTGTAACTATTATGAATATCACAGTATACAAAAACACCTTCGTGAGCACAATAATAATTTATACATTATTTTCAGTATTATTGCAACCTTATGAGGAAAAAGATTAAAAGGTCTAGAAAATACAATATATTAGTTGATACAAAATTATTTCTGTATAACTAACAAAATTATAAAGATAAATGAAAATAAGTAGTTCAATATTATTTTTTAAAGATTCATGATTTTTCTTCCTATGAAAAAGATGGTATAGCAACTTGAACCCAAGACTCCCACAAGTGTAGTAAAAACAAATACTAGAAAGTATGACAGTTGCATTAAATTACATCTTTCTTTCCACTGTCCAGATGGCAGTCAAGGCACATGAAATCTGCATTTCATCACATTGTATCTTCTGAATCAAATCTTTAGTAAAGTCTCTTGTATTAGAGTAAATGCTGTAAGGGTTTTTAGATAATTTAGTAATGCCAGTATACTTTAGAAATGTGAATGTAGATGCTGGGATGTAGCAGAGTGTGTGCCTAGAACATGTGAAGCCCTGGCTTGGGCTTGAAGCTCAGAGGCACAGAGAGAAGGAGAAAGGAAGGGAAAAGAGAAGGAAAGAAAAAGATTCTAGAAAATACTGTGCACTGCATTAACAGAGTGAGTTACATCAATTATTTCATACCAATGGCATTTCCAGCTTCATCCATTTGATAAAATGAGAATTATACAAGAAATAAAAGGGAATAAGTGGGCTCACTTTGAAGGCTGTCATCATGCCCAATTTTCTTCTCTAAAAGGTAGCATGTAGTATGTGTTTCTGAATTGTCTAACACTTAAAAATCAGCATTCTATATCTAAGGATAAAAATAAGCTACAATGGAAACTTTAAAGAAAAAAACATTTTTGGGAAAATTTGAAGCATTTAAAAATTTTTTAACCAGAATGTTATAATTCTCTGAATCACTATTATGTTAGAAAAGAATTAAGATATAACTCCTTACCAGATATAAGTGGACTCACAAACAAAATGCAATATTTTTCTGTTCCAACACAGCTAAGTATAAGCACTAAAATGGCCACCTCTTTCAATCATGTCACAGAAAACATTTTCTGTTTTTTTTTAAATTTTCTTAAGTACCTATCTTTACACATACTAAATCTTGAGAAAAAAAAAATAAATCCTTTGGGTTGAGATAGTGGAAAATAATTGTGTATTTCAATAACATTTTTTTAAATAGCAGTGAAATTATGATATTAATAGAATGTTGAAATACTATCTTCTGGTAATATAGAACTGCCATCACAAAATTAGGACAGAAAACATCTCTACAATCACCTCTTTAAAAATTTTTACTCTATAAATAAAGATCCAGTTCGGTTTGCTCTCTACACTCAACAGAACCCTTAACTTTACAGTAAGTCATCAAATCAATCAAGTGTTTGTGCTGGAGGAAGAAAATTAAATTTGAATTATATAAGCCATAAAGTATCAATTAAATCAAACTGGCTTGTAATTTGTTTTTCATCACATACATATGGCTTAAAATCACAAAAATCACTGCTCAGTGAAAATATATATGTTACATAAACAGATGAGAAGACCCTAAAGGTTCTTCTTATTACCTGAAGAAAGTATTTGCCTCAAGATTTTGTTTGGCACTACAATCCTAAGACAGAGAAGGTCTCAAGAGGGATAAAAATCAAGGAGATAATATTTACTTTCACAGATTATATTTTTTATTTAAAATAAAACTGTATCTGACTTTTTCTTTATAAATCATAAGACAAAGAATTTTAGTTCTCTATGCATAATATGCTCACTAGTAAATGTGGCTATAGTGTTGTTGTTTTAAAAAAATCGCTATTAAACGCAAGAAAATGTGTTTTGCTTATGAAGTTCTGAGGTGATGCTGAGATTCTAGCATAAAGTTCAATTGTACATAGACAAGATCTCTATATTTAATCTAGATATATGTGCTGAAAAAGAACTTATATAATAATATATAATTATATAATATAATATATAATATAATTATATAATAACTTATATAATAGTTAATGGCATGCTTAGAATTAGAAAAAAGGTTAAGTCATATGCATTTCCATTTTTTTTAAGAATCTTTCTTTTTTACTTCGATTGAGAGAGAGAGAAAGAGGCAGAGAGGGAGAGAGAGAATGCGCACAGCAGCGCCACCAGCCACAACCAACAAACTCCAGACACATTCTCCCCCTTGTGCATCTGGCTAACATGGGTCCTGGGGAATAGATCCATGATCCTTTGACTTTGCAGGCAAACACCTTAACTTCTAAGCCATCTCTCCAGCCCGTAAGTTTCCATTTTAAAAAATCCTAAAACACTCCAGGACATGATACTGTAATTACTTAAAAGTTATATCTAACTTTTCTATAGTGTCATAAACTAAAATTCCATTCATTCAAAAAACAAAAAAAACAAGAGCCGGGCATGGTGGCGCACGCCTTTAATCCCAGCACTCGGGAGGCAGAGGTAGGAGGATTGCCATGAGTTCGAGGCCACCCTGAGACTACATAGGGAATTCCAGGTCAGCCTGAGCTAGAGTGAGACCCTACCTCGAAAAATCAAAAAAAAAAAAAAAAAAGTCAACACTCTCTCATAATCTAAATTTGAAAACATATAGTTACTTCATATACAAGTTATCTCCTTTTTTTGAAACATGAGCTATTCATCTCAGGACTGAGAAGATAAAATATCTTAGAACTTTTTTTCCTCCTGTATAAGAAGCTCTTTCTACTTAGAAAGAATACTTTTGAGGAGACAAGAGTCAGTCAACTGAACTAAGATTTCAGCCTATTTTGGCCTTACCCAGATATCAGCCTTGGTGGTGATGGGTTTCCCTCCATACAGGTTAATCATCTCTGGAGCTCTGTATGACAGAGTCGTATACCTGGCAGCATACAAGTGGATATATTAAATAAAGTGGACATATTAAAAAACAAAGACAAATAATATAATATTCTTTTAAAAGAAATTCAACAAAAATGGTTTTATTTGTTCAAAAACATTATAGAGAAATAGTACTGTTTCTAAGCCTTATTATAAACCCATCAAGGATTAAACAATACAAAACAGAGACATTTTTAATGATATAAAAGCTTGTGGTTTTTATTATAAAACTTAAAAGCCATAATGGAAATAATTTTGCTTGAATTTATGTGAAATAATACTATCTTAATATCTATTTATCAAAATATTTTAGTTTATTCAAAGGAAAACTGCACTATCCAAAATATAATTTAGGGCTGGAGGGATGGCTTAGTGGGTAAGGCATTTGCCTGCAAAGCCAAAGCCCCAGGTTTGATTCCCAAGGACCCACGTTAGCCAAATGCACAAGGGGGCATATGAGTCTGGAGTTTGTTTGCAATGGCTGGAGGCCCTGGCATGTCCATTCTCTCTCTCCCTCCTATGTCAAATAAATAAATAAATAATAAAATATTTAAATATATATTATATATAAATATATATGTAAATACATATTAATATTAATTGATATATTATTAATTTTATATATTATATATTATTAATATATAAATACATATATAAATATATATATAATCTATATCTACTAAGGAGTCTGTGTGTGTAGATGCAATGTGCAAGTTCATGTGCACCTTTGTGAGCATGTGTATGAAGGCCAGAAGACAGCTTCCTGTTGTCATCCCTTAGGAGGGCTGTCTATCTCTTTTGAGACAGGGTCAGCAAGCCTCAAGTCTCTACCACATCCAGCTTTTTACTTTAACACTGGTCCCCCACTGGGGATTTAACACAAGTCCTCATGCTTATGCAGCAAACACTGTACTGACTAAGCTATCCTTAACCCTGGGAGTCTGGTTTTATATCTGTTAGTATGCCTCACTGCACAAAGCAGTAAATCTCCTTTGAGATTTTTCTGTTATTTTAAAAGTAACCTAGTTATTGTAATTTTAACTATGCATACTATATATAAACTTCTATTACCAACATAAGTGATTTCAAATTTAGATATTGTGAATAAATATTTACTAATATAAAAACTCAAAATCCAACAGCAAAAGAACATTTTTGAAATAGTGGTCAAGTCTCATGGTAGAAGTTCTAAGAATACATATGGACTTCTGTTATGGCAAGATTCCACTGTGTTTATACATTTTATTTTATAAGAATCATAAACATAACATTCTACCATCTTACTTTTTCCAAATTATCCTGACTAGTGAGACAAACTGAAAGAGATACTACTATACTGCAGTAAACTAAACAGCAGAATATGAACTGCACAATGCAGGGTATTTATTCACTATTCCCTACCACCAAGAACAGTGTTAGCTCTGAATAAATACCTGTTAACTGGATGTTTAGTCCACAAACTCAAGTAGGCCACAGACCACAATGAAAGCTCTTACTAAGCTTATGCCCTTCAGGAAAATTAAACTGAGCATTAACTATACTTCACAATTACATTTGAAAGGAATTAAATATCCAGTAGGTTTTTAAAAAGAGTGGAATGTGTGGAGACATGACTTAGCAGTTAACACGTTTGCCTGCAAAGCCCAAGGACTTGCCCAGTACACACGTACAGCCAGATTCACAAGGTGGCACATGTATCTGGTTCATTTACAGTGAGTGGAGGCCCTGGCACACATACCCATTTTGTCTCCCCCCGCCTCAGCTTTCAAATATATAAATACATCTTTATAAAAGTATTTTTATATAAATAAATAAAATATATTTTTTTAAAGAGCTGGAGGGGTGGCTTATCGGTTAAGGCATTTGCCTGCAAAGCCAAAGGACCCTGGTTCAATTCCCCAGGACCCATGTTAGCCAGATGCACAAGGAGGCACATGCATCTGGAGTTTGTTTGCAGTGGCTAGAGGCCCTGGCATGCCCATTCTCTCTCTCTCATTCTCTCTCTGTCAAATAAATAAATAAAAATAAAATATTAAAAAATATATTTTTATGAAGAGTAGAACCCTACCACTACCACTAGAAACCTTGATCTTCAGATTTTTGATTATATGATTATACAAATATCCCAAGAAGCAATTCAAAATATTTCTGTGTTATTCAGGCCATTTATATTTATTAAGGTATTTGTTTTGATACAATAAGAAATAATCATGCTAGGATACACTTTGGGTAGAAAGATATATACTAGAAGTTCATGTAAATAAGTCAGAGCAGTACCAGCTCTCTAAACTATTTCAAAGAACAGCAACACAAATGATAGCTCCTAGACAGTCTTAAAACAACTGAGACTGTGGAAGTAATGACAGGAGATTCATAAAGGCAACTACTTAGAAATGTCTGTTCTGACATATCTTTCTCCCTTCTGCATCAACTTATTAGAGTAACTGAAAATAACAGTTCCATTTCTAAAACTGGAAGACAGGAAAGTTAGATGTTCTCACAGGTAGTTCAGCAAATAGAAAACATAGGATTAAGAAAAGCTAAAGCATATTTTATCAGAAAGCTTTCTAATGAACCATTACAAAGTAACAATGACTTAATAGTTTCAATACTTTCCATACATACATAAGTCAGTCTTAATTTAAAAATAAAGACAAAAGGTGAATTCAAAACCAACTTAAAATGACACTACAATTCATTTTAGAAGTTTCTACTTCACAATATAGACCAAACAATTTATATCCATATTAAAATATATTTCTCATTTCTCATTGCATATGGGAGTGAAAGCACCAAAGGCTAAAATATAATTATACAGCATCTGTCAGAGCACGGATTGTGAAAAGGGGAAGAAAACACTAGACGAGGGAAGCATTGCCATTGCCCTGGAGCTGGTTGTCAGTCTAGCAGTAAGAGCAGTATTCATGCCACAACTTCCTCTGCAATTTTCCCTGGGCCCCAGTTGGAAAATATTTTGCAAAAGTTGAGAGATCTAGAGTAAAATTTTATCTTCTAGAATAATGTAATAAAATATAAGGAAATAGATAAAACTTAGCAATTGTCTTAGATGGCATCTATGGTGAGAAGATTTGTCCATTTCACCTTATTGATTCTCAAAGTCAAACAATTTCCCATTAATTGTGCTGTGTCTTCTGATGTGGTTAGGTTTTGTGTGTGTGTGTGTGTGTGTGTGTGTGTGTGTGTGTTTTGTTTGTTTGTTTTGAGGTAGGGTATTACTCTAGTCCAGGTTGACTGACCTGGAATTCACTATGTAGTCTCAGGTGACCTCAAACTCAAGGTGATCTCCCACCTCTGTCTCCCAAGTGCTAAGATTAAAGGTGTGTGCCACCATGTCCAGCTTCCCACGTGATTATTTTTATTGGACTATATTTTTTTATTTTTCTTCATTATCTTTAACTTCTATGACACTACCAAACTTCCATAACAAATGTTTGCTATTTCTGCTCTTACCTCCAGCCTATCCTACAAAATTCTAGTGAAAAGGAAAATGGCTAAGCTAAGAGCAACCTCACCTTTACTTTTCCATTTTCTTGAACTATGTAGCAATATAATGTGTGGGCTTCCTTTATCCTAGTACAGTACACAAAACACATTTGCATTCAATAACCACTTATCCATGAAGCAAGTCTCAGGGCCCATGTTTCCACACCACTATGCTAGACCTATATAGTTAAATGATCATGTTAAGCACAAGAAGCAATCAATATTATCCTGATTTTTTTCTTTATTAGTTACGTACATACTACATGAGTAAACAGCCATTTGGTACCATTGTTAGCCTCCTCCCTGCTCTCCCCCTCAAAGGGACCCTCCTTATTGGGTATAGTGTCTATTCAGACATAATTATTTTTATTATGAGGGACTCTATAAATGGAAGAATCTAAAATCAGTATTGGCAAAGGTGGTCACAGACAAAAAACAGTAAGGGCACTTACTTTTTAATTTCTTCTTCTACCATATTCACTCCATCTCTTTGAGGATTAAGAAATTTATTTGTGGCACTGCCAAAGTCACAAAGTACATAATTTCCACCATCATTTAACAAAATATTTTCTACCTTAAATAAAGAAAATAATTATTTTAAAGTGAATATTCAGATTAAGTAGTTTATATACATGTACATAGACATAGGTGTACAGATGCCTCAGATTATACAGACAAATAGCCAGAGATTATACAGGCAGTTGCATATTCACTCCTGTTATCCTAGCATTCTCAAAGCTGAGGCAGGAGAACACAAGATTTACTCCTGTAATCCCAGCATTCCCAAGACAGAGACAGGAGGCCCAGATGGTGTGTAAAAGGCTCAAATATGGGCTGGAGAGATAGCTTAGTGATTAAGGCATTTGCCTGCAAAGCCAAAGGACCCAGGTTTGACTCCCTAGGACCCATGTTAGCCAGATGCACAAGGAGCACACACATCTGGAATTTGTTTGCAGTGGCTGGAGGCCCTGGCATGTCCATTCTCTCTCCCTCCCTCCCTCCCTCCCTCCCCCTCTCCCTCTTTCTCTGTCAAATAATAAATAAAAATAAAATATTTTTTAAAAGGGTCAAATACTCCTAAACCTTCACCAAAATGGCCTCTATCAAGCACAAAAACTAGTGGCAGAATCAAGTTTCACTCTTAAAGGGAAAAATGGAGGCACAATCCAAAACTTCATTCTATCTGTAGACATGAAATGGTAAAACACTTAAACTATACTTGTAATTAATTCCTGTAGATTGAATACCCATTATTCAAAATGTGTGGGATGAGAGGTATCTCAGATTTTAGATTATTTTTTTATCTTAAAGATGAACCTTGAGAATGAGAATAAACAATCATTTGTTTCAATCACATGTACATGCATGCATCCACACGTGCGCGCGCGCACACACACACACACACACACACACACACGGATAGTAATCTTATACAGTACTTTAATATCTGCTGCAGAATGTTACACTTCTGGTATCATGTCAGCACCCAAAATTTTTCAGTGGTACCTTTCTGGATTTTCTGATTAGGGATGCTTTACCTGGGACACCATTGTCATTTAAAATACTGAACTAGGGCTGGAGAGATGGCTCAGCAGTTAAGCACTTGCCTGTGAAGCCCAAGGACCCTGGTTCGAGGCTTGATTCCCCAGGACCCACATTAGCCAGATGCACAAAGGGGCGCACGTGTCTGGAGTTTGTCTGCAGTGGCTGGAGGCCCTGGCATGCCCATTCTCTCCCCCCTCCCTCTCTCTCTCTCTGTCTCTCTGCCTCTTTCTCTGACTGTTGCTCTCAAATAAATAAATAAAAATTTAAAAAAATAAAATACTGAACTAAAAATACATACCTAAATTTATACTTGAATTTGGAAATCAAGAGTTGAAATAACTAAAACAAATTATGTACACAGATTTTTTTGTATACTCTAATGTGAGTTCACAGGTCAGTATGGTACTTACTAACATGTGAAGTCTTGAACAGTTTGTTTACTTGTGCCTATCTTATGGGGAAGATGCAAGAAGAAATATGTAATGTGTTTGGGTCAATTCTGAAATATATTAAGAACACAATAAATTACTATTCTTTTTGACAATTCCTTACAAATAAGCTATTCAAGATTATTTTTATGCTTTCAAGATTAACAACCACATTCTAAATAACATTTCCTAATCTCTTTTATCTTAAGATCAATTTATAATATCTCCTTATGACTGGTTAAGGATTTATTCATTCCTTAAATATTTAATGTCTGCTATGGACATATTGTTCTAAATGCTTGGATATCAAAGAGAGGGCGGAGGGGAAGAGAAAGACGTAAAGAGAAAGAGATTCAAATGAAGATCAAATTCTAGAATATAAGTATTCCAAAGTCCATACCTTGAGGTCTCGGTGAATTATTGGAGTCTTGCACTGATGTAGCCTTGCAACAGCTTCGCAGGTGTCACAGAAGATCTGCAGTACCTCTGGCTCTGTGAAACCTGTCTGTAGCTTCTTATTCATCTGGTTCACAACCTGCCCAGCTAAGCAAGAAAGTAAGTTTGAGAGCAAGTATACCACCAACAAAACTGTCAGGAATGCCTTTGTGGTATCAGCTTATAAGGAAGTTAACTTTCTCATAATTCTCTCGTAAGGATACTTTTTTTATATTTTGTCTTTGAGATCACAGTATCTTAAGATAGATATTACCTGGATAGTACAATTGGCCATGTTGTAATGTTTAAACATTTCTGAAACAGCAGCTTTTCATACAATTAATGGCATATTAGATTTGAAACAATAACTGATATAGTTTATAATATTTATTTATTTTACTATTTATTTATGAGAGAAAGAAGAAGAGTCAGAGAATATGGGTGTACCAGGGCCTCTAGTCACTGCAAACAAACTCCAAATGCATGTGCCAACTTGTGCATCTGGCTTAAATGGGTCCTGGGAAATTGAACCTCCATGCCTTTAGCTTCGCAGGCAAGTACTTTAACTGTTATCTCTTCAGCAGGTTATTATGTTTTTATTGGGTAAGCAAACAATGGTGAACAAAAACAAGGTTTCTTTTAGTTCACTGGGAAGATAATTACATAAATTTATAACACTAATTTATCGATTTTTATAGTAAGAATATCAGGGAATTAGCATAGGAAACTGGAATTTAGATTGATGCAAAGGAAAGTGAGATTCATGTTGAGACTGTAGGGCAATGAGGAAGATTTAGGAGACTATGCTAGTAGAGGTGAGAAGGGTATACAAGCATCAGCTTCAGAAGGAGTCTGATGACCATGAATAACTTTCAAAGAGCCAAGGAGAGCAAACACACTGGCATAAATTACAGTGGATTAGCCATATCTTGAGAGCTAAAGAAACCTCCTAATCTGGCTTCTTAAAAGATTTGCTTGATTAGACTAGAGGGGAATCAGATGAGCTAATACAGTAATGCCTTAATCCTGATTTAAAATAACCTGAGTTGGTGGTGCAGGCCTATAATCCCAGCACTTTAGAGGCTAAAACAGGAGCACTTCAAAGCTGAGACCAGTCTGCACTATATCACAATGGGAAATATAAAAATAAGAAAGCAAGAAACAGTGAGCTCAAGGACTAGACTAACATACTAAAATCAAATAGCCACACATATACCATTGAGCCCTGAGATAATTATAATCATTGACCAATTAACCAAGAAGATTAATTAAGAAAAAGGTAATCATATCTTAAGAATCCAAGGAGGGATGAGATATAACTTAATGGTTTAATGCTTGCCTAGGAAACATATGGTTTACAGAGAAAGCATTCTAATGAAAATTGAATAAATATTTTAAAAGGCTGTTGTAGCCAATTGCTTACTGCTGGGACAAACACCCAACCAGAAAGAGTAGCTTATGAGAGAAAAGGGTTTATTTTGGCTTACAGACTCAAGGAGAAGCCCCATGATGGCAAGGGAAACATGGCATGAGCAGAGACTGGACATCACACCTCCTGACCAACATCAGATGAACAACAGCAACAGGAGAGTGTGCCAAACACTGGCAAGGTGAAGCAGGCTACATCACCTATAAGCCCCTCCCCAGTAACATACCTACTCCAGTAAGGATCCAATTCCTAAGTTGCCATCAGCTGAGGATCAAGCATTCAGAACACATGAGCTTACGGGGGATACAGATTCAACCCAACACAAAGGTATAAAGCATATATTAATTTGAAGCTTTCTAACACAAGGTTAAATAAATGGCTATTTGTTACTCTGCAATTTGTAAAAAGGTACATGCATCCTTACTCAATCCTTTTATCATCACTATGTAAACAGCAATCTCTTATCTTCTCTGAAACGCTTATCATACTTAGATCTGAAAGCACAAAGAACCCTAAGCTTACCTAACTTATCCTGACTTTGGGTAACTTATCCAGGTTTATTCAAAGATTGTACCTGACCAGGTAGTGATTTCTGCTGTTTTGTTGTTTGGAAGATTCCTGATGCTATTTTCATACTAAAAAAGAGTTGTTTCAACTAAAAATGAAACAGGAAGAAAATTGTTCTGGCCTTCACACATATCCTTCATATATATCTTGCATACACATCATACTGTAAGAAACTCAGGAGAAAGCTAGCTTCTTTTAGGCAGTTCGGGACAGAAACCCAGATGAACAAATGCCACCATACTTAGGCAGGACTAGAACTCACGTCTGGTCAAGACTCATCTCCAACAACTATAGCAGCCACTGATGCCCACAGTCTAGGACACTACATAGATGGGTGGTCTTCACTACAGGTGGGCTGGCCCTAGAGCCTGCCTTTCAAATCTACAAACCTGTCAGGTCTTCCCATTACGTACCTGAATGTGAACAAAGAATCCATTTTCAATTCACTATAAAGGGTTTTTCATAGGCTGGAGAGATTAATTAGCGGTTAAGCGCTGTGAAGCCTAAGGATCCTGGTTTGAGGCTCAATTCCCCAGGACCCATGTTAGCCAGATGCACAAGGGGGCGCACACACCTGGAGTTCGTTTGCAGTGCCTGGAGGACCTGGAGTGCCCATTCTCTCCCTCCCTCTCTCTCCCCCCCCTTCCTCCCCCTCTCTCCCTCCCTCCCTCTCTTTCTCTCTCTCCCTCCCCCCCCCCCGCCTTTCTCTCTTTGTCTGTCACTCTCAAATAAATAAATAAAAATAAACAAAAACATTAAGGAGGGTACTTATTAGCTGGTATTTTATGTATGTAAGTACAAAAATAGATCAATGGGGGTAAAAAGGTCCAAAGTGAGGTCAGGGGAAGAGACTGAGTAAAGGAAAGGTGGAGGGAGGGCTAATCAAAATCTGAGAGGATATAAATAAATCAAGTGCAATCCTTCAGTTTTGGACAATGAAACACTCAGGAGCCATAGATCGTTGCTAGAAAATTTTCAGTGCCAGAGAAGGGACACCTTCCAGTGAGTTGTTGACCAGGGAGGTCCCTGAGACCCCCAAAACATTATAGGCCATTGTCGAGGCCCTTGGTTTCCCACCAGGAATAGATGGTAAGACCCTATTGCTGAAGACTCCACATACTTGGGCTGCAAGGCCACTGAGAAATCCTGCTGGAACTGAGCTGATAACCTCCTCCATGTAGACCAGCTGACAGAAAGCTAGAAGAAGCCATTCTACAAGCAATTCAATGGGAGAAGGAGATACCACCAGGGAAGATACTCAACAGTGGACACTGAAAGCCTTATAACTGGCCAGCCAGGCCAAATGAGGCAACAGATACAATAGTGGCACATCTGTCATGGTGGAAACCAACTGCCCTCCAATTGGACTGGAGGCCTGCTCCATGGGAGGGAATACATCCTGATACTGAAAACTTAAAACAGGTAGTCATGAGCCCTAGGGTTGTAACATCTGCTGATGTCTGGATAAGTGTATATTCTATACTTATCAAACTGCCCAGTAAGCACTTCTCTTAATATTCATACCCTTATATTAATGCTACTCTCACTTTGGATAGAGAATCTTCTCTTTTCAGATGGCAGTGACCTTGGGACAACTCAGAAAGTATCATGGTGCTGGAAAGAAATAACTAGAGTACCAAGTAACATCTTGATCACACCTTCCAAGGCTCAGGGTCTAATGCAGAAGAGGTGGCAGAAAGAATGTAAGAGCCAAAGGAAGGGTTAAACTGCTTACAATGTGCTCCCTCCAGAGAAAAAATTGGCCTCGATATCCATGACCTCCTAGTGCCTGACACTACCTACACAAGACCATCATAAGAGGAGGGAAGAATCATGGCATCCAAATAGAGGAAAGACTTATTGAGATGGGGAGTAAATGTGATCAAGAATGGAATTTCAAAGGGGAAAAGTGGGGGAGGGAAGGTACTACCATGGGATATTTTTTATAATCATGGAAAATGTTTAATAAAATTGAGAAAAATAAATAAATAAAAATATTTTCAAAAAACAAAAAAAGATCTTTTCATGCTGCTCCCACTTCTCTCTCTCACTGAGTCTTCACACTCTGGTCACAGGGACACATAAGTCTGGCTACCTTCACCAAGCCTGGCTGGATGAGGGGTAGACCAGAGTACTGTTTCCTGGCCTGAGTAGTTTTTCTGATTTTCCTTTGGTCTCTGAATCTACCATATGTATATTTCCCTTATACTCTAGATCTACCACATGCATGCTTTTTCTAAACTCTGGGCCTGCTACCTGTGTAATTTCTCTAAATTCAAGCGAACCATGGATATAACTCTCCTTACTACTCATTTCTCATCTGTTTTACTTGGTGTCTGCTTTGATATTTCCCCTGTTATTCTTCCTTAAGCCACCACCATTTGCTCTCTTAAATTCTTCCTTGTGGAAGCTACCCACATTCTATCTTCCACATGTTTATGGTTCTACTTCAAACACTTCTCTTAGATGAATCTTACAGACTGTGTGTGCTTTTCATATAGGTGTATGTTTCATACTTTCCATGTCCTTGGATCTCTGCTCTAGCCATCTTAAATAAACTAAACAATTTGTGATTTATCCTTAAGTAAACTTAATTTTTAATTTATCCTTCTTGAATCCATTTCTATCAATTCTTTGTTAAAGACAGGATAAGACCTAAAATTAGGGTTCATATATTTGGGAGATCCCTCCTGAACCCCAAAATCCTGCATGAATATAAGACAAAGAAATCATATATATAAACTTATCCCACCCTCACAGATTACTAGAAACATCACAATAAACTATTAACAAATGCTAATTTCTTACCTTGTTTATTTATTTTTAAGCAGAGAAAAAAAAAAATGAAAGAGACAGAGAGAAAGAATGGGCACTCTAGGACCTCCAGCCACAGTAAAGGAACTTCAGATGCCTATGCCACTTTGTGTATCTGGCTTTACATGGCTACTTGGGAATCGAAACTTGGGTCATTAGACTTTGCAGGCAAGAGCTTTATCCATTGATCAATCTCTCAAACCCTGATTTCCTACCTTCTAAACAGACAATTTGGGTAAAAATTTCAAATCACAAAAAACCAAGTCCTCTGTGATAACTAATACTTTATATAGGCTAAATCACAAACATAGAAATAAAATCTGTGCATTCAAAATCAGTTTCTTGAAAAATTAGGTATTACTCAGGTTATTCAAATTAAAGAGCTTTAAAAGATCAAATTAAAAAATCAAAAACTATGCACTGGAGGTTTCTAAAAGCAAGATGAATATAGTTCTAAAATATTTTCAGATTTTCTACAGAACCAACTCATAAACAAAAGCTTTTTATACCCTGCCTAACTTCATAATTAATGGCATTTTCCTAACCTCGTAAAGTTGCCCAACAACTTTCACATATGAAAACATTTAACTACAACTTGATTTTACAAGAAAAAAATCAAGCTAGGCATGTGGCACATGCCTTTAATCCCAGCACTCAGGAAGCCAAGGCCGGAGGACCAGGAGTTCAAGGCCACCCTGAGACCATACAGTGAATTCCAGGTCAGCCTGAGATAGTGAAACTCTACCTTGAAAAACAAGCAAACAAAAAAGTCAAGTATATCCTAGTATGCCATTTCAATTACAATATTCATTTTTTTTTCACAAGATGTTTTAAGTTTATCGCTAGTAAACTGTATTACAGGGCTCAATACTTAAACTCTCCCTTTTCCACATCCTCTGCATATAGTTTTGTAGCTCCTCCCAATTTCTTGCAACCACCACAAGAGAAAGCCCATCCCAGGAGAGCCAAGCTAATCCACCTAGGACCAGCTAACCACCTGGCACACAGGCAAGCCCAGGCAAAACCAGCAGAACCACTTTGCTAAGCTCAAACGAAAGTAGCTGACCCACAGATACACAACAGAAATAATTACTGTTTTATGCTACTGTATTTTCAGGTCTTTTGTTATTTAGCAAAAGCTAATAGATATGTAACTCACAGAAATTTATATAGAACACCTAAAAAAAAACTTGGAAAGTCTTAAACTGACATATTATATATTCATAAAGCAAAATATTTTTAAAACACTGTTACTAGTGTCCAGAAGTTTAGTACTGAGAGTACATAATCCCATTAAGTGACAAATCAGAAAAACAGTAAGTTAAGTAGTACCAAGCCATGAATTTACAGATAGAAAAGAGGACTGTAAACACCAAAAACTTGAAACTATGTGGGAGTATATTGGCTATACAATACATTCTTCTACTTTCTCGAGTGTTATCCCCACCTAATCAAAGACAAATGTACATGAACTGAACACATTATACCATTTCTTTTACAAAAGTGCCTTCATTCTTAAAATACAGTTGGCTTTTATAAAGGAAGTAAAGAGAAAGTATTTTTCTACCAATCCCTCCTCTCCTACAGTACAATACAGGAAGCCTATAGAATACCAAACAGACAAAATCAGGAATGAACCTCTCACTGTCATATTATAATTAAACTACAAAACACACTAACTAAAGAAAACATATTGAAAGCAGCTACAGAGAAAAATCAAATCACATACAAAGGCAAGCCCATCAGGATAACAGCAGATTACTCAACACAAACTTTAAAAGCCAGAGGGGCTTAGATTGATGTATTCCAAGTTCTGAAAGATAAGGACTGTCAAGCAAAGTTACTTTATCCTGCAAAGCTCTTCATTCAAATAGACACAGGAACAAAGATATACCCAACCAAAAGACACAGGTTTGTAGACTGGGTTAAAAAGCAGCATCCTTCTATATGCCTCCAAGAATCTCACCTTTCCATAAAAGATGGACATTTCCTTAGGGTGAAAGGTAGAAAATGGTGTTTCAAGCAAATGGGCCTAGAAAACAAGCAGGAGTCACTATCCTAATTTCTGACAGGGTAGACTTTAGACCAACATTAGTTAAGAAGGTCAGGTTATATTGATTAAAGGAACACTACATCAGGCAGACATTACAATCCTAAACATATATGCACCTAACATAATTTCATCAAACATACACTATCAGAACTAAGGTCACAGATAGCACCAAACACAGTCGTACTGGGATATGCTATAAGAACATATATCCCACTAAGTTTAAAAATCTTAAAGAAATGGATTATTTATCTAGACTTATATGACCTATCAAAATTAAATCAAGATGAGATTACTTAATAGACATGGAGATCGAAGCAGTTATCAAAAATCTCCCAACAAGTGCTAGAGGAATGGCTTAGCAGTTAAGGTGCTTGCCTGCAAAGTCAAAGGACCCTGGTTCAATTCCCCATGACCCACGTTAGCCAGATGCACAAGGGGGTACACATGTCTGGAGTTCATTTGCAATGGCTGGAGGGCCTGGTGTGCCCATTCTCTCTGCCCCACTTTCTCTGTCAAATAATAAATAAATAAAAATAAGATATTTTTTAAAAATCTCCCAACTAAAAAAAAGTCCAGGCCAAGATAGATTCAATGGTGAATTTTACCAGACCTTCATGGAAGAACTAACACCAATGCTTCTCAAATTTTTCCATAAAATAGAAAAGGATGGAAACCTACCAAACTGCTTCTATGAAGCCAGACAAAGATAGAACAAAAAAAAGCAAATAAGAAAGAAAGAAAGAAAGGAAGGAAGGAAGAAGGAAGAAGGAAGGAAGGAAGGAAGGAAGGAAGGAAGGAAGGAAGGAAGGAAGGAAGGAAGGAAGGAAGGAAGGAAGGAAGGAAGGAAGGAAGGAAGGAAGGAAGGAAGGCAGTCAGTCACAGACCAATCTCCCTCATGAACATAGATGCAAAAATTCTAATCAAAATACTGGCAAATCTATCAGAAAGATCATTCACCCCGACCAAGTAGGCTTTATCCTACAGATGCAAGGATGGTTCAACATATACAAATCAGTAAGTGTAATAATTATATAAATGGATTGAAGGACAAAAAAATCACTTGGTCAACTCATTATATGCAGAAAAAAAATTTGACAAAATACAATGTCCCTTCATGATAAAAGTGCTACAGAAACTGGGCATAGAAGGAACACATCTCAAAATACGAAAGGTTATTTATGAAAAACCTAGAGCCAACATAACACTACATGGAGAAAACTTGAAACTTTTGCACTAAAATCAGGAACAAGACAAGGGTGTCCACTGTCCCCACTTTTATTTAGTATAGTACTGGAAGTCTTAGCCATCACAATAAGACAAGAGACACACATAAAAGGAATACAAATTGGAAAGTAAGAGAACAAGTTATCATTATTTGCAGTTAATGTGATTCTATACATAAGGATCTTAAAGAGTCTACCAGCAAACTATCACAGCTGAAAAACACTTATAGCCATGTAGCAAGATACAAAATAAACACATAAATCGGTAGCCTTCCTATATGCTAAAAAACACACAGAGGATGAAATCAGAGAATCACTTCCATTCACAATTGCATCAAAATAAATAAATTAAATAAATAAATAAAGTACCTTGGAATAAACCTAACCAAGGAAGTGAAGGATCTCTACAATGAAAACTTTAAAACACTCAAGACAGAAATTACAGAACTAGGAAAGACAACCCTTGTTCTTGGACTGGAAGAATCAATATTGTGAAAATAGCAATCTTACCAAAAGCAATCTACACATTCAATGCAATCCCCATCAAAATTCCAATGGTATTATTCACAGAAATAGATAAAATAATTTTAAAATTCATTTAGAAGCACAAAAAAACCTTGAATATCTATAACAATTTTGAACAACAAAAGGCTGGTGGTATCACCATATCTGGTTTTAACCTATATTACAGAGCCATAGTAACAAAAACAGCATTATTTTGGCACAAAGACATAATGTAGATCAATGGAACAGCATAAAGCACCCAAGATGTAAGTCTGGGTACCTACAGCCACCACATCTATCTACACAAGATCATCATAATAGGAGGAAAAGATGATGATATCAAGATAAAAGAGACTGAGAGGGGAAAATATATGATGGAGAGTAGAATTGCAAAAGGGAAAGTGGGGAGAGGGAGGGAATTGCCATGGGTTATTTCTATAACTATGGAAGTGGTCAATAATAAATAAATACATACATACATACATACATACATACATACATACATACATACATAAATGAAAAGTAAAATAAATTTTTAAAACTAAAAATAACATGGCAAAAATTCAAAATTCTATAGATGATTTGCATGATAAAGTTAAGGAATTTTCCTAACAACAGCAATTTTTTTTTAAAACAGAAGGAAAATAAATATGAAAAGAACATCAGATGATTTCTCAGTGGAGGAAGATAGCATCTTTTTAAAAAATTAAAAATTCATAGAATTTAGCCATGTATGGCGGCACATGTCTCTAATCCCAGCTCTTAGGAGGCAGAGGTAGGAAGATCACAATGAGCTTGAGACAACCCTGAGACTACATACTGAATTCCAGGTCAGCCTGAGCTAGAGTAAGACCCTACCTTGGAAAATTAAAAATAAATAAATAAATAAAAATAAAACGCTTCATAGAATTTAAAACTCAGAAGACAAAAAACATGTCTTATATAAAAAGAGATACCAAAAGACACAAGCTAAAAAGATACCAAAAGACACAAGCTAAATACATATGTTGTAAAATCTTAAAACACTAGAAGTAAATGAAAGAGTGTAATTTAAAATGCTTATAGAGAAAATATTTCACATTAAAAAATCACTGCACTAACACAGGCTTCTCAATAACAAGAGAAAGGGAAATAGAATAATGATTTCAAAGTTCTGTATCAGTATTATTTCTAAGTTAAAACACTTTAGCCAACAAAATCAATAAGCACATACAGTTAAAGAATAAAAATATGTTTCCATATTAAAGGTTTCCTCACACATATTCATTATCAGAAAGGTACAAAAAACCATATTCTTGCCTGAATCCTCTGTGCTGAGTGTGCACATGCAGAAAGGGTAGGACATAGCTCCTAGTTCATTCCCCACCTCCCAGTAACCTGGCGCCATTATACCTGCTCATAACTTGGAATGGTCTAGACCCTGTGTGCATGCTGCAGAAGCAGGCCTTTTGCTCTGGCTTCCTGACTGACCAACCCATGGATTTCTGGAGGGTGAGCATGGAAAAACACTCATGAAGATCCTACAAATTAATACTTGCTTCCTCCTTAATGAAATAAGACTTTTGCCCCAAGATGGATAGACTACAACTCAACAAAAATAAATAAATAAATAAAAATAAACCAAAATTCAGAAAACAGAGTTCTCTACCAAGGATGCCTATTTCCACAAGGGAAGCCTCTAATGAAAACAACAGAAGTTGAATCACAAGTTGAAAACACAGCAAGCTAGGTGACCCTGATCACACAAACTGCTGAACTAAAAGCAAATTCTATTATGATGGAGAATGGAATTTCAAAGGGGAAAGTGTGGGGGTGGGGAGGGAGGGAATTACCATGGGATTTTTTTTTATAATCATGGAAAATGTTAATAAAAATTTTAAAATTAAAAAAAAAATAAAAAAATATCAAAAATCCAACAATCACATAAATGAAATTGAGTAGACTCATCTCTTAGAGCACACAGCTTTCATCCCTAGTCATTTGTCAATTGAAGAAAACAAGAGAGACCTAAAAGGAGATATAAATGACTTAAATGTGAATCAACAAATAGAGGATTTCAATACCTAGCTAATTTAGCATAATGAAGACATGATCAAATGCAAAAATGAATTCCAAGAAGCATCAAGAAAATCAGACCTCAACCTGAAATTGAGCCTCAAAAAAGAGATGAACACAATGTAAAAAATAAAATAAAATAACAGGAAACAAAAATCAAACTGAGCTTTCAAAGTGAGCAAACAGAGCTTTTAAAAACTTCTCTAGGGCTGGGGAGATTGCTTAGTGGTTAAGCACTTGCCTGTGAAGCCTAAGAACCCCAGTTCGAAGCTCATTTCCCCAGAACCCACATTAGCCAGATGCACAAGGGGGCACACACGTCTGGAGTTTGCAGCAGCTGGAGGCCCTGGCACACCCATTCTCTCTCTCTCTCTATCTACCTTTCTCTGTCACTCTCAAATAAATAAGTAAATAAAACTTCTCTAGAAGCCCTCATTAAAAGAGTCACTCATATGGAGGACAGAACCTCTGAACTGGAATACAAGATAGAAGAAATTGATCGGGAGTACAAAACCATTGCTAAGTTCAAAAAAAAATCATATGAACAACATATGAGGGAACTGTGAGATGCCCTAAAAACAACAACAACCCAGATCATGGCACACCTGAAGGAGAACAAGTCCTAGCCAGAAGCAGAGAGAACATATTAAACAAAATGAATGAAGAAAATTTTCTACACCTTGCAAAAGAGAGGCCCATCCAGATACAAGAAGCTCAAAGAACACCAGACAGACAGGACCAAAGAAGAAACTCCCAAAGGTACATCATAGCTAAAACTCTTAACAATAAAAACAGAGTGCTAACATCTGCAAGAGAGAAGCAACTTACTGCATACAAAGTTAATCTCATCAGAATTACCACAGATTTCTCAATGGGAACCCTGAAAGCCAGAGGGGCCTAAAATGGAATGCTTCAAAGTCTGAAAAACTGTGGATTCCAACCCAAACTACTATAACCAGCCAAAGTAACCCTCATAAATAGATGGTGAAAGTAAAACTTTCCATGATAAAAGTCAGCGATATGATTATAGGAACACAAAACCAAAACTATAGTGAATAGTTGAGGGAATACTCCAATCAACCAATCTCAAGAGCCAACTAGAAGATGATCACAATAACCAAAACTAGAGCAGACTCAAAAAGTAGAAAGCCCCAAAAGGCCCCAAAATCCATAAAGCAGCCCACCATGGCACGGACTAAATGGAACCTCACAGTTATAATGTTAAATGTTAATGGTCTTAACTCACCCATAAAAAGACATAAGTAAACAGGGTAGATCATAAAATGGACTCGTCTATCTGCTGTCTCCAAGAAACACACCTCACCACTAAAGCAGACACTTCCTCACGGTGAAAGGTTGGAAAATGATACTGCAAGCAAATGAAAATAAGGAACAAGCAGGTGTTGCTATATTAATATCTGATAAAGTAGACTTCAAACAAAAAGTAATCAAAGAAGACAAAGGAGGCAACTTCTTACTCATCAAGGGAATGATCCAACATGAGGACATCACAATTATAAACCTATATGCACCAAACACAGGTGGACCACAGGTTACAAAACAAAAGTTACCTGCCAACAAAATGGAAATAAACACCAACACTATTACAACTGGGGTCTTCAACAGTAGACTATCATTAATAGCCAGATCATCCAAGGAGAAAATCAACAGGGAAGTATTACAGCTCAACAATGCCATGGATCAACTAGACCTAATGGACATCTACAGAACATACCATCTCAACTCTACAGGACACATATTCTTCTCAGCAGCCCACAGAACCATCTACAAAATCATATATTAAGCCATAAAGCACACTTCCACACGTTCAGGCAAATTAACATAACTTCCTGCATCATATCAGATCACAGTGCTTTAAAGCTAGAAATTAACAAAAGACACATCAGGAACTCCACTAGCTCCTGGAAACTGAACAACACGCTTCTAAACAATGAATGGGTTATGGAAGAAATAAAAAAGAAATTGAAAAATTTCCAGAACTGAATAAAAATAAAACATAACCTACCAAAACTTAAGGGACACAAGGCAGTCCTAAGGGGAAAATTCACAGTGCTAAATGCCTTCATAAAAAATAGAGAGAGAGCCCAAATAAATAACCTAACCATTCACCTAAAGGCATTGGAAAAATAGGAACAATCCAACCCTAAGAGCTTGAGATAGAAAAAAAATCAAAATCAGAGCAGAAATCAACACAAAAAAATCAGTAGCCTTTTTATGTGCAAAGGACAAATATACAGAAAAAGAAATTAGCAAGGCTGTCCCATGTCGATAACCACCCCCAAAACAAATAAAATACCTTGGAATAATACTAACCAAGGATGTGAAAGACTTATTCAATGGAAACATAAAAAGCTCAAGAAAGAAATCAAGGAGGACTTGAGAAGATGGAAAGCCTCCCTCGCTAATGGATAGGTAGAATTAATATTGTGAAAATGGCAATTCTACCAAAAGCAATATACATATTTAATGCAATATCAATAAAAATCCCAGAATAATTTTTTACAGAGATAGAAAAAATGATCTCAAAACTCATATGGAATGGCAGACAGACCTTAGATATCTAAACATATACTCCACTTCTGAAACATGTATCTAGCATCACAAGGCCTTGGATTCAGCAGCCCTAGCACTGAAAAACAATGTTTATTTATTCTCATTGACAACATATAAAACTTATCTGGAGTTATGAATATGCTTGCTTATCTTTTTTAAAGTTACAAATAAAGTCAGGTGTGATGGCTTATGCCTATAACCCCAAAACTTGAGAAGCTGAGTCAGGAATATCGAGAGTTTTGGGTCAGTATGGGCTACACAGTGAGTTCTAGGATAGCCTGGGCTACATAGAGAGACAAGATCTCAAAAAATAAAAATAAAAATGTAAGTAGAGAGAGAGCAAGATGGTGGTTGAGTAAGATTCTCCAGTAGTCTTTTTTTCACAGACACATGAGTTTCAATGGCTATTTATGGACCACGAAATGCCTTCACAAAAGGTAAGGAAGTCAAAGAAGGTACCATCTAACCAATTTGTAGTATAATAATAATAAAGAAGAAGAAAGGGAAGAAAAAGAGGAGGGGAAGGGGGAAGGAAGAAGAAGGAGGAAGAAGAAGAAGTGTTGATGAAGTTGGGAAGAAAAGACTGAGAACATCCCAGTGTAGCACCATAGGGAGAAGAGGATACCAAGTCTGAGCCTTAGACTAGAATAGAACCCTAATCAAGTACCAGCCCTGCCACACTTCTACTGAAGTGAATGAAACCCAGAGCCTAGAAGAGACCCATGATCCTGTTATCAGGCCAATACCAGGAAAGGAGTTAAGCAAGGTGCTACCTTCCTCTCCACCCTGCTTCAAGAGGGACTTCAGAATTCCAAAATATAAGTAAATGAAAGGTTTATTCATAGAAATAATATTAGAAAAATTTCTAAACCTAAAGAAAGATCAAGATAACCATGTAGAAGCCCAAAGGTCACCAATATGACTTTACTCAAAGTCTCCTAAAGACATAATAAAGCCTTCAAAGACGAAAGATAAAGAGGATATTCTCAGGGCTATAGAGATGGCTTAGCAGATATAAACCACATCACTCGTATGAAGACTAAAAACTAAACAATTAAAAATAGTAACTAGGGGGCTGGAGAGATGGCTCAGTGGTTAAAGCACTTGCTTACAAAACCTGATGACTCAGGTTCAAGTCTCCATTAGCCACATAAAGCCAGATGTACAAAGTGGTACATACATCTGGAGTTCGTCTGCAGTAGCAAGAGGCTCTGGTACACCTACTCTCACTCCTTCTCCCTCCCCTCTACTTGCAAATAAATAAAAATATAAGAAAAAAATTTTTTTGAAAACGTAACTAAAACAGAGGTAAAACAAGCCTATAATCCAGTCACTCAGGAGGCTATGCAGGAAGGAAATAGGTTTGAAGCCAGCATGGGCCAAACAGCAAGACTCTCATGAAAAAACTAATAATAAATTAAAGAAAGATATTAATAAATAATAAATTAAAAATATCAACTAATGTATCAAGATATGAACAAGTCAGAAAAGAGCAAATTCAATAACAAACCTTCAAAATTAGAGAGGTATAAAGTGCAAATGGAGATTTCTTAAATTTAAACACAGTACTAGGGAACATACCTAGGGCCTTAAACATTGTAGACAAGTGATCTAACACTATATCTCACCCTACTTTTTCTTATCCTTATGATCATGTTAAATTGATATGGGTTGAAAGTAGCTTGTTATAAACAAAAGAAGTTTTTGTAAGCCTTATGGTAACTACAAAGCAAAAGTCTATAATGGACAAGTCAAAATAAATTATCAAAGAGTTAAAATACTAGAGTAATTACAAAGAAGACTAAGAGTAAGAGAGAAGATACAATAAAAATGTAAAGCAAGCTTCATAACTGCCTTCTTTTCAATTACCTTAAAGCACATGGATTCTCTATTAAATTAAAGGACAGGGAGTGACAGGATGATTTAAAAGCCTCAACTATATGTTGCTAACAAAGAAATTTACCCCTAAAAGTGTACATAAACAGAAAGTGAAAGGGTAGGTTAAAATACCTCATGCAGCCGGGCGTGGTGGTGCACCCCTTTAATCCCAGCACTCGCCTTTAATCTCAGCACTTGGGAGGCAGAGGTAGGAGGATCGCCATGAGTTCAAGGCCACCCTGAGACTACATAGTTAATTCCAGGTCAGCCTGGACCAGAGTGAGACCCTACCTCGAAAAAAAAAAAAAAATACTACATGCAAATGGAATAAGAGAAAACAAAAGTTGGCATATTTATCAATTATAAGGGCTTTAAATCTTAAGTAATTAGAGGTAAGAGGAGCTGGGATCATTGAAGGACATCCACCGGCTGTGAAATTTGTGACTTAGATGAAGACTGAAATGATGGCAGGTACAGAATCTGATGCCCAATTCCAGTTAACTGGTATTAAGAAATATTTCAACTCTTACACTCTCACAAGTAGAATGAATAATGTACTGGCCACATATGGAGGCATTGCTTTGACAGACTCATACTTCAAGTTAAGGTCTAAAAAATATACTCCAGCTGTGAAAGCAACATAAACGGATTTGTATATGTCTGACTTCATCTGTTAAGTTGCCCTGCTTGGAGAAACTAATGTCAATGCATCATGTAATACTCAATTTGTACAATATATTATGAACCTGGAAAAAAAAATAGGTAAGTGGGCTGGAGAGGTGGCTCAGTGGTAAAAGTGCTTGCCTATGAAGCCTAAGAACTCATGTTCAAATCTCCAAGACTCACATGGGCAGACGCACAGTGATGCAAGCGCATAATGTTGCACATGCATCCAAGGGGCACACACATCTGGATTTGTTCTCAAGGACTAAAGTCCTGGTGCACTTATTCTATCTCTCTCTCAAAAATAAATTTAAAAAATTTAAGAGGTAAGAAATGCTACTGCATAATGATGAAAGGGTCAATCCAGAAAGAAATAATAATAATTCTAAACATGTGAACACAACATGTAAAGCAAATATTAAATACTGAAGGGAGAGAGAGGTTCCACTGCAATAATAGCAGGGGAAGTTAGCATATCACTTTTAGTAATGGACAGCCTCCAGGCAATGTCAGTAAAACAGAAAAGCTCAATTGCACCTAACAAAACCTATCACAGGCCACAAAGTAAGTGTGATAGTTAATTTCCATTGTCAACTTTATCAGATCAGGAATCAAGAGGCTGGAGAGAGATGGCTTAGCAGTTAAGGCACTTGCCTGCAAAACCTAAGGACCCAGGTTCAATTTCTCAGTATCCACACAAAGCCAGATGTGCAAGGTTTGTGCACATGTCTGGAGTTCGTTTACAGGGGTTAGAGGTCCTGGTGAACTCATTCCCTGTCTGTCTGTCTCTCCCCTCCCCTTCCTATGTCTCAAATAAATAAATAAATAAATATTTTTTTAAAAAAATTTAAGAGACTCATCTCCTGGGCAGGACTGTGAGGGTGTTTTAGGAAACATTACACCTGGGTAAGGAAGACATTCCCCCAGGTATGGCAAACGTGTCAGTGGCTGACTATATAAAAAGAGGCTACAGTAATTTTTTGTTGTTGTTGTTTTGTTTTTCGAGGTAGGGTCTCACTCTAGCCTAGGCTGACCTGGAATTCACTATGGAGTCTCAGGGTGGCCTTGAACTCACGGCAATCCTCCTACCTCTGCCTCCCAAGTGCTGGGATTAAAGGTGTGCACTACCACGCCCGGCAAGGCTATAGTAAATTAGCCCTTGCTCCTCCTATTTGCTTTTGCCCCTTGTTGTGAATTCATGTAGCCTGTTCCTGCCATCCTCTGCTGGCATCAAAACCCAACTCCTTCAGCCTTCCAAAGTGGACCAAGGATTAGTGGCCCTCCAAGAACCCTTTAGCTTTACAATGGCAGAGTGTAGCTACTGAGATATTAAGCCTCATTACCTAAGCAGCTAGTGGATTGTCAGACTCACTAGCCTGCAGATAACATCTGTTGTACTAAGCAACCCAAATCCTGTAAGCCAATCTAATAAATTCCCTGTATAATATATATTCATGCTATACGTTCTGTTCCTCTGGAGAACCCTGACTAATGCAACAAAGCTAAAGTCAAGCATCTTTTCTGAACACAATGCAATAAAACCAGAAATCAATAGTAAGAAAAACTGAAAACAATACAAATACATAAAAATTAAACCAGCTACTCTTGAAAAGCCAATGAATCAAAATTGTGGATGAAATGTAAGCCTGATAGCACAACCCTATACTTCAAGCCACTCCAGGTACTAAGGCAGAAGACTCTCAGATTCCAGGTCTGCTTGGGCTACAGAATAAATTGGAGACCAGATCGAGATAGCAAATAAAATGTCTCAAAACAAAAAGTAAAAGAGTAATTGAGATATAGCCCTATGGCGGAGTACTATCTAGCATGCAAGGACCTACAAGGCTGTAGGTCCCATTTCAAGTACTGAAAAAAGAAAGAGGTAACTCAAACTTTTCTTTAACAGATGAATGGTGACACAACATACCAAAATATATAAAAGTAACAACAGCCATAACAACAGAGAAGCTTATACAGCAATTACAATCATATGAGGAAAGCAGAAAGATCTCAAGCAACTTACCACTCCACCTCAAGCAGAAAGAAAAACAAGAACAAAGCAATGTAATAAAAGGAAAAATAACAAAACTCAGAATAGAAATAAATTAAACAGAGACTGAAAAAAGTACTACAAATATCAATGAAATCAAGAGCTGGCTATTCAAAAATGAAACCTAAATTGACAAACCTAGACTAAGAAAAAGAGAGAAGACTCAAAATCAGAGATGAAAGAAGACTACAACTGGCTCCAGAGATGGCCAAAATTATAAATAATTACACACTGGTAAAGTTAATAATGTAGAAGAACCAAATTTTTTGACAGATACACATATTGAGACTGATTATGAAGAAAAAGAAATTCTAAGCAAACAATCTAACAAGTAATTTAAAAAAAAAAAAGTTTGAGGACTTCTGGTCAAAATGGCATGCAACTAACCACACCTCACCTTTCAGGGAAGGCATTACCTTTGGGGTTCCCACAGGGGACCTCCATGTGCTTGATATCCCCATATTCCCACCTTACCACAGGACCTGGGAGAACCATCCACATGCTGGTACACAGTCCTAAGGGGCCTACTGTCCCATCCCCTCACCCCACAGCATCTCGGAACCAACACACATTCCCATCCAACCCCCTCAGCAGTCCAGCCCCAAAACCAGTCTGCTTTGTCCCGTTCCCCCTTACCCCCTGTTCCCTTGGGCTACCTGACCATACAGTCCCATACCCCAAACCACTGAGCAAAAAAATAAAAACCCTTTATCAGGTTCTTGAGCCACCACCAGAGCATCATGGGCTCCTTCACCCTAAGCAGACAAACCCCATTGCAATCAGAAGCCTAATCAAAGCAAACATAAAAGGGAAGAATCAACTGAAGACACTTCAAGGGTAGACTGTAGACTACGGCTTCCTCCTAAATTAAGTAAGATTCATACACTGTGATGGGTTGACCACAGTGCAAAAGGAATAGCATGAAAAATCAAATGCAAGTAAATCAAACAAGATTGCCCAGTCCCACAATGTATGTCTCTAATCAAATCATAGAAGAAACAATAGGATCAGAACCCCAAAATGAAGTTGCAAGCTATACAACCCAGGCCAAACAATTATCAGAACTTGCTGAAAATCAACAAATGTCTAATAATTGTATGGATGCTATCCTCCCTAGATAAGACCTAACAAAAAAGAACCAGGGAGGGTTCCAAAGACAGTTAAATGATCTGAAGGAGTGTGAAAAAAGACAGAGGGGGGGGAGGGAGGGGGAGGGAGGGAGAGAGAGGGAGAGAAGACCACAACAGTCAGCTGGCCAAGCTCAATGAAGACATAAGTAAGTAAAGGATGAATTTCAAGCAGTATTAAAACAATCAGAAAATAATGTGGAAAAGGAATTCAACAGAGGGATGAAACCTATACATAAAAACACAGTAGAAAATATAAACCAAACTGAACAAGTCCAAAACTCTACAGAAGCTCTCAAGAATAGTCAGCCATGTGGAAGATAGAAACTCAGAACTGGAAGAAAAAACACAAGAAACAGTTCATGAGTCCAAACGTTTCAGTAAGTTCAAAAATTTTGTGAAAAGAATATGAGGGAACTGTGGGATACCCTTAAACATCCCAACATTCAGATCATGGCAATACCAGAGGGGTAGAAATTCAGACCAAAGGTATGGAGAACTTACTCAACAAAATTATCGAAGAAAAATTTCCCACTCTCTCAAAAGAAAGTCCCATCAAGTTTCACGAAGCTAACAGAATTCCAAACAAGACTGGACCAAAGGAGAAATTCTCCAAGATATATTATCATTAGTACTCTAAACATCAATAACAAAAAGAAAGTCCTAAAAGCAGTTAGGGAGAAATAACACATTACATATAAAGGTAACCCCCTAAGAATTACTTCAGACATCACAATGGAAACCCTGAAAGCTAAAAGGGACTGGAATGGAACACAGTAAAATACAAGAACTTATGGCTTCCAACCCAAATTACTCTATCCAGCAAAAGTATCCCTCATAATAGATGGTGAAAGGAAAACTTTCTAAGATAAAAGTTAGCTTTACAACTATATGAACACAAAGACAAACCTACAGAGAGTACTCCAGGGAATTCTCCATATCAAAGAGTCAAATAACCAACCTCAAGTGCCTACAAGGAGCAGATCACAATAACCAAACTCAAAGAAGGTAACAACAACAACAACAAAAAGAAAAATCTAAGAAAACAACAAGCCACATAAACAACCACAATATGGCAGGGATTAAATCAAACCTCACAATTATTACCCTAAATATTAACAGCCTTAATTCACCCATCAAGAGACATAGCTAACAGGGTAGACCAGAAAATTAGACCCCCTCAATCTGCTGTTTTCAAGAAGCCCACCTCACCACAAAAGACCTCAGGGTGAGAGGGAAAAAAATGATATACGGAAATAAGAGACAAGTAGGCATAGCTATACTAATATTGGATAAAATAGACTTCAAACCAAAAGTTATCAAGAAAGACAAAGAAGATCACTTCTTAACTATCAAGGGAATGATCCAACAAGAGGATATTGCAATCATCAAACTTTATGCACCAAGCACAGGTGCACCACAATTCATAAAACCTCCTTGGCAACAAAACAGAAATAACCAGCAACACCATCATAGTCAGGGACTTCAATACTCCACTATCAGCAATAGATTATGCAAGCAGAAAATTAACAGGGAAGTAAGAGCTCAACAACACCATAGATCAGTTAGACCTAACGGACATCTACAGAACATTGTACCCAAAATCTACAGACTACACATTCTTCTCAGCAGCCCATGGAACATTCTCTAAAATAGATCATATACTCAGCCATAACGCCTGCCTCCATATATTTAGGAAGACTGACATAATTTCCTGCATGATATAAGATTATAATGCTGTATTACTAGAAATTAACAACAAAAGATACACCAGAAATCCCACCAGCTCCTGGAAACTGAACAACACACTTTTAAACAATAGATAGGTAGTAGATGAAATAAAAAATGAAACTGCAAAATTTCTAGAATTGAATGACAATGAGAACACATCTTACAAAAACTTATGGGCACAATGAAGGCAGTCCTTATGGAAAAATTCATAGCACTAAATAATAACATAGAGAGATCCCAAATCAATAACCTAACCATCCACCTAAAGGCATTGGAAAAACAAGAAGAATCCAGCCCAGAAAGCTCTATATGGAAAGAAATAATTAAGGTCAGAGTAGAAATTAATGAACTGGAAACTAAGAAAATAATTTAAAAAGTGAAGAAACAAAGAGCTGGTCCTTTGAAAATATAAACAAGTTTGATAAACCCTTGGACAATTTGATGAAGGGAAAAAGAGAGATACTTCAAATTAACAAAATCAGAAATGAAAAAGGAGAGATCACAACAGACATAACGGAAATTGGGAGAATGATCAGGATTTATTTCAAAAGCCTCTAGTCCACAAAACTGGAAAATATAGAAGAAATGGATGAATTTCTGGACACATACCACCTATCAAAGCTAAACTCAGAGCAGATTAATCCCCAAAACAAACCTGTCACACACATCAAGATTGAAAAGTTAATCAACACCCCCCAAAAGAGTTTAGAACCAGATAGCTTCTCAGCTTCAAACCTTCATGGAAGAACTGAAACCAATTGTTCTCAAACTGTGCCACATTACCAGAGAAGAGGGAAACTTCCCCAAATCCTTTTATGAAGTTTGTATCACCCTAATACCAAAACCAGGCAGAGATGCCACAAGAAAACACAACGTATAAATAAACTTAAAGACAAAAATCACATGATCATTTCAATAGATGCAGAAAAGGCCTTCAACAAAATACAACATCACTTCATGATCAAAACATTGGAGAAAATAGGCATGAACAGTTTATATCTCAACATAATAATAATAAAGGCTATATATAAAGCTCCTAAAGCCCAAATAATACTTAATGGGGAGAGACTGAAAAAATTCCCACTGAGATCAGGAACAAGACAGGGGTGTCCACTCTCACCTCTGTTCTTCAACAAAGTACTGGAAGTCCTAGCTCAAGACATAAGACAGGAGAAAGAAATAAAAGGGATACAAATTGAAAACAAAGAAGTTAACCCTATTCACAGACAACAGGACAACAGGATTCTATACATAAGTGACCTGAGAACCTCCATCTCCAAACTCTTAAAGGTGATTACTTCCTTCAGCAAAGCAGCAGGATACAAAATCAAAGCACAAAAATGAGTAGCCTTTCTATATGCAAAAGATAAAGATACAGAGACAGAAATTAGTGACAATGTCTCATTTTCAATAGCATCAAAAATAAAATAACATAAAATAAAATGCCTTGGAATACCATTAACCAAGGATGTGAAAGTCCTATGATGAAAATATAAAAACAGTCAAGAAAGAAACTGAGAAGGACTTGAGAAAAAAGGAAGGACCTCCCATGCTCCTGGATAGGCAGAATTAACATTGTGAAAATGGCAATCTTACCAAAACAATATATAGACTTAATGCAATATCAATAAAAATCCCAACATTTTTCTTCGCAGAGATATAAAAAATTATCTCAAAATTCATATGGAATGGCAGAAGGCCTCGGATATCCAAGCATATTCTTAGCAAAAGAAACACCTCTGGAGGCATCACCATGATCTAAAGCTATATTTACAAAGTTACAGTAACAAAAACAACATGGTACTGCCATAAAAACAGGCAGGCTTATACACCAATGGAAAAGAATAGAGGCCCCAGACTTTGGGTCATGTAACTACAGCTACTTGATATTTGACAAAGTCCCTAACAATATAGAATGGAAGAAAGAGAGTATCTTCAACAAATGGTGCTGGACACACTGGATAACCATATCCAGGAAAATGAAACTAGACTAACTCATCTTGCCATGCACAAAAGTCTAGTCTAAATGGATCAAAGAACTCCAATATTAAGACTGAAAACTTGGCTACTACTGGAAGAAAAAATAGGAGGACCTGTCCACGATATACAATTGGGAAAAGGCTTTCTGAACAAAACCCCAGTAGCTCACAATATTAAACAATCACTCAACCATAGGATCTCAAGAGCTGAAAAGTTTTTCACAAACATATAATAAGCACAGCCAACAGATTACCCACAGAATGGGAGAAAAATTTTGCTGGCTATACAACTGACAGAGGCCTAATTTATAGAATCTACAAAGAACTCAAAACCTAAACAATAAAAAAGTCAAGCAACCCACTCACAAAATGGGGCAGAGAACTAAACAGGGAGTTCTCACAGGAAATGGCAAAAACACAGTTAAGAAAATGTTCAACATCCCTAACCATCAGGGCAATGAAAATCAAAACAACTATGAGATTCTACCTTACCCCAGTAAGGATAACAAACATTGAAAACAACTGCTGCCAAGGATGTGGAGAAATAGGAGCCCTCATTCACTGTTGGTGGGGAATATAAAATGGTACAACCACTATGGAAAGCAATATGGAGACTCCTAAAAAGGTTGACTACAGAGTTACCAACAGACCCAGTTATTTCCTTACTGGGCATTTACCCTAAAATCTTCATGCCTCAGTTCAGAGAGATTTGCTCAACCATGTTTATAGCTGCTCAATTCATAATAGCTAAGAACTGGAATCAACCCAGATGTCCATCATTAGATGAACAGATAACCAAGATGTGGCATATCTACATGATGGAATTCTACACAGAAATAAAGAAAAATGACACAATGAAATTTGGAGAAAAATGGTCAAACGTGGAACAGATCATTCTCAGTGAACTCACCCAATCACAGAAAGACAACTGTCACATGGTCTCACTCATCTGTGGATCTTAACCTGAATCTGCCCAAGATGCTGACATACCTAACAAGCATCTGGAGTATATGGACAATAGGGTGGGTGGGTTGGGAGGGGAGGGCAAAAAACTGGACCCAAATGGAACTGGTACCATAAAATCCTATATCCTGAAAGACAGACCAAAAAGTTGAACCTTCATCATGTCCTTAGAGGTAACACCTAAATCACAGGGCCCTGGAGAGGGTATGATAAAGACTAACCTTAAATTTCTCCTATTTCACTGTCCGTCTGTCTGTCTCTCTCTCTCTCTTTTACATTAACTATCTTTTTCTTTCTAATTAGTTAGTTAAAACTGTGGTTACAGTAACAGGTGTCCAGAACTAGGTAACAGCTGCCCAGGAAGAAACTACTGCCAGTAACCCATTTTAAGGGAAATACTTAGTATATACAAATAGAAATGGATACTTACCTCTACAATATTCCATTAAGATAAGTACTTCCCATACATTATCACTAATTGAGTTAACAGCACAGTCCAAATAACCAACAATATTTTTGTGGCCAGAAAGTTCTTTCTATAAAAAAGAAATAAAATTTTAAAAAATTAGTTGTGATAGATTCTACATATCTATTATTAGAAATGCTTTCAAACTTAACTCAATATACTTAAAGAATTTCTAAAATTCAACCCGCATGCATACACACACATACATACACACATTCCAAAGAAAAATGTAATAACGCATGAGAATATAAAATCTAACATACTTCAGCCACCCAAAACTTTCAATGGCTTCAATGCAAAGTATAATGGACATTTTCCTTTTAATTTTTTTAGATTCTTATTTTTATTTATTTATTAGAGACAGAGAGAAAGGAGGAAAAAAGAGACTTAGAGAGAATGAGAATGGGTGTGCCAGGACCTCTAGCCACTGCATAGAAACTCCAGATGCATGTGCCACCATGGGCACCTGGCTTACATGGGATCTGGAGAATCGAACCTAGGTCCTTAGGCTGCACAGGCATGCACCATAATAGCTAAGCAATCTCTCCAGCCCTCAATGCACATTTTCTAACAAACAAGTAATCAATGAATATTTGTTTTTAAAGTCAACCACAAAAATGATAATCTCAAAAGAAATAATCTATCAAAACAAGTATGCATCAGTTCCTTAAAACTCAAAAATATTAAAACTCTTGTATTTATCTAAAAAAGTCATTCAATTCTATTTTGTGCATGTGTATGGAGAACATGCACATGTTTATGAGTGTTCATATGTGTGTGGACACAGATGTGTGTGTAGATACTCATGCAAATATGTGTGGAGTCCAGAAGTTGACATCAGGTGTCTTGCCCTACTAGACAGGGTCTCTTATTTGAACCAAGGGTTCACCAACTGGGCTTGACAAAAGCTAGCCTATAAGGTCTGGGGATCCTGTTTCCACCTCCCCAGTGCTATTACTTTTACTTTAAAGAATAAACCATCGGGCTGGAGAGATGGCTTAGTGTTTAAAGTGCTTGCCTGTAAAGACAAAGAACCCAGGTTCAATTCTCCAGAACTCAGGTAGGCCAGGTGCACAAGGTTGCACGTGCATCTGAGTTCTTTTGTAGTGGCTATATGCCCTGGCATGCCCACACTTAATTTCTTTCTCTGTCTCTCTCCCTCTTTCTCTCCCCCCCTTTCCCTCTCAAATAAATAAACAAAAATTAAAAATTTTAAAAAGAATGAACTATCAATTCCCAGACAAGAGTATAATTTATTGACCTTTAAAACGTTTAGAAATATATATAAACTGAAAACTTGCCTAAAAGTGTGAATGTTATACTATAAAACCCAAAGAAAATAAAGCAGATTTCTAAAACAAAATTCTTCTTTCACTTACCATAATTGTAATTTCCCTTTTACAAATATTGAGGTCTGGCATGTTATTGACATACATTCTCTTCAATGCACATCGGATTCCACCATGAGTCCTCACCAGGAAAACTGTGGAGAATCCACCTAGAAGTAGTAGTACCAGTTAGCACAAAAAGAATCAGAAACCACTGTCAAAATCATATACTATCATTTTGGAGCATAATACCAGAGGAAAATAAACAAAGACTGTCCCCAAGACAAACTAAAGACAGTAAGCAGCTCATTGATTAAAAGCCAAGCAATGACTTCCTGCTTTTCTCTTTTATAAACCAATATACAAAAATTTCCCTTTCTGCCCAGGATTACGTTGTTATGTATGTGTGTGTGTGGCACAGGTGTGTGTGCAGATACTCATGCACAAATGTGGGGGTTTTTTTTTGCCAGACACTTATATAAATGTTTGATCTTTAAAAAGATACTCCTTTTTAGGATTCATCTTCCTTTTCTCTTCATGTTTAAAATAAAATAATCGTACTATGTAAAATGGAGTAACGTGCCAGCACCCTACACTGACACTCCACATGACATAATTCAATATAGTCTGACATACAGTGTCATAATATGCACATACTACTGTTTAATCATTTTTATAGCAATGGCCAGCCAGGATGATCTGTTTTATTTGTTTCTTGCTTTTATCAATAATGTTACATGAAATACCAATGTATTTACCAACATAAATATACTTGTTTGGGGAGAGAGGACACAAGGGCAGTGCTTTTCTCTAGAGAGAAGAGACATACCAAAAGAACAAAAAACTTCCAACTGGATACAGTTAAGATCACATATTAGAGTGCAGCAGCCTCTAGCTGCAACGTAAGTGCCAGTTTTCTTCCTCACTTGACAGATTGCTATGGCTTTTACATTTCTGCCAATTACAGGCAAAGCCTTCAATGCTATTATCTCTATCCGCCATCCACCATCCACTGAGGAGCAGTGAAGTTAAGCATCTTTACCCTCTTTTGGGCCTCTTCCATGACAAACCACATACCTTACTCTGTGTGTTTTTCTTTTGATGGGTAGGAAATAAATATGGAACTCTGGATAAGTAAGAAATATATATTCTCCTATCTATTACTGTTCCACTTTGTCTGTGGATGGTGAACTTTGCAAATGAAAAAGCATGCATGTATTTTTTTCTATGAACATAACAAAGAGTATGGGAGAATACAGCCCAAGTTTGCCTGGATCATATAACTGGGGAAGGAGCAGCTAAACTTTTACATGCGACTATGTTACATGTTACAGTGGGTATGCTCTTCCCAGCAGTTTATAAAAGAAACACAGTAGTTTTCCTTTAAAACAGGTATGAAAGAGAGGAGGAACGTAACTTAAGTGTACCTCAGTGGTATAGCACTTATACAGAGGTCCTGGGTTCAATCATTACACAGGTTAAAAAAAAAAAAATGTTGCTACAAAGTAAAATGTATAAAAAGGTCTCAAACAAAACCAACCTTTATTATTCACCTCATCACTGCTGATGCAGAAAAACAGCAAAAAGAATTTTCCAAAGCATATAACTATACGATGGAAGAGAATGTCAGCAAAATATTCAAAGATTGAGGAGTTAGGACAAAGGTTCAGAGGATAATCCCCAGAACCTTACATAAAGCCGAATACAGTAGCAAGCATCTATCAACTCCCAGTGAACATACCGGCACAGGAGAGTTCCCAAAAACTTGTGAACCATATAACCTGGCATACATAGTAGAGAACAACTAAGAAACCCAGCCTCAAGGTAGAAGATGAGAACCAATACTTAAGGATGCCCTCTGGCCTCCACACATATACCAAGCCATATATGCACTGCACTTACACAGGCACACAAGATTAGAAACATATAGTACAGGGGAAAAAAAGAAAAGAAACCAAACCTCTAGATTTCCTACCCTATTCCCAAAAAGGCAAACACGCACTCACAGACACATTAAATTAACAGTACATATGAGATATCAGGCACCATACACCTACCAGGGAAAGGTGGAATAGTTTTAAGAACCTAAAAGTTGAGAAGAAGCATGCATACTGAGAAAAGAATGCCCCCATTAATAAAAGGTTACTGCTCAGTTACAAGAACATGCAACCAGAAGTACAAGGATAATCCCAAAAGGAGGCTACAGAGTGTTTCCCTTCTGTGGAACTGAATGGGAAAAAAATTAGAGATTCTGTAGATTGGAGTCACACAATGAAAAGGTGCCTTTCTGCCTTTCCACACTAACAAATCATGGATTTGTACATACGACTTGAAGTCACATCTTTTAACAAAACTTCACTCTCTAGAAGAACAGAAACAAAGTGATTCATTCTAATGACAAGAGATTAAAACAAAACAAAAAATAAAACTTTGAAGAGGTAATGTGAGATCAAAAAATTTAAAAGCTGCTATAAATATTATCAGAGTTGAATAAAGACTTTGTCATCATGAAAGATGGACAAGTACCTCTAACACAGATATTCAGAGAAAATAAAAAAATAAATTGTAATTAAGAAATCAAAACGGGCTGGAGAGATGGCTTAGTGGTTAAGCACTTGCCTATGAAGCCTAAGGACCCCGGTTCAAGGCCTGATTCCCCAGGACCCACATTAGCCAGATGCACAAGGGGGCGCACACATCTGGAGTTCGTTTGCAGTGGCTGGAAGCCCTAGCGTGCCCATTCTTCCCCTCTCCCTCCCTCCCTCTCCCTCTCTCTACCTCCTTCTCTCTCTCTCTACCTCCTTCTCTCTCTGTCACTCTCAAATAAATAAATAAAAATAAAAATAATTTAAAAAAAGAAATCAAAACAAAACAATTTGCAGAGGAGCTACGATAGAAACATAAAAACTCTTCCAGAGATTTTCCATAGGAGAAAAACAAAAGACAGGAACATGAAAAGGTCAGGCCAACAAACCTAGCATTATATCAGAAATGGCAGAAGGAGGAGAAAAAGGATGAGCAAAAGTCCCACATTATACGTACTAAACGAATTGAGTAACCCTAAATCATCATTATAAAAATGTGGTCAACAAGAAAAATAGAGGACTAGAGAGATGGCTTAGTGGTTAAGGCATTTGCCTGCAAGGCCAAAGGACCCAGGTTTGATTTCCCAGGACCCACATAAGCAGATGCACAAGGTGGCACATGCATCTGGAGTTCATTGGTGGCAGTTAATGGCCCCGGTACAACCATTCTCTCTCTCTCTCTCTCTCTCTCTCTCTCTCTTTCTTTCTCTCTGTCCCACTCTCCCTCCAACTCCTTTCTCTCTGTCTCAAATAAATAAATAAATAAATAAATAAAATATTACAAAAAGAAAAGAAAAACAGCATAGGATTTGGCTCTTTGTGTTACTAGTAGAGTTTGCAGGGTTGGAGATCTTTAAGTTACAAGCACTGTTATGCTTATACTCATAACCCTTTAAACTGTGGTCTAAAATATTAAATGGACATCAAAATAAAAGAGAGACTGATTAAGAAGGGGAGGGATATGGAGAATGGAGTTTCAAAGGGGAAAGTGGGGGGAGGGAGGGCATTAGCATAGGATATTGTTTACAATCATGGAAATAGTTAATTAAAAAAAAAGTAAAAAAAAAAATTAAATGCCAAGTCCCAGGAATAAACACTATCACAGAACTGTAAAGAGTGTGATGAAATTTCACACTGTCCAACTCAAACTATGAATTATCCTTTTTCCAGCATATCAATGCAGTATGAATTAGCTGCTTTTTACTGACTTATTAGCCATCTTGCTTAGCTAGTCAACTGTAGAGTTTACAATGTTAAGTAGTCAGACATGATGGCACATGACTTTAGTAGCAAAAAACTAAACTCCAATTATTACTGCTATTACTATAATACTTTTGCTATTAATACTGTTTCATCTTATAAAGGTAAGACTTCGGGCTGGAGATATGGCTTAGCAGTTAAGGTGCCTGTCTGTGAAGCCTAACACCCATGTTCAACTTCCCAGATCCCACATAAGCAGACACACAAAGGTGAGGAAAATGCAAGATTGCACATGCCCACTAGATGGTGCAAGTGTCTGGAGTTCGACTTCAGGCCCTGGCATGCCAATATTTTCTCTCCCTCCCTCTCTCTCTCTCTCTCTCTCTCTCTCTCTCTCTCTCAAAAGTAATAAAATAAAAAAAAATTTTAAATGGTAAGATTTAACCTAGAAATTCTAAAGAACACACACACAAAAAGGAAATAAATGCATGGCCCGATAAAGAACTTAATCTAAACAAAATATTCAATGAGACTATTGTTCAAATATGCTCAAATCATCTGTGACTACATGTATAAATAAGAAATAAATTATACAAAACTCAAACTCAAAATGTGCTTCATAAGATACTTTCTTTTATAAATTTGGAAAAAATTAAACGTAGTAAAAATGGAGGCTTAAATAATTTAAACACATACACAAACCAAAGCCTGGGGCTGGGGAGATGGTCAATCAGTGAAGCATTTGCCACACAAGTGAGTTCAAATCCCCAATATGCACAAAGAAAAAGCCAGGCCAGCAAGGCATCCCCACAGTTCTTGGAGGTGAAGGAACCCCAGGGCTGGCTGACTAGCTAGTCTAGACAAATCAGTAAGCTCTAGGTTCCATTCCCATCTCAAAAACTAAAGTGGATAAAGACTGAAGAAGAGATTTGACATCAACCTCTACCTTTCATATGAACCCTCACACACATATACAAATGCAAATAAACATAAAAAAAACTCTGTGTTCCATTGTTTTGGTTTAAGTCTGTGGCTAAGAAGTAGGAATTCACTAGGGCCATTTAAAAGATTATCTAGCCTCCACCATTCATTTTAAACTAGCAATGTCCTAATAGTTACTGTTGATGAAAACTATTACTCTGGCCTAGTGTGTGTCCATTCATGCTTACAATTCCAACACTCCAGGGCAGAAGAACTGCAAATTTCAACCTGAACACACATAGAAAAATTGTCTCAAGAAGCAAGGACTTAGGATGTAGTTCACTGGTATAGTGCATATAGGCCTAGGTTTGATCCACAGGGCAGGGCAAGACAAGGATTACTTTGTTCTCAATGCCCCCAGACTCAAGAAAGAAGAAAGACAGGAAGACAGATGGATGGAAGAATGAAAGGGAGAGAGGGAAGGGGAAAGGAAAGGAAAAGGGGGAAAAGAGGAAAAGGAAAGGCCAGAAAAGGAAAGAAGGGAAGGGAGGAGGAAGGAAGGGAGGGGAGAAGGAAGGGAAGAGAGAAGGAAGGGGGGGCAGGAAGGGAGGGAGGAAGGGACAGGGAAGGAGGAAAAAGAAGTAAGTAAAAAGGAAGGAAGGAAGGAAGGAAGGAAGGAAGGAAGGAAGGAAGGAAGGAAGGAAGGAAGGAAGGAAGGAAGGAAGGAAAGGAGGGAGGGGAAAGTGAAAGGAAGGAAAGAATGGAAATGAGAAAGAAAAGAAAGGAAGGGTGGGAAGAAAGAGAGATATAGCATTACTTTGTCCCCAATTCTGGGCACAGATTTCTAAAAACAAGTGACATTCCCTGACAAGACTACATGCCCCTACACAGCTTTAGAAAGAGGGCTGTCCACCAGCCAAACCATCTAGAAGTTAGATAAGAAGGTTGGAACTTGCAGACCAATCCCCTGACCTCTGGGGATGGGAAAGGAACTATAGACTGAATTCAACTGCAGGTCAGTGATTTTATTAATTATGCCTACATAGTAAAGCTTCAATTCAAAACTATAAGGAGGTTCAAAACCTTTCTAATAAATGTAGTATATGAGTGGTACACCCAGATTCCATGGAGATAAGAGACTTCTGCATTCAGGAAACATTCAGGCCCTATGCTAAGTACTTGCTCACTTTGTAGCCATCTTTTATAATAAAATGATAATCCTGGTGTAGTACTTAGTCCTGTACATTGTTCTAATCTAACCTAAAGGGGTCATGGAAAGCCCAATGTATTGATTAACCAGTGATGGCTAGAACATACACCTATTGTTTGACATGGAAAAGTCTTATGGGGAATCTATGCTATCCGTGGATTATTAGTACCATAACTGCAAAGAAATTTTTACAACAAATATTGTTGGGACACATCTTACTTACCCAATAGTAGTAGTTATAGGTGCACTGTTTCTGCTAAGATGTATGTCATCAACTAATACTTTAAAAACTTTAAATTTACTCAATATTCAAAAACTAATTTCTAAGGATCCAAAAGGTACTGGGAGTCAGTACTAGATTTCAGAGACATGCAATACAGAATTAATATGTACTTGAGAAATATTTACTTATTCACACAACTAAGACTTCTTTATTGGTTGCATGGAACTTTTTTGTTTGTTTGTTTGTTTTGTTTTTCGAGGTAGGGTCTCACTCTAGCCCAGGCTGACCTGGAATTCACTATGTAGTCTCAGGGTGGCCTTGAACTCACAGTGATCCTCCTACCTCTGCCTCCTGAGTGCTGGGATTAAAGGCGTGCGCCACCACGCCCAGCGCATGGAACTTTTAAAGTCACATAACTTCCTGTCTATACCATGTGGTATTCTTGCTACTTTAATACATCCAGTGGGCATTAAACAGTATGCAGGCTTCACACAATAGCAAATACAAAATAAGTAATGACTGTTCAATAACCTTTGGATTAATCAAACTGATCTACCTTCATTTAAGGGAAAAGTAAGTCTCAAACTCCTTATTAAAAACTAGTGTTCACTGATTTTTGACATAATCTGATTACAAGCAAAAGTCTTCCAATAGTACTAGAAATTAATCAGGTATAATTTGCATTCAGTGAATGTCTCTAAATACCTAATCAGTACTTTCTTTCCAAAGAATGAAAACAAAACCTTGAAAAGGTCAAATAAAACCTAGATAACATTAAATGTTTCCTGTAACTATGGCTCTCCATATTTTTATGCAACTACTGGAAAGACACTGCTCATTCCATAAAATAACAGAGACTGTTAATAAGTTGGGAGAAAAATAGATCCAAATTGAGAAGAAAACATAAGAAACAGGATAACAACTCAATTTAGAAGATTAGCAATGTTTAACAAGATCCTACATTAAGAATGATGAGAAACAGGATATGTACTCATATGGTAACTAAGGAGCTAAAGAAAAAGCATGCCTTTACAAGGGAGAATGACAACAGCCACTAACATTAGGACAACCTGATAATCTATTTCCCAATGGGGGTCACATAAAATAAACAGTGCCATCCAGGAAAAGCCCTTGCCAGAAACCTTCACTCTTATAAACCTTCGCCCTAACTTCCACACAGGGGCTACAAGAACAGGAAAGTGGAATTTTAAAAATCTGACAGAGTTAGATATGAAACATAATAAAGCTAACTCATCAGTATCACATAATTATCTAGGTGATGTGGCAAAGACCTGTAATTGCAGCACTTGGTGGGACAAATTAGGAGTTCAAGGTCTAGTGCCCAAGATTAAAAAAGAATTACAAACAAATCCAATGTACAATCCTTGATTAAACTCTGATTTGAAAGAAACAATTACAATATAAAACATGCTTCTTGGTAGTGGTGAACTACATGAAAGAAACATACAGACAACCTATTACTTTGTTCATTAATGAGTATTTAAACACATATTCACTCTAAAATACACACACTATCCTGTCTAACTATAACACCTTTGTCCCACACAAGTAAACGAACAATTCTTCTAAAGTCCTCATTCAAAATAATTCACACGTTGCAAAGTGTCTAATGGACTATGATAAATGTTACATCCAGATGGTGGGTGTATAGCTATTCAGTGCAATACTCTGTATGCCTTGAGATTTTCATACTTAAATTGGAAAAATAGGTAACGCAGTATGTTTTCCCCCAGTGCTTCCTCTCTTGCCACCTTAACCTCACTACCACTGAGAATCACTATTCCCTAAAAAAGACTACTGATGATTATCCAGACTTGAAACTTCCCTAAAAGCACCATAAGTCTCTTGCCATAGAAATGTTCACGGTATTCTAGAAACCTTCACTTTACCAGCCCTACACATGCAACCTGTGTGTTTACTAGAGCTCTTACTGGTATTGATCCCAATAATGTGTGTTCTAATGGTGTAGAAGAGAGGTGGGAGAGAAGGATATCATGTGATCTTCTTTTCCTGCACTGTATGCTTCACTAATAGAAACAAAGAAAAACCAAGTTGTTAGCAACTCCTAGCTCCAACAACTGCCAAAGAACACAATGTAACCTTGCAAACTATGTTCAAGGTAGGTAGGAAAGATGCTAACTTGTCAGCATGACTTGAATCAAGGAGGAGTTCTCCTTATCAAAGATTCACCTCTGATACATGAGAGCTTGTGCCTAGGTTCCAAGAACTCCAAGGGTTTCTTCTAAAAGCAAAACTCTTTGCAAAGAGGACTGATTACTAACTTAAATTCTTGCAAAAGTTACTGTTATCAGTAAGTGCTATCTAATCCAAGGCAATAAGAGAATGAGGCAGTTGATTTGACTGAACACAGAACACAAGGGGGATAGCATGACTTCATTCTTGTCACATTGTGCAGCATCTGTCATTCCCATTTTATGGATGAGAAATGGGCCAAATGCTGAGGAAGAAGGCAGACAACTTGCGTAACAACACAAACTTAGTGAGACAGAACCAGGAGATATTTTTACTTTTTTTCATATAAATCTTGTATTCCAATGACTTTTATAGCCTACATATATCCTTGTCAAAGTATAGAATTACAAATGGAAGGATATAGGAAGAGAATTGAGGAGTGAAAGAAAAATGGGGTGAGCAAGAATTAACACTAACCTCCCATAAATTTTCATCTTAAGAGAATTTAACTTATTACTTACGGATGAAAGATTCAAACAGGATGTGCAGTGTCTAGCAAACAAATTTGGTATCAGCTGGGCAGGGTGGTGCACAACTATAATCCCAGTATTTAGGAATGATAAAGAATATATCAGGTTTTCTTAAAAAATTTTGTGAACTGACAGGCATAGTGACGCACACCTTCGATCCCAGCATTCAGAAGGCAGTGGTAAGCAGATCCCAGTGAGTTAAGGCCAACCTGAAACCACATAGTGAATTACAGGTCACCATGGGCTAGACATCAACTTGTTCCAGAGCACATGTGCCTTCTACTCTGTATAGTCTCAATGTCCTGGCTCACTTCTCTTTTTCACTGGCTGCCTGGCTTTGGCAGGCATCTGGAAGTATTACACCCCAGTATTTCCATGTATAAAACATATTCAGTATCTCTCTTCCCCAATGGATTCTATACTTCAGAAAGACAGACTGTACATACCTAGTTTTTTATAATATCATCCACACCAACTACATACCTTGCCTGAAACTCAGTATCTGTCAAGTTAATAACTTAATGTTAATTAGATGGTTCTTATAGAAGCAGCTCCGATAGGCTATAATATCTACAATAACAACCTATACATAAAAACTAATTATTGATATCTAACTTCTCATTCCTTGATGTTGACTATTGCAGTCCGGTTTGCACTGCTGGTAGAAATAACCCAACTAAGAGCAGCTTGTGGGAAAAAGAGGTTTATTTTCACTAACAGACTCAAGGGTAAGCTCCACAATGACAAGGGAAAACAATAGCATGAGCAGAGGGTGGCCATCAACCTCTGCCCAACATAAGGTAGACCATAGCAACAGGAGACTGTACCAAACACTGGCAAGGGGAAACTGGCTATAACACCCCCAACAATAAACTGCTTCATGGGGGTGTTAATTCCCAAATCTCCATCAGCTGGGAACCTAGCCTTCAGAACACTTAAGTTTATGAGGGACACCTGAATCAAACCACCACATTCCACCCCTGGTCCCCCTAAACTGATATCCATACATGATGTAAAATACAATGCATTCAGTGTAACTTTAAAAGTCCCCATAGTTTTAGCAATCCCAATGATGTTCCCACATCCCCATTTTCCGAATCTTTTAACTGAGCCATAATAACCAAAAAAAATCCCCCAAAACCCTAACGGCACAGAATAAATACTCACACTGCAAAATATGGCATTGGGCATAACAAAGAAATATTCAAACAATAGAAGATTTAAAACAACCAGGGCAAACATCAAACTCTGTAGCTTCAAGTCCAACAACTCTAGCCAGTGACAAATCTCCAAATTCAATAATTCTAACCAGCAGTAAGTCTCTGTCATTCAAATTCCACCCCTCTAGCTAGGCTTCTCACAGTCCTGGAAAATGTCATTGGGGCCAGCAGCTTTCCTAAGCATCTCCAGTGGGTCTCCAATGCAAACCACAGTTCATCCTCATGGCCCCATGGGGCATCCATGCAGTCATCCAGCAAACCTGCTTCATACTGCCCATGGCCATTTCCAAAACACAAGACAGTGTTGCAAACTCAATGACCCTCTTTCCTCCACTTCTTATACTCCACAATATCAGGTAGGGTGCCAATTTGTTAGTCCAAGGGGAATAAAGCAAACTTTGAACAGGACACTCCTTGAGCACTCAAGCCCCTTCAAAAGAGTTTATATTCTTTTGTCGTCCCAGTGCAGGTCAGTTGGCCCAATCACAATGGTAGTCATCTCTCAAACAATTTGCAGGTAAAAAAGGCAGCAGTTTAGGCCCAAAGATTTCTTTTAATTTTTTTTTTTTTTCTGTGCCATATCCCCTTGCTCACACCAGTTCATTTCTATGCAAAGCAACCCTGCACAACTTCTCAGGATAGAGGAATATGAGCAAGCTTCCCACACAAACTGCTAGCCTAGTCCAAGCAAAGCTCTTCCTCACCCTCATAAGCCAACCACACAGTCCATGGTTCTTACTGCATTCAGGTCTTTCAACTCTGACCAGAATAGTCAGCATTGCAGGGCATCTCTTAGGCCAAGGCTTCAAATCCTTCCACATTCCTCTTGAAAATCAGATCCAAAAGGCCAAAGCCACAGTCAGATGTCTAGCAACAATCCCACTCCTCGGTACCACTTTACTGTTGCAGTCCGGTTCACATTGATGGTAGAATTCACCCAACTAAGAGCAGCTTGTGGGAAAAAGAGGCTTATTTTGGCTTACAGGCTCGAGGGGAAGCTCCATGATGGCAGGGGAAAACGATGGCATGAGCAGAGGGTGGACATCACCTCCTGGCCAACATAAGGTGGGCCATAGCAACAGGAGAGTGTGCCAAACACTGGCAAGGGGAAAGTAGATATAGCACCCATAAGCCCACCCCCAACAATACACTGCCTCCTGGGGGTGTTAATTCCCAAATCTCCATCAGCTGGGAACCTAGCATTCAGAACACCTAAGTTTATGGGGGAGCCCTGAATCAAACCACTACTTTGACTATATTATAATATTATACAAATTATTAAAAGAATATCACTTTTGCCACATAAATCATGTTTAATTGAAGTATGACAAGCTATATTTACAACTTCTTCATTTCACACTACAAAAATTGCTTTCAAATTACCAATTAATACTATTTCAAATACCATTATTTCCTCCTACAGTTAAAAATGGAGTAAGTCAACATATTTGTGGGATCTTAAGTGAAAAGCTCCATAATATGCTTTCACATAATTATCACACATAATTATTAATATCTATTTTTAGTGTTAATTTTATTCCTTGTCTTTTAAGAACAAAAATTAGAAAATAATCTCCTCTAATCAGTATAGAATGATAGTATGACAGGAAGAATAAGTTCTGCTCTACAGAACACTAGAGTGAATATGGTCAAGAATAATGTGGTAGATTGAATAGATGGCCCCCAATATATTCAGTGTTTTATTAGTTTGTAGTTTGCATCTGGAGCCACCTGGCTGAAGGCAGTGTCATTGGGCGGATCTTAAGATGTGGTGTTAGGTTTGGATTTCAATCTAAAGATATGCAAAATGTGCCTAGCTGGAGTTCCTGAAGTGTGCTATGCTGTGCAGCTTTTGGCTTTTAGGCTTGTGCTTCTCTCTGTCTTTGCTTGGACCTGTGAAAGCAGGCCAGCTTCTTCTGCCATTATGGAACTTCCCCTGGATCTGTAAGCTTCAATAAATCCCTTCCTCCATAACTATGTCTGGTATGTAAGTTTATCTCAGCTACAAATAATTTATCATATATTTAAAATACAGTACCATTATAGAGGATTTTGAATATTCTCCACATAAAGAATGATAAATGAGGTTGTGGATTTCAAAGTGCATACTACAAACCTGTATCAAACATCCTATCAACTGACAATACCAAATGGAATAAAGACCTTGAGACAGCATTACACAAAAGAAAAGCTACTAAAAGGGGAGGAAAAGCTACAGTGTAACAGTATTTATGCCCCTGATACTCTGTCTTTAAAAATATATAAATATGGGGCTGGAGAGATGGCTTAGCAGTTAAGGCAGTTGCCTGCAAAGCCTAAGGATTCACATTCGACTCTCCAGTTTCCACGTAAGCCAGACACACAGTGATGCATATGCGCAAGGCTGCACAAGTGCACAAGGGGCACACACATCTGGAGTTCAACTGCAGTGGCTGGAGGCCCTGGTGCACCAATTCTTGCTCTCACTCCCCCTTCCCACTCTTACACTCTTGCATAAAAAAAAAAAGGCAGAGATGGCTTAGTGGTTAAGCACTTGCCTGTGAAGCCTAAGGACTCTGGTTTGAGGCTCAATTCTCCAGGACCCACGTTAGCCAGGGGCACAAGGGGGCACACACATCTGGAGTTTGTTTACAATGGCTGGAAGCCCTGGCGAAAATTCTTTCTGTCTCTATCTCTATCCCTCCTTTCCTCCCTCCCTCCCTCCCCACCCTCTCTCTCTTCCCTGCCTTCTCTGTCTGTCACTCTCAAATAAAAATAAAAACAAAACAAAACAAAAAAGCAGTCTATTGGGCTTGCCATAAATAAATAAATAAATAAATACATACATACATACATACATACATACATACATACATGAATAAATAAATAAAATGTAATCAAATTTTGAAATAAATTCAAAAAAGTGGGGGTAGGGATGGAGCTCAGGAGTAGAGTATTGCCCAGTGTGCACAAGGTGGGTAAGGAGACGTGGAAGGATGGATAGGAACTGAGGAGGAAGAGCTCAAGCACAGTACAAAAAAATAGCACTTGCACGGACATGAGCCTAGGAAATAGAAGACAATACTTTAATCTTATTAAACAGAATAATACGTAAGGACGGGAAAGACAAAAAGATGTCCACCTCTTGTTATCACTGCCAATGAACATTTCCCTACTTTCACCAACTATAAAAAACTATTTCTGATCTTATTAGAAATCCCCATTTTGCTTTTCAGGCTCCCCTAGATTATTTCTTAGAGAACACCTGTTCCAGGCCAAGGGAACATCCATGTAAGTCATTCATTCAACAAATAGATATTAAAGTCTCATGACGTGCCAAACAATGATCTAAGCAGAACAAAATTAACCATAAGCAAATCAGAGAGAGAGCTTAGAGTGACTGAAATAAGAAAAACAAGTAAAATATATCTCTCATAGAAGTCAGAGGTAAGTCCTGGAAAGAAAAAAAATTAAAGTGAATGGAAAATTGTATTGGGGGATATGCTCGGGAGGCTAAAACATTAAATCCAGATGCCTGTCAACGGTATGAGGTGACTTTGAATACAGCTGAAAGGGGAAGGAGATACAGATACCAACATAAGTACATTTTGGATAGAATAAGAGAATATAAAGACCCTAGGACCAAACCTGGCTAATATGTCTGGAAAACAACATAGAAACCAGAAGGATTACAGCAGAATGAATACAGAGTAAGAGTAAATTAGGAGAAGTCAGAGAGCAAAAACAGAGCCAAATATTGCAATGACATAGGAAGCCATTGGAAGGTCATAGCAGAGAAGTAACAACACTGAGTATGACCTCTGTGCAGAGAACAAAATGAAGGTTTAAAAAAAAATCAGAAGCAGTGCTCGCTTCAGCAGCACATATACTAAAATTGGAACTATACAGAGAAGAATAGCATGGCCCCTGTGCAAGGATGACACGCAAATTCATGAAGCATTCCATATTTTAATGAAAATCTGAAAGAAATGGATGATTTCCTTGATTTATATGACCTAACTAAATTAAATCAAGATGAGATTACTCACTTAAATAGACCCATAACAAGTATGGTGATCCGAGCAGTTATCAAAAATCTCCCAAACAAAAAAAAAGTCCAGGCCCAGATGGACTCACTGCTGAATTTTAACAGACCTTCAGGGAAGAACTAACGCCATTGTTTCTTAAGCGTTTCCATAAAATAGAAAAAGAAGGAATCCTACCAAACTACAAAGCCAGCATCACCCTGATAACAAAACCAGGAAAAGATAGAACAAAAAAAGAAAATTACAGACCAATCTCCCTCATGAACATAGATGCAAAAATTCTCAACAAAATATTGGCAAACAAAAAACAAGAATATATCAGAAAGATCAATCACTCTGACCAAGTAGGCTTTATCCCAGAGATGCAGGGATGGTTCAACATACGCAAATCAATAAATGTAATACATTATATAAATGGACTGAAGGATAAAAATCATATGATCATCTCATAGATGCAGAAAAAGCATTTGACAAAGTCCAACATCCCTTCATGATAAAAGTCCTACAGCGACTAGGAATAGAAGGATCGTATCTCAACATAATAAAGGCTATTTATGATAAGCCTTCAGCCAACACATTACTAAATGGGGAAAAACTGGAAGCTTTTCCACTAAAATCAGGAACAAGACAAGGTGTTCCACTGTCACTACTTTTATTTAATATAGTACCGGAACTCTTAGCTGCAGCAATAAGGCAAGAGACACACATAAAAGGGAAACAAATTGGAAAGGACGAGATCAAGTTATCATTATTTGCAGATGACCTGATTCTATATATAAAGGACCCTCAAGACTCTGCCAGCAAACTGTTAGAGCTGATAAACACCTACAGCCACGTAGCAGGATACAAAATAAATACATAGAAATCAGTAGCATTCCTATATGCTAACAACAAACACACAGAGGATGAAATCAGAGAATCACTCCCATTCACAATTGCATCAAAGAAAATAAAGTACCTTGGAATAAACCTAACCAAGGAAGTAAAGGTTCTCTACAATGAAAACTATAAAACACTCAAGTGAGAAATTGCAGAGGACACTAGGAAATGGAAAAACATCTCTTGTTCCTGGATTGGAAGAACCAATATTGTGAAAATGGCAATCTTACCAAAAACAATCTATACATTTAATGCAATCCCCATCAAAATTCCAAAGGCATTCTACACGGAAATAGAAAAAATAATCCAAAAATTCATTTGGAATCACAAAAAAACTCGAGTATCTAAAATAATACTGAGCAACAAAAATAAGGCTGGTGGTATCACCATACCTGATTTTAACCTATACTACAAAACCATTGTAACAAAAACAGCATGGCACTGGCACAAAAGCAGACATGTAGATGAGTAGAACAGAAGAGAGGACTCAGATGCAAGTCCAGGTAGCTATAGCCACCTGATATTCGATAAAAATGCCAAAAATACTCAATGGTGAAAGGATAGCCTCTTCAGCAAATGGTGCTGGGAGAATTGGATATGTATCTTTAGAAAGATGAAAATAGATTCTTCTCTCTCTCCATGCACAAGAATCAAGTCCAAATGGATTAAAGACCTTAACACCAGACCTGAAACTCTGAAACTGCTAGAGGAAAAAGTAGGGGAAACCCTTCAACATACTGGTCTTGGCAAAGACTTTCTGAATATAACCACAGTTGCTCGGGCAATAAAGCCACAGTTTGACTGCTGGGACCTCATGAAATTACAAAGATTTTGGACTGCAAAGGACACTGTGAATAAAAGAGGCAACCTACAGAATGGGAAAAAATCTTTGCCAGCTACACATCTGATAGAGGATTAATATCTAGGATATACAAAGAACTCAAAAAAAATCAAATAATAAATCAAACAAGCCAATTAAAAAAAATGGGCTATGGAACTAAATAGAGAGTTCTCAAAGGAAGAAATACGAATGGCTTATAAGCATCTAAAAAAATGTTCTACATCCCTAGTCATCAGGGAAATGCAGATTAAAACTACGCTGAGATTCCATCTCACTCCTATCAGATTGGCTACCATCATGAAAACAAATGATCATAAATGCTGGCAAGGATGGGGAAAAAGAGGAACCCTTCTACACTGTTGGTGGGAATGCAATCTGGTCCAGCCATTATGGAAATCAGTGTGGAGGTTCCTATGACAGCTAAAAATTGATCTACTATATGAACCAGCTATAGCACTCCTAGGCATATATCCTAAGGATTCATCTCATTTCCTTAGAACTACATGCTCTACCATGTTTATTGCTGCTCAATTTGCAATAGCTGGGAAATGGAACCAGCCTAGATGTCCCTCAACTGATGAATGGATAATGAAGATATGGCACATTTATACAATGGAGTTCCACTCAGTGGTAAAGAAAAATGAAGTTATGAAATTTGCAGGTAAGTGGATGGATCTGGAAAGGATTAAACTAGGTGAGGTAACCCAGACCCAGAAAGACAAGCTCTGCATGTTTTCCCTCATATGTGGATCCTAGCTACAGATGATTGGGCTTCTGTGTGAGAAGGAAAAAACTCAGTAGCAGAGGCCAGTAAGTTAAAGAGATATAAAGGGAAGAGAAAGGGAGGGAGGAGGATACTTAATAGGTTGGTATTGGGCTGCAGAGATGGCTTAGCGGTTAAGCGCTTGCCTGTGAAACCTAAGGACCCCGGTTTGAGGCTCAATTCCCCAGGACCCACGTTAGCCAGATGCACGAGGGGGCACATGCGTTTGGAGTTCATTTGCAGTGACTGGAGGCCCTGGCGTGCCCATTCTCTCTCTTCTCTCCCTGTCTGCCTCTTTCTCTCTCTGTCACTATCAAATAAATAAATAAAAATAAACAAAAAAGTATTTTAAAAAAATAGGTTGGTATTGTATGTATGTAAGCTGAAGAACAAATTAACGGGGGCAAACAGGCCCAAAGTGAGGTCAGGGGAAGAGATTGAGTAAAAGAAAGGTGGAGGGAGGGGCTAATCAAAATCTAAGAGGATGCAAATAAATCATATGGAATCCTCCAGTTTCGGACAATGGAACACTCAGGGGGCATAGATCGTTGTTAGAAAATTTTCAGTGCCAGGGGTGGGATACCTCCAGCAAGTTGTTGGCAAGGGAGGTCCCTCATGCTCCCAAAACATTATAGGCCATTACCGAGGCCCTTGGTTTCCCACCAGGAATAGATGGTAAGACCCTATTGCTGAAGACTCCACATACTTGGGATGCAAGGCCACTGAGAAATCCTGCTGGAACTGAGGTGATTACCTCCTCCATGCAGACCAGCTGACAGAAAGCTGGAAGAAGCCATTCTACACGTAGTTCAATGGGATAAAGAGATACCACTAGGGAAGATACTCAACAGAGGACACTGCAAGCCTTATAACTGGCCAGCCAGGATAAAGGAGCCAATGGGTGCAATAGTGGAAGGTCTGTCATGGTGGAAACCAACTACCCTCCAATTGGACTGGAGGCTCGCTCCATGGGGGGGGGAGGGGACGACACATCCCTAATACTGAAAACTTAAAACAGGGGTAGTCATTAGCCCTAGGGGTGTAACATCTGCTGATGTCTGGAAAAATGTATATACTATGCTTATCAAACTGCCCAGTAAGCACTTCTCTTTACATTTATACCCTTATATTAACGTTACTCTCACTTTGGGTAGAGAATCTTGTCTTTTCAGATGGCAGTGACCTTGGGATGACTCAGAAGGTATCATAGTGCTGGAAAGAAGTGACTGGAGTACTGAATAACATCTCGATCACACCTTCCAAAGCTCAGAGTCTAACACGGAAGAGGTGACGGAAAGAATGTAAGAGCCAAAGGAAGGGTAGGACTCCTTACAACGTGCTCCCTCCAGACATAAAATGGCCTGGATATCCATGACCTCATAGTGCCTGATACTACCTACACAAGACCATCATAAGAGGAGGAAAAGATCATGGCGTCAAAAGTAAAAGAGAGACTGATGGAGATGGGGAGGGTGTATGATGGAGAGTGGAGTTTCAAAGGGGTAAGTGGGGGGAAGGAGGGTATCACCAAGGGGTATTTTTTATAATCATGGAAGTTATTAATAAAATTTTTTTTTAAAAATCAGAAGCAGGGAAGCCAGTTAGTAGATGTATTAGTTACTTTTTAAATTGCTAAAAAACAATTATGTGACAAAAGCAACTTACGGAAGAAGGGGTTTATTTTGGTCCATATTTCCAAGAAGTCATGGAGGAAGGAGCATGAAACACGTGGTTACAGTGTGTCCTATTATCAGCTAGCAGAGATGGATGCTGGTATGCAGCTCACATTGTCCATTTTAGTCAGACCAGGACCCCACCCCCTAAACTGGCACTGCCCACAGGTAGGGTGAGTCTTCCCACCTCAATTAACCTAGTCTGGAAATTCCCTCTCAGATAAACCCACTGGTTTGTTGACATTGATTCTAAATCCCATCAAGTGATACAATTAACCATGATAGACGGGTATTAAAATTATTTTGTTGAAAGACAAGTGTTTTTGACTAGGGAGGTGGGAATTAATGAGAGATTCATATAAATATTTTAAAGGTAAATCCAAGAGAATTTCATAACAAACTGGATGTGATATGCAGGAAAAAAATATTTCAAGCCATACCATGCCTATCACCTAGCTGAAAAGGTACTGGAAAAAAAGAATGGAGGGGCAAGGCACCTGGAGAGACTGCTTACTGGTTAAGGCTCTTGCCTGCAAAGCCTAAGGACCCATGTTCTACTCTCCAGATCCCATGTTAGCCACACACACAAAGGTAAGGCAAGCACAAGGTCACATAGGCCCACTAGGTGGTGCAAGCATCTGGAGTTCAACTTCAGTGGCTGAGTCCCTGGCACACCAATTCTCTCCCCCTCTCTCTCTCAAAACAAAATAAAAAAGGAAAAGAAAAGGAAAGGATTTAGCTCAGTTTTAAATGTCTACAAGCATAGTACCTGCCAGCTTCTATCAGCTGTGGCTCCATCACACCACTGCAGATACCATGCTGGCAGGACCATGCCCAAAGGACAGATCATAGGGCAAGTACAGGAAGCCAAGAGATGCAGGGACAGACTAGGTCTTTTTCTACCAACTCACTCACAGGAGAACAAACTCATTCCTAATACCAGCAGTCACTTCCAGTGGTGTCAGCCCCATAATCTAACTCCTCTAACCCTACCTTCTAACCGTTCCACAACCTCTTACTTACACTACACTGGAGACCAAGCCTTTGACACATGTAATCTTGGAGGACAAGTCATATTAAAACCTTAGCAAAGATGTTTCCTCTTAATTTTTGGCAAAATGCACAACAGTAGGTAAATAATGTCACAAAGGACAGCATTTTGTGTAAAAAATAAAAAGCTCTAATAAATGATAAAGTAGCTATATGCATAAGGAACTATAGAGAATTTCAGTGGGATTTAAGAACCACTGTATTCAGTGCATCAAACTTATCTTTCAGAAAGTAAAATTAATTCCTTCTCTAGCAAACTAATTTGACAGGATCCTTTCACTTGCATTGAAGAGAGTCTTAAGAAGACACCAAGCAAAATAATAATCCTTGAGTGGCATTGAAAGGTAAACACTATTTCCACAAATTATTTCCATAAGAATGTAAATATAAAACTGGAGATGGCTCAGCAGTTAAAGTGCTTGCCTGCAAAGCCAAAGGACCCAGGTTTGATACCTCAGTACCCACATAAATCCAGATGTACAAGGTGGCACATGTGTCTTAAGTTCATTTACAATGTCTAGAGGCCTAGCATACCCACTCATATTCTCTCTATATGTGTGTGTGTGTGTGTGTGTGTGTGTGTGTGTACACATATACACACATATATAGAAAGAAAAGGAAGAGAATATAAATACAATGTATTTCTAACTAAGAACTATAAATATGGAATAATTTAAAGGAAGTTCAAAAGAAAAAATAGGTATTATTGTGATGTGTTTGAGGTAGTAATAAAGGGAAAACTAAAGAGGCTAATATTAGTTCATATCAAACCAAAGAAACTTAGTATCTATGTATATGCTGCAAATATATATGCTCAGAAACTCAAGCATTATCATTTTGTGCTATAAGTTACTGAGTTTTCATATCACTGTCAGAATATAACAATTATCAAGTACTCTTGAAACTTTCTTCAACCAGTAAGTAACTCCAATGTGGGAAATTTCCTAGTTCTTGAGACTAGACAGAATATCAAAATCAGTTGTAAGTGATCCTTAGCTGAATTAGGAGAGACAATGATTATATGGAGGGGGTCAATACATAACGCTGAACAGTTTCTAACTGGGTTCTAGAAGAAATTTTGTAAATGACTTCTAAAATATATTCTAAGACACTTATCAGTGAGCAAAAAGAGACCTGATTGGCAGCTGCTTGGTAAAAACATCACTATCAGTAGTTTTATCTAAAATACCAAACTGAGTTACACAAGCACATATATCAATTTTCTGTGTGCATGAATGTACCCAGGTGTGTGTGCATGCATGCAAGTGAGCACAAAAAATATGAGCATGCATGTGGAGGCAAGAGACAACTTCAAGTAAATGCTGTCCATCTTTCTAAGTAGGGGGCTTTCATTGGTCTGGAGCTTGCTAAGTAGGCTACTCTGGCTGACTAGTGAGCCTTACACATCCATCTATCTCTACTTTCGCAGCACTGGGATTGCAAGTGTGCACCAACACACCCGGCTTTTTTTATATAGCATTGGGTCTGGGGATTGAGCTCAGGTCCCCATGCTTGCATAGCAAACATTTTACTAATTGACCTTTTCCCACAAATTTTTAAATTATTTTATGAAATTCAGAAAGAAAAAAAAAGAGAAGGGAAAGGCCTATTACAGTTTAAATTAACAAACCTTACATCTGTATCTCCTGGTCCTTCTTACTTGCCTATGTATTTATATGAAATTCTAGTAAGATAGTTTGTTTTTACTTGCAAATATCAAGTAGTACAAATTACCATCCTTTAATATTAATTTAATGTAACAAATATAAAGGTCAATATAAAAATAACAAATATGCAACTATAAATTATATATCCACAATTAGCAGAAAGTGTGAAACACATTACTGTTACAAAATATTGTCAAGTACTGTGTTATTGTCTTGATGTTGGTCCCATTTGTAAACATGCTGACTAGATCTCCAGGGATTCTAAAACTTTTAGCAATATATTTTAGAGGTTAAAAACTTGGTCTCAAATACTCCATAATTTGTCAGGAGTATAAATAAATGAAAACATTATTGGGGGTGGAGAGATAGCTTAGTGGTTAAGATGCTTGCCTGCAAAGCCTAACGACCCAGGTTCAATTCTCCAGTACCTATGTAAAGCCAGATGCAAAAAGTGGCACATGTATCTGTATTTCATTTGCAGTGGCTGGAGGCCCTGGCATACCCGTTCTCTCTCGCTTTTCTCTCTGCTTCCAAATAAATAAGTAAACTTTGGAAAGAAGAAACATTAACAGGACAGTTAAAAGGCTTATGTTCAGAGCATATGGACAATAAATACAGTGTATTTATGAAAGTAAGAATGGTGTCACTGAAGAAAGTGAGCTGAAACTTGGAAGAATGTATAGCAATTTCCAAAGATGTGAAATAAAGCTTATGGAAGTCATAAAAATATCACAGGGATAAAATTTCTAGAATGCAAAAGTAAGCACCACCAAACATGTAGTCTACAAAAGTTGCGAGCACATTTCACAGCTTTGGAAATTAGCCAAGGGCCTGCAACAAAGAATTTTTATCCAATAAAATCAGCTGAATATCAGTAGGAACAGCAACCTTTGTAGCATTTTAACTTGTCTTATACCAATGTTCCTCTCTCCAGCTCTCATAGTCTTGTAAAGATATAGGCCACAGTACAGCAACTGTGAAAACAACTTGCCTAGCAACCATGAAAGGAAACAAAACAGGTTTAAAGCTCACCAAAATGCCTAAGACTTGTCACTATTAGACCTGCCAGTCAACTACCTGAAAGCTTTCCATTCTCAGGAGTTCTTTATTGAACCTGACTCCAAAATCATTCTGTATCACAAGTATTCTGGAAGACATCTACTGAGACAATAGGCAGCATTTGTACCACACAACACATGTTGCAGTCAGGGACACCTGCTAGAGATAACAACCAGAAGGCTAGCCAGAAAATTTCATGAAAATATGGTGTGCATAAGGGATTTTGAAAGCTCTAACATATTCACGGGAATCTACAAGGTCACAAACGTATATAGGGTAGGTTATAGGACAATCAGAAGAACAGAAAGAGCTCCCATCTCTCACCTATGAATGACACTGAGGTTCTGCAGAAGTAGGAAATAAAAGCTGAAGTCTAGTTATTAACTGCATTGGAGATTCAATCCATGCCCCCAACATGCATACAAAGACCTTCAGCAAGAGAAAAAAAAAATACACACACACACAGAGAGAGAGAGAGAGAGAGAGAGAGAGAGAGAGAGATACATACATACAGAAGAATTACCAGTCCCTAGTGTACAAGCAAATCTTTGTCCAATTATCACTGGCTACTAGCCTAAGAAGAAACTTAACTTGAATGGCAATCCTTTAAAAAAAAAAAAAACTTAAGATTTCACAAAAGCTGTACAGAAACTTCAGTAAACAAATAGCAGCAATAAACAAAAATCCAGTAGAAGTATCTGATTCCCAGACTTGCCACATGCAAGTCAGGCATGGTGGTGCACGCCTTTAATCCCAGCACTCGGGAGGTAGGAAGATTGCCATGAGTTCAAGGCCATCCTGAGACTATGTAGTTAATTCCAGGTCAGCCTGGGCCAGAGTGAGACCCTACCTCAAAAAAATGAAAAAAAAAAAAAGAGGTGCCACATCACATTATGTAAAATGTGCAATTTTCTTTTCTTTTATTTTTTTTTTTTTTTTTTTTTGCTTTTTCAAGGTAGGGTCTCACTCTAGCTCAGGCTGACCTGTAGTCTCAAGGTAGTCTCGAACTTACAGCGATCCTCCTACCTCTGCCTCCTGAGTGCTGGGATTAAAGGCATATGCCACCACACCTGGCTTTTTTTTAATGTTTAAAAGAGATACTTCATTTCATTCATTCATTTTAGAGAGAAAGAGGCAGAGAGAGAGAGAATGGGTGTGTCAGGGCTTCCAGTCACTGCAAATAAACTCCAGATAAATGTATCACTTTGTACATCTGGCTCACATGGGTCCTGGAGAATTGAATCTGGGTCCTTTGGTTTTGAAGGCAAGCACCTCAACCACTAAGCCATCTCTCCAGCCCAAAATGTTCAATTTTCAACAAAAATTTTAAGACATGAAAAGAAATAGGAAAATTTTAACAATAAACATTTATATTGAAAAATGATTATCTCAACAACTTAATACACAGTGTTTAAATTTTAAAAAAATGGCACAAATGCACCAAAACAAAGCAGAAAGGAATACAAATAATTAATATTTTATTTCTATTCATTTATTTGAGAGAGAAAGAGGTAGAGGCAAAGAGACATAATAGACACACTAGGGCCTCCAGCCACTACAAATGAATTCCAGTTGCATGCACCACCTTGTACATCTGACTTACATGGGTCCTGGGAAATAGAACCTGAGTTCTCTGACTTTGTAGGCAAGTGCCTTAACCATTAATCCATCTCTCTAACCCATGGAGTAAAAAAGTAAGGAAAAGAACAGATAAACAGTAGGGAAAAGTCAATGAAATCAAGCTTTGTTTTTAAAAATATTAGCAAATTACCAGCTAAGATAGCCAGAACAGGAGAAATATCAAAAAAATTATTAAAATTAAAAATAAAGAGGAAATATTACAGAAATTTATGCCCATAAATTCAAAAACATAATGTAGCAACAATAAGTTCAACTATTTAACATCAATAAACCAAACTGCAGGCTGGAAAGATGGCTTAGTGGTTGGGGTGTGTGCCTGCAAAGCCTAAGGACCTATGTTCTATTCTCCAAATACCACGTTAGCCAGACACACAAGGGTGAGGCAAGCACAAGATTGCACATGCCCACAAGGTGGCGCAAGCATCTGGAGTTTGATGGCAGTGGCTGAGGCCCTGGTACACCAATTATCTCTCCCTTCTCCCCTCTTCTCTCTAAAATAAAAAAAAAATGTACAAATAAATAAATTCCTAGATAGACACAAACTACCAAACTCATACATTAAACCTGCAATAAAACAGAGACTGAGTAAATAATGAACAAAATTTCAATGAGTCTATGACAACGGCTTCACTACTTAATTCTATCAAATATTTAAACATTAGTAATATCAATCCTTCAAACTTCAAAAAAAAAAGGGGGGGGGGGATATTTCCTCACTCATTTTATGAAAGCCAGAAAAATACATTGCAAAGAAGTATATTCCTTATGAGCAGAGATGTGGACATCTTCAACAAAATACTAAGGAACATATTTCTATTTATTTATTGCAAGCAGAGAGAGAGAGAGAAAGCACTAGGGCCTTTAGCCACTGAAAACAAATTCCAATGCATGTACCACTTTGTGCATCTAGCTTTACTTAGGAACTGGGGAACTGAACCCCAGTTGTTAGGCTTTGAAGACAAGCGCCTTAACTGCTGAGCCATCTTCCCAGCCTGAAACTTGTTTTCTCAATTACATACTGTAACCAAGAGATAAATCCAGAAATTCAAAGCTGAATCAACATATAAAATAAAAATCAATTAATGTAATAACGCACATTAACAGATTAAAGGGCAAAAAAGTACAATCTCCTCACAAAGGGTAAAAGCATTTAACATTCAAGAAATCAACCAACAGCACAGGAAACAACTTGGAAAGACATCAAATAGCAGAATTAACAAACAGAATACAAAACTATATTCTACATGTTTATTTTTCAGGGTAGAGCCTCACTGTTGTCCAGGCTGATCTGGAACTCACTCTGTAGCCCCAGGCTGGCCTCAAACTCAGAGTGATCCTTCTGCCTCAGCCTCCCAAGTACTGGAATTAAAGGGATGTGCCACCATATCAGGCTCATGTTTAAGAAATGAAATATGGGCTTGAGAGATGGCTTAGCAGTTAAAGTGCTTGCTTGCAAAGCCTAAGAACTCATATTCAAATCTCTAGGTCCCATATAAGCCAGACACAAAGTGACACAAGCACACAATGTCGCACAAAGGGGCACACACATCTGGAGTTTGTCTGCAGTGGCTGAAGTTCCTGGCATGTCCATTCTCTCTCTCTCTCAAATCAATAATTAAAACAAACAAAAAAAAAAAAAAAAACAGCAAGCCGGACATGGTGGTGCACACCTTTAATGCCAGCACTCGGGAGGCAGAGGTAGGAGGATTGCCACGAGCTCGAGCCCACCTGAGAATGCAGAGTAAATTCCAGGTCAGCCTGAACTAGAGTAAGACCCTACCTCGGAGAAGAAAAAAAAAAAACACCAAAAAAAAAGAAAAGAAATAAAATGGAAAGTGGGGCTGGAGATGGTGTGGTAGTACACACCTGTAATCCCCTAGTTAGGAAGCTAAGGCAGGAGGATCCCAAATTTCAGTCAAAGCTGAACTATTTCAAAAAACTGTTTCAAAAAATAAAAATTAAAAAAAAAGAGGGAAGGTGAATAAAGAAGTTAACTATGAAGTGGACAATATAATAAAGTATTAAAGGGTTCTTAAAATGGGCAAGACCAAAACAAAGCAGCCACACAATTCTATTATACAAACTGAATTTCTAACATGAAAAAGTCAGAAATTCAACATACAAATTAAACAGCAAACTGAATATCTAACATGAAAAAGATAAGTCAGAAATTCAACACACAGGTAAAATAGCAAATGAGTACACATGAAGAGAGAACTCATACAAATGAAAGCCAGACACCAAAATGTGGCACACAGGATTAATAGGAAATGAGGACTTAATGAGACTTGAAGGGCAAAATAAGATGACTAAATATACATCCTCACCAAAGAAAATGAAGAGATATTAGAATAAAGTATGAGTACTTTTCTAAAACTAATGCAATATACATCACATTCACTGAGCCATTCTAAAGAATTCTAAACATAGGAAGTGGAGAGATGTCTTAGTGGTTAAAGTACTTGCCTGCAAATCCTAAGGACCTAGATTCAATTGTCTAGTACCCATGTAAGCCAGATGCACAAGGTGGCACAGGCATCTACAGTTCATCTGCAGCAGCTAGAAGCCCTTGCACACCCATTCATATTCTCTCTCTTTTTCTCTCTCTCTCCCTTTCTCTCAAATAAAAATAAAGAATTATAAAACAATAAAAGCCTGAACCCCTAACTTATACTATCACAGCAAAACAGTACAACACAAAGACAACAATGACACCAGTGAGAGATAGCTGATTGCCCCTCAAATTGGAGTGACCACCAACTTTTTCTTGTATATATATAAACAATATGATGGTGAGGTGACATCTTGGAAAATCTAAAAGAAAATAACACTCTGCCTAGAATTTCATATAAAACAAAACTTTTTTTAGAAGGAGCTAACAAAAAACTGAACCTCACTCAAGGACTGTGTCTCAGACTAAAAGTAACTGAGCCTAGATGGAAAGTCATACATGATCACTAATATTTAAGATGAACAAAGACTGTAAATATTAAACTGACTTGTAATCAGGACATAGCAGTGTCCTGTGCCTATGGTGCCAACATCTGGGAGGCAGAGGCTGAAGGACTGCTCATAGTTGAAAACCAGCCTGGATTACAAGGTGAGTTCCAGGCCAACCAGGGCTAAACAACACTGACTTCTAAAACAATAGGCATGCAATATTATTTGGGGAATAAGGGCAACTGAAGCTAACATAGTAAATGCTACACAATACTATAAGTCATAAGAATAATGGCCTGTTGTCTCAGGAGGAGAAAATGGTAAATATAAATGGAGCACTTTTAAGGGCCTCGTGGTTGTGTGGCACACTTATCCTTCAAGTCTTACTACATTCACCAGTAGTAAAACAAAACAGGAATAGGATGTAAGTTCAAAGTAGTAGAGCAAGAAAGCAAAACAAGGCAGGAAAAGAATTACAAAGACAATTAGCAAATATTGTTTTAAGAGATTTAAGAGAAGTTGAGGGAAGTATCAGGAGACAAAATTCCAAAGTTACTTCAGTACCAAGAAAAACAATTTGTAAAGACCATTAAGAGGGAAGTAAGAATAAGTAAAATGTAGCTTATTTTATAGTGAAAAGTTTCTAGTTGCATATGGCATTAGTATATATAGAAAGAGAGAAAGTGAGAGATGCTTTGATGGTCTAGACAATAGAAGTAATTCACGGAAAAGGGATGACAGATGAATAGCCAGCTTTTTACTCACATGTCTAGGAATGATGGACTTTTCAGCCAAAAGACGAGTTAATACAACAAAAGTTCTGGTTTACAAAGACTTTAAAATACTGTTAATAGTTTAATGTCATGTCTGTAGCATAGGCAAGTAAATCAGAGAGAAATTGAGAGGATCTGTTTGTGAGCATATCTATCATGCAGATAATTAGTGAAGCATAAATAGTAATACCAGGTGAAGGAACATGAATTCATTGAGGATTTTGCAACGTGCAATTATCTCTAAAATATTTTTGGATAGCAGTAAAAAAAAAGAAATTTTTTTGTGAAAAAAAAATTTTGAAACACATTAAAAGAATTACTAAATTTTTAAATGTATTTATTCTCCACAATCTAAAGTAAAATAATAATAATTTAGTGTTTTATATGTCTTGTCCATAAACAAGGTAATTCAATCTGATGTCTTTACCATAAACTAGTCAACTTGTTTTTTATTTTAAATGTTTCATGTGTAATGCACAATCTATTTTTACTACACAAAAACAGTACTCTTATTTACAATATTAACATGAAGTGATCATAAAAAGAAAAACTCACTGGTAGAATGCCTAGAAATCAGGCTGACATTCATTCCCTTAACCAACTCCCAAACACAACTACCTCCTAAAGTAGAATTAAAATTACACATGACAAACTAAGCTAAGCAAATAGAAGGCACTAGAATTTATATTATTAAATACATGGTGGGAGGATTCAGGGTAATTTCACATCACCCAAGTAAGGACATACATTTTTGTTACATTCACAAAAGTTACAGAGTGTACTACCATGCAGGGTACGTTAACTCCTCCTGCCACCTATTGTATCACTATCCTAGCCCTCATGTGCGAATGCTTATGCACGCAGTTTGTTTAACTATTAAGTGTGCCAAGTCAACACAATGTGTTCACAATTAATTCAGAAGATACTGAGAAAAAAAATCTCAGCAGAGGGCTGAAGTATCAGTACAGAACAATTATCTGTAACTTTCAGACTTGATAACCAAAAACCTTGGCTCAGAAAACAGATACATATAAACAAACTCTATGTAAGCCAAAGAAAAGCACATTCCAAATACATTTATCTTGGTGTTACTAAACACCAGACTTTCAAGTTGAAAGGACAGTTTCTTCCCTTACAAAGAAAGCTCATGTATTTCCTAGTGCAATAGATCTTTAAAACAAAGTGTAGCCCTCACCACCAACTTCCATTCCACTCCCTGTGCTTTAATATTCCATTGACCAAATGTGTTAATAATGGAAAACCACCCTGCATTATCACTGCTTTCCAGCAACTTAGACAAATATATGGATAAATGAAGAAGTATGCTTTCAACCTGTGTGGACAGGCAGGTACCTCCAACAGCCAGCAAGCCATTCTGGGAACAAAGAGAGGAAAAGGTCACCTTGGCACACCTATAGCCCATTTATGTAAATTATCAGTTTCTTCTGATACACAAAAATAAGCATAGTCATTGCTTTAAACAAGTTAAGTACCTTTGAAAAAACTTGTAAATTCGTGCTGGAGAGATGGCTTAGCGGTTAAGTGCTTGCCTGTGAAGCCAAGGACCCCGGTTCAAGGCTCAATTCCCCAGGACCCACGTTAGCCAGATGCACAAGGGGGCGCACACGTCTGGAGTTCATTTGCAGTGGCTGGAAGCCCTGGCACGCCCATTTTCTCTCTCTCTCTCTCTCTTTGTCACTCTCAAATAAATAAATAAAAGTTAACAAAAAATTTTTTAAAAAAGAAAAAACTTGTAAATTCAACTCTTTAGACACATACATACCCAACATGTCAATCAACATCAGAATGTCCATCAATAAAACATGTATCCTTCATAACCAACATCCTGCATAAGCTTTCACTTCCAAATCATTGTGAGTATAAATGCTTACCACCACTATTACAGTAATCTGGAACCAAAACACTTGAATACAATTTTTAAGTCATGAAGTCATACTTCAAATCAAATAAAATCAGACTAAAATACAAGAGTTAGCTTCTGGGCTGAAGAGAGAGCTCAGTGGTTAAGGCACTTGCCTGCAAAGCCTAACAACCACAGTTCAATTCCCCAGTACCCACATAAAGCCAAATGCACAAAGTAGCACATGTACCTGGAGTTTTTTTGCAGTGGCTAGAGGCCCTGTCAGGCCAATTCTTTCTCTCTCCCTCCCTCTCTCCTTGCAAATAAATAAAATAGTTTTATCTTATTACATTTTTTATTTTATTACATTTATTATAATATGCAATGAAGGACTTTCTCAAAATTCTGGTCCTATGTATCTCCTTCTTTAAAATTATCTGTTACTGGGCTGGAGACATGACTTAGTGCTTAAGGTGATTGCCTACAAAGCCAAAAGACCCAGGTTCAATTCCCCAGGACCCATGTAAGCCAGATGATGCACAGGTGGTACATTGTCTGGAACTCGTTTGCAGTGGCTAGATGCCCTGATGAGCCCATTCTTTCTTTCTTTCCCTCCCTCCCTCCCTCCCTCCCTCCCTCCCTCCCTCCCTCCCTCTCTCTCTCCCTCCCTCCCTCCCTTCCTCTCCCTCCCTTTCCCTCTCCCTCCTCCTCCCTCTCCCAATAAATAAAAAAATTTTAATTGTCTGTTAATGGTTTAGAAAATATCTATTGACCTTAGTTGGCCTAGATTCCTTTTCTGTAAAAATGCAAATAATATTGTTTCCTATGTCAAAGCTGTTGAGTACATTAGACTCATCAATGAAAAAAAAAAAGTTCTTTAGACAATTACAAGTATCTACCAAAATAAGACAACATAAAACAATCCAATAATGTTATCACTGACATTTTTATCAATGTCAGCATAGTCTATAAAAACATTTAAATTTTTGAACAGAGCTAAAATATATGATCCCAAAGACCACAAAATAAAATAAATAATTTAAAAAATATATAGTGCTAAGGTGCTTCTTGCAAAGCCTAAGGACTCAGGTTCAATTGCCCAGCACCCAGGTAAGTCAAATACACAAGGTGGCACATACATTTGAAATTTGTTTGCAGTGGCTGCAGGCCCTGGTATGCCTTCTCTCTGTATCTGCCTCTTCTTCTCTCTCTCTCAAGTGAATAAATATTTTCTTTTAAATTCCAGAGCAGGAGAGATGGCTTAGCAGTTAAGGCACTTGCCTGCAAAGCCTACATAACCATATTCAATTTTCCAGATCCCATGTAAGCCAGACACACAAGGTGATACGTGCACACAAAGGTCGTACATGCCCACAAGGGGGCACATGCATCTGGAGTTCAATTACAGTGGCTGGAGACCCCTCATTAAAATAAAAGGGGGTGCAGGGCCTGTCTGCTGGGCTTGGCTCAAAAATATAAAATTCCACACAGAGTAAGTGCCATGAGAAAGAGATATGCTGTCTTAAAAGCACTGATTACTCAGACCTTAGTTCTCTTATTCAGCTTCTACATGTGGGTTTTGATATCATGGAGGTTTACATGAGACTGCATATCACCTAAAAGAGCCTAATTTTCCATTCACTTTTGGATGAGGATGACTGTAATGGAAGCCTCTGGACGAGGGGCTCAGAGGTTAAAGGTACTTGCTTGTAAGGTCTAATAGTCAAGGTTCAATTACCCAGTATCCACCCATGTAAAGCTAGATGCACAAACTGGTGCATGCATCTGTAGTTTGTTTGCAGTGCCAAGAGACCCTAGTGTGTCTTCCTCTTTCTCTCTCAAATAAATAAATAAAATATTTTTTTTTAAGTCTTTAATGATGTTAACACCAGTGCAATAGTGACACATAGCCTCAGTAGATAACCTTTAGCTTTCTGAGTGGCTAACAGATCTGCTCAGTGTAAAGGAGGAATTGGGAACCAGATCAGAATCCTATGAAGACAAAGATTATGTTCTCCAGTATCAAGCTCTTACTAGTCTTTGGCTGAAAGAGGGGTTACACACATCAAATTCTCCCTAAATTAATAATGCTTATCCCACTTCAACTATACTGACTTCACTCTCCACTGGAGAATCTGTTGTTCTTTTTCAGAAAGGAGCGAAGACAGGAGGATATAAACTACCCCTCACACTTCAGCCAAACCACAGCTGAATCTACTACAGAGGAATGGGGAGATGAGCAAGAGTGCTGCTTCCATTCTCTTCCTGATGATTAGTGCCAGAATACAGGAAACAGACCCTGGGGATACTCAACACCTACCAAAGCAGAGATCTAGAGACTCCTAAGAGCTCCTTACTGAAGTAGACTTTAAAACTCACACACCATGGCTCAGGGAATTTTGCGGAAGAGGGAGCAGAAGATTGTAAGAGCCAAGGGTTGAGACCTCATGCCCAGAGGCATTCCCCACCCCCCAAATAACTGACTACTGCTCCCACAAGGTATAAACTATAACCTCATGGGTAATACCTGAAACCCCACTGAAGAGTGTCCCCACTGAAATGGGGGCAGAGCGAAGGAAAGGAGGGCACTAACACAAGATGTAATCCATATGAAACATCTTGTTAATACTACTAATATAAACATTTAAAAATAATTTTAAAAACCTAAAAAAAAGGTTTTCTGATGAAAGAATCTACTGTAACTACCCTAATATATTGTCCATTTGAAATAACATGCTAGAGACTATAATTGTTACTTCTGTGAAAGAACATGATGAGTTTTTCTAAAACCAAGTTGGTTTCAGGGTGGACTAATATATTTTATGCTATAGAAAAGAAGCAAGAAAATAAAGAAAACTAGTCATTTTCTCCACTGGTGAGGGTTTACAAATGTTACAATATTTCTAAGATTATTCTCATAACCTAAAAATTACCAGGTGGATATCCCTCCTTGCACAGAAGGTAGAGACACCTTGAACACTGAGTCAAGTATTGACAGGCCCTCAGCAGTTGTCCCCTTTTCCTTTGTTTTATCATCAACCAAATTTTTACACCATTTCTTATGTGTGTGTGTGTGTGTGTGTGTATGTGTGCATGCACACTTGTGTTGTTTTGTATCTGTGATATATGCATGTTTGCAGATGTGTGTACCCACTGCGCACTTGTAACTGGAATCCAAAGGAAAATATCAAGTGCCCTGTTCAATCATTCCTCCATCTGATTTTCTTAAAACAGAGACACTCATTAAATTTGACTCTTTCTCTCAAACAATCTGATTCACCTTGATTTGAGAAAACAAGTTCTTTACGAACATAAACACTATAAAAATTCCTAGATAGGGTCTGTCATTTTTATCTTTGATTTCTAGGCCTAAATGATAGGGTTACAAAAATAAATTACCACTCAAAGGCAAATTATCATCTCCCAAAAATCAAGATAATCAAAATGATTTTTTGCATTCCTGAAAAGGTTAATCCATTTATAATATAAACATATGTGACTATACTTTCTGATGCTAAAAGAACTGATTAAGAAAACTAAACTAACTGAAATAAAGGAGAGGTTGAAGCCAGAAGTAGTGGCTCACGCCTGTAATACCACCACTCCAGAATCTGAGGCAAGAGGATCTCAAATCCAAAGCCAGTCTGAGCTACATGGTGAGTTCCAGGCTCACCTGAACTACAGTATGAGGCCCTGTTTTCCCTCAAAACAAATAGAGGAAGAGACACACCATGCTACTGGCAGAAATATTCCACACTGTCAATATGTCAATCCCTCATTAGTATATAGTTGTCATGCACTGTCAATCAACATCTCAAGACTACAGAATTATCTGGAGTTCTTATTAAACCTGAAACCTTTCTCTAAATCGAGAATTCAATCTTTGGAAGTTAAGTCCAGGAATCTGTTCAATAAGGCACCTTAGAGGAATTTAAGCAGGCTTAAATTAATTCTATTATCTACTAACAGCCCATCCCATTCCATTAACAATCTCATAATGAATCTGTTTCTAGGTGGGGAGGGTCACAGACCCACCAACCGACTAAAGGAGAAAGTGACCTGCAATACCAGAAGCAGTTGTATCGCCTTTGCATGTGTTGATAATGCACAACATCCACATGTGCTAAATCAGGAGCTGCAGTTTAATAAGCCCTACATCATTCATATACTTCTCATAGTTTGAGAGGTACTAGGTTAAAGATGAAAAACACCCAAGTTGACAATATTTTTTTAATGAATATATTTTAAACAGGACAGTTACTCACATAACATCAATAGTCCTCTTGAATATCCATACTACATCACCAATCTCTAGGTCCCTTCTCACAACTCTCATTCATAAAGCTTGAACAAAGCCACTACAGTTTGACTACATAGGGTTCCCTCTACCTTATCTGCAGTTTGTTTCCTACAGTGAAACAGCCAAATTTTAGAATTAATGCCTGTATAAGTCACCTTTCCATCACTGTAACAAAACACTTGAGAAAATTAGCTTTGAGAAGTTTTCTTTGGCTGTTTCAGAGGCTTCAGTCCACTGTCACTTGGCTTTGTTGCCTTTCAGCCTGTGGTAAAGCAACACATGGAAGTGGGGAGCATTTGTTGGAAGAGGTATGGTCATCTCATGACAGTAAAAGAAAGAGCAAGGAGGAAGCCAGGGTCCCAGCATCCCCTTCAAGTATATGTCCCTTCCCACACCCTGCTATGACTTAATGCCTTCCTACCAGGTCCTACCTCCTATTTCTACCACCTCCCATCATTGCCCACAGGCTGGCAACTAAGCCTTTATCATACTGGCCTTTGGACATTCAGGATTCAAACTATAGCCGGGCATGGTGGCGCACACCTTTAATCCCAGTACTCTTCCTATAACCAGCAACAGAAGCCAGGTGGGATAAGAACCCTGCTGCTCTGTCTCTCTTTGCCCTGCCCTGCCCTGCCCTGCCCTGCCCTGCCCTGCCCTGCAGTAGGTCCTAAGTATTGCTTTACTAGTTTCAACAGAAGAAGCTATTTTATGCTACTTACCTTTCAGTTCACAAATATTTCATTTAGGACTGAGACAACAGACTAATTCAGAGGAAGCTGGAATTTCAAACTCTTCAAATTAATCTTGATCACAACTCAAAAGTTGAATCATCGTATTTGAGGTTCTTCAGAAAGGATAAATAAGCTTCAATGTTGGAATGCAAAGAAAGATGAGAACAGCTCTATCAGCTCATACTCCTCAGGTAGCCTTCTAGCTCTGAAAAGCCCCCTTAAGCCTACTTGCAAGTCTACATCTCTGTTGCAGTCCGGGTCGCACTGCTGTTAGAAATCACCCAACCAAGAGCAGCTTCTGGGAAAAAGAGATTTATTTTGGCTTACAGGCTCAAGGGGAAGCTCAACAATGGCAGAGGAAAATGATGGCATAAGCAGAGGGTGGACATCACTCCCTGGCCAACATAAGGTGGACCACAGCAACAGGAGGGTGTGCCAAACACTGGCATGGGGAAACTGGCTATAAAGCCCATAAGCCCACCCCCAAAAATACACTCCCTCCAGGAGGCATTAATTCCCAAATATCCATCAGCTGGGAACCTAGCATTCAGAACACCTAAGTTTATGGGGGACACCTGAATCAAACCACCACAATCTCAAAGGTAAATGCATGTATGTGCTCAATAGCCAATCAAAAAGGCTATAAGCATTAGTCATAATATGCATAAATCAGAAGACCTAAATTCTACCCTCTACAACCAACATTAGCAGTGTGGCTTATTATATCACTTACTCCACCTTTTTATAGTTAAATGAGGGAACTAAAAAGAAATAATTGGGGATGGAGAGATGGCTTGTGGGTAAAGCACTGCACAAGAATAAGTACCTGAGTCTAGATACCCACATTAAAAACAGATGCAGTGGTGAGCATCTGTAATCTCAGCTCTCCTGTGGCAGAATAGTGGACCAGCTAGCTTAGCATACACAGCATAAACAAGAGCCTCTGTTTAACAAGGGCTGTCAAAGCAAGAACCAACACTCATCATCCCCTACTGACCTCAACACATGTGCATCTTTACAATTATATACACATACATGCATCATACATACTACCAATCACAGGTCTAATGAAGCATTACCATTTGGTGGGGGGAGGTCTTGAAGTAGGGTCTCACTCTAGCCCAGACTGACCTGGAACTCAGTAGCTCCAGGCTGGCCCAGAACTCATAGTAATTTCCTACCTCTGCCTTTGAGTCCTGGGATTAAAGGCATAGAACAACATATCCAGTCTAGCATTAGCATTTTTTAAAGGCTGGTTTTTTTGTTTTGTTTTGTTTTGTTTTTGTTTTTTTTGTTTTTCGAGGTAGAGTCTCACTCTGGTCCAGGCTGACCTGGAATTAACTATGTCATCTCAGGGTGGCCTTGAACTCATGGCAATCCTCCTACCTCTGCCTCCCGAGTGCTGGGATTAAAGGCGTGCGCCACCACGCCCGGCTAAGGCTGTTCTTATTATTGTCTAAAATCAGAGGCTCTGGGACATAATTTTCTGGTATAGAGGAATCTATTTTATTAGCAGTTCAGAGTAGGGGAGAGGGCAAGTCACCTGGCAAAGTGAGAGACACCACAGTTGTGGCTGCTTTTGCTGTAGAACAGATTGGTGCAGCCAGACAGGTGTAGCAAACCTTGAGCAAGTTAGGGAAGAAAGGTGAAGGTGAGCCAGTTCTGAGCTTATAGGTGGAGGAACAGAAGAGAGAAAAAGGCGAGAGAAAACTGCATGTACGGAGAGCAACAGATGATGGATGGCCTGAGACAGAAACACAAGAAAAGAAACAGATAAAGAACGTGCACTTTACTTCAGGAAAGAGGGCTGGAAAGAGAGAGAGAGAGACTGATGGGCATCTGGGGGTTCTATGTCCATGCCCTTGGAGGGACAGAGGACTGCGCTATGAGGGCCTGGGGGAGGTGGGGGCTGATGCTCCGGGAAGAAACCAGTTGGCTAGATCTCCTGTTTTGGCTGTTTAGAAGAGAGCTCTAAGACTAACAACTACAACAATCATAATTCTAGTTAACATAATATTTAGAATATTTTCTGAAAGAGGCTGAGAAATTCCTTTTCTTAATTCAGGTTCTTATGCCCTAGAAACCACCCTATCTCTATATTTAGTCTTTCAAAAAGCAAAATCAATGGAATTGAGCTCACACTATAACTGTCACACTTATAATGGATACAATAGTTTGAATACTAATGATCCCAACAGGCTCATGAGTTAAACAGTTGGTCTAAATCTGTTAGCACTACTTTGGGAGATGGTGGTAATTTTAGGAGGAGAGGTCTCAGTAGAGGAAGCAGGACACCTGAGTTTGTGCTTTTGAAGGTTGTGCCTGGTCTCAGATCTCCTTATCTCTTTCACCACCAGGTGAGCTGCTTTGCTCAGCACATGTCCCCTGCCAGGTTGTTCTTCCTCCCCCATAACCTCACAAACAACGTCAGGGACTATATTGACTGAAACTTCTGAAACCTTGAGCCAAAATGACTCCTACCTCCTTTAAGTTGTTTTCTTAGGTATTTTGTCAGAGACAAAATTTTATAACACCTATAGCATTTATTTAAAAAGCAACCAATCCTATATAATGCAAAATCAAATCTGAACTTTGAATCTAGAAGTACGAGTTGCTTGTACTAGAAATTTATAAGACATTAGTAAACTTGTTTCCAACATTTCCTTTAGATAAGCGAAAGACCTTAAACAAACACATATTAAATGAAATAAAATCCAGAAACTTTTATGAATTTTTTTTGAGACAAGGTCTCATGTGGTAGCGTAGGCTGGCCTCGAACTCACAACAATCCTCCTGCCTCAGCTTCCCCAATGCTGGCTCCAAACTTGGGATATTTCTAGTAATCACCTCAATAAGCTAAACACAATTCATCTAGATTGGCTATGAAGCATTCCCCTAAAAGGCGCATGTGTTTTAGGACAGGACTAGCTAGTGGATAACTGACAAGTGGCTGGGCCGTGAGGTTTTGACTTATCAATGGATTGACACATTGATATTAGTCTAATTTGATGGCATCACTGGGAGGTGATAAAAATTGAGAGGTAGGCCTGCCTCGTTGGAAGAAGTACAGCACTGGGCATGTGGCTCTGAAAGTCATAAACTAGTCCTTGAATCTTTCCTCTTTATGTTTGTTTCCTGGATGCAACCAAATGGGCAGCTCTGCTCCACCATGCCCTTCCACCATGATGCTCTTACTTGCTACAGGTCAAGGAACAATGGAACCAACTGACCATGGACTGCCATCTCTAAAATCAGGAGCAAAATAAATTCTTCTTCCCTTTAAATTATTTCTATCATATATTTGGTCACAGTAGCAAAAATGCTGACTAACATAAAATCTTTATCACTTCTGTTGTGGTGTGGCTTGAAAGTGAAATGTCCCCCATAGGCTCATATGTTTGAACACCTGGTTCATAACACCTTCCCAACTGGTGGCACACTTAGGGAAGGTTATGGAACATTTAGGAAATAGAGCCTTACTGAAGGAAATGTGTTACTGTGGGTAGGCCTTGAGATTTCAGAGACTGGCCCTAATTCCTGTTCACTTTCTCTGGCTTCCAAGCTAGAATATGACCAGTTACTCCCTGGTTCCTACTTCTATGCTTCCCCCCACCCCACGATGGACTTTATATAATGTCTGTATTCCTTAAAGTGTAGGCCCAAATAAGCCCTTTCTCCCTTAACTTTCTTCTTGTCAGGCATTCAGTCATAGCAGTTAGAAAAGTAATTAACACAACTGCCTTCACTGGGTTAAAAATAAAACTATTGGGCTGGAGAGATTGTTTGGCAGTTAAGCACTTGCCTGTGAAGCCTAAGGACCCTGGTTCGAGGCTCGACTCCCCAGAACCCACGTTAGCCAGATGCACAAGGGGGCGCATGCATCTGGAGTTTGTTTGCAGTAGCTGAAGGCCCTGGTGCGCCCATTCTCTCTCTCTCTACCTGCCTCTTCCTCTCTCTGTCACTCTCAAATAAATAAATAAAAATAACAAATTAAAAAAATAAAACTATCAATTTTGTTTGAGATTCTTAAGAGTTTCTCATCTGGATTATCTAAATAGTATTTTGCTAATATGTAAAAAAGTTACCAAATGTTTATTAGCATTTAGCATTGCAATTTTTCCAATCAGATTCAAACTGGGCTGGTTGGATCAGTTGACTACATTATTATGCTAATAAGATTAAAAACCTATTCCAATTTTAATTTTGTACCATCATATATACCACACACCAATACATTCTGATACCCATTTAATGTGTGTGCATGCACACACACACATACACAATCTTACAAATTTCTGTGCTGATGACAGAAGACACTACCAAAAGCCTGACAGCTAAGCATATAAATATTTCTGAAAATATATACATATATCAAAACCCACATGCCACTGGCTGAGTCCACAATATCAGTTAATCTCTCTATATACAAAGATTTAACATTAAGATTCAGTAGCAGAGTCTCTGATGCAGGCCAGAGAATGAAAAAGTGGGTCACGGTCAGAGCTGCACAACCACACTTCCTAAAAAGTACTCCTGACAACACTTAGTAAGTACGTATCTCCTTAGTTTTCATTGGTTTTAGTACTAGTATCTTAATGATCCTACGGTCAACAGTAAGATCTACACTAACTACTGACAATCTCATTGAGAAGAAAATAGTTATGTAAAAAGTACCAGTAAGCCCTGAAATGACCCAATCATGATAACTTGAGAAAAATAAATAAGCATGAGATTATAGGCAGAAAAGTGGTGTACTGGAAATCTTTATTTCAGGGATAGAAGAATGACAAGATATTGATGATATGCTACCAACAAAACTGCACAAACATGGACTGGAGAGATGCCTTACCAGTTAAGGTGTTTGCCTGAGAAGTCTAAGGGACCATGTCTGACTCTCCAGATCCCACATAAGCCAGATGCACAAGGTGATACAAGTGCACAAAAGTCACACAAGTGCACAAGATGGTGCAAGCAACTGCAGTTCAGTTGCAGTGGCTCTGGCACACCAATTCTCCCCACCCCCCAAACATTCTAACTTTCGCATTAAAAAAAAAAAAAGGCTAGTTTGTTGAGCTTGCCTCAAAAAAAAAAAAAGGGGGGGGGAGAAAATAAACGGTGCAGACACTTGGCCAGCTACCCTCTCTTTTGTGTCAAGCTAACAAACTATCTAACCTAACTGCAAAGTCAAGATCTACCTAGAAAATAGCCAGATTCAATAACATACAGTCCAGGTAGAAAAGTCCTCAAAACTAATGTGTACTGGTTTTCTTCCCCCAGAGTCTTAAGTAGACAAGTTTCCCTTCTTTCTAGGCCTATCATCCCAATAAGCCTGGGTATCAGCCACCACTCGAGAGATAGCTACATATAACTGCCTGGTCTAGAAAGCTGTTTCCCACTTGGGGTGAGTTAGTTATCCAGAACACATACTTCAGACTCACCCAGCCACTCTGTTTCACAGTAGTGACTTTATTTAGTGGAATGACATGGATGAAGGGAATTCAGGTAGGCTTTGAGAGTCACAACTAATGAGAACCCCCAAAACCGAAGTGAACTATACACGTCATTATAAATGGAAATAAAACCAGCCAAAAAATTCAAAAATAATCTGGTAATGGCTTTTTAAACATCCTCATAGAAGCAATAATGCTACAACTGCATTATTAAATGTCCTATATCATCTTAGTTTCTACCAAAAACCATTAAAAAAAAAGGGATGGTAGTGTAGCTCAGTATTAGAGTATATGTTCAGCATATGGAATGGAGAGGGGGAAAAAATGGGAGACGAGGCATATATCAATGTAATACACTTCAATTATACAATCTGTTATGTTAAATGTACTTGCTATCCAATTGTTTTACAGTAAACTTTAATAGGCCTTCAGAACACTTTTTAATTCTACTAATCATCTACAAATGTACTGAATACCTACTATGAGTATAGAACTGTAAGATTAAAAAGCTAAAATTTTAAAGAGGCTAAATTACAATAAAGAAAGTTCCACATTCTACTGGAACATAACAAAGCTGAGTCACCAGCTATATGAGTTACAGCTGTCAGACAGATGTGAACAATGTCAAAGGGTTTCAAAAGCAAACAAGAGAGTGTATAAAAATTTAAATGTATCCTACAATACCCAATTTCAATACAGTGAAGGGGCAGGTGCCTATATTCTATACAAAGGCAACACATAACCTAAAAAATAAAACAGGGAAAGTACATATGTCTGTTCTGCCAATTGTTGACAAAATAGTACAAACTGGGCAGTGAACAAACCAATGCTTCTGAGTCTACTCATAATCCCTTTTTGCCATAGAAATTTTACTCAATCCTAAATATAAAAGTAGATAAAATAACACACGACAAACATTTACTGATAATAAATTATAAATAAATTTATGTTAAAATAATTCCTTGCTACACATATAATTTCACTATTAAGGATGTAAGAATTTACATACTATTGAGATGAACTTCCTTAGAACCAAGGTTGCAATGAAGTCACACAATACAGGACATGCAACCAGTATCAAAAACACTCAGATTTCAGGGCTGGAGAGATGACTCAGTAGTTAAAGGCACTTGTTTTCAAAGCTTGCCAATCAAAGTTCAATTCCCTAGTTCCTAGGTAAAGCCAGATGCACAAAATGGTACATGCATCTTCATTTGCAGTGGCACAAAGTCCCAGTGCTCTCCTCAGCTCACATGGTCTCATGCTCCCTTTTCTTTCTCTCTCTTTCTCTCATAAGTAGATAAAAACATTTTTAAAGAAAGATAACTTTTATTTTTATTTATTTGAGAGAGAAAGAGGCAGAGAGAGAGGGAGAGAGAGAGAATGGGCGCACCAGGGCATCCAGCCACTGCAAGCGAACTCCAGATGCATGCACCATCTTGTGCATCTGGCTTACATGGGTCCTTGAGAATCAAACCTGGGTCTGCTGGCTTTGAATAAACTCATTCATTACACATTTGAATTTGAATTCATTTTTAGCTGTAATTTATTCAGAAGCCTTTGTCACCATTGCCAAATTTGTTCAAGACCCCTACATTCTGTCACACACCATCACAGAGGGTTGAGACCCACAGTTGAAGTAGCTAAGATATAAAACAAATTTATTTCTTACAATTCTAGAGAGTAAGAAGCCCAAGAAGAACATGCTAGCAGAGTCAAGGTATGGTAAGGGCTCACTTCCTTACAGCCTTGTGTCACTTCACATGATAGAAGGAGCAAAGAGTCTCCCAAGGATATGTTTTTATAAGGACACAATCAATCATAACAGTTGTTGATCTCCTGACCTAATCACCTCCCAAAGTCTCCCACCTCCTAATCCTACCAACATGGGGGTTAGAATTTCAATATGTAAATGTGGAAGTGGAGTGTCACAATAGTAAAACCACAGGGAAAAAAACAGCATGTGAGACATACAGGAAAATCCAAGTACAAGTACAACAATATACAACTGGAGTAAAGAATAAAGCTACAGTGTGGGGATTGGGATAATACTGAAGAGGACTTCCAATGCTATAGTAATATGTTTAGACTTCACCTGGTTAAGCAAGTAAGATAGTGAGATGAGCTGACATCCACTTCAGAAAGAATGAATTGGAAGAGGAAAACAAGAACTGGTTTGACAAGGAAAGGGCCTGAATGAATGGTCTGAATGCTAATGTAAGTAAGAGGAACAAGTAGGGTTGACACCACTGGAAACAAGAAGTGCCAAACACTTCACACACATAGTAGATAAAAGCTTTCTAACCATAAACTCGCTACTGTGTCTTCCTTATATATTCCATGAAATAACCTTAAAAGCAAGCAAGTTTCTTATACTTTATGATATCTATCACGATATTTGGAAAATGCAAGTAAGGTAGGTAGCCTTACTTACTATACATATAGTTTTGGAACCATTTATATTCTGAAATGCCCCACAATTTTATTTAAACTCCTATCCCTTTATCTCATAAGGCAATTTCTTAGAAAACAACCTTTATTCCAGTGATTAAGGAATAATTTTATACTATGGGATTAAAAAAATGACTTTCTAATTCACTGTGATGAACAAGCACAACCCTTTCAGATGGTCATAATTCCCAATGACATGTTCCTCTCTCTTAAGAGAAAAAAATAATACAATTATATGGACAGAAGTATGTAACACTAAAATGGAAAAATATGTTACAAATTCATCTTTATCCACTTCATTTTTCCTCTTGAGAAAACAGAGCTTAACATACCACAATGCAAGTCAAAGGCAGAACTAGGATCAGAAGGTGGTCTTCCTTTTTTTTTTTTTTTAACTCTTTGATTATTGTCTCCCAGGAAACAGCATTTCAAAGCTAATAAAAACCATTAAAATAAACAAAACAATAACTATTATTTTTTTATACTTATTTACTTGAGAGAAAGCTCGCATGAGCTCATGCCAGGGCTTCCTACCACTGCAAATGAACTCCAAATGCATGCACCACCTTGTACATCTGGATTTACTTGGGCACTGGGGAACAAAACCAGGGCCATCAAGCTTTGCAAGCAAGAAACTTTAACCATTTAGCTGTCTCAAGCCCACATTTCCTATTTAAAAAATTATCCATTGAAAATGCCTCTCTAAAGTCTATACCAAACTATTCCCTTAAATTCTACCACACTACAGTAAATTTACAATTCCAAAAATAAAGTTTCTTTATGGAACCCATCCTATATCCACTTCCTTGAAGAGCTTATGAAACTATTTGCAGATATGTGATCATCAATATAATTTCTAAAGATAATACAGATAATCTTGAAATTAACTAACTGCCCAACTGTTTAAAACAGTACAATCCTAAACCAGTCAACCTCACAACTTAGTCCCCTTAAAATAGCATGCTTGTGAGTAGATGAATGGTTCACTAGATACATGCAAGATAACACCAAGAAAACAGTCACAACCTACTGGAGGTGGACCCTTCTGGTCAGATCACAAGGAAAAAAGTAGCCCACCTTTGAAACACCTGTACAGTACTCTTTATTTCAGAATCCCAAGTGTACGTATTAATCATTTTGATAGTTGCCAAACTTACTCTAATACATATGGATGTTTAACTTCAAGTACTGAAAAATTAAACAGGTGGGAAATGAAAAAAAAGATAATGTATGATACAAATATTAAAATATATATATAGGTCTGGAGAGATGGCTTAGCAGTTAAGCGCTTGCCTACGAAGCCTAAGGACACTGGTTCAAGGCTTGATTCCCCAGGACCCATGTTAGCCAGATGCACAAGGGGGCGCACGCGTCTGGAGTTCATTTGCAGTGGCTGGAAGCCCTGGCGTGACCATTCTCTCTCTCTCTCTGTCTGCCTCTTTCTCTCTCTGTCTGTCACTCTCAAATAAATAAATAAAAATAAACAAAAAAAATTTAAAAAAGAAGACAGTTTCTTAAAAAAAATAAAATAAATAAAATAAGAAAAAAATATATATGTATATGTAGAAGACCCAGAATCTATGTAAGGATATCAATCTCACCTTCTGGCATTAATGTTAAAAATCTTTTCTCTGCTTCCCCTCCTATACATAAATTCTATAATGGGAGATATTAATAAAAATCATCAATTCATTGTTAATGCTTTAAAATAATCAAAAATAAACCTTTTCAGGCTGGTAAGATGGCTCAGCATTAAATGTGCTTCTGGCTCAAGCATGAGGACCTGAGAGGGCCTGAGACTACCCAAGTTTAAATTTCCAGAACCCATGTCAAACTGCTGGATATGGGCCACACACTTGTAATCCTAGTCCCACCAGCAAGAGTCACCAGAGTTCCCAAACACAGCAAGTTCTGAGAACAGTAAGACACTCTGGTTCAAATGAGAATGGGCAGAAGTACAAGACAGCAGAACACCCAACATTCCACCTGGCCACCACAGATGAGTGTGTGGGGCCCCACAAAGGTAAATATACTACATACCATATACCACATGCATACATATACAACAGAGAGAGGGAGGGAGAACCTTTTCATTGCTTAATGAGAATGTCAGTATTAAATGACATTCAGCTAAAAGAAAAAAAGACACTATGCAATGCAGTATCCTCACTGGAGATAAATCCATCATTTTCACCAAGCTTTTTGCGATACTTAAAATTTGGAGTATTTCTTTGTATTAACAGCTTGTCCTTGAACAAAACTACCAACTTTAGAGAAAAGGCATGAGTTGGTAATGAAAATTGCACAGAATCTATCCCTACAATAATATAAGTTATCCAAAAGTGAAGCATGTGACTATTTTATGAAGTGTCCTTTGCTGTAAATCACTTTCATTTTAGCCATGAAAGCATATGTCCTATGAAAGCTAAAATTCTACATAGATGATTAATACCAGATCATAGATGGCTATGTGCATATGGAAATTCAAATTCTACATAGCTAATTGATACCTGAGTACTTTAGATGGTTATTTATGATTGTTAAAATTCTATATGGTTGATTGATACCTGAACAGTACAGACAGTTACTTGTCTATGAAAGTCAAAATTCTAAACAGCTGACTGATACACCATTAATGGCTATCCATCTAAAACAGTTTAGGGCTCGAGAGATGGCTTAATGGTTAAAGCACTTGCTGGCAAAACCAAATGACCCAGGTTCAATTCCCCAGTACCCACATAAAGCCAGATGTACAGGGTGATATATGTGTATAAAGTTCATTCATCTGCAGGCCCATATTCTCTATCTGCCTGCCTGCCTGCCTGCCTGCCCGCCCCACCCCACCCCACCCCACCCCACCCCCGTGCGTGCGCACACTTTCTCTCTCTCTTTCTCTCTCTCTCTCTCTGTCTCTCTCTCAAATAAGTAAAACATTTTCTTAATTTTTTTTAAAAAGTTTAGACTTTATACAAAAATAATGTGGTACCTATCCAGGATAAATGTATACTTAATTTGAAAACAAGTTACTGTAATTACAGAATCAGATTTCACTAATAACTTAAAACCAAACCTAAATCTAGTGTTTGCCCCAGAAGGCTCAGCAGTTAAAGGCGCTTGCTTGCTTATAAAGTTCACCCTTATTTACTAACAGATCTAACACGCAATGTTAGGTAGTGTCACACATTTCCTCCTTCAATCTTCACAATATATGTAAGTCCATGTGTTAGAGGAGGAAACAGCGTTTCCTAAGAGTTTAATTCAACAGAGAAAAGTAAATTGTGGGATGCATACTGTTATAGCACAGGAGAAACTAAGGATATGGAGAGGTGTGATAGAACTGGTCTTTTATTCTGTCTCAAAGAGATCTTCATCCACAATCACTGACTAAATGCAAAACAATTTCACAGTTGCACAGATGAATGCTTTCTTTTTCTAAACTACCTTTGTAGAATAATGAAGAACGCTAATTTTTAACCAGGGGACCTCCACGTGATAATCTTTCTTTAAAGAGATAACATGAAATGCTGATTAGAATTAACCTATAGTCTCAGAAGTTGAAAATCAACTGTTCTAAGAGCCAACTATCATTTCTGTTGAGAAGTATTTGAATGCCTACAATATAACAAGGCAACTTATAAGTCTCTGGCCCACCAAAGTTTTACTATCTACTATTGGTGGTGAGAGGGTAACAAGAATTAACCACCTTACTATTTCTAAGTACTCATATAATATCTCAAGACAAAAGAGTAACTGTGATGTGACGAGAAAAAAAAAAAAAAAAAACAATAGCTCCAAGTGTCCACAGGAAGAAGTGATCACACAGCAGTTAGGGAGTACAACTTGCACAGGCAGAGTAGAGTGACAAGAAGTACAAGCCTCAGCCACGGAATGCCAGGAAGTAGCACACTAGTAGAGCACTCACCAAGCAAACATCAGAGGCAAGATTTAAAAGGCAAGTTAAGAACTGAGCACTGGTATCTGAATGCCAGCCCAAGAAATGTGATCAAACAGGCTAGTTTCTCAGCAGCACAACTGTTCTCTCCCTTCTCAAACATCTGAGATCTTCCATGCCTCATATTTTCTGGCTCTTTTAGGCTAGCCTGCTCTCAATCAGCAGTCCTCATGGTATGGCACCAGATCCAGCAACAGCAATACCACTGAAGAGGCAGAATTGCAAATATCTCTCTTATCCAGACATACTTGGTCAAACTTTGGGACCAGGCTCGTCATTCTAGATTTACCCAGTCTCCAAAAGATACTGACAAATATAAATGTTCTGAACTCAGTGCTCTACAGGAGTCATTCAGTTAACCCCTTCTCAATCTCTAGTTTCCATAAACCATCCTCCCCTTAGGTTTTATATAACAGCCAGGAGCTCTTTAATTAGAAGTACCTATTTCTTCTCTCTCAACCCACTCCACTGCAAAGCTTCAGACCATATACCTAACTTCCCATTCACCAGTTCCTCTCATATACCTCAACTAAACAAATCTTGAACTACTGACTATCCTCCCAACATCCCCTCCCTAATCTGTTCATTAGTTCTTATAGCAAATGATACCACCATCCAAAAACTGTGCAAGCAAGTCATTTTTGACACTTCTTACTGAAGGAAAGAAAGTTAGCTTTTTTTGGGCAGTTTCAGTTAGAAATGGATGCCCAGAGAGAACCAGATTTCACAGCACATGCCAGCCTTCCTTGGTAGGAATAGAACTCTTGACAGGAATGGAATTCATGTGTGATTGAGATTCAGCTACAGCGGCCCCTATTGTCCACAGTCTAGCACGCTACTGCCTTCACTACCCAGGTGGGCTGGCCCTGGCGCCTGCCGCTTCAAATCTACAAACCACTGGGGTCTTCCCTTTTACATCCCTGAATCTAAGGAAAGAATATTTTTTTTACTATCAAGTATAAAGTCTATATTTGCTCTCTCTGGATTCTCTCTCTGCCTACCTCTCCTCATTCAGGCCACAAAAATATAAGTGAGTCTGACCTCTCCCCCAGTCAGCATTTAATACAGAGTAGAGGGGCTGAAAAGTGGCAAAGTGGTTAAGGAGCTTGCCTGTAATGCCTAATGACCAGAGTTCAATTCCCTGGTACCTATGTAAAGCCAGATGTACAAAGTGCTGCATGCATCTGGAGTTCGTTTGCAGAGACTAGAGGCCCTGGAGAACCCAGTCTTTCTTTTTCTCTCCTTTCAAATAAATAAATAAGTAATTTTTTAAAAAAAGAGAGAAAGCAGAACTGTTGAGTTTTTTTGTTAAGTCCTCCACTTCTGACTTTTCTGTCCTCCTGGGAGAAGATAGAAGATAGCCACAGATGATTTCTGCATATGAGATACATTTAAGCCCATATTTTCCCTACTGATTTCTTCTGCAAAATCAGATGCATACATTTTACTACCTTCCTATAAAAGTAACAGTGAAATGTACTTAATATTAAGCCTATATTCACTCTAATTAAGTCTGAGAGAGCTACTGAAATACTACTTCAGAAATCTAAAATCCTGCCTCCAATTACTGAGCACCAGTAACCCCCACCTCAACAAATTCTCAGTACCATTCTTCTCCAGCCCCATAACTTCCCATGCATAATTATGTCATCACATTACCACTGGTCTCAAAGTCTTGGCATCCCTAGTAAGCCCATTTTGTACATTGAACATTTAGGGGGTAACATGTCTGCCATCAAAATCAAGTCTCAAGTAGAATATGGGGGCACACACAAGTATTCCCAGCACTTGGAAAGTACAGACAGGAGTTCAAGAGCAGCCTCAACTACATAGCATGTTTGAGGCCAGCCAGGGCTATATGAGACCATGTGTCAAAAGACCAAACCAACAAACCTTTTTTCTGCAATCAATATTCAATTCCTCAGGCCATCACAAGGGACTTCTTTTAAGTCTGAGGTGAACAACCACCCAGTCCTATGCGATTGCCATGTCCAAAGCCTTCAAGTTACACTGAATGACATCTGCTTCACAACATGACACTGTTTCAAGATAAAACTGGTATACATTCTACCTCATATAAAATATATAAATAAATCCCAAAGTTGGAATTTATTTAGTGCTGACTTGAAACTTAAAAATGCCTCATTATTCCAGGCATGGTGGTGCACGACTTTAATCCCAGCACTAGGGAGGCAGAGGTAGGAGGATGGTCATGAGTTCGAGGCCACCCTGAGATTACATATTTAATTACAAGTCAGCCTAGACCAGAGAGAGACCCTACCTTGAAAAAAACAAACAACAACAACAAAAAAGCCTCACTATAGCTAACAATCCTCTGAACTTTGAATACAAACTTAAATATGTACAATGTGTATTTTCAAACATATGTGTTTAACTAGAATGACAATAATATGGCACAAAGTATGTTTCAGAGATGCAGCTGCTCCAACCATTTAGTTTATACAAAATTAGTGCACCCTGAACATGCTTCTCTGATTACAGCTATATGAAAACAACCTTGACTACTTCAGGATGCCATATTTGTTAATATATCCATTTGCTAAAATATACGTTAATCCACAAGTCATTATTCATGGCACTTTCATGGTAATTTTCAGGCATACAATGTTATAAAAAAACCTCTTGACTAACATATTCTTATTGCAGTTCTCATACTAAATGTCCTTTTCATGGTCAATTTAGTGTCAGATTTTTCTCATTTGTGCTTTTACTGGAGACCTGTGTTTGAAAATTATTCCCAAGCATATTCTTGAAAAGCTGTCTGGAGATCACAAGTGCAAGAAAGGCTTCAATGGTCCTTACAAAGAAAACAGAGGTGCTACAGAATCTTCATTGAGACATGTCATAGAAATACTGGCATAATTTCAATGTTAAGGAATCAATAACACATACACAAACATATTACAAAGCAAGATGCATATAAATCAGAGTAGGTATCTAGCCCTGTTATTTTGCCTAGAAGCAATGATTCAGTATTTACTAAGTCAGTGCTCATAGTAATTTTTGTAACATAATACATTATATAGAAAAAGACAAAGACAGAAAAGGACTGGTTTATTAAAAAAAAAAAAGGCAGTCATTCTTAATAAGCTTCCTCATCACAGCATGACAATAGCATCTCAGGACATGCCATTGACTAAGGTCCAGCTCTATTCATTGACATGCCTCCCTCCCAAAATGTACAATATAATAAGTTTTTTGGTTGATCTTAGTTTCTGCTATTTTTTCCACTCAGTGGTATACCTCTTCCATACTATAAACTCTGATGGCTTTTCATACCCAAATAAATGGCAACCTATCAATTACTGATTAATCACATGGAAATATGAACCAGACTTGTGTCTGAAATTTTATCTAACTTACAGAATTACTTCTTTGTAACATTAAGCATGTGAAGTAAGAATAAATCCATTAGGATCAAAAGGCAAGCTAAACATGGATCACTGCGACTCTAGACCAACACAGAGAAAAATCAACTCCTACCAAATCAGAGAGCCAGAGCCTCAGAGGCCCCCAACACCTCATCACTGAAGCAGACCAAAAATGAACCCAACATGGCTCAGGGAAATTTTGTGGAAGGGGGGGGCGGAAAGAATGTCAGAGCCACATGTTGGGTCATGATATGCAGAGACATTTATCCTACCAGTAACTGTGGGCTAACCCCACAATGCATGAACCATATACCTCAACAAGGAGGGGCCAATGGGGAGAGGATAGGCCACAGATGAGCCTAAAAATGGTACCAAACTGCCTGTATTTGCTGAATACAAAACTAATAAAAATAAATAAATAAATAAAATGAAGAAAAAAAAAAAGAAAAGATGCACAAGGGGAAAAAGTCTAGCGCTGGAGAGATGGCTTAGTGTTTAAGCGCTTACCTGTGAAGCCTAAAAACCCCGGTTCAAGGCTCAATTCCCCAGGACCCACGTTAGACAGATGCACAAGGTGGCGCACACGTCTGGAGTTCGTTTGTAGAGGCTGGAAGCCCTGGCGCGCCCGTTCTCTCTCTCTCTCTATCTGCTTCTTTCTCTCTCTGTCTGTCACTCTCAAATAAATAAATAAATAAATAGAATTTGAAAAAAAGAATGTCAGTCTATTAAAAAAAAAGTCTAGGGCGGCCTTGGCTTCTAAGGAAGACAAATCCTGGACCCAGGAGCTAGAAGGTGAGACCAGAAAATTCCGTCTTCCATAAGATTTTCTTCAACCCTTGCTTCATCCAACCACTTGATTACTCGTCTTAAAGAAAAATTTACAGCAAAATTTGTAGAAGCTAGGCCTGTCTGTGTGTAATCCCTCCACTAAGTAAGCTGTGAAAGAAGGACCAAAAGTTTGACACTTGCTTGGGAAACTTAATGAGACCCTGTCCACATAAGTAAAAACAGTGCTCAGTGAAGAGCACTAGTACAACATGTATGAGACCCAAATTTCAATCTCCAGTATAATACACGTCAGTGAACTAATGCACAATGGCATCAGTACTTTATTGTTTTTATTAAAAATGAAATAAGATATACTTAGAGCTGTGATAAAAGTTTCAAATTCAGAATGTAGCTAAAATGTGAGCACTGGACTGGAGAAATGGCTCAGTGATTAACACAGCAGCTGCAAAGCCTAACAACCCAGGTTCGATTCCCCAGTACCTAATTAAAGCCAGATGCACAAAGTGGCACATGCGCCTGGAATGCATTGACAGCGGCTGGAAGGCCTGGCATACCCATATTCATTCATTCTTTCTTTACCCCTACCTTTTTCTCTCCTTGCAAATAAACAAATATGTTTTAATACTTTATTTCTATTTTTTATAAAAGTCTGAGGGACAGAAAGAGATAGAGAAAATGTGCATGCCACGGTTTTCAGCCACTGCAAACAAATATTTGTGCCACCATGTACATCTGGTTTATGTGGGTTCTGGGAAATCAAATCTGGGTTCTTAGACTTTGCAGGCAAGTGCCTTAACTGCTAAGCCATCTCTCCAGCCAAAATAAAAAACTTTTAATCTGAGTGCTGTCTTGGTACTAAATAAAAGTTATCCTGGACTCGGTGTAAGGAAGAACAGCATTATTCAAGCTGCATTCAATTACTACTCAGACAGCTTAAGGACAAAAGTATAGTGTGAGTCAACAGACACTAGTACTTAAATCTACAACCTAACCTAAACCAGCACTGGAAATTCATGGGCAACACAGGGGTAGGAAATGTTACAACATAGTAAGGTTACCAAAACCACTGGCCATGTACTCTCTCTCCTGAAATGCTAAGGATGCTCCTCCTCCCACCTTGCCAAGGTTCAGCAAGGTTGGTTATTGCTCAGCAGTAGCTTACAAAAACAATGACATCCAATACAAGCTTTCTTTCTCTTTGTTGTACTGTATAGACAAAAAAAATTCAGGGTTTTCCACGTTAATCTCTTATTATGTATAGAATTTCAAAAATTAAGTGGAATTTGTCTTGTTTACAAACCATCTCAACCTCTAACTATAGCAAATCATAAAACCAAAACTACTCTCTTAATTTAACCCTACAACTCTACAGACCCATTTACCAGTAGAAAACATTTATTTTCTCTAAAAAGTATTTGTTTAATCTCTTTCATTCAAACACTCAAAAGTCGAGCAATAAAAAGTTAGAAGGCATTTCCTACAAACCAATTATACTAGAAACACAAAAACTAAAGTCTAGGATCTTTTGTTAACATGAAGTAAACTTTTTTTTGCATACGTGCTGTCACAGCCTGCTTCAAACAATACAAGATCCACCAAAGCCCTCGCAAGTGAAAGTTTACCTGCTTCATTTCACCTTTTAAAGTACTAACAAAGAGACATACTAGGACGGCAAGAACGGTAGTACCTTGAAGATTCTAAACACTTCAATCCATTTGCGCCCCCTCCTCCCAAAGCAACCACAGAATGAGTTTGGGGACAACATACAAACACACATACAGTTTCTCTCTCTATAGACATACACATAGCCATTTACATATAGGGACTGCCTGGGATTGCTGTTTGCTTGGTTTCAGCGGAAGCAACCCCAAGCTGGACACCAGAAAGGTTGCAGGGTCCACTGCCCTGAGTCGCAGGGAAGCTCGGACCAAAGGGAAAAGCCACCACGCGTGACACCCGCCTGAGCCACGGCAGGCAAAGCAAGAACCTCACTTCTCTGACCGTCTTGTGCCCGAGTCACGGGTGCAGTCATGACACCCCATCACTTGCTGGGACGTCTTCGGTTTCTTTGGTAGCGTCGATAAGCAGAGAAAATGATTTCAACTCCTACCGAGACAACTGTGCCCGGATCAGGGAGGCAAAGCCCGGGGCTCCCCTTGCGAGCGCGACGGGGCTGTGGTCAGGACCGGAGAAGCGCCGCCACACCCGGCCTCCCTCACCTGCCCCCGGCTCCCGGGCCCTACCTTCGGCCAGCGGCTCCTCGAGGGTGACCTGGTGGCGGCCGACCGAGAACACCCGGACCCCCACGGACGAGGCTGCGAAGCCGCCGCCGCCGCCGCCGCCGCCAGCCACGGCCGCCCCGCCGCCCGCCGCCCCGCCGCCGCCGCCGCCGCCCTCCGACTTGGGCATCCGAGAGAACTTCTTCATGGTCCCGCCGGCGCGCTCCGAGGGCACGGCGAGGGCTTGCGCAGGGCGAGGCCCCGGCCCGGCGTCCGCGAGGGAGGGGTCGTCTCCTGGGTCCGCGCGAGCGTCCGTGCGCTGCGCCCGCCGCGCCTCACATTCCGCGGGCGCGAGCCTCAGCCCTGCCCGCCACCCGTCCGCCCGTCCGTCCGTCCGCCGCCCGCAGCAGCTGCCCGGCTCCCGCAGAGGGCGGGGAGCCGGGACGGGGCGGGGCCGGGGGGCGGGCCAGGCGTGGGGCGTGGGGGGGGGAGGGAGACGACGGGGCGGTGCTGGGACCAAATCGGCTCAGGGTCCGGGCCCCGCGCAGGCGCGGTGGGCCCTCCGGAAGTGACGGCAGGGTCGGCGTCACGTGACTGCGGGGGCGCTGGGCTCGCTCGCTGTTCCTCCCGAGGATTCGCGGTGCGCTCGGGCCAGGCCGCGGGGCTGTCATTCTCCGCCGGCTCCCGTGTCACTCCGCGGGCTGAGACATACCGCCGCCCTGAGCGCTTTCAGGGACTTCTCGCGCGATTTCTGAAGTTTTTTCCAGACCGTTTCCCGGGAGACCTAGCCTTCCTCCGCGCGCGCATTCTGAGTGTGGGCGGGCGGAGCTCGTGGGTTCCGGCGCCTCGACGGCCACAGCCCGGGTGGGTGTCCTCGCGCTGCTGCCCACGTCGGTTCTGCGAAGTGCGCTGGCGGTTTTACAAGCGACCTAGGCGTGCTTTCAGAAACCTCCTGTGTAAGGTCGCCTTTCACTGACACTCGCCCAAGGTCACGCCGCCAGCCCAGCAATCCTTAGCTCCTTGCTTTTGGCCATTGTTAAAAGTAAGTTAGGATCGGATCTTCCAACACTGGAAGCAGAAGCAGCAATTGCTGTTACCTCCTTAAGAGAGTTGCCAGCTAAAATAAAAGCTGAGGTTGCATCAGTTTCATAAACCACAGGAGTCCCCTGCCCGCGGGATCAAAGACATTTGGAAGTGGTCGGGAATGGCAAATCGAAGAGAAAGGAGAGAGAAAACAGCCAGTTCTCAAATCCAGCCCACTTTTGTTGTTTCTTTGTTTTTTTGTTGTTGTTTGTTTTGTTTTGTTTTTTGAGACTAAAACTTAAACTGGCCTCCAACTCATGTACCCAAGGCTGGCCTTGAACCTGCTTCTACCTCCCAAGGGTTAAGATTTATAGGTATGTCGCTTCACCACGCCCAGTTCAACTTACTTTTTACATGTAGAAGGTAGGGCCCGTAGCAGGTATAGGTGGCCCAAATCGTGGGTGCGGGATGAGGGGGGGGAAAAAGTAAAGATGTAAACTATGTCCAGGGGTTCCCATTTGTTAAGCCAAAAGCTGAGATTTTTTTTTTCTGAATATTACATTTCTCAAACTTTTTAAATATAAGCTCAATAATGTATCAGGACTCCAGTAGGCACCTTCTAGTGAAGTACATGAAACATGTGGTTCTATCACCACTCTTATTTCTTTATCCAACTATAATGAGATACAAGAGGAAACTAAAAATATGCTTAAATACGCCTAAACACAACTTTTGGCTTTAAAATCCTTCCCGTTTCTCCCCTGCTATTTGAAGAGAAGCTATTCCTGCTATTACTGCAACAGTGGCCCAGATTTAGGCATTTCTGCTGCATAGCCCATTGAACCCTTTAAAGTACATTCTAGCTCAGTGGAAGGCAGATTATAGGTCAGATGCTTGGTCTGTGACACTTTGAGATTTTCATTTAGACATAAAATATCTGCTTTCCTTACTGTGAGGTTCCTGGGTTGTGTTTTTTAAGCAGAATAGTGGAGAAATGTCATTTTATGCAATTTAACACTGGAATCAGCCTAACAAGCAGCTTGGATCTAATAGAACTTTACCTGACCACACCATTAGAACAAAATCTTTCACAATCTGCTTAGAAGTCAGTTTACAAGATTGTTGTGGTAAAGAAAATATACCTGCTTGAACCCACATAACCTGACTTCTGATGTTGACAATTAAGGTGCTGAAAACTATGGACTACACCAAGGCATGTCTAATTTTTCAAATCATAATAGAGTATTAACTCCATGTTATTCTATGACAGTCAATAACTAATATTATTTGACTTTGGAATATCACTGAATTATTAATAACAAAATGATAAACTTTTTTTTTTTTTTTTTTTTTTGGTTTTTGAGGTAGGGTCTCACTCTAGTTCAAGCTGACCTGGAATTCACTATGTAGTCTCAGGGTGGCCTTGAACTCACAGTGATCCTCCTACCTCTGCCTCCTGAGTGCTGGGACTAAAGGCATGCGTCACCACGACCGGCCTCAAAATGATAAACTTTTACAAGTGCTTTTACTACCCAAAAACTGTTGATATCCATTATCAGGCAAATCCCACTACCCTGGATCTTGTGAATTAAAAATGTGGGGCATGCTGGGCATGATAGTGTATGCCTTTAATCCCAGCACTCGCAAGGCAGAGGTAGGAGGATCGCTATGATGAGTTTGAGGCCACCCTGAGACTACATAGTGAATTCCAGGTCAGCCTGGGCTAGAGTGAGACTCTACCTTAGAAAACCAAAAAGGAAAAAAAAGCAGGGAGGGAGGAGGGATGGCTTAGTGGTTAAAGTACTTGCCTGCAAAGCCAAAGGATCCCAGTTCGATTCCCCAGGACCCACATAAGCCAGATGCACAAGGGGGCACATGGGTCTCGAGTTTGTTTATAGTGACTGAAGGCCCTGGAACACCCATTCTCTCTTTCCCTCTTACTCTCTCTCAAATAAATATTTTTTTAATGTGGTCCTAGAGAGATGGCCTAGGGGTTAAGGCAATTGCCTGCAAAACCTAAGCATCCACGTTCCATCTGCCAGAACCCACATAAGTCATATGCACAAGTAGTGCATGTGTTGTGCTCCTTTGCAGTGGCTAGAGGCCCTGGTGTGCTCTCCCCACTCCACTCCCGTCTCTCTCAAATCTGTGTACATTCAAGCTAAGTGTAGTGACTCACCTTGAGTGCCAGCAATCAGAAGATTGAGGTGGGAGAATTGAAGTGAGTTCAAGTCCAGTCTAGGCTACAGGGAAATCTTGCCTTAAAAAAAAAAGGAGAGGAAGAAGAATGTGTGTCTTTAGGACTGGGGATATAGCTCAATTGATGGAGAACTTACCCAGCATGCACAAAAACCTGAGTTCTTGGGCTGGAGAGATGGTTTAGTGGTTAAGGTGTTTGTCTGCAAAACCAAAGGATACCGGTTTGATTCTCCAGGACCCACCTAAGCAAGATGCACAAGGGAGCACATGCATCTGGAGTTCATTTGCAGTGGCTGGAGGCCCTAGTGTGCCCATTTTTTTTCTCTCTCTCTCAAATAAATAAATAAATAAAATTATTTTTTTTTAAAATCCTGGGTTCCATCCCAGCACCACATAAACATAAACCAGGCATGGTAGCATACTCCTATAATCCCAGTACTTGGGAGATGGAAGCAGGTGGACTCCCTTCTTAGCAAGCTTGAGCCATCCTGATATACATGGGACCCAGTCTCAAAAAAAAATGTGCTCTGTTTTCTTTTTTACAATTTCATATGTGCATATAATATATTTTGATAATTCCCTACTACCTTCTCACCCGTGCACCCCCGCAGCCCCTTCCTTCTAATTATCCCTGCTCCACTTTCATGTATAAAGAAATGTATCTTTAAACCAATCTGTAAGAATAAATTGGCATAATTGGGGAAAACTGTAATCAGGAAAAACTACTTAGAATTCTAGGCTTTTAGAATATTTTGCAGAAAATTTTGTAGGCACATACTAATTTTTCAATCCCAAACATAATTTTTACTGGCTTAAGATAGGTTGTTTTAATAGCACATTTTACTGGATCATGCCAATTCTGAGATAAAATATTGCTCTTGACCTGAGGCTTTTGGGTGCCTGGTCCAGAAGGATCACTTCACCAAGCAGTTTTAGGTCCATAAGGATAAGGACAACTCAGCCAGTACCTCCATCTCTTGCAAAAACAAAGGCTGGGAATATAGCTTATTGTTAGAGATCTTGCCTAGTATGTGTATGGTTTGGGCTCAATCTGTACCATTGCAAAAAAGTTTTTAAAAAAGTGAAGCCAATTCAGATTGTTTCTTGAGTTAAAACTTCTATAATGTTCTAGCTAATACTTAACAAACTAAAAATGTTCTCATTTTCACCAAATGAATGGTCAGGAGATACAAATATAGAAGTGACATCACAAGCCCCCAAGTAATATTCCTTATCAACATAATTTTACGTATTTTGTATTTTAGGGTTAAATTATTAAAATCTATAATTTGTAAAAGGTTATATACATTTTTATCTTATAATATTTTATGTACTAATACAGAATATTTACTATAAATGCATACTGTTTGGGGAGTGTGAGAAGAGAGAAAGCTTATTTTACTGGTCTTTCTCAACATATATTAGAAAGATTACTTAATCTAGTTGTATCATAGGACATTTACGCTGGGTGCCCTAATCACCATGGTGTATATATGAAGGCAAAAAGTCCAGGACATAGTGGTCCATACAGTCTCAGCTATCCGAAGGTTGAGGAAGAGGAATCATTTGAGCTCATGAGTTTTATATTAGCCTGAGCAAGCAACACAATGAGACTTTCTCTCTCTCTCTCTCTCTCTCTCTCTCTCTTTATTTATTTATTTATTTTATATTTTTATTTATTTGAGAGTGACAGAGAGAGAGAGAGAGAGAATGGGTGTGCCAGAGCCTCCAGCCACTGCAAAAGAACTCTAGATGCTTGCGCCCCCTTGTGCATCTGGCTAACGTGGGTCCTGGGGAATCGAGCCTCGAACCGGGGTCCTTAGGCTTCACAGGCAAGCGCTTAACCACTAAGCCATCTCTCCAGCCTCTTTCTCTCTCTCTCTTAAAAATATAAAAATAAATTATTTTTTAAAGACTGAAAGAATGGACGTAGTACTTCCAAAGCAGAAGTATTAGTGAATATTAGGTATGGATTAATGTTGAAAGAAAGATGTTTCCACTACCCACATTCAGGAACATCCCCACTATGTATACAGAAGGCGGCCAGAGGCACTGTATGGTGGAGTATTTCGGCTACTTAGAGTCCTCAAGTTCTCAAATAATTAGATTGATTGATTGATTGATTGATTGATTGACTGACTGACTGACTGGATTTTTGAAAGAGGGTAGTGCAGTGTGACTTAGGCTGCTCTTGAACTCCAAAACATCTTTCCTTTGTCTCTGAGATTTTGGGGGTTATAGGCATGGGCTACCCTGCCCTGTTGCCAAGTTCTTAAAACAATCTTACCCTATTGTTAGCTAAGAGACTTCTCTCTTCTTGTTTCTTTGTTGTTTTGTTTATTTTTTTTCAAATGTTCTTCATCTACTTCCCAGTAGTGTTAGTCAGAGGTGAACTGAGATGAAGACCAGAACACAGACCAAGTAAATGACCCAGCATGTTCTTTCCCCTGTAGTTTCTAAGTTCTACACTGGACTCTACTCAGCTCATTACAAATAAGGAGAGAGGTAGGGAAGCTCAGTAGCGGAGCACTTGTCCAGCACATGTGATACCTTAGATTCAATCCCCACTACTGTCAGATATGTGTGTGTTCTGTTTTTAAAGGTTAGGGATATAGCTTGGTATTAAATCACTTGTCTAGCATGCACAACGCCTGAGTTCCTTCACCAGCAGTACAAAAGAAATAAGAAATGATAAGAAGGTTATTAGCTGTGGCAACATCCAAGGTCATATTCGGTGTTCCAGTTTATTCTGAAGAATAGTTAAGTAACAGCCTCCTGGAAGAGATGTGTGGGAGGAAACATGGGGGTGGTAATGTCCGGAGCCTCCATGCCCTCTCAGGGTACCACTCCCGGTACCTTATGTTCACAAACAAAGAAGTTCCATTAGTTTTGTACTTACTCGACCAATGGCTATGGAAAAACACCAAAAATGTGACTTCCTGTTAGAAAATGGAATCACTAGGGTAAAAAAATGTGTACATAGTAGAAGTTCTGACCATTTAAAACAGTGGTGTTTAGGTGACAACAAAATCAGAATTTAAAATGTTTAAGAAAATAGAACTGTTGCAGGTATCTTTCAAATGTTTATAGCTATATTACTATAAAATAGCTGGGAAGTAGCCTTTTAGAAAGACTTCCTTTTTTAAGTAAATTGCTTCACTTTGCAAAGTTTCACATTTCCCTGTTTTGATAAAGTCAACAGATCATTGTAGCTAGCTAAAGGACCCTGAGGTCCTTATTCAGGAAGGATTTTGACAATGAGGGAAGGTAGGATAGTTACTTTTGTCTTTTATGGGGAAGCTATAACCCTTCTTGTCACTTTGACCCTCATCTATTCTGCATTTAGCGTAGCTCTCAAAGGCAAATGTGAATTAAGGAAGAATGACATCATGTGATCAGACATGCTTACCCCAAAGGTTTATACCATTGCAACATTGCCATTACAAATAATTTCATCCAATACTTCACTTATCCTTTATAAGTCATTCTCTGCCTTTGACAATGTGTCTTCCATGTTAGCATCACAATATTAGACTATTAATACTATTGTGTTCTGCTTAATATTACTACTTTATACTTAGTTAAATGCTTACTGTAGTAAGATTATGGCTAGTTTCTGAGGATCCAGAACTGTATATAATTTAGAAAATATTTGTTGAAAACCTTAAATAGCTAAGTAAGTTGAATAAGCTAAGTCAAATCTTCAAGGTTTCCTTTTGGAGAGAATGCAAGTATATACAGGACAATGGAATAGAGACACGAATAGATTAGAAAGGGACTTAGAAGTAACTGTAGCCTTTGGATAAAAAGGAGCTCTAAGGCTGCATTATTGCCAGACATGATTGTGCACATTTGTAATAACAGCACTAGAGAGTCTGAGACAGGAAGACAACAACTCCAGGCCAGTGTGGAAGACAGAATGCCCCACCCCAAGGAAAGTGGATACTACCCATTGCCCCAACTTCGAGCTCTCACTGCAGCCAGCCCTGATCCACTTTCATTTCTCACCAAGCTATTTCAGTCTCTATGGCTCACTCAAGCTGTACCCTTTGTTCACCATCACCTGACTCTGTGTGTAACAGTCGTGCTAAGTACTTAATAAACATCTGTAAGCCTGGACAGGGTACTGGGTTTTTAAGGACAACCGTTAGAAACGCAAGTAAGTGAAAAAGCTAGGAAATGGGAAACTGGCCGGTGTATAGCATTATAAGAGGAATTTTGATTCTGTAATGAAAATCATAGGAAAAGGGGTAAAATCAGGACAGAATGCTGTAATCAACAAGATAAAAATAGTTAAGAAAGGCGAAACTTGAAGTAAATCTGAACATGAAGCCTGAGGATGTAATGAAAACCTGGCCCCACACCTCTAAAGCCACATATTTGCTCTATGAAATTCACTAATTTTCCGGTCTAAAATATCTCACACTTACCATCCAGTTTGTTCATGTCTTTTCCTTGATCCTAAACATCATATTTCTTCCCTGTGCACTTGATACATTCAGCATTCCAACCTGATGTACTGCCTCCAAAAATTTTTGTTTTTTACCAGTGTCACCACTTCATAATTATCATTTCTCAGAAGTACCACAGCTCTTTTCATCTACATACAATTGGTCAATGTGTATAAATCTTTAAATCTTCGCTTTAAAAACATATACCATTGTGGTTTTCTTTTTCTTCTTTTTCTCTTTTTTCCTCTACCTTCCTGACCCTTTCTTCCCCTTTCCTTACTGTCCCCTTCCTTTCTTCCTCCCTTCTTTTCTTTCTTTTCAATGCTCACACTTAGAGCCAGGGCCACATATATTCTAAATAAGCACTCTTAACAGTGAACAATCCCCCTCCCTAATATTCATTGTAAAGTAATTCCATTACATATAATGCCCAGAACTACACATTACTCAAGTCTAAAATACTTTAGTGAATCAAATAAAATGCCTGTATTTTAAAATGCCACTTTGAAATTTTGGTAATTTCTTTTATATTTTAGATTCAAAGAAAACACAAATGCTTTAAGGGGACAAGTACTATTGATTGGAGTCTAGACAAACAAAGATAAATTTGATTGAATTTTTGGATAAAGATACAAAGTCCCAGTTACAGATCTCACCTCAGAAAATCTTTGTAATGTGTAAAGATGTTTATGGTAGTGTTTTTTTGTCATTTGTTTTCATCCTGGTGGAAATCAGATACTACTTCAGTGTGTATTCCAAGCTAATATGGAAATTATATCTATTTACCCACTTCCTAAATTATACTTTGTATAAATGTCTTTTTATTGAACCTCTCCAAATGTGTTATTTACATGTTACTCTAAAGATAATATTCAAGATAATCACTTTTTAAAGGGTAAATGTAACCTGGGTATTGTAACTCATTGTTCCAGAGACTGAGGCAGAAGGAATACCATGAATCCAAGTCCAGTATGGGCTGTTAAGAATAATAAACAATAGAGAATTTTCAATTGAGTTTTCATCCTTGACACTATACGTAGTTTCTAAGTTTCTATTCTCTTATCTGCTAACAGCAGTGGGCCTACTTATACTGACAGATAACATGTTTTCATTTTCTGTGACACCACCGGCCTGATATTTACTGATAAACTAGCAGCAAGTTAGAGCTTGGAGAAGATGGCAAGTGGAATCTTGCACTCCCCAATAACTTTAATTTGAGAATAAAAGAACTTGTATATCTGGAAGAAATTGACATATTATTCCCAGTCTATTGGAAGTCTTTCCATTTTCACACAAATAAAATGTTGTGAGTTCCTGTGTTGTACTCATATTATAGACAAACATGTTTATTGTGACTTCAAAACTTACAGATTTGGCTGAAGATATGGCTCAGTGGTTAAAGGCTCTTTCTTGCAAAGCCTAACAGCTCGAATTCAGTTCCCCAGTATTCATGTAAAGCCAAGATGCACAAAAGGGCACATGCATCTGAAGTTGTTTCACAGTGGCATGAGGCCCTGGCATGCCCATTCTCCTCCCACCCTCCTTGAAAATAAATAAAAATAGTTTTAAGAACGTATAAACTTACTATATGTATACAATATTAGTTAGAGGCTGAGGATATTCTGAGTGTGTGTATTTAGGCAGCTGTGCACTTAACATGTTCATTCTACATTCTATATTCACAAATACCAAATTCAAATTCTTCCACATGTATAACCACACTCAGGGTTTGAAAATGTGTCTAATGTTACCCTGGAATCACAAAAATCGCAAAAGGTATTTGTGCCCATATTTTGTACCAAAGAGGATTAGTCAAGTATGCACTTGACTACTTTAACTTTGAATTTTCAGAGATAGGCTCATAGCTCAATGGTGGAAAGGGAAAAGAATTTTTTTTTTTCACTTTAGGAATTGAACTGAAGGCTTTATCCATGCTAAGCATATACTCTACACTAAGCTATACCCTCCCCTAAGCCTCCCCAAACCTCTGAACTTTAATAATTTAACAACAAACAGGTAATCAAAACAATAGCTATCTTAAATAATTTTACATAATTTTAATTTTTGTTGACTTTATCCCTCATTTTAATAACCATAAAGCCTCAAGGGCATAAAGTAAATTTATCTATTTAGCTGGTCCTATTTTATGTTATTAAATTAATTAAATAGATACTGATTGCATGGCTCTACACATATCCTAGCAACAATAGAGAAACATATAGCATCCATATTCTACCCAATATTGAGCCTAGTAACATGAATATCATTCCTCTTGTTCATGATCAATCACCCACTCATTGTTACCTTTCTTATATACAACCTACCCATTGAAGCCTTCTTATACTAATTTATCTAATAATGAGAACTATTATCCATGTAACTTATCTGAAATAAATATAGTAATTCTCTGAACATTGGGGATAAAATTAACTGAAATGTATAATATATATTAAAATAAATGTAATAAATGTATCATAGAATACAATATATTTAATATATATAATAAGTACCTGTAAGATAAGCATGGATATTTTAGTTTAATAAAAAATATTAGCTGGGCATGGTGGCGCACACCTTTAATCCCAGCACTCGGGAGGCAGAGGTAGGAGGATCACTGTGAATCCAAGGCCACCCTGAGATTACATAGTTAATTCCAGGTCAGACCAGAGTGAGACCCTATCGAAAAACAAAACAAAACAAAACAAAAACCAAATATTAACAAGAGCTGGGGCTAGAGGCCCACTGCAGATGACTTGTTTAGTGCGTACACGGCCCAGGATTCTATGCTTAGCACTGCAAAAAGCAACAAAAATAAAAAAGATTACAAACACATTTTTGTATTTTAAAGGTTCATTTTAAATTCATCATCTAGTAGCCAGGTGCAGTGGTGAGCATCTATCATCCCAGCTACCTAAGAGACTTAAGTGGGAGCATCACCTGATCTCAAGTGTTGGAGACCAGCCTGAGCAACATAACAAGACCCCATTTCAGGAGGAAAAAAAATCACCAAAGAATCCTACGTTAGCAATTCCAGTAGAATGTTCATTAATATTTCATGTTGTCAGGTCACTTCAAAACAGTTAACACCACTAATTCAACCAAATCAACCTACTGTCTTACTAACAATTTATTTTATTTATTTTTTTGTTTTGCTTTTGTTTTTTGAGGTAGGGTCTTACTCTAGCCCAGGCTGGCTTGGAATTTACTTTGTATTTTCAGGGTGGCCTGTAACTCACGCGTTCCCAAGTGCTGGGATTAAAGTCATGTGCCACCAAGCCAGCTATCTTACTAATAATTTATAAACATATTGTAACTAAGCACTGCTTAAATTTTTAAATTTTTTGTACTTATGTGTATGTGTGTGTGTATGTATGTGTAGTGTGCATATGTATGTGCCCTTGTAGCACCCCACAAATTGGCTTACAGTGGTTAGCAATTACATGTAGTGGTCAGAGCAGAATAGCAAGTGCCCTGCTCCATCACTCTTCTCCCCATTCTTATTTGAGCCAGGCTGTTCTTCATACTGGAGCTAGCTGTTTCTCGAAAGCCTGGGTGATTCTCTAATTCACATGGCCATGCCCAGCTGTTTACATGGGATCTGGAGATTGGAACTCAATCGGTTTTAGGTCCTCATGATTGCACAGGAAGCACACTTAACCAATGAACCATCCCTCCAGTCCTAAAAGTTTAAATTCTAGAACTGATTTTTTAGGTAAGATGTAAAAATTATGTTGTCGTTGCTTATTGGAAATTTCTATCACACCCACCCATTAGGAGTCATGCAGAATATATAATCAAAATCAGTTTCATAGCTCTGCTTTATTCAGCAGTCATGAGTAGTAAATACTGTTTTTATAACAGCACTTTCAAACTACTATGTTATTATGTTGTAAATATATATATATATATATATATATATATATATATATATATATAATTTCTTAACCAACAAGTTTTACTCGTTCTTGGATATGTTAAGCAATACAGTTGGTGAAAGAAATGCAGAAGTTTAACTTGATTTCTTTAGTTTTGTTCATGCAAAGAGAAAATAAATACTGATGATTTTACATAAATCACATTTTCTCAGGTTAAAATATTATATGAACCCAGGAGTATTGGTTAAATAGCCTGAATTGAAATGAATAGCAGCTAATAAGCTATTTGAATATATTTCAGCTTTAAAGAGGAATTTGATTTCTTAATGATGCCGTTATTTTGCTTGACTTGTTAGGTATGTAAATATGTTAAAATGTGTATGTGTTTTTTAAATAACTAGAAACCCATCAAGAGCAGAACATAATTATTTTCTCCAACAAAGCATTTGTACCCAGTATCTACATGCTGAATTTATATCTTTGGATCCTAATATTAGGATTATCTTCTATAAGCCACCCAGCACTTTTTCGATTCATGTTCAATTTAAGATTATTCAACAAATACTCATTAAGCCATCCACCCTGTGCATTACTGTGCAAAGGATGAAATGATTAATAAGGCACATTCTCTCTATTAAGGAGTTGCATTCCAATGGAAAGACAGATGCATTCATATCTAACAAAGGCAGAGTTCTAAGTGCTGTAACAGAGATGGGAAGTGTTAGTGGAGCATAGTAGGAGAGATTAATTCTGATGGAGGTGTCCAGAGTTTCATGGATGATGTCCATGTGAGATAAATGTAGGAGAAGAGCAGAGATTTCAACATGCTGATGACAGGTCCTACAAAAGTGACTTAATCTGATCTGTACCCCCCACCTGACTCCCAATAACCTGTTCCATTTTTACTTTTTTCATAAATCTCAACTTCTAACATATCTTACTTTTGTCGTTTTTATTGTCTGCCTATTTCCACTAACATATAAATATTCTTACTATGTTGTCCATTCTAGATACCTAGAATCCCCTATTTATGGACAGACCTGGTGGCACTGGCTTTAATCCCAGTACTCAGTAGGCAGAGGTAGGAGGATCATTGTGAGTTTGAGGCCAGCCTGAGTCTATAGAATGAGTTTCTGTTCAGCCTGGGCTAGAGAGAGACCTTACCTCAAAAAAAAAAAAAAAAAAAATTCTGTTCATTGGAGGTGTTTCATAGACATCTGCAGAATGAATTAATGCAGAGGAAATGCAAGTTAATGGTGCCAGTAGAAAGTGAAAGGTTCCTCTTGAACAAGAAAGCGAGAAAGGGAGGGAGCGACTAAAGGAGTGGAGAGAGGGAGCCTCAAGGACCAATAGAAATATAGAAGCCTGTGGAAGCTTTCAAGTTCTTCATTGAGAGAATTTAAAGAAATATGGCTGGAAGCCTTCTAAACTTGAAAGAGACGAAAGCTTACAGATCAGATTAAAGAAGCTAAGTACAACCCAAGCAGAATAAGCCCAAAGAAATCCACATCAGAAACATTAAAATTAAAGACAAAGAAAAAGTTTTGAAGACAGCCAGAGAAAAATGACTCATTACTCTAGGGGTAAATCAATTCAAGTGATAGTACATTCCTTGTTAGAAACCTGAGAGGACAAAAGAAATGGCACAGGTCTTTGAATTGTCATTAAAAAACAACTCTCAACTCAAAATCCTATACTTAACAAAACTTGAAGAATGAGGAAATTGAGGATATTTCAAATTAAAAAAAAAATTTGTAAGTAAAAACTTACTCAAATAAAATGGCTGAAGCAATTTTTTAAAGAGAAAAGGAAGTTAAAAGAAGGAATCTTAGGGATGTCTCAGTGGTAAAGCACTTGCCTAGCATGCATGGGGCACTGGGCTTGACCCTTAGTACCATGGAGGATGGCAGGATCTTAGATCAGAAGATAGTAAAATTGTGTAGATTAAGACAGTAGGTTTTCTTTCTTTGGAGTTCGTCTAAATAAATATTGATGGGTGAGGTAAAAATTATGATGCTTTCTGATGTGTTTCTGTGTAGGAATTATACTATAATTAAGAGATTGTCAGTAAAGTAACTCTCAAATCACATCCAGAAATTAACTCAAAATGGACCACAGATTCAAGTATAAAAGTTGGAACTAAAATCTTACTATTATTATTATACTTATTTTACTTACTGTTTTCTTGCTATGTGGCCCAGACTGGCCCTGATCACAAATTTCTCTTCCTAAATATTGGAATTACAGACATATTCCACCATGACTATTTTTAAAAAATGTGTTTTAGATCTCCTTTCTTCTCCTCTTCTCTCTCTCTCTCTCTTACACACACACACACACACGTTTGCATGTGGAAGTCAGAGAACAATTTCTGGTATCACCTCTCACTTTGTTACAAACAGTATCTTGTTCACTGATGTACACATAAGATAAGTGAGCTGGCCCAGGGACTTCTGGAAGTTCTCTTGTTTCCATCTTCCAGGTCAACATAAGAGTGCTGGAATTACATTTGGAATCATAAAAAACCTCGAATATCTAAAATAATACTCAGCAACAAAAAAGAGGCTGGTGGTATCACCATACCTGATTTTAACCTATACTACAGAGCCATAGTAACAAAAACAGCATGGTACTGGCACAAAAACAGACATGTAGATCAGTGGAACAGAATAGAGGACCCAGATGTAAGCCCAAGTAGCTATAGCCACCTGATATTCGATAAAAATGCCAAAAATACTCATTGGAGAAGAGACAGCCTCTTCAGCAAATGGTGTTTTGAAAACTGGATAAATATCTGCAGAAGGATGAAAATAGATTCTTCTCTCTCGCCATGCACAAGAATTAAGTCCAAATGGATTAAAGACCTTAACATCAGACCGGAAACTTTGAAACTGCTAGAGGAAAAAGTAGGGGAAACCCTCCAACATATTGGTCTTGGCAAAGACTTTCTAAATACAACCCCAATTGCTCAGGCAATAAAACCACAGATTAACCACTGGGACCTAATGAAATTACAAAGATTTTGCACTGCAAAGGACACAGTGAAAAAAGCAAAGAGGCAACCTACAGAATGGGAAAAAATCTTCGCCAGCTATATATCTGATAAAGGATTAATATCTAGGATATACAAAGAACTCAAAAAGTTAACTAATAAGGAATCAAACAGGCCAATCAAAAAATGGGCTAAGGAGCTAAATAGAGAGTTCTCAAAGGAAGAAATACGAATGGCATATAAGCACCTAAAAAAATGTTCTACGTCACTAGTCATCAGGGAAATGCAGATTAAAACTACATTGAGATTCCATCTCACTCCTGTCAGATTGGCCACCATCATGAAAACAAATGATCATAAATGTTGGCGGGGATGTGGAAAAAAAGGAACCCTTCTGCACTGCTGGTGGGAATGCAATCTGGTCCAGCCATTGTGGAAAACAGTGTGGAGGTTCCTAAAGCAGCTAGAGATTGATCTACCATATGACCCAGCTATAGCACTCCTAGGCATATATCCAAAGGATTCATCTCATTTCCTTAGAAGTACATGCTCAACCATGTTTATTGCTGCTCAATTTATAATAGCTGGGAAATGGAACCAGCCTAGATGTCCCTCAACAGATGAGTGGATAATGAAGATGTGGTACATTTATACAATGGAGTTCTACTCAGCGGTAAAGAAAAATGAAGTTATGAAATTTGCAGAAAAATGGATGGACCTGGAAAGTATTATACTAAGTCAGGTAACCCAGGCCCAGAAAGCCAAGCGCCACATGTTCTCCCTCATATGGGGATCCTAGCTACAGATGACTGGGCTTCTGTGTGAGAATGAAAATACTTAGTAGCAGAGGCCAGTAAGTTGAAAAGGAGACATAAAGGGTGGAGAAAGGAAGGGAGGAGGATACTTAATAGGTTGATATTGTATATATGTAATTACAATGATTGTAATGGGGAGGTAATATGATTGAGAATGGAATTTCAAACGGGAAAGTGTGGGGGTGGGGAGGGAGGGAATTACCATGGGATATATTTTATAATCATGGAAAATGTTAATAAAAATTAAAAAAAAAAAAAAAAAGAATATGAATAGAGTAATTCCATATAAGAAGATCTCTGTAAACCACATGTGTGACAAAGAACTGGCATTTATAATATACAAATAACTTACAAAATTAATAATGAGGGCTGGAGGCATGGCTTAGCAGTTAAGGCACATGCATGCAAAGCCTAAGGACCCATGTTCAATTCCCCAGGACCCACATAAACCAGATGCACATTTCTTTCTCTCTTTCTCTCTCATAAATAAGTTAAAAATAAAATAAAAGAAAGTCAAATCTTAAAAAATAATAATAATGAAAAAACCCGAACCCACCAATGGGAAAATGACCAAAAGACATATATATACATTTTTAATGAGAGGAGATTAAATGTATCCGAAAAGGTTTTCAACATCATTAGCTATTAGAGAAACGTCCATTTAAGCCACGAGGTTATTATCAATGCACATCTTTCCAAAAAAGAAAATTACAAATAAATAGTGACAATATTAACTGTTAGCAAGAACATAGACAAACAGTGTCACTCATACAATGCTAGTGAGAATGAAGAAAAGCATACAACCACCCTGGAAAACAACTTGGTGGTTCTTTCAAAAAGTAGGCATACAGCAATGCCACAATCTAATAATTATAACCCTGAACATTTATTTCAGACAATTTATACACACGCCTGCATATGACGTAGTGGGTATGGCTCAGTGGTAGAGCACTTACTTATCATGCGGAGAAAGCATGGGCTCAATCCCCAGAATGACAAAAGAAAGAAGGAGGGAAGGAATGGAGGGAGGGAGGGAGGGAGGAAGAAAGGAGAAGGGAAGGGAAGGAATGGAAAAATGAAAGAAGAAAAGTCAAGAAGGGAGGAAGGGAAGGAGTAAAGGAAGAAGGAAAGAAGGGGTAAAACAAGTAAAGGAGAAAGAGAAATTGTGTGCTTGTGTGTTTAAAATTAACTAGCTTTATTTGATCCAAGGACTAAGGATTTAGAGGATTAATGGCTAGACAATCTATGATATATTCATTGTTTCATGCTATAGTGTATTCACACTATATGATTTAATGAGAGGGAATTATTTACAGCTTTAACAACCGATAAGAATCCCCAAAGAGATTTTTTTAAAGCCAGTCTCAAAAGGTTACATACTACATGATTTAATTTATATAAGTTTAAAATGATGAAACTGTAGTAATAATGAGAGCTATTAAAATAGCATTAAATATGTGTTTGAAATTCCACTTTAAACATTCTGAATGTGTTGCTTGCAATATACAACTTATTTGAGTATGTTGGCATATGAAGTCCTTGGCATTGAGACTCATAGGTGTTCCGTATATATAATTTGTAGCTTACATGCATTTCATTGATATTCCTAGCAAATAGGTAATGATGACATGGATCTTACATATTGGGAAGTTGAAATATAGGGAGAAAACTGCAGGTGTGATTTTAAATTAGCTTGAAATCAGCACTTTTGATGAATTTTTCTGAGCAGGAGCTGGCTGAAATTTCACCATTCAAGTATGGGATACTGAGTGGGATAGACGACCAAATTTTGCTGCCCACGTAAGCAAATTTTCTCAGCTTGAAAGTAAAATCAATTGTTATTCTATTACTGTTCAGTATTAATATTCACTGATTCAAAATTATTTCAAATGACAAAATTCCAGCAAATAATTGCATCAAGTCAAACAAAGTAGAAACAAACCATAAAACTGCTTTATTATTATCTTCAATGCAGTAAACATGTATGAAATGCATCCCCAAACTAAAACTGTACTATACACTGGAGGCCAAAAAGAAAATTAAGGAAAGCTCTTTGACTTTTCTTGATTTAATAGATTTAGTTTTATAAATTGGCAAATACCCTCAGTGTTGACTTTGATAGCTTCTAGGTGGTAATCTAATATGAGATTATCAAATCAGATATTGGCTTAGAAATTTTCAAGAGAAAAATATCTGATAAAATGAATCATGAGTCAAAAGGAGCCACTTCCATTTAATGGTATGACTGAAATGTGAGACAGCAGAATACATTAACCCTATACTGAATGCTGGTCATTTCCAGCACTCTCAAATCCTCTAATAAATGATCCTCAAAAGTGCTAGAGAGGGCTGGAGAGATGGCTTAGCGGTTAAGCGCTTGCCTGTGAAGCTTAAGGACCCCGGTTCGAGGCTCGGTTCCCCAGGTCCCACGTTAGCCAGATGCACATGGGGGTGCACGCGTCTGGAGTTCATTTGCAGAGGCTGGAGGCCCTGGTGCGCCCATTCTCTCTCTCTCCCTCTATCTGTCTTTCTCTCTGTGTCTGTCACTCTCAAATAAATAAATAAAAAATTTAAAAAAAAAGTGCTAGAGAAACTGACCTTTCAGGTGTCATGAAAATTTTTGCAGGCTGAAAAAATATTACAATTAAGTGTCTAGCTTCCTAGCTGGAAGGTAGTCTTAAAGATCCTGAAAATCAAGCACAAAGTCAGCCCTCCTGATGGCTGCTGGCCATGACACCACATCTCTGCAGAGCTCCAGAAAACCCTTGGCCTCTTACTCATCACAATATAAGAGTCCTGGAGCAGGAACTGGAGCTTCAGAATAGCTAGAACTCCTCCATATGATAGAGCTGCTTGACAGAGACCCTGCTACAATTAAATTAATGGACAGATTTGTTTAGAATAAAAATAAAATAAAATGGAGTAGAGTTGCTCAGAGTTACAGCAAAGGTTTACCATGCATAAGCCCTTGGGCTCAATCTCCAGCACCAGAAGAAAAAACAAATCATTGGAAATGACAGGAGAACTTGGATGCAACTTCATGAGGTAAATGAGTTGTGAAAGCCAGGGATAGGTCCAGGCGTTGTCTTCAGAGCTACCAACTCCTTTCTAGCATGAGGGTGGTCAGGCAATGAATGATCTGGATCCCCTGTTGTGAAAGAAAAAGCGTGAAAGTTACAGTCCTTCCATGTCTTTCCCAATCAAACTCCATTTCATGTTTCTCATGAAACTCAGGGTGGAAGAGACTCCTCAATGTAATTTCTGAGCACCCACCGCAATAGGTTGCTCCTTAGTTACAGAGAAGACGAGAGGCACTCAATAGCCGCCACTGCCTCCTCAATGCCTGCAAGCATTAGATGAACTTTATTTGTTTAGTTTTTAGTTCTCTGACTTAGAGATAGGAATTATAATGAGATTTTCTGAAGCACAGGGCTGAGACCACAAATTGCTATTCTACTTCTGCTCCCTCCAACTCTCCAAAAATAATTTGTTTACTCATTGTCATTTTAGTCAACAGAGGATGTCAATTATAGGTTCATGAATATTTGGAAATGCTGGGTGTGCCTTAGTCTTTCTTTATTCTAATTTCTGGATATGCATTCCAGGGCTAGCACAAGACAGCAACTGCCAAGGTTGTTGAGGCCTATGAGAAGTCCCACAGTGAAGAAAGTGCACTTCTGCACTTAGTTGCACTTCCTGGTTCAGTTATGAAAAATGCTGTTGAATATAGATAGTTCATTAAAATATCATCTATGATCATAACTTTTAAGCCTCCATCATTGTATTGTGTCTAAATTAGCACATTTTTCACATCTGCCTTTAATAGCAAGCACAGCCAATCCAAGTGGACCTTTGCAAGAGTTATTTCATGGGTAAACATTTTCAGAAGGCTTTGATAGTTGGTTTCTAGAACACAAAAGCATGTGTTGCCTATATTATGATAAGGCTTACCAAATTAGGGATTGATTTTTCTTTTAGTAATTGACTTTTTGTGGAATGCTTACTGAAGACAAAGTGTGAAGTTGAAATTAACTGTGTTTGAGGAGCATTTTTGGTTTTGGTTTTTGTATGCCAAGGGTAGCTAAGTAGATAGACTAGACATTATTTAGTTGCTCTCAGGCTACAAGTTCTTTTGCTACATTCTTACCCTACCCATATGGCTATATGATGTATTTTGCTTTCTGTAAACATTTCCAAGTGCTGCTAACATGCAACCATGTAGAATTTTATTTCAGGTTCTACCTCTAAGTTTACTCATTTATTAAAAAGAAGAATGAGCTTGAAGGTATTTCTTTGCTCATAGCCTTTTAGAATTTTATGATATTAGTTTGTAAATGCTGACTATCAGAGAATTTTTTTAAGTAGAGTCCTAGGGAGTCTTTGATAAAATTAAGGAGATGACATTTATGCTCTCTACTTGAATTTCTCTAACATTTCTCATTCTGTTTTTAGCATGAATGTCTTCCCACAAAGTCCCCAGTTTCTATCTGAAAGGGAGGGAATAAGAACAAATCAGTTTTGCCACTTAATATTTATACAATTTTCAATCATTTATCTACTACATCTAAGATACCTCATCTATAAAATATAGACAATCATAGCATGTTATCAATGTAGTTATTGCAAAGATTAAATATAATATTGAGTATATAAAGCCATCAGTATGTGTGCATGTACATAAGGTTAACCGAGGGTTGCTCACATTTGATTTTTTTTAAGTGGCTGTCTTTAAAAAAATATTTTATTTATTTATTTATTTGAGAGTGACAGACGGACAGAGAAAGAGGCATAGAGAGAGTGAATGGGCACACCAGGGACTCCAGCCACTGCAAATGAACTCCAGATGCATGTACCATTTTGTACATCTGGCTTATGTGGGTACTGGGGAATTGAGCCTCGAACCGGGGTCCTTAGGCTTCACAGGCAAGTGTTTAATGACTAAGCTATCTCTCCAGCCCTAACATTTGATTTTAATACACAAAGACATTTAAAAAATACAAATATCTACTATCTGAATAATTGTCTACAAACAATGACATGTTACCATCCAGATTGGACACCTGATTTTTCCTTGGGGGCTTCTCTGAGAAGTTATTTTAATTACTACATTGTCCATATAGGTCATGTTTAATGATAAATTGCATACTTCATCTTGGATTATACATTAAAGACTAACTGTAGTGACCATCCCAATATTCATTTTCTGTCCAAACTCACCAACCTTGTTCTCTTTCCCCTAAACCTAGCTGTCTTCTAAAATTGCAGCTCACTAGTCTATAGTGAATATTAATGGTTTAATATAGTCATCTTTTCAAAAACATATTTATATACATACAGGAGGTTTTATTCAAATAAGTGATATTAGTGTTGGGAATTTCAGACCCATTAATGACTTGGTGAGGGGAATAAATTGGTTGCAAGTACCCTTTTTTAGTATCCTGAGTGTCCACTTGCTTTAGATACATATGGCTGACTCCATATGGTACCTTCTTTACTTTAAGATACTAAGACCTGCCACAGATAGACTGTGACTTTGAATGGCTTCCTCAGCAACACCTGTACCCCACATTGCCATTAAATATCAGTGTAAATGAAATCAATCAGGGTTGGAAATTTTTCTAGATTATACTTAAATTTATGCTATAAATCCTGGTGAAAGCTTAGACTATCAAGTAAAGGAATATCTCATTCTCAGTAAAGACCTGCCAGTATGAACCTGAGGAAAAATGAAATTGTATTTTCATTGTGAAATTCTTTATTTTTATTATTAAAACTTGGACTGCAATCCTGTTTATTCTGGAAAAAAAAACACTTTGTTTGTAAGGATCATTTGTAAAAGAACTTTTAATAAGTTTCTTATAAGGATTAGCATGAGGAGGTACATTTTGTCCCAACTGTTGGCCTGCAGATCACTGGGCTTGTCTGGGTACAGTGCATGAACACAAGAATGGACCCCAGGCTAGGTGTTTCAAGGGAAGATGGGCAAAACAGCATGGAATGTAGTGGGTGGGAGCATAGGCCTGGGTCAGGAGATCTTGATTTTAACCTGAGGTTAAACACTTAACATCTGTGGGGTTAAGAATAGTACATGCATCAGCTTGATGTGAGAACTGACAAGTTGATTTGTGTGAAACATATTAATATAGTGGCTGCCCATGCATTTGGCTAATATCAGCTGTTATTATTATGTGCACTATAACAGGATGTGCCCACTGTGCGGCTAGCATCATTAACCACTTACACTGAGTAAATCTACTGTTTTAGTCAGAATATGCTCTAACACCACAAAACATGCAAACTCAGGTCCGGATATGTGCAAATGCAAGGCATATCTTGGAGTTTCCCTTTTAGTGGGTTCCACAGAAATATCCCAGCCTTCACTGAACTTTATTTTACTTCCTCAAATCACCTCTCACTTCTCTTTTGTTGCTAATGTTGGTCCTGTTTCACTGAACTTGCTTCTAAGAGAACTTTTTAGAGTAGGGCATTGTGATTGATAGCACATTCTTTAGCCATGAGCAAACATGACTTGAGCTGTCTAGTGGGACAAACATCTCAATTCACATCCTTTCCACAGAGTGATACTCAACAAATTTGCTTTGAGATTGCTGGGTTTCATAGTGACAGTCAATTTTCAATTATCCACATAAATAAAAGGCTGTCTGAATAAATAACAGAAAATTACAGATTCTAAAACTGTGGCTAACCACACAGCAGAGTTAAGCCAAGCTCTATATATACTCAGAGGCAATGCCCACTGGGCTAAATGAATTTAGCTCCCTATAATCTTGTTTAAACTCTATTCTTTAATATGGATATTTGATATATACTCAGCTTTCTCTAAAGTCTTAAGAAATGACAGCTTCAAGTTGATTTTTCCAATGGGCATGTGGTTCCTGAACTTCTATAAAGGACAGATTATATGGCTGCCCCTGTCATCTGCCTGGGCATCTCTTGGTCAAAGAGCTGACCATGTAGTGAAGCCATGAAGCCTGTAATGAGTTTTCAATGTGGAAAATCCGGAGAATACTAACTGTGTGTACACACTTCATATGTGCTTCACGTCCCTAAAGCCAGCTTTAGGACACAACAGGGAAAGGGGCAGCCTTGAGGAAACTCATCACAAATGATACACTGAGAATTCTAGGCATGTCACCTTTATAGTTTCCTCCAGCTCTCACTATTAATTTTTATCCTGTGGGGTCATACAGGACAAATCTATTCTTCCCCTGAGTATCTGGGAAAAGCTACTCAATACTTCCTTTTATAGCCTGAAGACTAATCCTGTAGATCACCTCTGGAGAAATACTGCACCATCCCAGGTTAGGTTAGAAAATAGTTTTTATAAAAGTGTTATCACCATAAACTGTTCTTTTTCTTTATGTTAACTAGCATTTCCCCATAAGTTTGTTAGTAGTAGGTCTGATGAGACCATAAGCCAGATGTTTACAGAGATCCAATCAACTTCTTGCCTCTGAACTGAGAGAGTAGGATATTGTCGTAGAGATGCATCAAGCATACCAGCTGGAGACAGCAGAGATTGCATGACCAAACATTGCCTAGTCTTATGGCAGGCACATAGTCTGTATTCTCATGCAGCTTGTGTATGCATGGAAAGAATAATTTTCCCATGCAAATTGCTGCTAGTTGGTATGTTCTACATTTTTATTCTAACAGGAATGATTTCTAAACAGGTTTTTTTTTTTTTAATTATAAATCCATTAAAGATGTCTGAGATTTTGAAAACTTGGGGTGGAAATCTTTGAACAAGGCAAATTATGTTAGACTTGGTTATTTAATCATTTAGCTCAGCTATTTGGTCCATTCCTTACTTTTTTAAATTCTTTTTCATTGTATTTTACAATCTACCTGCCAGTTCACATTGTATCTGTGACAAGCTTTAAATTGTGTTTTAAAATGAGGCTTTAATTGGTAACCATGAGTCAATGAGAATCCAGAGTGGAATCTCATGACTGTTAAATGACTATACTACAGAGGAGCAAAACTGGGGATCTGCATTTTACTGAAAGTAGAAAAACACGATTCCTTCCTATAAAGTACATAAACTGTCTCCTGCTGTTCTTCTTCCTTTATGTGTGCTGTTCAAGTTACCTACTGCAGCATGACAAAAACCACTAGAATCTAGTGGATTGAAACAAACAAACAAAAAAAAGCTTTTATTGTGTCTCACAGTTTTTGTTTTGTTTTGTTTTGTTTTTTAAGTAGAGACTTTGTATGAACGCTTCATGTGTTGGTACCATTTCCCTCCTCCCTGCCCCCATTAAGTGGAATTTGGGGAAGGTCTTAGCTAGGAGCATCTTCTCAATGTGCTAACAGACAGGGTATTCCTGAAGGTCCAAGATGGCTCTCCTACATGTCTGGTGCCAGGATGGGATGGCTGGAAGGCTGGGTTCAGCAAGGCCCCACTACTCTTTCTTGTGTTCTCAGGACCTATGTCCCTCTTCAGCAGAATAGCTGTACTTCTAACTGGGCATCTGAAGACTTTTAGATGCAACAACAAGAAGAGATGGTTGTCCTCTCAAGGCTTGGGCCTGGGATTTGGAAAAGAAGAGTTTCAAGAAGAGATTCAAAAAGAGAATCTGAGAGAGCACGGGGTCCATCTCTCAGTGAAAGTATCAGAGATTTTGTGTCCATTATTAATCTGACACATAGGTCAGAATTCTTTAGCAAAAGTTTTGCATTGTGAAGGAAAATAATACAAGCTCTGGGAATTTAGATAGGTTTCCCATAAATCCTTTCATTCACAAAGCCGAAGCAACACTACCCAACGTAACGTCTCTACAAGGGTGCTGTATGCCAGATCTTTGTTGGTGATAGTTTTCCTTTTCTCTTGCCAGCTTATGCAAGCATTTTCAAGCATTTTCATCTCACCTTTACTACTTTGCACTTACTAGCCATGACAGAGAATGTCCAAAAAATATCCCCTAAATGAGCCCACAATAAGCAATGGGTGCAACAACCTTGGAAATAAAAGTACCACCATGATGCGTATGAGTAGGGTTGATCATCACTGTAGTGGGGTTTTTACCACCATCTGAACAAACAAGGTTCTCTATCCAGAAATAAGGACATCCCTAATGTGTAAGTATAAACATAAATATTTAAAGGAAATTTTTGATGGATAATATATCTACTTAGTCAATTTTTAGCAATGTATACTTTTTGTTTGTTGTTTGTGTGTAGTGCTGAAGATGGAACCAAAGGCCTTGCACATTCTAGACAAACCCTCTACCACTGAATTATACCCTCAACCCCAGGCTATCAGGGTCTGAATATGTTAACTGCTTCCTTCTACACTTAGAATTTGAGTGTTAACCCCATCCCATACTCCCTCTAAAAAAGTAATCATCATGCCTTGGAAATCCAGTCACTTCATAGCAATCATTCTCACTTAAGAGCTCTTAAGTAGAAACTATACCTAAAGATAAAGAATGAGTTCACTTAGACCAGACATGGTGGTGCACGCCTTTAATCCCAGCACTTGTGAGGCAGAGGCAGGAGAATCACCTTGAGTTTGAGGCCACCCTGAGACTACATAATGAATTCTAGGCTAGTGTGAGACCCTACCTTGAAGTAAAACTTTAAAAAATGAATGAGTTCATTTTATGTAAATCAATTATTTAATTTTAGATGAGCTCAGGCACAGTCAGGGTTGTATGGCCATAGACTTTCTATTTCATTTTAAAAGGAGGACAATTATGTCAACATTCTTCAGTGTATTTCTCTTTATAACTAAACTGCAAGATAATGCAGAATTTGGCAAAACTGTAGCTGTAGGTTTAATCCATTTAGTTTATTTGTAAGTAAAGCTTTGTTGGAGCACAGCCCTACTCATTTGCATATTTTCTATTACTTTTGAATTATTCTGCCAGAGACCATGTAGTCAGAAAGGCTTAAAATGCTTACTATCTGTCTCTTTATAGAATTCATTTGGAGCTGGGGTTGTCACTCAATGGCAGATGCCTTGCCTAGAATATGCAAAGCTCTGAGTTCAATCCTTAGCACTGAGTGGGATGGGGGTTAAAAATTAGTTAGTGCCTATGGTAATAAATTTGTTTTTGTTTTAAACATATGTATTTTGTTGTGGGTAATAAAAGTGAACAAATCATATATTTTTAGTCATATATAGAGAGACAAACATACTGTTAAAAAAAAAAAAAAGGTATTAAATTCTTATGGTAAAAATACCCTCCCCTGTGCTATGTTACAATTCATTTATTTTGCTGGTGACTTGGTAAGAACAGAGTTATTGCAGACAAACAATAAGTCAGACAAGGATAGTTATTGGCCATGTTGGTCAAAATTATGTCAATATAGTCCCTCTGTCCCTGCTTAAAGATTTGCTTTTTTACTCACATGCTATGAGCATAAAAAACACTGTAGGAGTGTTCTTCACAGAGATAGAAAAAATGATCTCAAATTTCATATGGAAAAACAGAAGGCCTCACATATCCAAACATATCCTCAGCAAAAGAAATACCTCTGGAGGCATCACCATACCTGATCTAAAGCTATACTACAAAGCCATAGTAATAAAAACAGCATGGTACTGGCATAAAAACAGGAGTATAGACCAATGGAATACAGTTGAGGACCCGGATTTTGGGTCAAGCAACTATAGCTACTTGATATTCAACAAAGGCCCGAACAATATAGGCTGGAAAAAAGATAGCATCTTCAACAAATGGTGCTGGACAAACTGGATAACCACATGCAGGAAACTAAAACTTGATCCACACATTTCACCATGCACTACACTCAAATCCAAATGGATCAAAGACCTCAACATAAGACCAGAAACTCAAATACTACTGGAAGAAAAATTAGGAAGTACTTTCCATGATATAGGAATGGAAAAAGACTTCCTGAACAAAGCCCCGGTGGCTCAAGTTCTTAAACAGTCACTCAGCCAATGGGATCATATGAAGCTGAAGAGTTTCTTTACAGACAAGCATATAATAAGCAAAGCCAATAGAATACCCACAGAATGGGAGAAAATATTTGCAGGTTATCCAACTGATAGAGGCCTAATCTCTAGAATCTACAAAGAACTCAAAAGTCTAAACAATAAGAAGACAAATACCCCACTTACAAAATGGGGTGCAGAGTTGAACAGGCAATTCACAGAGGAGGATATACAAATGGCAAACACACACTCAAGAAAATGTTCATCATCCCTAATCATCAGAGAAATGCAAATTAAAACAACTATGAGATTCCACCTTACCCCAATAAGGATAGTCAACATCAAAAAATCAAATGAAAATAAATGCTTGTGAGGATGTGGAAAAGCAGGAACACTCATTCACTGTTGGTGGGAATGCAGGATGGTGCAACCATTGGAAAGCAATATGGAGGCTCCTGAAAAAGCTGATTATAGAAATACCAACAGACCCAGTTATACCCTTACTGGGCATCTACCCTAAAACCTTCAAACCACAGGCCAGAGAGATTTGCTCAACCATGTTTGTAGAGGCTCAATTTGTAATAGCTAAAAGCTGGAATCAACACAAATGTCCATCATTAGAAGAATGGATAACAAAGATGTGGTATATCTACACAATGGAATTCTATACAGCAGTAAGAAAAAACGACATAAAGAAATTTGAGGAAAAATGGTTGAACCTGGAACAGATCATTCTCAGTGAACTTACCCAATCACAGAAAAAAAAATCGACACATAGTCTCACTCATCTATAACACCTAACCTGAATCTACCCAAGATACCTTACATATCCAGCAAGCACCTCATGGACTAGACAACAGGATGGATGGGGAGGGCGGGGAGGAAATCGAAGGGTGGAAAACAGTAATCTGGACCCAAACGGCAAAGGTACCATAAAATTCTACCTCCTAAAAGACAGACCAAATGGCTGAACCTTCACTAGACCCTTACAGGAAACACCTGAACCACAAGACACTGGAGAGGGTAGGATCAAGACTAACATAAATCTTCTACATCTTCCCTCCCTCCCTCTCCCCCTCTCCCCTCTCTCTCTCCTCTCTAAGTCTTGTATATTAGTTATGTTTTTCCTCAATTTCTTAGTGGGCACTGACCTGTAACCCTCACTTCCAGCTTGGGGCTACCATCCACAATGAGCTTTTGATCAGAGAAACCTACAAGGTTTCCCAAAACAATGACAGACTTCTGTCAGAGTAGTTGATGACCCACCAAAGGCCAGTGGTAAGACCCTATTGCTGAAGACTCCGTATGCAGCTGACATGTAAAATGGAATGGCATGGCTGGAAGCCAGGAGAGAGTCAGTCCCCAGACAGTCAGCATGTGTAGTGCCAGAAGGTGCTACATGGGCGACTGGGGGAAATGATCAATATCTGTCCAAGCAACTCATTGTCTAACCTAATTAGCAACAAATAACCTCATGTTATGCCCACACAAGTGCAATAGTGGCACACAGCCATGGTGGAGAACCAACTGCTCTTGATTTGGCTAACTGATCCCCTCAGTGGTAGGAGACCCATAGCTGGAGCTGGGAAACAAGTCAGAACCATACCCAAACATAAGCCCACTCTCCAATATCAAGCTACCATCAATCATGGGCTACAAGAGGGCCTACACCTATCAAACTCTCTATTAAAAAAGTAATTGTTATCTCAATTTTCCGGGTGCCAACTTACTCTCCGTTGGAGAATCTGCTTTTCTTTTTCAGATAGATGTAGATCCTAAGGAGAGAGCCACCCCATTACACCTCAGAAGGGCCCTGGCTAAAACAAAGAAAAAATTGGCAAAACAAGCAAGGGTGATGTTTTCCTGATGAACCAGATACCAGCACAAAGGGGAAGGAGACCAACACAGAGAAAAATCAACTCCTACCAAATCAGAGAGCCAGAGCCTCAGAGGCCCCCAGAACCTCATCACTGAAGCAGACCAAAAATGAAGCCAACATGGCTCAGGGATATTTTGCGGAAGAGGGGGCAGAAAGAATGTCAGAGTCACATGTTGGGTCATGCTATGCAGAGACATTTATCATACCAATAACTGTGGGCTAACTCCACAATACATGACCCATTTACATCAACAAGGAGGGTCCAATGGGAGGGGGTAGATCATGGATGAGCCTAAACAATGGTACCAAACTGCCTGTATTTGCTGAAAAGCAAACTAATAAATTAAATTTAGAAAAAAAAAAAAAACACTGTAGGAAAATCTCAGGCTTATTTAGTGAGAAATGTGCACACTTGTCTGCCTTCTGCCTTTATTAGACTATGCTGAACTCACATATGAAAATGGGTGATTGATCATATATACCCACCATTAGTTAGTGTAGCAGTGAGCTAGCCTTCTTCTCCTTTTCCTTCTCCTTCTCCTTCTCCTCCTCCTTCTTTTTCTTCTTCTTTTTTAGTTTAACTAGGTAGAGTCTCACTCTAGTCCAGCCTGACCTGGAATTTACTCTGTAGTCTCTGGGTGGCCTAGAACTCACAGCAGTCCTCCTACTTCTGCCTCCCAAGTGTGGGGATTAAAGGAATGCAGCACCACACCCAGTTTAGCCTTCATAGTACTACTTGTGAGGGGATAATTTATTTCAAAGTTGCTAAAAGTTTAGATTTTCAAGACAAGTAAATATCTTAGAATTTCAATTCACATATTTCCTTTATTAAATAATCTAAAGCAGATGTATAAATTTATTTACAAAGACATTTGTTGAAGTGTTATTTCTAACAAAACATTGATAAAATGTGTATGTCAATTATAAGATATCAAATGTAATAGAATAAAGGAAAACAAATCACATTTAAAGTTAAGGGAAAAATAAATGATACATACAATTTTAGCCTAATTTATTTAAAAATATCTATAATTTATGTATATAAATGTCCAAAACTAATACAATGAAATAAATCAATGATGTTTATACTTTCATAGTGGGATTAGGAGTAGTTTATTGTGTTCTTTGGGTTTTACTTGTATATTTTTCATATTTTCCAAATTTTTCATACCCAGCATGTAATACTTCTGGGAGTGAAATAAAATAACAAAACGCATTGTTTGGTTTTATTGATCAGTCTTCAGCTAACCAACTCTTTATTTTACTTGTATGATGTGAAACAAAAATCAAGAGGGTTTTATTGATTTTCATGGGATTTATTTTGTTGACTGAATTCATAGGAGTGAATGGGTTTTTATGATCATGTAAGCATAATCACAAGTTTTAATTTTACTGCATCTCCTAAGAATTAATATAGACTTTAAGATGGAGGCCAGTCTATACATTTTCTCTAAATGTATTATGAATTTATTTAGCTAACATGAAAAATGTTTTTCTGGAACTAAACAGTCATCCATGTCATTTCATTTCCCCTTAAGAATATATAATTTAGTACTCACATTATTCGCACTATGACGCTAACATATTTATGGAAAGCACAAATTTCAAGAGCAGCCTTTCAGAGGCACCACATGTTTTTCTTGAGTGTTGTCCTTGTGAAAGATGCTACCACATCAAGTGTGTGCTTAACTTCAGGACAGCACCAAACTTCCCTCACCAGAGCAATCTGTTTCAGGAGAGTTTGGTCTCACAAATTCTGATGCTCTCTGGCCTTATAGCTAACAGTGCTAGAGGAGAAATGACAGTATTTGGGACCAAAAATACCTGCTGAGCCTCTATGACTAGGACCAAGATCAATTTATATCTTGAAGTCCACTGAGAAACCCAAGGATATATACAACTTTTGGCTAGTGATATCTCAGAAAAATCAGGGTCCATTAGCTGCTTCCGAATCTCTAAGCCCTCCCTTCAACCACTACCGATCACATTGCCTAGAATGTATGCAAATATTTTCTATAATCTAGCTATAGACTTAATTTTCTTCTAATGAAAGGTTCACAGAAATTGTGTGCAGCCAGAACATAAACAGAACAATCATCTAGAAACTAAAAAAGAAAGAATATTTTAAACAACAGGTGGTAAAGTAGATTGCATTATAGGAAGTATTAATATTCATTAGAGGAAAGGAATAATCTTAGCCAGAAACGTTACAGGAACCTTGTGTATTGATGCAAAATTGTCTGTATTCACAGTTCTGCTAGAAGCCCAAACAAAGTTGTTAGGCTTTACAGTAAAATGTGTCAACAGTTATGAAAAGTAGAAGCCCTTCTTTTGTCATTTGCATTAAGAAGAATAAATCACTAACTGTAATAGGTGTTGATCTGCACTGGAAAATATTTGGAAGGAATTGATGAACTGAATTTCTGAAAACCTTGCATATTTTAAGTACTGATTTTCAAAGCTTTCCCCAAATTCTAATTGACATTGACAGATTCACTTACATTTTAAGACATTTTCACTTTCATTGACATTACTTGCAATATGAGTCTTAGAAAAGAAAGAAAATACTAATATAACTACTAATGGTGACAAAGAAAATATTTGCATTTTATTGCAAACCAATATGGTTGGTTATAGCTCAGGGTTTTTACCATTACCTACACATTGCATAAATCCTTATCAATAACTCATTTCATTTCCAATACATGGAAATAGAATGAAATAGAATGAAAAAATTATTTGATGAAGATCCATATCTTGTTTATTACATGCTCATATTCTGTTTATACATTTGAGTTTTCCAGTTAATCGTGGTTAGCTCAGGAGATATGATCTTTTGAGTACCAAACTGATCACTTCAGGTATTTGGATTAGGAGCTGAGGTGATGGCACAGTGTGTAAAGTGTTCATCATAGTCACATGATCATGAGGATCTAAGTTCAGATCCCCAGCACCTACATAAACACCAGGTATGGTAATAAGCATCCCAGCACTGAGGAAGCAGACTCAGGAGGATCCTAGAAATTTGCTGGCTAGCTAGGCTTATCAAGTCAGCTCAAGGTCAGTGAGAGATCTTGTCTCAAAAAAATGAGGTGGAGAGTGATTGAAGAAAATAGCCAATCTGGTCTCCATACACATGTGCATGCATACCTGTATAAGACATTTGACCATACACATATGAACATGTATATATGCACTACACACATACACATGCAAAAAATTATTGGATTAATTCCTTAAATATAATATATTTGAGATGCCATCCACTAGGCTTTCCAGGCTCTGTAGTGATTCTGATACACTCTCTGGGTGGAATGTCAACTTGGGTTCATTGGTATGATTTGATGTTGACATTTGTCTCATGGTATCTGACTCCTTATTAATGAACCCTTCATTTGTTGGCCAACCATAGACTATTTCAAGGTGACCACGCAAAATGGGTTTTCTAAATGCCGAAACATTCATTTTCTCCAGACAATTCTAAACCCTGCCTCTACCTATGTCACATTTCATGCCTCACAGATGATAGAGCTATAGAAAGCATCTGACATTTAAGAGAATTACAGATCCAAATTTTACTTACAGTTAGGTATAAAAATTTCCTATTTTAGTTCCTCCCTTTTTTTTGAGATATTACCTCCCCACACAATCTAGAATGATCTCAAAATTGCGATTCTCCTGCCTCTACTTCTCAAGTGCTGGAATTAGCTGAAGTTTACTGTGCCGCTGCTTGTTCATTTGACTTTGGAAGTGTTTCATAATGGTGAGAGATTCTAAATCACTTTGTAAGGATGTATATTAGGTACTTGCGGCATTCAGAAGAATTGCTTTGGGTCACTGCTGCCCCAGGTCTCAAGGTGGGCCAAGGAATTTCTAATCATAAATGTCTTTGAGATGTCATTTGTACTTCTTAGAAAGTAAATACCTTTCAATCCTGTGCAGATTTAAGTTTAGAAAAATTTGAAACAATACAAAACATAACATGAGGATTTTTATATTAAGAAGGAATCTGTATGTATTTCGCACTTTAAATAACCAGGTCCCAAATTCACATACTTATCTGTTAACAATATCTTATTATTAACAGTTGTACATGGGAGTTGTCCTCATTAACTAAATAGTTCAAATATACTATGCAGAACCCATTCTTTCCTTCTACCAGTTAAAATTACTTTACCTGAACTATATTTATTTGTTATGGATACCACAAATATTTATTGAGCCTTTGAAAGGTAGCTATTGTACTTTGAGAGAAATAAAAAGACTAATAAACCAGGAAAGATTGTTAATCCTATGACATTTATTTATAGGGGAATTAGATCACAGACACATGACAGCATTTCAGACAATGGTGAGTGCTCCAAAGAAAAGAAAGTTGTGAATGCTTATAATGCCAGCACTAGAATGGCAAAGGAAGAAGGCTTACTACAAGTTTGACATCAGTCTGACAACCCACATAGTGAGTTCTAGGCCAGCCAAAGCTACAACATAAGATCCTGTCCAAGCTGTATAGTCCTACTGATTTAGGATTCCACACTAGAATCCCAGATGCCAGTTGGTTTAATGACAATATGAACATAACAACTCAGTTGCTTTCTATATTTTATAATTGAAAATTAATCTTCCCTCCTTTCTAAGTCTTAGGAATGGGAATAGATTCTTATATTATACTCTTATGGAAAGTCTATGAGTTAAATGATCACACCAGTTTGTATATTTTAGTGCTACTTGAATGTAAAGATCTAGAGCCAGCATTAGGCAGTGGCCAAGATTCAAGAAAGCTGGAGAATTCATGAGGAGAGAACAATCTGACTTTAGTGAGTTCACAGCACTTAATCTTTTCAACTTTTATCTAGATGAATGGTAAGAAACTCTTACTAGTCATTTACTCCAAGGGATTCAACAACATTGTCTCATGTAAAAAGGAATCCAGGGATAAGGCTCTATCTAACGTTAGCTGACTCAGCGACTCAAAGTTCCACATTATTTGTAGCCTTCTACTTGGCTGTCTGGAGAATGATTTTAAACTTTTTTCTTGTTGGAAGATGGCTTCCAGTGTTTAATGACCTGTAAATGTCAAAAAGAAGTTTGATTTGGCCTATTGGGATTCTGTGGATACCCCAAACCAATAACAGTTAAAACATGCAGATTGCCCTAAACTTCAGACTTATCATCATCTAGAGGTGGGGATGGATAGAGTGAGGTTTCTTTAAAATATGAAGCTGTGTGTTCTAGAGCTGGTTTGTGAGGAAAGTGGACATTCATGTTTAGTAGGCAACCAGCATCATTCTCTAGCTCAAGAAACTAAAATGATTTGCAAACAGGATCACAAGACAGACACTTCTTTGTTTTGTTTTGTTTTGTTTTGTTTTTTTTCAAGGTAGATACTCTCTCTAGCTCAGGCTGACCTGGAATTCACTATGTAGTCTCAGGGTGGCCGTGGCCTTGAATAGAGATCCTTCTACCTCTGCCTCCTGAGTGCGGGGATTAAAGACATGTGCCACCATGCCTGGCTTAAGACAGACACTTTTGAAACAATCAGAAGAGCAAAAATATTCAAAAGTAGAAAGAAAGCGACCATAAACAATAAGTCCAAGGCCTCTGATATCAATTCTAGTTGAGAACAGAGCTGGTTATGCAAAGCTTCCAATGGCTAATCAAGCCACACACCACTCATATCACTAGCTTTGCAATTCCCATGAGATCTCTCCTGTGCCAAAACAAAACTTTTTATTCCAGTCTTGATAAGCCCCCACACTAAAAAATAAATTTTTCTCTATTATCTATTCTGTCCTTCTCTTTCCATTCTTTAATTATGAAGTGATCTTGCCATATGCCTTTACTTCTTCTGGAAATTCTCATGTAAAGTTTTTTTTTAAATATTTTATTTGCTTAAGAGAGAGAGAGAGTGTAAGAGAGAGAGAGAGAGAGAGAGAGAGAGAGAGAGAGAGAGAGAGAGAGAGAATATGGGCACTCCAGGTCCTCCAGCCACTGCAGATGAACTCCAGACGCCTGCACCACCTTGTGCATCTGGCTTATGTGGGTCCTGGGGAATCAAACCTAGGCCCTTTAGCTTTGCAGGCATGTGCCTGACCAGCTAAGCCATCTCTCCAGTCCAATGAAGTTTTTTTGTTTTGCTTTTGAAAGTAGGGTCTCACTCTAGCACAGGCTGATCTGGAATTCACTATGTAGTTCCAGGCTGGCATCAAACACACAGTGATCTTCCTATCTCTGCCTCCAAAGTACTGGAATTAAAGGTGTGTACCACCATGCCTGGCTTGTGTAAAAAGTTTTGAAAATTTGAAAATGTTTATCCCTCTTTCAGTATATTCTACCCACATCCTACCCTACTCTGCTTGACCTTTGACTTAGGCATCTGTGCATTTCTATCAGCCTAAGCCAGCCTAAACCCTGACTCCCTATCAATCATGGAAGTCACATAACAAAGAAAAACAGGGTGGACATTGTGAACCCTGAGTTTTTGCAGAGGACATCACATTTAAACGACTGGGGCACAGTGTGCAAAAAATCAGCAGCAAGTGTTGTAGGACTCCATTTAATGCAGCTAGGTCACCAGGTAAGCAAAGGAGATGGGACTGCACAAAGCAGAGCCTATGGCTAACATGGGGCTTTTCTGGTTTGTTTGCTTGTTTATTTGGTGTTAGAGATCAAACAAACTCAGAGCTTTGTGTAAGCTAAGTACAAATTTAACCACTGAGTGGCATTCATGGATTTCTGATGTTTTAATAATCTATGTTACTGCTGTTAGTCTGATTGAATTAAAACTGTACTGATGTTTTCTTTAAAGCTCCCCAAATAATTACACTTTGCAGCTGAGTTGAGAGAACCATTGCTTGGAAACAAAACAAAAAACAAAAACATTGAAGTGGTCCAAGCAGAATGATGACTGTCAGATTTGGAAATGGTAACTCAAAGAGGAACTTCTTAGAATGAGAAAAGGATTTGGGGAAGTGATATGAGCTCAGAGGTCACTGTCTGGAACTCAAGGAAGAGGGAAAGGGTATCAATGTTAGGAACAGAATAATGTCAAATTGCTCAGGTCAGGGGCAAGGGAGATTTCTCAGTGGGTAAAGGCTCTTACTTGCAAAGCCTGTCTGCCTGGGGTTCATTTCTACATTACCCATGTAAAGCCAGATACACAAAGTGGCACATGAATCTGGAGTTTGTTTGCAGTGGCAAGAGTCCTGGCATGTTCACATATTCATTCTCTCTCTCTCTTTCTTCCTATCCTTCTTTTTCTGTTCATGAGGGTAAATCACCTGACCAAATAAATAGAAATATGTTTAAATATTTGATTTATTTATTTGAGAGACAGACATATAGAGAGAAAGAATAGGGATGCCAGGGCCTTTAGCCACTGCAAACAAACTCTAGACACATATGCCACCTTGTGCATCTGGCTTTACATGGGTACAGAGGGAACTGAACCTGGGTACTTTGGCTTTGCAGGCAAGAGCATTAACCACTATACAATCTCTCCAGCCCAAATTAAAAATATTTATTTATTTGAGAGAGAGAACGAGACAGAGGAAAAGAGAGAGAATGGGTGCGCCAGGGCCTCCAACCACTGCAAACAAACTCCAGACGTACGTGCCACCTAGTGCATCTGGCTTACATGTGTCCTGGAGAATAAAACTGAGGTCCTTTGGCTTTGTAGGCAAGTGCCTTAACAACTAAGCCATCTCTCCAGCCCAAAACTAATTTTAAAAAGTTGCTCAGATCAAAGGATTGAGAGTCATGTGGTAAAGGAGTGAATAGAAAGATAAGAAGGAAGAATAAAGAGATGATTATTGGAGAGAATATTTTTTTTAAAACTAACCTCAAGGTGACTTTGAATTCAAGATCTTCTTGCCTCTGCCCTCTGAATGCTGAAATTATAGGTATTTGCCACCATATGCAGCAAGGCTTTTAATATTTAGTGTGAAAGTGACTTAACTTGAGATATTTATCTTTTAAGAAGAATGAATTTGTTTTACCAGTAGCCTGAATGAAAGAGATATATGTGTTATATATCAGAGTATGGCCAATACAAATAGACTTTTTTCATGAACATGTGTGTGAAAGAGTCTACATATGCTGTAAGTGTTCATGCGTGTGTGTGGATGCGCATGAAGACAACCTCAGGTATTGTTCCTCAGTAACACTAGCCAACTTTCTTCCTTCCTTCCTCCCTCCCTCTCTCTCCTTGCCTTTCTTCCTTCCTTCCTTCCTTCCTTCCTTCCTTCCTTCCTTCCTTCCTTCCTTCCTTCCTTCCTTCCTTCCTTTTCTGAGATATGGTTTCTCATTGGACTGGCGTGCATCAAGTAGGCTAGACTGTCTGATAGCAAATCCAAACCAGCACTGGGATTATAAGGTTAGCAAAACCATGCCTGACATTTTTACATATGTTCTGGGTGTCAAACATAGGTCTTCATGCTTTGGAAGTATTGCAGCTACTTTCTCATTGTTGGATAAAGCATCTGACCAAAAGTAGCTGATGAGAGGAAAGTTTTTTACTTTGGCTTACAGTCACAAGGGGAAGCTCCTTGATGATAGGGGGAAGCATGGCACGAGCAGAGGCTAAACATCACCCCTTCCACAGCAGGTGGAAAACAGCAGCAGGACAGTGAGCTGGATTCTAGCCAGGGGGAGCTGGCCCCTAAGCCCACCCCCAACAACACACCTCCTCCAGCAAGGCTCCAGCTCCTAAATTACCATCAACTGGGGACAAGTATTTAGGACACATAAGTTTTGGGGGTCAACTGATTCAGCCTACCTCAGGAGATAAGCACTTTGAGTGAACTGTCTCCCCTGTGGTGGTCTGAACGTAAAATACTGCCCATAGACTCACATGTTTGAATATTTATTCCCAATTGGTGATGCTGTTTGGGAAAGTTAGGGAACCTATAGGAGGTGGAACCTTGTCAGAGGAAGAGTCCAAGTAGATGTGGGTCTTAAGGTATTGCAACGCCAGTCTGATTGCTTTTTCTACTTTTTCCCTGCTGATGTGAAGATGTGATGAAGCTGTCTATTCTTGCCAGGCCTCCCCTTCCATGATGAAACTTTTTCTTGAAACTATAAGAAGTAAACTCTTGGGTTGGGGAAGTGGCTTAGTGGTTAAGTACTCACCTGTGAAGTCTAAGGACCTTGGTTGAAGGCTCAATTCCCCAGGACCCATGTAAGCCAGATGCACAATTTGGCACATGCATCTGGAGTTCATTTGCAGTGGCTGGAGGCCCTGATGCACCCATTCTCTCTCTCCCTCTCTCTCTCTCTCTCTCCCTCTTTCTCTGTCTGTCTCTCTCAAATAAATAAATAAAGATAAACAAGAGAAGTAAATTCTTTCCTCCCATAACCTGCTTCTGGTTGGACATTTTGTCCCAGCAATGAGAAAGTAGCTGATATACTCCCTAGACCATGATAAACTTATGGAATGATCACTGGTGTAGTATATATGTGTGTGTGTCCTCAAAATTCATGTGCTTTAAGTGATTAAAATATAGATCATATAACAAATCAAGGACAGCTGGGCACAAAGGCACACACCTGTAATCATAGTGTTTAGGTAACAGAGGCAGGAGGTTCACAAATTCATATTCATTTGGGGGTGAGTTTGAGCCAGCCTGAGCTACATAAGACCCTGTCTAAAAATAATGATTACATATTAATCAACCAAGGAGAACAGAAATACTGATATTAGGTGAAAATTATAGGTTTTGTGACTTCATTCATCTATATCTAGATATACTTGCCTGCATCTGATTGTGTAGCATAGATTCACTATTATATAAAAAAAATCAAACTGTAAAGAAGCATAAAAAATTTCAAAAAAAGAGGTCTAAAGATGTAGCTCAGGATAGAGCTCTTGCCCAGTGTGAACAAGGCTTTCAGTTTAATCACCAATACCACAAAATAAATAATAAATAAAATGGAATATTGTTGTTATTCACATTTGAGAACATTCAGTGAATGATACTTTCGCTATTCATTCACATTCAGAATCAATGAGAAACAGACTCAGCCCAACTAGATCAAAATATTAGTCTGGTTCCTCTGTTAACTGCTGTCGAATGTGGCCTGGGTGGGAGCCACAGCAGATAGTCCTTATCTACGTCAGTCACTGGTAAGGCTAAATAGCTATAGTCTCCCTCCTATGAGGGCCTGACAGGGGGGGCGAAGAGCAGAAACAGAGTTTCTGCTGGAGTGTCATTCAGAGGGAGAAATAATAAGATAGAGTCATACCTGTTCACGTCTACAAAATTGCCAATTTGATATGCTATTCCTAAACTAAAGAGTGATGTTCCTCCAGCTCCTGCCCTTACCAGAAAACACCCTTACCAGAAAAGGAGAGTTGGAGAGCATAAGCCCGCTCCCCACCATTATTTCCCAGAGAGCCTCCATGGACGGGCAGAAAGATAAGAGTGAAGAGGTTAGCAGTGTGTGGGAAAATTATTCCAAAGGAAACAAAAGCCATAGGAATAATTGTTTCTACCATCCCCCCCCCATGGGAAAGATTGCTAACAGGTTGAAATTGTTTAGAATTTGTCTTTCTAGGCCTTTTTTTTCTTTAACAAAGCTTATAAATTTCTTACATTTCCACACAAAAATTAGAATAATGTGTAAATCCTCTGTAATGCTATGGATCAGATACAGGTCTTCATATGCAATTGCCCCTCCTTCAGCTACACTCCCAGCAACTATGTAAACTATTCCACAGCCTTGTTTTTCTTAACAATATAGGGTATACCTATATTTTTTTTTTTTGCCTAAAGTGGTACATATAGATCCAAATTTATTTCTTTATTTCTTCTTTCCATTTAAAAAATATTTTATTTCTATTTATTTATTTGACAGAGAGAAATAAGGAGAATGGGTGTGCCCGAGCCTCCAGCTGCTGCAGACAAACTCGAGATGCATGTGCCACCTTGTGCATCTAGCTTACATGGGCCCTGAGGAATCGAACCTGGGTCCTTTGGTTTTGCAGGCAAGTGCCTTAACCACTAAACCTAAAACATCCCTCCATCTGTCTTTTTTTTTTTTTTTTTTAACAGTACTAGAATATAAGCTGGGAACATGGGGTTTTGCACACACTAGCATTCTACCACTGACCTACATCCCAAGTCCAACTTACTCTTTTAAATACTGTTAACATTTCAATGAGTCAACAGTTTCTCTGTTAATTGACACATAAGTTCTTAATAAAACTTTACTGTTAAAACAATGTTGCAGCTGTATTGTTTCAAGCTTAATGACCTGCATGTTCCTGAGCATATAAACACAGAGTAAGTGATGACCTATATGGTAGGCATCAGTAGGGGGATGAAAGAGTGGAGGAACATTTAGACGAGAAACCCGTATGGCTTACACTGACTGCAAACCTCTGTCAAGCAAAAGGATTGCATACCAGCAGTTATAAGAGTTTTTGTCCAGCCCTAATAAGCAGAGCGGCCTCACTCACATCTGCTCAAGTTGCTAGTACCTTCTCTCCTTCACATCTGTGTTGCCTTACTCACTGACTCAGCAGGATATTTCCTGAGCAAAGTTCCCAAGAAACCGAGGGAAGAAATTACTCATGACCTCTGAACTTGAGATTTCAAATGTTTTGCCATTTTCTAATGAATTTTTCATAGTGCTGTTTGCACACTGGGCCATTAAGATAAGGAAAGGGCCAGACAACTTTTCAAGGCAATTGCTAGCATTGCCTTTTGTTTCAACAGGGTGAAAACATAACAACTGTTCACAGTGACTTCAGAATGAGTCCACAAGTAAGGCCTTTGGAAAAGTTAGCCTTTTGGAGCCGGGTGTGGTGGCACAGGCCTTTGCACTCGGGAGGCAGAGGTGGGAGGATCAGATCGCTGTGAGTTCAAGGCCACCCTGAGACTACATAGTGAATTCCAGGTCAGCCTGAGCTAGAGTGAGACTCTACCTTGGAAAACCAAAAAAAAAAAAAAAAAAAAAACCAACTTGGGAATTGTGTTTTGGTAGCTATAAAACGGTGGAGGCTATTGATTCTGAAGTTAAGTGACCAGTTAGCTATGAAAGAAAATATGAAAATATGTAATAATTATTTTTAAACTTTTAGTTAAGAAATAACTTATGTTTATGGAAAAGTCACATGAATAGAAAACTCATATATTCTTTGTCAAGATTTTCTCTACATACTTCAATTATAAATATTTTAAGAAAATAGGAGCAATTTGGATACTTTTTAACTATAAGTTTTATGAAATCTAAATTTACTTCACATAAAATCTTTCTGATAAAAGACTTTAATAGGGCTGAAGAGATCTCTTAGCAGTTAAGGCGCTTGCCTGCAAAGCTAAAGGACCTCAGTTCAATTCCCCAGGACCCACAGAAGCAGATGCACAAGGTAGCACGTACATCTGGAGTTTGTTTGTAGTGGCTGGAAGCCCTGGCATACCCATTCTCTCTCTCTCTGCCTCTTTGCCTTCTTCAAATAAATAAATAAAAATAAAATGTTTAAAGCTGAATATCCATGGGTTGGAAAGATAGCTCAGTCAGTAAAGGGCTTGTTTTATAAGCACAAGGTCTTAAGTTTTATAACCAGTAACCATGCAGAATGCTAGCATAATGGTCTACATCTGTAATGCCAGCACCAGGTAGATAGAGACAGGAGGATCTCTGGTGCTCTCTGTGTAGCCCAATTGGTAAGCTCCATCCCAGTGAGAGTCCTCAAAAAGAGGTGGGCAGTGTTCCTGAGGATGACATCCAAGGTATACTCTTGCCTCCACACACTCCACATACATAAACATACACCTATACACATACATGCATCTCCACACATATAAACAAGCACAGGGCTGAAGAGGTAGCTTAGTGGTTAAGGTGTTTGCCTGCAAAGCCTAAGGACCCAGTTTCAACTCCCCAGAACCCATGTAAGCCAGATGCACATGGTGATGCATGCATCTGGAGTTCTCTCTCTCATGATAAATAAATACAAATTTAAAAAAATATTTTTAAAATAAAAAACATACATTCACACATGTAATACCATGCACACACACACATACACACACACACACTCTCAAAAGAGCTTAAGATCCCAATTTAAAATGCTGTAAATATAAAAAGTGCTAAAGTTTGAAAACTTTTTATGAAAAGAAACATAAAATGTTTTATTAATGATTTCATGTTTGAAATTAGCTACTAGGCAGTTTAAAATGACATGTAAGTCCACATTGCATTTCTATTGGTTAATACTATCCTAGATAATCAATTATAAAACTTAGCCAAAAAGGGAATAATTCAGTATGATAGCAGGATAGAAAAGCTACCTGCAACATACAAAGATCAGTCTTTTTACAAACATAAGTAAAAATATATGTCGTATTCAATCCAAAAGCTGGGTATAGCAGTAATTTCAGATTAGGGAGACCAAAGCAGGTGGTTGAGGGCTCAAGAACAGACTCTGGATTTGAATATTCTTGAGAGACAAGACAAAGGCTAAAGAGAGGAAATTTGTACCTTCTTTCCATCTTCAAATCATTAAAATGTACTATCAGTTTCCTACCTAATTCAGCATTTGAATATAGTCCCCATCAAAGCACCAAAATATTTTTTCTGGAACTAGAAAAAGTTGATATGAAACAAAAGTTCATAGGGTGAAATAAATATATCAGAACAGCTTGGGAAACATTGTAATAAGCTACAAGAAGGATCTAGCTATACCAATTTTTAAAATATGCTACAGGGCCTCTATGATTAAAAGTTTATGGGCTAGAGAAATGGCTTAGCAGTTAAGCACTTGCCTGCAAAGCCTAAGGACCCCGGTTCGAGGCTCAATTCCCCAGGACCCACATTAACCAGATGCACAAGGGAGCGCACGTGTCTGGAGTTCGTTTGTGGTGGCTGGAGTCCCTGGTGCACCCATTCTCTCTCTCCCTCTCTCTCTTTTTATGTCTCTTTCTCTCTCTGTCACTCTCAAATAAATAAATAAAAATAAAAATTAAATTTAAAAAAGTTTATGATGCTGTACATGCTTAATCAAACAGAAATAGACCCAACTACTATGGAAAACTTATATGAAATATAAAACAGAAATAAACGTAACTACACATAGTTGTCTCATATATGATGATGGGATATCAAAACCCTTGGGCAAAGATGGAAATTTTAATAAATAATGTTGAGACAACTCGGTAGCCATTTTGAAAATGATGAAACTAGGTATATTCTTCATGTTTATATGAAGAAACTCCAGGTACCGAGGACATAGTATAGTAATAGAACAAGTCTGGATTCAATCTTGTACAGCTAGGGAAAAGAGAGAGGGAGAGACTAAGAGAAAATGAGAGAGAGAGAGAGATTACAGTAAATCAGAAATCAAAATGTTAAAAAAATGAGACAATATAAGTACTAGAAAAAAACACAGTGGGGTTCAATTTTAGCTTCAGTATAGGAAAAAGTTTCTTGTATTATTCAAAATCCAGATGAAAATGTATAAGCTACCAGCCTCATCCTATAGCCTTGTTCTTCTATCTGAATGACATTGCCTATCTACCTGGTCCAGAATGGCTCAGCCTTATACCCACATTCCAGCCTGCAAGAAGGGTGAAAGGGACAGGTAGATGTTATTGCACATCTCACACAATGTAGCTCACCTCTCATTATCTAGTGTATAGTCATACAGATATAGTCAATCGAAGTATAGTAGCTGGGCCTACAGGGGTGTCCCCATGTTCCTTGCCAATTTCTTTGTTTCTTCTTCTTGCCATGATGGAAAGAAGATGAGAGCATTCTTCTTTGGAGTCTGTTCTTCTAAGGTCACTAACCCCGTGCATGATAGCCACTCCCCTGTGCTCTACTGGCCTTCCAAAGGTCTACTTCCTCCTACCATAAGATCAGGGATTAGATTTCAACATCTGATTAACTTGGGGGAGTCATAAATATTACACCCATAACACTAATATCTCTTCTTAGTTAAAATATTGACAATAGGGATGGGGAGATGTTTTAGTGGTTAAGATGCTTGCCTTCAAAGCCAAAGAACCCAGGTTCAATTCCACAGGACCCATGTAAACCAGATGCACAAGGTGAAATATGTATCTGGAATTCATTTGCAGTGGCTGAAGGCCCTGGAGTGTCCATTATCTCTCTCATTCACTCTCTCTTTCTAATAAATAAAAAAATTAAAATATTTACAATAGCTGTGTCTACACCTATAGGGCTCCTCTTGGGACATTTGCTAGTAGTGGAGGGAAATTCATAGTAGGTATAGATGCCAATATAAAAATTTGTATATTGAAAATATTTATTAAAGGCAGAGTGAGAGATGGTTTGTATTCTGAGGTTTTAACTGATGTCATTTGTGGGTAATGAATAATAGGAGATGGAAACTGGTAGCTGAGGGTAACAGAGGACTTGCTCCCCCCCACACACACATACAAGTGAACAGTATTTTCTTTTTTTTCTGAAGTAGGGTTTCACTCTAGCCCAGGCTGACCTGGAATTTACTATGTAATCTCAGGGTGGCCTCGAACTCATGGCGATCCTCCTACCTCTGCCCCCTTCCCCCTCTCCCAGCGCTGGGATTAAAGGCATGCACCACCATGCCCGGTGGAACAGTATTTTCTTAGCTAGAAGCAGGAAATGTCCTTAAGCCTATAAGGGGGAATCTGATTTTTACTTATGTCTTTTTCCGTAAAGGAGTCTCCCTTTCCTAGAAACTTAAAGATTACTCTCTTTTCAAGAAGATTCCTCCCTATGCTATAAATCCAACTCAAAGAGCCTGGTCACCTAGCATGGGAACTAGATGGACCAGCTCAGCCCCTATCCAGTAAATTTCCATAAAGACCCCAATCAGAGTTACCATTTCAGGGGAACCCCCCTCCTGCTTTACAGCAAGAGCTCTACCTTCTTTCTTCTCTTAAACCCCACAATCTCTATAATCAAATATTTCTAAGCTTCATAATAAAATACTTCTAAACTTGCCCCTTTATGGTCTGTGGATTTCATTCTTCGAAATTCATAAGAGAAGAACCTGGAGGTCACTGACCCAGTGGAAGTTTTATATGACTGTGACCACCTGGCACCCTAATTCCTGGATTAAGACCCAGTCAAGCACCAAGTATGGCACCATTGATTTCAAAAATACCCAACAGTCCCATATCATAGGAATGAAAAGTAGTGAGTTGGTCAAGGGCGGGGGGAAGAAAAATTGATTCAGTTGATTTAAGATAGTAAAGAGATTATTTTTCCTTTTGGTCTTCTTCTGCCTGAGTATGCTCTTTCTCACTCAGCATTTTGTTTATTCAGTAAAATGTAAGTATGTAGAACAGGCTTTGTAGGACATACTGGTTTAATGGACTCCATCATTTCAATCTCTTACTTCTTATTGTTTCATTCTTAAGCATGTCTTATATGCTTGCATTCTTTAGTAATAGGAATAGTAAAATTTAAAGGTAGTGTCTCATTAAATTTTATTTTCCATAGTTTCAAATCCAATTCTTGGTTTTTAATAGATTCCAATATGTATTTGTTACTTTGACTGACTTTTTAAATCTCAAAATATTTAATTTTAATTCTTTCATGTAACACCTACTAACATTAAACAGGCTGAATCATGCAGCTCAAAATCTCTGGGTGCTACTGGCAACTGGGACTTTATGGGAGTCCTTGAATAGGACAGAACCTGCTGGGCAAGTGCATGGCCTCCCGGACTACCCCAAAAGCAGCATTCGGCCTCTGCAAGAGCACGGAAATACAGGCACCGACTTGTAGGCTGGGAAGGAAGGAAAGGAAAAACGCCATGGTACATATTCAGTGTGCTCATGCCCAAGGATTCAACTCTGAATCTTTGCTCATCTCCTTCTCACTTTCATCATTAAAAGGGATCGCAAGTCTTCTGACCACTTTAGGAGCAAAAGGATCAAGGGAATATCTAGGGAACTTGTCTGCCTGGCTTCCTCTCATTGTCTACTTAACACATAACTGCTCATTGTTGCTGTTTACAGAGAAGTTGTATTCTCTCTCTGTGTTTAGGTTTTATTTATTTTTCAAGTAATTTTTAGTGAGGATTCTGCTAGCATCTCACACTATGCTTTTTGGAAGAGTTTTATTTCATTAGAATGTAGTGAGAGGAACATTTAATAGAATAAAAACTGAAAATGATTAAGTGGTTTGCTACTTCAGTAAGAGAATGAGAATGGGAGAGATTACAAACAACCCGACGCTATCCCTGGTTCCCTTAATACACCCTGGGGCCCTGCTGTTCAGTGTGATTGATGTAGGAAGACCAGCATCCACAACCCCAGGAGCTGGGTGTGTTCAGAACTCAACCTATGCACCATAAAAGCCTAAGGAAGCAAAGTCCACTCTTGAACAAGAGCCCCAGGGAACTGATCTGAAAAACTCTGAGAAGCTCTGATGCTATCTGAGTATCTCCAGTTGTAAAAGATTTCAAAGAAGAGTTTTGCACTTTGAAAGCCCTCAACTGATCACCCTCCCCCGCCCTCTCTCTTTCAGCCCATTTCTCAACCATTTTTGTGAAATATAAAGGATTAATTTAGGCTAAGCTTAGAAATTATGTAAGATCAATGTTCAAATGTCTAGGAACCTTTTAGCCAGGAAGGAAAAGTTATATTGTGACATTTCACCTTAGCAAGAAAAATTATTTATTCCATCTTATAGGTAAGGAAAGTGGGCTACAGAAGTAATGTCTACTTTGTGAAGACCACTCCATTTGCCTTTGAGCAATTTTCATTTACAGGTTCTGAAAGCACCAAGGGGGAAGGGAAGGAAAGAGAAAGGCAGAGAGGCTAGCATGGGTGCCACTCAGGAAATGACCAGAGTGGAATCTGGGCTGGGCCAGAAATAAGAGGAAGATAAAAGGATTCACACCCCCAGGCACAGGGCTGTGCAAACAGATGATTCTGTCACCTTTGGCTCTCTTGCCTCTGCCATCTCACTCTGATCAACTTCCTACACCCAGAACAGTAGGAAGGAAACTCAAAAGTGGACCATGATAATGTCAATGCTGCAACACGAAGGGATGCTGGGCACTGCTCCAAACATGGTTACAAGTCACAATTTTATGACAGATCATATACAGCACAATCTTATGCAATCAAATTTTGCCTCCCCCAGCCATTTGGGTGGGGGAGGGTAATAAGGGAAGAAGGTAGGACAAGAATGGAGCAAATAGGAGCTAAAAGTTATAAATGCTAACTCCAGATTTCAAAAGAAAGAAAAAAATCATAATATTATAGATTGAGCACTGTGATATCTACTGGCTTCAAAATTTAATTTATAAAAATATTTTTATTTATTTGAGAGAGAGAGAGAAAGAGAAAAAAAAGACGGAAAGAGAGTGAGTGGATGTGCCAGAGCCTCCTGCCACTGTAAATAAACTCCAGACACATGCCCCACTTTGTGCATCTGGCTTTATGTGGGTACTGCAGAATCGAACCCAGGCCATCAGCCTTTTAGGTTTTACAAACAAGAGCCTTTAGCCACTGCCAGCTCTCCAGCCTCCCCACCCCACCGCCATTTAATTTAAAAAATAAAAGCTAAATCCACAGAAAAAAATGTAATAATACATACTACATGAAAACCTGTGTACCAGGTTGGGTGTGGAGGCACACACCTATAATTGCAGCACTTGGGAGGCTGAGGCAAAAAGAGTGCCATGAGTCTGAGGTCAGTTGGGGCTTCAGAGTCAGATCATCTCTTATAAAACTAGAACCAAACTAAAACCAAAATGAGAACCATGTGCACCACCTCCTAGACGTAACAATTGTTATGATTTTGCCCTTCTATCCCTTCCATTGTTTATTAACTAGTTCCATACTGTTTTTTTCCCTAGATATAAGCATGCCCTCCTAATATTAGTCATTCTTTATATGATTGCAATACTATGATCACATCCTAGAAATAAAATTGATATGTCATCTAAGATAGAGATCAAATGCAAATGTCCTTAACAGTTCTCTATATGTTATTCCCCACATATTATTTTTAAAGCTTTTTTTTTTTCTTGCTCTAGGGACCAAACAAGTTTCATGTATTATATTTGGTTTTAAATTCTCTTAAATTTATTTTAGCCAGGTGTGGGGATGCACACCTTTAATTCCAGCATTCAGGAGGCAGTGATAGGAGAATAGCCATTTGTTCGAGGTCATCTGGAGACTACATAGTGAATTCCAGGTCAGCCTGCACTACAATGGGACTTTCCCTTGAAAAACCAAAAATGAATAAATAAATAAATAAAATTATTTTTATCTATACTAAAACATTCTCCTGCTTCTTCCCATTCTCCCATTTCTCATGACATTTTAAGAATGTAGGGCAACTATCTTGTAGAACATATCAAATATGGATTTTATGATCTTTTTCTTCATAATTTATTTCAGACTCAAATTTATTTAAAATTGATGGGCTGGAAAGATGGCTTAGCGATTAAGGCACTTGTCTGCAAAGCCAAAGGACCCAGGTTCAATTCCCCAGGACCCATGTAAGCTAGCTGCACAAGGTGGCCCACACATCTGGAATTCATCTGTGGTGGCTGGAGGCCCTGACATAGCCATTCTCTCTCTTTCTTTCTACCTGCTTCTTTCCCTCTATTTCGCTAATAAATTAAAAAAATATATTTAAAAGAAATAAAAACAAGTAAATAAAATTGAAGGCAATATACCTGGGCTTTGGCAGGAGTTCCTTTCAAAAAATAAACTCTTTGGAGTGGGATCTTTTCTTATAAGCCACACATAAAACTAAGTGAAATTATCCAGGACCAAAAGGAAAAGATTACCACTTTTCAGAGGTCATATTTAGTCCACCTAATTTTTCAAGTGATATTTGCTTAAATTCAGGTATGCTCATCTATTCATATATTTTTGGTCTAATGCATAGCTTTGGATATGAAGGCAGACTTGAGTGGATATGATAAAGAATGTGTAGCCTGTAAAGCCTGACATATTTATGCTCATAACTAGGAGAAGACAAAATACATCTTTAAAGATAGAAAAGGCTTTCTATGTGATGCTAGAATTAAGCAATACCTCACTATATAAAACAAAGGAGGGTTCCAGTGAAACAAGCCATACCTCCGTGTGTAACACACAGAAGTGTTCTAGGGAAACAAGCAATACCTCAGTGCATAGAACAAGTCTTCTAGTGAAGTAAGGAATACCTCACTGTAGGAAACAGAGCAATTGTTCCAGTGAAACAAGCAGAGAAGTTCTATATTCCAATAAGGTAGTGAAGAAGAAACAGGAGAAAAATAGCTATTTCTAGACAGTAAGCTTAGGGACAAAGGCCCAAGGAGAATAAGGAGATGCCACCCTGCCTCTCCTGGCAGGCCTTGAACGTAAATCTAATGCTGTCTCATCCAAGATGGCAGCAGGCAACTCTTCCCGGCAGCAACTTCCGGCTTCTTCCTCAGCCCAGCACACCTGGGTGGGCCGGTCCCTCCTGAGTCAGCCCCTTGAATGCATGAACCAATCAGGTCTTTCCCTTCACACCTGAGTCTGATGGCATGGCTCATCCTAATTGGATGGCTGATCTGTGTAAATGGCTTGACACCTGTGTAATTCTCTCTAGGCTATTCTTCAGGAGCCTGAATTTCCTGGTCCTTGCTCTGGATAGGGGGAGATTTCTTCTTGTTTGGACAATTCCTGTTTTGTTTTGGGATGTTTTCCTTTTTTGCTACATGTGTGGTTTTTCTCTTAGTTCTGAGCCCTCTACTATGCAATCTCTTAGCTTTTTTCTGGCCCCTCTATTGAAAGTAAAGGTTTGCACGTGTGTATGTTTGTGTGTGTCCTTTCCTGAGGCTTCTTTCCTGGAGATTTTTCTATCTCTCCATTTTCCCCTGTGTCTTTCTAGCTGGGCAAAAAGGATCTCCTGCATAACCCACCCTGGGCCCAACAATTTTGTATCAGTATGAGGGAATGGATGGAATTGGTGGAGTCAACCTTCCTTTCCTCATTTATCCCCATAAGTAGCTCCAGTCTCATGCTGTCTTCATGCTGGCTTTTCTGGTCTTGCTCTGCTACGAGCTCCCCTTGTTTCTCATCAGACAGTAAAACGGCTCAGTCATGGCTTCTTGAACACTACTTAAGCCTGACTCCCTTTTGGGTCTTGAGTGAAGACCAATCTGTCCAAACCAGTGATCTCCTATAATTTTATTTAACAGGCCCTTTAAAGAGTATGTTTGTTGGGGCTGGAAAGATGGCTTAGCAGTTAAAGCCTTTGTCTGCAAAGCCGAAGGACCCTGGTTTGTTTTCCCAGGACCCATAGGAGCCAGATGCTCAAGGTGGCACATGTGTTTGCAGTGGCTGGAGGCCCTGGCATGCCCATTCTCTCTCTTTCTCCCTCTTTCTCTCTCTCTTTCTCTTGCTCTCTCAAATAAGTAAATAAATAATTTTTTTAAAAAAGAGTATGTTTGCTATTCCCCAATCTAGAGCAAGAAACAAACAATACAACTTTCTGCTTTAACTTTTCAAATACCATCAATTAGATCACATAAATAAATCTCCTTGATGGTTTTAACAGTTAAGAAGTAGGAACAACTACACTTATCAGGGCCTCTTATCTTGATTTTAAAAATTCCTTCACTTTAACAACTTTTTAATGGCCTTACCTTGAGCACACACATTTAATCAAACTCTTAGAAATAAACTTCAGAGAAAAATTCCTCATGAGATTATGCTAGGTACTGATTCCTCTGTCCTAAGATATTGGTTCCTCTACATTCTAAGGTAAAGCAACCAAACACAACCAACCAAAATAGACACAGACTCTTGGATAGCATATTTAAAATGTGCTTTATCACCTGGGAAAAGGAAGGGAACTAGGCCGCACCAATGCAGGACAGTAACAAAGGGAAACACCTAAGATAAAGCACAATGGCATACATATGTATGAAAATGCACAAGCAACCCATCAATTTATACAATAACCCAAAAAATTAATACAGGGAGCCAGGTGTGGAGGCACATACCTTTAATCCCAGCACTTGGGAGGCAGAGGTAAGAGGATCACCATGAGTTCGAGGCCACCCTAAGACTACATAGAGAATTCCAGGTCAGCTGAGCTAAAGTGAGACCCTACCTCGAACCCCCCCCAAAAAAAAATTAATACAAGGAAAATGTACATTATTGAGTTCTACCCACAAATATTTGAATGAAGAAAGCAGGTGAATGTTGGCAACTAGCCATCCTTACAAGAACTCCAGGGCAGTCTGGTGCAGATGGCTTGATACGACATTTTGTAAATCACTGATTTCGTGAGAGCAAAGGATTTACCTTCATTCCTTTCACTGGCTTATAACTTCTTCCTCTTCATCTGCCATGTGGTGTATGGTGGCACACACCTGGAATTTTAGTACTTGGCAGGCTGAGGAAGCTGGGGTGTAAGTTTGAGACCAGTCTAGGTCACATTGCAAGTTCTGGACCCACCTCAGTAACATGACAAGACCTTACGTCAAAAAAATAAATAGAGTCTGTGAAAATGGCAAATTGGTTTGGTGAAGATAATTTGACACTCTTCTTTCTGTTTTCTTCTTCACCTTCATAACCTGATCTCATAAAAATGTGAAAAACTTATTATTGTCTTTCTCATTACATTATTGCAATTTGTTGCTTGCTACCCCGTGGAGCCCAGTGAGTTCCATGAGGTCAAGAAGGTTCTTAGCACTCAAGGTACCATGCCTTACATATAATAAACTTGAGATAAATAACAAAGTATGTGTTTTAATAAATAAAATAGTTATTTAATAATCATCACCAGGGTGTAGGAGACAGACCCTGAGGATACTCAACACCTATCAAAGCAGAGATTCAGTGGCTTCTAAGAGTGCGTCACCGAAGTAGACTTAAAACTCACCCACCATGGTTCAGGGAATTTTGCAAAAGAGGGGATGGAATGATTGTAAGAGCCACAGGTTGAGACATCATGCCCAGAGGCATTCTCTCTCCAGCCCCCAAAATATCTGCCTGCTGCTTCTACAACACATAACTCACAACCTCATAGGGAACACCTGCAACCCCAGTGAAGAGTGTCCCCAACAGAATAGGTGCAGGAATGTGGGAAAAGAGGGTACCAGCACATAATGTATCCATATAAAATATGCTTTCAATAATAATAATAAACATCTTAACAGTTTAAAAGTAAAAAATAAATAAGAGTTATTTGAAATTATTAATATGATTGTCATTGCATAATGCATGTTCTAACTTGATTAGACAAGATCTCTCTTTTACATTTGTAAAATGTATTTATTTCTGAAGAGTATTTGGTGTTAAAAGATGCTGCTCAGAGAGTGAAAAGTCACAGACTATAAGAATTTATTTTCAGTGACATACATATGTGTGTGTAATGTGTGGGTGTGTGAAAGAATCCATAACAAACCTATGTTCAAAGTGCTTATAGATTAACAAGAAGACAAATCACTTTACTAAAGCAAAAGATTTAAACAGGATCTTCACTGAATAGCCTCAGTCCTCAGGGAAATCCATATTAAAAAAAGAGATACCATCACACATCCACTAGAAATGAGAGTTGACAATGGTGAGGAGCCACTGATATGTTTGCATATTTGAGGGGAGCATTAAATGGCAGAATAATTTTAGAAAAAGGGAAATATCTATGAATTCTAAATACACATCTATATTCTAACTCAGCAATCCCATATATAGGTAAACATTTGAGATATGTTAGGGAATTTATTCTTTAAAGACATGAAAGGCCAACTTTGTAGCACAGGCCTGCAATCTGAACACCTGGTTGGAGGCGGGGAGGCTGAGGCAAGATAATTGAGAGTTTGAGACTAGCTTGGACTCCATTGCAAGAAACTGTCTCAAAATAAATAAAAAATTTAAAAGACATAAAAGACTACTCACAACAGCACTATATATAATAACCCAAACTAGAAGCAAATCCAAAAGTCCATCAGTAGGAGAATAAATAATATTGGAATCTTCATAAACTGGACCACTATCCCACAATAAGAATAAATTACTCATATGCATAGCATGGAGGAATCTCACAGACATAATAACATTGACCAAAAGGAGCCAGAAATGAGCACATATTTTTTATGACTTTATTAATATGAGTTTCAAGACAAGTTAAATTAATTTATGATAATAAAAGTGAGGATAAGGGTTACCTTTTGAGGAGGGTTATCTAGGAAGGGGCTGAAAGGTATCTTTTGAGATTCTGGGAATACACTTTGGTCTTGGTGATGGTTTTCAACATATATATATATACATACATACATATATATATATATATATATATATATATATAGAGAGAGAGAGAGAGAGAGAGAGAGAGAGTCATTAAGCTACATGTTTAAGACTGATGCTGTACATACTTTATGATATATATGTTACTTCAATTAAAAAGTTGAAAAAAAGAATCTACATGTCTAAAGGGCATGGGCTCCCTGGGCTATGGATGGTAAGATTTCAGGACCTTATTAATTACTGATCCCTTCCATTCCTTTCCAGATTGTGCCTATTCATCTGTAATTGGAATCACCATGGCATATGTAGATGCAGAGCAGTTCTTGGGAGACAGTGGTATGTAATAGTTAGCAAGACACATCTATGTCTCAATTTATACCCTACTAAAAAATACCTTGCTGTTAGCTGTATTTTCCCAACACAAGGGACAGCTTTTAACTTGATGGTCAACTTGTTTTTGCTTTTGGGGTAGGATCTCGCTCTAGCCCAGGCTGATCTAGAATTCACTATGCCGTCTCAGGCTGGCCTGGAACTCACAGTGATCCTCCTGAGTGCTGGGATTAAAGGTATGTGTCATTATGCTCAGCCAGCTTCTCTTAAACATTGTTTTCCTCTACAACTTGATTTATTAAAAATTAAAGATATCATGGTTTGTGGGTATAGTTCAGCATGATAGCACTTGCTAGTATGAGTATGCACAAAGTCCTGAGGTCAATTCCCAGCATTTCAAACAAACAAGAATCAAGTGCAAAAAGACCATAAAATTATGAGCATTGTCTACTATTTACTAACATTTTCAAAAAAAAATCACGTAGAACAGCAACATATTTCACCATTTGTACAGACTTTATGAAATGTAAAAGTGCCCCTCGCTTTACCTCACTCTTCAGAGACAAACACGAGCGCAAGATTAACCTGTGCTCAAGCTGAAAGGATAGAAACCTCCTGTTCTGTGTACATCTTGTCCTCAGAAGATGATTAATAGCTGGTGATCAGTGCAATGAGCCAACTAATGATAGTTCTCTGATGGAGAAGATGCTTTGGAATGCTCTCTTCGTGACCGAGTCACAAGTTGCTCCTTTGTCCTTTGCCTAACCCAGCCCCGTCAGCATCCCTCCTGCCAGCACCAAGAAGTTTGGTAAAATAAGTACTAGGAGGTGCCCAACCACAGGCTCACAGCGGAGGCTTTGTTTCCTTTCAAATAAACATAATCTGAACAATGAGACACTGTCTGAGGGGACAAGGGGGGGGGGTGTATGAGTGGTGGTTAGTCAACTTCTCTTTTCTGACTAGTTATTAGATTGGAAATCACTCATTTCTCCCTTACTGCTTTCTCCTTCTCTTCTCAAGCAACTCCCCAGTGACTTTTGATACTCCCTCTAGCATGACTTTGCACATGGCAAGGAGTCTTTTTTCTGCAAGGCCTTTCTCTTTGCAGCTGGGAAGTTTTCTGGAACCAAGGGGCCCTTTGACACAGAATCAGGGGTCTAGTTTGTCTCTTTAAGAATTAACAGAATTTGTCTTTCTAGTGTTCATAAATAGTTTACAATGTTTCTAGGCTGCTTGATTGGATTTTGAGTATATTTAGAGTCTCACATATGGTCTTCTACTCTTCCCATGCTGTCCTAGGCTTGCCTGACTCTGGACTTCTTCCTGCCTGTCTCATGTTCTTCCTTCATCACTTCCAGAAGTGTTTTTAAACAGATTAGCCCCATCACAAAGAATTTGTATGCGTGCTTACCACACACTTTTAATAGTATACATCTGCCTTGAACATTTAGAAATAATTTTAGTATAAGCCAGAGGTTTTTCAAAATTTTTAATTTAATTTTAATAGATACAATATTGGATTTTGGTCCCATGTACATTACCTTCTCTATCCCAGCTCAATCCCACAGCACCTCTCATTTCTTACCAGTGGTCTACACCATGGAAGATAATGATTCTCTACCCCCCAATAATCATTAAATGCCATTAGCTCTTTGGGGAGGAGAGTGACCTTTCAACCTCCCTCCCCTTGTATATCAGAACGTGACTGACCCTATAAAATGCGTGTACCCGTAGTGCAATGGCCTTGCTGTGTCTGGGCAACCGAGTTCCTCAGTGCTCCTCCCCATCTTCTAGCTCTTACATTCTTTCTGTCCCATCTTCCAAGAGGTTCTCTGAACCTTGGAGATTATGTCCTCTGTAGGGCTCAGCACTCATCAATCATTGATTTTCATCACTTTACCAGTAATGATTCCCTGCATTAACTTCCTCCCCCTGTCAAAGGGAAAAAAAGGAAAAAGAAAAGAAAAGGAGAAGGAAAAAGGGCCTTTTAATTGGGGCTGAGAGCAGAGCTGATCTGTGGGTATAAAGATAAATATTTAGCAGACAGTTTGACAACACATCTGTTAAGCAATACAATAATAGTAGATTCTTCCCTAGGGCCTATAGTCTCCCCAGCCATGGGCTAAAATTTGTGTTTTATATGAGGGGAAATAAGGGGCTCTAAAGAAGGTACCTTTCCAACCTCCTTTACCCTGAAAATGCTATATATACTTACGTAAATACCAATTCAATATATCCTTCCCTTAACTTGTAGACATTTTGGTGGTTATGTGGTGGCTAAAGTAGGAAATCTACTTTATGCTGAGCAGCATATGTTGAAAATTGGAGTGGAAATGATTCTTTAAAAAAATCCATTCATTTTTAGTGTGACTCACATTTTGAATGAGGCCCAGGCCACCTGTTGTTTATTTCATTCCATTTGGAACTCTACCTTCATTTCTGGGTTTCCTCCAGAGGACTCAGAATGGTGATTTGCAAATCCAACTGTGGAGTGGATCCTGAAATTTTGATTAAATTCTATACAGAGGCTTAATTTCCAAGTTTCTGACCAAGGCCCTTGGGACCATCTGCTGTCTGTAACGTATGTCAGTGCTTAGCATAACACCTGAGCAGTAATTACTGTTAAATGCATCGATGAATGGAAAGGAAAGGGATATGTTTATTGTCTAACTATTCACAAGCTCTTCAGGATAATTTGAGTCTGTCACATACATCATTTAGAATCTGTCAATGTCAACTTTTGATGCACTTTGATTTTTATAAGGTGAAGTAGTTTTGATTAGAACAGCAAACACAACCTATTATCTGCACAGATTCAATCTCTTACAAAATGGTGTGTTACACTAATTAAGAACAAAGCACCTAATTACATGAGATTGAACTTCAGAATCACCTCTTTGTTTTTGCTTCATCTTAAAATGCTGAACAAGGAATCAGAAAGACTAGGTCAGGCACGAGAAGCTATTTGAGGCTTAATTAATGGATTGGGTCTACAAGCGGCTTCAGGTGCTTTGCAGGCTAAGCCAGAAGGGCGGTAGCAGTGCAGTAGTTAAGAAGCTGAGTTGTCCGCTTTGCAGGCTCTGAGCCTGCATTTTGTCCCTCTGCCAAGGGAGGAGTATGAAGCACGACTGCACAGGCTTTCTCCTAGCTCCCTGACTTCTGATGCCAGCTTCAGGCTTAGCCTCCCTGCATACTTCATGATTCATCGAGACTCATCACCCGAAACTTGTGAGAAATGCAAGTTTTCAAGCTCCATCTCAAATCAGAATCAGAATCAGAATCTGCATTTTAATTAGACTGCATTTTGGCATACCGAGACGAGCACTATTCCGAGGCTCTCTAATCCAGCACTGAGCAGAGTGGCTATCAAATCTGTAAGCCCGAAGAAGTATTGGTTAGTGTATGAAAATAACAAAGCCTCGGTTCCAGACACGGATTTCCATTTGGTGAGTCAAGATGGGACCTAGGAATCTGCTTTTCCTTGTGTGTGGACCACTGGCCCGGGGCTGAGCCCAGGCTCAATCCTGACTTTCTACATTGCTTTTTGTCTATAGTTCATTGTGTGTTCATGTTTTCAAAAGCACAGGTGCTGAGGAAGGAAGAGTGCAAAAGGACACATGAGGCATGAAAGTGGAAAAGAGGCTTGGCACAGCCGGTCGTGGTGGTGCACGCCTTTAATCCCAGCACTCAGGAGGCAGAGATAGGAGGAGCTTCATGAGTTCGAGGCCACCTTGAGACTAGTGAATTCCAGGTCAGCCTGGATTAGAGTGAGACCCTACCTCAAAACACCAAAAAAAAAAAAAAAAGAAAGAAAGGAGACTTGGAATATTGGGGATGGGACAAGGTCAGGTAAGGTATGAGGGTGAAGTGGGGAGGAGAATCAACAGAAACAAATTTTGCTTGAAAATTCCATAATGAAACCTAATACTATTCATGCTAATTTAAAAAAGATTAGGACTGGGGAGGTACCTCAGTGGATTAACATGCTGAAACCCCAGCATCCACATAATAGCATCTATTATATCAGTCCTGGGTAAGACAGGAGGATTCCTAAGCCTACTGAGTAGCTAATCTAACAAATTGGGGAGATCCAGGTTCAGAGATAGACTGTTGTAGTTAACTTCTTGTTGCTGGACAAAACACCTGACCAAAAGCAGCTGATAGGAGGAAAGTGTTTATTTTGTCTTACAGTCTCTAGAGAAAGCTTCATTATGGCAGGGAAAGCTCCACCCCAGCAGGAAATAGACACCACAATCTTGCCACAGCAGGTAGAAAATAGCAGCAAGAGAGTGAACTATGCTCTGGCAAGAGAGAGCTGCCTTGAACTCTCCTAAACAGTATCCAACAAATACCTCCTCCAGCAAATCTCTACCCCAAATTGCCACCAGCTGGGGACTAAGCATTCAAAACATATGAGTTTATGGGGACACCTGATTCAAACTACCACAGAGACTTTGTCTCAAAAAAAAAAAAAAAAAAGGAAAGAAAGAAAGAAAAGGTGGCAAATGATTGAGGAAGACATTTGACAGCATTAATTACTGCTGGCTGCTAAACATGTACATACATACATCAACACACACACATGCCCACATGAAAATGGAAAAGAGACTGGGGTGTTTGGAAAGGTACAAGGTAGAGGTATATGAACACACACACACATATATGTGTTATATATATATATTATAAAACACATGTTATATATATTATATGTAAGCATAGATACACAAGCAAAAAACCTAATTGTGAAAATAAAGTATAAAACTGTTTCAGAGTTGATTTCAGAATTTATACGCCAAAATTCTTAGCATAGTGATAGGGTTTAAGGAAGGAAGCTTACAATAGCTTGGCTTAATATTTGTGTAAAACAGAGGACATATCGCTTACCATATCAAGAAACTGAAGATGAAGTTAATGGAGATTATGGAGAAATGTCACTGCTATTTACTTGAATCTCACTATTCTCTCTGAGTCCAGAGACCTTCTTATGAAACCCAGATTTGCAACTCAAGTCCTTTCATCAAAAGCACCAGAGCTAGTCTCTGCCAAGTTCAACACAGGAATTTACTAGAAGGATATCAGATGACTCATAGAATCAATAAGAAATTTATAGATCAAGACTAATAAAAAGGTTGAAAGCAGAGCAGAAGTAGATGTCTCTGTAGCAGAAACTTCCCAGTCGTTTTCTCTGGGAGCCACCCCTGGATGAATAAGCTCCAATCATTTTCAAAATTTAAGCTACTGTTCAGAAGAGTCAGATCCCACAGTAAGCATCTGGACTTCCTTGGCTAGAAGAAAGATGGAGTTCACTGAGGCTAAATTGGTGTTCTGTGGGGGGGGGGGCAGGATGGCTGGCTGAGGGCAGAGAAGGGAAGCACAAGGGAGTGGGGTAGGATGGGCTTTGACATTACAGGTCAAGTTAAGTAAAGGTTTGGGTTTCCTTCTCATTTGAGATGAGAAGCTTCCAGAGGAGCGAGGTTTTGTGTAGAATGACTAACACTGTCATTGCAAGCGTTCTGGCTCCAGTGTGGGAAGAATGTGGCAGGCCAGGGTAGAAGCAGCAAGGCCAGTTAGGAAGCTGCTGCAATAGTGTATCAGGGACAGTGATGGCCTCTCCTAGCAGAGTGGATGAGGAAGGAGAGGCAGTGATGTGGCAGGGAATAGTCCAGGGTTTAGGGCCTAAGAAAAAAGAAGGGAAGAACATTTTCTGACAGAGAGATGCTTCCATTTTGGAGATGGAAATCGAAATGTTAGCATTGATGTGCTTGATTTGAGAGTCTTACCATGTATTCAATTGGTTGTAAAAAAGGCATTTGAATATACAAGTAAAAACTGCAGGAGACATATAAACAACATATGAATGTGGAAATTATTAGCTCTATTACAGAAGCTGGAACAAATTTCTCGAATTGAAAAAATACAATGGCTCTATACAATACAAATTTATTTCTCGCTATTCAATAGTCTGAGAAAGTTCCAAGTCATTGGCATACTTTGTTTTCTATGGATAGTTAAAGACAAAAACCTGATTGAAGTAGCTCAACAAAGTACCAGAAAGGCAGGGGGTGGGGTGGGAAACAGAATTGAAGACAATGCATGAACAATTCTTACAGAGGTCTTATTATAGAGAGGAGCCAAGAAAAAGGGTAGCTCCTAAGGGAGATGTAGCTTTGAGACATTTTTGTTATTTATTTATTTATTTATTCATTTGCTGTGCTGGGGCTCAAACCCAAGGCCACACACATGCTAAGTAAGTGCTCTGCTGCTGAGCTACTCCTCATACTGCTGTGATTTACTTTTCAAAAAAAATTTTTTAAATTTATTTTTGAGAGAGAAAGAGAGGCAGATATATATACATACATATATACATACAAACATATACATATATATACATATATCTATACATATATACATGTGTATATATATATATAAAATGGAAGAATTCTTTGTTATGTGTGATGCCTTGAGTTTTATCACTAAAAACCTCCCCCTCCCAAAAAAGCCATGTGAAGTGAAGATACTCAAAAGTGAACACTGCAAGCCTTATGTTTGGCCAGCCAGGCCAAATGAGCCAACAGGTGCAATAGTGGCAAGTCTGTCATGGGGAAAAACAACTGCCCTCTAATTGGACTGGAGGCCCACTCCATGGGAGGGAATACATCCTGATACTGAAAACTTAAAACAGGAGTAGTCATGAGCCCTAGGGGTGTAACGTCTGCTGTTGTCTGGCTAAATGTATATACTATGCTTATTAAACTGCCCAGTAATCACTTCTGTTAATGTTCACACCCTTATATTAATGCTACTCTCACTTTTGGTAGAGAATCTTCTCTTTTCAGATGGCAGTGACCTTGGGACGACTCAGAAGGTATCATGGTGACAGAAAGAAATGACTGCAGTGTTCAGTACTGCAGGATCTCTATCACACCTTCCAAGGCTCAGGGTCTAATGTGGAAGAGGTGGCAGAAAGAATGTAAGAGCCAAAGGAAGGGCAGGACTCCATACAACATGCCCCTTCCAGACACAAAATGGCCTGGATATCCATGACCTCACAGTGCCTGACACTACCTGCATAAGACCATCATAAGAGGAGGAAAAGATCATGACATCAAAAGTAAAAGAGAGATTGATTGAGATGGGGAGGGGATATGATGGAGAATGGAGTTTCAAAGGGGAAAGTGGGGGGAGGGAGGGTATTACCATGGGATATTTTTTATAATCAAGGAAGTTGTTAATAAAAAATAAAAATAAAAAAGGTAAAAAAAAAGCCTTGTCATGTGTATCTAGCTGTGTAAATGTTCCATGTCATAGACAGCTCCTCAGTGCTTGGATGAATGTCCAAGAAGACATAGTGTATAGGAAGAATAGGATTTATTTCAGGCTTACAAATTCAGGGGAAGTTCCATCAATGCCAGAAGAAACTGGCTCCCTTTCACAGATGTAAGAAGAGGGAAACACCACCACCAGCCAGCAAACACCCAAGAAGTAGCAAAGCTCAAACTGCTCCCTTATATCTTTAGGTTGGAATTCAAGTCTGCCACCAGAGACAACATACTCTGAAGTTATATACTCAATTTTAATAAAACACCTGAGTCTATTGGGGACATACATTCAAACTACCACACATGTTCTTCAGGAATAGACTATCTGTAGGCAATACTCAAGAAAAATGGTAAAAAATAAAAACATTTCCTGACATTTAATTTAGTCTCCAGCACTTATATATATCTAAAACTTCTTTTAATTTTCACACCAACCTATTGGGTAGGTACTCCTATTATGTCCATTTTACAGAGGAGGAAACAAATTTATAGTAATTGATCAATTTGCTCTAGGTCACAAGATCACACAGGAAATGATAGTGGAATGCCTCAAAGTTTGGTTGAGTCCATAGTACAAGCTCACAGTACTATATTGGATTAACTCCTAGAAATTGCTCTAATACATGGGAATAACTTTTATTTTAAAATATTTTATATTTATTTATTTGTTTGGCAGAGAAAGGGAAAGAATATGAATGGGTTTGCCATGGCCTTTAGCCACTGCAAACAAACGCCAGATGCATGCGCCCCTTGTGCATCTGGCCTACGTGGGTCCCTGGGGAATCAAACCTGGGCCTTTGGCTTTGCAGGGAAATGCCTTAACCTTTAAGCCATCCCTCTAGTCTGGGAATAAATGTTAAATAACACAAACAAGTGATGTACAGATTTAGGAGGAAGACAGAGAAATTTTGTTTGAGACAGTCAAAGAAATCTTCATAAGGAATGTCATGAAATGGAACCTGAAGAGGGTTAGGATTTCATTAGGTAGAAGTTAGAGAAGAACATGCCAGGTATAAGGACCCTTAAATTCCTCTGTTATCTACTTGTCTTCTGAGATTCCAGATTGCACAATTGGCTTGTATTTCTTTCCTGTGCCTTTGAATTACTTTATTTCTCACTGCTATAATGAAATGTCTGAAGCTGGGTAATTGGTAAAGAAAGAGGTTATTTAGCTTGGTGATAGAAACTGAGAGATCTGGCAGCCCCATGGGGCAGGTCTCTGAAGCATGCCTAACGGCGGATGACATCCAAGCAGGACATGGGAAATGGTGAGAGAAGAAGCCAGCGAGATTGGGGAGGGGCTAGGCTTGTTCTTCTGCAGCAGACCTTCTCATGGTAACTAAATGCAGTTCCCTAAGAACTACTTAAGTCAGGGATGCCTTTAGTGTCCTAAACTCTAGTACTAGGCTATACTTACTAAATATTCCACCACCCCTAAGATTGTCCACCATAATGAAAGCAACCAAACGTCCCCCCTGAGAACCTTGGGAGCACAGACAAATCATAGCCAAACCATAACAGGCCTCCAAGAAAGATGGTTGGAGTCTCAAGAAGATAAAATCACGGAATGGAATGGTGACTGACTTTCCTGGGTGCTGACCTTGTCTGTAGAGTTCTAAAATGGACAGCAGACTTTCTAGGTCTTCAGGGAAATGAACAGATGTGCAAACAAAGTATGATACACGCATAGAAAAATATATAAACACTTAAGTGTTTTGTTAAGTGAACATATGCGTAAGGCCAGCATCCACAGCATCCAGTAGCCCTTTCATGCTGCTTTCTGTTTTGTTTATGTGATGCTGGGGACTGAGCCCAGAGACTTGTGCATGTTAAGCCAGGTCTTCTACCTCTGGGCTACGTTCCTAGTTGTGTTCTATTGAGCTACCTTCTAAGCAGTTCCCCCTGCCCTTGCCAAGTTAGTGACTATCCTGACTTCCAAAATGAAAGATTAGTTTTTCTTCTTTTTGAACTTCATGAAAGTAGACTCCTACATTTTGGTCCATTTTGCATCTGGCCTCGTTCATGCAATGCATTTGTGACATGCCTCTATATTGTTAGATTAGCTGTAGGTCTTTCATTCTCCCTGCTGTATTTACTTTAGTGCCTAAAATACCATCTTTTTATTAAGTCGTTTCACTGTGTGTATGTTTTGGTTTGGTTTTGGGGGCACTGAGAATCAAATCCTGACCCCACATATATTAGAATAAGCATTTTCTCAGGTGGCAGAGGTGGCTCAACATTTAAGGATCTTGCCTGCAAAGCCTAACACCCCGTGTTTAATTCTCTAGTACCCATGTAAAGCCAGATACACAAGGTGGCGCATGCATCTGGAGTTCGTTTGCAGTGGCTGGAGTCCGTAGTGTGCCCATTCCCCCTTTTTTCTCTCTCTGTTCTCTCTAAATCTCTCTGCTTGCAAATTAATAAATGAAAATATTAGAATAAGCACTTTTCTACCATGCTGCACCTATGGGCCCATTTTAGTGTAGATGTGTCCTGGATAATTTCCAGTTTGGGAAAATTGTGATGGTGATACATAAACTTTTAAAAAATGTATTTATTTGCAAGCAGAGTGAGAGACAGATAGTGAGAATGAGCTCACAAGGGCCTAGTGCTACTGCAAATAAATACCAGACACATGCACCACTCTGTGCATCTGTCTTTATGTGAGTACTGAGGAATCAAACTCAGACCATCAGGCTTTGCAAGCAAGTACCTTTAACTGCCAAGCAATTGCTCCAGCCCCAATTGTTTTTGATGTAGATCTCACTTATGTAGCCCATGATCAGGGAAGCCATGATCATCTACTGACAGAATCTCAAGTGCTCCATTACAGTTGTGTGTCTGACAACATGAGCATCGTGGATATGCCCTGGATATGTTCTCATTTCTGTTGGACATAAATCTGATGCCTTTGCAGATATGCCAGCCTTTATTATTATTGTCATTGTTGTTATTATTCTGTTTTATTTTGGGGTTTCATGCTCTGGTGTCTTGCTGGCCTTCCAGGACCATCTCACATGTACAGGTGAAGCTATGGGATCAGCACGTATGTATCAGGGCTCTTGGGTTTATTGTGGAGCTTCCTATAACATCACCAGATCCTTTGTAACTTGGTTTACAGTATTACATAAAGATAATTTAGCCAAGGTTAAATGAAATCCAGCTTTATCATCTTCTGGGGTGCACACTGTGTGGGATATTCATTTCACATGGGAGTGGAAATTATGCTGGAGTCATATCACCCCAAATCTTTCTAAGGTAGACTTTGATCTCTGTTTTAGTTTCCTAGGTGTTAGCATCCAAGGAAGGAGCTATCTCCTCCCATCCATGTATTAGCCTGGGAATAGAAGATGTTGATCCTAGGATCCTACACCTGAACCTGCCTTTACTTAGGGAGGGTTAAAAACAAATCTTTGAAGCCTCAGTTTCCAAATCCTACTTGGGCAGAGCTCAAACACTGTCATCAGGCAGTGGGATTATTTCTCCCCTTGTCACGCTAATGGGTCTTGGATCTTCCTGATATTCATCATTATGTGTAAAAACATGTTCTGTAACTAAGATTGACAGCAACAGTGATCCAAAGGAGATAAAATATACATTTAGAAGGCTTTTTGATGGGCATAATCTTTACATTTAGCTAAAGAACAGTGAAGGTGTCCCTCTAGGCTTTTGATTTGGTTCTCTTAGGCATGAATTACCTCCCACTGAGCAGGCCACATATCCAATCAAAGAACAAGCAAAAAGTTAATTACCCCCCATAACTAATGCATCTTATCTCTTCTGCTTTTTTCTTTTTTTAAGCTTTTAGTTTTTTAACATTTTATTGACAACTTCCATACATGTAGACAGTATATCATAATCATTACCTTATCCTACCACCTTCCCTTTTCCTCTCCTGAATGCCCCTCTACTGGACCCCTCCTTCTTTTCTACTAGTCTCTCTTCTAATTTAATGTCATCATTTTTTGTCTCCTAATATGAAAGTCTTATATTAGTAGCTCATCTTATTTCTTTTTATTTATTTATTTATTGTTATTTTTAAGATAGATTCTCACTATGTAGTCCTTAGTGGCTTTGAACTCTCAACCTTCCTGCTCCAGTTTCATGAGTTTTTGAATTATTTATTTCTTTCTTAATTTCTTTTTAGTGAGTTATATATTTTATATGGTTTTATATATAAATGCTTATATGTAATATTAAATTTAAACTTAATGTATAATATTAAATATATAAATATATTACACAGAACTGTAAAATATCTCACCTCCATGCTTGTTTCTCATTCAACATGTAAGTACCACCACTATCACACCTCATCTTTATTAGTTTTTTGTGTGTTTTGAGAATTACCTTATATAAGTATAAGCAAATGTTTCCTCACCTTTTTTACTGTACTATCTGCAAATATATTTATAGTCTTAAAAGCAGTTGCTAAATTGCCTGAAATGAAATGTTATATGAAGATGTTTCCAGAGGGTTAAGTTTAACTATAAAACTAACTATAAAGCCAGAGAAGCAATTAAAATGAATTATGTTTTTAGTGACACAACTAATATATTTGCTCATTTTCCAATAAAATACTGGATACAATTAAAAATTATAAATGGGCCTGGCGTGGTGGCACACACCTTTAATCCCAGCACTTGGGAGGCAGAGGTAGGAGGATTGCCACAAGATTGAGGCCACCCTGAGACTATGTCAGTCTGAGACCAGGTCAGTCTGAGCTAGAGTAAAACCTACCTCAAAAACAAACAAACAAAAATTAGAAATGGAAAGTTGAGTTACATGTTGGATCCGTTATTGATACAAATTTTGTGAGTTCTGAGAATCTGGGAAGCCCTTTTAAAGGCAATCAAAGAAATTCCAAAATAACAATTGACTATACAGAACTTTAAAAGACGCTCATGCAATAGAAGGCCCTGAAGTGTGTTAACTTTCTGATAAGTATGCACACATGTGAAGTAAACAATTAGTGGACCCCTTCACTTGGAAGAAACCATGTTTGAAAATTATCAATTGAAGCTGTTAGCTGTCAGTGAGAACAATTCCACAGTCCTTAGAACTGGCAGTTCCATGGGGGATATAATGTTGCCTGTATTGTTATATCCCCAAATGGGTTCATCCCATTTATGTAACATTTTTCATCTTAGAAACTTCAAATATTTCTTGTTAACATTAGTAATATGACCATGATATAGAGGAAACTGTAGTATTATAAAGATAATTTCATGGGAACAGTTCAAAGGGCCCTCATCAATCTCAACCATTTTGATAAGATGGGTAAAGTTCCAGTTGGTCAGTGGTTCCACTGGGCAATAACTTCCTTGTATGAAGTTCAGAAGAGATAAGCTGACATGTTGCACTTAACCATCTTCCTCTAGTCAGGAGCAGCTGGGTTGTCTGCTTGCAAATTCTGCAGCGATTCTTAGTGGTAGCTCTGTTTTAATACCTTTGAGGACAGAAGACAGCCAGCTGATAAGATGACAAACACAGTCCTCAGAAGAGCTGAAGAGGAAACATAAACAGCATAGAAAGGAATGAAGAGTCAGAGCTAAGAGGTAACACAATTTACTATCCTATCATCAGTTAAAAACAAATTGAAAATGAAGTCCAAACAAATGAGGGTGGGACAGATGGTTCAGTGGCTAAAGGTACTTGTTTGCAAATCCTGAAGACCTGGGTTCAATGCCCATGTAAAGGCAGATGCATGAAGCAGCAATGTGTCTGGAGGTTTTTTATAGTGGTACTAGGCCCTGGCATGCTCATTCTGTTTCTCTCCCCTCTCTCTTTGTAAATATATAAATAAAAAATTTAAAAATGAGTATGAAATAGACATTTGGAAGTATAAGTGCCTGCCAAATAACATGAGAGTTTAATGAAACTGACTACCTTTAACACAGAAAGGCTCATACCCGACACTTAAAATACAGGCATTATTAAGTTAAGTAAAGTTTGTATCTCATTTATACCCAGACCCCAGTATCACAAATTACAGAGGAACTTTGACTTAAAGTCATGTTGATCTTTATCCAAGTGTGCCTCATAAAATGAGTTTCATATTCATTTCCAGTGTTTAAATATCCATGGTTAAGTTCTCAGGCCTGTGGTAAGATTTGGTAAGTGTTTGACAGGAAGCATCCACTACTCTTTTTTTCTTCCTTAAGGATGACTTATCAAATTGGGAGTTCATACTAATGCCTAGACCACACGGTCATCATTTAAAACCAGAAACTAACATGCAAGCAATATCATTTTGTCTTCTTATTTTGCTATTTAAATAAATGCATCAGAATTATTATGATTGGTTTCATTAAAGTTCATCTTAGTTTACTGATGTCTCATGAAGTGGTGGAAATTGAATCTATTATTATCTTCTGATCACCCATAGAGCCTCCAGAAAATTGAGTCTGGAAGTCCCCATCTCTCTCATAAATTGAGAGTTTTTCAAATGGATGGAATGCCTCTCAAGAAAATTCTGCTTTCTGCTCAGCCACAAACTATCTTTGAGACAAAGGAACAAAAATGGTGCTGTTTGCTTAAATATAGAAAGTTAACAGTATAGCGAGAACCAATATATGTTAATGTCTAAAAGAAGTTTGGTTTCCACACCTCCCAGTCTAGCAAAGTACTGTGGTGAGAGACTCTCCTGGAACAGTGACTACCAATTAACCAGGACAACTTGTGAGTCCTGTGCCAACCTGCACAGATTAAATCATTTGGCATGGCTCTGCATTTGCTGGGCAGATTTTCCAGTGCCCATCACTATTCAGGGATGCTTCCTCATACAGAAGCAAAAGATGTATTTGGATGGGGGTGTGGGAATGGGAAGGGGAGAAGGAAAGGATAGCGAGGATGTCATCCTGGACCTGGCTCTTTCTAAGACCTTTATTGTTTTTCTTCTTGAATTTGTGTGTGTGTGTGTGTGTGTGTATGTGTGTGTGTTTACGCATGTGGGGATGGATGTGTGGAAGCCAGAGGACAACCTTGGGTGTCAAGACTCCTTTTGGTTCAGAACTTGCCATTTAGTCTTGACTAGATGAGTCCCAGGGATCCATTTATCTCTGTCTCTCCAGCTCTGGGATTGTATGCATAGTCCACTATGCAGCTTTTTTACATGTGTTCTCAGGTCCTCAGGCCTGCAAGGCAAGCACTTTAGTGACTGAAACATTTCCCTAGTCTTTACTCTTGAATTTTACAATCATTATCTATACATAAGAAATCAGAACTTTCATTTGAAAGTGTTTGCATTTTTATTTCTTAAATTCTTTTTGTTTGAAAGTTTTTCTTTTAAAAAAATTCATTTTTCTGAAAACATGTTTTATTTGTAATTGCCAGAGTTCTTGAGATGAACAGAACCAAGAGTGAGTGAGTAAGTGAGTGAGTGAGTGTGAGTGTGTGAGTGTGTGTGTGTGTGTGTGTTCAATTGGTTTATGTGATCAGAGATTGAGTAGTCAGGGGCTATCTCCAGAGCATAAACCAGGGAAGATAGTTGTTGCCCAGTCCAAGCAGCTGGAAACTTCAGAGGCAGATGTAGCTTGTGAGAAACAGAAGGGCTGGAAACCCCCTTGGGAGTTGTTGGTACAAGTCTCTGTTCAAAAGCTGAAGAATCTGCGTTGGATGTTGACAGACAATGGCAACAGCAAAAATGGAATAAAATGAGCTGCAAAAGCAGGGCATGGTACTGCAATTCTTTAATCCCAGCACTACGGAGGTAGAGGTAGAAGACTTGCTGTGAATTTGAGGCCAGCTTGAAAGCACAGAGTGAGTTCCTAGTCAGGTTGAGAGAGAGAGAGAGAGAGAGAGGGAGAGAGAGGGAGGGAGGGAGGGAGAGACACTACCTAAAGAAGAAACATCTGCAAACCAGAGTAAACAGAAGACCTGGAATCAAGTGGCACACATAGGCTTGGAAGCTTCCTTCTTTTCCGTTTTGTTCTGCTGGAGCACACAGCCTGTTGAACATTGCCAACTACAATCATGGCAGGGCTTCCTCACTCAGACTCTGGAGTCGACCTTGTAGACATACCTTGAAGTGTTATTTGCCAACTTTCTAAGCATCTCTCAACCCAATCAGTTGACAACCCAACTGACTATCACAGTTGGTAATAGCTATCACATGATTAATTGCATAATTGATTGATGATTAATTGCAGAATTGATTGTAACAGCAAATGACTAGATACAGCCTAAATATCACCAGCAGGGTGATATTTCTGATTAGAAAATTATAGTACAAGTGTGGCATGGAATCATAGCTATAAAATTGAGAATGAAACCCCACAATGGTTATGAAATCCTCTTCCCTCTCATCCCTCACCTGCTCACTCCCTCCCATCATGAATTGCTTGTTGTCTTTTCAGTTTCCTTATAGACAAATAAATACAAATACAATTGTTTTATTAAAAATAGTGTATTCTACATACTGTTTTGTCCCTTGTTTCACTTAATATGTTTTGGATTTCTTTGGAAGATAGAATTCATTCATTTACCTGATCTTTTTCAATTTTTCAGTAGTCTTTTAAATTGGTCCTCATGTACTCTTTAAAGATTTCTTATTATGCTTATTCCTAGATATTTTTGTTGCTTTTTCGTTCTCTACCACTCTGTCTTTTGATTTGTTGCCTATTTTATAAGTTTTAATTCTCTCTGCATAAACTTTTACTTTTCTCTTGATTTTTAAACATTCTCAATAACTGAGTTTAACAAATCCTATATTTTTGGCCCAGGTTTCTCTTTACAGTGCCAAAGCTTTGTAATCTGAGATTTGGAGCCATGATTGCTGTCAGCCACAGCATGTCTGGGACTTTTCACAATAAGTGATGCCTCCTGCCAGTCAGGGAATCATCAGCATTCAGAGACTAAGTACAAGTGCAGTGCTGGGCTGTAGCTCAATCAAATCTGAAGAATAATCTACAAAACTTTTCCATTTATATATTTTGATGCATCTAGTGTATAGCTTTCACAGATGTTTGATTTGACAGTTAATCTGCAGTATATTTTTTTCTTTAGTACTCACAGTCCAAAAAATGCCACTTTTATTTTTATTTTTGGAAACCAAAGAAAAAGACTCTCATATATCTGGTTTGGAGCTAGCTCAGTACCTATGAGCCCATCTGCCAGAAAGATCATCCTACACAATCATCTGAACTTCTTGCTATTGTAATGACATATAAAATATGCACAACAGATACTCTCCATTCATTCCTCTATTAATTGTAAATAGTCATAATTGGCCAGAAGTAATAAGTAAAATAATATAACTATAAAATGCCTACAGCATTAGGTTGTAAGTGAGTGACTTTAAAAGAGGACAAGCTAATATAGATATTTTCTAAAAATATTTATATTTAAAAGATCATGTAATCAAATCCAAGCATTTGTGACCAAAAATCACTCTTTCAATTAAGAAAACCTTACATTTTCATAATTGTATACAAAAGTACTTCCAAATTTTAGCAAAAATATTTTTTTGATGTCAGATTTCCATTACACAAGGGAAAATTATAAGCTCGGTGGCTTTTTAGGCCAGCTTTTTTTTTCTCAATGCCCACTTTCCACTTATTTCAGGTTTTACCAGCAGCTTGTATCACAGGCCACAGAGAGAAATGGAAATCATGCTCTTTGGTGAACTGGTTAAGAATTAGAGAGTACTAAAATGTATCTAATCCGGCCTCCTCATTTCACAGGTAAAGAAAACAGGGAAAGGAACTGTGGAAGTCTTTCAAGAGATCTAAGACTAGAGTTTAGCTCCCCTGCTACCCACTGCCACATTCCTCTGCCCCAGCATGCCATGCTCCCAGCATGAATGAGAAGACCTGCCAGTGACTGTCATTGACTGAGATGAAGCTTTACGCACTATGTATTTATCGTGTTTTTCAGAATACTCCTCCTCTTAGGCTACTTTGTTCGTTCCATAGCTGTCTGTACTACAAGTGTAGTTAATGACTTACATTAATGTAGCCTTCCCTCATTTCTTCTGTTTACTGCCTATTCTATAGCTATACCCACCCAACTCACTTCCAACACAGTCTTTCTGAAACCAGGCCTATTTAAATTTTCAGCATATCCTAATTCTTTTCTTGGCTTGGTAATCTTTCATCTAAGTCCTCACCTTACCTTTCACATCCAATTTATTATCAATGTTTATGGTTCCATTCCCAAGACAGTTTGCACATATTTTCTCCTCCCTTCATTTCTGTTGATGCATGCTGTCATTACATCTCCTTAGGACTCTCCTCATTTGCCTCTGTCTTCTTCAAAGTATTCTCCTTACTCTCCATCACTGCCATTTTCCCAAAGGAAAAATTATCTTGCTATCATCTTATCAGAAACTTGATGAGGTCTTTTTCACACACATGAACTCAAGTCCATATGTAGCCTGATAATTTAATGTCCTTCATGATCTGTCCCTGCTTAGTGTAACTTCATCTCTCAGTATGGATTTTCAATATTTGGTCCCATAAGTACAAAAGTATATAGTTCTTTCTCTGTTAAGCTATTTTATGCCTCTGTGTCTTTTCACACATAGATTCTTGCAGCTTGCACTTTCCTGTGCTCACAGATTGTCTACCTTTACACTGAGTCATTCTTCAAGATTAAATATGAGGGGTTGGAGTTAGTCTATTAAATACAAAGCCCTGGGTTTCATCCCCAGACCTGAAAAGAAAACACCATAGGAATCAACCCCTATAGGCATAGTTTATTTTTTGGTTCCTATGTTATGTCATATATAACATTACATATAACACATATATATATATATCATATGAAATATATATTATATATATTTAAACTATACATAATATCACATCATATTATAATTCTGTGTTTATATGACACTGTTTTATTTACCTTTATTCCAAGACTTAAAACAGTGCTTAAGTGAATAGTAAAACAAATATATGAGCACATATAATAGAAATATAGAGATACATTTATTTTATGAGCAAATGTAGCCTGGTCTATTTACAATATCCTAAAATAATCCTGCTTACTGATTGTAGCTCAGAATAGAACTATTGCACAGGCTATGGGATTAAAATATTTGGCAGTTGTAGACTATAATAACTACAACTCAGCAAATCATGGGTTTGTTTCCTCACTATGAAATTACTGCACATATTTCTCACCATATGAGAAAATAGTTCTTTTAGTATAACCTGCAGATCAGAGAAGACATCTTGTAGTGTCTCTCTCCTTCTTCAGTGGGCATTTAATAGAGCATTAGTCAGCACCGGTATCTCTGCACTCTTTAAGGAAATATATTTTATTGCACAATCATCATGGTGTTCTGGCTTCTGGACTTTAAGAATATAAATGGGTGATTACAAATGCACTTATAGATAAGATGAGTTTAAGCATAGTGTTTGTTAAATTAAATGAGGACATTTAGCAGATTGCAACAATAGCCTAGGGACTGGCTAACTTTTCATTTCAAGACTTCTTATACAGTCTACTAAAGTAAACCCGAGAGGAAAGAATGACTTTGTATTCCTTGGAGATCTAGATGCTCGCCTCCTACAAAGACAAAATTTCTTTAAATTCCTTATTATATCTCCATGTTGCATTTTACCCCATTATCATTCTAAATAATCTTCCTTCTCCTTCCTCTCTCTCCTTCCTTCCTTCCTTCTTTCCTTCTTTCCTTCATTCTTTTTTTCTTCTCTTCTTTCATTTTTGGTGCTGGACATTAAAACTAGTTATTTTATATGTAAGCAAGTGCTCTAGCACTGAGATATACATTTAGATATGAATCATTTAAGTTTTGGTAGGACTTCAAAAAAACTGAAAACCAGCACCATGAGTAGGATATAGCTTCTAGAACTTCCTTTCATTTCATTTCATATGTACTAGTAATTATCAGTGAGCAAATGTGATAAGCAAGGATAGTATAGGGCACTGAATTCATTGTAAAGAAGGACCCAACCTTTCACATACCAGCTTTTGATTTTAACCAAGTCTCTCCATCTCTTTTCTTGTCCCATAACAATAATGGTTTAGTTCATCTGAAAATTAATTTTAAAGATCAAATGAAAATACTCAGAGATCTGAAGATTCAAGATTGGTCAATGGACAGGGACAAAGGGAATCCAGGGAGCCAGAACCACAGCCAAATGCACCAATTAAGCTACAGCCATCAAAGACTCTAGCTGCAACCACGAGTGGTCCTGGCTGTCTCATCACAGATTGTCTGTCTGCCATTACTGCTGGAGCCCAACCAAGCTTGTGAGGGATCATTGCATCTGTGTGTGACCAAGAGAAATCACCACTTTACTAAGACCTAAATTAAGCTGTGAAGAAGGATAAACACATACACACCAAGCCTGCTTGTCTTTATGGTAGAAGACTGGCCTATGATTCTCAAGATATACCACTCCTTCACACACAAAGCAGGAATTAACATGCTGGGCCCAAAAATCTTTCTGAAACTCCTGTCACTGCCCCCAGCAATGATCTCCTCCAGATGACTGTCATTCTTTGTACCAGAGTTTCTTTTCAATGGAAAATCAAATTCTTCTATTGCTTTGTATAAAGCTTTTACCAATCACCTTCACTCAATGCCTAAATAACCACAAACCCATTAGAATGCCATACTAGCCTTCATTAATGTGCTCATCTCTCCAGCCATAATCTTTTGTATTCCCTATCCTCCACTGAACCCTTTTGTCCTGCCAAAATACTAGTTTTCCCAGGGGTCGCGCTATTTAACATCTCTTTCTGAAATGGGAGACAGAAGGAATCAACAAAACAAGACTAGCATATTAACTCATTTTGGGAGGAAAGTATAGTAGAATCTTCAAGGCAGGGAGGAGATAAAGAAAAGGCCCTTCTTAGGTGAAGGTTAATGTTAGAATGTGGTAGATTAGAGTTGGTTTGTCTTCTGAAAGCTCCTATATTGAAGATTTAGTTCCAAAATGTTCAGAAGTGAGGCTTTTGGGAAATGATTGGATCATGAAAGCTCTGGCCCTTCAGTGGATTAATCCATGGATGAGTTCTTAATTTATTGGGTTATTGAGAAATGGTGGAGGTGAGCTTAGTTGGAAGAAGTAGGTCACTAGAAGTGTGCCCTTGAAGGGTAAATGTTGCTCTAGCCTGTTCTCTCATTTGTGCCCTTGGCTTCCTGTCGCACAAAGTGAGCAGCTTTGATGCACCATGCCCTCACTCCTGGCCGTCATGTTCCGTATTGTCACGGGCCCAGCAAGAATAGTCATGTCACTGTGGGCTGAAATCTTTGAAACCGTGAACAGAAATAAATCTTCCCCTTTTCAGTTGGTTTTCTTAAGGTTTTAATTTTTTTGTCACAGTAAATGGAAAGCTATTTTAACATGAGACAGAAGAAAGAGGAGCTTGGTAACACACTGACTGCTGTGTGTGGGGAAGGGAGGTACTGCTAGTTCCCTGTCAGTGGAGAAGACCATTGAGCCTGCCTGGAATGCGGGACCAGAGTGACAGAGGTCAAGGAAGAGATGTCATAGAGTAGCACGCATATACCTCTAGCCTTGAATATTTTAGGATATTCATTTTGATCTGTGGAGGAGGGAAAAAAAAAAGTCTCCTCAAGTAAATATAGTAGAATATTCTTCCTGATGACCAGCATGATTTGAGGCCAGGTGATGCTAAATTACTATGTATACTAGAATGTGTACTAGAAATCAATCATTCCTATGAAGGTACCTACTCTTGCTGTTCTTCCACTTGTAGAAACAACCTTTCCCTTGGGTGACAGCCAAATGGCCACTGTTCTGCTTTCAAGGTTAGCTCCAATGTTCAAATTTAGAAAGCTGTGTTAGAATTCAGAGTAAGCTACCAAGATTTATCACCTCTGTGCACAAAGAACAGAAGTAGGTGGGGAGTATTTTTTTTCTTTATGCCTTGTAGTACTTTTTGAATCGTTCACAATATCAGTGTACCATTGTTATAGTTGGATTTTCAAAAGTTAGAGAAATGGTGATTTTTCCTTACTATTTTGCTTTCAAAATGATCTGGATGTTCTTGTAAGGAGGGCATGGAGGAAATGAAAAGTCAAACTACCTTAAGTGGTCTAAAAGTTATGTTAGATATTACTGAGATCTGTTGTCTATAATAAAAAGTGCTCAGCATACCAAAGGACAAAAAGAACTGTCTTGTGTTTACAAACAATGATCTTGGTGACCATGAGTGGAACGTGGGCTTTCTCAGCCTTCCTGCTCTGGCCTCCAGTGTCTCCTCAACTGGGAACACCAGGTCCTATCAGTCTTCCTAACACAATACCCAGGATTGGATACCATAGTGTTGTTTTATTTCAAATATGTGCGCATCACATTTGACCATTTGATTTTTCATTGTAGTCCTCAAGAAATGGATAGTTGTGGGGAGGGCTGGGAAGATCTCAGTGAGTAAAATGCTTGTCTCCCAGGCAAGAGGACCTGAGTTCTATTCACAGTACCCACATGAAATGTTGGGTGAGGTAATGAACCTGTAATCCCAGCACTGGGGAGGAAGAGATAAAAGGATCCTTGGAGTCTGCTGGCCAGCCAGGGTGGTTGAATTGGGAGCTCCAGGCCAATGAGAGAACCTGTCTTAAAGGAGGTGGACAGTGTTCCTGAGGATATCATCTGAGGTTGTCTTCTGTCCTTCACACACTTGCACCCATGCATACATATTCATCTGCACAAACATACCTTTTGCCAACATGAATACACAAATGCACTCCCCCACACACATAAAGAAAGAGACAATTATTACCTTTGTTGATGATGAAATATTTATTTTTTATTTTATATAAATTATAACAGGTTATACTCTTTCATTCCCTCATCCCAGTCCCCATTACTCTGGGGGCTCTCCTCAGTGGGGTTATGGTATTCACTGTGCAGTTATGAAGGCCTCAGTCAGTCCTTGTGGGATAACAGGGGGACCATTGCTCAGGGTATTCCTACCCACTCTGTGGCTCTTACAATCATTCTGGCCCCTCTTCCACAATGTTCCCTGAGCCAGAGCAGGCCTGTTGGCAGTCTGACTTAGTGTTGAGTTCTCTGTAGCCTCTGGATTTCTGCTTTGATGGATCTTGATTGATCACCATATCTGTCACCATAGCCCTGGAACTGGTTGTCAGGCTAGTAGCAGTAAGCGCAGTATTTAATTTGCTATTTCCTCTGCGATTTCTCCTGGGCTCCAGCAGATATGGTAGAGGTGGCACATCTTGTGGTGGGCAGTTGGCTATCTTCTTGTCTTATTGATGGATATTGGTTCTCCTCTGGAAAACATTTTTTGATGGAGCTACGATGAGAATCCTGGTTTTCTTTCTGATCACAAAGAAGTGTTTTTTTTTTTTCTTTCTGCTGACCTGTCCTTCTCATTGTATTGTTTAATAAGAGAAACATTCTGTGATGTCCTAAATTTGATTACAAAGGGTTGGAGAGTAGAAGTAGAGCTTAGAGCGATTGACCAGTAACAAGCTAAGAAAAGGAGCATTTTTCGTTCTTAAATGTATGTGAAAACCTACTGCCTCCTGCTTGTAGCTCCAACCAATACAGAGATAACTGTTGATTCTCCATGGACTATCCTCCTATCATGAAGTTATCCCTGCTTTGTGGAATCTTGCCTATTTTATTGACATAACCTATATGTTCAATGTAAATAAATTGTGCACTTTCCCCAAATTTTCATTACCAAATACCTTACCTTTTAATCTCTAACAAAGTGAGTTAGTTACTTTGTTTGCTTGCTTTATTGCTTGAGAGAGGGTCTAATTATATAGCTTATACTGGCTGGAACTTAGTATGTATACAAAGGTTGCCTCATAGCAATCCACGTGCCTTAAGTCTCTACAGTGCTGGGTTTTACAAATGTGTCTTTACAGATGTCTCTTTTGGCTAAGGGCTATAGGAATTTATTGCTTCTATACAGATTTGTGATGGCTCAATAAATGCTTTTTTAATCTTTAATTTTTTATAATTAACAACTTCCATGACTGTAAATAATATCCCATGGTAATTCCCTCTCCCACCCCTGGACTTTTCCCTTTGAAACTCAACTCTCTATCTATCACCTCCCCCTCTCAATCAGCCTATCTTTTATTTTGATGTCATGTTATTTTCCTCCTATTCAATAAACACTTTTATCTCAGAGATCTCTTTGTCTCTGTTATTTTGGTTTACCACAAGACGCCTGTACAATCTACATGCTCCCTTTTCTGTGGTATTCTTTTAAAATAATTTTTTTGTTTTTATTTATTTATGTGCAAGAGAGAATGAGAACATGGACACACCAGGGCCTGTACCCGCTACAAATGAACTCCAGATGCTTGTGCCACTTTGTGAGTCTGGTTTACATGGGTCCTGGGAATCAAACCCGGTCCTTGGTTTTTCAGGCAAGTGCCTTGACCACTAAGCCATCTCTCCAGTCCTCTGAATGAAACTAAGCTGTTTATCTGAACTTCTGAGAAGCCAGGAAAAGAAAGAAGATAACAGCTAAATTTCTCCAACAGGCTAATTTCAATGAAAAGAATTTTTATTCCTCACACCAAAAAACTTAACCTAAAGTAACATGATGTTAACTAATCAGTTGTTCTCCTATTGTTCTGTCTTCCTGTTTCCACTTTATAAGGAAAGACCTTGAAATGACTAACTTGCTTTCTTCAGCATTTTTCTTTCTCCAAAGACAAACTCTTTTGCCCAGACCATGAGAATTCTTACTCTCTTTCATGCAGTGACCTGTAGCCCAATTCTAGAAATGAAAATAAAGTCAACTAAGATCTTTAAGCTAATATGTAATTTTGGCCTTTGACACTCTTATCCCGGAAGTTTAGGAATCAATTATGTTTAGTTATGGCTCCATTGAGGTTATTTTAAATTGCTTTTCTTCTTTCCCTGTACCTTACATTTCTCCTCTGCTTCCTCCTCCTCCTCCTCTTTCTCCTCTTCTTCCTTCTCCTCCTCTCATTAGCATTCTCTCCTGCAGCTAGGCCTCCTGTATCTCCTCGGTGGGTGACAATGGCAACTGCCCTCACTGGTGGAAACTTCTGCCCTTGTTTAGCATCTCAGGGGAAAGAAACATGTTTGTTTCTATAGGGGTTTTTAATATCAGCAAAAGAAAATTTTAGGATTAGGCAGACCTATGTCCTATGCTATTTGGCTGGTGTAGTGGTGGGGTACAGTGATTGGCAGAAGAAGGAATAAGCGGTTTTCCAAAGGAAGTGATGCTGGCAGAGGCAAAAAACACATGTATGCCATAAATATTGTCCTAGGGAATTTTATTAAGAAGGAAAGGAGAGGCTGCTTTTAATATGAAGCAACTTCCTGCCACTTGAATGGACACTCCTATGATGGAACTCAATTATGATATTTGAACTGTTTGATTTAGAGCATAAACTTTAAAAGGACAGACTGCACTGTATTCTTTGAGTCAAAGACATTAGTAAGGCAAAGACAGGAAGGGGCCCATCCACAGCCTCTATCTTTTCAGCAAGGCAAAGGACCACAAAACAATCATTTCATTTATTTTGGCTTCTAGCCAAATGGGAATTCTAGGAACTTGTTTGCAGATGAATCGTTCAACACAGAAGAGGAAATGTGCCTGTCAGAGATTCCCACAGGATGCAGAACCCGATCTCACGGAGGAAAGCTGCTCCCAATATGTGCATGCTCCTGCGCTCGCACATGGGAAAACGGGGCGCTCAGGTCGTTGCCTTCCTGCTAAGGCCTTGATAGTACTGATATTTTCGTAGACTCAATTCTTAAAGGCGGATGTGGGCTTTTCAGTTTTGAGCATTTGCTAATTTGCCCACTTCCCTGTGTTTGAATGTTGTCTCTGGAAAAGTAATAATAATCAGAATTTAAGAAAAAAAATATCCTCACCTGTTATTACTTTTAAACCCTTTCATATTGGCATGAAATGTCTAAGAATGCAAAGTTTTTAATAGATAAATGAGTAAACATTCAAACTTATTTTCAGATGCTTAATCATAAGCGTCTGAGGCTCCATGCAGTGCCACTGGAAAACAGCACAGAAAGTATTGTTGGCTCCTTTTTTTTGTCACTGTTTTTTAACTTTAAAAATTGGATTTTAAGAAGATAGAGTAGTGAAATTCTCTGCTTCTTGACACTATAAGTAGATATGATTGATAAGAAAAACACTGAAGGAAATGAAAACAGCCCCACATCCTGGACTTCCTGACATCCTCTTTTGATTTTATGAAGTTTCCCATCATTATTTTTCAGTGTATTTATTTTTAAGGAAGTTTCTTTAGCAAGGAGAGAGAGAGAAGCACACATTCCCTATGGAACACACAGAGAGAGAAAGAATAAGAAAGAAGCAGAGATTTAGAAATGTGTCATTCTACCATTGCTTATGATGTAAATTTTTTAGTAGCTGCAAGGGGGTTCCAGAAGCCAGGGAGAGAACTACTACCTAAGAGAAAGCAAGAAGTGTCACATTTCTGTATTATTCCATGAAGGAGATATGACATAAGTATATCATGATTGTCATTGATTATTATGGATAGCTACCCTACCATTTACTGATTTATTGCTAAGTATCATCTCTGTGCCCAGTATTTTACATACACATATGTATGACAATTTTGCTATATACCTATACTTCTTAATTTTAAACATTTTTGTGAACACATAGGCTTATCATGTAGCCCAGACTGGCTTTGAACTCCATATCTGCCTCAACCTCCCCAATGTTGGAGTTACAAGTATAAGCCAACATATCCAGTCCATGATTCTTTTTATTTATTTGTGAGAGGGAGAGAAAAGGCAGATATATATATATAAAGAGAGAGAGAGAGAATGGGCACAACAGGGCACTAGCCATTGCAGATAAACTCCAGATACATGCTCCACCTTGTGCATCTGATTTCTGTAGGTATTGGGGAATTGAACCTGGGTCCTTATGCTTTGCAGTCAAGCACATCAATCACTAAGCCATCTTTTTAGCCCAGTCCATGATTCTTAATATCAGTCTTTCTGCTATGAGTTCAGGGTTTTTTTTTTTAAATTTAATTTATTTATTTAAGAGAGAGAGAGAGAAAGAGAGGAAGAGAATGGGTGCACCAGGGCCTCCAGCCACTACAAACTCCAGATGCTTCCACTACCTTGTGCATTTGGCTTATGGGGATCCTGGAGAAATCAAACCTGGGTCCTTTGGCTTTGCAGGCAAGTGCCTTGATCTCCAAGCCATCCTCCAGCACTCAGGTTATTTTGTTTTGTTTTTCTTTTTCGAGGTAGGGTCTAACTATAGCCCAGGCTGACTTGGAATTCACTATGTAGTCTCAGGTGGCTTCAAATTCGTGGTGATCCTCCTACCTCTGCCTCCCAAGTGCTGGGATTAAAGATGGGTCCCACCGCGCCCAGCTGTCAAGATGTATTTTTGATAGTAATGATTCATTAGTGAAATCATGAAATTATGTTTAATGTAAAGAGATAAGCTCACTCTATGACAACTCTGTGAAGTGAGTATTAGCCTCCTTTCATAGATGATGAAACCTTAAGAGGCTAAGTAACTCACCCAAGGTCAGGCGGCTACTGAGAGGAAAAATGGCATTTGAAATCTTCTGGTTTTGAGCCAGGTGTGGTGGCACACACCTTTAATCCCAGCACTCGGGAGGCAGAGGTAGGAGTATTGCCGAGAGTTCAAGGCCACCCTGAGACTACATAGTGAATGCCAGGTCAGCCTGAGCTAGAGCTAGAAAACAAACAAACAAACAAAATCTGGTTTCAAAAAACCTTAACTATGAAGGCATTCCCTCATATAGTACAGCTACTGATAATTAAGGACATGTCATATTACAAATGCAGCTACATATAAAAAGAAAATATATTCCCCAATATATCATGCAAGATGGGAAAATGGCTTGTGATGCATTAGGTAACCTATATTTTATTAAAAGTAAGCTTACATGTTAGCCTGTGTCAGTAAAAAGGTTCCCATATATCCTTGGATCCCCTCTGCTGAAGGATATGTACAGAGTGAGTAGGCCAGAGCTCCTGGTTAGTTGCCCACCTCCCAGTTCCTGGGCCCCAGTACTCTTGCTGCTGCTGTAGGGTGGTCTGGACCCAGCATGCATGCTGCAGAAGCAGGCCTTTTGCTCCACCTTCCTGAGTTTCCTGACCTACCAGCCCCCGGGTCCTCAACTCCCAGATTCCCTGCACTGGACAGTGCCTGTGGAGTGTGAGCAGGCCAGAGCTCTTGGATCATTTCTCATATCCCAGTTCCCTAGACCAGAACTCCTGCTGCTAGTGTGGGGCATCCTAAACCCTTTGACCATGCTGCAGAAGCAGACCTTTTGCTCCAGCTTCCTGATTGACTGGCCCTGGGCTCCTAACTGCTGGATCCTCTATGTGGGAGGGTGTGCATGCAGAGTGAGAAGGCCAGAGATGGGATTAGTTCCTCACCTCCAAGTTACCCTGGTACCCTTGGACTTGCATCCTCCACAATCTGCATATCTGCAGTTATAACTCCATCCTACTCCAATCCAGCTCAAATTTAAAACAGAACATCATTGAATAATCTACAAAGACAAATACTTGCTTCCCCCTTAATAAAATGAGACTTTTACCCCAAGATGGGTAGACCACAATATAAGAAAAAAGGAAAAAAAGAAAGTCAGAAAACCGAGAAATCTCCACAAAGGATGTCTAGCTCCACAGTGGAAGCCTCCAGTGAAAACATAGAGAAAACAACAGAACTTGAATCCAAAAATGAAAATACAACAGGCTATGTGACCCTGACTTAACTAATTTCCCACATCTCACAAAAGAGAGGCCCATCCAGATACAGACAGGACCAAAGAAGAAACTCTCCAAAGCACATCATAGTTAAAACTCTAAACAATGAAAACAAAGAGAGTGCTAATAGCAGTGAGACAGAAACAATTCATTACATACAAAGGCAATCCCATCAGAATTACCCCAGACTTCTCAATGTAAACCCTGAAGCCAGAAGAGCCTGGAATGGAATACTTCAAAGTCTAAAAACCTATGGCTTCCAACCAAGCTACTGTACCCAGCAAAAGTGTCCCTCATAATACATTGTGAAAAGAAAACTTTCCACAAAAAGTCAGCTCTATGATTATATGAACACAAAGCCAAACAAGAAGATCACAATAACTAAAACTAAAACTAAATCACACTCAAAAAAGCAAAGCCCAAGAAAGCACCAAATCCTATAAAGCACCCCATCATGGCAGGGGTTAAATCTAACCTCACAGTTAAAATCATAAATAGTATCAGTATTAATTCACCCACCAAAAGATATAAGTTAACAGGGTGAATCAGAAAAATGGACCTTTCTATCTGTTGTGTTCAAGAAACCCACCTCACCACAACACCTCCTCAGAGTGAAAGGATTGAAAATTATATTCCAAACAAATGGAAACAAGAAACAAGCAGGTATTGCTATATTCATATCTGATAAAATAGACTTCAAACTAAAAGTAATCAAAAAAGACAAAGAAGACCACTTCTAACTCATCAAGGGAATATTCCAACATGAAGACATCACAATCATAAATCTACATATACCAAACATGGGTGCACCACAGTTTCTAAAGCAAAACCTGCTTGACAACAAAATTGAAATAAACACTAGCACCATCATAGTTGGGGAATTCAATACTCCATTGTCATCAATAGACAGATCATCCAAACAGAAAATCAACAGGGAAATAAGAGAGCTTAACAACATCATAGATCAACTATATCTAATAAACATATACAGAACGTTTCATCCCAATTCTACAAATTGCACATTCTTCTCAGCAGCCCATGAAACCTTCTCCAAAATATATTTTATATTAAGCCATGAGGCATGCCTGCATAAATTCAGGAAAACAGATGTAACTTCCTCTATCATATCAGATCACATTGCTTTAAAGCTAGAATTTAACAAGAGACACTTCAGGAACTCCACTAGCTCCTGGAGACTAAGCAACACACTTTTAAACAATGAATCTGTTGTGGAAGAAATCAAAAACAGAAATTGGAAAATTTCTAGAATTGAATGATAATGAAAATAAAACTTACCAAAAACTTAAGAGGTACAATGAAGGCAGTCCTAATGTAAGAATTCATTGCACTAAATGCCTTCATAACAAACATGGAGAGATCTCAAATTAATAAACAACCATCCATCTAGAGGCATTGGAAAACCACAAAGAATCAAATACTAAGAGCTCCAGACAGAAAAAAGTAATCGCAATCAGGGCAGAAATTAATGAATTGGAAACTAAGAAAACAATTAAGAAAATTGATTAAACAAAGAACTGGTTCTTTGAAAAAAATAAACAAGATTGACAAATCCTTGGCCAATTTGATCAAATGAAAAAAGAGAAGTCTTAAATTATCTGAAAGGAAAAGGGAGAGGTCACAACAGACATCAATGAAACTGGACAAATCATCAGGCCATACTGCCAAAATTTTTACTCCACAATATCAGATAATGTGGAAGAAATGGAAGAATTCCTACCTAGCTACATACCACCTACCAAAACTAAACTCAGAGCAGATTAATCTCCTAAGCAAACCTATCACATCAATCAAGATTGAAATGGTAATCAAAAACCTCTCCCCAAAAAGCCAGGAGTGGTGGTGCATGACTTTATTCCCAGCACTTGGGAGGGAGAGATATTTGTTCAAATATGTTTATAGCTGCTCAATTAAAAATAGCCAAGAAATGATAAACAACATTGATAAACCCTTAGCAAATCTGACAAAAGAAAGAGAGAAGAGACACAAATTAATAAAATCAGAGATGAAAAAGGAAACATCACAACAGATTCCAGAGAAATTCAAAAAATCATAGGGACATACTATAAAAGCATATACTCCACAAAGTATGAAAATCTGAAAGAAATGGATGATTTCCTTGATTTATATGACCTACCTAAATTAAATCAAAATGAGATTAATCACTTAAATAGACCTATAACAAACATGGAGATCCGAACAGTTATCAGTAATCTCCCAACTAAAAAAAGCCCAGGCACAGTTGGATTCACTGCTGAATTTTACCAGACCTTTAAGGAAGAGCTAACACCATTGCTTCTTAAGCTTTTCCAGGAAATAGAAAAAGAAGGAATTCTACCAAACTCTTTCTATGAGGCCAGCATCACCCTAAAACAAAACCAGGAAAGATAGAAAAAAAAAGAAAATTACAGACCAATCTCCCTCATGAACATAGATGCAAAAATTCTCAACAAAATAGTGGCAAACAGAATACAAGAGTATATCAAAAAGATCATTCACCCTGACCAAGTAGGCTTTATCCCAGAGATGCAGAGATGGTTCAATATATGCAAATTTATAAATATAATACATTATATAAATGGGTTGAAGGACAAAAAGTCACATGATCATCTCACTGGACGCAGAGAAAGCATTTGACAAAATCCAACATCCCTTCATGATAAAAGTCCTACAGAGACTGGGAATAGAAGGAACATATCTCAATATAATAAAAGCTATTTATGACAAGCCTACAGCCAACATATTACTAAATGGGGAAAAACTGGAAGCTTTTCCACTAAAATCAGGAACAAGACAAGGGTGTCCACTGTCCCCACTTTTATTTAATATAGTTTTGAAAGTCTTAGCCATAGCAATAAGGCAAGAGAGACACATAAAAGGGATACAAATTGGAAAGGAAGAGATCAAGTTATCATTATTTGCAGATGACATGACTCTATACATAAAGGACCCTAAAGACTCTACTAGCAAATTGTTAGAGCTGATCAAAACCTACAGCCATGTAGCAGGATACAAAATAAATACACAGAAATAAATAGCCTTCAGAGGAGCCGAGCGGGTCCAGAAAGAGTGAGTCGATGGAGGAGGTCTCTCAGAAGGCCAGGGAGCACTCTCAAAGGGATGGAGTGAGGAATATAAAGATGTATCCTCTTTCGGGGTTTTTATAGCTGTATCTCCAGGAGGAGTAACTGGATCAGGCTGTATATTATCTTTTCCTTTTGTCTTTTGTTTATGTTTGGTTAGTCTTGGAGGGAAGCAGTCCTTGAGGGCCGAGATCATAGGGAGGACCCCTGAGGGGAGTATTTAAAAAAAAAAAAAGAAAAAAAAAGAAATAAGTAGCTTTCATATATGCTAACAACAAACACACAGAGGATGAAATCAGAGAATCACTCCCATTCACAATTGCATCCAAAAAAATAAAGTACCTTGGAATAAACCTAACCAAGGAAGTAAAGAATCTCTACAATGAGAACTTTAAAACACTCAAGCGAGAAATTGCAGAAGACACTAGAAAGTGGAGAAACATCCCCTGTTCCTGGATTGGAAGAAACAATATTGTGAAAATGGCAATCTTACCAAAAGCAATCTACACATTTAATGCAATCCCTATCAAAATTCCAAAAGCATTCTTCATGGAAATAGAAAAAACAATCCAAAAATTCATTTGGAATCACAAAAAACCTCGAATATCTAAAATAATACTGAGCAACAAAAATAAGGCTGGTGGTATCACCATACCTGATTTTAACCTATACTACAGAGCCATAGTAACAAAAACAGCATGGTACTGGCACAAAAACAGACATGTAGATCAGTGGAACAGAATAGAGGACCCAGATGTAAGCCCAAGTAGCTATAGCCACCTGATATTCGATAAAAATGCCCAAAATACTCATTGGAGAAAAGACAGCCTCTTCAGCAAATGGTGTTGGGAAAACTGGATATATATATGCAGAAGGATGAAAATAGATTCTTCTCTCTCGCCATGCACAAGAATTAAGTCCAAATGGATTAAAGACCTTAACATCAGACCTGAAACTCTGAAACTGCTAGAGGAAAAAGTAGGGGAAACCCTCCAACATATTGGTCTTGGCAAAGACTTTGTGAATACAACCCCAATTGCTCAGGCAATAAAACCACAGATTAATCACTGGGACCTCATGAAATTACAAAGATTTTTTCACTGCAAAGGACACAGTGAAAAAAGTAAAGAGGCAACCTACAGAATGGGAAAAAATCTTCGCCAGCTATATATCTGATAGAGGATTAATATCTAGGATATACAAGAACTAAAAAAGTTAAATAATAAGGACTCAAACAAGCCAATCAAAAAATGGGCTATGGAGCTAAATAGAGCATTCTCAAAGGAAGAAAAACACAGATTTATATGGCACCTAAAAAAATGTTCTATGTCACTAGTCATCAGGGAAATGCAGATTAAAACTACATTGAGATTCCATCTCACTCCTGTCAGATTGGCCACCATCATGAAAACAAATGATCATAAATGTTGGCGGGGATGTGGAATAAAAGGAACCCTTCTACACTGCTGGTGGGAATGCAATCTGGTCCAGCCATTGTGGAAATCAGTGTGGAGGCTCCTAAAACAGCTAAAGATTGATCTACCATATGACCCAGCTATAGCACTCCTAGGCATATATCCGAAGGAATCATCTCATTTCCTTAGAAGTACGTGCTCAACCATGTTTATTGCTGCTCAATTTATAATAGCTGGAAATGGCACCAGCCTAGATGTCCCTCAACTGATGAGTGGATAATGAAGATGTGGCACATTTATACAATGGAGTTCTACTCAGCAGTAAAGAAAAATGAAGTTATGAAATTTGCAGAAAAATGGATGGACCTGGAAAGGATTATACTAAGTGAGGTAACCCGGGCCCAAGTGCCACATGTTCTCTCTCATATGTGGATCCTAGCTACAGATGACTGGGCTTCTGGTGAGAATGAAAATACTTAGTAGCAGAGGCCAGTAAGTTAAAAAGGAGACATAAAGGGAAGAGAAAGGAAGGGAGAGGCGTACTTAATAGGTTGATATTATATATATGTAAGTACAATGATTGTGATGGGGAGGTAATATGATGGAGAATGGAATTTCAAAGGGGAAAGTGTGTGGGGGAGGGAGGTTATTAACATGGGATTTTTTTATAATCATGGAAAATGCTAATAAAAATTTTAAAAAATAGCCAAGAAGCGGAATCAACCCAGATGCCCATCATTGGATGAATGGATAACAAAGTTGTGGTACATTTACACAATAGAATTCTACTCAGCAGTAAAAAAAAAAAAAAAAGACAGTGAAATTTGTAGGAAAATGGATAGACTTAGAACACATTATGAGCAGCGAACATACAATCACAGAAAGACAAATGCCACATGTTCTCACGTATCTGAGGTTTGGCAGAGGGAAAGGAGAGGTTGGGGGAAATAAATTCAAACCTAAACCCCAAATGAACTGGTACCATAGAAAAGTTTCTCCTTGAAGGTAGACTAAAAGATTTAACCCTCAAGAGGAGTATAGGGAAGCACCTGAAAAGAAGAGCCCTGGAGAGGGTGGGATGAAGCCTACACTTCAGAAACTTTGGCTCTGACCTGTAACTCCCAGCACCATAAATTGAACTGTTGAACAGAGACCTACCAGGTCCCTAAAACAAGATAGGCATCTATCAAAGCACTTGGTTACCCTCATAACCCACATTCTCATGGGGTGTACTAGCAACTCCACTGTGGGGACAGCACAATGGGGACAGTGAGGAGGGAAAAGAGGGTACCAACACATGATGTATTCATACAAAGTCTGTTCCAAATAAATAAATAAATAAATAAATATATATATATATATATATATATATATATATATATATACATACATACATACATATACACACACACACATATAAAGGTTAAAAGGTTCCCATATAAACTCTAAAATACAAACAAACTATATGTGTGCATGTGTATATATCTGTGTATATGTCAGAGTGGTAGAAACAAAATACAGGTCTCAGCAACATGAATAGAAATATTAAAATTCATCCTAGGCTTAAATTTCATGACTGACTTCTTAGACAAGAGGGTTTCATATCTTAAGAATGAAAAATCATGATATTTTTGTTGTAATTCAGTTTATATGGGAGCTTTTGTAGATATCATGGGATCCTCAAACTGTCTTTAGAATTTATGTGTGGACTTTATATGGTACAAGCTCAAAGAGTGGTTATAGCTGATAATGACTAGTTATCAACAAGAAAGCCAACACATTTTACCACAGTCTAAAAGTATGAAAGTGAGGCTTACAGATAGTCTGCTATTTCCAGCTCTTGAAGTAGCATAGGTACAAAATATAGGCATTAGGCAGCTTCTAAAAAGTTAAACATAAACCTGCAATCAATAAACTGACTCTGAAATATCTACACCTTTCAAAAGTGGTTATCATGGTACTCCCCAGACACATCTGTCACTTCATAAAGATCCCCCTAAACTGCTGTGACACTTCATATGTCAGTATTCATATAGTCTCACCCATTATTCATTTTTAAGGATAAAATGTCCATAAATTCATACAGAAAGAACCCCTTCACATTACTGTTGGCTGCCCCGCAGTATGGTTTACAATGATCTCAATTATCTGCTGCAATGTCCTCATAAGCTTGGCATCTTACCATCAGAGGTTCTGTGGGTGAGGAAATGTCTTTTGTGATTCCAATCATCCACTAAATCAGTTTTTTGGTTTTTTCAAGGTAGGGTCTCACTCTGGCCCAGGCTGACCTGGAATTCACTATGTATTCTCAGGGTGGCCTCAAACTCAGAATGATCCTCCTCCCTTTGCCTTCCAAGTGCTGGTATTAAAGATGTGCGCCACCACGCCTGACTCTAAATCAGTTCTGTAAACAGACAAACATTCTCTTTTTAGAGAATGAAGTTGAACAGAACAGAAGATGTCAGAGTGCATCATGGGCAGGACAGATGTTTCAATACTTTTGGCTTCAACATTTAGAGGTCTGTTATGTGCACATTGAGAGTGATACTGCAGACTATGTCTTCTGGGATTATTTCTATAATTGTTACTGGCATATGTAATATAGATTATAGTAGAAAAAATGTTTTGAAAACCACTGGATTGTTTTGTTTTCTTTGTTTTTGACACAGGCTTCTCACTGTGTTACCCAGACAGGCCTTGAACACCTAAGCTTGGGCAATCCTCCTGCTCTGTCTCTGTGTATGTGCATCTGCAGCCTTGTGTTATTGCTCCTCACTTAAAAATAGTCATTTTGGGTGAGTACCCAAGGGCACACAAGGCTTTTTATTATCTGTGATAGTACAGTGGAGGAAGTAAATTGCCAAGAGGCATAAGGGCAGTTGATGTCCTAAGTACAAAAGTAGGCTAGGAAACAAAACTTCATCTCATCCAGTTGAGCGTAGTCGTGGTCCTCTATTGGTGTGTCGTTTTTGCTGTTTGTTTGTTTGTTTATGTTGGTGTGGTGGAAATCGAGTAGCAGGACCTCGTGGATGCTCAGCACATGCTGTACCATTTGGCTACATCCCTGACCAAGTCCTCAACTTTGATCCTAACCAAAATATCCCTACAGGTGCCAGTGCTAGGAAGAAGAGCCAAAGAGTTAGGCAAAAGAGCAGAGACAAGAGGCAGGAGGGGAAGTGTCAGAGTGTGGGCTGTGGGAGGACAAAAACTGAGTTTCAGACATAAAAAAAGACAAGGAAAGCAGAGGACTGAACAAATGGCAAGATGCGCAGGACGACGGGCGGACAGAGTCATTTTACATTGAAATGAAACCTTCAGGTGTCAGTGATTCAAGCTGGATTTCAACGGCTTGTAGGGGTGTTCAACATTTTGACACTGTAACATGACCTTGTCATCTATACATGTGTTGTGATGAATTCATAGCAATGTTGGAATGCATGTGGCTTACAGGCTACAGGTGGGACATACCTGGAACAAAAAATAGTGATTGATTCACTGAGTTGGTTATGTCACAAGGATCCCAGGTACTGATCTCAATTATGACCCTCTTATGGACATAGGATGGGTTAAGGGATGCTTTGTAGATATGGGGTGACTATCAAAGTAATTGGGACTATGTGCTTCTTTATTCACGTCCAAAGAGTTGAAAAACAAATAACAAATCTGATTCATGTGCTACTCAGGAGGATGGCAACAGAGAACTTCTAGAACCATCTTATTGGCAATAATTCAACCATATGCCAATTTTGAAGTCTATTCCTCACAAATGGATGGCATTGTTCAAATGGACCAGGTTTCTGTCTGGAGCTGGAATCAGTCTTTCCCAGGTACATGGCTCATTGGAGAACAAGTTTTATCTGGAACAAGGAACATATGTTTTTCATGAGCAAAGAACAACATTCACCTCACACGAAAACTTTTCTAAACTTCAGTGTTGTATTCTAATAGTGAATTTGACATTGAATGTTTTCATCATTAAAATGGTTTCATCTTTGGAGACAAATAATGTATTTTTCTCATAAAAGAATGACTTTGGCAGTATTTTAATAAAAGTGAAGAAATCAAATACACAGGGCCTCATTTTTCTGTGTACTTTACCACCAAAAGAAATCTCAATTTTCTCCCCTAATATACTGTGCTGAATTCAACTCCTGGAGAGATAATACATAATGATTGACCTCCACTGGAGCAAATGCCCTAAGAGAGAAGCGTAAGCCATTGTATAGAGCTTTACTTCTCTTTGATTCTGTCCCCCACTCAGAAGTCATACTTCAGCATTATCCCTGTGTGTACTTGCCAACTTTCTGCATCAGGACACAAAGACATTGCTGGTTAGGATCATTTTGGCCTGAAGAAAAGCAAGCACAAAGCCAGCCAGGCTTAGATGAAATGCATACTGTTTGCTGAATGGCACCATGTTTGGAGGGTTCCCTTTATGAAAGGCTAGCATAAAGTCAACAGCCCACAGCTGCTCAAATCTGCTTTGGTTTCATTGCCATGACTGGACACTTCCCCACCCAGGAGAATTATAGTCAAGTGGTGTTTTAACTATGTACCCAGGCGAGTGTTGAGTGAGATGAAAAACATGCTAAGTCACCAATAAATCATGTCTGGAAAAAAGGATATTTCAGGAAAATTAAACAAATTATAGAAAAGCCTTAGCTTTCAGTCTGTTGTGGGATTTGAATGATGGCTTTCTTCCTTGCTTAGACAAACACCAAGCAGGAATTCCATTTGGGACAGGGAAAAACAAAAAAAAAAAGCTCTCCAGAACCATAGAAGAGAATGGTGACTGAGGACGGTCACTGTTGTTTTGTTATTCATTTCAACAAAATTATGACAGCTAGTTCTTTAACACTTTCCTACTGATCTAATCAGTTCAGAAGTTCTGCAATGATGAGCTGATAACTCTAGAAATCCACAAGCAGGGAACACAAGTTTTCAAAGCTCAGCTAATTCCCTAAACAGTTTAACTACTCTCCCTAGTGCCCTGACTGCAAGGTGTAGGTAAATTGCTCTCTTTGGGATCTTTGCTGACAACAGGATGCATGGAAAAACAATCCTCATAGCTTGTAGCTTAGTCACTAGTGGTGGGAAGTCATACCTCTCTTGTGCAGCCCTTGTGATTTTAGATTTGGCAAATTTTTGTTGTGAACCCTCTATTCTCCTTCCCTGTGGTGCACAGTCCTGCACCTAGCTGTCTACTAAACCATCCCACAACAATGTCAGCCCAAATTGATTAGCTGAGTTCTTTCTGGTGGCCTCTATAAAAAACCAACTGAAACTATAATAGGACTTCCCCCATGAGCCCATAAGGATCAAAAACACATTGCTACTTCTTTCATTTTTAACATTTGTCTATCCCAAGAGAAACTGAACAGAAATCAGAAAATATCTTTCAGGACTGGAGCGATGGCTTAGCAGTTAAGCCACTTGCCTGCAAAGCCAAAGGACCCAGATTCGATTCCCAGGACCCATGTAAGCCAGATGTACAAGGTGGCACATATATTTGGAGTTCATTTGCAGCAGCTAGTGGCTCTGGCATGACCATTTTCTCTATTTACCTCTTTCTTTCTCTCTCAAATAAATAAGTAAATATACAATATTTTTATAAAGCAAATATTTTTCATCTAGGAACAGAAATAAGCAACCAAGTCAAATGCTGGCCATGTTTCTTTAGATACCTTACTGATGTCATCTCACTGTAATGAATGAGTCGTGCCAGTCACCTTAAGCAAGCCACTGTATTCTCTCAATCTCTACCTTATACTCCCCCTCCAAATGGCATTTTTTTATGGTGAGCACATTCTTATATTGGGAGAGATTTGGTGAACATGAACTTGATTAAATAATTTGATGTAAGGATTGAAAAATAACTTAAAATTTCAAAATCTCCTTAGGATATTAGCAAATTAAGAAAATCCCAGAGCACTGATTTTCTTTGTCTTCTGATAGTCCTTCTGGCTTTGACAAGCTGAGTTGGTTAATCACATTACTATAGTCCCAGTAGGAGATTCTGCATAGTTGTTTTTCATGAAGGTTAAAGAAATCAGTTTTATACCAGTAGCATGAAACTAGACATAAAGCAACAAACTAGCATGATTCTACCAATTATTTTGTGTGTGGCAATGCCTCATATAACAGATACTAAAGAACTATTTCTTGATTCTTGGCAACTTAACATTTTGCATTTTTTACTTTAGTAACTATATTAAATTATTGTCTATGTGTTATATATGCTATATATAGTAGAATTGTCAAATAGGTCATTTCATAGCAGCACATTTTGTGATTTATCTAATAGAAATGTGTTTAAAAGGAAGTCCATTACCTTTGTACTGTGGTAGAATGAAATTTGCCATTACTGTCACTTTCATAGTGTCTCCTTGTTTATATGTGTGGCTTTGTAGAGGATTACTGAAGTGCTAATTTTCTTTCCATTATATAGAAATCAAATTATAATAGTGACACCATAAAATTTCTTCCCTGGGTATTTCAACCCAGACAACCAACAAAAAGACAAAGTTTTACTCTTTTAGCATTCATCATAGTGGTCAGGTTCATCATCTCCTCTATTGAGATCCAGTTAGTCCCAAACCAGGTGCTGTCTTTGTTCCAGCAGGAGAAAGTGAGCCTCCTTACTTCTGGTTTGACAACATGGCCATGTAGCCTTCTTAATAGTCACTATCAATCTGTCATCAATCCTCACCACTTTCAGAAGTAGGCTTCACATTTCTGACTCCTGACTTCCAGCAAGCTATAGAACCAGTCAGGTACATTCAGCAGGATTATTCCCTGGACACCTATAACCAATTTCATATTCACAATAATAGCATTTCATGTGTATTATTGTGTATCAGCTAAGCAGCATACTCTATATACATCCTCTCATTTAAACTACATAACAACTCTAATGAAAACACTGGTATTCAGCTCTTCTGGTTAACATGAAAGCAAATACCATGATGTAGACAGGACTTGAACCTAGGAAGTTTCTCAGCTACTGTTCTCTTTCCTGCCACCTCTCACTCAAATGGAGAATGAATATGAACCTCTTAGGGAAGAGCCAGGCTCCCTAGTCACTGGCTGGGTGCATATCCAGTCTGCAAGAGAACACACACTCAGCTGCACAAAAGATTGCCATTTTTTCAGCGCTTCCCTTAGTTCCTTCAGTTGAGAAGTTTTATTCATTTCTGTTGGGCTCAAGATTATCTTTGAAATTTTTTATCCAGACAAGATGCCAAAGACAGCCTAGATTGCATTCATTGTGGGTTATCTTGTGTCTTGTCAGTTGTTTAGGAGAAGAGGTCTGGCTTGGTCTTAGTTACTTTTAGGTGAAGTTTAGGAAAAGGCAAGAGTCACAGAAATACAGCTTTAAAAACGGACAACCTTTATAAGTATTCATTTTAAATCCACACAATATTTAATTCTCAGTTTCTAGTCACTGCAAACAAGAACAGTGAGCAATAGAAAATAAAAGCATGCTCATTCTTATACCCTTGCTCCATATACAGCAGACGGGAGAAGGGGAGCGGTGAGGGGGAGCAGGAGGTGGGGAAGGTTAAAACCCAAGACTAAGCACTTAGTCACTGAGATACACATCCAGCCTATACAGTATTACATTATATTTTATAGACACGGCAATTGCTTTATATCTCTATGTAACCTACAAAACCTAACCACACACAAATGAATCATTAGAAGATGTGAGTCCCAAGTGCATGGTGTATTTATTATGTAAATCAGAACAAAAAGAAGATTAAAGTATAGATACAGTTAAGATTTTTTTTTTTTTTTTTTTTTGGTTTTTCGAGGTAGGGTCTGGCTGTAGCTCAGGCTGACCTGGAATTTACTATGTAATCTCAGGGTGGCCTTGAACTCACGGCAATCCTCCTACCTCTGCCTCCTGACTGCTGGGATTAAAGGTGTGTTCCACCATGGCCGGCACAGCTAGGATCTTAATGGTAGCTTTTTTTAAAAATCATTAAGATAACTTTATTAACATAGACATTCACAAATGTAAATTGAACTCTGTTAAAATTAGTAATTTATTAAATTTTTCTGATAACTGTACCTTCTTGTGTTTCATTGAATACAATTTCATTCTATATGCAATTAGACCTCTTACATCTAACTCCCACTTTTTAACAGAATTCACAGAATTATAGGCTTCTAAAATATTCTGTTGGTACTATAGCTCTTATAATAAAGCCACGTTTCACACTGTTCACAATTTCGTGTAATGGAATACAATACCATTATGATAAAAACCAAATAACTCATTCAGTTTTTTTAATCACCATATTATGTCAACTAATGACCCATCATCATGCAGAAAGGTTTCAAGTTTCTTTGGAGGATGTAGGGTTATTTCTTGTCTGACTGATCACACACTTTACAAAATGATTTGCTCACCCAAAATCAGTGTTGGGTGTCCCGTGCCTGAATCACATCTCTATTCATCACTCAAGAAACAGACCAGCTCCTTCCAGTTGCTTCCTTCTAGGTGCCCATTGCTATGGCAAAACACTTATACAAACCTTACAAACACCAGATTTTCTAAACGTAGATAGGAACAACCCTGGGAATTTCAATCTCTTGTCACTTTCCAATGATGTCAATGAACAAAATTCAGGTATCATATCTTTAGTTATTAGAGTCCCTGAAACAAGACATTTAGTCCCTAGCACAGAAAATTAAGATTTTTACATTGTTGAAGTTTCTGAGGAATATGGTTTTCATCCTGTGACAAAGAAGAAAAGAGAAGTGATATCTTATCTTTGCATGAAGCCTTAGGATTTTTAATTTGTTTTTTGAGGTAGGGTCTTGCCCTAGACCAGGCTGACCTGGAATTAATTATGTACTCTCAGGGTGGCCTCAAGATCACCATGATCTTACCTCGGCCTCCTAAGTTCTGGTATTAAAGACATGTGTCACCACGCATGGCAGAACTTTTAAAGGGTGCATTTCAAGTACCATCTCAGGCAGGCAGAATAAGAAAAGGCCTCGCTGAGGAGCTACTCTACCTCTTTGAGAGAAGCAAGGATGGGAGCTAGAAGCAGACTTGTGATTTACAGGGTACAGGACAGAAATGTTATATGAAAGGAATGTTCTCATTGAGTAGAATAGAAAGAAATAAAAAAGGAAACTCTTAGATTGATAGAAGATGAAAGTCCTGACTCCCAAAATGTTGTTACGTGTTCTAAGCAAAAGAAAGAGGAAGGAAGAATGAGCAATGCCCAACTCTATGTGGCTTTGCCCTTTTCAGAAACCACAAGGAGCTGGGGCATGTGATATATCCATTTTGGAATCATGAAACACACTGGATTTTTATTTTCTTAAAAGATCAGATTGTCTGCTTCTGAAAAATGACCACCTACCTAAATAGAGGTTCTAGATGACAAGGATCCAACCTACTTCGTATATAGTTGTCTTGTGAACATCTGGAGCATAATAGGTGCTCATATTTGATGAATGAGTGAATACATATTGCAGGGTCTGATGACTGAGAGCAGCCAGTAAAATATTTGGGCTCTTTTCTGCTCTTCATATGGCCAATAATGGTGGAGGACCCAAAGGATGAGAGAAAAATAGGAGGAGGAAGAAAAGGAAGTGGACAAGAACAAGGAAGAGAAGGGAGATGACAAAGAAGTTATTTTGTTCATAACTAGTTGGTATTTGCAGCTTTTTCAGAAAATGTGCCAAACGATTGTGATAAAATAATCATTTCGTCCATATACATGCAAATGTATGTGCGTGTATGTACACACACATGCACGTGTGTGTGACCTGATTAATGTTAGATCCATCAAATCCTGTAGCGATATGTCCATGCCTGAGATTGACTCCAATTACTCTGCTACAATGATTTTCCTAGTTTTCCTGATTCAGCACGAATTATGTAGCATTATAAGCAGCAGCTCATAAACAGAACAGCCCATCCCTGCTTAATAACACAGCTTAGTGATAATAAGAGAAAGGCAATCTGGGGAGGCCGCTCCCATTCCAGAAATCTCAGGACATCTAAATTGGGAGTTGGTGATCATGTAAACAAATTCAGTCGCTTCTTGCAAAAACCTCAAACTACTTGTTTGAGATGATTTTTTTTCTTTTTCTTTTGGCTAAGAAGACATGAATCCAGATCGAAATCAAAAGCCACACGAATACTGAAATAGCTGAGACAGACACAGTCATTACAGGAAGCTTATGAAGGTTCAAAGAAAGTTAAAAAAAGAAAAGGATAAGCTACAGCCAGAGGAGCTGGTGGCACTGCCCGTCCCTACTGGAAATGATGACATCCTCTGAAGAGGAAGAGGAAGGAGCAAGAGATGCCAAACAAGCAGCTTGACCATGACAAAACAGGAAACAGGAGTGCTGATGAAACTGAAGGCACATTGGGAAGAGCAAAGCAGACAGGAAGCCGCGAGGGACTCTGAGGGAACTATGGGCCGCAGATGCATTCACTAGCAGTTGCTGAAATCTTGGTGTTCTTGTTGAAATGGCCCAGAGACAGGACTTATTCTATTGCAGTCATTCCACGACTCTATTGCGCTAGAATCACATCACATCAAATACTGTTTGAGTAAATGGGGCTTCAAATTTAAGATGCCTCAAAATGGTATGGGTTCACAATAATAGGTAATACTTAGTAACTTTGTCCAAACTATTTTACACAAAATATACTTTTTTAAAATATTTTATTTTGGGGGGCTGGAGACATGGCTTAGCAGTTAAGCACTTGCCTGTGAAGCCTAAGGACCCTGGTTAAAGCTCGATTCCCCAGGACACACCTTAGCCAGATGCACAGGGGGGCGCATGCGTCTGGAGTTCATTTGCAGTGCCTGGAGGCTCTGGAGGGCCCATTCTCTCTCTAGCTCTCTCTCTCCCTCTCCCTATTTTTCTCTCTGTCACTCTCAAATAAATAAACTTTTAAAAATAACAAAAATTTAAAACATATTTTATTTTTATTTATTTATTTATTTGATAGAGAAAGAGGGAAGGAGTGGGAAAGACAGACAGAGAGAGAGAGAGAGAGAGAGAGAGAGAGAGAGAGAATGGACACACCAGGGCCTCCAGCCACTGCAAACGAACTCCAGATGTGTGTGTCCCCTTGTGCACCTGGCTAGCGTGGGTCCTGGGGAATCGAACCTGGGTTCTTTGGCTTTGCAGGCAAACGCCTTAAACACTAAGCCATCCCTCCAGCCCCAAAATATAATTTTAATGCAGGTGTGTGTACATTTGTACATGTTCATATGTGTGCAGGTGCAGCCAAAAGATGTTTGTGTCATTCTTAGGTATGTCCTCCATCTCCTTTGAGATAAGATGGGATCTATTGTGGGCTTGTAGCTCATGGCCACTGAGCTTCAGTGATCCTCCTGTCTTGCCTCACCAGTGCTGGGGTTACAAACACATGCCACCATGTCCAAAATTTTATGTGGGTCCTGGGAGTTGAACTCAGATCCTCATGGTCATGGGGCAAGCATTTTAGCAACTGAGATATCTCCCAAGCCTGGGAAATAGAATTTAATCCTAAGGTTAAAGGGTCAAGAGGGCAGAGCATAGAGTCATAGGATATGAACTTAACATCCTTGCCTCTAGAGCCAATGTTCTATGCCTACCATTCCATCTTGCCTCCCAAGTCATAGTGCTGTTCGATAAATGCATGACATTCAACAAACATACCTCTAAACTCATTTCTGCTTATACTTCCTCTGTGTACCAGAATTGTTGTCACTGTCCTTTGTCACGCTTTATAGGGAGAGGTACTGGGTAGCAAAGAGTTCAGAGCTAAGGAACAATGCAAGGACTTGAGGAGTCTAGCCTAACAAGGCCTAGAATGGTAGGTGCCTAGGAAGGTAGGAAGTTCACCATAGGGAATTTAACTCTCTAATTAGCAGAGTGAATGCTGACCTCTAAGGAAGAATCTTTCTAATGTATCTTTATAAGTCAGTAACAGAATCCCTTAGCCAGGGGTGGGGTGAGCAGTAAACTATTACTTAATACTATGGTGATAATTTAAAGAGGATTACCTTATAAATAATCTAATGCAATGATTCCTATTATTTTTTAAATATTTATTTTATTTATTTATTTATTAATTAGAGAGAGTGAGTGAGAATGGGTATTCCAGGGCCTTCAGCCACTGCAGATGAACTCCAGATGTATGTGCCACCATGTGCATCTTGCTTATGTGGGACCTGGAGAATCAAACCTGGGTCCTTAGGCCTCACAGGCATGCACCTTAACCACTAAGTCATCTCTCCAGCCCGATTCCTATTATTTTTGATGAACAACTTGATATAGTTAAGTGATTTAAGGTCATGTAACATATTTTAAAATTCTCCAAAGCTTATTTCCCCTAGGAATTATATTGTTAGCCAGAAAGACTCCTATTGGATTGAATATCAGCCTGTGTCCTTTAGATGTAGGCTTATTTTCCAGTGTGGAGATCAAATTCAGAGCCTCACACATGCTAGGCAAGTGTTATGACACTGAGCTACACCCCAGCCAGATGTAGTTGTTTTTAAATAAATGAAAACTACTTCAGAGATCACGTTTCTTAGTTGGCTGCCCCTCCAAGATTGTGATGGAGGATACTTCCCAAAGAGTGCAGAATGCTTTAGACGTTCTTGACTCTGTCATAACTCCCGTTTGCCCATGTTCATTAGGTCAGGGAATGGGCCTTTCTGGGAAGACCACTCTGAGTTACTTAAAGTCTGAATATGAAAAATTCTAAATACATAGAAAAGCCTACAAATATTCATATGGATAAGATCAACATAGAACCCAGGAGGATTCACTCACTCAACATTCTACTCAACTGCCTTTTAAGGGGTTTGGGGACAAATTAGAGAAGGTGTGCATGCTCTGGTCACAGTTGTAAGCACAGTCTTCTTTTATTGAGGAAAATGTAGGTATGGCTTAAAGATTATATGCTGATGTTCAGGTCAATGTGCTCTGTAAGAAATACTTCTGGATAAGACCTGAGGACTAAGAAGCTGAGAGCTTAGCTCCATGTAGATCATGTACCTAGAATAGCTGCCTGTAAGTTTATCTGTTTTGAATTAGAAGGTCCATATATTTTCATATGATCAAACACCTATCATGATGATCTTTGGAGAATAAATAGAATTACAAATATCTAGCTTGTAAAAAATATCCAGCATACACTTTTTTTTTTTTTACTGAATAAGATACTATTGTATACTATTGTAAGAGAATATTAACATTCTTTTTGATTTTCAGTGATGAGAATTGAACATGCTAGGCAACCTCTCTACCACTGAGCTATATACACCCCAGGCCACAATAGTCTTAAATGTACTAGAACTTTTAAAACAGAAAAAACCACTTTATGTCTGAGGAAATTCTGTTCATTAACTTACTTTTTTATTTTCCTTAATATTTTCAAGAAAGGGGCTCTTAGCTGCTACCCTCACACCCATTCTCTTCTCCCTCTTTAAAAGAACTCTGATTGTTGGCTATACAGTATCTCTCAAGACAAAAACTCATTTCCAAGCCTCTCTTCTGACTAAGGGTGGCCATGTGACTGCTTTGTCAAAGATATGAAAGCATAATTTTGACCAGAATGCCTGGAAAGTCTACTTGAAAGGATTCTACTGAGCTGGAAGTGACCCTTTGTGCTTTTCCTCCTATTGTCCTGTGATACAGATATGTTAACTGTGAATTTGCAGCCATAAGAATCAAAGCCACATGTTAAATAATAGGAGGTGGCTGGGGGGGGGGGGCGTGGAGAATGGTCTGGGCGTTTCTCTCTCTAGATTCCTTATGTCTGAGAGAACAAGCCAACAACAATGAACTGGAAAACACAGACTTCTCCATAGCTTTAGGGAAGGGTAGCTTACATTTCTCTTTACTGTGTGGCAAAACTCAATCCCAACTGTCCTATATTCCCCACCACCCCATCCCTCCCCAGCCCTGCTATGGGACTGAGCCAGACACCTGAAATGACTCTTAATCAGCATGACACAAGAGAAGAGTTTAAAAGCCATATGCTTGAGATTATCTGTTGGTTCTTTAAAAAAAAAAAAAACTACAAAGATAATTATTTTAGCTTTGCAACTTGTGATGTAAAAAATAAGAAGAAAAATGAGACAAGATTTCTTTAGCTCCCAGATATATTCTCTTTCTTGCTCCCTTCTCTTCCTCCTTCCCTACCCTCTCTCTGCAAAGAATATCCAACAATGGCATGTTTCATCTTGGTTAAAGTGTGCATTCTCCCACATATTTATATAACATTTTAAGTTCATAAAGTATACCAATATAATTATTTCACAGGATTCTGATAATAAGTCTATGAAGTAAGCAAAACAGACATAATTGTTTCCACTTCTTCCAAGTAGGAACTGGGTTTTCATCCTCATTACATCACTTTGAGGTAGAAGGGGCTATTATTATCCCTGAGGTACATAAATCAGAATCATGGAATGCCCACATCATCTGATCCAATGCCCTGAATACAAGCTGGTATTCAGTAAACACTTGGCTGCTTGGGTGGCTGCCAGGATGAGTGAGCGAATGAGGAAACTGGAAGTTTAAGGGAGACATCAGAGTCATAACATTGGAATTAAAATTAGGGTTTGCTCACTCCTATTTTAATTCTTTTTTCCATTACACTACCTTGCCTTTCCCTAGAAATTTATTCTATAATTCGCTGAGTTGTCTATTTGGGCGTGTCGCTGGTGAAAGGCAGTTTTCAGGGGGGTCATCCATGGTGAACTTCAGCTGATGCGCCAGCACAACACTGCACTCATTACAAAAGGGCTTGCCTTGGCTGGCAGCTCTCCCAATGCTCACATACGAATGCTGTGCCAACAGCTATTGTCTTTGACAAGTGACTGCTGGCAGCATAGGATTCCTCACACAAAGTCCTTCACATAGACGGCCAGAGAGGAGGTCCATTTCTAGCCCCGCTTGACACCCTCACACGGCTAGAGTATTTGTTCCACTTAGAAAAGGAGGCTTTGTGCTGTGGTAACTGTTGTGGTTTAACAGCAGTTTAAAGGTTTGAACTGGGAAACATAAGAATTGCCATGAATCCTAACATTTTCTATCCCCCAAAAGAGCTGAAAAATGAGGAAACATCAGCAAAGTCCAAAATCATCATCCTAAATGACTCCAAGGACTGTGTCTAAAGTAATGGATATATTCTTGCTGAGACAAGTATTGTATTAAAAAAGATTTTCCCAAATCATTTAATTTGTAAGGACATAAAGTAGTCTAGGCCCTGTGGTAGTCAATAAGCTAGAGAATAATAAAAATCCTAGATGTATGACTTTGGAGATATTATCCATCTGAACCTCAATTTTGATTATATATTAAAAGTACAAAATAATGCTAGGACTATAGTTCTGTGGTTAAGTGCTTTCCTCACGTATATGAGGCCCTAGGTTTAATTCTCAGTATGAGGGGAAAAAAGAGTATAAAACAGTAGGATGTATTACAACATATCTTACATAAATATACGGTACTCTGATCATATGATCAAATTCTGCTTTCATTTTCTCTGAACAGCCAAGAAGACATGGTTGTATTATATAGCAGCTCTATTTTTAGCTTTTTGAGAAAAACTTTTTTTTTTTTTTGAGGCAAGCCTAACAGACTCACCTTTTGTTTTTTATGTGACAGAGTAAGAGCAAGAAAAAAGAGAGAGAGAGAGAATTATTGTACCAGAGCCTCCAGCCACTCCAGTCAAGCTCCAGACATGTGTGCCATCTTATGCCCACATGCGATCTTGTATGCTTGCGTCTCCTTGTGCTTTTGCTTATGTGGGGCCTGGAGAGTTGAACATGGGTCCTTAAGTGTCATAGGCAAGTGCCTTAACCTCTGAGCTATTTCTCCACCCCCCCCTTTTTTAAAAACAATACAATGACTACCTATTTACATTTCCACACTGAACAAGGGTGCCCTTATCCCTACATCTTTGCCAGCATTTGTTATCTTTTGTTCAACAAATAATTTTGAAGCACTAACTATATGCCAGGCAATATAGGTGCTGAGGATACAGCAGTCAATGTAAGAGACAAAGTCCTGCCTGGGATCTGGAAGTATAGCTCTATGATAAAGCACTTGTCTAATGTCCTCAGGCCCTCTGTTTTATCCTCACCACTGGAAAAAAAAATAGAGAACAGAAGAAATACAACACACACACACACACACACACACACACACACACACGCACACACACACTATTGGTAAACACTAACCCTGATGGAGAAAAGGGGGAGACACAAAGTACTGGGACAGAACTTTGTTACTAAAGGTGGCAATCAGGAAAGTGTCACAGGAAGAAGAATCAATAAAGACCAGAAGGAGACAAGGAATCATCCATACAGAACTGTAGGAGAACAAAGAGGTCCTGGCAAGTACATAGACATCAAACTAAATGCTTGGTATAGTCACAAAACAAAATAAGGCCTATGTGAGGCTGGGAAGGTGGCTACGTGGATAAGGGACTTGCCTACACAGGCATGAGGACCTGAGTTCAGATCCCCAGAACCCATGTAAATGTCTGGTGGGCCTAGTGGCTTGTCCGTAATTTCAGCCCTCAGAAGGCAGAGACAAGGGGTCCCCAGGGCTGGCTGGCTGGCTAGACTAGCTGAGCCAGTTTGCTCTGTGTTCAAGTCAGAGACTCTGCCTCAGAAAACTGCAACGGAATGAAACACAATCAAGGATGACATCATTCTTGAAGTCAAGCTTTGGCCGCCACACTCATGTACACCCCCTACCACCACACACACTCACACAGAAAGAAAGGCCAGTGTGACGAGGGAAGATATAACCAAGGGGTAGGGGGTAGGGGAAAAAAGGTTGCATTTTGTACCCATTATGAGGAGTTGGTCTTACAATAAGTGGAACAGAAGCCTTTATGGGTTGGAAAAGGGAAGTGACCTGATCTAACACATTTTAATAAGCACATTCTAATTGTTGTGTTGTGAAATAGGCTGAAAACTCAATAACCAGTAAGGATTATTGCAATAATCTAATGAGACATGATGCAAATATTTGCTGATGGAACTGATGCAGCACAGAGCAGTCCAAAAGGGCTCCACGTTTTTTGTCATGATAAAATAAAAGAATACCATGTGCAGAGGACTGCACTACCTGTAGCATGGCAGCTTTGGGACAGATTCGGTTTGTTAGACATCCTTAGCTTGACATGCTTATAAGATGTCCCAATAGACCTGCCATGTAGACAACTACATAGCAAGTAAGGATATAGGGGAAACACATGGAATGGAGGTTTACATTTGGTCTTGCCAATCACTTGTGCACGTGCAGTGAGGCAGGCACAGTAAAAGGCAGTAGAGGAGCCTGTGGAAGGTCTCTTCTGAGATCCCTAAGTTGTGCCAGTGGGGTAAGAAGCAAAGTTATCCAGTGAGAATTCCTTCTTAAGGCTCAGAGGAAGGGCAAGTCCTATGTTCCCAAAGCAGAGGCCTAGTGTCCTGTTCCAAGGCTCCAGACTGCAAGTCCAGAGTCCATTCTCTCGTCATTCTCTCTCTATGTTATCTACTGCCCTTGGCTCTCAGTTTTTCTAACCTGTGGCATGATGGTAATACAGTAAGTACACTCTTACCCTGCACAGAGAATAGTGTCACGTCTTGAAGAACCCGCTCCTTGAGATGATGTGGAGGCATTGTGGACTGCTTGGGAAGGTGATAATTGACCTCAACAGCTTCAAAATCCCTTAGGTAAAAGATGGGATGGGGGAGAGTACTGGGAGAGCACACTGGGTGGAGGTCACTCAGGGAACTGGGGGAACCACAAGAGAAGTGAGAGAGGTGTGGTAACTAAGGAGTAGTGAGTTCAAACTGCCTCTCACTAGCGGTGAGTCAGGAGACTTGTTGGGAGTTCAGTCCTCGGAATATGTTGCTTGTCACAGTGTGGTTCATCCATCTATAACTTTAAAAAGACTACAGCGTATCCTGACACATAATTGAATTTCTTGACATGAATCCCAGGGAAACAATTTTAGTTGTGGCAAAAGTGTTCATATATATGGATGTTTGTCACAGTGTTGTTTATAACAAAGACTGGAAACAATCTAAGTGTCCCAAGAAGGGAAATAAATAATCGCATACCTACGGAATTGTTTACACAGTTATTAACATGGGAAATGACTAAGATACAGTGTTAGATAAATTTAATATGTGAGCTGGGGAGATGGCTGTGGATTAAGCACTTGCCATGCAAGCATGAGTACCTTAGTTTGGATCGCCAGGATCCACGTAAAGCCAGACAATCTGTAACCTCAGCATGCTTAGAGCAGGAAAGGTGGCAGGATTGGGAGAATCTGTCAGACGCTGGTGGGTCAGGTAGCCTGAAGAACAGACTAGGAAACGAGAGTCCCTGCCTCAAGTGAGGGGCTAGGTGAGAGTCAACACCTAAAAGTTGTCCTCTGGCTTCCATACATGTGCTATAATACATGCACACGTGTACTCACACACATGAACATGCATACACACACCTCAAAAATTAATATGACATTATATACAATATGATCTCAATTTTATATTACATGTATGCAGAGAACTCAGACCATAAAGAAATATATCCAATACTAACCTGTCAATGATAAACTGCAATTTCTTCTTTGTCATATGTTCTTGTTTTCTAAATTTTCCATCAGAAATGGATAGTATTTTTATGATTGGATTTTTTAATTAGCCATGTTTTTTTTTTTTTTTTTTAAAAAAAGCTGAAATAAGGAATTCCTGACTTATCTCTAGCCCTCACTGGGTCACTCTGACTGGCTGTTGGTTCCTCTGTTTCAGTCATAGACACTAATAGATATGTGGTGCCTTTTTCCTCAAAGTGGTCACACCTGAGTGACTGTGCAGAGGGCATCAGGATGGTGCATAAGAGCTGAGCTGGTGGCAAACCTGTAGCACTGGTCTGGGAGATGTAGAAATGATCTCCTGAGAGCACTGGAGCTATTCATCAGACCGAGGTTTCACCCATTTGAGCTGGCAGTGGGTCCTCTTGCTCATCATTTGTGCCTGGCTTGTTATCACCCATGCCCCTGAATTCTTTATAGCAGTGTCATTTCCTGTTTAAATCTCTCCCACTTCTTCTCTGACCAAGAACTAACTGGGCATTATCTCAGTTCTACAGTGCATGAGATATTCTACAGGAAGGCAAGTTATTAGTAATGTGTTACCCTGTCATTTCAAAACAAGGTGGGGGAGGTAAATAATTGAGATCTACAGGTTGCCAACCTGATCAGGGGTAACCAATGGTCACTGCAGAGGATGTCCTAGCCCATTTGGATCAGCCCACTTGGATCAGTACATTGCAGTTTCTGCACTGGTAAGCTATCCGAGTTTTTGTTTGGAAGGTTGGCTTTAGTATTCTGTGTTTTTAAGACTGGGAAAACACCCAAGTCTCCAAGCTTGTGGCAAACAACAGATTGACTTCATGTTGTTACTTAGCATTTTACTTCTTATTGAAATGCTGCCTTCATACAGTACAACCGGTTTGTGAAGTCTGACTCTCCCCTCCCTGTGTGCACCCAGAAATATAGCAGCCTGAGGAAGAAAGAACTGGAAGGGGTAGAGTGAGAACAAGGGAAGGGCTTTACAGTTCTGATCAGCTTGAATGAAGCCTATGTCAACATTCTAGGCTCTTGTTGCTACCTGGAGCTCTTTGTCTGCCTGTGGACACGCTCCTTCTATTCTTCTGCAGCAGATCCATTGCTGCTTTACCAAGCCTGACATACCTTCATCTGTCCTTTCTTATTGACATTTTTATATATGTGCATAATGTGTTTTGATCGGAATCCCCTCTCATCACTCTGGGAACACTCAGGGGAGCTTAGACTTTACAAACCATTATGGACTGCGCTAAAGCAGTGGGCACGATGGAGCCTGACCAGGGCCTTGTGTCCCTAGAGCACAGCGCATGGGAGGTGCAGCTATGCTGGATTTGCTTCTCTTCCTCAAAGAGAGGCCCCGTGAATGCTAGGCAAGTGCTCCACCACTGAGTTATGTCCCCAGCCCGGTTCTGAGGGCTTCCATCTATCTATTGTGTTTTTTAAATTTTTTCAAATATGTTATTTTATTTATTTATGAGAGAGAAAGAGGATGATTGAGAGAGAGAGAGGGAGAGAGAGACAGACAGAATGGACACATCAGGGCTTCTAGCCACTGCAAATGAACTCCATATGCATGTGCCACCATGTGCATCTGGCTTACGTAGGTACCGGGGAATCAAACCTGGGTCCTTAGGCTTCTAACTGCTAAGCCATCTCTCCAGCTCTATCTTTTGCATTTTAAAATATGTTTTATTTTTATTTATTTGACAGCGAGAGAGAGAGAGAGGGAGAGAGAGAGAGAGGAAGAATGGTTGCACCAGGGCCTCCAGTCACTGCAGACAAACTCCAGATGCATGCACTCCCTGTGCATCTGGCTAATGTGGGCCCTGGGGAATCAAACTGGGTCCTTTGGCTTTGCAGGCAAATGGCTTAACTGCTAAGCCATCTCTCCAACCCTCTTTCATATTTTTTGAAAGCTGTCCACAGACAAATAAGTTGAACACAATTATTTAAGCTAACTAGAGAAAATAAAAATTGTTTTCTCTGTCTAAAGTTTCATTTCCACCAAAACATTTTAAACACCTGCTTTTTAAATTTAAATTGATCTAATTTTAATTATTATTTGAATTTTTTTTTTGAGGCCAGCTCCAGTCTGGCCTTGGACTTTTGGCAATCCTTCTATACCTTGCCCCCCACCAATTGCTGTAATGAAAGCCATGTTCCATCATGCCAGGCTCAATATAGTTTTAATATGAGATATGTTCATGGAAGACAAAATTCAAAAGACCTTGCAGTATCAAAGCTGTTGGCTCACTTATACACCCCACCTGTCTCTTCCCAATAGCAACTAGATTTACCTTTTATTTAAATATTTTTAAGAACTTGAAATTTCTTAGGAATGTACCTATTTTGACACAGTAGAATGGGCTACATACTAAAATATTAACTAGAATTAATTTTCAAATAAACTTAGATTGACAAGAAATATTTGTCTTTATAAGGATCCAGATAAATTTATCCCTGTAGGTAAAATAATTATAATTTCCAAAAGCATTTCATTGAACTCTGTATTATAGAATACAAATCTTACATTATCATCACTTTGGAATTATTTTTTCTTTGCTTTTGGTCTTTAGTCTTCTTTAATAGTACAACAAATGCAAAGAAATGCTCTCATAGCATACTCTCTCTTCCCTACCCTTCCTTAGTCCATAGCTCACAAAAGAGAAAAGAAAATACACATTAAGGTCATATTCTTTGTTAAAATATATTTTATTTATTTATTGGACAGAGGGAGAGAGAGAGAGAGAGAGAGAGAAAGAGAAAGAATGGGTGCACCAGGGCCTCCAGCCACTGCAAACGAACTCCAGGTGCATGCACCACCATGTGCATCTGGCTTATGTGGGTCCTGGAGAATCAAACCAGTATCCTTTGGCTTTGCAGGCAGATGCCTTAACTGCTAAGCTATCTCTCCAGCCCTAAAGTCATATTCTTAAAGGAGATTTCTTACTGGAATTTCCACTGGAGTTTCAGAGTTTCATTATATGCCTACTCATTAAATCACATTAATAGCTTAATACCTACTATGCTTGGTTCACTTAAGATTTTTGAAGTCATAACAAATTCATCAAAGATATATATTATTCTAAGTATAGCATGTCTAGTTTCCTCTACCAATTAAAACAGTATATATTGTAATTTAGGTCTTTCTCAAATCTTCATAATTTTCTTCGTCATACCTTTTCCTTTGAAAACACTACAATTTGGTAGTGCTAAATGCTGTGGGTTTCTTTTCACTTTTCTTTTGTTCTTCCTCTTTGAGTTGGTCTTGACATGTTGCCTAAGCCAGTGTCAATCTCCTGGAATCAAGCTTCTCCCACCTCAGCCTCCCAAGTAGCTTACCACAACAGGTGCCTGCCACCACACCCATCTGGTGCTAAGTCTTCCCACGCAGTCTGGAAGCAGGTGTGGTGCTGTGGGCTACTGGAGATAGGTAGAGGAACTTCTTAGTTGGGCTGGGCTGAATTAACAGATGCAGAGGGCAGAGATGCAGGAAGAACCTGGCGGGTAGGAGTGACACACAGGTGTCTGCTCTGCAGATAATGACAGGAGGAAACCGTGACAGGTTCACTTAGGCTCCATCGAGAGAAACATCAGCAAAGGTAAGGGCAGAGAGAGAGAGAGAGCAAGTTCCACAGTTGTCATGGGATTAGACAGTGGCACGGAACAAAATCATGAATTCCTCTTCTCAAAAGGAAGTCTGAAAAGAGGAAAACACCAAGTTGGGATAAAGTAAGAGAGATGGAGACACACCTTAGAATCCTATCTGGTTTTGGACTGACAAAAGGATTTTTTGAAGAGTTTGAGGTCTGTGTCTATTCGGCAACCCTTTCACTTTATAATATGCTTTTCCAGTTTTTATTTTTTCCTTTTCAATCAGTATTTCTACTCTTTGTTGCCCTAAAAATGACACAGGAGATCTGAAAGATTCCATAATATAGATGAAACTAGGGGATAAACAAGAGCACAAGGACCCACATTAGCTGGCACATGGGGAACAGACAACTGGGCATCATGACGTTTGTGGTGTCACCCAGTCCTTCAGTCCTGAGAGCGCATGCTGGGATTCACACTTAATGTGCTTTAACCCTTGCTGTGTCAAGACTAACCATTTGCACATTGAAAAATATGTGTAACTGGCTTACACTTCCATTTATAAATGTAAAGTATTTGTGCAGAATTTAAGATTAATGTGATGTTCTAGTACTTTGTAAAAACTCAATAAATGTCATTTTTTTCTCATTTTCAACTAAAAAAGTGGTGAAAAAATATGTCAGTAGACTTCGTTCCTAGGTGGATGTAAAGGGAGAAAAGAGAGAACTTCTGAACCAGGGACCCTGAGGACACATGTCAGGGCCACACGGCGGAGAGCTCTGCTCCGGACTGCAGCAGGCACAGGAGGCCCCAGGGAGATGCTGAGCTTCTGGTTAAAGTGACTCAAAGCAACCAATGGGGAGAAACTGTGGGAGGATCTGGAAGGAACAAGAAGGAGCTCACTAGAATTTCTTGTAGCATTGACAGTTTTTTGTAAAAAGAAGAAAAGGAGCCAGGTGTGGTGACGCACACCTTTAATCCCAGCACTGGAAGGCAAAGGTAGGAGGATCACTGTGAGTTCCAGGCCACCCTGAGATTACATAGAGAATTCCAGGTCAGCCTAGGCTCGAGTGAGACCCTACCTGAAAAACAAAGAAGAGGATGACAAAGAAAAGGACACTAAATTCTCACCAACACTGTGTGAAAGGAAATGAAATTCAAGTAGTAATTTAAAAAGAATGCCAACATTTGGTACAAAAGACAGCAGTGACACATATGGACAAGGATGTGGAGCAAGAAGGCTGTTAGAAAAAAAAAAATTTAAAAAAAAAGAAGGCTGACACAGACCCTTTGGGAAGCTGCTGGGCAATGCTAACTCAAGCTGAATCCCACCCGTCCTCCATCCTCCCAGCAATGCTATTCCTAGGTTGATATGGAGCCGAAATCACCTATTTGTTCACCAGGAAGGACTCATGTCAATAACCGGTACTAACTGTAGAAACTCCCCGTTGGAAACTACCCAAATGCCTGTGTGCTGGAATGGCAGACACACGTGGCCTGTGCTCTCAGGGGAAGACAGACACCCAAAGTGAATGGAAGAGTGACAACATGGAAGAGCTAAGAGCTGCCACAGCTAAGCCAGAGGTGGACACCAAAGAGGCAGGTGCCCAACTCCGCATGATCCTGTCTATACTGTGTGAAGCTCAGGACCAAGCAAAAGTGATTTCCACATTAGAAGATATGCTTTCTGTGGTAGGAGGGGGTGCTGACCAAAGAGGTCACCATGCTGAGGTAGAGTTGGAGTGAGTAGATTTTGGAGATGCTAGTACTCTTTTTCCCTTCTTTTCTTTCTTCCTCCCTCCCTCCTTCCTTCCTTTCCTCTCTCCCTCCCTTCTTTCTATTATCTCCTTTCCACATTTCCCCTTTCCTCTCCCTCAGCTCTCCTAGTCTTAGAGATAGATTTATATGACTAGATTACTAATGGGCTGCACCTACAATGTGTTTTCTTTCCTACTTTGGGTGGTGACTGCATGCGTATGTTCAACTTGCAAAAATTCATCAAAGTGAAGACTTACTAGTATGTTCCCCATCTGCCAGCTAATATGTATTTAAATTATTCAATAAATTGTTTAAAAAAAAACTTTTGTTTTTCAAGGTAGGGGTTCACGCTAATTAGCCCAGGCTGACCTGGGATTCACTCTGTATTCTCAGGGTGGCCTCAAATTTAAGGCAATCTTCCTACTTCTGACTTCTGAGTGTTGGGATTAAAGGCATACCGCACCATACCCAGCCAAAATATATCTTGCCTGGGGCTGGAGAGATGGTTCATCCATTCAAAGCACTTGCTTGCAAATCCTAACAGCCTGGGTTTAATTCCCCAGTACCCACGTAAAGCAAGGTACACAAAGTGGCATATGTGTCTGGAGTTCATTTGCAGTGACAGGAAGCCCTGGTACACCCATTCTCTCTCCTCTTCTCTTCTCTTCTCTTCTCTTCTCTTCTCTTCTCTTCTCTTCTCTTCTCTTCTCTTCTCTTCTCTTCTCCTCTCCTCTCCTCTCCTCTCCTCTCCTCTCCTCTCCTCTCCTCTCCTCTCCTCTCCTCCCTTCCCTTCCCTTCCCTTCCCTTCCCTTCTTTTATTTTCTCTTTCTGTCTGCTTACAAGTAAATAGTCAATAAAAATATTAAAAGAGACAAAAAATACTTTGCCCATGTTATAAGTTAACAAATGTCACTCACAGGTGGAAGTGCTTTTCATTGTCAACTTTATGTTGACATAGACAATAATTTTGAGCCTATATTTTCATATTTATAAAATGTAGCTTATATTCCTACTTCACAGTACATTGTATAGATAACAGCTGGGAAATCTCATACAAAGTCCTGGGACAAACTCTGCCCCCTTCCCCCATGCTTCCTCTCCATTAATACCGCAGCCCTAGCCTTCCTTGCTCTCAGCTTACTCTGAACCAAGAGGGCATAATGGATAGGTAAGTTTGGCAAACATCCATATTGAAATATTTTCAATATTTCCCTTTTGGAAGACAACCCATCTAGAATAGAAAGTCTTGTTCAACCTTGTATAGGTTGAGTGCATTCCCTAAATTTAGACAGATAAGACCTGACAGAGAAAGAATTTGAACTCAGGTCTCTCTGATTACATGGACCATAATTTTTTACCATCCTGCTATATTTCTGGCATGATATATAATGTAGGACATGAAAAGTGAAGAGCTTCATTGTACGATACAAGTAGGGATGGAGGGAAGTGAGTGGTGCATACAATAAGAAGTTAAGGATGCAAAGGTTTGTACTTTCACTCTGCAAGGTTCCATTTCGGCCAGAATGTCTGGAATTACCATTTACGTCCTTCTAAACCACAGTACCAGAGGGGTCTGTTGTTGACAAAAACACAGCCAATCACAGTTTAGCCCTATGGCCTTTGCCTGGGCCCTGGCACTCAGCTACCATCTCCTTGTCATAGGTACAATTTGTCATTTACTTTTTTAAAATTTATTTTTATTTATTTATTTGAGAGTGACAGACAGAGAGAAGCAGGGGAGGGAGGGAGGGAGGGAGAGAGAGAATGGGCACACCAGGGCTTCCAGCCACTGCAAATGAACTCCAGATGCATGTGCCCCCTTGTGCATCTGGCTAACCTGGGTCCTGGGGAATTGAGCCATGAACCGGGGTCCTTAGGCTTCACAGGCAAGCGCTTAACTGCTAAGCCATCTCTCCAGCCCTTGTCATTTACTTTTGTTTGGTTAGATTTCTCTGAGCTTTGTCTCATAGGACATTACTAAGAAAATATTCTAGCACTTGAAGCATGGGAATATGCAAAGACCATGGCAATAGCATTTCATAAAGGAATATTATCTATTTTTATTGAAATAAAATTTATGTTTATGAAAAAGCACTGATGACAGATATTCAGTTATATGGGTTTGATAACATTATGTATCTATACGACCTCTACCCCAAGTTCTCAAGTTCTACTTCACTGAAATTTTTTTTGGAGTGTCCCTTTTAGTCACAAGTAATAAATAAATAAAATAAATGCCAGTGTTATCATTTCAGAATCATGTTGTATGATTTTTGTATCATGCATTGGTTGTATTTTTTTAACTTGACCCAATAATTTAGAGATTGATTTGTGTTACTGCATTTACCAATAGTCTGTTTTTTTTTTTTTTTTACTCATTTCCCAGTGATATTCCAGTGCATGTGAGAATTTGTCCATTTTCTTGTTGATATTTATTTGGGTTGCTTCAGAATGTGGTTATTATGAAAACATGTATGTATGAACATCTCTGTGGGAACATATATTTTCATTGTTCTTGTATACAAAGCTAGGACTTGGGCTGGAGAGTTGGCATAGCAGTTCAGGTGCTTGCCTGCAAAGCCTAAGGCCTCAGGTTCAATTCCCCAGTACCCACATAAGCAAGATGCAAAAGGTGGCACATTTGTCTGGAGTTTGTTTGCAGTGGCTAGAGGCCCTGATGTGCCCATTCTCTTCCTCCACTCCCCCCCCCCCGGGCCTCTTTCTTTTTTTCTCTCTAAAATAAATATATAAAATATTAAAAAAAAATAGGACTGGGGGTTAGGGATTTAGCTCAGTGGATGAGTGCTTGCTTAACAAGCATAAGGCCCTGAGTTTGACCCGCAGCACTGAAAAAAAAACCTGAAAAACCATAGGACTGGGACTACTGGGTCATAGGGTAAAGATGTATGTTTATTGTCATGAGAAACTTACAAACAATTCCTCAAAGATCTGAACTATTGTACATTTCTACCATCACTATTGCTATGCACTCCCAAAGGGAAACTTTTTCAAAGCCAAACTATGATGACATCTTAGTAAAGAATATTTATCATGGTTTCTAGGGTGGGAAAAATTTCTGTGGGAATCATTTGAACGAAGGGAAAAAGAAACAGCAACCAGAAGAAAGTGTATTGGCACTCACCAAATAGAGTGTACTAGGAAGCCAGCCCAAGAGGACCACGTGGGCCAAGGGCGCCATAGCTACCAATCAAGACTGTGTTCTCTGCCGATGACATTCATTCCACATGCCAAGCCCTCTGTCCATGATCCAAGAAATCTGGGCAACTTATTGTTTTTGCTCAAGTTGTACTTCATTGAAATTCTTTTTGGAGTGTCCCTTTCAGTCACAAGTTCCCCGTCTGTCACAGTCCCTTTTCTTGTCCATGAGCCAAGACAGTGGAGCTCAGTACAGCAAGCCTTTGAATTCCTGCTGCTGACTTCACTTTTGGTTGTGGTATTAAAGCTGTCCAATTTGACCCACTCGGGTCAGCTTTCCTTGGCTGCTACAAGTTGAGAGCAAGTTATTGTTTATCTCTTGGACTCTTCCCTAGGTTACTTTTAGCCAGGTTTTTAGTTTGTTTTTGTATGCCATTATATTCAGCAGAGGGCACAGCCTTTGGCACTGTTCTGAGATGATTTCATTTTGAGACAAAGCCTTATTCTCTAAGGCCCTTTTAAAGGTGATCATGGCAAAGGCCAGTAATAGTGACTCCCAAGGAATGATTCCTCATTTTCTGCAGGCCTGGCTGATCCTGGCTCTGTCTTCTTTTTGAATCAGTCCTATTAGGAATAGATTTATTAACATAGGCAACTAGAAGTCCATATTCCTCAAACTGTATAGTTGGCACATTTCATCACATTCTTAGCTTAACATTTGCAGCTAAAGGATGTGGTTTCTTCTGATGCTTTAAAAGAAAGGCCCAGTTGCAACCCTATTGTCTAGCTTGAAACAAGTGTTCATCCCAGAGACAACCTTAAAGCCTGGAGGAAACAGCCCTGTGGTCGGATCTCAGTCAGACATCTGTCTAACCACAGGAGGTGAGCATTTCACAGGAGAATATGTAAGATAAGCACAGATACTGAGTAGACAAAAATAATAGGTGTCCAGTATGGAACCAGTGTTTCAGTCCACCTGGAACATTCCTAGGTTTTACTTACCACCAACACAATGTTCTAATTGTACATGTCATTCAGATTTCAGAGAATATGTTACTGGACCAGAGGGACTTTTCAAAACCAAAATTCAAGTCATCTGTTAAGTATCTTGTAGGCTTTCTCAGTTTGTGAGTGCATATTAATTTGCATGAGTTTTTTGTTTAATATGTTACTGCTATCTCAACTCTAAACTATGAATCCAGGACAATATCTGTATTGTCCATTATATATATAGGGGCTCAAAAGTACCTGAAAAATGAATAAGAATTAAGAAAGATCTATCTATATGTTACCTTGACATCAAGCGTTTCTGACTCCTATAATGTTCTTTATTTAGTAAAAGGGCACATGATAGTTTGATTCAGATATCCCCCATAAATTTAAATGTTCTGAATTCTAGGTTCCTAGTTGATGGAGATTTGGGAATTAATATCTCCTGAAGTAAGTGTATTGTTGGGTGGGCTTATGGGTATTATAGCCAGTTTTCCCTTGCCAATTTTTGACACACTGTCCTGTTGCTGTTGTCCACCTTATATTGATGAAGGAGTGATGTCCACCCTCTGCTCATGCCAACATTTCCCCCTGCCATCATGGAACTTCCCCTTGGTATGTAAGGCAAAATAAACCCTTTTTTCCCACAAGCTGCTCTTGGATATGTGATTTCTACCAGCAATGCGAACCTGACTGCAACAGTGAAGTTGGTACCAGTGGAGTGGGATTACTGTTAGACATCTGACTGTGTGGCTTTGGCCTTTTGGATCTGATTTTCAAGAGGAATATATGTGGAAGGATTTGAAACCCTGGCCTGAGAGATGCCTTGCAGTGCTGTAAGTACAGCTTGATGGACTATTCTTGTCAGAGTTGAAAGACCTGAATGCAGTAAAAACTATGGACTATGAGGTCTGGCTTATGAAGGTGAGAAAGAGCTCTGCTTGGACTAGGTTAGAAGCAGTTTGTGTGAGAGGCTTACTCTTACGCCCATGTCCTGAGAAGTTGTGTAGGGTTGCTTTGTGTAGAAATGGACTGGTGTGAACAGAGGGATATGGCACAGAAAAAAATGAGATTCTTTGGCCAAAACTGCTAGCTGTTCAGCTGTAATTATATGAGATATTAAAACCATTGATATTGGGTCAGTTGACCTGCATTGCAACAACAGGGAGAATATAGACTCTTTTGAAGAGGTCTCAATGCTGAAGGGATGCCTTGTTCTTCAAAATCTGCTCCCCCCCATCCCAGATTAACAAATTGGCACCCACCTGGTATTATGTAGTATAAGAAATGCAGGAAAGGAAGGGTCATTGAATTTGCAACATGGTATTGTATTTTGGAAATGGCCATGGGCAGTGTGAATCAGGTTTGCTTAATGCCTGCATGGAGACCCAATGGAGCCATGACGATGGACCATGGGTTGCAGTGCAGACCCAGTGAAGATTCTGGGACCACGAGATGGCTGCTAAGAAGAGCTGCAGGCCCCACATGAAGTTTTCCAGGACTGTGAGTAGCATAGCTGGAGGGGTGGAATTGGAACTCTAGAGACTTGTTGCTCATTGGAATTAGCAGACTTGGAGATTTGTCACTGACTGGAGTTGTTGGACTTGGAGCTTCAGAGTTTGATGTTTGTTCTGGTTGCTTTAAAGCTTATATTGGTTGAATATTGCTTTGCTGTGCTCAATGCAATCTTTTGCAGTATATATTTTTATTCTGTGCCATTATGGGTTTTTTTGGATTATTTTTGTGTGATGGCACAGTTAAAAGACTTTGGACTATGGGGATGTTTGAACATCATTGGGATTGATTAAAAATTATGGGGACTTCTAAAGTTGGACTGAATACATTGCATTTTACATAATGGATGGATATCAGTTTATGAAGGCCAGAGGTGGAATGTGGTGGTTTGATTCAGGTGTCCCCCATAAACTTAGGTGTTCTGAATTCTAGGTTCCCAGTTGATGGAGATTTGGGAATTAATGCCTCCTGGATGCAGTGTATTGTTGGGGCAGGCTTATGGGTATCATAGCCAGTTGCCTTTTGCCAGTGTTTGGCACACTCTCCTATTCCTGTTGTCCACCTGATATTGGCCAGGGTTGATGCCCACCCTCTATTCATGCCATTGTTTCCCCCTGCCATCATAGAGCTTCCCCTTGAGTGTGTAAGCCAAAATAAACCCTTTTCCCCCGACAAGCTGCTCTTGGTCAGGTGATTTCTGCCAGCAATGCCAACCTGACTGCAACAGGCCAATGAATGGATATCTGAGTAAACTTCAAATTCCTTTCTTTCTTCCTACTTTTCTTCCTTCCTTCCTTCCTTTCTTCCTTCCTTCCTTCCTTCCTTCCTTCCTTCCTTCCTTCCTTCCTTCCTTCCTTTCTTTCTTTCTTTCTTTCTTTCTTTCTTTCTTTCTTCCCTCCCTCTGTTCCTTTGTTTCATCTTCTCTTTTTTGTGGTGCTCAAACCCAGGGCCTCATGCATACCAGATAAGCACTCTACTACTGAGCCATACCCCCAACCCGCTTGTCTCAATTTTCCCATCAGAAATTAAAGAACTACATGAAGTCTAGGAGAAAAAATTATTAAGTGGAATAGCTTCATCATACTCTATTGATGCAAACCATGTAATGTGTATGTGAAAACTCTCTCTCCTGGTAAGTTAACAAAACCACATGCTTTACCTTGCCAAGTGCTTTCACGTGATTCCACTTAGTAGTCAAACAAGATGCTCAACAGTCCTTCCGTGTGGTTCTGTACTCACTCTAGAAGTCCATGCTGTCTGCCCTCTCCACTTCACTGTTGGTATACTCTGATGTCTCATTCAATTTGGGATGTAGTAAATCTGATATGAGCAGACATTCGATCTTATTGTCGATTTACGGACAGTCATTAATTTTGATTTTTAGCTTTATTACACTCCCTGACTTTTAGTTAGTGACATACTCTTCTTTCTCAAGAACAGTGGTTATACTGATGTTCCCATCCCCAACTCACAAGCTCTGTAGCCAATTGAACCTAACATCCTCTGGGCTGTTTAGCTTAGAGATGACACCATGACACATGGAGAGGCTTGAGGGTACAATAAAGTCTTTTTCAGGCTTCTGGGACAGAGGCAATGGTTCCATTGGATGTGAGCCTGAGGCACTTTGAAGACTCTGCGCAGTTGATTTGCTCCTAGTTGTAACCTGAGGCCGAAACTAATCAGAGAAAGCCAGAGTTGAGACATGGAGAAAAACTATAGCCCAGAAGTACAGTTTCATATCTGAATTCAGCTGTGCCTGAAGTTCACACTATCCTTGCATTTTCAACTATGCAGTCCAATAAGTTCTGTCTCTTGGATAAGGAGGGTTGTGTGTCTTTATCATACAGAGAGATCTTAATTAAAACATTCTCCAGTAGTGTACTCTTACTCAATTGCATTACCATATTATTTTTTTTTTCACTGAGTGGGAGAGAAATGAGGGAAGTTACAATGGCTACCTGGAGAACTTACTGCAGATGATGAGATTGGCTGCCGCAAAGCTGAGCTAGACTATGGGTTGGCTCCCCAGGGTGTGCTTCATGCTCCTGGTCTGAAGTGCTTCACTTGGCACAGTGCTCTTCTCACCCCGAGGACAGAGAGACTCACTCCTACTCCGCTCTTAGACCTAATTGGCTGGCAAGCTTCTGGAATTTTCCCTAAGTTTAAATTCATTTCCGTTGGCATGCTGGGGATTGAACCCAAAGCATTAGGCATGCTAGGTCAAATGCAAGCATGTGTCAGTCTGTTTTTATTATTACACTAAATCCTGAGCCAGGCTACTTAATTTTTTTTTTTTCAGTTTATTCAGTTCACAGCTATGGAGTCATGTATTAGTGCCAAATTTAGCTTGGCTCTGGTGAGAACCTCTGGCATCGTGGTGGGCGTGGGAGGAAAGAACATACAACCAGAGAGGAAGCCAGAGAGTGATTCAAGGGTCTGGCTGCCTCTCATGACAACTTGCTCACTGGAGAATTCAGCATCCCATGTTTGCTATGTTAATCCCTTTACAGAGTAGCAGCCTCATTGATCTACAGACGACTCAGTAGGTTCAACCTCTTAAAGGTTCACATTACCTTATGACATGGTCACACTAAGTTCCAAGCCTCCAACACATTAACTCTTTGAATACGCACCTTAGCAAGTTTGGTGCCCTATATGGTGGTAACACAGCTGGAATGCCCTTAGCTTTCTGAATGCACAGTCTCTATCAAGTGTCACTGCAAGTCCACTCCACTACAATCTGTTACAGTTCTTTCAAATCTTAGAATAGAATTTCAAGCTATTATTATTTTGAATTAAGATGCTTCTCCCAAAATTAAGCTTAACTAAAGACTCATTTTTCTTATGGCAAATCTAATAGAAGTAGGAACAGAAGGAAAATCCTATAGAAATTGTTACAGGGTCAGAAGAATTTCTTATACAGGATAATTTAGTTGACAGTAATGATTTTAGCTAAGATGACTTAAGACTTCCATTTTAAAGTTTGGAACACTTGATATAACTCAAAAAAAAATTTTAGTCTGTGTCGTGGCTAGTGAACTCAACAATTACTTATTTTATTTTTTATTTTTATTTTTTGATTTTTTTGAGATAAAGCTCACTCTAGCCCAGGCTGACCTGGAATTCACTATGTAGTCTCAGGCTGGCCTTGAACTCACAGCCATCCTCCTACCTCTGCCTCCCAAACTCTGGTATTAAAGGCATGTGCCACTACACCCAGCTAACAATTATTTCTAGTTTGGCAAAATGATTAATGTTTCATATTTCCAAGAACCAACATTGCCTACTTGGATATCATGCCCATAGTGGTTGATAAGAACAGAGTAAATGACAATAGTTCAGGGTTAAAAAAAAATAACTGGTACTTCTAAGAATGTAATAAATTGTTTGGTTGTATTGATTCTTTTCTTAAAATTATTTTTATTTTTATTTATTTTTTAAAAATTTTTTTGGTTTATTTTTATTTATTTAATTTAGAGCGACAGACAGAGAAAGAGGCAGAGACAGAGAGAGAGAGAGAATGGGTGCGCCAGGGCTTCTAGCCACTGCAGACGAATTCCAGATGCGTGTGCCCCCTTGTGCATCTGGCTAACGTGGGTCCTGGGGAATCGAGCCTCGAACCGGGATCCTTAGGCTCCACAGACAAGCGCTTAACTGCTAAGCCATCTCTCCAGCCCCTTTATTTTTATTTATTTATTTGAGAGCAACAGACAGAGAGAGAAAGAGGGAGATAGAGAGAATGGGCACACCAGGGCCTCCAGCCACTGCAAACAAACTCCAGACACGTGTGCCCACTTGTGCATCTGGCTAACTTGGGTCCTGGGGAATCGAACCTTGAACTGGGGTCCTCAGGTTTCACAGGCAAGCGCTTAACCGCTAAGCCATCTCTCCAGCACTGGTTGTATTGATTCTTAATCAACCATGAGTTTTAAAATAGAAGAGTTGCTAGAAAATTAAGTTCCCTGTGTCATGATCCTAATACTTCGACCATATTGTAGTTATGATGGAGGGCAATGTACTTTCCTCAGCTCAACAAAAATAAAAGAGAAGATTTTCCTTGTAGTCATTTTTCCCCCACAGATACTCCTGGAAAATATGGACACTAAAAGAGTAAAAGTTGCTATGGTATATAGCAGAAAATACCCTGGTCTCAGCATGAGGAAGCTAACCTTTGGCAGTGAGCAAACTACTTTTCCATTAGCCTCTGCATGTCTAAAGCAAAGTACTGAATAACTGGTAAGGAAGTGACTTGAGTTTGGATTAGTAACAGAGCACTTGCTAATGGAAATCTTGCTCTCAGCTCAGTGCACATGACCTGGTCGACAGAACCTAAACACAAAATGTCTGTCTCAAAGACTGTTGTCATTGAGCATATCAGCTAAAATGAATTGGATCCAGAAAATAAAAAGGAAAGCCAAGATATTGATAATGATCACTCAATGGTTATTTACAAATGCCTTAGAGTACTTTGTACCTTGTACTATAGGTACTAAAGATACAGCAATGAAAAAAGTTAGCCTCCTTTTTCATAGAGCTTATTTTCTAGAAGGAATGTAAAGAGATGACATGGAGTGTGTATGAGGTCGTCAGTTTTATGTCGAAGGTAGAACAGGGTGAGGGTTAGGAAGTGCATAAGGTTCCTGCCATAGAGTAGCTGCAGATAACGTGGCATTTGAAACCCAAAGAGAATGAGTGAAGAAATAAGTGTGGCTAGGAACGTCGAATGCAGAGATCCTGAGCTGGAATTTTCGGAGCAGGAAGACATCCTGTGCTGCTGAGGCACAGTGAGCAGGGGAACAGAGGAAGCAGGTGAGATCTGAGGGAAGGAAAAATACCCAAGGAAGTAGAAGTTGATGTTTGCTTGAATGAATCCTCTCATCTCTTGTGATTCTTTTCTTATAAAATTGTGGGGAGGTTGGGGGCACTGGAGCAATAGCTTAGCAATTAAGGAGCTTGCCTGCAAAGCCAAAGGACCTAGGTTTTATTCCCCAGTACCCATGTAAAGCCAAATGCACAAGGGGGTGCACGCGTCTGGAGTTCATTTGCAGTGGCTGGAGGCCCTGGCAGCCCATTCTCTCTCTCTGTCTCTGTCTCTCATTTTCTCTCTCTAACATAAATAAAACATTTTTTTAAATTGAGTGTGTATCTGTTGGGGATGATACACTGCTCCATCTAATTATAGTTTCTGCTCTCTCTTAGCATCAGCATCTGACACTGTCACTACTGGTCCTTGAAGAATCAAGCAGAATTCCTCTCATTCCAGCAAACTATAACTTACTTTATTTCAGTTCCTTCACTCTCTGCCTTTCCTCTTGTTAACTGCAAGTGACGGTTGTTCAGGGAAAGGTGCTCGGCTTCCATTCCACCCTGCTTTACCTGTTCCTCCCAGGACTTCAGAGACTGGAAACCCCTTTTCATTGTCTCTTGAGCTGATGCACAAAACCATAAGATTGTATGGGTTAATGGGGTGCTATGTGATGCTTCAGTACTTGTATGCATTCATGTTTAAAAAAGGTTGAACATACTTATCTCTGCAAACAATCATTTCTGTGCCTGGCTTTTTTCACTTGACATCATCACTGGTTTTCATACTTGTTTTCACAAACAACAGGATTTCATTAATTTTATGGCTAAACAGTATTGCATTTCCACATATTCCTTACCAATGCATCAGTGATACTTAGGTTATTGCCATTTTTTAAATTGTGACTAGTGTTACAAAAAACCTGGACCTGTACACAGACATCTCTTCAACATACCAGCTTCATTTCTTTTAGTCCTGTGTACCCAGTAGGGGGGATTGCTGGATCTACTTTGAAGTTTTAAATTGCCTCCACACTGTCTTCAATAGTGGCTGTAATCAATGTACATTCTCACCAACTGTACATGAGGGGGTTTCCTCTTTTCTGTGTTATCTCTAACACTTGTTCTATTTAGTTTTTTTTATATAATAACTACTATTATTGAGATGTGGTAAGATCTTATTGTGGTTTGATTTAAATTTCCCTGATGATTGGTGAATATATTTTGTGTCCCTGGTAATCATTTCGATTTCTTCTTTGGAAGAATATCTATTTAAGTGTAGTGCTTCTTCATTAAATGGTTATTTGGTTTATTGCTGTTGAGTTTGTGGAGGTTTGCATGTACTCTGAATATCAATGTGAACTACTTAGCTTTCTGTCATTATGACACATACCTGAGAGAAACAACTCAGAGGAGGAAAGATCTACTTTAGCACACAGCTCCAAGAGTTTCAGTCCATGGTCAGCAGATTCCACTGTTTCTGGTTCTGGTGAGGGGTGAAGGCACAGAGGAGCAAAGCTGCTCCCTTTGAGAAACGAGAAAGAGAAAGGGAAAGGGGCTGATACGAGACTGAGACAACTACCTCTCAATGATTAGGCCCACACACTGGGGACAAAGCAGTTACCACATGAGCCTTTGGAAGGATACTGCATATGCAAGCCCTATATAGTATCCCATCCCTACCTCACAGGTTCATGCCCACCTCACAATGTCAAATGCACTTAGTCTGCCTCCTATGGTTCTCCTAGTCTTATAAGTTTTAGCTTTATCCAAAACTTCAAGCCCAAAGTCTCCTGAGATTCTTAACTCTGAGCACCTAGAAAAATCAAAACCAAGTTACATATTTCTATGACTCAGTGGCATAGAATAAACATGTTTTCTTTACTAAAGGAGAACTAGAAATATAAAAGGGAGGTATGGGACAAAAGCAAGAGCAAAACCAAGTAGGGCAAACATTAAATGCTGCAATCTCAACTCTTGCATTTGAGGCACACTTTGTGGTATGGCATGAGTTTCAAAGAGATTGGCCAGCCTCACCCCAAAGGCCTTCCAAGGTGCACCCTACACGGCCTCTCTCCTTGACTGACTCTGCTTTCTACCTGAAGCTTACCTCAGTAGATAGTTCACATTCCTGGCATCTTCAATTTCCTAGGCTATCCATCACATCTATGGCTTTACTTCCAGCGTTTCATGCATCAATATCAGGGATTGACTCCACACGACTCTGACTGTAGCACATTGCCTGGCTTCCTACATTTTCCTTTGAAATCTAGCTGGAAACCTCCATCATCCTATGATTTTTGTGTTCTGTGTCCCTGAAAGCACAGTGCCTTGGTCTGCCAGTGACTCAAGCAGTAGCTGGGCCCTCTGGAGCATGGCTGTAGGGGCATTTATGTGTGTAGGTGGTTGGGCATGGTGAAATGAATCCTGAGGAGCAAGGTGCCTTAGCAGGTCCCTGTACTCAAGATTTTCAAGTGGGTTTGCACCCTGGGGTCTATAGTGGATAAAGTCCATTGCTTCCCAAGCTCCCTTCCTGTCCAAGCATTTTTAATTTTCCTAGTATAAAGTCCTTTTCTTCATTTTCATGGTGATAACCTGTTTAGCAGCTTCAGTCTCCTTAATCTTAACTTTAATTTATCTTTTTCACCAAACAGCAAGTTTTTCAAATATTCTGGCATTGTTTTTTGCTTCTAGTTCTCATTGTAAACTTAGTCATAAGAAGCTAGCATTTCCCATAGCCCAGCATAAGTGAAATTTCCTTTGCCAGACTCATCAGTCCATCATCTTTAAACTCAGCCTCCTACAAAGTCTCAAGTTCTTTTCCAGTAAGTAATATGAAGGATGTCTGGTCCAGTTCCCAGTAGAGTTTCTGCTCCCATCTGAGGCCTCATGAACAGAGTCATTGCTGCATTCCTATCACATTCTGGTCTCCTGAGTTCCCATCAGAATCACTCAATATAGCCTGCTTGAAGCACTCTAGGATTTATTTAGCCTGCTTCTCCAAACTTTTCTACATTCTTCTCTCAAACCAGTTCCAAAGGTTTCTGAACTACAAGGTCAGTAAGTCGTAGCAACAAGCATCATGTGGTAATACCAATTATCTGTGTCACTTAACTTTCATGTTGCTCTCATAAATACTAGAGAGAAACAACTCACAGAAGGACAGCTGTTTTGGCTCATGATTTCAGAGGTTTCAGTCTGGGGTGGGCTGGCTCTTTTGTTGCTGGGTTGTAATGACACAGAACATCATAGCATACGGGCATAAAGGCAAGGTATCTTTTCTGGGAACAACCCCACTGACCGACATTCTCCAACCAGGCCTTATCTTTCAATAATGCCATCAGATTTTTGACTGTTTTTTTCCATTTTTGTTTTTATGCCAACACTATGACTTTAAAAAAAATTATTTATTTTTATTTATTTGTTTGAGAGCAGCAGAGAAACAGGGAGGGAAGGAGGGAGAGAGAGAGAGAGAGAAAGCGAGAGGATGGGCATGCCAGGAAATGAACTCCAGATGCATGCGCCCCCTTGTGCATTTGGCTTATGTGGGTCCTGGGGAATCAAGCCTCCAACCAGGGTCCTTAGGCTTCACAGGCAAGCACTTAGTTACTAAGCAATTTCTCTAGACCCAACACTATGACTTTTGATTAACAAAGCTTTCAGGTAGTGTAATGCTTCCCAGTTTGTACTGTTTGCACAAGACAGCTCTGGCTATTCAGGGCTTTTTATAGTTCCACATAAATTTTAGATTTTTTTTGTAGTTCTGTGAAGAATATTATTAGTATTTCAATAGAGATCACATTTAATCTGTAAATTTCTTTGGGTAGTATGTACATTATAACAGTACTCCATACACCATGAGATGGTTTTCTACTTTGTAATGTATTTATAGATTTGTTTCATAAATGTTTTATAATTGCCATTTTAGAGGTATCTTATCACTTTGGTTAAATTTATTCCTAGGAATTTTACTTTTTTGGTTATTGTAAATAGATCAGTTCCTTAGTTTCTGCTTCAGCTAACTGGTTATTGGATATAGTAATGCTAATAATTTTATATGTTAATTTGTACACAAAAACTTTGCTGGGCTGAGAAGATAGCTCAGTAGGTAAAGTGCTTGCCTTACAATCATGTGGACGTGAGTAAAAAAAAAAAATAGTGTGTGAAAAATGCTGGCTTTGGTGGTAGTCACTTGTAATCTGAGCACTGGGGAAGTAGAGACGGGCAGATCCCTGGGGCTTGATGTCCAGCCAGTCTAGCCTAATTAGGCAAGTTCCTGGCCAGTAAGAAATCTACCTCAAATAAAATGGTGCACAGAGCTTGAGAAGGCACAGCAATACGTGAGACTGTCCTCTGGCCTCCACACACATGAACACTTGCAAGCATGCATACATCCCCCCCCCACACACACACAGAAACTTTGCTAGAATAATTTGCTATTTCTAGCAGTTTTGTGGTAGATATTTGGGACTTTATACATATAAGATTACTTAATCTACAGAGTAATAATTTGATTTCTTTTCCAATTTAGACAACTCCATATTTCTTTTTCTTGCCTGATTGCTAGGGCTCAGTTCCAAATCTTTTGTTTTGTTTTGTTTTGTTGTTTGCACCTCACACTGTATGTTTGCTAAGCTAAGTGATCTACCACTGACCGACATCCCCAACTCCACGAAAACATGTTTTATAAGAATTCTGGAAATGAGCGTTCTTGTATCTTATATCTTAAAGAGAAACCATTTCAGTTTCCAAGGGTAGGGAGATGGCTCAGTGGATAAAGTGTTATAGCACAGGTGTGAGGCTGCCGTTTGGACCTTCAGGACCCACATAAACTCAGGCAGGTGTGGTAGCTGCCTGCAATCCCACTGCTCAAGAGACAGCTCTAGAGAATGCTATATAGCCAGACTAACTCAACGAGTGAGCTCTGAGTTCAAGTAAAGGACCCTGCCTTGGTAAACAAAGAGAAGAGAAATGGAGAAAGATACCTGATCTCAATCTCTGGTCTCCACATACATATGCAGGTGAGTGTATCCCTGCACACTCGTGTGTCCACATGCTACACACATGCATACATACAGTATATGTACATACATATGCCAAAAATCTCATCTTCAGCTTGCCAACTCTGTATAATTTTAGCTGGTGTCTTATTTTAGCAGCCTTTATTATATTGAAGAACATTCATTTTATACTTATTTATTCAACATTTTAATCCTGGAGGGACATCGAATTTTATCAAATGCCTTTTCTGCTCCCACTGAAATGAGATGAGGTTGTTGTCCTTCATTATGTTGACATGGTGCATGTATCATGTCTATTTGTGTATGTTGAGCCATTGTTGCATCCTTGAATAAATCCCATTTGTTCGTGGTGAATGTCGCAGTTACCTTCACATTGCTCGACAAACATCCAACCAGAAGCAGCTTATGGGAGGAAAGAGCTTATTTCAGAGTTATAGAGTTCAGGGGAAACACTATCAGTGACGGAAGAAGCCTGGCTCAGTTCCATAGATCATAGCAGAGAGACATCACTAAGCAGCCAGCAGACAGGAACAGCCAGAGCTCAAACTGCTCTGAACACACCTTAGGGCTGGACAGCAAGATCCATACCCTATGACATACCTCTTCCCCAGCATGGCACCACCCACTGGAAACTCATGTTGCAAGCTCAATCAAAAATACCTCAGGCTAGCTAGGCGTGGTGGTGAATGCCTTTAATCCCAGCACTCAGGAGGCAGAGGTAGAAGGGTTGCCATGAGTTCAAGGCCACCTTGAGACTACATAGTGAAATTCAGGTCAGCCTGGGCTAGAGTGAGATCCTACCTCAAAAGAAATTAAAAACAAAAAAACAAAAAAACAACTCAGGCTATGGGAAGGGGGGATACATTCACATAGATTTTTCTTTTTCTGTTGTTGTGTCCTGTCTGGTTTTGTTATAAGGATAATGCTAGACTCACAGAATATGTTCAGAAGAATTACCTTTTATTCATTTTTTAAAAATAACTTAAGGAGAAATGATATCAGTTCATTAATTGTTTGACAGAATTTAGTAATGAAGTCATCTAGTTCTGGGCTTTGATGAGAGGTTATTTATTACTGATTCAATCTCCTTATTTGTTAGTATTCTATTAATCTTTTTTTAAAAGAAGTGCTTGCTTTAAACTTTATTAGTATTATTAGATATGGACATATTTTGTTCAATAAAATAAAAATTAAATTCCAGCACTCAAGAGGCAGAGGTAGGAGGATTGCTGTGAGTTCAAGGCCATTCTGGGAGTACATAGTGAATTCCAGGTCAGCCTGGGCTAGAACAAGACCTCACCTCAAAAAAACAAAACAAAAAAGGTAATAATTTTTAATTGTTATATTTATTTGAGAAAGAGGCAGATAGAGAAAGTTAATAGGTGTGCCAGGATTTCTAGCCATTGCAAACAAACCCCAGATGCATGTGACACCCTGTGCATCTGGTTTATATGGATACTAGGGAATTAAACCTAGGTCCTTAGGCTTCACAGGCAAGGACCCTAACCACTAAGCCATCTCCCTAGCCCTCTATGAAACCTCTGAGTTCACAAATTCTCTTCTGTTTAATTTACCTTGCTGTTGGTGTCCTCTATCACATTAAATTTGCTTAGTATATTTTTTTTCAGCATAGGATCTTATTCAGCTAACATCTTGCTCAGTCCTTCAAGGCTAAGACACATTTCTAAAACACATTTTTCTCAGCCTCCCTACACTGAGACCTTGTATATGAAACTGATTCCATTAATTGTGTGCACTTGCCTGAGTTAGGAAGGTGAGTTGAGGCAGAGATCAACTTCCTGCCTCTTTTGCTGTCTATTGTGCTTTCCCAGAACACAGTCCAGTTTCTACTTCCTGGTACCATGGCCATCAAAAGAGAGCAAGAAAGGTCACAACAACAGTAGGTTTGGGGTGCAATATGACATTCACTGGTCCTGGACACTCAGGCTTGATGAGCCCATTGAAAAAACTTGAAATCATATTCTATGACTATGATGGGGTATGCATAATACATTATCATTATTTAGCCTAAAAGTTCATTTATTTTATTTATTTATTTATTTATTTTGTTCTGTTCTATACAGAAATTAAGAAAGTTTTATGGGCCCCCTTAAAATTATTGTCGGTCCCAGGTCCTGTGTCTCCTTGACCTAATGGTTATCCCAGCACAGGTGGTATAGTGTTTATCTCCTTGGATTGTGGCTAAAGCATTGTGCTTGTCAAGTCCTCATTTCTGGTGGCACTCCTGAATGCCTGTCGTCTTGGCTAGGGCAAGAGAGCAGCTTCTTTGAAGGCCCTTTTCTGTGATGCACTAGGAATCATTTCTGATAACCCAGCTTTTCCTAAGGGTTTGTTAAGTGTTCAACTCCTTATGCTAAATCCAAAACAGTAAAACAACTAGATTGATTTCTATTTCCTGCAGTCATACAGACTACTGAAAGAAAAGTTAGTTCCTTTATCTTCATAAGTCTTTCAAACCTATTCTTCATTTTCAAATTCCATATTCATTTCTACCCTGTTCCTGTTTTCTTTTTTTGTTTGTTTGTTTGTTTGTTTTTTACTCTTTTAGCATTCTGCCTTTTCTTGTAATCTTTGGACTTCTCACTGCATGTAGATAAAGTCATTTTATTTATTTTTTTATTTTCTAGGTGTTTTATTCTTATTTTTTTTTTTTTTTAAAAGAAAGAGGCAGATAGAGAGAGACCAAGGGAAAATGGTCATGTCAGGGCCACCAGCTGGCTGCAAACATACTTCAGATGCATGTACCACTTTGTGAGTCTGGCTCATGTGCGTCCTGGGGAATTGAACCTGGGTCCGTTGGCTTTAACCTCTAAGCCTTAACCTCTAAGCCATCTCTGCAGCCCCTAAAGTCCTCTTATTGGTCATGGTTTTCCAGAGAAACAGAACCAATCAGAGAGGTTGGTGTTGGGGAAGATTTATTTTAGGAATTGTGGAGGCAGGCAAACTTTATCTGCAGGGTGGACAGGCAAGACAATGACTTAAGGAAGAGCCAGTGTTGTAATTCAAACCCAAAACCTGCCTTCATCATAATCCCTTCTTTGTCAGAGCAGGAAAGGCATTGTGAGTTAAGGCCTCTAGTTGATAAGATGAGGCACACCCGCATTATGGAAGATAATTTGCTTTACTCAAACTCAGCTGACTTAAATGTAGTCTCATCTAAAAACTGCTCTCTCAGAAAGGTCTAGAATTTCATTTGGACAAACACCTGTATACTGTACCCAGCTACATTGATACATAGTTAATCATCACAGTCCCTGCGAGTGTGAATCCACAGTTGGCTTCTTTTTGGCTTCCTTACTGAAGCAGGCCTCCCTGTTAAATCACTGTGTTCCGTTGTTGTCAGCATGACAGCTTTATCCTCTTGTCCTCCCCACGTCAAAGGCTCAGCTGGTGTGGCCAGCTTCCTGTCCCCCACCAGGGTGCTTTCTTATTCTGCTGCTTACTCACCTACCATCACCCACTGTTGGGCTGGGGCTCCTGCCATTCTCAGCAGTGTGACTCAGGTTCCACCTCACATCGTGAGCCCCTGCAGCAGCTGACTCGGTCCTTTGCTTCTGCTTTGCCCACAGCCATCGTCCTTACTGACTACGATAAACACATTAACCTCTCCGATTCCTTGACCCTCCCATCTCCCGTCCACCTTAGCCACGGGGCTACTACACTCAGGCTTCTCTGTGTCGCTGAAATTTATTTTCCCGTTTTTCAGCCATGATTTATCATTTCCTTTACCCCATCCAGAAAGCCCACGTCCAGCTTCCCTGGAATCTCCCTTGCTTCATACCATGTCTGCTGTCTTCACTAACTCCATTTGCCTTCACTGCTTCCTCTTTTGCTCATCAGATACCACAGGCTCTTTGTGTGCCCCACATCCTAGACTTGATGTTCAAAGAACCCACAAAGCAGTAGGAAGATAAAATGATGGCTGATAATTAGATGGGTCCTTATCCTCCTGTTCTTTTATGTTTGCTTATTTATTATTTATATATATTTTATATATTATTTATTTATATATACTTTCATATATTTATTATTTATATTTATTTTATTTTTTATTATTTTATTTATTTATAAGTAATGATGGTAGGGAATAGAATCCAGGGCCTTTTACATACTAGGCAAGCCCTCTACCCCGACCTACAGTGCCGGCCCCTCTCCTTGCCTTTTTTATCATCCTATTCTGCACCATCCTCTCTCATCCTTTTTCGTCTTTTTTTTTTTTTTTTCTTTTACCTTGTCCAGACTAGTCTGTGCTTTTGGAGAAACAGATAGAATTCTGAAGAGAATGTTTATTTCCTACTCACTGCTATCTGCTTTTAGCCACACTATGGCTCCTGCCTCTCCATTTATTTCTATATCTCTTGGTGACTCTGTAGTACACCAACATAGAGAATTTACTTTTCAAAATTGTTTCTGTCCTCATAAGCCTCCAAGTCTTTCTTCCACTTTATTTTACAGCCTATTTAAAATAACTGATGAAAATAATTCTTCCTGTTTTAGGATGGGCACCCTCCAAACCAGAGGCTGAGGAAAGGATCCCGGGAGCCAGTGTAGACAGGGCACAAAAAAAGAGGAGGGGCTGGAGAGATGGCTTAGCGGTTAAGCGCTTGCCTGTGAAGCCTGAGGACCCTGGTTCGAGGCTGGGTTCCCCAGGTCCCACGTTAGCCAGATGCACAAGGGGGCACATGTGTCTGGAGTTCGTTTGCAGTGGCTGGAGGCCCTGGCTCGCCCATTCTCTCTCTCTCTCTCTCTTAAATAAATAAATAAATGAATAAATAAAAATAAGAGCAACACAGTGTGCTGTGATCAGCTTCTCACCAGAAGAACTGGGGCCCAGTTTTCCTGCAGGTCTCTGGAAGGCATGCAAATGGGTCTCATGGTTGAGCCACTTGACAAGCGAGATCCAGCCAGTATCCATGGCTTCCCATCTCTCTGGGTTAGGATTGCGTCTGGTAAATTTCTTCCTGGCACTTTTTTTCCTGTTCCAGGAGAGGGCCAACACAGATGCTGTAGCCAGGAGGCTGCAGCCCAGTCACAGAGACTTGCATTAAGAAGCAGCGGTGGCACACACCTTTAATTCCGGCACTGGGGAGGCAGAGGTAGGAGGACAGTGGGTTCGAAGCTACCCTGAGAATACATAGTGAATTCCAGGTCAGCCTGGTCTAGAGCGTGACCCCCACCTCAAAAAACTAATAGCCGGACGTGGTGGCGCACGCTTTTAATCCCAGCACTCGGGAGGCAGAGGTAGGAGGATCAAGGCCACCTGAGACTACATAGTGAATTCCAGGTCAGCCTGGGCTAGAGTGAGGCCCTACCTTGAAAAAAAAAAAAAGATTGTTTTTAAAATTTTAGTGAGGAATTACATTGCAGTTTTGATGAAGACTACACTGAATCCATAGATTGCTTTTGATAAAATAGCCATATTCACACAAATTAATTCTTTAAACATATGAGCATGGGAGGTTTTTCCATCTTAATGTCTTCTTCAATCTCTTTTTTTCAGTATTTTAAAGTTTTGTTGTAGAGGTCTTTTGGTTCTTTGGTTTATTCCAATGTTTTTTGAAAAATTATTTATTTGAGAAAGAGAGAGAGAGAAGGAAAGAGAGAGAGAGAGGCAGGTATATATGTATGTATATTATATACAGAGAATGGACTCACCAGGGCCTCCAGCTGCTGCAAACAAACTCCACACACATGTGCCACCTTGTGCATCTGGCTTACATGGGTTCTAGGGAATCATACCTGGGTCCTTTGGCTTTGCAGCCAAGCACCTTAACCTCTAAGCTGTCTCTCTAGCCCTATTCAAAGGGGTTTTTTTTGAGGCAATTGTGAATAGAATTATGTATCTTTCATAAGTTTTAAAAATATTTATTTATAGATTTATTTCATAGGGAGAGAGAGAAAGAAAAGAGAAATAGGAAATAGATGCACAAGGGCATTTTGATGCTGCAAACAAACTCCAGGCTCATGCAACAGTTTGTGCATCTGGCTTTACATGGATACTGGGAAATCTAACCCAGGCTGACAGGCTTTGCAATCAGGCTTGCAATCAAGTGCTTTTAACCACTGAGCCATCTCCCCAGCCCAGTTTCTTTAATTTCTTTCTCAGCATGTTTGTCATTGGTATGTAAAAATGCTACTTCTTTTTATGTTAATTTTTGATCCTGCCACTTTGCTGAAAGTGTTTATCAACTTTCAGACTTTTCTAATGGTGTCTTAGGGTCAGTTATGTGCTGCAGTCAGGTTTGCATTGCTGGCAGAAATTGGCCAACCAAGAGCAGCTTGTGGGGGGAAAAAAAGGTTTATTTTAGTTTATGGACTTGAGGGGAAGCTTCATGATGGCAGGGGGAAACTGATGGCACAAGCAGAGGGTGGATATCACATCCTGGCCAACATCAGGTGAACAAAAGCAACAGGAGATTGTGCCAAACATTGGCACATAAGCCTGCCCCCAACAATACACTCCCTCCAGGAGGCATTAGCTCCCAAATCTTCATCGGCTGGGAACCCAGCACACAGAATACTTAAGTGTATGGGGGGATACCTGAATCAAACTGCCACAATATGGAATCATATCATCTAAATATAAAAATACTTTGATTTTTTTCCCGTCCTACTTGCGTCCCTTTAATTTCCTTCTTCTGTCTTACTGCTCTAGTGAAGCCTTTAGGCGCTCTACTGAATGAGTAGAGAAAGCATGTCCAGCCTTGTTCCTGATTTTCGTGGCTGTGCTTTGAGTTTTTCTTTTTTTATTAAGTACAATATTGGTCATAGGTTGATTAAATATAGCCTTTATTACCTTGAGCTATGCTCCATCTATTCTAAATCTCTTTGGGGCTTTTATTATGAAGGATTTTGGATTTTGTATAAAATATTTTCTGCATCTCTTGAGATGACTATGTAATCTCTACCACTGGGTCCATTTATGTGATGTATTACATTCACTGAACCTTCCCTGAATCTCTCAAATTAAGCAAACTTGATCATGTTAAGTGAGCTCTATGATGTATTCTTAAATTCGGTTTGCAAGTATTTTATTGAGAGTTTTTGCATCTATGTTCATTTGGAAGTTTAAAATTGTTTTTCAAGTAAGAGTTCACTGTTAGCCCAGGCTGACCTGGAACTCACTCTGTAGTCTCAGGCTGGCCCCAAACTTGCAGCAATCCTCCTATCTCTGCTCCCTAAATGCTGAGATTAAAGGCATGTGCCACCATGCCTGGCTCTCACTAGGGAGTTTGTCGGTCCACTTTCTAAAGCTTACTAAGCCATAAATGTACTGTTTATTCCAGAGGCCTTTAAATAATTTCCCAGAACAAAGATCAAGTAAGATGAAATTTTCAGCATAAATAATGCTTTGTATGTACAGTAGTAAATACTTAGTTTTGTTCAACAAGTATATGCCAATCTGTCAATCACCTCAATGTACTAGGCACTGGGCTAGATGCTGAAAAAACAATAATGGACCGCAACTATTCACTGACAGAGCTTTGAGTCAGCTTTTGAAAATGACAGATGTACCTCATTCTCAAACTGGGTTTAATTATATGGAACCATCAACTAATTACAGCCCTTTAATTTTTGCAAATTAAAATGAACTTAGTACTCAGCAGATAAGGTTGGCAAGAAAAGAACACCCTCAATATAAAAAGGCTCTGAGGATTTAGGAAAATAATAACTGGCAAATCCCAGGCATTTCTTAATTATCACCTTGTCCATGTCATGCGCTGTAAGTTCCAAGTTTCATGAAAACAGACTGAATTTTTATTCATGTATCTACTGTTTTCAAATAAAACCTAGCACATAGTGACTCTGCAGTTAATATTGATGGGCTAAAAAATATGGTTACTTAATTTTTCAGATAAAATAAATACTGAGAGAGATGGACGAGCTGTCTAGTTTCCCAATGTTTACGGATTTTGAAGCTATAGAAATTTAGTTTGTATTGTGGCTCCAAGTGTCTAGATATAAAATCCACAGTGTGTTTGGCTGTTCCAGGAAATGGGATGACACGGCTCCCTCATGGCATTGAGGTTAAAATGCCATGTGTAAGTTGTTCATAATGGGTGGTGAGAAAAATGGTTCCATTATTCTGAAACAAGGATGCACAAAGGGGCACAAGGCAAGGTCCTCAGGATCTTGTCGTCTGTGGGCTGGGAAGAGATGGTAATGTCACAGTGCCAAAGTCCCAAGGGAAGCAGGCTGCCCTTCTGCAACAAAGTCAAAACAGAGCATCCTGTGAGAAGCAGGACAACCGTCCCCGGAGACCAAACCAGGAAGATGTGGGGTTATTTTGCCGTAAGGGTTTTCACTGGGCAGAGTGTGAAGCCTGGAAAACTTCGGACTTCCCAGAAGTTTCTGGCAGCACCTAGTCGGGGCAAACTACCCACTCAACACACAGAGGGAAGGCGAGAGAGGACTGAGCAGGATAGCTTGTTGCCTGGTAACCAGGGAAGGACTCCATGTTGAATTAATTAAAAGTTGACCACAGCAGTTCCGAGGGTTTTCTTTGTCTTGTCCACAGTGCTGAAGTGAGCCAGTATGGAATTAGTTAGAGATTAAAGCGGAGGTCTTAGGAAGAAACAGGAGGCAGAGAAAGGAAGGAAGTGAGGCACGACAGAAAGACAGGGAAAACTATGGCAACATGGAGAACATGGAGGAAAATTAGGAATCCCCCATCCCAGAATCTGGTTGAAGCCTCTGACCAGCTGATAATTTTTAAGAATTCCTGCCCAGTTGACAATATTTTCTGTGGAGGTTGTTGACATTGGTACAATATTTGCTTTCAGAATGTTGAAATAGAAAGAAACCAGACTCGAGGCCTAAATGTGTATGACCCCAGCCACGGCTGCACTCCGGTTTCAGACATACCCTGAAACTCTCACAGACAAGACTACTACCCTTTGTTTACAGTGGAGAGATATTAATTTCGTGCATTCTTGTAATCTAGAATTTTACCTTATGAATTGTAATCCCACCAGGCAGCCCTCAGGAACTACACTGTAATTGCACTTAAATTCCTCAACAACCATCTGGCGATAGTAACTGTAACAGTTACTTTCCCAGTGCTCAGACAGAAGCAGCTTATGGAAGGATAGCTTTCATTTCCAGCTTCTGTCCTGAGGAGAAGCTTCATCGTGGCAGGGAAAGCATGCAGGAGCAAGCAGATGGGCATCACAGCCTGCCACACATCAGCAGGGAGGAAGCAGAACCAATGACCTTGCTGGCCCTGGCACAAGGGACTGGATTATAAAATCCCAAGGCCCCACCTCCAGTACACAACTCCTCCAGTAAGGCTCCGCCTCCACCAGTTGATCATCAAGGATGAGGGTTACAACAGAGCATCCTCTGAGAGGCAGGACAACAAGTGAGGCTACAGGGGACATTTTACATTCTAACCACCACAGTAACTTCAGAAGTCACCAAACTCCTAAGTGTTAACTATTGTAGACACTAAAGTGTCACTCTCCTTTGAGAATCTCAAGCTCACACTTGAGTACGTCAGCCTCCTGGAGCACTTAGTATTAACCCATGTACTTGAATCTGTTAAACAATGTCTTTGGGGCTGGAGAGATGGCTCAGTGGTCAAAGGTGCTAGCTTGCAAAGCCTAATGACCCAGGCTTGATTCCCTAGGACCCACATAAAGCCAGATGCACAAAACACATGCATCTAGAGTTCCTTTGCAGTGGTGTGGTGTGAAGTCCTGGCATGCCCATTCTCTTTTTTCCTGTCCCCACCCCTTACAAATAAATAAATAAAAATATTTTAATGGGGCTAGAGAGATGGCTTAGTGGTTAAGCGCTTGCCTGTGAAGCCTAAGGTTCAGTTCGAGGCGTGATTCCCCAGGACGCAGGTTATCTAGATGCACAAGGGGGCGCACACATCTAGAATTGTCTGCAGTAGCTGGAGGCCCTGGCGCACCCATCCTCTCTCCTGCTATCTGCCTCTGTCTCAAAAATAAATAAATAAATAAAAATAACAAAAAATTAAAAAAATATTTTAATGTGTGTTAATAAACCCAAACTCTGCTTCATTCTAGCTTGTCCTGGAATTCATTTCTGTGGCCAAACCAAGGAAGCGACTTTACTGAGTGGCATTTCCTTCAGCAGGCGCAAACTCTTCAAGCAGCAGTGTGGAGCCGTGGTGGAGTACTCTTCTCCCCATCATCTGATGTTCTCTCCAGAAACACGGCTGGCTGAATTGGCGTCATTCTTCCATCATTGCTGTGTACTTCAGGCTCCCAGTGATATGCTAAGCTGTGGACTGGCAACATACAGGGTCTGAAATAACGATCAGAAACCATTGGCTTGTAAATATGTTCTCATGGGTATTTTAGTGCTTCAATAAGAATCTTGAGGTCTCAGATGCACATGAAGGACCAGAAATGCAAGACTGTTACCAGATGATCCAGTCACCCACTTCCTTGGAAGGAACAGTTCTGTGTGTCCAGGAGATGATCCTGTGCTGTCTAACCCTTCCCGGGTGCTCTGTGGATCTCCTATTCCTGTCAGCATCTTGACAATAAGCACTGCTCTGTAAGCTTTAAGACAAGGTGGCCTCCAGGTGACTTCAACAGACAGGGTCCCATATGGGATTTGAGAGAGAGAGAGAGAGAAAGAGAGAAAGAGAGACTAGGACTCAAACAAGTGAACCCTTTGATTGTTCCCAGGGAAGGTCTTTTTACTGAAGATTAATGGCCCACTTAACCCATGTACAACTTGAAGTATGGTTTTCCAATACAGTCAAACAATTCATCACTGAGACAGTATTGGGTGCTAGCTGTCATTTCTACTAATGCTTATGTCTTCAAAGCTCCTGTCAATCAATTATTTTAACACTCAGCTCAAAGGTGACATCCTCAATAAATCCTTCCTTGACATATCTAATTCTTCACTTGAGCTCTAGGTAGATTCTAATAACCAAACTTTCATATATAGCATATAAATGTTCAAAATAATTAAGCCAATAAATTGTTAAAATGTAGAAGATATCCTCCGAGAAGAAAAAGGTCAGCAGTACTCTTACTATGCTGAGATAAACAGTTACCATTGTTGGGTACATTTCTTTTTTTCCCCCATTTAACAAAATGTCATAAGCATCTCTTTTGTGTATGTAGGCACTCTATGTACTGACCTCTTTAAGTTTCAGGGGTGCATAGAAGTCCATGGCATTGTTAATAGCATCCTTACAGTCGCATCCTATTTCATTACAGCTAATGACAAATACCTGGTAGTTACCACCCTCATGCTTACTTGTGCTGGGCCATACTTGCATGCATCAATCCATTTAATCTATATATTCTTAGGTGTTCACTTCAATAACTAGAATTTAAACTTCACTGATAAGGACAATGAGGTATAGAGTTTAAATAATTTTTTTAAAATATTATTTATTTATTTATTTGAGAGCGACAGACACAGAGAGAAAGACAGGTAGAGGGAGAGAGAGAGAATGGGCGCACCAGGGCTTCCAGCCTCTGCAAACAAACTCCAGACGCGTGCGCCCCCTTGTACATCTGGCTAACGTGGGACCTGGGGAACCGAGCCTCGAACCGGGGTCCTAAGGCTTCACAGGCAAGCGCTTAACTGCTAAGCCATCTCTCCAGCCCAAGTTTAAATAATTTTTAATGATCAAACAGCTAGTAACTTTAGAGCAGGAATTTGAACCTGAGTAAGGCTTACTCTGCACTTAACCACTATATGTAAGATTCGTTAAAAAAAAATGAGTTCAGCACAGTAGTACAAATCTGTATTCCCAATTAGTCAGGAAGCTGAGACAGAATGATCATAAAATCAAGGCCAGCCTAGACAACTTAGTGAGACCTTGCCTGAAAGCAAAAATCTGAAAAAGAGCCTGAGAATGTAGCTCCGTGATAGAGTAGTTGTTGGGCCCTTGTCTAGCACCTAGTAATTGGCTTATGGAAGTAATAAATAATAAATCTCTCTCTCTCTCTCTCTCTCTCTCTAACTGCCTCTTCCTCTGTCTGTCTCTCTCAAGTAAATGAATAAAAATAACAAAAATAATTTAAATAAAAAAAATTAAACCTACCCTTCATGCCGGTGTCCTGAAGATGGACTTAGTGTCACTGGGCCTCTACTATAGTTCCCAAGAGCCCCATTGAATGAGTCTGTTTTTCGATCTTATTTGGATCCTTAATTGGCATACTGAGGGTACAAGGTGCAAAGTCAAGGTTGTTAGGACGCCACAGCCCATGCATGTACCCTAAATACTCCAGCAACACTTTATTGTGAACAGCAACTCCTTGAAGTCCGGAGATGTATGGTTCTAATCCTCTTCATAACCTGAGCACGTGGCACCAGTGCCTGGACCATTGTTATCATGCAATAAATATCAAAGGAATAAAAGGCTGAAGGAGTTTGGTTTGACTGGTCATGATCAAAATCAATATTTCACCTGAAGAGATCATGCAAATAGAATTTGCAAGGTATGATTCGGGATTTTTGTGGAGTTGGCTTTCTAATGCAACACAACACAATGCCGTGTTGTAATATCAAAAGGACTATACCACACCATCATCTATGAGACTTCACAGAGTTTGTGCCAAGAGGACAACGTAGGTATTGTGTGTGTGTGTGTGTGTGTGTTTGTGTTGTGTGGATGCACTTGTGTATGTGCAGGTTGTCAGGTTCTGGTTTCCAATAGAGAACTTTGAGACAAATGGTCTCTTGGGCCCAACATTTTATTTTGTACCCGTAAGAGAAGGCAGGGTTTGGAGTGAGGGGAAAGGGGCTCCGAAGCAGGAGCAGAGGTTCAGGTGGAGGAAACTCCAAATCCAGCCAAGGGCAGAGCAAGGCAGAAGAAAGAAGGAAGCTCCGGACTTTATTTATTGAGAAAGGGTCTCCTATTTGAAGGGTCTCCTCACTGATGCAGCTGGCCTATCTATTTAGCTAGGCCTCCAGAGCACTGGGATACAGGCTGGCTATCGCTCCTGTCTGGCATTTTCTATGGTACTGGGGACCCAAACTCCGGCCCCCGTGCTTGTGTGACAAGCTCTTTATCCACTGAGCTGTCGCCTAGTCCCCGTTCGAGCTCTCAATACCTGTAGTGAGAGGGACTGCTTCTGCAGCTTGGGACTGTGTCTGGGATTTTGTTTTTTTTTTCATAATGTGATCACTACTTTTGGGTGACTGTCCTCCTCATCTGAAACTTTTTCACTCATTTTGATGTTGCAAAATGTATGGAAATAAACTTAGGTCTCAGACAGGACTGGTCATGGTGGAGAATCTGACCAAAGTGGCTTCAGCATAAAGCAAGCCACATTCACTTGGCTCTCAGAGCCCTGAGGGAGATGTGTAGAGTAGATGGGAAGGATCTGAGCCCATTTCCGGGAGTAAGTTTGCAAAGAAATTTGGGGTACTTTCCATCCTTCATAAAACAAGGCAAGAAGTAGCCAAGAGGTCTGCTTCACTTTCTTCCCTAATTCCAGACTGGAAGAGAGCTTCACAACATCACCAAATCCCCCAAGAGAATGAGTACAAGCCATTCTGTCTTCCAACGGGAGCCATTCCATAATGGCTAACATTTGGGGAGGAATTTTATAGCGCACAGGCCCTGAACTAACGGTTTACTTGGCTGACTTACTAAAATCCCACTCCCACTCTCAGCAATGAAAGTGTTTGCAATGCTCAGCTGAACCAATGAGGAAACAAAGTACAGCATGGTTAAGCAATTTGCTCTCGCTACAGCTCTCAACTGAGGGCAGGAAATGAGCCTGGAGACCCTGTCTTCTGATCCTGCAATCAATCCCCGAAACACACACACTAGACTTCCTTTACAAAAGTGCACATTTGACAAAGCAATGTTAGAGTCACTGAGTATTTCTCAGATGTCCAAGGTCACCCTTAGAGATGCTTCTATGCAGTACTGAAATAAGTGTCATTTGTCCATCTTCTAATGGTTGTTGCTCACTCACTACCACCAGGCAAGGCTATGCCAATGCAATGACTATTGACCAATTTTTGTTGAGTTAAATTCTTTCTCTCCCCCCACCCTTTTTAAAAATATTTTATTTATTTATTTGAGAGCAACAGAGACAGAGAGAAAGACAGATAGAGGGAGAGAGAGAGAGAATGGGCGCGCCAGGGCTTCCAGCCTCTGCAAACGAACTCCAGACGCGTGCGCCCCCTTGTGCATCTGGCTAACGTGGGACCTGGGGAACCGAGCCTCGAACCGGGGTCCTTAGGCTTCACAGGCGAGCGCTTAACCGCTAAGCCATCTCTCCAGCCCTCCCCCCCCCTTTTTTTTTCTTTTTTGAGGTAGGGTCTCACACTAGCTCAGGCTGACCTGGAAGTCACTATGAGTCTCAGGGTGGCCTCGAACTCACGGTGATCCTCCTCTCCTACCTCTGCCTCCCGAGTGCTGGGATCAAAGGTGTGCACCACCACGCCTGACTTATGAGTTAAATTCTTGATAAGATTCCTCTCACTCACTCTTCATTACTATCTGAGATAAGTACTGTTATTACTAACTTAAGAATTGAGCTGAGGGCTGGAGAGATGGCTTAGCAGTTAAGCGCTTGCCTGTGAAGCCTAAGGACCCCCGTTCGAGGCTCGGTTCCCCAGGTCCCACGTTAGCCAGATGCACAAGGGGGCGCATGCGTCTGGAGTTTGTTTGCAGAGGCTGGAAGCCCTGGTGCGCCCATTCTCTCTCTCTCCCTCTACCTGTCTTTCTCTCTGTGTCTGTCGCTCTCAAATAAATAAATAAATAATTTTTTAAAAAAAAAGAATTGAGCTGTAAGTGAAATGTTTATCAACCATATACTGATATGAATACAACATACCATTGCAATAAGTGGAGGAGTTAAGATTTGGAAACAGTTTGATCTGACTCAAAATCAATACATTAAAATCAAAACATTAAAGAAGAGGTTATAAATATGAAGTCTGAATGACATTAATTAAATATTTGATTCCAACTGCCCTTACAAAATATTCACCATCTTCCTTTGCCATTTTTATAGCTCCTGATTTCTGAACCAAGTATGTTATTACTCTAAAAAGTTCCTGACTTAGGCCAGGCATGGTGGTGCATACCTTTAATCACAACACTCAGGAGGCAGAGGTAGGAGGATTGTCATGAGCTTGAGGCCACCCTTAGACTCCACAGTGAATTCCAGGTCAGCCTGAGCTAGATTGAGACCCTACCTCAAAAAAACAAAATCAACCAACAAACAAAAAATTCCTGGCTTGTACAGTTCGCTCATCACAGGAGACATATAGTCCCCAGGTGTCTTTTCAGAATGCAAGTTTTCTTTTTTGCTGTCTGAGGGGACCAACTTCAGTACTTAGCTGACTGTGGGCACTCACCTACGCAGGTGGTCCATAGCAGGGCTGATATGTACCTCCTGTAAATGCAAATTTCCCTGAGGATGCTGGAAACCAGAGGATTGAATTAAATGATCCATATACTCCATTAAGAAAGTGACAATGACAATAAGATGCCCAGACCATGACAAACTTTCCACAGAGCATGTGGAACTGTCTAAACAGTTCATATTTGGACTGCTCTGAAGCAAGTAAGAAAGGATTTGCCATTTCGATTCAAAGTCAATGGTGCACTTTGAAGTTGACCTGCCACCTTGTGGAAATTAGCAGCAATAAAATACATGGCCCTTGAGTAACATTCTTTACTAATAAAATGATGCAGATATTTTCCTTTTTCACTGTTTGAGATGAGCTCCCACTATCTATCTATCCCAAGCTGATATTGAATTACTTGACTATAAAATGTTCCTTCTGCCTCAGATGCCTAAATAATACAGTTGAAATTAGCAACAAAATTTTATAATATGAATTAAGTAGCTGTGAGTAGAGGCATACACCACTGTGCCTAGCTTAGAAGAAATCTATTTTTCATGTGCTATGTACTGTGCTGAACACCTTTGTAAATTTTTGTTTATGAGAGAGAGAGAGAGAGAGAGAGAGAGAGAGAGAGAGAGAGAGAGAGGGAGAGAGTTGAGCATGGGCGCTCAAAGGCCTGTTACTGCTACAAACAAACTCCAGATACATGTGCTATATTGTGCATCGGGCTTTTACACGGGTACTGGGGAATCAAATGGGGCAACAGAGGGCTTTGCAAGCAAGTGCCTTTAATTGTTGCACCATTTCTCCAGCTCCTGAATACCTTTCAAATTCTTTCTAATTTAATTATAAAATAACTTTATAAGTTAAGTGCTATTATTCTTCCCATTTTAAAATTAAGCAATATGTGGTATAGAAAGGTAATTTGTTTCAAATGACAGGCCTGGGTAGCCTGACCCCAAGTTCATGGACTTAACCATGGTGTAGCTCCCATGCCCTAGCTTACCCTTCTCACTCAGGTTTTAAAGACTTTAATGGGTATTGCAGTTCTCATGAAGGATCAATAAGGTAGTTGTGGGCTGGAAAGATGGCTTAGCCATTAAGGCATTTGCCTGTAAAGCCTAAGGACCAAAGTTCAATTCCCCAGGACCAACGTAAGCCAGGTGCAGAAGGTAGCGTACACATCTGGAGCTCATTTGCAGTGGCTGGAAGCCCTGCTGCATCCATTCTGTCTCCTCTCCTCTCCTATTTCCTTTCTTTCCCTCCCTTTCTCCTTCTGCTTATAAATAAATAAAATATAAATAAGGTAGTTGTGTTTCCTCAGAGCAATCACAGATACACACTCAGTAGCCTCAAGCAAGTCCAGGGCCACTGAGATAATTGGGACAGGCATGGGACGCTCTCCTTGGCATGGCTTTATCCTGTGTGTTGTTGTTTGTTCTCAGTCCTCTCCAGTGCTCACTACTCCCTTTGCATTCCTCACACTTACTCATGTTCAGATGAGTTTAAAGTCTGACTCACCGGGATCCCCATCCTGGGCTTCCTTATGGGCCAGTTATCTAACTTGTACAAGCAACATTTTCTTTGAAAAATGGGGAAATATGACACATATAATCTTGCTTTGTTTCAGAAAGTATTTAAGACCAATGCGTGACAACTCAGGATGAGACTGAAGTAAGCAGCACACAATTACTTCTCATTTACATGCACAACAAAATTTGACTATTCTAAAATCAATACTGTCATTCTGGACCACATTGTGGTAACATCTGGCACTTCTCCAGGACCACGATCTCAAGTATAACGTGGGGCTTCCCTCCAATGACCCTATGTGATACTCCTCACCTGCCACAGTATCCATCTCTGAAAAGTTAGAACTCGAAACCAATCTGTGCAAAACACCAAGACCCCCTTCTCAATAAATACACAATAAAATAAGATCAAAACTAAATTGCACTGTTTAACATAATGCTTGATACATAGTATACAGTTATTGAGCATTAATTGATTTTTGCTTGGTAATACAATCATTCACCAAACCAATTAAGCCAAAATTGTGGGAGTGTAACTGTCACCTGAACGTGATTACCATGTTTATGCAACTTTAGCTACAAAATATTTGAGTGATTTTTTTTTTCCCTTTTCATTCTTCCCTAGCATCATCTTAGTTCAGGATGACATTTATAAAATTGATTATAGACTTAACATACTAAATGTATTTCCTGCTTCTAGCACTTTTTCTCCTATATATTTTTCCTTTGCTCCTGCTATGTTTTAAAAAATATTTTTATTTATTTACAAGCAGATAGAGATTGACATATATATATAAAGAGAGCATGCTAGAGAGAGAGGTGAGACAGACAGAGCGAATGGGCTGCTAGGGCCTCCAGCCACTGCAAATGCACCACTTTGTGCATCTGGTTTTACATGGGTACTGGGGAATCCACCCGAGGTCATTGGGATTTGTAGGTAAGCACCTCAACTGTTGAGCCATATCTCCAGCCCCTGATATGGTTTTTAAAAACATTTTATATATTTGAGTAAGAGAGAGAGATAATGGGTGCGCCAGGGCCTGTAGCCACTACAAATGAACTTCAGATGTATGTGCCATCTTGTGCATCTGGCTTAAGTGGGTACTGGAGAACTGAACCTGGGTCCTTAGGCTTGGCACACAAGCACCTTAACCTCTAAGCCATCTCTCCAGCCCCCCAATATGGTTTTGATATGGCTTCATTGTGTCATCAAGGGCTCATATGTCATATGTTGACCTTTTATTAATATGGTGATGGAGATCTACCCCTGGCCATGAATATGTTAAGCACACAGCCAGTCTCTCAAGTTCACCCCCTGTTCCATGTGTTGAAATTTAATCCCCAGATGAGATAAAAAAGAAGGTAGAAATGTATTCTAATTGTGCATTTAGAAATGAGCACTTGGAAAGGTGTTTAGGATTAGAAAAGGTGACCAGGGTGGAGCGCCCATGGATGGTACACTAGTGTTTTATAAGGAGAGGTAACAGAAGAGATAATCATACATGTACATTCTACCTGTTTTTTGCCATGTTGACATCCTGAGCCTTCCTGGAACTCTGGCAGCAAGAAGGCCATTACCAGATTTGGATATTTGAATCCTTAAAAATATGAGCTCAATAAATTCTTTTATTTATAAAGAGACTTAGCTTCAGATATTTTGTTATAGTAATGCAAAATGTACTACTGTGTCCCCTCACCGGTACAAGTTTGGCTATGTCCGTCCCCTGACATCCTCTTGGAATGCTCCTTCCATGACTCCTGATTGTCAACACTTCAGCACAGCATGAGACCCTCACAATCTGACCCTTGTCTCCTGCCATTCACCTTCCATTTACTCTAAACTACACTAAACTTTCAATGGAGCTGTGCCCATGCCATGTGGCTTCACGGCTGACTTGGCAAGCGCTTCGTATGTGTGAAAGCCCCACGCTTTTCCTACTGGTTTTGTTTGTTTACTGAAAAGGGCTGAATGCTTACTTCCTGCCCACAATGTAACTTCCCTAAATGCATGTGGTACACACTACATGTTGTGTTTATCTGCTTACACATGTCCCTAAAGAGATTTTTCAGCTCATTGGCGGAAGGAAATGAATGTTAGCCTCTTTTGTTGCAGGTACCCTTAGCCCAGGGATTGGCATGTGTGAGATGAAGTGATGTCCACTGAAGAACTGCTCCAAGGGTGCCATGATCGCTTTGATGTTGCCTAGCCAGTGAACACCACTTAATATCTAGGCTTTGGGCTATGCACCTCACAGTAATTATCTTGCTTATCCTTTGGGACTATAATGCTCTCCATTTTAGAGATGAGGGAACTTCAGCTTCATGAGGTTTAGTAGTTGCCAAGGCCATGGAGTTTATACATGATAGGTCAATGCAGCAGTCACCTTCTCATTGCAGGGACAAAACACCTGACCTGAAGCAGCTAATGGAAGGAGAGTTTGTATCCAGCTTCCAGTTTTGAGGGTAAGTTTTCATTGTGGTGGAGAAAGCATGACAGGAGTTGGAAGTCAGGCCACGTCAGCACCTATCATCAAGGAGTAAGTACCAATAAACCTCAAGGCCCTCCCCCAGTGGCATTTGTCTCCCAGGAAGGCTTCACCTCCCAAAGGCTCCACCAGCTGGGGGGTCAAGTACGAGGCTCACTCACAAACACATGAGGTTATAAGGGACATTTTAAAAGATATTTTACTTTATTTATTGGGGTGTAGGGTAAGAGACAGGTAGAGAGAGAGAGTGAATGGGCATGTCAGGGTATCACTGTGCATCTGTCTTATGTGGATCCTGGGGAATCGAATTTAGGTCCTTTGGCTTTGCAGATAAGTGCCTTCATCACTAAGCTATCTCTCTAGCCCTATAAGGGACATTTTATCTTCAAACCACCATAACCATGGAATCAAAACCAGACTCAATACCTGTGCTGATCCTCACATGCATTTTTAGAAGACCCAGAACAAGAAATAAAACTGTTTGATCTTTCAGAGTCTCAGAGCATTTGAACTGTAAGGTTATAAGTTCTGAACACGTGTGTCACTACTGCACTATGATCATTTCTGTTCTAGTCAAGACTCATACCTCCAGCTGAAATTCTGACTTCACGAATTTCATATCAGTCAAGGTATTGCTTACTAGGTCTCATTCAAAAATAGCAAGAAGGAATTTTTTAAAGCAGTTTTGCTTGCTCAGGGGAAAAAGGATACCTTACAGGCTAGATTCTAAATATTCATTTCTGGGAAGGCAGTATTTAACATGAAGCAACCACAATTCATGCCTGCCACGCAGACAGGAAATGGTTAGATTAATAACTGTGCAGTTATTCTTTGGTGACTGAAATGACTTATCATGCATTTCCCGTCTCATATCTTGAGCCCAACTAGAAATGGCAGGCAAAGGTACAGACGTCTTCATTTTTGTTTTATTTAGCTTCTCACTGTTTATTTATGACAAATACTCCACAAATACCCTCATCTATAATTTTCTCAGGGTAGATTAGCATTTGCTAATTGCAGAATAGAATCATCTGACTTGCCCATCCTGAAAGTGGCCCCACAGATGGTATATGTTTTAAACTGTCCGTTAAACCTGCCTGTGACCTTGTCAACCTCAGCCACATCTATCTGGATGGACGCAGGATCCTTGGCACCAATGATGTGATTGCTCACGGAGCATTTCCATGGCACATAAAGGTCCAAAAACTCCCTGGGGTCAATGCTGTGCCTGCTTGTTCCTAGACGAGTGTGAGCACAGAAGGCATGTTTTATTTCTCTCCCAGGTGTAAGGATTATAGATGTGCAACTATGTCTGACCATTCTATTTATTTATTTATATTTAATTTTATTGTGTGTGTGAGAGAGAGAGAGCACGCACCAGTCTATCACAGCTGCAAATGAGTGCCAAATACATGTACCCTTTTTTTTTTTTTTTTTTTGAGAGAGAGAGAGAGAGAAACTGATGTGGTATGGGGGAGATTGGTACATCAGGGCCTCTGGCCACTGCAAATAAACTCCAGATGCATGTGCCACCTTGTACATCTGGCTTACATGGGTACTGGGAACTGAAGCTGGGTCCTTAGGCTTTGCAGGCAAGTGCCTTAAGTGCTAAGCCATCTCTCCAGCCCCACATGTACCATTTTTTGCATCTGCTTTAACATGGGTGCTTGCGAACTGAACCCAGGCTGGCTGGCAGGCGTTGCAAGCAAGCGTCTTTAACTTCTGAGCCATCTCTCCAGCCCCTACATTTATTTTTCAAGATCACAACTAATAAGGTAATAAATAAAACTAGCAACAGCCTTTATAACAAATGTGTGTTAAAATATTACTAGTTGTTGGCACCAGTGAGCATACAAAGAAGGTAAATTCTAGACAAAAAAGACTCATCACATTGAACAAATGCAAAGATTTTTATTACCTGGCTTATATGTAATAGTTTAAAATTACTCATATTTTGACATTCTAAGCACAAATATAATTTGAATAGAATTAGCATGTCATTTTAAGTTTCACTTGCAAACTGCTACTTTATGAATGAAATGCTCTAAAATAATCACTTTCTATTGCACTAGAGCCTAAAGCTTCTGTTAAGCAGAGCAGTTTTATGCTTATTTGAACTTTTAAAGAAAGACAGAGGCAGAGCAGTTGCCTGCCATCCTCCGGAGACTGTCTCTTCATTCAGTCATCTTCTCCACAGATCTTCAACAGTGTGGTTTCATAGTCCCCAGAAGTATCTGACTGTAAAGGGAAGATCACAAGAGGAGAGAAAATACGGCATGAAGAAGGAGGAGAACATAAATGAATCAAAACCCACAGCACTGAGAAATTCGCTTGGGTGTGAGTCATCCCATTGGGTAAAACACACCTGCAATGCCACCGCTCAAGTTCCAGACCACCACCTTGCCTGCAATGGGCGCTGCTAGGCCCTTCCCAGTGTACTACTTACTACTAAATTTCAATTAGGACTTAAAAGTAAGATGGAGACAATCACTTAACAATACATATTAATTTCAAACAAAACCTTTATACAAGTTGTAGATTTATTTATTTATTTGTTATTTATTTATTTTGGTTTTCCGAGGCAGGGTTTTGCTCTAGCTCAGGCTGACCTGGAACTCACTATGTAGTCTCAGGGTGGCCTCGAACTTACGGCGATCCTCCTACCTCTGCTGGGATTAAAGGCGTGCACCACCACGCCCAGTTTTATTTGATACTTCTATTTGCTATTCTAAAGGCTGACTGTGGGGAACTAGAGAGTATAGTTCAGTGGCATAAAGCATGCTAAACATGCATGGGGCCCTGGGCTGAATTCCTACTATAACAAGTTTAAGAGGAAAAAAAAAAAAGAGCTTATTGTCATCTTTGCAGCAGTATATTAATTCTCCATATCCCCTTGTAACAGCTAAGTACAACAAGAGAAATAGAAGTGAAGAAATTTGCCCCAAAGTCATGAGGAGAGTGAGCAGAACTCAAACCCTGCAAACCTGGCCTCCACCCTCCCGCCCTAGTGGAGTGAGTCACAGCCCAGCGAGATTTATCACTTCTTTCCCCTACACCACACAGACAAAGGTTTTGGTTCAGAAAAGATAACCGTATGAGCTGAAGGACTTTGGGACAAAAATGCCACATTTGATATGCAAAAGATGTCACCAGAGGTAAAACTTGGCTTGTACCCTGAATTCCTTAAATCTTCACATGATTTCTGTTTTATTTAAGCAACCCAACCAGTGAGTGAGCTCTTCTTGTCACTGATGTGGCATATTCTGGAAAGCTGTCACTCATGAAGGCACATGGCATGTCCAAGTAAGTAATGAAAAGTGGAGAGGGTGGTTAATAGGTATTCTTCTGTTGTTAGAGATTATAAATTTCAGTTCTCCCTGCACTGGCTTTCCTAATTCTTGTCCTGCCCATGTAAACTCCTAGCTTTGTGTGTAGTGTTTTTCAGAGTATGACAAACGTAGGCTAGGCTTCCTCTCTTGTCACTGGTACAGCTCTAGCTTAATCAATCTGTGTTCCCAAGGTCTTAACTCTTTCAGTTTTGTAAACCAAGTACTTCCAAAGCACATTTTTCTAGCCTTGATCTAACCTCTGTCAGAAGGACACAGTATATTGATCCACCCTCCCAGAAGCCTGCTGTCCCTTAACTTCTGTTTGACCACATGGTCCTGGCTGTCTTTACCCTCTGGCATCTCTACTCATGTCTTCCTTGCAAGCTTCTCTTCCAGCCAGCCAGAACTGGTACAGCTCAGTTCTAAGCTTTCTTCTCATCATTCCATGTTTTCTTTCCACTGGATTTTCATTCTTGTCCAGAGAGATTCAGTGACAGAACTGATTCTCAAAAAAATATCTCATTGCACTAGCAGCCTCACTGACATCTCCAAGTACACATTCTGAAGACATCCCAAACTGAGGACGTGTAAAATCAAACCCATGAATATCTGGTGGGCACTACCAGGCATGGGCCTGAGCTGTCAGGCATGGATAAGGACCCGGTAGGCTACAGGAGGCCACTCCCTTTCCAAGCCCAGCACACCTGAGCTTAGGCTTTCCCTATAGCCCTATGATCTTGGGCCAATTGCCTAGGAAACTCCTTACCAGCCAGTAGCCTTCGCTCAGCCCATCCCCCTGCGACCCTCTTCCCACCAATATGTAGATCAATATGTAGACTCTCTCCCTAAGTGCTGGAATGAGCATCCCTAGGCTTTGGCTAGCAGCCTTTGAACCCACCAAATCCCTTAGGACCCTCTTCCTGCACTCAAGTGCTTATAAACCCATTTCCCTACTCAATAAACAGAACTCTTTGCAGTCGTCTCCCGGGTGTATGTCCCTTTGCGCTCATGGCTGCTCAAGACCCTCCTCTCCACAGTTGCCTGGACACCTTTGGGGAACCAAAAGAATGCAACCTAAGACCTGACCCCATGTGGGAAATGGTACCGCTCACTGTTTCTCAGATTAGAATTCTGGGTACCATCCTTGACACCTTTTTCATCCCAAGAGGTTTTGACTGCTAGGTATCTTTTTTTTTTGTTTTGTTTTTTGTTTTGTTTTCTGAGGTAGGATCTCACTCTGGCCCAGGCTGACCTGGATTCACTATGTAGTCTCAGGGTGGCCTCAAACTCTTGGCAATCCTCCTACCTCTGCCTCCTGAGTGCTGAGATTAAAGGTCCGTGCCATCATGCCTGGCTTAGATATCTCTTTTTAATGCTTGAGAGCAAGAGTGGGAGCAAGAGTAAAGAGAGAGAAAGAGAGAGGGGAGGGGGAGAATTGGCATGCCAGGGCCTCCAGCCACTGTAATTGAGCTCCAGACTCTGCATGTGTGGCCCTGCATGCTTGCATCATCTTATGCATCTGGCTTACCTGGGACCTGCAGAGTTGAGCATGGGTCCTTCGGCTTCACAGGCAAGCACCTTAACCACTAAGCCATCTTTCCAGCCCCTAGATATCTTTTGACCCCTTGCTCTTTCTTCTCATGGCAAGACTAGGTCCTAGTCACAGCTATGCCAATGTGACTGGGTAACAGCCTCCTAGCCTCCTGACTGGTAGTGACCCTACATCTCTCCTAGTTCAAGTCACTGTCCACAGGCACAGAGATCTTTTCAATACTCATGGTACCAACTTGCTTAGAACTTTCAGTATCTTCCCAGTTAAGCTAAAGACAATTTTTTTCTCTTTTCGAATTTTTATTAACAACTTCCATGATTAAAAATAATATCCCATGGTAATACCCTCTCTGCCCCCACTTTCCCCTTTGAAACTCCATTCTCCATCATATCCCCTCCCCATCTCAATCAGTCTCTCTTTTATTTTGATGTAATGATCTTTTCCTCCTATTATGATGGTAAAGACAAAATTATTTTATCTTCCACTCTTAGATTTTTCCATTTGCAATTCCTTTCTTTAGAGCAGTTCCCTGCCTGCTCAAGTTGCACCTTGTTAATATGTACTCACTTTCCAGATCAGAATAATAATTTCCTTATAGACACCTTTCCTGTCAGTCAAGTTCTACTAACATATGATCCTTTATAGGTCCCTCACACTTAACACAGTTGTGATTTTTGTATTTACTTGTAATTCCATAAAAGCAGAAATTGCTCCTCCTGCTCCATATATGTAACCCTGAGCTTGACACATAGGCTGTTTTTAATATCTTTTTTTTTTTTTTTTCGAGGTAGGGTCTCACTCTATCCCAGGCTGACTTGGGATTCACTATGTAGTCTCAGGGAGGCCTTGAACTCATGGTGATCCTCCTATCTCTGCCTCCAGAGTGCTGGGATAAAAGGCGAGCACCACTACATCCAGCTTTAGTAAATACCTTTAGTTGAATGATGTAGTAAAAATTCCCTAATTTTAAAAGTAACCGAACTCATCTTGCCATTTTGATTTTATGTCTCAATATTTCCTAAAGTCAACTCTCTAATCAACCAAGTGCTTTATTGCTTCTTTCCCTCCTGCCTCTCATAATTCATCTTGGGACCTTGTTCACCAGCAGATCACTTAGCCCAGAGGAGACATTTAGTATCTATTGTTGACCTGTAAGGCAAGCTCAAGATTCATTGCTCTAAAGAATATTCCTATTTGAGCTGGGAGATGGTTCAGTCAGTATAGTGTTTACCACTCTCGCATGAGAACCTGAGTTTGGATTCCTGGCATCTACATAAAACACCAGGTGTGACAGCATGCATATGGGAAGATGGAGAGAGGTCCTAGTCCTTGCTGGTTAGCTAGTCTAGGAGAATCAGTAATCAGTGAATCCTGAGTTCAACAATAGACCTTGCCTCAAAAATTAAAAAGAGGTGGAACAGCTATTGAGGAAAACAGCTAATGTAGACCTCTGTCTTCCATACATATGTGCACACATGTGTACCCACATATACAAACATGATCCCACATGCATAAGAACATGTATGCTACACAGAAACACATACAAAAACTAAATAAAAATAAGAAGCTAACCCTAAATTTATTTTCTGTGAACTCATATATTTCTATCTTGAGAGGGAGTCAGGTGGCTTTGTTAGGAAGTTAGGGTGACTGGGCCCCTGAAAGTAAGAAGCGGGAATGTCCTTGGCCCTCTCCTTGCGATCTCCACTTTACTAGAGATCAAAGGATGATCTGACTCCTTAGCACTTGCCTAAATGAGATGTTTTTCCACAAACCACCTGGACCCCTCCTGGGAAGGAGGTCTTTCCTACGATTAAAATCTACTCCTAACATTGTGGTTGGTCAAGCTTAGACCCTGGAATTTGGCCAGCTTCTTCCTGAGACAGCCCCTAGCCCAGAAACAATCAGCTCTGGCTCACCTGAGCTAGGAGGTAGGGCCCACCAACATAAGGTCATACATATGTTTGTAAGGACAAGCTCTCTGCGCTGCATGACCACATGTGAACCTCCAGTCGTGCTGAGCTTAGGTGAGAACCCCCTAGCCCCCACATGACCTTTTTATCCCCTCTTGCCTTCCACATGGCGGCAGCTCTTTTCACTTTCTTTTCTGTCTTCTCTATGGGTTTTTCAGGCCCACCACGTGGGCTCTCAGTTTGTATTCAGTTTCCTTTCCTTGGTTCTGTATTTCCCTCAATAAACATAACAATTTAATAATTACCCTTCTCGGTTTGATTTGCCCAATTCATTAGTTAAATGTAAACTTGAACCCAGGGCTTGGGGATTCAAGGACTTTCATAAAGCCCTAACATCCTGTTGCAATTTTATGTACCTCACAACCTAGTATTTAACTATATACTTTTCTAATTATCATCTATATTTTTTTTTAAAAAATATTTATTTGTATTTATTTATCAGAGATAGAGAGTGAGAATGGGCACACCAGGGCTTCCACACACTGCAGATGAACTCCAGACGCAGGCGCCACCGTGTGCATCTACTTTAGGACTTGGAGAATCAAAGCTTGACCCTTAGATTTCACAGGCATGTGCCTCAACTGCTAAACCATCTCTCCAGACCCCTCAAATTGTTTTTATGCCTACCTTCAGCTTCCACATAGATTACAGTTTGATGAGGGTAGCTACTATATTTTCCATTAAAAAGCCCTACTTATTAAATAGGTACATAATTCAGTGATCAAAGAAGTTTACCAAAACTATAATCTTATCTGATTGTCCAATTACTATCTTTTTTTTTTTTTTGATAGGGTCTCACTCCATAGCCTAGGCTGGCCCCAAACTCGAGATCTTCCTGCTTCAGCCTCCCATGTGTGGAGACTAAAAGCATTTGTCACCACTCCTGGCTCATTAATATGTTCCTCCTAAGAAGGGATATACATCTGTTTTCACCTCTGTTCTTTCTTTCCCTTTTCTCCCCACCAATCATCACCTGAGAAAAGAGTTAACATGCAGTTAAATGTCTTAAAAATAGGGAAAGGTGATGTGGCTCAGTTGACAGAAAGCTTACCTAGCATGTCCTGAGTTTAATTCTCAGCACAGTATAAATAATCCTAGCACTTGGGAGGTAGTGGCAGGAGAATCAGAAATTCAAGATCACCCTCATCTACATAGTGAGTTCAGGCTGTCCTGAGGTACATGTGACCCTGTCTCAAAGCTACTACTACTACTCTAATTTAATAAGTGAAGATAATAGGGGAAGAGAGAAGAATACAGAAAGACAAGGAGATATTTAAAATGGAACACTATATTGCTCATCAGTAAAGAAAACATAAATGAGAGTTGAAGAGATTGCTTAGTAGTTAGGCTTGGAAAGCCTAAGGACCTAGGTTTGACTCCCCAGACCCGCATAAGCCAGAGGCACATCATGGCACATGCATCTGGAGTTTGTTTACAGTGGCAGGAGGCCTTGGTGCACCCATTCTTTCTCACCCTATCTGAAATATCTGAATATCTGAAATATCTGAAATAAATAAATAAAAATATTAAAAAATCATAAATGAGAACTAATGTATGTGTAGGTGACAGAACGAAAGAAATTTGTATTATTTCAAATCACAAACTGGACCATTCAATGATGGACTTTTCTTTTTATCAGACTACAAATATTTTAAATGTTTCCTAATATAATAAGTCCCAATTACCCAAACCACTGGGGAACTGAGAGCCACAGCTTAATTTAATTTTCTGGTTTGCTGAGGGTGAATTGAAGGTCCTCCTGGTGTGTCAACCTTGTTACTGACAATTGTTATAAAATGTATGAGTCTGCTTTTCTGCTTTAGTAAGAACAATGTGGTTAACATTATTGAATCTTCCTGTGATGACTGAAACTACTGTAATGTGTCAGGATCAATTCAAATAGAATCCAGTGTGAGCAGCTGACACAACTCATGCTGAGCCCAAGGCAGAACTAGTGACGTTCTTGACTCAGCTCATAATTTCCACTTATTCATATATCTTTATTTGTAAAACTTCACCACAAAAGGTTACATTTTAAAAGTAAAAAGTATTTTGTCAAGCAAATACAACTGGTTGACATAATCCATTAATTCATTCCTGAAAAATAATTTGTGGATCCTGAGACAGGAAATTTCCCAAGATGGCCATGAGAAGTCCAGGACAACATTTGTACCTGGTCAAGGGTGGCTATTATGGGAAAGGCTGTAATATGGATAGGACTAAAAGACTTCAGCTGCTCAAAGTGATCTAGACAGGAACAAGGTCAAAGCCTGGCACCCCTGGGGGCTGTGGTCTCTTAAAGGCTGGAGGAGTGACAGCTGCAGAGGAGCTACCCAGATTCAGAACGTGCATGGTGCAGGAATGATCTTGCAGCTGAACTTCCCAGATTCAGAATGTGCATGGTGCAGGAATGATGTCTCAGCTGAGCTACGCAGACTTGGAATGTGCAAGGTGCAGGAATGGTCTCCCAGCTGAACTTCCCAGACTTGGAATGTTCACGGTGCATGAATGATGTCTCAGCTGAGCTACACAGACATGGAATGTGCATGGTGTAGGAATGGTTTCTCAGCTGAGCTACATAGACTCAGAATGTGCATGGTGCAGGAATGGTCTCTCAGCTGAAATTCCCAGACTTGGAATGTGCATGGTGCAGGAATGATCTCTCAGCTGAACCTCCCAGACTCAGAATGTGCATGGTGCAGGAATGATCTCTCAGCTGAACTTTCCAGACTCGGAATGTGCATGGTGCAGGAATAATCTCTCAGCTGAGCTACATAGACTCAGAATGTGCATGGTGCAGGAATGATCTCTCAGCTGAAATTCCCAGACTTGGAATGTGCATGGTGCAGGAATGATCTCTCAGCTGAACTTTCCAGACTCGGAATGTGCATGGTGCAGGAATAATCTCTCAGCTGAGCTACATAGACTCAGAATGTGCATGGTGCAGGAATGATCTCTCAGCTGAACTTCCCAGATTCAGAATGTGCATGGTGCAGGAATGATCTCTCAGCTGAACTCTCCAGACTCAGAATGTGCATAGTGCAGGAATGATCTCTCAGCTAAACTTTCCAGACTCGGAATGTGCATGGTGCAGGAATAATCTCTCAGCTGAGCTACGCAGACTCAGAATGCGCATGGTGCAGGAATGATCTCTCAGATGAACTGTCCAGACTCAGAATGTGCATGGTGCAGGAATGATCTCTCAGCTGAGCTATGCATACTTGGAATGTGCATGGTGCAGGAATAATCTCTCAGCTGTGCTACATAGACTTGGAATGTGCATGGTGCAGGAATGATCTCTCAGCTGAACTTTCCAGAATCAGAATGTGCATGGTGCAGGAATGATCTCTCAGCTGAGCTATGGAGACTCAAAACGTGCACGGTTCAGGAATACACTGACAGCTGGGCCTGGTACAGAAGACCTCTGCTCCTAGTTCTGAATGGTCAGCACTGGACCCTGACGTGCTGGCCCCTGGTTCCTGCCTTTTTGTTCTTGTTCCTTTCTCTGGACCTTAGGGATCTTACCTGGGTCCAAATTCCTCCAATGGTGATTTTCTTTATGCTGTTTGTAGAGGGAATGATGACACAGACTTAAGAAAGCCATGCAGCTTGAGAAACCTCTGCAGAACCAGGTCTGGATTCCCTTTTTTGGCCTAGTCAGTGAGGCTCTCATGGCTAGTATGGCTCACCCAACCTCAGCCCCCATCTTATTTCGGGGTACTAGTTTGGATTACTGTCATTTAATTACTGAAAACATTTGTATGTCATTTGGGGGCTGAGGCATAAAACCAACTGATGAGTGCTAGGCAGGCCTGGTGCCTGCTAGTTTATCAGTTTTTTTATTTCTACTGGCACTAAGATGTTTAAACTATGAGCTATTAAGGTATGTAAGCTTCTTGAAAGGTTTTTGCCAGTCTTACTTCCTTATTAATTCCAATCATTCCTAATGGATTTGGGTCTCTCTCTCTCTCCATATATATATATATGAAATTTGGGAATCATAGCAGTGGTTGATAGACACAGACAGGTAAGAGTATCAAACATTTTAGAGAAACACATTAGGCCAATATTTTTCATCAAGAAGCTATAAAAGATTGAGAAATTTAATTAAATAAGATTTTTAAATTTCTGCTTTGGAAAAATATCTTTAGCCAAGTCACCAGGCATATACAAAGCTGGGGGGAAATGTTTATAATGAGATCAAAACATAATTTAGTTTTATGGTATAAAGAGGTCTTAGAAATTACCCCAAAACAACAGACATTAGAAAAAAATAATATGCAAAGGACACAGAAAGTGATTTCACAGAAAATAACATACAAATTGCACTTAAAGCATTAAAATGTGTTCAGTTTCCTTCACACTAAGAAAAATTATGTTTAAGCTACATTGAAACAAGGAAATAGAAGTCATGTAGTAATATTAACCAAAATTTAAAAATACATTTATATCTTTCTCCATAATCCTGTATCTAAAAATTTATTCCCCAACACATTCTAACCTTATAAAATTATGCTTTAGCACTTCATAATTGCCACAAACTATAAACATCTATTGATGTAGTTGGTACAAAAATGGAATAATACATAGTTGTTAAAAGTGAAAAAGCTTCATACATATTGAAATAAAGAGAATTGAAGCTATAGAACCATGGAAGACATCTTAAATTATTTATTTGTTCATTTATTTAATTTTGCTGTGCTGGGTAACAAACCTATGGCCTTGTACATGCTAGGTAAGTGTGCTATCACTGAGCTACCTCCCCGATACACTAAAAGAAAACTTAAAATGTGTCCTTTCTTTCCTTACATTGTCATAAGCACTGGAATAAAATTTAAAAACCCCTGCAATATAAATGACAGGCAAGCAACTTACACACTGCTTGTCAGAAGAAGAGAATTTCATGGCCAATAAAACTAAGTAAGGAGACTTTCTATTACATGCTTGGGATGATTTTCAAGCTGGAAAACAGTCACCACCTTTAAGGGCAGTTTCGCTGTAACTATTTTAAGCCCAGAAAACACATTGACAAAGACAGAAATATAAGTCATATATCTCTGTTTTAAGGAATATAAGGGAGAAGGAACAGGGGGTTGGGGGAGATGTTTTGCTATTTCCTAAGGAGACTTACTTTAATTGCTGAATATAGAGAATAGCTGCAGTGCTTCTTGAACTCATGTCGAATGTCCAACAAGTCAATCTCTGATCTGGAAACCATTATTCGGTTCAGAGTAAACTCATCAGTTCCAGCACCCTGGTAAGAAATGCAGGTGCTCATGAAGCAAATCTCATCTGCCACATATAGATCTTTATAAGGCAGAGATAACATTGCACACAATATTCCATCACAGTGACTGCTCTCCTTTTACCATCAAAATCCATCACTCATTTCTCCATTGTCGAGTCCCTGTGTGTGCTAGCATCATGCTATCAAGACTACAGACGAGCTGTTCCTGATGAGCTTGCAATTTTGTAAAGGATACAGGCATGAAAACAAGCCATTGAAAAGCAATCTTACAGGCAGGAATACTGGGTACCGTGGAAGCATGTTTCAGAAGAATAAGGATAAGGAAAGGTCTGCCCAAGAGAGTAAGGCCTATATAACCAACCAGGGGAACACCGGGCATGACGGTGCGTATCTGTGATCACAGCAGAAGAGTCAAAGCCAGCTTGGGCTATAAGAGTGAGTTTGAGGGCTGGAGAGATGGCTTAGTGGTTAAGTGCTTGCCTGTGAAGCTTAAGGACACTGGTTCAAGGTTCAATTCCCCAGGACCCACGTTAGCCAGATGCACAAGGGGGCCCATGTGTCTGGAGTTCATTTGCAGCGGCTGGAAGCTCTGGCGTGCCCATTCTCTCTGTCTACCTGCCTATTTCTATCTCTCTCTCTCTCTCTCAAATAAACAAAAATAAAATATTTTTTAAAAAGAGTGAGTTTGAAGCTAACTTAGAATATATCATGACACCCTATTTTTAAAACTTTTTTAGAGAGAGAGAGAGAAAGCAGAGAGAGAAATAGTGCACCAGGGCCTCAGCCATTGCAATCAACTCCAGATGCTTGTGCCACCTAGTGGGCATGTGCAACCTTACACTTGCCTCACCTTTGTGCATCTGGGATCTAGAGAGTAGAACCTGGGTCCTTAGGCTTTGCAGGCAAGCGCCTTAACCATGAAGTCATCTCTCCAGGCCAATTTTTTTTTTTTCTTTTTGGTTCAATGCTGGCATTTTTGCAACATGAAGAACAGATTCCAGGGAGGAGTCGTCTGGAGACAAGGGAATCAGACTAGAGTTTTTGGGAGCCACCCAGAGGTGACTGCAGTAATAAAGAGATGATGATGGCCATGGGTGGAGAAAATAGGATGATTTCAGAGATGCTTATGTAGGTGGATTGCAAAACAAGGATGTGTCACAGGGGATAATGAAGGAGGGGGAGGGTGTAGAATTCTAACTGAGCAGTTAGGTGGACAGCTGAATGCATTACTGATGCATCTAACATAGGTCTGGTGAACAGCTAATGTATGTGAGGCATTAGCCCATGTTCTAGGAATGTCTCTGTCCTTATGGAGCTTATGGTCTGTCTTTACATAGAGACAGACAGTAAACTAATTATTGAAGTAAATGTGAATAATTCATATGAAGAAAATAACACAGAGAAATGGAAAGCAGAGTGACTGAAAGGAGACAACTGGCAGTGTAGTTGTTCCTTCAAGAGGGGCATTGAAGCTGAGACCTGAGAGGATGAGGGAAATCCAGCCACCCATCAAACCTGGTGAAAGAGCACTGAAGACAGAGAGGACAAATGCAAAGACACCCATGCTGCAGGAAAAGCCTGGGCAACCAGGGAGTAGAAACGCGGAGATAGCTGGGGTAGAGGGAATGAAGACGCTAAGGTTCAATTTCGCAAACCGGGCAAGACGCATCCTGTTGATGCTACCCACAGTAACAAGTGAAGGCAGGAGACGTGCTTCGGGGTGGCGCAAAGTGAGAGAGATGAGGTATGCCCTTGGACATTCCTGTGTAGGCCACAGAAGTTCTCAGGACAGACTCAAGAAGCACCTCCTCTGCGCCAGGCCCTGCCCCAGGATCTAAAGATGGACAGGAGCATGACTCATGGAGCATACCATCTGACAGCAAAGACTGATAAGAAAATATAAGCTATGGTACCCTGTGCGGGCTGCCGAGTCAGCTCGGTTACTTCTGAGTAAGGCTGTCGAGGCCACTGGATCTTGGGCTGGTAAAGTTTGAGGTTTGGTATCCTACACGTTCTGCTGCCTCTGCTTACTGTGAAGTGAGGGAAATGACTTAGCCAGCATTTCATTAGCTCTCTCTACATTCACTGAAGCATGCAGCATAATTCTATGATGCAAATTAGTGGAAAAATTAGCTACAGAAGAAAGCTCATCAAAGCCGAAGAGAATTGTGATGCTCCACCAATATTAAGCAATATTTTGATTTTGCTTGAGGAATTCTAGGAATGAATATGAAATTTCCAGACTCACCTTCAAAGCCCGATGCAGTCTTCCAGCTAAAAAGGCAGGTGTATTCTTTGTACAATGAACTGTTATTAAAAAAAAGTAATTATTAGCTTTACTTACTAAAATCTCGGTTAATCTATAAGAGTATGTTTTAAAAAAAAAATTCTTTGGGCTGTTATTTCACTCCAACCTCTCCTCACTCCCGGCTTTTATTTAGAATGAAAGGCTACTTAGCTTGTATTTCAAAGCCTTATAATATCATATTTGCACAGAACTTTAGAACAGTAATTATCTTTAGCAATGGGGAAAATAAAATTACATGCCAAAAAATAAACAAAAAACAAACTCCTACGTGTCTGACTCATCTTCATGTCTCAGACACACCGCGCACCTGAGCTTACACTGATGACTCCCTCCAGTGCACCACATGGGTTGGCACGTCTTGGGAACTGATGTGTGCCATGGGCCAAACAACTGGAGAGAAGTGGCTCCAAATAACTCATTAAGTAAGAAGAGACACTGGAGCTCAATTTAAAACCAACTTTTCCCACTAGAAGATTTTCTTTGAAAATGATTGGGCTAGAATATATGGAATATATAATAGGTACTACCACCTGTAATTTACCTTCTGTCATCTAAAAAGTACTACGCTCTTTCAAATGTTTTGTTTTGAAACATCAGGAAAACGAGAAATGAAATTAAAAAAAAGAAAACTAACAAAACTATGGATTGTTTTTTCTTGAAATATGGTGAAAATATCCAGAATAGAAAAATCTATAGAGAATAAACCTATTTATGCAGCATAATTGTTTTTGTAATCTTAAATCTAGTCTGCGGGAAGGAGTCTGACCAAAAGTGAATGGATTTTTATAATGGAGTTTGGGGCTCAAAACAAATGCAAGATTGACTTTCTCATAGTGACTTACAGACTCTCTTAAGGAATGCAAATGATTTGGTGTGTGGAAATGATTTAAGGGAAATAGAACCATGAAAATTTGAGATATGAAACTGACAAGAAGCCATCCATTTTCCCTGTTAATACTTAAATTTTTCTCAAACTCAAATTAAGTAAACCTTAATAATTTAACCAAAAAATCATTAGCTTTTCAGGTGGATGAGATGGCTTAGCAATTAAAGGTGCTTGCTTGCAAAGCCTAACAGCATGGGTTCAATTTCCAAGTAACTACATAAGCCATATCACAAAGTGGCACATGCATCTGGTGTTTGTTTGCAATAGCAAGAAGCCCTAGCAAACCCACTCATTCTCCCTCTCTCCTTACAAATAAATAAAATATTTTAAAAAATCATTACCTTTTTAATAATTTCCTCCTTAAGTAGATTTGTTCATGTCTTTCTTTTCATAAATTTTCCCCTCCCTCTACTAGCACTTTGCTGTATGTTCACAGGTATCAGGTTAGTTCTCCTTTTCTGAAAGTGTGGGAAGTAGCAGACTTGTTTTAGTGGCAAGGATACTTACTCTAGCATCCAACACCACAGGTAGGGAATCTTGAGGAATCTGTGAGAGTTAACCACTGAGCCCAAAGTTCACAATAATGTATTTTCTGCCCTCTTCATTGTCTAGACCATATTGGCAATGGGTTCTGTTTTCCTAGACACCCCTGAACTCTGGATGGCTCTTGAGCAAGCACTAAAATGAAGATCACAACCCCTTATCAGCCGATCCCATTAACCGAGCTACCTACAGCTAGAAAAAGATATTCTTTCACACCCCACTGGCCATACTGTTCTGCCCCCTTTACCCCTCACCTCAGTTCTGCTCATCTCTCCCTATAATAGGAAATCTGTTTGATTTCGAAACTCTTGCATATTCTTTTTGAATAATGACTTTCTTTATCTAACAATTAGTAGGTTGTTATGATGCAATTCTAAGATATGCAGATCACATGGTTTCCATGTCAAAATCACATGCTACCAGCATGGTGGCTCACGCCTTTAATCCCAACACTTGGGAGGCAGAGGACTGCCATGAGTTTAACGTCACCCTGAGACTACATAGTGAATTCCAGGTTGGCCTGAGCTAGAGTGAAACCCTACCTAGAGAAAAAACAATGACATGCTGACATATTGTATTAGACTCCTTACATATGAAACATCCAGAACAGCCAACTTTATAAAGACAGGAAGTCAATTAACGACTGTCAGGGCCTTGGAAGCAAGGGGACATGGGAAGTGACTGCCAATGAGTACAAGGTTTCTTTGGGGACTGATAAAAAAGCCATAAATTCAGATTGTAGTGGTGACTGCAAACCTCTGTAAGCTTACTCTAAAAAAAAAAGAAACAACTGAACGGCATACTTTGAGTGGGTAAACTTTAAGACACATGAATGAATGTGTCAATGAAGATGCGTTTCTTTTGTTTCCTTGCAGGGGATTGAGCCCAGCACCTTGCACATGCTAGCCAGTTACTTTGCACTAAGCTACATTACCAGCCCTTAAATGGGAATTAGAAAAAAATTTTTTTTACTTCAATGATAGACTGAAGTAGAGTATGAAAGCATGACACATTTAGAACTTTAAATTCGTTAAGCTGTGCATCTGTTTTTACTTGATAACATAATGTTCATGTTAGCCCACATTTAGTCATTCAACATCTATTTCCAAGGAGGCTTCTTGGGTCAGTGCTGTAGCTTGAACACAGCATGGCACCTACAGTCCCGTGCTCAATGCTCCGTCCCCAGCCTGCACCACTGGGAGGCGGCAGAACTTTTCCAAAGTGGGGTCTAGCTGTAGGAAGTGAGTCCCTGGACGTGTGTCCTTGAAGGGAGTACTGGCGCATAGCCCCGTCCTGTGTCGTTCTTTGTTTCCTGGCTGTCAGTCGTGAGCCAGCTCTGCCCTGTCACATGCTTCCTCCACAGGGCCAAGGGACCACGGCCACCAGCCACGGACTGGAACCTCTGACACTGTGAGTTGCAGCAGACCTCCCTTCAGTTCAAGTTGACTTATCTCTGATCTCAGTCACAGCGATGGAAAGCTAACCCTTAGTGAATGAGGGCCTGTGCATCTCAAGAAAGTGTTCTCAAACGTTACAGCTTAGCAAAGGCAGGGGAAGCAACAAAATTAATCTAGATTAGCAGTATGAAACAGGAAAAAATTGGCCACATGATCACCACTGGAACAACTCCGTATATAGACTTTATTAGTTACTTTCGTGAAACTATGGCCAAACCGCAACCTAGGAGCATAACTAAGAAGAGAAAAATTTATTTTCATTTATGGTTTCAAGGGATTCGGTCCATGGTCTCCTGACATCATGTGCTTGGGCAGAACACCAGAGGGGTGGGAGTGTGGTGGAGGCTGTTCGTGGGGCAGACAGGAAACAGAGGGACAGGAAGGGAGCAGAGGCCAAGTGGAACCTTCAGAGGCATTCGCCCAGTGACCCACTTCCTCCAGGCAGGCCCCACTTCCTAAACTTCTTACCATCTCCCTAAAAAGCACCATCAGTTAGGGACCAAGCGTTAATGCCTGAGCACGGAAGTGATGTCTCACACCCAACCACAGCATTCTATCCCTGGGCCCCAAGAGGTTCACAGCTACCACACAGTCCAAAGAGTATTTTGTCCATCTTCATGAGTCCTCAAAGTGTTTACATTTCTAGCACTGCTCAAAAGTTCAAGTCCAAAGTCTCTTCTGAGACTTGAGGTAAACTGAAGTATTGTAAAAGCAAAAGCAAGTTAGTACTTTCCACACACAATGGCAGAGAGCAAACATTCACATCCTACAGGGAAATAACTAGAAAACATTAAAAAAAAAAAAAAAAAAAAAGAATGGGACCACAGCTAAACCAAAACCGAGCAAGGCAAGCACTAAATCCTGCAGCTCTACATCCAGCACCCAGGGCACACGTGGTATGCTGTGAGCTCCAACAGGCTCTATGGCGTAACTGGGCAACTCATGGGAGTGAGTCACTTCATCTGCCTGAATCTCAGCTTTCCCATCCCACCAAAAGAATGATGATAGAGTCTACTTCAAAGGACTTTTCTGAAGCAACATAGTAAGTTATTTTTAAAAAATGAGATTTAAGGCATCCTAATTGGGAGTTCACCCTCCAAGAATTAAAAATTAATATTTAAATTATGAACCCAGGTTGTCTTTCCAAGGAAGTTAGTTTTAGAAATAAACTACCTTTATTACTATAGGTGCTATGGGCATTTATAATTGATGTTGGAAATTACTTCCCACTGACAAAATGATAAGAGGTAACACAGCAATGGAGAAGCATGCAATAAGAACCATGGTGTCACTAAATGAAAACAGCTTAAGAATTTCAACAGTCTCATGTGTATATGAGCACTTAACAGACTTTGTTGCCTGACTCCTGACTAGAGAGGTCAAGAATGCTGTCTTTGAGTAGTATCTCATCTCTCTGATTTCATCTTTCTTACAAGGTACTCTCGTTGTGCCCAGAAGGGCAGACTCTGATTGTGTAACAATGTTTTTTTGACTCTTGTTAATGTGTGTGTCTATATAGGAACAGATTCAGCCTGACACCCACCAGGTTATTCAACCAAGGAGGAAAGATCTGGAGCTCTGACCTTCATTCCAAGTTGGAAAGCCACTGACATCTTCCAGAAATAACCAAATGCAGTGAAACATCAAACTGGATGAGGTTTCAGTTTTCAACAAGGCTTAATAAAAGTGTCAGTAGGATGTAATACTTCAGCTTTTAAGGAGGCTATAATCTAAGCATGTTGACAAGCCAAATACAGATTTAAACGGCAATGCAAGAGGTAAATAGGTAACTTCTTCATGCATCATTTAACAATATTTGTTGAACCAACTATTTGTAGCATGGACTGTGCTGGGGACCATGGGAGCATAGATATGGATCAGTCAGGAGTCTTAGAAGTCCACCTTGACATTGACAAAACCACTTACCTATGGCCAAAAGTAGATCTTCAAAATGCCCAGACAATTCTCCTTTAATGCTGTCCTCAATGTCCTTCTGGCAAATATTTCTATATTCATCAAATGCTAAAAAGTAGCACCATAAAAAATATTTAAGGCGGGCTAGAGAGATGGCTTAGTGGCTAAGGCACTTGTCTGCAAAGCCTAAGGACCCAGGTTTGATTCCCTAGTACCCATGTAAGCCAGATGCACAAGGTGGCACATGCATCATTCTTTCTCTCTCACTCTACTTCTCTCTCTCAAATAAATAAATAATTAAATTAAAAAATTTAAAGCATCACAGTTGATCACATTTGACTATATTTCACTTTTTAATTTGAAATGTAGCAGATAAATTAGCAAGCTCAAAACTTCCTGTATATTATCCATATTGAAGCACCATGACCCAAACTACATAAGCTATTTTATTCAATGATCTATTGTCCCTCTTCCCAAGTGAAAGTGTTTTTAAAAGCCTAAAAGGTTATATGATAAATAACCTATTTTAAAAACAGGAAAAATAGCAGAACCTGGGGAACAATACTGTGGTCACTAGTCAAATATGTTTTCTCTGCTAAAAAATCTTGACAATGTAGATTGTTTTTCTTCTGAGCCGAGGAAATTATTCCTTGCTCAGGGAGTATAGTCTGCCTCCAACTTACCAGAAGGTATTGAGTTTCTTGGTATTTGCCCATGGCAAAACCTGTACATATGCCACAAAGTATAAAGGCATATTTAATAAGCCAAGTAAATTTTTCCCAAGGAAGTTTTGAATAAAGAAAAATTAAGGAAAAACTTAGGGTATTTGATTTTTGCTTTTAAACAAAATATTAGTAAACTAACTGTAATATAGTACAATTATTTTATAAAACTAAGGTCAAAATTAAGGAAGGACAATTTCCGAGTTAAAAGGTCAGAGTAATGTCCTTATGTGTCCTCATTTTCCACTGGCCAGCACAAAACTAGTCCAGCACCGTGGCTGTTCTGTAGACTGATGGCTGGAAATCACAGGGTGGACAAAGGCCAATACCCGGAGCTCCAGGCAACTGGGTGCTGTTTCTTCCAGAACAGCTCAGGGAGAGGCAAGAGTTGAGAGAGTGGGTGGGCAGTTAGCAACTGCACAGAATTATTAGTCTGAAAAAGAAGAGCTGTTTCCCCCCATGTTTCCTTCCTATAAGAAAGAATTAACTATTAATCAGCATTAATCCATCATCAAAAACTGCTCTGCAATGTGTGGCTTTTCTGGCAAGGGGCTAAAGGGAGAGGCGGAGTGGAAGTGTGGCAGCCAGGCTCCTCCACCTCACAGGAACCCGCCTTTCTGGTCTCCCTGCAGGATTGTCCCTGTTCTTCTCCTGCCCCTACCTATTACCTGGCCCTCGTTACATAACCTACTTGGTCTTCAAAGAGCATGGCAGTACTGCCTTGAGTCAGAATGCAGCTTTTCCATTTGTTTTCCTGAAATGTTGACATATAAGCTGCAAAAAGGTTTGGCAGTTTTTAATCCTCATTTTCTAGAATCCTGTATATAAACCCACAATTTGCTAAATCAACACGAAACAAAAGGATTGCGAGTCCATACTTAGTTTTAGTTGAGGAAAGCTCCTTAAGCACAGGACCTCAGTAAATTTATCTTCATCCGTGCCCCATTTGTTCTCGCCAGCATTGTAGAGAATCTACCGACAAGACGAGGGAGACTTTGGTGTTATTTCAGACACAATTCTTTCTCTTCCTGAAGGGGTGGGGCAAAAGAGTGGGAACTTTCCATGATTTTAGAGCATGGTGAAGTCACCTGTTGTTGACATCTCTCACTTGAGTAGGTTGGGTGCAGGAGCTGAGGTCCACATTCAGTAGACCCCCATTGTAGAAGGCAGAGGCTAGAGCCAGATAAGGCCCAGTCCCAACGCTTTTGTCTCAGGGCAGTCAGTGAAGGACAGACCCAGCTGTTGCCATCTTTTGGAAGAATTCAGAGGCCCATCCGGGAAAGACAGGAAAAAGCAGTACTTTCTTTGCTGTTACTGACCTGGGCATCTTTTTTGGCCAGATGTTCATCCACTTTCAGACTTTCATCTCTTCTACCCTAAAAGAAAAAAATTCTTTAAGGACAGATGATTCTAGCACTCCAACCAGCAGGTCACTATGGTGGATTTTCTCCAGTGCAGGGAAGAATCAGGCACTGTGGGCCTCAGTTCTGTCTCTGCCATTGACTAGTCAATGTAGCAATCACACAAGCTTTGGGTCTCAATCTCCTTTGAAAACTTAAGTGTTAGCAACATGAAAAGATGAGTCACAGACAGAAAATATTTCTAGAACATATCTGATAAAGGAATTATAAAGAAAATATATAAAGAATGTTTGAGAGTCAATAACAAAATAATAATCCAATTTTTAAAATAAATAAAAGATATAAGAAGACACCTCACCAAAGAAGATACATAGATGGCAAGAAAGCATGTGAAAAAATGTTTTCCATTATGTCCTCTGGAAATTGCAAAGTAAAACAACAGAATCTATTAATATGGCTAAATTACAAACATTAAAACACCAAATACTGGTGAGGGCATGAAGCATTGGGGTGCTCATGCTTGCTGCTACAGGGAATGTAAGTGGTACAGCCATCTTGGCAACAGTTCAACAGTTGTTATTTTTTTTTTTTTGCATTGATAACAATTGTTCTTATGGTATGATCTAGCAATTATGCTACCTGATGTTTAGCCAAATGGATTGAAAACCTGTCCATACAAAAATCTGCACATGAATATTTAACAGAAGTTTTATTTGTAACTGCTAAAAAATGGAAGCAATCAAGATAACCTTCAACTGGTAAATAAATATTTCACACAGTGGAATGTTACTCAGTAAAACAGTCAAGCTAGCTAGTTGTGAAAAATATGTGGAGACACATTAGAAGCACATGGCTATATTCTAGAAGACAGTCTGAAAAGTCTACATAGAAAATGATTTCAACTACAGGATAGTATACAGGAGGCAAAACTAGAAACAGTAAAAAGATCAATGATTTCTGGGGATGAGGGAGAGAGGTATACACTGGAAGAACACAGGGATTAATACTGTACATTTGTGTAGTATGTAGTATGTACTATAGTAACATGTATGACATTACACTATCATACAATATATGCTGGAATGGCAGATATATGACATAATATAGTCATATAATATATACTGTAATGGCAGATGCATGACACTATATATTCATGAAAAATGCCCCAGAACTATGCCATAGAGGCAACCCTAATGTCAAGTAAAGACCAATTAATAATAGTGTACCAACATCAGTCTTCATTCAGCCACTGTAACAAATGTACCACACTGGTGTAAGATATTACTTATAGAAATCATCATTATTATTATCAGTAGGAATGGGAGGAGGTGCATTTGGGTACATTCTGTACTTTATATTCACTTTCTCTATAAATCTTAAACTTCTCTAAGAAAACCAAAACCGAAAATCCTGCACCAACTGTAGTAAAATATTCCTGCATGAACAAATATGTCAAAACAGAAAGTGGGATGACAGGAAAGGAAAACACAAGTGCCTGATATTTTGAAAATTATAGATGACCAAAATAGTTGACTATTATTATTAAAATGGATTTGCTTCAATTTTTAAGCCTTAGGCCCTGATATGCCTTTCTGATTTTTGCCTGGCTTCTGTTCTACGTTGCTGACCTCTGCTTCTGTTAGTGTGCTAGCTGGTTGCTTTCTTTCATTGAGTCTCTACTCCAGTAGTAAAACTTTTGTCTCATAACAATAAGCCTTCATCATGCAGTGATCACTTTCTGTATCCTAAGCATCTCATTTATTCTCTCTTAATTGTCACAACACCTCACAGGGTTGGTACTAGCAGAACTATAATTTTACAGATATGACTGACAAATGAATGATTTAAAGACTCAAGTAACTTGTCCAGATACAGAAAGGGAGTATGCAGAGGGGAACCCTCCTCTGATTTTGGAGCTCCATCCTGCTTGCTACAGTGAAAGCTCACATCCACACCCAGATGTGTGTTAACACTGAGGCAAAGTGCAGCTGTGCCTCATAAATGTGGGGTCGTGGGTTCAACCTTCACAGAGGTTTCAGCAGTGAAAGCAAGTGAAGCTACAATGAAGGTGAATTATTTCCAAGTGACATAATGCCTCACTTTGAAATGTGCTGTTTCAAGTGTCATGCTGAACCACTTGGGATTTTCTCATACATTAGGAACTGTCAGCTGAAATAGGTAGGGTTCAGTCACTCCCTCTCTTACACATACCTGTGAATACAGCGTATCCTCAACCATACCATCTCCATTTAAATCCTGAGTTGTCCAGGTAAAGCAAGTAAGTAGTGGCCTCATTTAGTCACGTCATGATTAGTGGCTTAGTAGCTTTGTAAGGCGACAAGGAGAATGCTCCAAGTCATTTTCTTTAAATTCTGAAACTGATATGTATTTCTGAATTTAATACTCTGAAAACAATTATTCTGTATCATGCTTCCCACTTAGTTTAAAAGAAAATACATATTCTTTGGAATCATGGAGGAGATAAACATAGTCTAAATATGGAAACATGATAGAAATTAACAATTATGATTTTATGATATCTGAACATTTTCTTTCTTTCTCTCTCTTTTTTTTTGGTTTTTCCAGGTAGGGTCTCACTCTACTTCAGGCTGACCTGGAATTCACTGTGTAGTCTCAGGGTGGCCTCGAACTGTCAGCGATCCTCCTACTTCTGCCTCCCAAGTGCTGGGATTAAAGGCGTGCGCCACCACACCTGGCTTATCTGAACATTTTCTAATACACTGTGAAACATAATAAAAACACTTTTTTGTGCATGTGTATGATGTGGTGTTGTATGTATGATGTATGCATATGTATGCGCCCTTGTGGCACACCTGTGGTGGGGTGCACCTGCCTGTGGTAGCTGGAGAGGAACATTGAGTGTGCCCCTCCATTACTCTTCTGTCCATTCTTACTTGAGCTGAAGTCTCTTACTGATTCCATGACTTGCCATTGTTTTCCATGAGCCCTGTAGATTCTCAGGTCTCTGTTACCCTGTGAGGCTGGGGCTACAGATATGTGTGGCTATGCCCTGAGGATTATATGGACCGTGGGGATCAAACCTGACCAGCCACTTATGCCAATTCAGGCCATCATGCTGGCACAGGAAGTGCTCTTAACTGCTGGGCCATTTCTCAAGGCCTAATCAAAATATTTTTAGTCCAAAAGCTGACCTAACCCAAACCAGACTTTTTGCTGTCTGATTCCCATGGATGAGTCTGTAGTAAACACTTGTGATAAACCTGAGTTTGCGATCTTGGTTAAACATTTTACTGATGGTGGCAATGCAAAGCAAATGTACCATGAACAAACCATTGCATGGAAAAGTTTCATTATTTTAGGTTTAAAAAAATCTTAACAGCTATAACTGTGTAGGCAGTTAATTAAGGGGGTATAGAATTAAAGAAATGAACTTACATCAGCCAAAGTCAACAGAGCTTTCCGGAAGTCACCAGATGTTTCAGAACTAATGTCATCTCCAAGACTCTTCTTATACACTAAAACCAAATAAGAATGAAATCGAGTCTTAAAACACTAGAAATATTATTAAACAGGATAGAAAATTGTAAATGCCCACACTAGCAAGTAATGAGTATTTGATGAAATAGGCAATGAGTATCTAATGAAATAAATCTTGCCTTTTTTATTGACTTTCTGCTGCTTTGTTACTGTGAGATGGAGATTTTCTCTTTTAATAATTTCTGTCTGTGTGCTGTGGTCGATTCAAAAGAATAGGAAGAAATGCAATCCTGAATTAAATTATGGTTCAATTCTGACAGTGGCACTAAGGAATCTATAGGGTGGCAACCTGCAAGTTTGCCTTCCAGTTTTCATTATCTCCCTTTGTTTTAACAGAATCCTAACTTTTAGCAAAAGAAGATGTAAACAGCCAAAACTACATTCTCAGTTTTCCTAACACCCGGATGTAGTGTCACGACTAAGTTCTCTGTAATGAAATGTAGGCTTTGCTAGGAAATCTGCATGAAGGGATGGGCTTTAAGCAGCTAGTCCTTTCCTTCCTGGATTCTGCTGCCTTGTTTATGGGTTGATACCCAGGACTTAGGTAGCTGTCATCAATTATGAAAAACGGGACCTGGGTTCCTGGATGATTTGAGACTTTATCATGCCAGTTTTAGAATTGTTCATCTCCCAACTTTTACATATAATAGAAATAAATTGTATCTTATATCAGCCACTGTTGCTCTGTTTTATTGAATCTAACATTAATCTTAACAAATATGTCTAGATATTATCATTTGATATTACAGATGAATGAGACAGCCATCCTAAGTCATACTGTTTTTCCTTAACTAATTTCAAGTATGTCTTTGCATATTTTAGCAAACACTAGTTGTAACCCTTTGTGCATGGCCTTTGATAGACCCACTTTAATTTTAGTTGTTTAATTTCATTTAACTCTGTGGTGCTGGAGACTGAACTCGGTGTCTTGTGAATGCTAAGAGCCCTGCCACCGAGCTCATCTTCAGTTGCTGACCTTCAATGTCAAATCTTTGTTCAGCTCCATCTATGGAGCAGTGATAACCCTGTGTAGAGACTTTATATGTGGATGCAAGTGGCCCCAGGTGACAATGTGAATTCTGCCTGCATCATTTTCAAGAGTTCCATATAAATGAACCATATGAAGGATCATCCTTTCAAATCAATGAAAGACAATTACTGAAAGGGATGAGATTATCTAACAGCAGGAATTGTGCTGAAAGGGAAATTTTATCAGCACAATTTTAGTCTCTTTTCAGTGAAATCTATAATTTTCAAAACAATGCATATAAATCAAATCCATTAAAATATAAATTATTTATCTTAATGACTATAATTTAGCAACCATCATTATGCCTAATAGTCATAATATTGTGGCAGCTATCCTTAACTCTAGTTATAAAAGGAATTTTAATCTAAAAACATCAAGTCAAAGAACAAAGCTCTTACTATTTAGGATTTTGGGAAGTACTTTGCAATTTTAGAATTATCTAGATGAGACTTCATGATGACCTCAGGCAACCTCCCTTTAGTCAAATGTTTTGCAGGAAATGAGACTATTAAAATGTAAATGAAGAGGGTAGACAAAATCACTCTGATATAAGCATGTGTGGAAATGTTACAATGAAACCCACTACTATATAATAATATATAATCAGCGAGTATTAAAAATTATAATAAGTAGGAAAACAGGCAAGAAATTCTTTCAATCCAAGTTGCTAACTACTTAATGCATTCTCAGGCACAACAGTAGAGAAATGAAAGTAACACCGTAACAGTGTAGGACCTGAGTGAGGATTTGATCCTTAATTCCATGTGCTTTTGTTCATCTGCCAATAACTTTGTAATGCTGACAAAGGCTTAGTACTTATCTCTGTATTTATTTAGAGTCTACTGTGTCATTGTATGAGTGAGACTTTGTTCCTTTTATGAAGGCCAAGCTGAAAACTTCCTTTCCATGGATGACTATGTCATATTATAGGACATCACTCATGCCACAGCTACAAATCCTTGGAATTTTCTAATTTCAAACTCTTGGAAAATTCTATTCTTGGAATTTTCATGGTAAATGGAGTATCTGTTATTCACAATTGCCATGAAAATTTATGAATATATGAGTTTATGATAACTCAGACCAGAAGGTAGTTGGAATCATAAAAACCAGGCGTATACTTGGAGGGTTGAAGCTTTAAGTCACACGGTATCAGCCCCACATCTAGGGCGAGAAGGGCTGCAGGCCCTTCAATCATGCCTATGTAATAAACTCAGATAGAAATGATGGACATCAAGATCAAGTGAAGCGGACAGATGATAAGGACACATCAATGTGCCTGGAGGGTGGAAGCTTCACACTGGATCCTCCACACCTTTATTCTTACATCCCTTCAGTCGGCTGGTCCTGATCTGCATCCTTGATAATAAAACTGGTATTTGGAAGTATAGGACCTTTCTGCGTTCTGTGAGTCATTCTAGTGAGCTATTGAACCTGAGAGGGCAGTGACAACCCTGGATTTGTAGCCAGTTGATTGCAGGTGTGTGTGGCCTGAGCTAGTGATGAGTGTCTCAAGTGTGGAGACTGAGGATTTACTTGTGAAGTCCCTAAACTCTGAGTAGAGTCAGGAGTGCATTGCAGGGACTTCCTGATTTTCACACAGCTAACCAGCCTTTAGGACTTTAGCCAAACAATGACTTCACATGTTCCATATACCCTGCAAATAGCTCATCTAACTTTCTACACCAAAATCATGAATCCAAGTGGTTGTTTTGTTTTGTTTCAAGGTAGGGTCTCACTCTAGGTCAGGCTGACCTAGAATTCACTATGTAGTCTCAGGGTGGCCTTGAAGTCACAGTGATCCTTCTACCTCTGTCTTCCAAGTGCTGGGATTAAAGGCATGCACCAACACACCCGACCCAAATGGTTTTTAACATATGTAATGATTTGATTCTCTTACACTGAGGAAAATGGTTGACTCAGCAAAATGATTGCTGAGAGCAAATTCCACTCAACTGTGATGTTATAAATGGAAAGGGTTAATGCCAGTGTTCTATTGCAATTCCAGCTCAGGTCATGTTCACATATTCCCTGAAAATCCACAGTCCGTATTAGTGAGAATGTACCATCATTTATCATAACTTTGACGAATAGATCGGTTGGGAGAAGCAACTTGACTCATATATGTAAGGTAAAGGTAACCAGAAAATAAGATTATATTACCTGTATAATAGGCCTGAGAGATCTCCTTCATTTGCCTGCTTGTCCTGGTAGTTAAGATCTCAATCAAGGCATCTTCATCAGTTCCAGTCCCCTAAAAAAAAATAAGAAAAGGAAGTCCAATTTTAGAACACTTAAAAATCTTAATTTCATGCTTTTTAGTCTTCATATCTCATACAAATGAAAGAATGTTTTGCGTAAATCAATATAAGATCTCAGTTTTCCGTACAGTACTTTTTTAATTTCCCATACATTTTAGAATTAAAATAATGAGTCATCTGGAGTAAACTGACATCAAATTTTTCAAGAAAAATGCCTTACTGTAGTACAAAAATCAACTAGATAATTCTAGGATGAGAAAGTATAAAGGAAAAAGCTCATGTCATCAAAAGATCAAAAACAAAAGTGTAACGGGATTATTCCACTGAGTATCATGCCACTCTGTTTAGAAAGGGCTCTGCGGTTCTTTAGAATAAATGCATCCTTGAACCTCTGGGCTGGCCTGGTCAGCATCTACCAGATTCTTCATACGGAAATATCTTAAAACCTTCAGTAAATGTGTGCAATGGGCCTTGCTATCTTGGAGCCTCCATTTCCGCTCACCCTATTTATATTGAGCTCATTGAGTTGAGAGGAGGAGTTTAGGGGTCACAGGCAGGTAGGGAATGTGTCTAGGGGACTGGTGACACAGGGGAATGGGAATGCAGACAGCTGGGATCTAGTCTATCTTTAATTGACTACCAGAGCAGAAAACTATAAACACAGAAGCTGAGAAAGAAAAAAAGGGAGGGAGGGATGGAGGGAGGGAGGGAAGGGAAAAGTCTGAATAGCCAGCTGTTTTGAAAGCCACTGTCTGATGTGTCTTGAGGGGTGGGCTAACTGGGCGAGCTGAAGCCCAGCCTGTCGTTATCATGGCAAGATGGGGAGAATACAAAACCCGGTCCCAGAGCCCACTCAGATGGACTCCCAGCTCCAGGAGTTCCTCACTTTCCGAAGGGAGCTTTTTGCTACTTCTGCTTTCACTGTATTTCTGAGTTTGTCTTCAACATCTGGAGCTTCCAAATCTTCGTTAGCTTTGAGAAAAGAGCCATGGACCCCCTGGGGGGGCATAAACCTGGGTCCTTCTCTCTATCTTTGCAGTCAATGGGACATTGTTTTTTTTTTTTGTTTTTTTTTTGGTAAAGGCCTTCTCTAAGTCTATGCAAGAGACTCAGCTACTCAGACGTATGAATAGCTGATCCAGCCTGATCCACCATGTCCCTCCTGTAGTCACGCCTCACTTACCCTGCACCATTCCACCTCTTTCCTATCCTGGTGCACCACCGTAGGTGTCACCTCTTGAACTTCCATTTTCTCTTGCAACCAAGCCTTGTGACAAGTGATAAAAAAGAGAAGCCATAGTCACCATGGTAACCAATAGCTTTCTGGTACACCTACACCAGTGAGGACCCATAGTTGCTCCAGGACCTTGGAGCTCCCGGTCCTTTGTTTACAGATTAGACACATCCTGTGTTTCAGATCTGTTTCTTCCTGGTCAGAATAGAGTCTCTACTCCATCAGGACTCCTCTTTTTCTGCGCTACCTTACAGCCCACCCTGAGAGAAATCAAATGCCATTTTGTTTTGAAGAGTAGAGATATTACAGGTATCTGGGATACAAAACAGGTTACAGGAGACTCTGTCTCAGGTTTCTGCAAACAGGAGATGGGGGTGGAATGAACCCCCTAAACTACACCCAGCTGGCTGCAGTGCTACAGGGAAAACAGGAGCTGCCCATTCCTTTCCTTCCGTGACTCAGAGGCAATCGGGAACATACTAATGTACCTCCAGAGACCATGGAGCAGGAAATTCTTCTTAAAGACACATTTCTAACCCAGTCATCACCTGATATTAATAGAAAGTGTAAGTTTTTTAAAAGTTTACCTTATTTATTTATTTGAGAGAAAGAGAAATAAAGAGGAGAGAGAGAAAGGGAGGGACAGAGAATGGGTCCATCAGGACCTCTAGCCACTGCAAACGAACTCCAGATGCATGCACAACCTTGTGCATCTGGCTTTACGTAGGTAGTGGGGAATTGAACCCGTGTCTTTAGATTTTTTTCAGGCAAGAGCCTAACCACTGAGCAATCTCTCCAGCTTTCATAGAAAGCTTCAAAGGCTGGTAGCCTAGGCAGGCAAGAGTTTACATGTCTTGGTCCAGATTGCAACATCAGTCTGCTACAATTAGGACCTGGAGAAAGAGAGGGAAAGAAACAATCCCTACACTCTCCTAACTCAAATCTCCTCTGCAGCTACTCATTATTCAGTCCTGGACATGAAGGATGCTTTCTTCCATGTCCCCTTTTACCGAAGCAGTCAACCCTTGTTTGCTGTGATGACCCAACCTGGAGGATAGCTCAGGTCACCTGGCAGTTTTACCCCAAGGCTTTAGTCCCCACCTGTTTGGACTGGCTCTAGCTCAGGACCTCATAGATTAGAATATTCCTAAGACCACCATGTTACAGTATGAAGGTGATCTTGTGCCTTGTAAAGCTTCTGAAGAAAAGATCTGTGGAGAAACTGAGGCCCTGGGCTGGAGAGATGTCTTAGCCGTTAAGGCACTTGTGTGCAAAACCTAAGGACCATGTCCAACTCTCCAGATCCCATGTAAGCCAGACACACAGGTGACACAAGTGCAATGTTGCACATGCACACTAGGTGCTGCATGCATCTGGAGTTTGATTTCGGTGGCTGGAGGCCTCCTCTCTCTCTCATTAAAAAAAATAAAATGGTGGCCTTCTCAACTTCTTGGCTAAATGAGGAGAAAAGGTCTCAGTGGAAAAGGCTCAGTAATGCCAATCTAAAATCACATATTTGGGAATGATATTAGAAGGTGAAAAATGCAGATTGAGTTCAGAACAGATTCCACCTATTCCGGCTTAACCTTTTCTATGACTGTAAAACAACTGACAGCTTTCTTAGCAGTCACAGGCTTTTGTAAAATCTGGCTCTCAGGATTTGCAGGGCTGGTGATAGCCCTTTACTAAATTCTTAAGGAGGCACAGAAATATCTTCAGCTCCTCCAGCATGGGAGCCTGAGGCATGCAGCTTCTTTCAACAACCTACAGATGCACTAGTTCAGACCCCTGCTTTGGGACTACCTAACGACCCTGGTTTTCTCTTTATGTGACCGACAGAAATCATTGCCCTGGGGGTCCTGACCCAGCCAATGCGACTAATGTCACAACCAGTGGGATATCTCAGCAAGGAATTAGACTCAGTGGCCAAAAATGGCCAGAATGCCTGACAGCAACTGTAGCATTGGGATTCCTAATCTCTGAAGCACATAAGCAGACTTTGAAAAGGCACCTTACTGTGTACAACCCTCATGACGAGGAGGCATTTTCAGCTCAAAGGGGCATATGTGGCTGTCTGAGAGCCTGACGGTAAAGTATCAGACCTTCCTAAGGGAAAGCCTAAGGTGACTCTCAAAGTTTGTGCTTCCTTCAACCCAGCTATTTACCTCCCAGCTGGGGAATCGCTTAACACTCATGCCAAGAAGTTATATTAGAAACCTATGCTGCCAGACCTGGCCTAAAAGACCAACCCTTAGAAGGCCCTGACTGCCAGTTATTTACAGATGGAAGTTCCTAGAAGGTAGAATGTACAATTACAGCATAACGAGATTCTTGAATCTAACCCTCTTCCCTTCCCTCTACTACCAGCACCCAATTAGCAGAGCTCATACCTCTGGCAAGAGCCCTGACCACTGCCAAGGAAAAATGGGTAAATATCTACACAAACTAAATATGTTTATTTGATGTTACATGCTAATGCAGCTATATAGAAAGAAAGAGGGTTGTTAACTACTTTAGGAACTCTACTCAGGCATCCTAAAAAAAAAAAAAATCCTCAAATCCTCTCCTTACTGTGGGAGGACTCTTTACTTCCCCCTTCTGGGTCCCCTTGCCTCTATTTTCATCACATTTTGCTCCTTACATCCTAGGGTGTCTTACAGACCTCATTACAAGAGAGCTAGGGGCCTTTAAATTTCAGATCATGGTCCAGATGGAACTGACTACCAAATCCCTCAAGTTTCTACCACAGAAACACAATCCATGAGGACCTCATCTCCGGAAAGCCCTTCAAAGTTCCCTGTCAGCTTGGGGAAGCCAGACTAATTGATGCCCTTAGTCTTAAAAAGAAGCCTGACATTTCTTGGGGTGGGGGGACTGAGGAGAGTTTAGGGGAACATAGAAAGGTAGGGAATGGGTCTGGGGACTACTGACACAGGGGAACAGGAATGCAGACAGAATCCAGATAGTCTATTAAAGATAAATTGTTGCCTTTGACATTTTCTGATTTATAGGGCCTTTGTCTTTTTCTTCTGTCATTATTGGGGGCAGGGTCTCCCTAGGCCCCAGGCTGATCTGGAACCCAACCTCCCAGCTGTCAGGATTAAGGGTGTGGGGACTTTGGCATTATTATTAGATTATCTATTTGTTTTGTATCTCTTGCATAAATGTTCTGTGCTATTTTTGGTTGAATGTGTATATTGTTCAGTTGAATTATAGAATTTGCCAGTAAATTGCTCCACCCTATCTACTAGAATACTTGAACAGCAGGCAAACTCAACACCTAGGGTCACTTCTGCTATTTCTCTTGGAGTATAAGAGCTACACCTGGCACCTTACACTCTTACTCTGAAGATATATCAATAGAAATAAAAGCTATACAGCATACACAAAATCATGGAAACTAAACAATGCATTACTAAATGATGAATTGGTCAATGAAGAAAATCAAAGAAATTCATAGAATCAAATGATAATGAGAACACGACATACCAAAACCTTCGGGACACAATGAAGACAGTATCCTAAGAGGGAAATTTATAGCTTTAAGTGCCTATATTAAGAAATTAGAAAGGTTGCAAGTAAACAACTTAATGCTTCACCTTAATGCCTTGGAAAAAGAAGAACAAGGCAAAACAAAGATCAGTAGATGGGAAGAAATAATAAAGATTGGGGCAGAAATTAATGAAATAGAAACCAAAAAACAATACAAAGAATCAATGAAACAAATACTTGGTTCTTTGAAAGAATAAAAAACCTTGATAAACCCTTAGCAAATTTGAACATAAGAAAGAGAGACAAATTAATTAAAATAGAGGTGAAAAAAAGGCAACATTACAACAGACACCAGAGAAATTCAGGAAATCATAAGGACATACTTTAAGAACATATACTCCACTAAGTTTGAAAATATGAAAGAAATGGATGATTTCCTTGATTTTTTATGACCTACCAAAATTAAATCAAGATTAGATTAACCAGTTAAACAGACCTATAGCAAGTACAGAGGTCCAAGTAGTTATACAAAATCTCCCAACTTAAAAAAGTCCAGGCCCAGATGGATTCACTGGTGAATTTTACCAGATCTTCACAGAAAAATTAAAACCAATGCTTCCCAAACTTTTCCATAAAATAGAAAAGGAAGGAATCCTACCAAACTCTTTCTATGAAGCCAGTATCATCCTGATACCAAAACCAGACAAAGAACAAAAAAATAAAATTACAGATCAATCTCCCTCCTGAACATAGATGCAAAAATCTCAAAAATATTGGCAAGCAGAATATAAGAATATATCAAGAGATCATTCACCCCAACCAAGTAGGTTTTACCCCAGAGATGCAGAGATGGTTCAACATACACAAATCGATAAATGTAATATACTATGTAAATGGACTGAAGGACAAAAGTCATATGATCATCTCAATAGATGCAGAAAAGGGGCATTTGACAAATTCCAACATCCCTTCATGATAAAAGTCCTTCAGAGACTAGGAACAGAAGGAATATATCTCAACATAATAAGGGCTATTTATGACAAACCTACAGCCAACATAATATTAAATGGAGAAAAAAAACTGAAGCTCTTCCACTAAAATCAGGAACAAGATAAATGTGTCCACTGTCACCACTTCTATTTAATATAGTATTGGAAGTCTTAGCCATAGCAATAAGCCAAGAGACACACATAATAAAAGGGATACAAATTGGAAAGAGTTCAAATTATCATTATTTGTAGATGATATGATTCTCTACATAAAGGGTCCTGAAGACTGTGCCAGCAAACTGTTAGAGCTGATAAATACTTTTAGCAATGTAGCAGGATACAAAATAAACACACAGAAATGAGTAGCCTTCATATATGCTAACAAAAAACATGCTGAGGATGACATCAGGGAATCACTCCCATTTATAGCCAAGGAAGTACAGTATTCTATACAATGAAAACTTTAAAACACTCAAGATAGAAATTGCAGAAGACACTAGGAAATAGGAAAACATGCCATATTCTTGGATTGGAAGAATCAATATTGTGAAAATGGCAATTTTACCAAAATAATCTATATATTTAATGCAATTTCCATCAAAATTCCAAAGGTATTCTTCATGGAAATAGAAAAAAAAAATCCTGAAATTCATTTGGAAGCACACATATCCAAAACAATTTTGAGCAAAATAATAAGGCTGGCAATATCATTATACCTGATTTTAAGGTATATCACAGAGCCATAGTAATAAAAACAGCATAGGGGCTGGAGAGATGGCTTAGCGGTTAATCACTTGCCTGTGAAGCCTAAAGACCCTAGTTCGAGGCTTGATTCCCCAGACCTACATTAGCCAGATACACAAGAGGGCGCATGTGTCTGGAGTTTGTTTGCAGTGGCTGGAGGCCCTGGCGCACCCATTCTCTCTCTATATTTGCCTCTTTCTTTCTCTGTCTGTCGCTCTCAAATAAATAAAAGTACCAAAAAAATTAAAAAAAAAAACCCAGCATAGTAGTGACACCAAAACAGACATATTCATCAATGGGACAGAATACAAGACCCAGATATAAGTCCAGGTAGGTACAGCCACCATATCTTCAACAAAAAATGCCCAAAATTCTCCTTGGGAAAAGACAGCCTCTTTAACAAATGGTACTGGGAAAACTGGATATCTATATGTAGAAGGATGAAAATAGATCCTTATCTCTCTCCATACGCAAGAATTAAGATCAAATAGATCAAAGACCTTAATGTTAGACACCAAACTCTGAACCTGCTAGAGACAACATTAGGGAGAAACCTTCAACATGTTGACATAGGCAATCTACTTTCTGAATATAACCCCAGTACTCAGGAAATAAAACCACTAATCAACCACTGTGACCTCATGAAGTTACAAAGCTCGTGTATAGCAAAGGACACTCACTGTGAATACAGCAAAGAAGAAACCTACAGAATGGGAGAAAATCTTTGCCAGCTATTCATCTGATAGAGGATGGATATCCAGAATATACAAAGAACTAAAAACAACCCCTAAGTAATAAGAAATCAAGCAACTCAATTAAAAAATGGGCTATGGAACTAAATAGGGAACTCTCAAACGAAGAAATATAGATGGCCTATAAACATATAACAAACATGTTCTACATCCTTAGCCATCAGGGAAATACAAATTAAAACTACTTTGAAATTCAATTTCATTCCTGCCAGAATGGTTATTATCAAGAATGCAAATGACAATAAATACTGGAGAGGATGCAGGGAAAGAGGAACCATTCTAAGCTATTGGTAGGAACATAATCTGGTATATCCATTGTGGAAATCAGTGTGGAGATTCCTGACATAGCTAAAAACAGATTTACCATATGGCCCAGCTATAGCACTCTTAGGCATATATCCTAAGGCTCGTCACACTATCTTCAGAGATACTTGCACATCCATGTTCATTGCCAGGAAATGGAACCAACCTAGATATTCCTCAACTGATGAGTGGATACTGAAGATGTTGTACATTTATACAACAGAGTTCTATTCAGCAGTAAAGAAAACTGAAATTATGAAATTTGCAGTGAAATGGATGGACCTGGAAAGGATTATACTTTTAATGAGGTAACCCAGGCCCAGAAAGCCAAGTGCCACATGTTCTCTCTCATATGTGGATCCTAGCTATAAATATTTAGACTTGTATGTGAGTTGGAATAAAACTCAGTAGCAGAGATCAGTAAGCTAGAAAGGGGCTATAAGAGGGGTATAAGAGGGGAGGGCTTAAGGGGATATATTATATTGTACATATGTAAGTGCAAAAATAGGTTACTGTGGATGGAAAGGCCTAAGTGAGGTCAGCGGAAAAGGTTGAGTAAAGGTTGAGGGGAGGGTTAATAAAAACATGAGAGGGTATAACTAGGGCTGGAGAGATGGCTTAGCAGTTAAGTGTTTGCCTGTGAAGCCTAAGGACACCCTGGTTTGAGGCTTGATTCTCCAGGACCCACATTAGCCAGATGCACAAGGGGCTCACGCATCTGGAGTTCGTTGGCAGTGTCTGAAAGCCCTGGTGCGCCCATTCTATCTCTCTCTCTCTCTCTCTCTCTCTTTTTCTGTGTCTCTTTCTCTCTCTGTCACACTCAAGTAAATAAAAATGAACAAAAGAAAATTTTAAGAGAGTATGACTAAGTCATATGGAAACCTACTTTTTTATACAATGGCACATCCAGAAGCCTTTGATTGTTACTTGAAATTTTTGATGGGATAACTTCAGTGAGTTGTTGGACAGGGGGGTACCTGAACCCCCAAAACAGTACAGGTCATTGCCAAGGCTCTTGGTTTCCTACCAAGAATAGATGGTAAGATTCTATTGCTGAAGACTCTACAGGCTTGGGCTGCAAGGTCATTGAGAAGTTTTGCTGCAGCTGAAGGGAAAACCTCCTTCCTGTAGACCAGCTGACAGAAAGCTGGAAAAAGCTACATTGCATGCAGCTTTGTGGGAGAGACAGAAGTCATCATTGGAGATAAACAACAGTGGACACTGCAAGCCTTAAGTTTGGCCGGCTAGGCCAAATGAGCTAACCGGTGCAACAGTGGCACGTCTGTTACGGGGGGAACCAAAACCCTCTCATTGGACTGGAGGCCTGCTCCATAGGATGGATTACATGTGTAATACTGAAAACTTAGGACAGGCGAGGTCATGAGCCCTAGGGGTGTAACGTCTGTTGGTGTCTGGATAAATGCATATATTATGCTCACCAAACTGCTCCCCAAGCACTTCTCTTGAAGTTCATTACCCATATATTAATGCTACTCTCACTTTTGGTTAAAGAAACTTCTCTTTTCAGATGGTCGTGACCTCTGATATGATTCAAAAGGCACCATGGTGCTGAGAAGAAATAACAGAGTAGTGCTCAGCACTGAAACATCTTTATCACACCCTTCAAGACTCAGGGTCCATTGTGGAAGAGGTGGTGGAAAGAATGTAAGAGCCAAAGGAAGGTAAAACTGCTTACAATGCATTCTTCCATACACAAAATGGCCTGGATATCCATGACCTTATAGTACCTGGCACGACCTACAGAAGGCCACAATAATAGGAGGAAAAGATGATGACATCAAAATAAAAGAGAGAGTGATTGAGAGGGGGAGGGACATGATGGAGAGTGGAGTTTTGAAGGGGAAAGTGAGGGGACAGGGAATTATCATGGTTTATTCTTTATAATTATGAAAGTTGTCAATAAAAAAATAAAAATAAAAATATGATTGTCTCCTCCTGGAAGTGGACCCTAGGAAATCTATGAAAGGTTCACATGCCCAGGAAGCCCACAGAATCATGCAAATTAAGAGGCTTAAACCTCATGTTCACTGTAAGACCATCTCTGGAACTTCTAGGGCATCAGGGTATGCCAAGGATTTCAAAGCTGTCACTTCGCAGGGTAATCCCACAGTGACATGTCATGCTGCATGCCTATAAGGTCATAATCTCAACATCTGGGGGTTAAGGCAGGAGTCTTGATCATGAATACAAAGACAGCCCAACCTGGTTATACAGTGACACCTTATCTCCAGTATAAATAGCTAAATAAATAAATGTCACAGTGGTGAAACTGAGATACGTATGCCCAGGGAGAAATAGTAGGGAGAGACAGAGGGCTAGTAGACCAAAAAAGAGTATTGAATTATTGCTGCACATACTGGACAGGGTAAAGAGTACTGCTGGGCTTTGGGGTTTATATGTGAGTCTCTAGTCATTAAATATGTCCAGGTAAACAAACCACTCAAGGTTCACCATGCTTTCAGGATACAGGGTCAGATAAGTGAGTACACGAGAGCCTACCCCAACATGCACATTTTCATGCTCCTCACTGAACAAACAAACAAACAAACAAACAAACAAAAACTATTCCTGAGCCAAAATGGATTGCACAGAGGAAAAAGATATCCCAGAAGAAAACAGAGAAACAAAAACTTATAGCATGGGCTGAAAAGATGGCTTAGTGGTTAAGGCGTTTGCCTGCAAAACCAAAGAACCTCAGTTGGATTCCCCAGGACCCACGTATGCACAAGGTGGCACATGCATCTGAAGTCTGTTTGCCAGTGGCTAGAGGGTCTGGTGTGTCCATTTTCTCTCTCTCTCTCTCTGTTTTCTTAACTCTCTGAAACAAAATTTAAATAAAAACTTATACAAATAAAAAGTTAAAAGAAAATCTTAGAAGGCTGAGTGAATTAATCCAAAATATTTAGAGATGCACTCCAAATGGAACATCATGAATAAGGACCTCCAAATAGGAATAAATTCGTAATCAACATGCGTGAAGCACAGAAAAGGCCAATGTAGCTTATAGCCAGCCATATCATAGAATACAGAAGAAAGTGGAGATGAGACGGCCAGTTTTGTGTATCACCCAAGTCAAACTATAGTTCCTTATCACCCACCCTAATACTAATTGTAATGTTAACGTACTTTTAGGGTAGATTTAGGTCCATTATTAATTGGCTGTAAGTAAGGTCTTAGAACCTTGGACATTCTACATTCTAGCTGGGTCTGACTCACAGGCCTGTTAAGAGGCTTTGAGAGCAAAGGTGAGGTTTATTGAAAATTGATTCACATCATGTCTTGTTTTCCTGACCACTTGCTCTGGATTCTGGATTTGCTCACTCAGCCCCATAGATGAGTGCCCAGTTTCTTCCAATAAATCACTTACTGTATATGTTCCGCCTACTGGTCCTGCTTTTCTGGAGAATGCTGACTAACAAAGTTTTGTCATAAAGATAGACAGTGTGATAAAACTTACTAGCAGTCTTGATTTTCAGAATTCACAGCCACTGGAGATTTATATAGGTGAATCCCATATTCTCATTCAAAAAAAAAAAATCTTAATGGATATGGATTAATGGGGAAGAAGAAGAATGTTAACTGGGTGGGGAGAGAATTAGAGAGGATAATTGGGGAGAGTAAGATCAAAATACATTAAATACACATATGAAAATGTCAAAAGTTGCTGGGCGTGGTGGTGCACACCTTTAATCCCAGCACTCAGGAAGCAGACGTAGGAGAATCACCATGAGTTCGAGGCCATCCTGAGACTACATAGTGAATTCCAGGTCAGCCTGGGCCAGAGTGAAACCCTACCTCAAAAAACCAAAAACTAAAAATAAGAAAATGTTAAAAGTGGAAAAAGTAAATGAAATCAAGAAAGTATATCTCTATAAAAATAATTGTGGCCATTCCATGGAAACTGGTTTCAAAATGGGCAGAAAGGGCAGCAAAGGGGCCAGTGAGGATATTCATAAGGTATACTCAGCAGATGCTAGCTGCTGGTCATGGTCGGAGTGGAATAGAAGCGGTCAATTTTGAGAGAAGCACGCACTTGCAGTAGATTTTAGAACAGAGTAGATGGCCTTGCTGACAGGTTTGGGATTTTCAAAGGGCAAAGCAAAGCAAAGGGGCCAAACATAACACAGAGTTTTGGCCCTAAGCAATGGGATGATGATGGGATTATAACAAAATATAGAATTTGGTCATGTCCATAAAAGGGGGGGGGTATGAGAATATGACAATATTCTTGCAGGAGCATTTGGGCTCAAGGTTTTACAACTGTCCCCAATCTTAGTCATGACACTCTTCAAGAACACAAGCAAAATAGCGTCTGAATCCACCGAGTCTGACGCCAAGTGCTGAAAGAGTTTTCTATTTTTCTAAAAGATTTTATTATTTATTTATTAGAGACATACAGAGAGAAACAGTGAGAATGGGCACACCAGGGCCTCTAGCCATTGCAAATGAACTCCAGATGCATGCGCCACTATGTGCATTTGGCTTACATGGGATCTGGAGAATCAAACCTGGCTCCTTAGGCTCCACAGGCAAGCGCCTTAACCGCTAAGCCATCTCTCCAGCTGAGCTTTCTATTTTTGATAACACAGTTAAGCCCAGGGCAGGGCTGGCTCGTGCAGAGCTCATACCTTCATAGACTTCTTCAGCTGCTTTGCATCAAACACGGCTGGCGGGGTCACGAGAGCCACCATGATGTGTTTCAGGTTGCCAGAGAGATCCCCCTTCAAGTCATCTTTCAGCTCCTGCAATGAAACCCCAAGGAGGACACTGTGAAGTATGTTCCCTTGCTCTTTCTTGGAAGCCACCTGCAGAGAGATGAACTTGAGCCTCAAAATCAGATGAGAGTGTGCTCACCCGTAGGGAATAAACAGAAATGCTGAGATACCTTGATGGATGTTAATCTTCTTTTCACAATAGCTTCCAAACTCTTTGCTCTACAGAGATTTTTCAAAGGAGCTTTTCAAAGGCACCATCATTAGGACCTGCATGGTAAATACCTTTTCCCTAACTATCCTGGTCATTACATGTGTACATGTGTGGAGTCATCACAACCTACCCCACAAATATGCACAGTGAAAATAATACTATATAGAAAAATAGAGTTAATGGGTTCTTGATGCTTTCAATGCTTGGGTTAGGGTCCAAGAGGAGGAAGAAGGGAATGTGCTTCACCCACAGGTGCTCTGTTTCTGATTGTCTTACTCCTGGGTGATTCCAGTGAGCTCTGAAGAAAAAGAGAAAAGAAGGACAATGGCTGGCCCCTTGCCTCTGGTGAAAGCATAGAACTGGGAGGCATCAGAAGCAGGACTGTGGTAGCAGTAGCAAGGAAAGCCCCAAGTGCAATGGTGGGTGTGTGCTCACTGATAGTGTCCGTTGGCACTGTCTTCACACGTGATGTGTACAATCTATTGCTCCTGTTTACTAGTAGGGAATATAATTGAGTGTTCAGCCAGGACACAGAGGCCTGTGGCTAGTACAATAACAGATTAACATGACCACACTACAGGGGGACACAGCAGGCTCATGAGATGGAGCCAGGGGTCACTATGCCTGCTTTAATGGCCATAGTGTTTTTCCTCTCTCAATGCTAAATTCTGTTGCCATCTGTCCTCAACCCAACTGCAAATAAATCTTATTTCAGATGTCCTCATTCCATCCCACTGTGAGAAATGGCTGCTACCATATGCCTCAATCCTTCTTCCATGTTTTAGAAATTCTGAAAGGCCAGTGGATCATTTACGTCACCTCTAGGTGATTGGATTTTCTTGGTCAGGTGCTTGGTGGTTCATTTAATCCAACACATGTTTATAAGCACCTGCTCTGCATTAGGCATTTAAAGGTAGGTTAGATACAATGCTTATGCCTAAGATATTATGTTCTAGTATGAAAAATGAAACTATTAAAAGATAGAATTCAATGTGATATATTATGTAATAAGGGAACTCAGGAGCTTTCATGTCTGAGTGCCTGGAGGGCACTGCCAGGGATGGTAAAAGACTCACCAGCTTGATTGATGTCGACTTCCACCGTTCATTTCCCATACGAACAAAATGAACAAATAAACTGTAGCAAGGACCAATCCTTCTTCATTCTCATATAGTTACTTGCTGAATGTATTAAGCCTATAATTATATAACTACATCCAAATTAGAAGAAAACCTACAGGTCGTGTGAGAGAGGATTTGTCAGGCAGTAACCAGACAATCTTGTGTTGTGGTGGGGGTGGTCCTGTTCACTACAGATGTGCAACCCTGACGTCTACACACTACAAGCTAGAATCATCTCCCACACCCAATCTGATTTGTGATCATCAAAATGTCTCCATTCATGCTAAGTTTCCTATGGTGAGTAAAATCACTGCTGGCTCAGAATGACTGATCTGAGGCAACAATCTTATTCTGCAGGCAAGAAAACGGAGGTCCCAAGGCCACTCAGGCAGTTAAAGGCAAAACCAAGACCAGGATTCTTGGCTCTCCAGACTAGATGTACCTCAACTGATGAGTGGATAATGAAGATGTGGTACATTTATATAATGGAGTTCTATTCAGTGGTAAAGAAAAATGAAATTTTCAGGGAAATGGATAGATCTGGAAAGGATTATACTATATGAGGCAACCCAGGTCCAGAAAGCCAAATGCCACATGTTTTCTCTCATATGTGGATCCTAAGTATAAATGTTTAGATTTATATGTGAATTGAAGTAAAAGTAAGTAGTAGAGGCCAGCAAGCTAGAAAGAGACTATAAGGGAGGGAGGAGAGGGGAGGACTTCAGGAGGTAGTATTGTATATATGTAAGTAGGTGAACAAATTATTGAGGGTGAAATAGGCTAAGTGAGGTCAGGGGAAGGGACTGAGTAAAGAAGTATGGGAGAAGAGTTAATCAAAATTTAAGATGTTCTGAATAAGCCATATGGAAATGTACTTCTTTGAATAATGGGGCATCCAGAAGCCATAGATTGTTCCTAGAAAAATTTCAGTGCCAGGGATGGGATACCTTCCAATGAGTTGTTGGCCAGGGAGGTCCCTGATGCTCCTAAAACATTATAGGCCACTTCCAAGGCTCTTGGTTTCCCACCAGAACTAGATGGTAAGACCCTATTGCTAAAGACTCCACATGCTTAGACAGCAGGTCACTGAGAAATCAAGCTGGAACTGGGCTGAAATCTTCTCCCTATAAAACAGCTGATAGAAAGCTGGCAAAAGCTATGCTGCATGTAGTCAATGAGAGAGAGAGGTCATGAATGCTGGTAAACAGCAATGGATATTACAAGCCTTATGATTGGCCAGCCAGGCCAAATGTCCAACTGGTGCAATACTGGCATGTCTGTTATGGGGAAAACCAATCTCTCTCTAAATGGATTGGATGCCTGCTTCATGGGAGAGAAAATATACCTCATACTCAAAACCTAGTCAAAAGCCTGTGGCAGGGAAGTCATGAGCTCTATGGTAGTGACACCTGCTGTTGTCTGGCTAAAGGCATATATTATGCCCACCACACTTCCCTATAAGCACTCTTCTAAATGTTTATACACATATATTAATGCTACTCTCACTTTTGGATAGAGAAGCTTCTCTTTTCAGATAGCAGTTACCACTGGTGTGACTCAAAAGTCACCGTAGTACTGAAAAATGACAGTGAAGTGTACAACACTGAGACATCTCTATCACACCCTCCAAAGCTCAGGGTCCATTGCAGAAGAGGTGGTAGAAACAATGGGACTGCTTACAAATGGGCTCTTCCCAACAAAATGGCCTGGATATCCAGGACCTCACAGTGCCTGGCACTACCTACACAAGATCTTTACAAGGGGAGGAAAAGAGGTTGACATCAAAATAAAAGAGAGGCTAATTAAGTAGGGGAGGGAATATGAAGGAAGGTGGATTTGTGAAGGGGAAAGTGGGGGTATATATGGAATTATCATGGTTTATTGTCTATCATATGGAAGCTGTCAATAAAAAAGCGAAAAGCCGGGCGTGGTGGCGCACGCCTTTAATCCCAGCACTCGGGAGGCAGAGGTAGGAGGATCGCTGTGAGTTCGAGGCCACCCTGAGACTACATAGTTAATTCCAGGTCAGCCTGAGCTAGAGTGAGACTCTACCTTGAAAAACAAAACAAAACAAAACAAAACAAAACAAAAAAAGTGAAAAAATTCCTGGTTCTTGGTTAATGTACAAAGCAGCTTCTATCACACTTGACCTGAAACCAAACAGCTGGGGTCACAGTCATGTGAAAAGCCCCATGGTGCAATGACATGTTACCAAATTGTACCTGTTCATAAGCTGCTTGATATTCCCTGACGATCAGCTGTCGCTGTGCATTAGATCTCTCAGTGAGAATGCGAATGAGTGTTTTCTCGTCGGTTCCTAAGTGAAGCAAAACTGTTTTATTCATCATCAACCTACATATCTGTCTTAAAGAAAAAAATAGTGATCAGTGGTCTGAAATAAATGCAGACGTTAATGCATTTTAATGCTTAGCTTTTTGCCTCTCACCAGGTGGAATCTTTATGTGCCTGGCTTTTGAATAAGGAAGTAATTTTAGTTGTATAGTTTTGGAAAACATAAACACTGTTAGTCACTGTTTACTCCTTTCAATGTCATGCAGAGGGAGGAGCACAAAGAACTTTCTGCTTCACTCTTAGGAGCTTCAATAATAGTCATCATTTTTTAGCTTTCACCCTATGCTTGACATCCACATCATTTTTCCTTTAGACATCAAGAACTGACATGTAGGGGCTGGGGATATGGCTTGGCAGTTAAGGCACTTGCCTGCAAAGCCAAAGGACCCAGGTTTGACTCCCCAGTACCCACGTAAGCCAGATGCACAAGGTGGTGCATGTATCTGGAGTTCATTTGCAGGGGCTGGAGGCAATGGTATGCCCATTCTCTCTTTCTCTCTCTCTCTCTCTGCCTTTCTCTCTCTCTCAAATAGATAAATAAATAATTTTTTTTAAGAAAGAAATGACATTGGTTGAGAACCTACCAATATACTAAGTACTTTTTCTTCTTATAATAATTGATAGTCACAAGGGACTTAGGACAAGGCTGTTGTGTGGGTAAAGACACTAATACTCAGAGGGCTTATCTCTCTGGTCAATGTCTTGCAGCTTCTTAGTGCTTCAGCAAGAATTTAGATACAATCTCTGACCCACAAACATATATTTTGTTGTGATTTGACTATGAAATGTCCCCATAGGCACATGCATTGAATGCCTGGTCCGCAGCTGGTGGTGCTCTTTTGGGAAGCTGCAGTAATTTTATGAGGCGGGATGTTGTAGTCACCAACATGTTGCTGGCACAAAGCTTATGGGAGGAAAGGGTTTATTTTGGCATATAGACTTGAGGGGTAGCTCCGTCAGGGCAGGGGAAGACGTGGCATGAGCAGAGGCGGGGTATCACCTCCTGGCCAGTATCAGGTGGACAACAGCAGCAGGAGAATGGGCCAAACACTTGCCAGGGTGAGCTGACCATATTCATATTCACACACATACACCCCACAAATAAACAAAATTATCAATATCTTACTTAAGTAAATTAAATATTTTTCACAAATATTTAGTTCATAGAGTTTAATAATCACAGTAAGAAAAAAATTTCAAAACCTTGGGGAGAAGTGCAGGACAGTATCTTTATGACTTGTTAAAAAGGTATAGGAAGCATAAATCCTAGAGATAAAGCTTCAGGTATTTAAAAAAAAAATTATTTATTTATTTATTTGAGAGTGACAGAGACAAAGAGGCAGAGAAAGAGAGAGAGAGACAGAGAGAATGGGCACACCAGGGCCTCCAGCTACTGCAAATGAACTCCAGATGTGTGCATCCCCTTGTGCATCTGGCTAACATGGGTCCTGAGGAATCAAGCCTCGAACCAGGGTCCTTAGGCTTCACAGGCAAACACTTAACCACTAAGCCATCTCTCCAGCCCACCAAATATTTTTTATTACGCTTCCTACTTAGCTCCTTGAAGATGGAGCCCTGCTGGAAGAGGTGTGTCACTGAGGATGGATCTTGAGACCAGCCCTAATGTGTGTCCAGGGCCAACACAAGCTCTAGCAGTTTTCTCTCTGGTATGGCTGATGAAGTGAGCCAGCTTCTTCCACCATGATGAAGCTTTCTCTGAGAACTGTAAGCCTGAAACAAACCCTTTCCACCCAGTAGCTGCTTTCGGTCAGGTGCTTTGTCCCAGTAATGAGAAGGTAACTACAACAGTTGGTTTTGCTAAAATTTAAAATTTGATAAAAATAATAGTTGTTTATGCCCAATTTTAAAAGAAAATCATAGACTCGGAGAAGATATTTCCATGGTTTGAAATTTTTAAAATGATTTATATTCAGAAATCAGTAAATAAACAACAAATTATCAAAAACTCTCTTGCCAATCATGAAGACAAGAAAATTGAAAAAGGATAAAACATACAAGAAGGAATGTGGCAAATAGGAAGCCAGTGAGCAAGCGTGGATGCTTAATTGAATCAGAAATTAGGGACACAGAGAAGAGAGGGAAAACATCCATACAATTTTAGACCCAGTCAATTGGAAAAACTGAACAGCATCACGATAGCAAGTGTTAATGAGAAAATGGGATTTGGAGCAACAGAAAGCCTCATACTAATTTTTATATTTATTTTGAAGAGCAGTTTGGCAAAATTTCTCATTAATTTGAAAATTAGCATCCTCTTCTACACAAAAATCATAATTCTTGTCATATCCTAGAGAAATGCAAGCAAATGTGCACAATGAAATACAAACAGAAACATTCATTTCAGTGCTTTATACTGCAATAGAAAAGAATTATAAGCAATGTAAACGTTTATCAATATTCCCATTTTATGATATAATATGCAATTGACTACTGTGCAGTTAAATTTAATGAACTAGCATTAAACATATCAACATGGATAAATCTCAGAAACATTATGTTAAAAGATAAAGCCAAATGGCAGAAGAATGTAGAGTATATTTCAGTTTCTGCTGGTTGAGACCATGCCAGCAATCCGTATGTACATAGGAACTAGAGTATTAAAGGCACATGGGAAATGGCTCAACAGTTAAAGCACTTGTCTGGGTTCCCCAGGGCCCACGTAAACTACCGTGGTACATGCATCTGCAGTTCCTCTGCAGCCAATGGAGACTCTGGAGCATCCATTCTCTCTGTCTCTTCTGGCTAACAAATACTAAATAAAAAATAATTTTTAAAAAGGCACTTGGGCAGAAACTCTAATTTAGGAAGGTGTGTTTCTCTAGGCAATAAGGCAGAAATGAAATCTAGGAAGAATGGACAGAAACTGTACTTGTAATAATTCGTTGTTATGATGATCATGACTTGATAGGAGCAGTGGTGATGGCAGCTTCCATTAAAGAAAAATGGCAAATGTCTGTTTTCATAAAGCTGGGTGCAGAGAACATAAAATGTCCCCCATAGCCTCAACTGTTTGTAATGAAGCTTCCTATTAGTCCCCAGCTGTGGGAGCCTTTGGAAGGTAGAGCCTTGCTGGAGGAGGTGTATTGCTAGGGATGGTCATTGAGGTTTATGAGTTCAGCACTCTTGCTCTTGCTGCTGTTCCTCCCTGTTTCAGATGCGTAAAGATGGGACTCAGTTGTCATGCTTTCTCCACCCTGATGAAAACTTCTCCTGGAAACAATAAACCTGAAACAAACCCTTTCCTCCCCTAGGCTGCTCCTGATTCAGTGTTTGGCCCCAGTAATGAGAAGGTAACTGCTGCACGGGGTTCCCTATGATTTTCCTCATTATTTCACACTTTTAACAAACTTCTGACAGTTTCTCTATATAAGACAACTTGGGCAAGCTGACACAGGGCTCGTACAGGTTACTGACCTATTGTAACATTAGGAAAGGAAGGTCAAAATGTCACTCACCAATTCCTCTGATGGCCTTGCGAATGGCTTCAGCATCCACAGATGGGCTAAAGCCAGGGTAATCTCTTATGGTTCCTCGAGATCCAACCTGGGAGAACACAATTGAGAATCCCATGGGATCAAAAATGACATCTTTATTCATATTGTGGAAGCATATTCTTTTTTTCTACTAAATGTTCGCCTCATGTGTCATCATCAAAACTGTTACTGAAAAGTGCTTATGCTTTATAAGTTCTCCACCTCTGGAGGCTCAATGTATGACTAAATAATTACTCTTTGTCAATGTCAGAGACTGAACATAGCCACAGGCAGTGTGATTAGAGGGCCACTATCAGATGCGTGTTACACTGACATACCACTCACAGTTCTGGGAAGATTCCAGTGGCTTAGCACTACTATATTAAGTACCTGGAGTGAATGCTTTTAATATTATTTATGGCATACAATAGAGCATAGTGCTGGCATTTGGACTATGTATTTGCCTGTATCTCATGAAGAAAGCCACTTATTTACACATGCAATGATACAAGCTAAGACACTTGAATCTTTCACATACCTTCTCACACACAAAACACTAGAATGATGGAAACTGGAATGGGCAATGGAGATGACTGTTTTACTATGAGTCTTATATGACTAAAAGGATGGCTTACGTCTATGCATATCCCTATATGTATACAGAAAATATGGTGGACCTAAAATTTTCCTACTGTGGAGGTTTGATTCAGGTGTCCCCATAAACTTATGTGGGCTGAATGCGAGGTTCCCAGCTCATGGAGATTTGGGAATTAACGCCTCCTGGAGGGAGTGTATTGTTGGGGGTGGGCTGATGGGTGTTATAGCCAGTTTCCCCAAGCCAGTGTCTGGCACACTCTCATGTTGCTATGGTCTACCTTATGTTGGCCAGGGGGTGATGTCCATCCTCTGCTCATGCCATTGTTTTCCCCTGCCATCATGGAGCTTCCCCCTCGAGCCTATAAGCCAAAATAAGCCCTTTTCCCACAAGTTGCTTTTGGTTGGGTGATTTCTACCAGCAATGCAAACCTGACTGCAACAGTAAAGTGGTACCCAGAGTGGGGTCAATTGCTGCTAGATACCTGATTGTGTGGTTTTGGCCTTTTGGAGCTGATTTTCAAGAGGAATGTGGAGGGATTTGAGAACCTGGCCTAGGGGACATATTGCAGTACTGTAAGTACAGCTTGATGGACTATTTTGGTTAAGTTCAGACCTGAATGCAGTGAGAACTACTGTGAGGATTGGCTTATGAAAAGGAACAATTCTTGGACTGGGCTAGAGGTGGTTTGTATGAGAGGCTTGCTGGTATACCTGTGTCCTGAGAACTTGGGCAAGGTTGCTTTATATAGAAATGGACTGATATGGGCTAGAGAGATGGCCTAGCAGTTAAGCACTTGCCTATGAAGCCTAAGGACCCCAGTTCGAGGCTCGATTCCCCAGGACCCACGTTAGCCGGATGCACAAGGGGGCGCATGCGTCTGGAGTTCATTTGCAGTGGCTGGAGGCCCTGGCGCACCCATTCTCTCTCCCTATCTGTGTCCTTCTTTCTCTTTCTGTCTCTTCTCTCTCTGCCATTATCAAATAAATAAATAAAAATGAATAAAAAAAATTTAGAAATGGACTGATGTGAGCAGAGGGATATGGCACAGAAAAAAAAAAAAAAAGAAATCTTTGGGTGAACTGCTACCTGTTCAGCTGCAATTGAGAGATTGCAATCTTTGACACTGGGCCAGCTGACCTGCAGTGGGGCAACAGGAGGAATGTAGACTCTTTTGAACAGCTCTGCGTGCTCAAGGAGTGTCCTGTTCTTCAAAGTCTGCTTTATTCCCCGAACCCCTAGATTAACAAATTGGCACCCCACCTGGTATTATGGAGTATAAGAATGCAGGAAGGAGAGGGTCATTGAATTTGCAACACAGTCTTGGACTGTGGAAATGGCCATGGGCAGCGTGAAGGAGGTCTGCTAGATGCCTGCATGGAAAGCTGATGGAGCCGTGAAGATGAGCCATGGGTTGCAGTGGTGACCCAGTGGAGATGCTGGAACCACAAGACAGCTGCTAAGCTGCTGGCACAGATGAAGCTTTCCAGGACTGTGAGAAGCCTAGCTGGAGGGGTGGAATTGGAACTCCAGAGATTTGTTGCTCGTTAGAATTATTGGACTTGGAGACTTGTGACTGGCTAGAGTTGTTGGACTTCGAGTTATAGAGTTTGGTGTTTGCCCTGTTTAAATCATGTATTGCTTGAGTATTTCTTTGCTATGTCCAATGCCATCTTTTGCACTGTGAATGTGTATTCTGTGCCATTATGGGTTTTTTGAGGTTATTTCTTGGCATGATGGCTCAGTTAAAAGACCTTGGATTATGGGGATGTATGAACATCATTGTAATTGATAAAATCTATGGGGACTTTTAAAGTTGGATGAATGCATTGCATTTTACATCGTGTATGGTTATCAGTTTGTAGGGGTTGGGGCGGAATGTGGTGGTTTGATTCAGGTATTGTGCATAAACTTACATGCTCTGAATGCTAGGTTCCCAGCTGATGGAAATTTAGGAAGTAATGCCTCCTGGAGGGAGTGTGTTGATGGGGGCAGCCTTATGGGTGTTATAGCCAGCTTCCCCATGCTAGTATTTGGCACACTCTCCTGTTGCTATTGTCTACCTTATGCTGGCCAGGGGGTGATGTCCACCCTCTGCTCATGACATCGTTTTCCTTGCCATTATGGAGCTTCCCCTTGAGGCTGTAAGCCAAAATAAACCCTTTTTTTCCCAAAAGCTGCTCTTGGTCTGGTGATTTCTGCCAGCAATGAGAACCTGACTGCCACACATACTTCCCTGCTGTTTCAGACATGGTTCAAGAGTCTCCCCTCCTTACATGCAAGCAACACAACATGTACCACATAAGCCGGAGGGTCTTCGAGGTCTCTCTTTTCCTTTTTGTAACAAATTACAAATATATAACATTACTTCTCTAGAGAAATGGATGGTTTCAATGCTGGTGACTCAGATTATTTGCTTTAAAATTTCTGCATAAAAAACAAGAAGAAAGCTGAAATCCCCAGCATCCCTTTGTTGTTAAGAGACAACCCCAGGCTCTTTAATGTATTTCATACAGAAGCAATTGTGGTTTGCAGATTTCAAGATGTTTTAATTAATGCTGACCACTGTCCTTGGTGAGCACTACTCTGAAAGATTCATAAATGAATACGCTATTAGGGTTGTCTGCTCTTTTGCTTTGCTTAATAGAAGTGCAATTGTTCCCGATAAATTCCCTTCTGAAAACTCCACTGACATCATAAATCTTCAGAAATAGCATGGAAATTAAAACAAGAAAAGCCATACTACTAATTGCGAGCACATAAATTAGAAACATGATAGTAAACTTGGAAAACTCATACCACCAAATAATAAAATATTCCAAAACTGTCTAAGAGACTACATGAGAGACATAAATATATTCAGAACAGTCAAAGTAAGTATTTATATGCTACATTCTAATCCCTTGAATAAAAAATTCTATATTTAAAGTTGTAACATTGAACATTTTCTTTTTAAACAGAATTTTCCTACATTCTTAATAAATAATAGTGACTCTATTATCTTGAATTAATATGGCTTCATTTAATTTCATTTATAGTGTTTAACATTTTCATGAATAGACAATCTAATCACATTAGAGTGGAGGATCACTGTTCTAGCAGAGTAGAAATGATAGTTTGCTAAGTTAATAAGCCCAATAGAATAATTTGTTTCAATATTGTTAAACATCATTTAAAGTACGCCAAGTAAACAATTTTAAATCTAAAAAATTATAACAAGTTAGAAACTAGTTGTGAGTGTGCCAGACCTAAAGACAATTGAAGTGATCTAATCAGTCATTTTAGCATAATCTTCAGAGAAGTTCTTTCTTCAAGGCTTAATTTTTGTTTTTGAGGTAGTGTCTCATTCTAGCCCAGGCTGACCTGGATTTCACTATGGAGTCTCAGGGTGGCCTTGAACTCATAGCAATCCTCCTACCTCTGCCTCTCGAGTGCTGGGATTAAAGGCATGTGCCACCATGCCTGCTTAAGGCTTAATTTTTTTAAAATAAAATTGAAGAACCAATTGACCTTATTTCAGTTCAATACATCAATGAGCTGTTGTGCTTCCCTTCTGTGTCCACCTCCTTCAGAAGAGAAGGAACGCCCAGCGTTCCCCCAGGAGTGACTTACAGGGCAGTGACACAAGAGTTTGATCTCAGATAGTCTGATACTGGCTGGCCTCACGGGCTGAACTCGGACTGGAGAAATGCACAGCTGAAAGGAGAGCTTGTCTTGTATAGGGAAGGTACAATTTGTTTACTGCCAAAGTTACAGGCAAAGAGTTCAAGTAGTGCACGACTAACTAAAGAATCTGAAGAAAGTACATCTGGGGATTGTTTATAAAGGGTAGAAGGAGTTTACAAAGGAAAAAAAACCCTACAAACATATATCATATGCACATATGTGTATACACTCATGCATAATGCCTTGAAAGATGCCATAAAAATTTCATTTTTATTTATTTTGCAGTGCAAGGGATCAAACCCCGGGTTTCATTTATGACAGGAAAGTGTTTTACTCCTGATCTCAAGCTTCCACCCAGAGTGGGAATTCTGAAGTGAAATTCCAGTGATATGTTGATATGTTGAAAACTGCTTTAGGGGCTCCAATGAACCGTATTACAGAGTTGACTCCATATACGTGGTGGTCCAGATCATTCTGCAAGTTTATAATGATTTGCTGAAACTCTTTTCCTGTGTGTGTATGCACATGTGATGTATTTGCATGTGCATATGTATGTTTGTATGTGTGCATATGCATGCACTTTTTTTTTTACACATGAGGATATGGATGTTAGAGATTAATGCCTGGTCTCTTATTTCATCTCTCTCCTCATTCCTCATGCATACCTGGCAGTGAACAAAGTACTTTATAAACACTTAAATTTTACAACTGCCTTAATGAGATGCATATAGCTATTTCCATTTAAAAATGGAAGAACTCAACCTCTGAGAGATTATTTGCTAAAACAGAACTCTGATAATAAGGACAGTGCCTGAGTGACCCACCTCCTTATGACTGGAATGGTCTGTGCTTCCGTCACTTTCCTGGTTTGTGGGCTATAGAGTGCTTAGAGGTTCTCAAAGGGGGTTCCTGGATCAGCACCATGGATATAACCTGGAACTGAATAGAAATGCAAACACCCAGGCCACATCTGATTTATACATATATGGGTCTAGCACTCAGACTCTGTTTTAAACAAGACCCCTCGCCCCACCATGTGATTTTAATGAGAATCCAAGTTGCAGAACCACCATTTCATTTCACTTTGGGTTGCCTAGAAAACCAAAGCAAATAATCAGCAAACAAGTCCTGAATTCTTTCCTGGGTGTGGAAGATGAAGAATGTACTGATGATATCATTGATTCAGGAATGTTGGCATTTTAGAGCCAAACAAAGCTGCTTGCCTGTCTGATTCACTAGTCTTAGTGCCCTGCTGTGTCAACCACTAGCTAATTCTTAGCTGGGTTTATGTCTAGTGACCTGAGCACCTAACAGAAGGCCAGTGCTAATGTAGGCCATCACACAAACACTTGGCTAAATCTGTGTTTGGTCAGATTTTTATCTATGTTCCTTACACACTTACACTTGCTTCCTTTTTCCCCAACTTGACTTTCAAATGCCCTCAAAAGAAAAATGGTGCTGAAATCAGGTGGAAAATAAAGCAAAGAATAAAGGAAGGAAATAACAGGCTGTCTTTATAGTAAGAATAATTGCTGTTATTATCATGTGGCAAGAACTGTGCTAAGTGCATTTTCTGCAATAGCTCATTTAATCCCCATTAGACACACTTAGTAAGGTAGAGACAGTAAATGCTATCCACAGAAGATGGAGGTGATGGTTAAGAGACTCAGTCAAGTTCACACAGTCAGTGAGTAGCCCATTGCATAGGTCTCTACTCCTTACTAGTCCAGGCAGAATCTCATTTGAATCTTCCTTATGCAATATAATTTTCCTTAACCACCTAACTGTATCCTATGGAGGTCAGTCACAGAATACAGTGCCCTGAAGCCATTGATATTGCCAATATGGCCCAGGGGAGCTGTCTGTTACTACTTGCAGAGGTCAATCTGTCTTTGCCTCACTCAGTATTGTGGGTCTCTATTTCTTCATGGAGCAGGTTCACAAGAAGTTGAACATTTATATTCACAGGACTGAATAAAAGAGAAACACAAGGTGCCAACTCTGGTGACACAAATCATATTTAAAGCCAATGCTCCAGACCAAGAACAGCAGCAACCGCCAGTGCATGCTGAGGTGAGGCAAGGCCCATCCCTCACCACTTCATAAAACCCTGGAAAAGCTGAATCTGAAAACTGAGCCCCGGGGAGGACTCTGCGACTCAGGGCTTCTTAAAGAGCCGGGAAGAAATAATTACTCTCGCCTCAATGTCAAGACGCTGCTGGGTCATGAAGTTTTATGCTTTGAGGAAAAAAATGTATGGATTACAGAAATAAAGCAAACCAAGTTAGAAATTGTTATACTTATTGTTTGGTTCTGAACATGGTCTTTATAACCAAAGGAAGTGTCCTTTAAGAGGCCCCAAAGTGGGGGCAGAGAGATTGCTCAGTGGATAAGGAGTTTGTTGTGCAAGCATGATGACCAGAGTTCAGATCCCCAGCATCTAAGATAAAGTCACACACAACTGTGAGTCTGTAATCCCAACGCGCCTCTGGTAAGATATGAGGTGGAGACATTAGAACCTTGAAAGTGTGTGGGCCACTTAGTCTGGCAGATGCAGTGGTAATGAACAAGAAACCCTGCCTCAAACCAGATGGAAGGTGAGGAGTGACACCCTAAGTTGTCCGTTGATCTTCATTTCATGTGTGCTGTGTGATACACACACACACACACACACACACACACACTCTAGGAGAGAGAGAGGTTAAATTTTTTAAAGATGTCCTCAAATGAAATGCAGTCAAGTAAGCATGGCATATGTCCAACTGTGTCCTCTCTATGCCAACTAACCAGCCACCAAAGAATGAACTTGCTTGCATGCATGGTTATTCTAGATATAAACAGTTGAGCCAATGTCATGGCTCAATGAAGTGGGCTCCTAACACCAGTCACGTTGAGTGGTGTAGTGGACACCACTCAACATGACTGGTGTCTATAAGAAGACGGCCCTATGAAGACAGTTAGACAGGGAAAACGTTATGACAATGAAGGCAGCAGCTAGTTATACACCTGCCAATCAAGGAACACCACAGTTTGCCAACATGAGGGACCAGAAGCCTTCCTCCCCCAAATATGAAGGATTTAGTGAGCTGAGGGCAGGAGGAAATGAATACCTGATCTTTTTTGTTATCATTCTTTGCTTCTCCCAGTCAGCGCTTAAAATGGATCCCATAGATGATACACTATATGTCTATTGTTGGTCTTTCCTAATGAAATGTAGGCTCCAGGCTGCTTAAAAAGAAACTCAGAAATCCTTTTATTTAACCACTGGTTGAAATACTGTGCCAATGAACCTTTAAGGCTCATAAATCTTTAGGACAAAGTCCTTAAACTGGGAAAAGATGAGCAAAGTGTTCATCTGGTATATTCTCTTTCTCGGATGTATCATCACAGACAAATTTGGCACAGATGTTTAGAAACAAATGAATAAAAAATGTTACTTGCCTGGGCCTTGCTTCTTTTAATTCTCAAATGATACTACCAGACTGTTCCATGGCATATGTCAAAATTCTACAAATGCATTCTTCACCTTTTATAACCCTGTTCACATGGGGCTTGGGGCTGGCAACACTATTTAAACAGGCCTCTGGGATGCAGTGAGGTGGGTTTTTTTTTTTTTTTGATAGGTTATGTTTTATTTTCTTATTTTGGGGTTTTTTCTTTTTTAATATCTTATTTATTTACTTATTTTACAGAGAAAGAAGGAGGGAGGGAGGGAGAGAGACAGAGAGAGGGAGGGAGAGAATGGGCATGCCAGGGCCTCCAGCCACTGCAAACAAACTCTAGACATGTGTGCTCCCTTGTGCATCTCACTAACATGGGTCCTGGAGAATCGAACCTGGGTTCTTTGGTTTTGTAGGCAAACGTCTTAACAGCTAAGCTATTCCTCCAGCCATTAAAAAAAAAAAAAAAAAAAAAAATTGAGAGAAAAAGAGAGCAAGAGAGAAAAAGAAAATAGACATACCAGAACCTTTAGTCACTGCAAATGCATGTGCCACCTTGTGCATCTGACTTACATGGGTCTTGGGGACTAGAACCTGAGTCCATTGGCCTTGTAGGCAAGAGCATTAACCACTAATCCATCTCTCCAGCTCTTGTGCTACTTCTTTTTTTAAATTTGGTCCTTCTATGCTTTTTATTTCTATTTATTTATTTGATAGCAACAGAGAGAGAGAAAGAGGCAGAATGAGAGAATGGGTGTGCCAGGGCCTCCAGCCACTGCAGACGCACTCCAGACATGTGCTCCTGCTTGTGCATCTGGCTAATGTGGGTCCTGGGGAATCGAACCTGGGTCCTGCAGCTTTGCAGGAAAATGCCTTAACCACTGAGCAATCCTTCCAGCCATCTTGTGCTAGTTCTTACAGGTATGGTTTCTTGGCCTAGCTGAGGTTGGGGGACAGTGACAATTTGTGTAAACTGTCTGAGGGTGTCTGGAGTCTGATGTCTCTGGAATTGAGTTTAGAGAGAGAAAGTATCTACTATCATTCTCTGTGCTACTTACCTTCCCATCACTCCAGGAAGTTCCTGAGATAACAGACTTAGAGAAAGGGCTCATTTCCATCATGGTAGAAAGGCAGCATGTCACGGCAGCCATGTGTGGTGATGGAGGGGTGCTAGATCAAGTCTTATAGGATCTGACAGGGAATGAGGACCCTGGAGAAAGGTCTTTCCCCTCAGGCTGGGTTCCATGCTGATGTTTCTTTGCTATACAGAGTGGGGTTCATCTACAGCTCATAGGCCTCAGGTGTGTTTCTGGAGCACTGTCCTTAATTCTTGGCTTTGTTAGATTGTTTTTGTTGGTAGTTTCATACTACAAACTCTCTTTTCTGATGTCCTTTATTTATAAGTCTGCAGTGAGGTTTTTAGCCAGCAAACACAGAGAGGACAATGAAAGGAGCCAAGATCTGATCACAGAGGAAGGAGACAGACATGAATATTCTGCCCCTTTCGCTTGTCCTTTTCTAACTCATGGGAGATCTGTGTTAACCTGATTGTTACAAGACTTTAAAATACTTAGTTTTCTAACTGCCTTGCATTCACCAAATAATAGGCTTTCAAGGGAATGAAATGATATGTTTCCATTCCATGTTTCTAATTTAAAATATTCTCTTTCTGCTTCTGATCTACCATCTACTTTTGATGGCTGCTCATTAGCTCACAAACTGTAGCTTTGTCATGAATAAATACAAAAGAGGGGAACTTCCCTCACAGCTGGGCCTGGATCAGGGAGCGGCAAGAAACAGCTCCTTTATGCTCATTCCATTCATTCCTAGACCACCTCTCTATCTCAGAATGCTCAGCATTATTTTTTTTTCCAGGCTTTAATGTTTTGATTTGAAATCCAGGTCTAACCTGCTTTTCATTACATTCCTGCAGAGGGCCAATGGTCTATGTTCATTAATGCTTCAGGGGACCTAAGGCACATACACCCATGGCAACCTAGAAGTTGCAATCATGTTAAATCATGCCACGAACAAAGCCCCCATTTTGCTTGGCATGTAAAAAGTCAATTTCAAAAAGAAAAATAGTTTTAAAGCCCGATATTCCATTTCCAACATGTGGTAGATGGGAAGGAAAAAACTCGGCATATCCACACTCATAAACACAGTGAAGGAGGAACAGGAGAAAAGTCACTTTCTATAGGAAGTCAACCAGAGACAAATGCCCAAGGAGAACAGGATGCCACCTTGCCTACCCAGGCAGGACTAGAACTCACATATGATCCAGTCTCTTCCAAGATGGCCTCAAACAATACAACCTTGCAGCAACTCCTCATTTCTTCTTCAGTTGGGTTAGCTTCTTGAGTCCCCCAGTCAATCAGGTCTGAGTCTGATGACAAGGCTCATCCTAATTGGATGTTTGATCCATACATGGGCCTGGGATGCCTGTGTAAATTTCTCTTAGTCCCTTTTCATTCTCCTGGCTCCTGACACTCTCCTGGTCCTTGCTTTGGTAAGCTCTGTCCTTTCCCAGCCTGGCTGGAAAGGAGGGAGGATGTCTTCTCATCTGGGCACTCTCCTGGCTTGTACTGGGGTGCTTTCTCGCTTTGTTAAGTGAATGATCTCTCGTTAAGCCCTGAGTCCTTTACCTTCTCCTTGTCCTGTGTGACCCCTTGTGAAGGTGGAGGGGCGCTTGGGGCTTGGCTCTCATGCTTCTCTTTCCTGGGTGTGCACGTGCCTTCTCTGGAGGCTCTCTCCTGAGATTTCCCAGTGAGGGGTGCTCTCTGCCTCCCCCGCCCCCACCTTTCCAGCCAGGCAAGGGGAAGAATTCCCTTCTGGCTTGAGTTGTTTAGCTAGTCTTCCTCCTGGATCATAATTCTACCTAAACTAAACCTCATAATTCATAAAGTACCCTTCTCAGAGGCCCCCACTTTTTAAATTCTTTGCTAATCCAAACAAGAACCCAAAAGCAGGGGGTTCCACAGGCTTGAAATCTCCTGTATCTTTATGGAATTCAGTCTCTCCTTTAAACCCAAAATCCTGCATAAACAGGTGTATCCTGAATGGTCAGAAAGAGCAAAGATATCAGGTAAGCTCATGCACTTAGCTATCCCTGCCCAACTAAGGAATTGGGAGATCAGATAGGGTTCTCAAATGTCCTTGTACCCCAGACCAATACCATCCGCATGGCAGAAAGAATCTGAAAATCATCAACTGCCACAGAATCTTTCATCCAGACACATTGCACCTTCCCTGGCGGCCCAACCACTGGTGTCGTTCCCTGGTTGTGGGAAGAAATGAGACCACCGTGTCCTCATGTCCCCAGGTAAGAATGAAAGGGTCAGGTGAGGAAGGGAAACCGTGATCTCTCACCCCAACACTTTATGCATTGTGTATTCGAGTGCTACTCACATTAGTCCTCACCATATTTCCTCCACTGAGGATCCCCCCCCCACACACACACACCTTTTATCTGGTTCTGGAGATTAAATTCAAACCTTTATGCATGCCAGGTAAGCACTCCACCGCTGTGCTACATCTTCAACACCGAAGATATCTTTTTTATTTATTCTAGAGAATCTATTTGTTTCAATATTTTTTGCCAACTTTTATAACAAAATAATCATTCATTTTCCTCATGATTAAAGACATAATAATCAGAGCTTCTGATTAGAATTAAGATAGCCAGCATCATTTGTGTCAACATAATTTTAATAACAAATAAAAACATTTGATGTTTTAGAAACTCTATACTTTCATCCGGGCGTGGTAGCACACTCCTTTAACCCCAGCACTTTGGAGGCAGAGGTAGGAGGCTCGTCATGAGTTCAAGGCCACCCTGACACTACATAGTGAATTCCAGGTCAGCCTAAACTAGAGCCTAAACCCTACCTCAAAAAGCCAAAAAAAAAAAAAAAAAGGAAAGAAAGTCTATACTTTAATGTGAGTAACAGATGTCACTTGTTTTTGTTTTATTTTTTTTTATTTCCAAGTATTTTATTTATTTGAATGAGAGAAAGAGGCAGGTATAGAGAGAGAACCGGCATGCCAGGGCCTTCAGTCCTACAAATGAACTCCAGACGTATGCACCACCTTATGTATTTGGCTTATGAGGGTCCTAAGGAATCAAACCTAGGTCATTTAGCTTTGCAGGCAAGTGCCTTAACAGCTAAGACATCTCTCCAGCCTATATTATTGTTATTTTTGAGGCAGAGTCTCACTGTAGCTTAGGCTGACCTGGAACTTACTCCCCTAAACTCATGTCCCACGACCTCAGCCATCCAAGTGCTGGGATGAAGGCATGAGTCTAGCTACGTGGGCACTTTAATAGGAAATATATCTAGCTTTCATTCTGGTTCTTGGCAAAGGGTTTCAAAAATCATTTCCTGAGTAGTAAAAGTGTCTTTCTTCTTCTGAGATGACTCATGGCAGGCCCTCTGACACTTTCAGGATAAAAGTTAGTCACAGAAAGACCACATGATTATAGGGCTGGAAGCAGAGGAGGAAACGGGGCTGAATATTGACTTCAATGATGTAGCAAAAGATTAATGAATCTTACATCAACTAAAACTCTGGCCAGAGGCTCAGGGGAACTTTCTAGTTGGTGAAAATATTGCCCAGACTCCACAGGGAAGGAACAAAGCAGCTCCACAGCAAGGGCTGCTCCGACCTGACCCCGTGGATATCCCATGACACCTGACAAATCTGCAGTTCGAATTCTCAGAATCAGGTTAGTGAAATTTGAATTTAGGGGCTCATGGAAACTAAGTTGGTGGCCCATTAGTGAGCAACAGATCAGCACCAGACTTGCGATTGAGGTGAAGCCCGAGTGACCATGAGGATCACAGAGCTCCAAAACCTTTGAGCTCCAAGTGTATCAGCACCAGTCTCCACTGAGTACACTACTTTCTTAAAGACGCAGAGGAGTTAAATAGTACAAATATTGAAAATGTGGGGTCAGGAAGACTGGGGATAAGACTCGGGGAGAACCTTCCAATGGAGACAAGACACTGTTGATCAGAAATAAAATCAAGCTCAGGTACAGTCTGATGCTCCTTTATTACAACAGTTGGAGGGATATGATTCTGCAAGGAATACAATTTCAGTATAGACTATATTAAAATGATAATTGCTGCAACTAAGGTTTACTGAATCAGCCCTCTACTGCCAGCACTGGGAATGTGTTTTAAATGAATGAGTGTAATGTTTATAAGTAACAGGTGATGACTAGCTTACAGATAGAGAAACTGAGGCAGAGAATAAGTAATCTGCTTGAGGTAGTATTAAAGAAGTTGCCTCTTAGTTAACTAGGGAGTTAGGAAAGAGCAAAATGGTGCTGTGACTAGACTCTGCTTTGCTCCCACTGCAAAGTACTTCTGGTCTTCCAGTTCATCTAGGATTTCGGTGAACTTTAAGACACAGTTGGTGGCATTCTGTTCAATGAAGTGAGGTTTTATCCCTTGGTTCCAGAATGGCTCTGCATTGCTTTCTCATTTTATGAACTAGAGTTTAAAATGGGCAGAGGAAAAATGTTTAGTGACTTAGCATGCTAATAACAGTTTGTGTTGATTATAAAGATTATGAGCTAAATTAGAAGAATTCTAGTAGCATACAGAAACTGCATTTATTATTATTTTATGAAAGTAAGTTAGAATTGTCCAAGGAGGAAAGTGCTCAGAATATTTACAGGAGATGTTCAGCACTGGAGAAAGTGCACACAGAAAAAGTTCAGCTATGGGATCTTAATAAGAAGTTATTGTCTACACAATTCTATCTGTGAGGCAAAATATAACAAGAAACTCTGAGTCCAAGCAGTACAAACTGATGAGATATCAGGCTTTTCACAAGAGTAAAGTAGAACAGTTGCCTAAATAGAGATGCTTAAAACTTTATAACAAAGGACTTATGCAATAGAGATTGTTCATTTATCTCAAACAATGACAGAGTTGCAACACCTCTGGATAGAACACAGGGATCTAAGAAATGAGCCATTCCTTCATCTTCAACAGTAATGTTTTGGGATTGCAACAGGAGCCTTCCTCCTTGTTCATGTCATTCTGTCAGCAGCAGAGGGAGTGAGACCCACAGACATAGCCCTTCGCTATGTCTGCAATGGTGTGAATTTTTTTCAGAGACCTCCACGCAGGTGAAGCTGGATGACTGAATGTGCCATAGAAAAGAATTTCAAGGGGCTGAAGGGATGGCTTAGGTCTCCTGCAAGTGGAAGAACCTAGGTTCAATTCCCCAGGATGCATGTAAGCCAGATGTATAAGGTAGCACATGTTTTGGAGTGGCTGAAGGCCCTGATGTACACATTTTTTCTCTCTCTCTCTCAAATAAATAATTTTTTTTTTTTGTTTTGTTTTTTTGAGGTAGGATCTCACTCTGGTCCAGGCTGACCTGGAATTAACTCTGTAGTCTCAGGGTGGCCTTGAACTCACAGCGATCTTCCTACCTCTGCCTCCCGAGTGCTGGGATTAAAGGCGTGCGCCACCACGCCCAGTACAAATAAATAAAATTTTTAAAAAGAGAGAATTTCAGGATGGGCAAGTATGAAGCAGAGTTGAGTTAATTAAGAGTAGATGTTACCACAGTTTTAAGTGTGGACACTAGGGAGAAAGTGGGGCTATGTGAAAGGATAAATCACACCCACATGTGAGCTTCTCAGAGATGCCACTTCAATGTCTTCATGTAGTCATGCATGATAGATTTGGTACCTTCTGAAGTTACTTATCTAGGGCTCCTAGGGTTTTCTTTTTCTTTTTCAGTAAATGACATCATAGGGTGGCTCCTGGAGTGTAGTCAATAGGATCACAGCTGGTAGAGTAAGACTGTAAGTCATAGGGTTACACAAAAGAAATGACGCATGTTTTTGTAGTCTTGTTTGTAAGATTTCTATAAAATTACATCTTTTCAACTAAGAAACGAATTAGGTCATGCTCAAAGGTCATATACACTTAGGCATTAAGCACGGTTCATTGCTATTTAGCATTTGTAATTTGAAATATCTCCACATAAAAGGAATCTAGTCTCTGTATAGACAATCTTCACAACAAATGCTATTAATTGTGCTAGAATTCTTGCCTTTGCTGGTGGGAGTTTTCAATCAGACTTTGGAATGAGGGGCTCTTTTCCCCTCTCAAACCCCTTAACTTCCCTGGTCCTTTTACTCTGCCTCAATTCCAATAAGCTTACAGACCAGTAACCTCAAACTGATCTAGAGACTTGTGGAAATGATTGTGTGTGAGTGTTATTGGGTGGGGATGTGCTTTTGTGTGTAAGAGAGAAAAAGAACAGAGAGAACTGAACTCAGCTATGGCCTGGACACACTGAGACATAAATTCCTTAAATAACAAAGTTCTTAAGCTGTCTCTCAGTGAAATTCTCCAGCAGCCACTCAAGAAAGGTTTGGAACCAGCTTTTCAAAACAGATGAACACAGAAGTCACTGGTCCTGTCAGTAGCCATCTAATGTCATAAACTCAAAATCCCTGGTATAGAGAAGGACAGCCTCGCCCAGTAAGAATTGTGGTGTACAAAGAGGCATGATATCCATTTATGTTTGTCTCAAACTACCCTAACATTTTCCTTCTCACCATACAATTAACTGCTCCTCTCTCCCTCCCTAAAAGTCTCCCTGCTACCAATCAGCCAGGAGGCAGATGTGAGCTCCTTTTCATCACCTGACCTCCTTGTCAGTTGACCTTGAAAACCTTTTCTTTTTGCAAAAACCCAGAGTTAGAGTATCGGTCCCTCTGTGGATGAGGCAGCAAACCCTTGACTCAGAACAGAACTCTGTAATAAGTTACCTGGAAATCTGAACTTTTATTAAATCTTAACCACGTTTAAGTATGCAACTCAGTAACGGTAACAACATTCGTGCTGTTCTAAAGAGATGACGAGAACCTTGTCATTTTGTAGAACTCAAGCACTACCCTGGCTTAACAACAACACCCTTTTCCCTCTCTTGGCCCCTGGCAACTGCAATCCAGTATTCTGCTTCTGTGAATTTGAGTTCTGTACATACCTTATGTAAGAAGACTCATACAACACTTGTCTTTTCACGGCCGACTTATTTCACTCAGCAGAACATGCTCAAGGCTCACCTATTACAGCACAGGGCAAGATTCCCTTCCATTTTATGGCTGAACAGTGCACCATATGTGCACTCTGTTTTTCCACCCACCTGTCCACTGGAACTGGGTTGCTTCCACCGTTTGGCTATTATAAAGTACTGTCAATTTAGTGCTAAGACTCATTTCAGACTTCCAACAAATAGAACTGTGACACATTAAATAGACTGGTGTGGGTAGGGGAAAGAAGTTCTTTGTAACCCATGTTGGCTTCCAATTCACAATGTAGCAGAGAATGACCTTGAACTTCTGATCTTCCAGTTTATATTTTCTAAGTGCTGAGATGACAGGCATGCTCCACCATGTCGGCAAAACTTCCACTGATTCATTCATGCATTCATTCATTCATTACTGGGAACTGAATCTAGGGTTTTGCATATGCTAAGCAAGTGCTACCTCTGAGCTATGTCCCCAGCTAGAGGCTGTTTTAAGTTGCTAAATTTGTAGTAATCTGTTATGGCTGCTTCAGGAAAGTCATACATGGTCTCTCATATGCACCTGGGTTTCTCCCAGCCTTTTAAATGTGTAAGCCAATTCCGTGTCAATCTACTAGCATTTTGGAACTATGCTTCTTTTCACCTGTCTCTGCTAAGGGCAGGGATTTCAGGACTAAAGATTAGCATCATGGCCACTGGTCCAGGAATAACAAGGGTCCAAGCTGATCCTGCATTGCACACATCCCCCTACACTGGCCCTGTGAAGAGCTAGTGACACCTCTTCATGCCACTTGCTCATAAATACATGCTTATGATATAAAAGAACAGAGTTGAGATGGTAGCACTGTGAAAATCATCAATTGTTCATAGTCCCACTGTTCTAGAACATTCTCACATGTTGCAGTCTCTATGTAGATCTCTTTTTCTTTCTTTTGAACAGACTCACTCTGTATATATAAACCTATAACTTTTTTTTTCACCGATTAATACATCTTGGTACATTTTCTAATGTCAGAGTTGACCCTTTTCCCCTTAATGCTTTTTAATGATTGCATGGCCTACAAGTTAAACATAACTACTTTACTCATTTGTTCCCTCTGGAAGGCCATTTATGTTGTATGTATATATTTTTAAAAATATTTTATTTATTTATTTGAGAAAGAGAGAAACATACAGAAATAGGCAAGTACACAAAGAGAGAGAGAATGGCTGCACCAAGGCCTCCAGCCACTGCAAATGAACTCCAGATGCGTGCACCCTCTTGTGCATCTGGCTTATGTGGGTCCTGGGGAATCAAACCTAGGTCCTTTGGCTTTGCAGGCAAGTGCCTTAACTGCTAAGCCATCTCTCCAGCCCTGGATGTATATTTTAATAGTACAAATAAATATACTTAGACCCATACTTTTCCACCTTACACAAGTTTATGATATATAAAAAGCACTAGAATCACTAGAGTAAAGGACATGTCCATTTCATTGATATTGACCTAATAATATCTGAAAGCATACAAATTCATTTTCCCATGGTACAGAGTATGAGATCACCTTTCTTGCCTGCAGATTCATAACACTGGTTTTGCTATTTTTTTTTCTTACTATTACACATTTCTTAAGTAGAAAATGGTTTCACATTGCATTATCTAAATTCCTTTAGTACTTGAGGTATGCTTTTTTCAACTTTATTGGATATTAATCATTCTTTCTACATGCTGTTTATGTTCATTGTAAATTTTCACATCGAGTTCATTTTTTTTAATATTTGTTTATTCAAGTTATTTGCTAAGGAAATGCGTCTTTTGTCTGATAGTCTACAGATGTTTTTCCCTGAAGGTTATCTTCTGGATCTAGCTATGGTAATTTTTTTTCTGTCACCATTATAAATTTATATGTAAAGAGATCAGCGTATTTCTTTTAGGTTTTTGTTTTGAGATCATGGATGTAATTATCCTGCCCCACTCTAAGATTAATGTTTTTTTAAAAATTCACTTACAACTCATATCCTTCATTTCTATATATTACTGATCTAAAATTTATTTTAGTGTAAGAAGGGAAAGGTAATATAGATTTACTTTTCCTACAAACAGAAACTTTTTTTAACTTTATTGAAGAAATAATATTTTTGTCTGATACAAAATGCTATTTTTATTACATAATATCTTTCAAATAATATACTAAATTTATTCGTTTTTTTACTTCTCTGCTATGATGTCATTATTTAACTTTTTTTTTTTCTAACACAGGGTCTCTCAGGCTATCCTCAAACTTGACATCTTTCTGCATCAACCTCCCGAATGCTAGGATTATAGATGCATGGCTTCCCACTGGCTTATAATACACTGTTTTATAAATTATTGTTTTTAGAAATTCTCTTGCTATTTGCCATGTTATTTTTTATTTGAATTCTAAAAATCAACTTTCAAATATTTTTTTCCAGAGAGTTTGTTTCTGTTTTTGTTTGGCTGAAATAAGCTATGTTGTGAATGCTTAATTCTTTTTACACTTATTTTTGTGTGTCTTCATGTATGTCACTTGTGTAGTGTGTTTGTGTGTGTGTTATATGCATATGTCTGTGCTGATGTGCACCCCACACACAAGCAGTTGCCGGAGGGGACCGCCGAGTAGGTGGGTGGTTCCCCTTCATCACTCATCTGTGTTTCCTTGAGGCAGAGTCTCACTCTGAATCTGGAACTTGACATTTTCAGGAGCCCCAGAAAATCTTTGGCTTCTGCTTCCCAAAGAACTGGGGTTCCAAACATGTGTGGCCATACCCACCTGTTTATCAGGGTTCTACAGAATCAAATTCAGGCAATATCAGCCCCTCTTCCATGTGTACTGTGGTAGTTTAAATGGATGTCCCCCAATAGATTCAATTTTATTAAAACTTCTGAGATTTCCAGCTACCTGAGTGGACGAGGTGTCACTGGGCAGATCTTAGGGTCCAGGTCTAAGTTGTGGTGGTGGATTTGCAATTCCAGTCTGAAGATATGCAAAGTGCCTAGTTCCACTTTGAGTTCCTGAAGTGTGCTATGTGGTGTGGCTTTTGTTTTTTTCTCTTTCTGCTTGGATCTGTGGAAGTGGGCCAGCTCCTTCTGCCATTATAGAACTTCCCCTGGATCGAAGCTTCAATAAATATCTCTTCCTCCATAACTGTGTCTAGTCTGGAAGTTCATCTCAGCGAACCGGAGGCTGTCTGCTACATGTAGTAAGCACTCCTACTTGCTGAGCCAACTCCCCAACCCAAGGCCTTTTTCTTTACTTACCCAGATAGATGCCATGATATCCCACCGTTTTTGTTTTTGTTTTTGTTTTTTCCTTAAGCTGAGATCACAGTAACCTGTTGAAAGAAAAATAAATAAGTTCTATAAATCATATTGGGATCAGGACATGATATTCTCAGTCCAACTCTTAATCTTTAATCAATAAAACAGTCAAAGAAAAACATTCTTAAGAATGTATCTCCAACATCAGGAAGCCTATACACTAACTAACCAAGTATTTACTGGGCACTCGCTCAATTCCATGTGTTACCAGAGTTTTAGGGTCAAAGCCTGCACTCTGGAAGTCCTAACAAGCTAGGCTTGGTCATGCATCCCTAATATGCCAACTAAAGAGCTATAATCATGACAGAAGAAAAAGGAGATCTGGCCACTTTGGGGAATAGAACAAAGGGGTCCAGTGAGGCCTTAATCTATCTTCAGGGTACTGACATGATGTTTAGGTCTAAGCGAATGCAAGAGGTATACATAACTAAACAGTCCTGGCCAACGTGCTCCTGTCCATCCTTGATCCATCCTTGTCTGTCCTGCAAGGTGGTCTGACAAGTTGTCAGAATGTGTGATATCTCTTCCTAGGAGCCAAGTTTCCCTTCTGGCTTTTCCTAGCATGAGACTGAGGCAGGCAAGCATAGGCAAGGTAGATATAAATAGAAATAGTATAGCAATCTGGGATACCAACTAGCTTGGGCAGGAAGCAAAACCCTTTCCTAACAATCCATGTAGCAGCATGCTAGGCATCAGAGATCCCCATATGCATCAAGCTGCACGTACCCTCTGCTTCAAACAATAGAATCACTTTCCCTGACCATAGGAGCCTTTGGTTAACTAAAACTCCTTTTGTGGTCAGATTCTATTCAAACATGTTCTAAGGCATATCCGATCAGCAAACACAGGGCTATCCAAGCAAGACTGGTTTTGGAGAGACAGCCAGTAAGGAGAACTATATCCTGTTAGTGAACTTTTATGCCCACGAACAATTGGACATACATAAAATTAAAATCTAATGCATTATGGGAAGGGACATGTGCAAAAGAAAACACTTACATAATTCTTCTGTCAATCAAAACAGACAACCACCTAAACTATGTCCCCTATTAAATGACCCCACCCTTCTCCTAGACCCCATACAAAGAAACCCCAAACAGTAACCCTTGCCCTTAAACAATCTAGCTCAAGGTGCCCACTGCTCCCTTGTAGCGTAACCCCCACCTTGTATGCCTTTGTTTTATTCTCTAATAAAACTTCTTGCTGTTTTGCTGTCTGACATAGGCAGGGCCCTGGGCTTAAGCAAACCTAAGCTGTCTGACACAAAGGTCCCAGGCTAGGGAGAGGTCGCAGAAGCCTGCACCACTGGTCATATCCTGCAGACCAGACCAGCAGGGGTGCTCCTCCCCCATTTGTGGGGGTTGCAGTGAGCCTGGACCCCCCAAACAACATCTTGGACCCCAAGATCAGCAGGAAGCCAAGCCACTCCCTCTCCAAGCACCGGACACCTGGACATTCAGGTAAGACTTAGGCCCATAACCCTGTGACCTTTGGTCATTTGCCTAGGAAACTCCGTATATGGTATCAGCCAACACCTTTGCAAAGCCCATCCCACTGCCATTGCCATTGCCCACGTGCTGGAATGTATGTCCCATATGCTAATTAGGCATCAGCAAGCAACCTTGTACACATCACCTTCGAAACCTCAACTACTTATAAACCCATTTCCCTGACAATAAATCAAGAGCTGTTCATGGAAACTGTCTCCCAAGGATGATTCGCGCATGCTCACCACCAGTTGTGTGGGCGCCTTGGGGGGACCACGGCTGGCCCAAGGACCCAGGAACCCACATTTTGCTATTTCAGATCTTTGAAAAAGACATCAGGATCCTGGAAATACCCAGAAAGAGACCACCAGTAACAATATTTCTGGGGAAACATGAGTTCTGTGTAGTCCATTAATTCAATAATATGATAGCCAAAAGGAGGGGCATAAGTGTTTCTCCTTAAAGTATTTCAGCTCAGTTACAAAGGGACTGTACCAGACCTGTGATGGTTCAGGACTCCACAACCAAAAAGAAAAACATCTTTTCACTTAAAGGGCTTATTGATACACTTTCAGAAAGTCTATTTAAAAAAATTATTTAAAATTCAATGGTGCACATGCCTGTAATCCAAGCACACGGGGCCTGAGGCAGGAGGCTCACCTGGCCTATATCAGGAGACTTCATCAACAATAACAAAAGTAGACACACATCTCTTACTAACTACATCTATTCAGGACACATTGTAATTATGGTGGCAGATGGATGGGGGTGGGGGGGAGGAGAAACAAAGAAAATAGGAAACTGATCCTTCCCACCAAAAAACAACACAAAGAGTTCCTTGCACAGTCAGTGCTTGGGCAGGCGCAGTGGGCTGGAGTGAGTAGGCTGAACTCGTTTCTGGTCCCCTCCCACTGACTTGGTCTGAGTTCCGTGCACAGTCTTATGGAATGAGTAGGCCGGACCTATTTCTAGGCTTCTCCCACCTCCTCCCAGGCCTGAGTTCCTTGCACAGTCAGTGCTTGGGCATGCACTGTGCTCTGGAGGGAATAGGATGGACCCATATCTGGACCCCTCTCACCTCTTCCTAGGTCTGAGTTTCTTGTGAGGTCAGTGCATGGGCAGGCACAGTGGTCTGGAGTGAGTAGGTCAGACCCATTTCTGGTCCCCTCCCACCACCAAAGTCTGAGTTCCTTGCTGGTCAGTGTATGGGTGGTCGTGGTCCCCTGGAGTGAGTAGGCCAGACCCTCTGTATCTGGGCTCCTCCCACCTCCCCAGTCTGGGTTGCCTTCACTGGTCTATGTCCTGGAGGGCTCGGCACAAAGTTGGCAAGATCCCTGTTCCCTTACTCCTCCTAGTCCTCTGGTACTGGTAGGGCCTATTGTGCGTGATTCAAGGTGCCTGGCCCCTGTGTGAGCTGTGGTACCAGGCCTTTTGCTCTGGTATCGTGACTGGCTACTAAGTACCAACATCCTGTTAACCTGAGTCAGAGGGTGAACAGGCTAAAGGACACAAACTTACTTCCTCATCAATAAAATAAAATGTCTTCCTAAAATAGGTACACAACAATGTAAAAACAAAACAAAAAAACAACAAAAGTCAAAAAACTGAGAGATCTCCACCAAGGATGACCAGTCCTACTATGGAAGCCTCCAATCATAGAGAAATCAATAAAAATTCATTCCCCAAATGAAAACACAACAACCACTGAGAGCCTGAATAAAAAAAAAAAAAATACTGGGGCTGGAGAGATGACTTAGCGGTTCAGCGCTTGCCTGTGAAGCCTAAGGATCTCGGTTCGAGGCTCCATTCCCCAGGACCCACGTTAGCCAGATGCACAAGGGGGCACACGCATCTGGAGTGGCTGGAGACCCTGGTGCACCCATTCACTCTCTCTCTCTCTCTCTCTCTCTCTCTCTCTCTCTCTCTCTGTCATTCTCAAATAAATAAATAAAAATGAACAAAAAAAATTTAAAACTAAAAAAAAATACTGAACTTGAAGCAAACTATCAAAGAACCAACAATCCTATCAATGGAATTGAACAGAATTGTCTCCTAGAGCATGAAGCTTGTGACAGTAGGCTTAACTTGATGGAAGAAAACATTAGAACCCTCAAAAGAGAAATGAATAAATTGAAGGTAAGTCAAGAAATGGAAGACCTCAACAACTGGTTGATTAAGCTGAATGAAGACTTGATCAAATGCAAGAATGAACCATAAGCAGCATCAGGAAAATCAGAATTAGAATTCAAATCATAGCTCAAAAAGGAGATGGACATTATACAAAACAGCACAACAGAAAACAAAAATCAAATAGAATTTATGAACACCTCTCTAGAACCACTCACCAACAGTTACTCATGTGGAAGACATAATCTCTGACCTGGAAGATAAGACAGAAGAAATTGATCAGGAGGCCAAAAACTTTGCTAAGTTCAAAAAATCAAGTGAACAAAATATGAGGGAACTGTGGGACACTCTAAGATGACCAAACATCCAGATCAAGGTTATACCAGATGGAGAGGAAATCCATACCAGAGGCATAGAAAACATACTCAACAAAATTATTGAAGAAAATTTTCCAAATCTTGCAAAACAGAGGCCTATCCAGATGTAAGAAGCCCACAGAACCCCAAAGAAGAAGCTCTCCAAGACACATCATAGTTAAAACCCTTAACAATGAAAACAAAGAGACAGTGTTAAAAGCAGCAAGAGAGAAGCAATTCACAGCATACAAAGATAATCCCATTAGAATAACATCAGATTTCTTAATGGAAACCCTGAAAGCCAGAAGGGCCTAGAATGGAACACTTCAAAGTTTGAGAAACTATGGCTTCCAACCCAAGCTTTACTCAGCCAAAGTATCCCTCATAATGGATGGTGAAAGAAAAACTTTTCATGAGAAAAGTCAACTCTATAATTATATGAACACAAAGCCAAACCTACAGAGAATACTTGAAGGAATACACCACACAGAATAGCCAAACAACCAGTCTCAGGAGCCAACAAGAAAAAAGACCACAATCATCAAAATAAACCAGGCCCAGTACATGACACAAGTAAGCATCCAACCCCATGAAACACCTCATCATGGCAAGGATTAATTCAAGTCTCACAGCAATAACCTTAAAAATTAATGATCTTAACTCACTAATCAAAAGACACAGGCTATCAGGCTAGATCAAAAAAAAAAAAAAAAAAAACCCTTCTATCTGCTGTCTGCAAGAAATCCACCTCACCACTAATGATAGACATGTCCTCAGGGTGGAAGATTGGAAAAGGATATTACAAGCAAATGTAAATTTTAAAAAAAGGTGTTGCTATATTAATATCTGATAAAATAGACTTCAAACCAAAAGTAATCAAAAAGCACAAAGAAGGCCATTTCTTACTTGTTAAGGGAATGATCCAACATGAGCACATTACATTCATAAATATATATCCCCCAAACACAGGGGCACTATAATTTATAAAACAAAATCAACTCAAAATGAAACAGAAATAAACAACAACACCATCATCATTGGAGACTTCAATACTCCACCATCATCAATAGACAGATCATCTAAGCAGAAAATCAATAGGGAAATAATAGAAGTCAACATAATAGATCAACTAGACCTAAAAGAACATTCCACCCAACTCTACAGAACACACATTCTTCACAGCAGCCCATGGAACCTTCTCCAAAACTGACTATATATTAGGCCATAAAGCATGCCTTCATAAAGTCAGGAAAATTGAAATAACTTCCTTCATCATGTCAGATCACAATGCTTTAAACCTAGAAATTAACAAGAAATTCAAGGACTCTACCAACTCCTGGAGACTAAACAACATTTAAACAATGAATGAGTTGTGGAAGAAATCAAAAAAGAAACTGTAAAATTCCTAGATTTGAACAATAATAAAAACACAACCTACCAAAACTTATGGGACTCAATGAAGGCAGTCATAAGGGAAAATTCATAGCCCAAAATACCTTCATTCCAAAGACAGAGAGATCACAAATCAATAACCTGACCACCTAAAGGCGCTGGAAAAACAAGAAGTATCCAACCCAAAGAGCTCCAGATGAAAAGAAATAATCAAGATTAGAGCAGAAATTAATGAACTGGACACTAGGAAAACAAGTTTTAAAAAAATCAATGAAATGAAGAGCTGGTTCTTTGGAAAAATAAACAAGACTGACAAAGCTCTGGCCAAAGTGATAAAGCACAAAAAAGAGAGAAGTCGCAAATTAACAAAATCAGAAACAAAAAAAGGAGAGATCACTACAGACATCAATGAAATTGGAAGCATCATAGGGCATACTTCCAAAATCTCTACTCCACAAAACTAAATAATCTGGAAGAAATTGATTAATTCCTAGACACTTGTCACCTACCAAAACTAAACTCAGAGCAGATTACTTGCCTAAACAAACCTATCACATTCATGGAGTTTGAAACATTAATAAAAAGCCTCCCCAAAAAGAAAAGTCCAACATCAGATGGCTTCTCAGCTGATTTCTATCAAACCTTCATAGAAGAATTGAAACCAAATCCACGTGGATTGTGGAATGTAAGTTGGTACAACCACTATGGAAATCAATTTGGAGACTCCTGAAAAGGATGAATATAGAGTTACCAGCAGAACCTGTTATACCCTTACTGGGCATTTACTAAAAGCTCCACATCTCAGTTCAGAAATATTTACTCAACCATGTTTATAGCTGCTCAATTCATAATAGTTAAAACCTGGAACCAACTCAGCAGTAAGAAAAAAATGACACATTAAAATTTGTAGAAAAAATGGTCAAACTTGGAACAGATCATTCTAAATGAACTCATACAATCACAGAAATACAAGCATCACATGATCTTACTCATCTGGAGTTCCTAACCTGGATCAGCCTAAGTTGCTAACATATCTGAATAACATCTTGAGGCTTGGACAATAGGGAGGGTAGGGCTTGGGGGAAGGGAAAAGATGGGGGAGGGGACACAAAATCTGAACCCAAATTGAACTGGTACAATAGAATCCTATATCCTGGAAATCAGACTAAAAGTTGGAACCCTCAAGTGGACCTTAGAGGGAAGACCTGAATCAAAGGGACCTGGAAAGAGTAAGACAAAACCTAACCTCAAATTTCTCCTACTTCTCTTTCTTATCCGTCTTTTTCTTTTTTCTTTTCCCTGTATCAGGACATGGTCTACATCCATAATGAGCTGTTGATCAGAGAGACCTACTAGATCTCCCAAAACAAACAGTACAGACTGTCAAAGCACTTGATTACCCACCAGAGGCTAATGGTAAGACTTTACTGCTGCAGACACCAAATGCTGTCAGCACAGACCATGGAGAGACCTAGTTGGAATCTAGAGGAGAGCTGGTCCTCAGATAATTAGCCCATCTAGTGCTAGAAGGCACTACTTGAGCTACCAGGGGAAAGTAGCCAACATCTATCCCAGCAACTCAAAGCCGAAAACAACCTGATATGATGCTCACACAAGTGCAGTAGTTGTACACAGCCATGCTGGGTAACCACCTGCCCTTAAATTGGCTAACAGATCCACTCAGTGGAAAGGAAATCATATCTGGATGTGGGAAACAAGTCAGAATCATATCCAGATAATGATTCTGTTTTCCACTGTTAAATTCCCACTAATCTTAGACTATAAAAGTGTCTAAACCCATTTAATTCTCTCTAAATTAAGAATGGTTATACCATTTATCTGGTGCTGGCTTCACTCTCCATTATAACATTTGTTTATCTGTTTATCTCTTTCAGATGAGAACTGGGCTTGAGGAGATAAACAACCCAGCGCACTCCACCCAGGCCCCAGATGAAACTACAGAGGAATTGGGGAAATGAGCGAGAATGTTGCTCTCTAAATTAAGCTGGTACCAGCACAAGGGTGATGGAGAAAGACACTGAGCACACTCAACATCTACCAAACCAGAGATCTAGATGCTCCTAAGTGCCCATCACTGAAGTAGACTTAAAATGCTCCCAGCATGACTCAAGGAATTTTGCAGAAGAGGAGGAGGAAAGATTGTTAGAGTCACAGGTTGGGTCATTTTGCAAAGACATTCCCTCTCCCCCATACTGCTACTCACATAATGCATGACCCACAATCCCCATGGGGTTGATCTGCATCCTCAGTGAGGAAGGCCTCTTCAGAAAACGGACAGGGAGGAGGGAAGATGGTACCAATGTGTAATGTTTACATACAAAATGTCCATATGTAATAATATAAAAAAATACAAATCATAGCTGGTTTCTGTGTGATGCCTTGTACTTCTTGTACATTTTACAGCATTCAAGCCTATAGCCTGTTATAAGCAGACCACCCTCTGTTCTCTGAGGAGGCTGGTCTGGTCTTCACTTGGTGCAGAGGTGAAAAGGCCAGCTATTTGGAAACACAGGCACACTTTCCATAAGTAGATATTATTCAAACATGTTGGCCTGTCTCCAAGGTTGATTTAGAAATGCAAGTTGTTCCCACCCATCCTGAGAACAAAATACTCTAAACATTCAAAGTCAGTCTGAGAGCAAAGTTCAATAGGAAATCATACCAGCAGTAGTCTGGAAATATTTAGCCCTGGGTTTCTCAGCTTGTCTGTAGACTAAGACAATCAGCTCTCTGGTTACAGGAGCTGAGCCTCCATTTCTCCATACAACCAAGAGTGGGTTCCAGGTAGCATTGCTAGTTCTGGTTTAGCTTGTTATCATTGCATCAGAGATTTCCCCCAGAGGCTTGGTATGAACGTGGCAGTGTTCACATGAGCCTTTGGATTATATGGGGTAGCTTGAGCCTCATCAGTGGATTTTCCATTGTTGGCTTAATAATTTGCTGGGCAGTTGAGAGCTGGTAGAAACTTAGGAGATGAACCTAGTTGAAGGGAATGTGTCCTTTCAGAGATACCGTGGTGGAGCAGCTGCATCTTTTCCCTGGTACCTCCCTCTCCCTCTGCTTCCTGGCAGCCTCCTTGGCCACAGTGTGCTGCTACAGCCAGCACGCTCTGCCTCATCTCAGGCCCCGAGCAATAGGACCAGCTGATCATGAGTTGAAACCTCTAAAACCATGAGCCCAAAGAATCCTTTCTTTCTAAATAGTTTCACAGGAACAGGGGAGATGGCTCAGTGGATAAAGCACTTGGTGTGTAAATATGAGTAGCTAAGTGCTAATTCCCAGGACTAGGGTGAGAAGGGAAGATGAGATAGTAGAATTTCCAGGAAGCTCAAGAGCCAGCTTACATGGTGAACACAGCAGTGAACAAGAGACCTTGCCTCAAACAAGGTGGAAGATGAAGACCAACACTGAAGTTGTCCCCTGACCCACACACATGTGCTGTGTCATGTTCAAACCTGCACATACACACACACACACACACACACACACACACACCAACAAACTGTTTCTCAGGTATTTTGTCACAGTGACAAAATGCTAATGCATCTCGTACTGTCATACCCAATTTTAATCTCATTTTCCTCATCTAAAAACATGAAGAAAGCTGTTGCTTGCACCAAAAAATATACGCAATAATTATCAGCCAACATATATCTTGTTGATGTGGGCCCATAAAGATGCAGGAGAACCCAGGCCAGTGAACCCCAACTTGGGTCCTTGTTCAAGTTATCAAAGAATGGAAAACATGGACTCTAAGAAGGTAAATTATAAATTATGAGATTTATTTTAGGGAGAGTTACAAGAAAAGTGAAGCAGAAAAACCCAAGACAAAAGAAAATTTCCCCTAAGCTAGGAAAGGGGAGCTCACGTAGGGAAAAGACTCTCTGGGAAAGGGATCTCTGGGGACCGGCTTACATATGGGTGGAAAGCAAGAAAGAAAGTGTTAGAACAGAGCAGGACAGCTCCTTGCTGGGAAGCAGGAGGGAGACCTAGGAGATTCCCACCTCCAACTCCCAGGGAGGCTAACAGCAGGAGAGGGATCAAGGGCAATTAGAAGTCACAAGAGCCAAGAAGCTCAGGAGCCAAGAGAGCTAAGGAATGTTTCCGACCCACTTAAGTGAATTGAACATCTGATTAACATGAGCCTCATGACCAGATTCCCAAATTGACAGATTCTGATGTGTAAAGGCTATTAGTTGGTGGGCTCAAGAGGCTAACTCAGGAAAGGCCATCCAGGAAAAGTTGAGAAAGAAGCAGAAAGCTGTCTCTGGAGTTGATGTTTGTAGCCATCTGAGATGAGACTGGATCAGACTGAGGTTCTAGTCCTGCTGGGGTGTTTTTGAGGGCCAGTTCCTTGCTAACTACCTATCAGAAAAAAAGCTATCTTGCTCCTAATCCATATTGTTGTCCCTATATTATTCACAAGGCAATACAACAAGTAGAAGGTGAATTCAACAAGGCAGGAAATTTTTATCATGTTGGCCCATTGAAGCATTAATAGGCATGGGGGGAAAACCATTAAATGATTTAACATAAGCTCACAACAATCTAGCGAGTTATCGAGTTAGGTATCATTAATAGCCTCTCCACTTTGCATATGAAAAAGGTTCACACAGAGGTATAATAAACTCGAGTCACACCGAAACCTAGCAGACACTATTAAACCATGTAGCCAGACTCCAAAGGTATGAACTGTTAACCCCCAAAAGCTTGCTCTACATTGCCCAGTCCCTGGCCTAAACTGACAGTTAGTACTTGTTGATCCAATATATTTTTTACATTACTAAGAATTATTACGGCACTACCCTTTTAACTTTTAAGTTAAGAATTACTCCAGAGTGAGGTTAAATGATCTAACAATAGAACTTTAAACACATCCTTCCTGAAAGGGATTACAATGGCTGCATAATTTCCTTTAACTTCCTCTTGCATCTGTTTCTAAACAGATTTCTTAATACACCCAAACAACTTTGGGAACAGAGGGGTCTGATTTTCTTTACAAGTTTACATTGCCTTTCTGGTCACTCTGAAATTCTCTGCCATAATGAAAACCAGTGAAGGAATCTTCACAGAATAAAGTTTTAGTAAGTATATATATTTGTTTTAGGTTGTTGATGGGAAACTATAGCTTTCCTGGCGCAGCCTTGTCTGTGTTGAACTTACCTCCTGGGGAAAGAGTGTGTCGCCTCTGGCTGCTGCTTCAGGGCAGCTGGAGGGTCCTCCAAAGACCCAGAACTTTTATGGAAGTCACAGTTTCCTATATATGGTCATTTGTAACCTCCTATCCGGATCTCTCACCTCTGGCTCAAGTGCCAGGGGGAGTGATTCATTTCTAGTACATGGGATTCTGTTGCAATCAAAGAAAATGGTGAGTCTTTTCAGGGCAAACCAAACTTCCCCAACGTCCAACGTCCTAATCCACTTTTTCTCCTACCTCCCCAAAGACTTAAAAAAAAAAAAAAAAAAAATTCACCTACGAAAAAGTAAGATGAGTGTGGTTAACGTTCTGAACTCTGAGGTCCATGGTGGCCAGGCCCAGGTGGACGCTGAGGTCCATTCCGACATTTTGATGTCCCCGAGAGTTTTAGGAATGCGGATGCCGCCTCTGGGTGTGAACTTGGGCCCGCCAAGACCCCAGCAGGGAGACGCTCCTGGGCATTGCCCCGTGCGGCTCCCCCGCACTCCCGGCTCCTCTCCCCCGCCCCGCCCCGCCCCGCAGGGACCGCGCCCGCGGGAGCTCCACTTACCCTGCCGGCGACCGAGGCGACACTGCGCTGCAGAGCCGCCCGCGAGGTGAGCGCCCCGCGCCCCGCGCCCCGCCGGAGACCGCTCCCCTTCCTCGGGCCCCGCCCCCGGCGCGGACGCCACCTGCCCGCCCGCCCGCCCGCCCGCCCGCCGGCTGGCCGCGCCCAGGGCGTCTGCCCCAGCCCCGAGCCGGCTCCCCGCGCTCTTCCGCCGGCTTCTCCCTCCAGCCCACACCGAAATCCATTCCCCTGGGCTTCAGTTAATTGCTGCGCTTGACTTTTGATTCCTTGGGGGAAAGAAGTCTAGTAAGAATCAGCGTGTGTTACAAAATGAGTTGAGAATTGGAAAGGAAGTTAAGAATCTGGGTACAGCAAAATCAACCACGAAATATTAAACAACAGTGATGGGGCCGCCAAAAGGGCGTAGACTCCTAGAGTTCAGAAGAGAAGGGACCAGGGAAAGAACAGAGGGCTGAACACTTTCCCACGCCTCTCCGCATAAACTCAAGATTTCTCACAAAGCTTCGGTTTTTCTGTCTTCTATTCGACAATCTTGGGGTTACTTTGACATACATTGCTATCACCTGCATAGGAGTTCCTGGGTGACCTGAATATGCATTCATATTCCCCCTTTCTGGTCGCAGAGCCCCTAAACTGCTGTTCTCCTCGTAAAGATTATAGACTGAGCAACTCTGATTTATCCAAACAGCAACAATGTGTGTGACAAGAAACACATCAAGACATAGTCTGGCCAAGAGTGCGGCTCGCATCTGCAATCCCAGTCCTCTGGAGGACAAGGCAGGAGTTTGCGGACTGGTGGCTCACACCTATAACCCCAGAACACTGGAGGATACATTCGGTGTCATCAGGGACATTCAAATTAAAGTGACAATGAGATGCCTACCAGATGGTCAAACTCCAGAACACAAACACAAAATGCTGCTGAGGACATGGGCCAAGAGGCATTCTCACTCAGTGCCAATGAGAATACAGGCAGGAACAGCTACACGGAGGACAATTTGGGTGCTGCTTACAAAGCTAAATATACTCTTACTATTCAATCCAGAGGTTGCGTTTATTAGCATTTACCCAACCAATATTAAATGTATATGCTCACCAAAAAATACAGATGGATATGTACAGAAGCTTTGTTTATAATTGATGAAACTTGGAAGGAACCAGTATGTCTTTCAGTACGTGAGTGGATAACAGACTGTGGAATATCCATGTATTGCAATATTATTCAATGCTAACAAGTGAGCATCAAGCCATGGAAGAACCTAAAATGTATATTCCTAACATAAAGATGCTGATTTGAAAAGGCTCCCTACCTATTGTGTAACTGACTCATGATAGAGCAGAAAGAGGCAGAGAGAGAAAGAGAGAAAGAGACAATGGGCAGGCCACGGCCTCCAGCTACTGCAAACAAACTCCAGATGCATGCCCGCCTTGCATATTTGGCTTACATGGTTCCTGGGAAATCGAACTGGGGTCCTTTAGCTTTGCAGGAAGTGCCTTACCCCCTAAGCCATCTCTCCAGCCCGGTTTGGTAACTTTATTTTGCAAGTAGTCAGCTAGGGACAGGCCCTATGAGACTATAACTCCAGTCTGGTTCAGTATGATCCAAGGAGGTGATAAAGAGCAGCTTCCTGATTCTTCCATCTTAAATTTTCAGTCTTTCATCAATATTAGTGGGCCCTTTCTGAATCTGCACTCCCCTCCTGGGTCCACCAACCAATCAAGGTTTTGTACATTTAAACTTGGCAAGGAGGCTTATTCCCATTGGATACCTAATTTCTAAAAAGACTTGATCCAAGTTGCTGCATGGATTTCCTGGTTTTCCTTGGGGTCTCTCCTTGCTGGAAGCAGGGGTGCTTGGGAGCTTTTCTGCTTTTCTGCTTTCTTACCTCAACTCTCTCTGAAAGTAAATCTATCATGATCCATCTTCCTTTGTGTCTGTGAATTTCAGTTCTTTGCTAATTGTAAACAAGAACTTGAGACTTGAGAGCCACTGGCATGGGAAGCTCTAAGCCCACACAGAGCCCAGTTTCTCAACCCTGTGATAATGTCTGGAGATACTTTTTCTAGTGGTTGAGCAGGATGAAGCAAGGTGCTCCCCTTCTTGTATGTATATGATGTGTGTTGCAGTTACCTTCCTGTTGCTGGGACAAACACCCGACCAGAAGCAACTCATGGAAAGAAAGGGTTTATTTCAGGTTTATAGACCCCAGAGAAAGCCCCATTATGGCAGAAGCTGGCTCACTTCCACACATCCATAGCAGAGAGACAAAAGCCAGCACGTGTAAGCATGAACAGCAGAGTTCAAGCTGGCATGCACCTAGTAGGGCTGGACTCACAGTTGCACCCAGGGCTCTGCCTGCTGAAGACTAAATAGGAAGATTCATCAAAAATAACTGACCCAAGCCAGGCGTGGTGGCACACACCTTTAATCCCAGCACTCGGGAGGCAGAGGTAAAAGGATTGCCTTGAGTGTGAGGCCACCCTGAGTCTACATAGTGAATTCCAGGTCAGCCTGAACTAGAGGTGAAACCCTACCTCGAAAAAAAACAAAATAAAAAAAATAAATAACTGACCCTGCCAGACGTGGTGGCACACACCTTTAATCCCAGCACTCCAGAGGCAGAGGTAGGAGGACCACCATGAGTTCAAGGCCACTCTGAGACTACATAGTGAATTCCAGGTTAGCCTGGGAAAGAATGAAACCCTACCTTGAAAAAACAAAACAAACAAAAAAATACCTGACTCTGGGCTGGAGAGATTGCTCAGCAGTTAAAGCACTTCCCTGAAAGCCTAATGAGCCAAGTTTGATACCCCCCCCCACCGTACCCACATAAAGCCAGGTACACAAAGTGGCACATGCATCTAGAGTTCATTTGCAGTGGCAGGATGCACTGGTAAGCCCATTCTGTTTCACTATTTGCCTCTTTCTATCTCTCACACACAAATACATATAACTACTTTAAAATTTCTGAGTCTGGAAGGGCCATTCATTTACATCCAAACTACCACGATGTGTGTGTGTGTGTGTGTGTGTGTGTGTGTGTGTGTGTGCATGCACACACGCATAGGTGCACACAGGCCGTAGTGTATGTGTGGAGGACAACCTCAGGTGTCCACTCCAATCTTTCTTTTTGTATGAAGCAGGGTTTCTCATTGTTCATTTGCAAGGATAGCTCTCCCACAAGCTTCCAGCAGAATCTCCTTTCTTCACTTCCCTTTTCCCATAGGTGTTTGGGGTTATAGATGTCTGGTAAACATAGGTGAAGTTCAGATTCTGGGGATCTGAACTGAGGTACTTATAGTTCTGCAGCAAGTACTTTATCCACTGAGACTTCTCCCCAGAACCACCTATCTTTAGTCTACACGGATTAACTCAGGGGAACACAACTGGCCCTGCTTGCGTTTGAACTCTAGAGACTGGAGTAATGGTTCTCAAGGTAGTGACAGTGGGATCCAGAAAATTGTTAAAGGTGAATATTATTAATTTATTTATTTATTATTAATTAGTTTTGTACTCAATGAATACAGTCAATTTGGTACCATTATTAGGCTCATCCATGTCCTACCCCCTCCCCTGATACCTCCTTGTTGAGTATGTGGGTCATGCATTCTGGAGTTAGCCCACAGTTATGGGTGGGATAAATGTCTCTGCATATCATGACCCAACAGGTAGCTCTGACATTCTTTCCACCCCCTATTCTGCAAAATCTCCCTGAGCCATGTTGGGTTCATTTTTGGACTGCTTCAGTGATGAGGTTTTGGGGGCCTCTGGGTCTCTGGATCTCTGATTTGGTAGGAGTTGATTTTTCTCTGTGTTGATCTCCTTCACCATTGTGCTGGTGGTACCTGGTTCACCAAGAAAACTCTTGCTTGTTTTGTCAATTGTTCTTTGTTTCAGCTGGGGCCCTTTTGAGGTATGATGGGGTAGCTCTCTCCTTAGGATCTACATGAAAAAGAGAAGCAGATTCTCCAACAGAGAGTAAGTTAGACAAATGAGATAATTCTTACTTTTTTTATAGAGAATTTAATATGTGTAGACCCTCTTGTAGCCCACGATTGGTAGTAGCTTGTTAATGGAGAGCAGGCTTACGTTCGGATATGGTTCTCACTTGTTTCCCAGATCCAGCTATGGGTCCCATACCACTGAGGGGATCAGTTAGCCAAATCAAGAGCAGTTGGTTTCCCACCATGGCTGTGCGCCACTATTGCACTTGTGTGGGCATCACTACATGTTATTTGCTGCTAAGTAGGTTAGACCATGAGTTGCTTGGACAGATATTTGTCATTTTCCCCCAGTCACCCATGTAGCACCTTCTGGCCATTAGGACCCAAAAGATGGTGAACTATGCCTGGGCAGGACGAAGCCAGAGAAAACTCTAGTGGAGGTCTGTAGTGGTTCTGACATGCAAAAAGGTCATCTGACCTGGGTATAAGGGCAAAAGACTAATCGAACCATATAGTAGCTGGTTCACTCTGAAGTTTCCCTCAGGATAGCTAGCGCTCTAGCAGAAAGCTGCGACCACCCACGCTGCTTTATCTGGTAAAGTGAATGATTAGTGGTCTTGGGGCCAAAATGATCTAAACCTATTCTCAAACTTTGAATGAGTAAGAAGCCTGGCTTGCTGGCATAGAGCTGGGCATGGAATGCAAGTGCCTAGTAGGCCACTTTTGGTAAGCAGAACTGGCACTGCGGGATGAACCTAACGCAGGGTTAATGCCGATACTCATCAGACCCTAGAAAAGGTGTTGGTTGATATATACAGCAGGACCGTGCCCCCCCCCTTGACTCCACAGCTAGCTGTTAACCGTCTAACCACTCACCCCTTTTTATCATAATGAGCACAATTAAAGTACTTTATTAGAGTTTAAGTTTATATGTGTTGTGTTAAAAATAAAACTATAAACAAATGGCGCTGAGTTTAAAGGCTGTGAGTTCAGGCAGAAGAGGGATGACATACGTGAAGGTTTGAATGAAGGTTACTAAATGGACTCTTTTCAGAAGGGATGAAGCCCCTGAGAACTGGGAACACCCTACAATCACTGACACTTTGATAACTGCATTGGGTAAAGGAGGGAAAGGCTGTATTAGAACTTGTAAGGACTGGGGCCGCTTAATGGAGGCTGACAACAGAACCCATGGCCGAGAAGGAAACCACAGCAAAGCAAAAACAAAACAAAACAAAAAACAGCAAAGGGGCTGAAACTGCACAGCCACTCTCCCTTCAGTGGCTCCTCTCCAGTGGCAAGTCCCAGCCAGAAGCCAAGATTGGAGCTTCACAGAAGCAGTGGAGCAGGGCAGTTTCTGGGAGCGCGGATGACAGGCAGTGGGTGTGGGCAGTGTCGGCAGCAGTGAAGTCTGGGAGTTACTGGGATCTGACATTGGTTCATTTTTAATGTGTAAGGATGGAGCCTCCTTACGCTGATATTTAACAGCTGAAAGAGGTTCACCCAGAGGCTGGATCCTAATAAACTGTCCCTTGTTGACCAGACTTAGAACTTGAGCCTCAGGATAAAGTCCCACCACATTTTAAAGAGAAGGCTGCAGCGTCGTCTATTTATTGTTAAGCCAAGTGATGGAATGTCTCACGACCAGCATTCAGTCATGGTTAGAGGAACTTGAAGTGGCTGCAAGTTGTGCGTGTTCAGGTATTTGAGAGTTTGAAATTTGGTGTTTGTTTGGAACTTTTAAAGAAAATGATCCAGGACAACTGTGTTAAAGTTGTTCTGGGGACAATAAGGTAGAAAACATAAAGGGGTCACTGTATTTGATTGCAACCTTGTCAGCTGCACACGGCATGTCACGTGATATTTCTCCTGTACCATTCTGACTGGCTTTTTTTTAAAAAAAAAAACTATTTTTTTTTGGTTTATCGAGGTAAGGTCTCACCCTGGTCCAGGCTGACCTGGAATTAACTCTGTCATCTCAGGGTGACCTTGAACTCATGGCGATCCTCCTACCTCTGCCTCCCAAGTGCTGGGATTAAAGGCATGCACCACCACACCTGGCTAAAAAAACTATTTTTATTTATTTGTTAGACACAGAGAAAGGAAAGAGCGAGAGAGGCTGAGAGTGAGAATGGGCACACCAGTGCTTCTAGCCACTGCAAAGGAACTCTAGATGCATATGCCACCATGTGCATCTGGCTTACGTGGGACCTGGAGAATTAAACCTGGGACCTTAGTCTTCACAGACAAGGACCTTAACCACTAAGCTATTTCTCCGGCCCCTGACTGGCTTAAAAAAAAAATTATTTTTATTTATTTGAGAAAGAGTGAGTGAGAAGCAGGTAGAAAGACAGAATGGACATCTCAGGGCCTCTAGCCACTGCAGACAAACTGCAGATGCATGTGCCACCTTGTGCATCTGGCTTACATGGGTCCTAGGGAATTTAACCTGGGTCCCTTGGCTTTGTAGGCAAATGCCTAACCACTAAGTTATCTCTCCAGTCCCCTGACTGGATTTTGATAAGAACTATTTTTACTCATTTGGGGACAGCATTTATATTACACATTGTCATATCTTGATATTAGGTTGAGGCATAAAAAACTACTGATATTGGATTACCTATAACCTATAAAACCCTCAATTTTATATGGTTACACAAAGCCATGTATTCTGGTTATAGTTTCTTTCCTCGGTTCCCAATGTTTGTTTAAAACCTGAGTCTGTGAAACATTTTACATTCTAAATGGAAATAAATATTGTCACTCAAACTTCCTAAAGCATTTTTTGTACTCAATTCTAGCAATAATACACATAGGTTTCTGGCATAGCTCCTATATATACCTTAGAGAAATGTGCTCCAGGACTATGAGTCCACTACCAGGCAAGCGACAATAATTGAAAACTTGGAGGATTTGAAGATTACATTAAGCCTAAGGTTTTGAGGAACATGAATGTGTGCTTGGTCATGGCATCCTCCCAAGATTTTATGAAAACATGCATTCTCAAGACCTGATGAGCGTGCATATGTGCTGATGGTCACAATCCTTGGCAGCCTTCTGATTTTATCAGAGGGTTAAGAGGCACAAATGCACAGGCTTGAAGAATGCCAAGATTGTTTGGGCTCAGTTCCATCTGTCTCTGCCATCTTGCCTTTCATAAGCCAACAAACTTGTAGTGCTGAACATCTCCAGAGTGCTATGAACACTTACCAAATCTTTACATGTGTAAAAAAAAAAAAAAAAAAAAAGGACATAGTCATCTTCACATTCAATGTTGAGAAAGTTTGAAGATAATGTAGTATAAATATTCATCCTATTATAGACACATGGAAATTAGAGTATTTCACTTGGTCCTGATTGCAAAAACAAAGCTGTGATGATCTAAGGGCATGTAATTTATTCAGCATCTTGCTCCTAGCATGATTAATATGTGTTTCAAGTTTAATACCATTACAGTTTTTTTCAAAAAAAAAAAAAAGAAAAAGAAAAACAACAAAAAACTGCCTCAAGTTGCAGAATGATTTGCCAGCTCAGTGGCAGTGTCTATGTTAATGAGATGAATAATTGAAAAGGAACATAGAAAAGCAAACAAAAGACAACCCATCTGCCATTTATTATTAATACAAATTTATATAGTGGCATAAGCCATTGGAGAAATCAGAAACTGATCACACACAAGTTCATATTGGAAATACAAACATCATTTGAGGGTCAGGAACTCAAAAGGTTGACAGCACCACAGATATGTTTCTCAGTCTGAGCAGGTGTGTAGTACCTAGAGTCATAAATCCCTACAGGAGACTGAACGTGAGTATCAAGACTGTGCAAACAACTTTCCCACATGATTTCCCAACCAACAATGGGAAACTGCAGGAAGCCTGGGCACAATAAAAGGGCAGTGAGGTGGAAAAATGGTGCAGACCATTATTTCTTTTAACCTGCACAGCCAGCATAAGAGAGCAAGTCACAACTCCTGAGGGGGTTTTGTTCCTCCTCACCTGAAGGTGTGGTATAAAAGGTTAGTAACACACACACACAAGGCAATAGTGAACAAGTAAGAGAAGTTGAAAGCAGAGTTTCCACTGAGATAGAATCCACATTAGTCGTCAATCTGATCTCAAAGACCTAGTAGAAATTGTAAGTGAAATGAACATTTCTGCATCAAACTGGCAAATGTCAACTCCACATCTCTTAACACTTCAATTTAAGAAGTGTCCATCCACTAGAGAAGTATTCACTTTCAAGGAAATGTCTGCAGTGGGGAGGCAGGAATATTACCAGTGCTTTCCCATGAAGTTCTCCATCTCCGGGTCCTCATATGCAGACCCCTTGGTTGCTTCTCTCCCCACGCCAGGTTCATTCCACCACTTGTATTAACTCCTCACACTAGAGCAAATAAAAAATGGCTGCTCTAATGTGTGAACATGCTGGCCATAGGTAAAGTGGCAAATAATAGGCCAAGTTGAAAGTTTCCCTGCAGATGATTGGCTCCACGTTCTTGCAGAATTAGCATTCACACTTTAGGTGATTCTGGAGAAGATCCAATCCCTGCCTCATCAGCTCCAGGTGTCCCAGGGCTATAACAGCAGCTCTGCCCAGAATCATACAAGTTGGTAGGAAGCATCTGCCAGGAGTTTCTTGGCTCACCCTATCCTCCCTCTGAAAACATTGCACTCCTCTCAGAATGCAAAATCTCTCCCCTCTAAATCTCCCATTTTGGTTTTGCATGCTGACTCCCAGTGTCGCCTCCTGCCCATTCATTCCTATAATCTTTCTATTCCTGCTTCCAGAGGACCACTGACAATCAGGACTGCCTAAAGTTATGGGGTATTGTCCTAGTTGCAGGACTATTTAGTAAGCCAATAAAACAGAGGACTCTTCTGTGATATTGCCACTATACTTCCTCATCTCCTCTTCCCAAATTACTCCTCTGCCATGCACCCATCACACCGTTCATTCATTTACTCAGTAAACACTTCTGGAGTGCTTATCATGTGCAAGGCACTATTGAAGAAGGAAGGGTGTGGCTCACACAGGTCCTGCTCTCAAATTTGAAGTCTGTAGAGTCACCTGCAACTTTTCATGGTTTATTCATTCTAACCTTTCAGTGCCAGCTTGGAATGTTCTTAAAGAGTTGGGCCATTCTAATACAAATATTACATGATGTGGATGCTCTGTTATTTTCTCAGTGCTAGGGAGTGCCATGCATGAGGAGGACACCGTTTCTCCTGAGCAACAGAACTGTTCCTCCAATGAAAAACATATGTGCATGCTTATGGTTTTGCCTATAGGGCAGAAACAAAGGCAAGTCGTGTGCGTGCCACACACACAATATTTAAGCTGATTATTTGAACACTAAATTATTTTAAAGCCATGTGTTTATGGCCTTGTCATGTGCTGATATGGTAAAAATAAGAGCCTGAGCTACCAGAAAAGAACCCCCAAAGTGCAATCCCTGAAATACTGCATCAAAGACTGTGCCTCCATCTGCTGTGTGACACACAGCAAGGAGGACCAGCATCCTCCTGTTAAGTCTGGTTTCACTCCATCCTCTAATAATTTGTTTTCTTTAAATGAGTCACCTTTCTGCAATACTAACTAAGTTAAAAACTCACTCATAGCTAGCACATTGGCTTGTATTACTGGACAGAGCAAAGCCTCAGATAGATAGCAGGGAAGTGTGGATGACTTTCAAAGGGCATCTCTGGCATACAAAGACTGTGGTACTCTGCAGCATCCTTCCTCAGGGCCAGACTCCTCCTCTGTATGGGCTTCTGGCCTCCCCCTAGGTAAATACCCATAGAGAAGTACCCTAATGCAATGCACACTAAGACCTGTATATGAAAATGCTGTAGAAAAGCTAAGTGTATTTAGAGGTCAGGGCACACATCCATCAAGTGAAAACAATGCACAATTGTCTAAACTGTGCTGATTAGAAGAATTTTTAATGGAATCTGAGTGTCAGCAATTTGGATTCTGCTGTCTAGAAGTCTAAGAAAAGGCCATGAAGGAGAAAACCAGGGTGGGGGAGGAAGTCAAAGGCCCTGCACCCCTCTCACATCCCCAGAGATCTGCCATTGTCAACTCCCAGGCCTCCAAACTCATAGCTAAGCTACCTGTCCAGCACCAATCCTGATACTAAAGCCCCTGTTTTCTGCAATCAGCCTTACAGAGGAGTCCTGTGTGGCCACTGAGACTGTTACAGGGACCAATTCTACTCCAGGACTCTGGGGGTCTCAGCAGTTCTTTGTTTCATGAGGTAGCTCAGTTGTGAGTTGATGTATGTGATGTGTGTTGTCCGCCACTCAAAGCTATGGTTTTCCCTTTCTTTTTTAATCTGCAAGATTATAAAAATACCAGTATTTCTCCACGTTTTATAAAAATGATTTTAGAAAAAAAAATACACATGGGTCTGTCTCCTTGTTAAACTTCTGTTCCATCCTGTAAGTTGTTGTGGACTCTGACTTCCAGATTCAACTTTTTTACTTTAGCACCTTTGAATGTGTAAGACCCCTCCCTGTCGCTCAGAATGTTGACATTGCGCACAGTGCAGTACTGTCTGTTCACGTTCTTCTCTACCCTGTCTGGGTTCCTCTTGGCTACGTCCACCTTGGTATTCAGAGGGTATTCCTCCAAAGTGTCCTCTGTGGGTTGTTTCTTCCTCTGTTTCTGGCATTTCCTGGTAATGAAACAAGCCACGAGAAACACCAGGAGTAGAAGCATAATAGCAGCCAGAGCACTGCCAATTGATGCCCCTGTTTGGGACAGGGAAGCAGCTATAATGGGCTCTTGTATCTCCAGATTAAGGGATTTCATATTGGTACCATTCTTGACTTGGTCCCCTTCATTGTCATAGATGAGGGAATCATCAAGATTCAGCCAGCCACTGGGGTCCACCAGGTCCCTCCGATGGCGTCTTAGAGAGGCTGTGAGAGAGCGCTGGACCCGGGGCCCTGACATGGTATCTGGGCCAATGATGTAGATCACCTGGAGATACCACTGGTGTCCTGCTTCCACCTGCAGGAGGAGGGGCACAGGAGACAAACCACATGTTATTGTTGCCCATACAGCACCTTGGAAGAAAGGATGTGGAAAGACAAGAGTTAAGATATACTTTCATAGAGAAATGGTTTCATTAAAAGCACTGGCAATGGATGGTGTTCTAAGATACAGAGAACCAAACCAAGGATTATCAGTTCTATTTTATTACCCAAGTAGGGTGATCTTGGGTCAGTTACTCATATTTTTTTTTTTCTGTTGCTTTACCTATACATGGGAAATAGCCTAAGAGTTTATTTTTCATGGTATCTTCAGCTAAGTGAATGCCTATTATGATTTGTTGGTCTTTATTAGCAGCAGGGAAATAATTGTATTAATGGCCACATTTATTACCTGTGCCCTTTAACTGCTCGCTATGCTAACATATACTTATTGATGAGCTTTAGTTAAAATGGAAACATTCAACAAATTTTCACTAAACCATTACTCTGGAGGGACTGGGAAGTGGCTTGCATTTCAAGTATGAGGATCTGAGTGTGGATCCCTGGCACACACATAAAAACTGGGAATGGTGATTCATCCCTATAATCCCTGCTCTGCGGAGGTGGGGACAGCAGGATCCTGGGAAGTTCAGGATCCAGCAAGCCTGACATATGCAGCTATGAACAAAAGACTGTCTCAAACAGGGTAGAAGGTGAGACCCAACATTAGAGGTTGTCCTCTTACAACCACTTTTTCCACATGTGCACCATGGTACATGTACACCTGGACTCACATGCACATACACCACATCATACACACACACACTTCAGAAAACATTTGTTAAATGAACACTATGACCACTTCCTGGATCATTCCCCAGAAAGATTAGATTGAGTATTTTATGTCCTTCTCATCTGCTTGCCTGGAAAGACTGGTTTTGAAATAACTTCAGATGAGCAATAGCAGTTCTGAAGTTCAAGGTCATGGAGTAAGTATCTGGAGACAGACAGAAAAAAAACATTGTAAAACTTGATCTTAGGAGGTCATGTTTGTTGCTAGAATTTAGAGTATTTTTTTTCTTATCTAATACTAGTAATTCTTTTTCTAACTTGTGCATTGTATTTATGATTTTGTTCACTTTTCACAAACCCTTGAAAGTTGGCTGGCTCAGCAGAGCTCAAAAGAGTTTAAGAACACTGACAGCATCATGTGCAGCACTGATACACACAATGACAGATGCTCAGATGCAAATTAAAGAAAACTAAAGAATGCTACCATTGATTTGGTCTGCTGGAGATAGACAGAATTTTGAGGGTGAATGATAGGTTTAATAACAATAAAAGGTCTCTCAGCAAGAGTGTTATGAAAAGAAACAGAGCAGGCATGATGCAGTGCTGCTTTTTTGTAGGCTCTCAAATGAATGGATTTGGTTCTAAGCTTCTGCTCAGCAGAAGTCTCAGCAGACTCACCTTATAGAGAGCATCTACTTTCAGAGTAAATCCGTCCACACCTGGCATGCTACTGACCACTTGGAAATCAGGCAACTCAGAAGCAAAGTGGGCCTCGAAAGGCACATCGTGGAAGAACTTATCAGTGACCTCTGGCTGGCTGCGGTCCTGGAATTTCAGGAAAAAAAGGAGCACAAGATGTAAAGAGACAGACCACTGAGCTGGTAGGTGCAGTACTGGGAAGAGAAGGAAGAGACAGGTGTGACCCTCCTGCTGTGGGTTGGGTGAGGAGAATGCGTGTTGTAGATGACTTCTCCCTAAGTCATTTCTGCCCTGGGATACTCACTGTGTTCCCTAAGGAGGCCTCTGGTAGGTTCTATGGCCTCAAACAGTATGAATGACCTCGACCAATAATTCTCAACTACTTGGTCTTAGGATATTTTATATAGTTTAGAATCAAGGACCTCAAAGAAATTTTAATTATGTGATTTCCTTCTATCAACATAAACTGTATAAAAAATTGGTCTAGGAAAATTAAAAATACCTATGTAGGAATTTATTTTAAAATGGCAATGAAAATTCATGGTGTGTTAACCTAAATAAAACACTTTGGGTGAAAAATACCTCTATTACCTCTATCCATCTCCTTCCCAAAAGAGAACTGGTATTAGTTTAAATTTTTGCATATTTCTAGAAAGGAAGGCAAGTCTTCAAACTTAGTCAGTTGTGAAATGTTTTAGCATAACTATATAAAGACAAATGTCATCTCACACAGCCATGAAGTTGGGAAAGGGAGGGGTGCACTTATAACTTTGAATTAATTGTGGATTTTTTTTAAATTCTAAGTCAAAACTTGGTAAATAGCATTTTCCTAAAATATTGGCAGGTACTATCACAGTATTAAGCAAGCAGTTGTGACCTTGAGGACCCCTGGAAAGAGTGTGAGGACCTTTAAGGGTCCCTGAACCATACTCCAGGATCCTCTTCCTGTAACACCTAAGTGTTCCTTGCTGCCCAACATAACCAGTACATTTGGTAATGTGTGCTGGTATTTAGCAGTACAGACAGAAATAACCATGAAAACACTGAGAAAAAAAGAAACCATCAAGAGTGGAATCTGCTTTTGTCAGAATTCACAACTGAGAAGTCTAACTGCTCTCAGCCCTTTAACGTTAACCTTAATGGTGAGCGTACCAATAGCAGGAATCTGTGCTTCAGGTGTTTGTTTGGCTGAATGCAACCATACTGTGGCCCTTCATTGTAGATGGTCCCCGTAGGATCAAAGAAAGGCACATAGCCATCCTTGCCAGTACAAAGATAGACCTTCTCCAGCTGGAGTTTGTAAGCAGAATTGAGGTTTTGTTCTGGATTCCAAAGGACTCGGCCATAAAGAATTTGACCTGGAAAGATTGAAAGACATGTTAGGTCAGGCTTTAAGGTTAAAAAAGGATGAAGTGCCAGGAGAAGAAAGGATCTAACGCACTTCCAACAGTACCTATCTCGGAAAGGTTTATGATTTCATGTTTTCATCCATCGTGATTGTTGCTTTAATTCCTTATGTGTTATCTTAGCATTTAAGATATTCCAAACACTTGGTTATGCATAGGGGATACAGATGTAGATCAGAGGTAGATGACAGGACAGAAATAAGAGCAAAGAAACTGAAAATATTTATTAATAACATTTATGAAATTCTCTTTTTGCTGGGTACTATACTATGTTCTTCTGCAGTAAAACTCATATAATGCTCATAATTTTATATGAGGAAACTGATTGGCAAATGGGTTGATGTAAGCCACCAAGCTAGTACTTGGTGAAGGTGGGATTCAGAGTTAAGTTACTTTGGTTCTGCAACCCACGCCATTAACCTGCATACTACTCCACTCCATACTGCCAAAGGGTAAGGTTCACCCCACTAAGGAGTGCAAAGTGATGCATGGAAATCTCAGTGTTCAGAGTAAAGGGACAGAGCAAGCCATGGGATAGTCAGAAACAGTGGAGGGAGAGAACAAGAACAAGAACAGAAGCCAAGTAGAGGACCTGGGGACACAAAAACGGAAGAGGTAGAGGACAGAGTGGGAAATGTGAGCCAAGAGACAAGAAGGTGTATGATGAGGTTGGTGCAAAGGGAAGCAAATGGGGCCAAGATGTCAACACTGGTGGATTTGGTATTATTGACCAGAGAGGAAAAGGACAGAACTCAGCCTGTAGCGAAGGGGCAGAGGAGTGCTGGCAAAGAAGAGCCACTAAGAGAGCGAGTATTTACTGCTCCTGAAGGAAGCCTGTCCAAGCAAGAATGTGGTGAGGACTGAGGGGAAAGGAAGGCTTATGTGAAGCTTAGCAACTGTGTGTGTGTGCATGCACACACACATGTGTGTTTGTTGCTGGGCCTCAAATCCAAGGCCTTAGGCATGTGTTCCACAACTGAGGGTATCTCCATCACTTTCCATTATGTTTCTACACTGAAAGAAAAGACTCAGATGAGGGAGGAATGAAAGGGGTATAATAAACAATAGAGATGAAAGACAGTTGGTTAACTCACTTATCCCTTCAACAATTCTTTCCTGAGTTCCTGGGCTGGTTCCATGGTGTGAAAATCTTATATTTGGTCAGCATTTCTAGTCTCATGGAACTTGCAGTCTAATGGTGCAGATAGGAAGTAAAGAAGTGTACAACATGTGTACCAGACAATATTAAAAATTGTGGGAAGTGGGCTGGAGAGATGGTTTAGCAGCTAATGCATTTGCCTATGAAGCCGAAGGACCCAGATTCGATTCCCCAGGACCCATGTAAGCCAGATGCACAAGGGGCACATATGTCTGGAGTTCATTTGCAGTGGCTACAGGCCCTGGCATGCCCATTCTGTCTCTGTCTCTCTTATATCTCTGCTTGCAAATAAATAAATAAACATAAAAATATTAGCAGGTGTGGTGGCTCATGCCTTAACAATATTATGGGAAGAATGATAACCAATATGTAGAAGTGAAAAAAATTGAAGTCCAGGTTAGATTGTGTGGTGTGGCCAGACTGTGGAGGAGAACACTTAAGCAGAGACCCAAAAGACAAGGGGGGAGGGGCCACTTCTAGAAGAGAAAGCATGATGGGCAGTACACATATCTGCACTCTTTTGAGGCTGTGAGGCAGTGGGAATAACAATCTCTCCAGAGAATTAAAGACAAAGCAAAGTTAGACAGCATATTAAAATCAGATTAGAGGGCTGGAGAAACGGCTCAGCGGTTAAGTGCTTGCCTGTGAAGCCTAAGGACCCCGGTTCGAGGCTCGGTTCCCCAGGTCCCACGTTAGCCAGATGCACAAGGGGGCGCGCGCGTCTGGAGCTCGTTTGCAGAGGCTGGAAGCCCTGGCGCGCCCATTCTCTCTCTCTCCCTCTATCTGTCTTTCTCTCTGTGTCTGTCGCTCTCAAATAAATAAGTAAATTTAAAAAAAAATCAGATTAGAATTGTCAGTCTTCTTACTAGCCAGGCCAAGTGCATTTCCTGGGAGTCACACTGCCAGTCACTCGAGTACCAAAACTGTGATGTGGTTCCTAACATGAGGGAAGAACGTGAGTCTATTCCTTGGTTCCACGTTGGCTGCACTGGAGTCAGCCCTGACTCATCTCCACTGGGGAGCTGACTGAGATCGTGTGAGCACAGACGCTCATCTAGCCCCAGGACTCATGCGGAAGTTCTCATATCCATCCAGCCAGAGCTTGTACTGCAGCAGAGGAAGCAACTCACCTTTTGAAAAGGCTCCTTTGTAATCCATTTCTGCCAGTGACATATCAGAGGTGTTGGGATCCATCAGGAACACCTTCTCATTATTGCAGAGCTGAAACTCAGTATTGAGTGAGTACACGACAGGCACGGGGCGGTTGGTCTGCTGGAAGGCAATGGGTATCAGGAACCTGAAGGAGGAGAGACGAGAGTTCCCTGAGAGAAGGTCAACTTCACCAACTTCACGTGTGTCATCTGAACTGTTCTACTTGCCAGGCCTTCTTGGCATAATGCAATAATGCTCTGTAAATATGTGTGGGGGACAAATGGAGAGAACTTTAGTGGTCCTTCAGAGGCTAATCTGTTGTTTGAATAGGTGTAATGTAGTCTTGGAACTCTTTGGTACCTATTTTCCCCCGTTACATTCTGAGGTTCTCGACGTGGCTCTGTGATTGCTAAAGGACTTTCTACCATGGTGTACCAGCTAGACTTCCTCGCACACTCACAAGCCCTGAGATGTGGTAATGCTTTCTTGCCTCACCCCATTCTCTTCTGGCTCTCTTTTTCAGTCTCTTTTCTAACTCTTTTTAGCAGGAATGGGGTCCTCCTGGCCAAGTCCTGGGATACCTACTGTGTCCCCTTGATACTTTTTCTCAAGGTGATCTCCACCTTGTCACACAGTACATTTGCCATCTGAAAGGTAGCAATGCCACTTTGAACTGCCCAGTGCAGACTTCTCTTCTGTCTGGCTGTTGGCTGACAGTTCTGATACCTCCTTGGCCTCAAACCCCACATGCTCTTTCCTAGCAAGCCACCTCATTTTTTCTAGTGGTCTAATCCTAGGAAGGACTACACTCCATCCAGAACTGTCTCCCTGCAGTAACTCTTAGTTTCTTTTAATCTGTTCTGCAAGATGCAGTGGGTGAACTAATGTAATTTAAAAGCCTTTGAATGTGCTTATGATCTTTCAGTAGTTTGGATCCTACAGTGAAAACCAACATTTCTTACACGTCTGATTAAGCTTGGTCTCTGCCTGTCTCTCCAGCCTCATCTCCTGCTCCTGTCCTTCTTCCTCCCCTTTCTGAGGTCTGAGGCTGGCCTTCTTTGAGTCACTTTATTGGCCTCACTCCATGACCTCTATTGTCTCAGAACTCATTTCTTCAACCAAGAAACATGGAGCGTGTATTACATGGCAGACACTATTCTACTAATATGAATTCACCTGTATACAAAAAAGGTTTATGTCCTAGGAAGGTTATACACTACTGAGGAGATAGTAACAAGTTAAAAAATAAGTAGCCATGCTAGACAGGAACAAGGGGTAAGGAGAAAAATTGGAATGCTGGTAGGAAGTTCAGTTAGAAATCCTAAGTAGCTCGTGGATATAAATTAGAGCAGCCATTATGGAATATACTATGTAGGGTCCTCAAAAACATAAAAAAATGGGATTATCATATCTTGCCATGTCACTATTGGATATATTTCTACAAGCAATGAAATCAGCCTTTAGAAATAGCTATGTTCCTGTTTGTTGCAACATTATATTCACGAGGGTCAATATATGGAAACAGCATTTGATTGAATGAATGAATGAATAAATAAATAAAATGTAGCATATCGTATAAGCACAAAGAACGCTATTCAGCTCTACAAAAGAAACCCTGCAATTTGTGACCACATAGACACATGTGGAAATCAATATAGTATGTGAAATAAGTCAGACAGAAGGATAAATATTGCATGAACTCACATGTATAAAAGTCAAATACAGAGAAACAAAGAGAACAGAGGTTACCAAGGAAATCAGAGGGTGTGGTGGTTTGAATGTCAAGTGTCCCCCATATACTCCTGTTTTGCATGTTTAGTTTCCACTTGGTGGTGCTGTTTGTGGGAGTTTTGGAGCCTTTGGATGGTAGAGCCTTGCTGAAAGAATTGTGCCACTGGAGGCGGGTCTTAAGGTGTTAGAGCCCTACTTGGTGCTCTTTGGCTTTTCTACTTCCTCTCTGCAGATGTGAAGATGTGACTAACTCCAGCCATGCTTTTCTGGTAAGCTAAAATAAATACTTTCTTTCCATAAGCCACTTCTGGCTGGGTATTTTGTCCAAACAATGAGAAAGAAACTGATACAGAGGGATATGGTGAGACACTGGCCAAAGAATGCAAAGGTGGTAGTTATGCAGGCTGAGAAAGTTTTGAGGTATAACAAAGCACAGTGACTATAGCTAATAATATTGTATTGTATTGGACAGTTCCAGTCAGCCCAGCATGGTAGTGTATGCCTCTGGAGTATGAAGCAGGAGAATCATGGATTCAGTTCCAGCCTAGGTGACTATGAGATTTCAAAGCTAGCATGGGCTACCTGTCTCAAAACCAAAGCAGAACAGAAAAAAACACCAAAAAAAAAAGTACTGGTAAGAGCCTCTGCTTCTTAAGATGGGTGGTAAATGCACATTTGTTTATATGTCTTCTACCTAAATAAAACATTTCATAATTAAAAATTTTTAATAGATGAGTAAAATGACATAGCATATCCTGACTTTCCCTCTTCTTATTGCCTGTCACCATTCTTCCTAGTTATGGCTGAGGCATATGGTATTGCTTCTGCCTTCAGTCATGGTGGTTTCAACACCTATACAGATGCACCATGCAGGCCTTCACCTTTCTGTTCCTTGATTTCACCCCTAAAGAGTTTGTTTTCTATGTCTTTCTATGTACAAGCATCCCAAATCTCATTTTCAAAAATTTTACCCTATTTCCTCTGATCCTTCAATCCCTCTTTTCTTTTACCTCATCATTAATTCTCCATTCACAGTAGGCCCTTCCTGACCACTTCTACAAAGATAGAAAGAGCCTGGGACACATGTACACCTGTGGTGGGAATGTTCACACACAACTACCTTTTGACAAATATTTGGGAAAACAGCCTTCCAATTTCTTAAAAAGTTAAATATATACCTACCATATGACACACCCACTCCATTCCTAGGTCTTTACATAGGAAACAGAAAAGCATATGTCCACATAAGGCTTACACATATATAAGCTTGATTTATCATAGCTGTGAGCTAGAAAGAACCCAATGTCTATCAGGTGATGGACTGATAACTTGTTATATCCACACCATGGAGAACAGCTCAGCACAATGGGAGCCACTGGATATACACAGTAATGTGGACGAATCAAGACAATCATACTGCCATGTTGTCACTTAAACAGAGCTCTAGAAAATGCAAATGCCTTCTGGTAACAGAAAGGTTACCCAGGGAAGGGAGAAGGGGTTACAGAGGGTAGCTTTGGGAGGAAATGCTTATGCTCATGGTCTTAATATCAGTGATGTTTTGTGGAACATACAGTGTCAATATTTATCAAATGTGTACTTACAACATTCGCAGTTTGCTTGATGTCAATAATATGGAAACTAAAACTAACTCAGAAGGCATCAGCCTCTGCTGCAGCCATTGTTCTCACATTTCTTCTTTCTATTCACTTCCTCGCCTGTCCTTCTTCTATCCAATGCCAGGCTTTTCAGTTCACAGGGAAAACTGATTTAGTCTGAGGCCTGCTTTGCCAGCCTTGGACACTGAGCTCATTAATTCTCCTTTCATGGGAACATACACGCCCTGCTTCCTTCTTTCTTTAGTAAGTAAACTCTCTGGCCATCAGCTGAAGCCAGCCATTCCCCTCAGGCCTGAAAATTGTCCTTTCAACACAATGGGTCTGCAACTGTCCCCTGCATAATCACATTTCTTTTCTGTTGCATTATTGTTACATTTGAAGTATTTTACACCCGAAAACACAACCAAACACAATCTCCTTTTCATTTGACCTCTCATCCATTTCTAGTTATTGTTCCATTTCTCTGATGCCCTTATAGAAAAACTCTGTATCCCTGTTGTCCCTGCCTGCTTGCCTCTTTCTCTTGAACTAACTCCAGCCAGACTAGCATGCTCTCCACTCGACTCACCTGCTCAGTATTATCACATTGCCTGGCCGTTTCCAGACTTTTAATCGTCAATAATACAGTAATCTACAAGCAACTCAGCAGGTCTCATTAAAAGTCACATTTCAAACAGCTCTCTCTTAATGTCCCTTTTGTGTTCAGTACCTTCTCTCAGAACTATTTTCTCTTCACCTTGCTCAGCTCTGAGAAAGGGAGCACCAGACCATAACCTGCTCCAGGCCCTGGTGACGTTGAATTCACTGCTCTAATCTAGTGATAAATCCAATGTCCAGGCCAGAGCAAAGCACATGAGAACAGCTGTATGAATAATGACTCAATGAAGGACTGTAAGGGCCAGTGCAGACAGCTGGGGACCTGAGGGACTTCTTGTTGTTCACAGGAGTTTGGATCTGTCAGGTCTCCACAAACACTGGGTTAGGGGGCATTGAATCACTGCTCCTAGGAGATACAGTGCTTGGTTTCTTCAAGCTTCTGATGTCATTTCACCAATGGATCAATTCATTACCACATTGTATGAGTGTTCCTGTTTAAAGACCATCTTACTTAGTACACATTATTGATTCATTAATATTGAACTCATGGTCAGAAGTGCTCTAATACCTGAATTAAGATTAACTAACACTCCATAAGGCAGTTTACAGCATACTCGTGCTTAGAAATACTAACATGTCAGCACTATGCTTGAGTCATTTAAAATAACAAAATCACCAGCAAAATGCAAAACACATGCCTTAAGTGGACCATGATAAGGATCACTGTAGTGTAAGAGCAGCAATAAGAAGGCAGAGTGCCACCGTGCTCAACCTCAGCTAGGGGTATGCCTGTTGAGTGAGTATTTCTTTGCATGTTAGAGAAGGGCTCTGAAACCATGTGTACACAGTGAGTAGGAGAATTCTCAGACAAGGAAACTGCAAATGATGATGATCACCTGTCTCAACCTACCTTTCTGGGGCATGTGCAGTGCAGGCTATAGGCTTCTCTCCTGGGTCCACCCATGGCTGTGTGGGCTGCACGGTGCAAGGAATCAGGTAGATGGTGTATTCTCCCGAGTAGTCCTTCCTGGAAACAGGCAGAACAGACCATGGTCATAGCAGTATCTGAGAGATTGCTCATTCCCAGAAACACAATGGCTTGATTAAAAGTGTTCACATGGCGTTTGTGCCCAGAATCTGAGAACTCTGCAAACGCTGCTTTCAGAACCTTGAATATCATCCTGATGTGTTAAATAAACCAACTTTCATTTCAACAAGTCCACAAAAGGCACAGTGCTAAAAGGTTTAAGTGCTTACAAGCAGTTGACTATTCCCTTTAGACTCCACGAAACTTGATTGGCATTTTGGTTAGTGTTTCTTCATAACTGACACCTTGTTCAACTCAGCCTTGAATGCAAGAACCTGTATTTTGAAGATGTACTGTCAGGTGCTGTGGTTTTGTTGTTTTTCAATTTGTGGTGTATATACAGTATGTGTAGTATGTATGCATGTGTATGCAGATGAGCACAACTGTGCACACATGTGTGGAGGTCAGAGGAGAATATCAGGTATCCTCTGTTGCTTTTCTGTCTTATTTTCCTGAGTCTCTCACTGAGCCTCCATAGAAGTCATTGTTTTTCAGTTAGACTGGCTGAACCTAGTGACCCTCCTTCCTGATCAGTGCTGGAGTTATAGGTATGTGTGGCTATGCCCAGCTTTGTATGTGGGTGCTGGGCATAAGAACTCAGGTCCTCACATGCTTGGGTACAAGTGCTCTTACCCACTGAAACATCTCCCCAGACCCCCAGGTGCTGCTCTTATAGAAAAGATGGCAGAGCTTTCAAGGTTAAAGAACATCTCTTTGGAGCAGAATGGAGGCAGTGCCTGCCTGAACCCACATCATCATATCACTGGCACTGGGATTCAAGGTCCTCTTCCCAGACTCTCCAGCCTCATCAATTTACAAAGTTGAAGAACACTGAGTTTTCTCTGGAAGCTAATCAATGGGAATTTCTTTGCTTACAGCAATCCACAGGATACTCTCTAGGAGCCTTTGTATTCATCACCTACTTCATCTCCCACACTTGTCACTGGGTAGCAGCCACAGCTCTGGGAGGTGACATGGAAGGCAGCTGAACATTCCCAGAATTTCAGGAAGTTATTCAAGGGCTTTGGGCAGTGGTCACACATTGAATGAAGAGTGAGAGATAGATGTACCAGGTGGAACCACCTCATCTCTGAATCTGAAATGGTTTTGCATGCAGGCTCACCTAACCCTGGAAGCCAGGAGGTCCCCTGTAGGACAAGGCTGAGCTCACTCTCCTCCTCCTCCTAGAGGATGGCCTTTGCTCCTGACAGTCTCACCTGTAGACTCTAGATCCAGATTTAACACAGCCCCTGAAGATTACTATGTTATTAGTTTCAAATATATTATCATACAATACTGATACAAAAATACCTTCTGTAAGATCAAAGATCTTACAGAAATCCCCAAGTTTATAATTCAAGAAATATTTTTAGATAGCCTTTAAAATTTTTATGTATGTATGTATATATGCATGTATTGGTGTGCATCTCTTGCTGCTGAAAACTCCAGATGCATGAGCCACTCTGTGTCTGGTTATACATGAGTGTTCTAGAATTGAACCAGAGCCAGAAGGCTATGTAAGCTAGTGCCCTTAACCACTGAGCAATCTTTTCTGACCATAAATCAGGAAGAATTTTTGAAAATGATTCTTTCCTTCTTTTGCAGTGATGGGGTTGAACTCAGAGCCTTCCCACAGAGGTAAGTGCTCTACCATTATATCTCAAGCCCATAAAGGACCCTTCAGACAATTCATCATTTCTTAACCTTAAAACTGGAACAAGAGTTTAAACTAAATATTAATTTCATGATCTATAAAATGAGGATAACAGTATTTATCATGGACTCCTGCATGCCCCTTATCTTTGCCATAGTAGTTTTGGTTATTTTTCTATTCTTCTCTTGAAAAAAAAGATGAGACACTTTATTGTGCTTATCAACTTCCCATTCTACCTGTATACTAAGGAAGGGAGATGACTAAGCCTCATTATGTATTTATTTCTTGTTGGACCATCAAGAATGGCACTTGGACTTAGTAAATCAAGATCCTAGATTTTGCACTGGTTGTGTTAATTCAAAGGATTTATTTATTGTTCTAAAATTTCAATTGGACACATTTCCCAGATCCCTGTATAGGTGATTATGCCATGTGACTGAGTTTGGATGTGAGTGGAAGTGACATTTACACTTTCTGGTCTTTCCCTTGGAATACAGTGACTGTTTCCTGGTTTTTATACCATAATTTGGTCTGGACTATATTTTTTGTTTAGAGGGCTCTTTCAATTTATGTCCCCTGTAAAATGCAAATCTTGTCTTCAAAGAAAAGTTCTGTGCCCTAAGCTTTTACTTTTCAGATCGGCCCCTGGAAGTTTCCATTGCTGGATTTACCTGTTGTATGAGCTTGTGGCTCTCCAGAGTTGGTATGGAGAATCGAATGTCTGAGCACTCCATAGGAGCTGGAGGTCAAATTCAATTCCTCCTAGGTGGTCTGGAGTCAATATGAAAGACTTCACATCTGGTAGTGTGTGATGTTCCATCACAAACTGTCCTGTTTCAGAGGAGGGTACACACCTATGTGTAAGTTTATAGTAGTTGTGGTGAGGGGCCTTTCAAAGACCTAAGTACTGAATTAATGTTCTTATATCAAACAGTTAAGACTATGCTTTTAAAATACATAATCACACTGGATGAGACAACATGGGCCTGTCACACCAGCCCATAATTCTACTTGTGACATCTATAGGATCATATGCTTTGTATAAACAGTGTGAAGAGGCCTTTTAGAAATGAGCTTATACACAATCATGAGGATCTTTATGTGACAACAAACATTGGGTATAATTAATTTTGAATTCTAACCAACACATTTTTCATCTCATTATTCTGTAAATAGAAATGTCAATGTTGAATAAAAATCACATTTAGGGTCACTCAAATCTGTGGTGGAAGAGAGCAGTTGTATATATCCATAAAAATGTGCAGGATTTTTAGCCAGATACCCTCACTCATGAAAATCTAGCATTGGTGTGAAAATCAAGTAGATGACCCATGATGGAAACAAACTATAATAATAACAAATAACACAACTGAAATGGCACATATAAGACTTGATAGGATACAACTTCCTTTTAGATATAAACAGATATAAAGTAAATATAAAGAAACATAACAGCAAGTGGAAAAGACAATTGTGAGACAAGAGGCAATATACACAGGGACTGAGTATCATTTCATGTTAAATACGCTGGATGTGAAAATGGTATTGTGATTCTGCAAGAAAATGTCCTGTTCTTCAGATGATGTCTACTGAGGTACTGAGGGTAATGTAACATGACGATGGCAATCTGTTTTCAAGTGACGTGACCAAAAATACATGTATGTGTATGTATACATGCTTATTCATACATGGAGAGCAAAGCATTGCCAACAGTTGACTTGCTTTTCGTTATTACAATCTTTCAGCTCTTCTATGTGTTTAAAATATTTCTTAATAAAATGTTGGGGAAACACCCTACATGGATACTACCTCTGAATTTGGCATGAGTCTTGAATTCGATGACGAGACGGCCATCCTCTCGAATATAGATTCTTATGATCTGAAGCCTTGCAGAGAGGACGCTGTCGGTTTGGATTCCTGGAAATGCAACCAGACAAAAACACCCAAGTTAGGGTGTGGAGAACACCTTCCAGTCAGTGACCTCCCAGGGTGTTGTCCCACAATCACTGTGGTGGTTTGTCCCCCATAGCCTCAGGGATTTTTAAGGTATAAGCTTCCTACTGAAGGCTCTGGAAACCATCTGAAGGGGGCATGTCACTGGGGGCAGATCTGAATTCTAGCCCAAAAGGTGTGCAGAGAGGAGTTTGAGTTCAGGTGGGTTTGTTTGTCTTGCTGCTTTTTGATGTTTACTGGCTGTTTGGTTCTCTCCTGGACCTGTAAAAGGGAGCCAGCTTCTTCCGCTATTGATGGACCTTCTGCTGAATGTGAAAGCGGGAATAAATCCCTTCCTCCCATAAACTGTGTGTTTGGAAGTTCGTCCCAGCAATGTGGAGCTGGCAGCAACAGACATCTTTAAGAAGAGGTGAGTACTTCTTTGAATGCAAGATAGGAGACAATTTATACACTCACATGAACATTGACTACGGAGATATATGCCAATTAAAATAGTACTGAAGCTCATTCTTGGTTCTGCTTATTCCAGGTCCACTGTTCTTGGTAGAGACTCTTCATGCATGTAGGTACCATGAGGTCCAGATGTAGGTGCCACCCACATCTCAAAAATAACAGCCTTTGGGCTGGAGAGATGGCTTAGTGGTTAAGCACTTGCCTGTGAAGACTAAGGACCCTGGTTCAAGGCTTGATTCCATAGGACCCACATTAGCCAGATGCACAAGGGGGCACATGCATTTGGAGTTTGTTTGCAGTGGCTGGAGGCCCTGGCACACCCATTCTCTCTCTCTCTCTCTCTCACTCTCTGTCTGTCGCTCTCAAATAAAATAAATAAAAATAAACAAAAAAAAACCCAGCCTTTACTATCAACCATGCATCTACTTTAAACTGTTTTCTTATTTATTTATTTGACAGAGAGAAAGAGGGAGGTAGAAGAAGAGAATGGGCTTGCCAGGACCTCCAGCCACTGCAAAAGAACTCCAGGTACATGTGCCACTTGCACATCTGGCTTACGAGAGTCCTGGGGAATCAAACCTGGGTCCTTTGGCTTTTCAGGCAAGTGCCTCAACTACTAAGCCATCTCTCTAGCCTGTACTGTTTTTTTCCTTTCAGGACCTACTAAAGTCTTAAGTCCTAATGGCCACATTTAGTACTCAAACCAATGAAGAAGTAAGGTGGGCCACATAGAAGGTAAGCAGCATGAGTCTGACATGAATAAGCTGTGGGCTGAGTAAATAAAGGCTCTTGCAGACAAAATGCCCAGCGGGTTAAGAATGACCAAAAAAAAAAGTGTAATCACAGGAAGAGAAAAAAATAAAGTTAAAACAAATCAAGAACCAAAGGCCAAGGATTTACCTCAGACAAGAAAACAAAGTTATTATCCCACAAAGAATATAAAGCAAATAAATGATTTGCGCTTATGCCATCCAACAGAAGAAAGGATATATTTTCAATTACTGGATATGAATTTTCAATTACTAGATATGGTGCTCTCTAAAGAAAGCACCTTAAGCTCTTCAGCATCTCTTCGTCAGATAACGTGCTATCCCTGGGTGTGGCAGGGGAGGTGGAAAAGGGAAGTAAAGGGAAGTGGGCTTGGGGTCATATCGAGGTGCAGGTCATCAGTCATTTCTAACAAACAAACAACCAAAGGAAGCAAGCCCCGCTGAAGTGAGCAGACGAGAACATGTGGGTTTTGGACATTGACACGGGCCTTGAGGGAGGAGGTGGGTTGGGGGACGATACTGAGCAGGAGTGAAGTGTGTTCTAGCACTGGGTTGTCTCAGCCCCAGCCTCGGGGGCTCCTCTCAAAGCGGGCAGTAATAGGGGCAGGTTTGAGGACATGTCTTGTGTTTAAAATTCAGCACTGTTAAAGATCTCAACTTCAGAGAGTCACCAAAAGAGCCACATATGACTAAGAATAAAGAGGGCTCTTGTCACATCTATCAAGTCAAGTGTTTCTGATCTACTTTTTCATTTCCATGTATCTGATTTGAGGATCCTTGTGCTCCTTGAACAAGATGAGCTACACTTTTTTTTTAAGCAGGCTCAGCCAAACATGACCATATTCCAGAACACACACTCCCTGAGTCCCAGTGACCAGCCTAGGACCAGCTCCCACTTCCATCTTCTCCCCAAGATCCCTGGCTGTCTGGCTTCTAGCACAAGCACATGGAGACACTGTTCCTTCTCACAATCCATAGGTCCGTACTCCTTCCAGATCCTAGATGGCCCTGCTTGGTTTCTACAGGACAATAGGAGCCCAGCTGCTGTTAAAATACCTTGCTTATTTAGTCTTGACTGAGTATGAGGTAGAGCAGTTAAGATGTCTATAGGCATACCTGTTCTCCAAAGAACTGTGTCATAGAAGAAGGAAAACTCCATCTCAGTGTGGTGCTCCAAGGAGGCCCAGCCCCTAGGGGCTGTCACATAGATGTAGGACACATAGAGAGGCACGTGCACTGTCAAGAATGACTGAGCAGAATCTCTCACCTGTCAAGGAAACAGCATGCATGTAAAGGCTTACTTCTTCCCTGGGATGGAGAGGCAGAACACCACCTCTCAGTTCAGTTCCCATCCACTCTCTTATATACTAATCAAACACCCACACCTGCAGTTTGTTGTTGAACACATAGAGTACAAAGAGGCCAGGATTTTTTTTTAGGGAGGGTGCGTGTAGGTAGGGTGATCTGCAAAGGCTTTTCTGAGAAGGTAATGAACAAAAACACCTCTGAAGGGTGAAAGTTGGCTTTGCCTGCCTCTGCAGTTGCTAGAGGCCTTAGCTGAAAATCTAAAGTATGGCAGTTATTCTCAAGGGATCAGTCTGGTGGCTCTGTGATCTGTTAGTCATACACGCTGGTCTTGCTGATAGCTTGCCAGTGACCTGTAGGAGAGAAGCTGATCAACAGGGGCCCTGATGATGCCCCAGTCTGCATCCTCCGGGGGATGAACACACTCATGACTTGGAAATCTTATCTAGGAAGCTTAACAGCATACACAATGTACAGCAGCTTGGAGCTGCACATGCCTGGCCCACACAGTGCTTTGGAGAAAATGTCTGAAAAGGTGGCCATTGCACTTTGAATAGAACATTTTTCCCTACAGGGTGGGGGGAGGGGTTCCTATTACTGCTATTAACTTGGTTCAGTTGTGTTTATTTTATGATGTCATAAAAAATCTGGATAAAAAGATGATAAACTACTAGCAAAATCTTTCATGGTAATGTTGTGTATATGTGCATGAATGGGGAAATTTGTTAATTAAAATGTGTTTTCATTTTTCTCTCTGTAAGTATGTATTGCTTTTGTAACGAAAGGGTAGTTTAGTTTCCTTGAAATGGTTTTATTTGGCCTAGTAGTACAATGTATTAAGGGACTTATCTTTTTCTTTGGTTTGAAAATACAGTATCAAGTGCTCCTATTAGTAATTAAGGCAAAGAACCAAATGCATTGTCAATACTTAAATCCTTAAGTATTTTATTTTTCTAAAGTATTCTTTAAATTCAAAATTACCAGTGATTTAGAATTTCATGCCATTTTTTAAAAAAAAGATTCTACTAATTCCATTGATTTAAACATCACCTTTCATTTTTATTCATTTATTTTATATCCTTTATTTATTGATTATGATGTGTGTGTGTGTGTGTATGTGTTCAGGCGTACATGCAAATGTGCTCATAGGAGGCTCTATTTGGTCACCTGCACTGGCAAGGAAGGAAATTTGGGTGTCCCGTTCTTTCACTTTTACCCATTCTTATTTGATCAGGAGTCCCTGACTCATCCAGGAGCTTGCTGCTTTCTCACAAGCTCCAGTGATTCTTGGGTCTCTGCCCCCTACAGAACTGGGGGTGACATATGAATGCGGTCACACCCAGCTGTTTAGTGGTTTCTCGGGCCCTCATGCTTACACAGGAAGTGCCCTTAACCACGGAATAATCTCTCCAGCCCTAAAGATCCCTTTTTGATATGCTTCATTTATGTTTCTTTGTAAAAAATCCCCAGATTTTTGGGCTGGGGAGATGGCTTAGCTGTTGAGATGCTTGCCTGCAAAGCCTAACAACCTGGGTTTGGTTTCCCAATCCCCACATAAAGCCAGATGCACAAAGTGGTGCATGCATCTGGAGTTCATTTGCAGCAGTTAGGAGGCCCTGATGTTCCCATTCTCCTGTCTCCTCTCTTTCTCTCTCTGCTTGCAAATAAATAAAAATAGTTTTTTGTTTTTTTTTTTTTTTACCCTCAAGGCAGGGTCTCACTGTAGCTCAGAATGACCTGGAATTCAATATGTATTCTCAGGGTTGCCTTGAACTCATGGCGATCCTCCTACCTCTGCCTCCCAAGTGCTGGGATTAAAGGTGTGTGCTACCATGCTTGGCTAGTTTTTTTTAAACTCCAGATTTCATCTGGACCCTCCCATCATATCTGCCTCTTAATAGGTTCTGCTTACATACAACTGCCCTAAACTCACAATTGTTGATATTACAACCTCACAACAATGGCATAAAACCAAAGGAAGGACAGTATTATAAAGAAAAAAAAAAATTGTGCCCAAGCTAACACAGTACATAAGATTTTTAGATCCTCACTCAAATAAAGCATCTTAAAATACAAAATCTCTCAATAATTCCCTAGCTAATTGGTAAGATTAATTTTCTTTTTTATTTATTTTATTATAATTTATCCCTCATTATGTTACATGCTAATCTTTTAAGAAATCTCAGCCGGACGTGGTGGCACACGCCTTTAATCCCAGCACTCGGGAGGCAGAGGTAGGAGGATCGCTGAGAGTTCGAGGCCACCCTGAGACTACAGAGTTAATTCCAGGTCAGCCTGAGCCAGAGTGAGATCCTACCTTGAAAAACAAAAACAAAACAAAACAAAACAAAAAACAAGAAAAAAAAAAAAAGAAATCTCAGACAAGGATTTAATGCATACATATTTTATGTCATGTTGACATCAATAGTCATAATTTCCTAAGATCTCAGAGAGGTGATGTCTGTGGTTCTGGGCAGAGAAACACTGCACTAGGACTTAATTCTAGGTTTCATGTGTTTTCAATAATGTATCGGCAATTTCAGGTTTGTTTCTTTTAAAGAAACAACAATGCAATTTTTTATGTATGTATTATTTTCTGGTAATTTAAAAAATGGGACAAAATAAATCCTTGTTTTGGACTTTTAAAGCATACTCTGAGCAAAATTACCCACATATGTAGTTGAAGAACAATCATGGAGAGAATAATAATTTTTCTTTGTTTTGCTTTTCGAGGTAGGGTTTCACAGTAGCTCAGGCTGACCTGGAATTCACTATGTAGTCTCAGGTTGGCCTCGAACTCCTGGTGATCCTCCTAACTCTGCCTCCGAGTGCTGGGATTAAAGGCGTGATCCCCCACGCCTGTCGAGTATATTAATTTCTGAAGGGTTGGGGATGAGCGTCGGCTGTCTTTCCCCAGGACTGGGTTATGCAAAACTACACCTTGACTGCCTTAAAATTCTATCCACCAGAGGGCAGTAGTGTATGTACTAAAACTCAGAAGATAAAGAACAGGCATAATAAAGAAAACAAATTTTAATCAAAGATGCTTCCCACATGATTAAGCCCTCTACAAATTTCCCCCTTTAGTGAGGTTAAACTTGGTTAGATATGAAGCCCAAACATCTAACAAATTTTGGCTCGCTGAAGTAAGTTCTCAGAGATGGGACGGAGCTTGTTTGAAAATTTCTTTTCCCACTAGGGCAGATGAGCCATTCTCACTGGCCTTTCCATAAACTACCCTTCCACGACTCTGGCTTTCCTATGAAAGGTTCTGTTGTCACCAAAACGTTTAATGATGTGCGACTGTGTGTTTCTGCAGGGTCTGTCGGTCTGGAATAAGTGCAAGGTGTTTGAAAGAGTGGTCTCCGTGCTTCAGCCGGTGTACCTCCTGCCCCGCTGACTCATTTCCCCCGGGCGGGGGGGTGGGGGTGTCATTTATGTCAATATCCCATCCATCAACGGTACAGTTTCTGAGTTTCCAACAATACACACAGAGAAAAACATACACCCAGAGAAGTAAATATTAGATGTTTATTGGGGTGACTGATTTTTTTTCCCCCCACACTTCCTTTAGAAGACACTGGGGCTCTCTGGCACAATGCTCTGGAGACCTTCATAGGGGACTCGCACAGAGCTCCTTAGCTGCCTGGCCCGGCTCTGAAAGACCAGTGCTAAGCGAGGTGCTTCTGGAACAACTAGGGCCGGACACAGCACCCGAGCGCCCCTGACCTGCGGCACCCACCTGGAAGTCCGCGGTCACAGAGCCCCCGCAGACGTCGATGAGCTCCGTCAGGTCGTAGTAGGCGTCAAAGGTCCACACGCAGCTCTTGAGGTTCAGGTGTCGGTAGAGCTGGATGGTCTTGGGCTCCCGCACGCTCGGGTCAAACTGGAAGGGGCGGTCGTAGCCGGGCCCCAGGGCGGTGCTGTGGTACCCGGCATCTTCCAGGAACCCTGCCTCTGCCAGGGAGGATGGGACAAGACACGGAGACTCAGCCTGTGGTTGGACGGAAGCTGGGCGGGAGGAGGGACCCCATAGTCAGAACGTGAGAACTGAAAAGGAGCCCAGCTGCTTGGGGCAGGTATCAAATGGGGTGCGCCCCAGGAGCCCATGAGAAAGGTGAAGAAATGATTTATGAATTAAGGAAACCACGTGGCTTGTATACTTGGCAAGTCTGGCTCTGTATGTCATGGGCCTCACAGTCCATCTTGATGAACTGAACTTACTGTGCGGGCCACTCATTGATGAGTTATTTTTAAGACCAATTTAAGATACAACTTTATTTTTGGCATGTTATGGCAGGGTTTCACTCTAGTCCAGGCTGACCTAGAATTCACTATGGAGTCTCAGGGTGGCTTTGAACTCATGATGATCCTCCTACCTCTGCCTCCTGAGTGCTGGGATTAAAGGCGTGCGCCACCACGCCCTGTGTGTGTGTGTGTGTGTGTGTGTAATATGATGTGTGGAGGACGTGGTATTTATGGTGTATGCATGTGTATGTGCCCCTGCAGCACCCAGCATGCTTGCCTGTGGCATGGTGTACTTGCCTGTGCTCTTCTTGTCTGAGTGGGAGTCTCATACGGTGTGTGTGTGAGTGAGTGTTACATGCTGTGACAGCAGGAGCGCGGAGTTCGTGGGTATGCTGCATGCATGTGCATGTCCTTGAAGTGCCACCGCGCTCACCTGCGGGATGCTGCGCCCTTCTCATCTGAGTGGGAGTCTCTTAATGACCCGGGAATTCGCTGCAATTTTTTTTTTTTTTTTTTTTTCATGAGCTCTTGCAATTCCCTGGTCTCTGTGCCTCTACATGCGTAGGGTTACAGGCACACATGGCCATTCCCAGCTGTTTAATGAGCATTCTAGAGATTTGAACTTGGATGTCTCAGGCCCTCACGCTTATGCAAGAAGTACACATAACCCCTGAGCCACTGCTCCAGCCCAAACTTTCAGTTTTAAAATGTAATATTCCTTTTACTACCTGTGCATGTGGATCAATTAAACTTTCATGTTTAGCTCAGCGAGTTAAGAATAATTTGTACTCAACTAATTCTACTGCATAAAGACCATCACTGTCCAAAAGTGATGCTTAATGAATATGAAAGAGCGTTTGGATGCATTTCTGTCTTCAAAAACACTGATAAATGATTCATCAGTGGTAAAGGGGGGGGGGGGATACACATTTCATGTGCACTTGCCAAGGGAAATGGAAGCAGACAGGATTCTTTGTTGGTAAAACGTCTGTTATGGTGAACACAGAGGCATGCAGCTCCTTCAGGGCCCCCCACCAGCTGTGTAAGCTCAGCCCAAGGTCATGCTTCTGCTGAGAACTGAGCCTCTGACTGAGCAAGATGGGCTCTCAAGGTTTCTCTCCAGCATTTTCCCCTGCAATGGCCTGCAGTACAGCCTTTTGCCCTGTGCTCAATCCTGCTTCTTCCTTTCCCTTTACATCAGCATTGATCTCTCAGATCCTGCTTTCAGAGAATCCATCCATAAGCATCTAACATCTGTGTTTGATCTTTCTAAAATATTGTCATCATGGGATATTAGAGCACAGATCTAAAAATGCTCTCAATAAGTGAGGGAAGGAACTAAAATCGACCACAGTGGGCATTTTAAATATAACAACATGTTGAATCACTGCAGTGACTGTTAGCAATAGTTATCTTCATGTTACAGATAAGAAAACTGTAACCCAAACTGTTTTGTTCTGTTTTATATGTTGATGAACTAGGTTTGGAATCTAAGCCAATCTGATTGGAACGTCCTTGACTTCCCCTGTTTACTTCAGCACCTGAGCCCCTCCCTGTGTTTGGATGCTTGCTGCGAAGACTGACATGAAGATTCTGAGGGCTGGAAGACATGAAAAGCTAGTTCTCCCCTCTTAGCCACCTCTTCAAGGTTGTTACACAGTGATCACATGGAAAAACCAGGAGCAAACTCATGCCTCACCTGAGATGCCTCTCAGATCGTGGGTGGTGACTAAATTGGAGCAGACATGCTGGTGTCTATAGATGGACTCAGATAACAGGAAATGCAGGTTGTGCAGTGGCATCGTGGAAATGAGAGGCAGCATTCCGTCCTGGTGTGGGATCTGCACCGAAATGTGGATTCTGTAGGAGAGATGACAGAAATAAGTGTTCAGCAGCAATGGGCTATAAACAGCCCATTGGATACAAAAAGGGTGCATTTCTTTCTCATCCCAAATTTGTCTTTGCCAATGAATTTAAGAATCTTTCCCCCACCCTACTCTCAAGCTTGCCACGTAGGATTTTCATCTGAACATGATGGTGTATGGGATGTACAGGTAAGGTTGATTTTCTTCCTTAAAAGATCCTCCAGACTCAAGACTGACAACAATCAGGCATACTGTTGCTTTTTTTTTCTATATAAGAAAAAAGAAGCAAAACAAAAAACAAAAAACATCATACTCACAAGTTACTTTAAAGCTTCCTTTTGGGTTGGGGATAGAGCTGAGCTGGTAGAGTACTTGCCTAATTATGTACGAAGCCCTGGGTTCTATCCAGCATCACATAAACCAGGCACAATGGCATACACCTATAATTTCACACTTGGGAGGTGAAGGTAAGGAGATCAGAAATTCAAGGTCATCCTTGGCTAAATTTGGTTTGAGGCCAGCCTGTGATATATGAGGCCTTGTATCAAAAAAATGAAAGAACATTAAAAAAAAGAGGTCTGGGGAGATGGCTAAGTGGTAAAGGCACTTGCTTGTAAAGCCTGATGGCCTAGGTACAATTTCCTGATACTCATGTGAAGCCAGATATACAAAGTAGATCATGTATCTGGAATTCATTTGCAGTAGCAAGAGGCCCCCTAGCATGTCCATTCTCTCTTTCTCTCTAATCAGTCAATAAAATATTTTTTTAAGTAAAACAGGATTAAAGAAATGGCTCAGTGGTTAAAAGTACTTTCTTACAAAGCCTGACAGCCTTTTGTTTTGATTCCTGAGTACCCACATAAAGCCAGATCCACAAGGTGGCATATGCATCTGAAGTTTGTTTGCAGTGGCAGGAGGCCCTGGCATTCCCATTTTCTATCTCTTCTCTCTCAAAATAAGTAAACAAATTATGAAAATTTATGCATATATATATATATATACATAATTATAAAATTTTCTTATTTTTCAAAGCAAAGGAAAAAGAAAGCTTGCCTTGGCTTTAAATTGAAGCTCTGTATCGGCAGAAGCCAAGTTTGAATGACTGATACATGTTCTGCCCCCTGCTCTGTATCAGTGGGTACATGTGGAGGCTGAGGAGGGTTGGCATATTCATGTTGGTATTTGTTTGAATGAAAAAGAAAGGTATGACTGACTTTTTAAATTTTAAAGCCAATTTCCCCACCCAGTGAAACCCACTAATCAGTGTTTCTCCCTAGCTAAAAATGGTCACCACTTTCCCTTTAAGTCCCATCAAACCCCTGCATATCATTCTGGTTGTTCTAGGATCTGAAACAAGTTCCCCTTTACCCTACATCCCTGAGCATGTGAGTAGCCTTTGTCCCAGAACATCTGTAGCTTATTTGTTGGCTGCTATGTCTTGTCTGTCTTAAGACTGCTTATCTTGCCTCCCCACTCTCTCCACAATATGTAGTATATGATTCAAAACAACACATGAACTTAATAAATACTGGTTAAGACTGCAGCACAGAGTGGTACTTATGGGCTGCATTTGTTTTCACTGTATATGCTTACATTTTTGGCATGTTTATTGGGAGTGTGTTCTGAGTTTATACAGCAGGTCTCTGTAAGCATAGGGCCATAGTGTTTTTGAAGAATCCAGATCTGGTATATAAAGAGGATGGCTCATTTCCTAGGAAGGGGCCAGTGCTGCCTTGTGTTCTTCCAGTATCGTTCCTTGAATGTATTTATTTGTGTGTGTGTGTGTGTGTGTGTGTGTGTATGTATTCCTATATGTGTGTGTATGTGTATACACACATACACACACACGTTTGTGGCTTGTTTAACAGAAAAGGAATATGCATATTCTTGGGCACACTCAGTTGTTTATAAAAATAAAGGCTTAGATCTTATGAATCTAATGAATATGTATGGCATGTAGGAATTCTCTTTTGCTAAGCAAAAATGACAGTCTCCATCTCCCATTAAAATTATGGTAGCACAGGAAAAAGTAAGTCTAGTGACTTCTATTTTAGACAGTCTTATTAGTCATTATTTCAGCAGATCTTAAGAAAGTACTTCTTGAGGGTCAAGAAGCACTGAATTAAATAGTGGAGATGCAAATGCATAATTCCAGTCTCTTCCCTTAAGGGTTTTGCCATCTACCACATGGCTAGGAAGAATGTGTCAGATGATAATGCCCTAAGAGAGACATAGACAGGTGTCAGAGGAGATGCTGAAAATGTTCCTGGAAGAGATGCTCTGAGCTAGATATTGTAAAACAGGAGGATTTAACTATAGTAGGTGGAAGGGCTGGGCAGGGTAATGCAACCTAAAAAAGTCTGAAGCCCTTAGGAAGTAACATGGGATTCTCTGAAGGTGATGGCAGGTGAAAATGATAAGGTGAGAAAAATGAGGCTAGGGAGCTGGTGAAAAGGGCAAGACCTTGAGGGGCCTCTATAGAAAACCAAACAAAACATCCCCTGCCCCACCGAAGCTTTAATTACTGTCATTTTAATTTTGCACAAGTATCAATCATTGGTTTTGGAAAGCAAGTCCCGGATACTTGGGATTCACTCACGGTGGAAGACCCTAGCTGCCTGACCTGTTTGGATGCTCCTTGTGTTTGACGTCCAGGTATTTCAAGGTTGCGATGAAGGACTGAGCCTGGAAGCCTCTAGCTGTCCCAGCCACAACTGGGGTGTGGCAGATAGCACTGTCTGTTCCAATGGTAACAATGTTGCTCCTTAAGGGGGTCCCCACATGGCCCACCTTGTCCACAGCCTTTGCCACACAACGCACATGGAACCTCCGGCTGAAGTAAATGCTGTCTAGGACCTATGAGAAGAATAAAGCACCTCAGACATGCATACAAGCAGTCTTCATACTCCCTCTGATGGGTGATGGGACATGAGATGCTGCTTGATGGCCCCTAGAGGCCATCCATCCATCCACTCACTCATTGATCTGTCCCTCCATTCATTCATAATGTAATCATTGCCTTTCTACCATGACCCAGGTACTAGAGATGGAACAATAGTGCACTTAGAACTAAGAGAGAAAATGAAAAAGTAAACATGGAGCAAGAATCAAAAGACTCGTTCAGCGTAAGGATGACTCAACTGTTTCCACACCTTCCAGTGAGCCTGGCTGGCCTCCAATCCTGTGCTGCTGAGAACGCAGTGAACTCAGCTAAGGCTTGGACATACCAGGCTCCAGGCCTTTCTCTAATGATTCCTTTGGTTTGCAATCAGGTTTTCAATACTGGGCACGAGGAGAAGAAACTAAGCTGTCTGGTTAATAATGTCATGAGCTCAAAATCCCCCTACAGAACACAACTGGCCTCCAAAGAGACACACGCTGCCTCTCATGTTGTCACCCAACCCTCAAAGCAGCTTTTCTCCTCTCCCTATCCATGCTGTGGTGGCTTGAATGGAAAATGTCTCCCACAGACTCGCGTGTTTGACCATTTGGTCCCCAGCTGGTGGCACTGTTTGGGAAGGTTGTGGAACCTTTAGGAGGTGGAGCTTATCTGGAGGAAGTGGGTCACTGGGGATGGACCTTGAGGTTTTATAGTCTGTTCCTACTTCCTGTTCATCCCCTGCATCCTGAATGGAATCTGACCAGCTGTACTCATGCTCCTGTGACTGTGCCTTCCCTGCCCTGATGGACTGTAGCTATAAAACATAAGCTACAAGAAATCCTTTCCTTCCTTAAGTTGTTTCTGGTCAGGTATTTGTCCACAGCAATGAGAAACTGATGAATATATATACCATCCCCTACTATTGATCAATCAGGGAAGCAGATTGATGCTTTTGGTTCCCAACCTCTTTGTCAGTCAGCTGCACAATAGTTTTTTCACTGTTTTGCAAAAATCTGGTGATTTCATATCTATGCCTACTGGTGTTAGGTAGCAAGCTGTGGCTGGGTAACAATGGTGTCTAGAATCAGAGGAGGGATGAGTCTTTATTTCTCTTCCAGTCCTGCTGTTCCTTACAATATTTGAGAGCCATAATGACATATAGTCTTGAGGCTGAGAACTTGGCCTCTGACACCTCCTAGCACTTAAAGGTCTTTCTACTGATTCCTTCACATTTCCAGACATGAAGAAACAATGCATGAGCCTAACTGGATCTATGCAGAGGCAATGTAGGTCACCAGAACTCCTCAGGATATGTGTGCACAGCCACAGGGAAGCACAGGTCAGGAAAATTAATTTGTAGTTCTGTGTGCCTTAGACCTCCCACAAAGTAATCATACAAATGCATAAATTCTTCCCGTGGAAACAATTTTCAGTGAAGTCTATTAAAAATTAAAGATTTTCCATTAAACTTTTTTTAATTAGCTGCCATCTCTTTATTTATTTATTTATTTATACACAGTCTTAGTCTAGAAGGGATTTTAGGCACATTATAAAAATGTATAAACACAATGGTATTAAATAAATAATTGAAGAAATGAACACAAAGCAAAGGGAAATGGGATAAAGGGTATTAGTCACCAAGCCACTGCCAGGAGAAAAACTTAACAGTCTCAGACTCATAAATGTGGTACTTGTACTTTTGGTTCAATTATATAACAAGGTTTTGTTGAACAGAGAATTAGATTCTTATGATCCAATAAACCATTAAGCCTCAACGTTTAAAGTTTTTAATAATATAGAAGATGATTTAAATTTGAACTAGATTATATTGCAAAAGAATGTATCTCCTTGGCCTTTGTGAGTAAGCTATACCAAACACAATGGATATGAGTGGCCCAACTCTGCCAAAATGCCCCGTCTCCAGTAGCTTTCCTCTGCTGCTACCCCATCCCATTAATGCAGCGGGAGCTAACTATTAGTTGAATCATAAAATCTAGAGAAATGCAGTCTGAATGGAATCTCTGATTTTTCCAATTAGTCACTAAACTAATTTCAGTCAAGAAAAAAATCATTGCTCTTACTATGTGACAGATTCTGTATTGATCTTGAATCTCAACTGCTTTCTTGCCTCTTTTGGAATTGCCCATGAGTAGAATCCCTGTGAGGCTTGTTTGTAAGGCTGTGAAAACACTGCCCTTTGGTAGTGGACAGTGTGTGGATCTGGTCTTTAAGCTCTTTGATAAAAGCAACTTCCCAAGGAACTTTTTTTTTTTTTTTAATGTCCTCTTACAGGGCTTTGCAAAATGCCAGCCACTCAATAAACATTTTATCTTTTTATTTGAAAATTTCCACATATGGGATAAAGAGATACTAGTTTAGTGGTTAAAGCACTTGCCTATGAAGCCTAAGGACCCAGGTTCGACTCCCCAGAGTCCATGTAAGCTAAACACACAAGGTGATGCATATGCACAAGGTCATGCATACTCACAAGTTGGCACACATGTCTGGAGTTTTATTGCAGTGGCTGGAGACCCTGGCACACCAATTCTTTCTCACTCACTCTTTCTCTTTCTCTATCTTGCTCTCACACACACTGTCTCTCATAAAATTTTTTACATATGATGTCCTATCAATGTACTGTCGACTTTGGGATATTCAAATGTGGTAGAAACCTTAATCTATGTTAAGAACTTTTTATCCAGAAACTTATAGTATGATTTAAACTATGTGAAAACAACCACATAATGATAATTACTTAATGATGCCTACCTGAAATCTTGAACTTAAATTATCATTTCTAGATCACATCTGTCAGTGATCTTGTCAAGTGACTGAGTGGAAGGAACATTGTTTCGCAGATCAGGATATGGAGACTGAGAGAGGCCAAATAACCCCTTAGTGTGTATGGTTAAAGAAGGCAGAGTCAGGATCAGGAAACTGGTCTTTGGACTGCTGGCACAATTCTCTTCCTGTTAGACTCTGTTAGCTCTCTCTCTCTCTCTCTCTCTCTCTCTCTCTCTCTTTCTCTCTTTATTTATTTTTTTGGTTTTTCAAGGTAGGGTCTCACTCTAGTCCAGGCTGACCTGTAATTCACTATGGAATCTCAGGGTGGCTTTGAACTCACAGCGATCCTCCTATCCTCTGCCTCCTGAGTGTTGGGATTAAAAGCATGAGCCACCATGCCCAGCCTTTCTGTCAGCTCTCTTAACATGAGAATAAAATACATGCGCACTTGCTCATTTGTTTTATTCAAAGCCATTCACTGATATTGCCCTCAAGGAATTTGACAGAATAACAAGGAACAATACCAGCTCTCTTCCTCCCAACCAGGATCAGTCCTTGACTTACCATGTGGTTGACACTGGTGAATGGGGTGTTGTCAGTGATGGTCTCAAAGGGAGACCGAGCCCCATTGCCATCAGTGGGGGCAGCCACTTCCCAGCTGAACTGCACAGATGTCTGGTTAATGCCAGCCTCGTGGCAGCGTTCCTTCATGATGGTGTATCTAGGGAAGTGAGGGTCACAGGGGGTGACACACACCAGAGGGTAGCCTGGAGATGGGGCTTTCTTGACCCCTTCCTTGGTAACCTCTTCTACATGGTCATAGTCAGCCAGTGTGACCACCTGTGAAAGAACAGCAAAGCTTCAGGACAGGTTGAGGATCAGGAAAGTCAGAAGACTAAAGCTGCCTTCCCTATAGACCTTCATGACCTTTGAACTTGTAGGGAAACTATAGCTGAAGGTTTAACACTGCCTTACCAGGCACTTTTAAATGACACTTGATTCTTACTGGTGGGGGAGATTCTCCTAAAAGCTTTATTATCCTATGAACTACATTCCTAAGTAAGGTCCCTTCTCTACTGATCCTCTGGTTTTCTTGCACACTGGAACCAAAGCTGTACCACCAATAGCAGTTGCTACTTTAAAGTTGCATTAAATTATTAATGGTACATAGTCACACATTTGGCAAAATTAAAAATACATAAAGGGAGTATATTTATTTCATGGTATATTTTGAAATAATCTCTTCCAATGCATAAGAGACTTGTGAGGGAGGCTATAAGATTTGTTCTGACTGCTTGACTATTATGGGTTAAATATCCAGGAATTTCCCCCTTAATTACAAGGATGGTGCATTCATTCTGCTCATCCCAAATTGCGAAATGTGGTACCCCATTTCTGCATACACTCAATTCCGTGTATGATGAGTATGTAGGATAACAGATATGACTTTCTTATCCTTTCAGGTCCCACCAAAGCAATGAGATGATTGACTGTTTTGTACTTTCTGTCTTTATCAGATTAAGGTATGGACAGTTTGGTCTTACATTAGAACAGAGTTTCTTCATCCTTGAAACACACAACATTTGTGCCAAATAACTCTTACAGTTGAGAGCCATCCTGTGCACTACCTGATGTTAACATCCTCCTTGGCTTGGCTTCTGCCCACACACACTTAGAGCAGTGCAACAGATGCACCAATCAAAGATGTCTCCAGACACTGCCAAGTGACCTCTGGAAGGGGAAATGAGTGGGAGGAGAGTTTCCCTTGGTTGAGAACCAAGAAAAAAAAGAAGCAGCTCACTAAAAGGCCAGCTTCTGTCAGGTTCTAATCTGCTGTTCACTAACACATGAAAGTAGTGCCCTTTTACATCGAACAACTCACAATGGGTGGTGCAGGCAATATAAGACTTCCTGCTGCCTCCTGGTCTAGAATCGTCACTGTGGCGGTGGTCACGTCCCCAAGAACTGCTTCCACTGGGTCATCTGGGCCAAGGACTAGAGAGAAAGATTCATGCCATTCCCGGTCTTCATTGGACAGGATCTCAACTTTAAAAAAGATATGATCCACACCTTCACCAAGGACAGAACAGAAGAGAACAAAGGCCTTGTTAGTAGATGTACTCAAAACAGTGCAAGTTGGCACTGCCAAGATGTTATGTTAAAATATGCCCTTTCCTTTCTGGGGGTTTCCATAAATACAATAACTACTAATCACTATATCCCCATCTCAAGTGAGGAATCTGTTTTATAGACCAAATTCTACCTGAGATAGAGGCTCAGCATTGCAGATTTACTATTCAACACCATATGAGGATTAATGGTCCCTGCCTGACACTGGCTGGCAGTAATAAAAATCTATGATCCAAAGTACACTTCATCTTGGATACACTTTTTTTTTGTCTATTTGTTTCTTTCCATTTTACACTTCTGCATGAGCTCGTAGGAAGCTGTGAGCGCTTGCACACACACCCTTCACAGCCATCTCCTGAGAAACAGTATCTCAAAGGTCACCAACAGGCCAGGTTCCACAAAGATCATAATGGGGAGGTTTAGAAGCTGGATGGCAGTGGGTAATCACCTTGGAAATCTAGCTCATGGCTTGTAAATGATCATCTACACCAGTAAGTAAGGACATTCCTCCTTCTGATGTAGGAGCGACAATGGCTTCTAACCCTCTCCTTCCTCCAGAATCTTATGCAGAAAAGGCAAAAGTATGGATACCTGGAGGAATAAACCTCATGTAGCTGTGGAAGAAGAGCACTGCTTTTCCAGTCAACACCAACAAGTCCTAGGGGAATTGAAAGGCCTGGAAAGCTCTTATAAGGTAACAGATATGCTCACGGAACCCCTATCCTGTGTCTGAGTCACTTTCTCTATTCACTTGACAAGACATCTCTGAAGTCATACATTGAGACCCAGATGCTTACATGGTTCTGGAATCTACAATTTTTTTTTAACCTTTACTTTATTCTAGAAAGTTCTATGGAAAAAAAAAATCTATCATTCAACTCAACTTACCATCTGGTTAGCCCCTTTCCTCCATCAAATTAATATATCAGACTGCTGGTTGAGAGTTGATTCTTATCTTTCTCTTTTCCTTCACTCATCCCCATTTTTCTCTAAGGGATAATATGTTTATCCTATTTCAGAGCAGATGTAAACCTATTTTCTCACTGGCATTGTGCCTTTCAGATTTTGGTCAGACTTAAAGCAGCCCTTTGTATCATTTGCTGCATGGTGTACACGTGGGTGTGCATGCATGTATGTTTAAAACTAACTGCTGTTATCACTCAACCAAACCATAGGCTAGCAAAATCCTTTCAAATAAATCAAAATGCCAATATGAGCTGAGCGTGGCCGTGTGCGCCTTTAATCCCAGAATTTGGGAGGCAGAGGTAGGAGGACTGCTGTGAATGCAAGGCCGCTCTGAAACTACATAGTGAATTCCAGGTCAGTCTGGGCTATAGTGAAAGCCTACCTTGAAAGGACAAAACAAACAAACAACAACAACAGCAAAAAGCCAGAATGTTCTGAAGTTAGGTACTTATTTTTTTCCCATGTCATTTTAGTTCATCAAAAAGTTAAAAGTTGGGCTGGAGAGATGACTTAGTGGTTAAGGCACCTGCCAGTGGAACCTAAGGATCCAGGTTCAATTCCCCAAAACACACATAAGCCAGTACCCTTGTGGGGCATGTGTCTGGAGTTCTTTGCAGTGGCTAGAGGTCCTGCTGCACTCATTCTCTCTCTTTCTCTCTTTCAAATAATAAATAAGTAAATAAAAAATATTTTTAAAAAGCTAAAAGTTGACCTGAAATCTCAGTAATAATGTCTATACTGTGGGAACTATGATTCTTTTCTTGTTTGTTTCTTTGCATAGTTCTGTCTTCAAATATAACTATTTGCCACTCCTTTAAGAAAACTCGTGGGCTGGAATTAGCGTTTCATTACCAGGACTGAATTTGAGGACTCGGCTCTTTGGGTAATAGTCCACACCAGACTGTGCAGACCCATCCCGTGTGCTGCAACGAATCTTGGAGGTTCTATTCTGATCTCCTCTGCGGATCACCTTGATGCTCAGAACCGCAATGGCATCAGATCCTGCTGGTTCCCGGACTTGGTACGCAGCTTCTTCAAACTCAATGGTAGGGGCTAAGAAAACACATTTAGGAAAACCAGGGCAAGTTTAAATAGCACAATGGATCCAGATTCCCAAGAAAATATCTCTAGCAACAAGAGGGAGCTGTACACATTAAATGTTACAATACTAAGGCCAAATGGCTTGCAGTTACAAAGATAGCATTTATCCCTAAGCAACTTTGGACAAAGGAAATGATTGGCAGTTCATAGGAGTTATTTCTCCCATGTTTTCTTTTATTATTAAAAGCAATGCTGGATATTTAGAGACTTTGAAATACATGATATTCAAGTTTCTGTATTGGTATTATAACTCACAGAATGTTTTTAAATTTGCACAATTCATTAAGGGACTGAGACATAGTAGGCACATCATAAACATCTACTGGCTGATGATAAAAAGTTTTCTTTATGAGTTATGAGTTTCTAGGGTGTATAATTTATCTCCTAAAATACTTAAGTTTCCCACATCTATCTTCCACCTCTGTTCTGGATATGCCATCTCAGAGTTCTCGCCTTCTCCATCCCAGCTTTTCCAAACTCCTTGTGAGTTACTTCACTCAGTGTGGTTAGTTTAGAAAAACAAGGTTTCTTAACATAATCTGGTTTGAGGTCTGTCAATTTTACAAAGTGATTAGTAACCACTATATTGCTTTTCACCTCCCAAATTGGAAACTTCTTTTCTACTATTTTCTCATGGGCAAGGAAGGGATAGTGGTAAGGTGGTGGTAGATGGATAAGATAAAATGATGAAAAAATTGAGAGCAGTTACTAGTTGTATACCCCTTTTGGCATATAATAGAACACTGCAGAAGTTTCTCATGTCTGTTTGTTTCTTTGTCTTCCTTAGAAAGCCAAGACAAAAAATTAAAAAAAAATTTTTTTAGTCATTTATTTGAGCGAGAAAGAGGGAGGGAGAGAGAGAGGTGGAGGAGTGAGAAAGAAAGAGAAAGAGACAGAGAGACACAGAGAGAGAAAATTGATACCCCAGGGCCTCTAGCCACTGAAAATGAACTCTAGATGCATGTGCCACCTGTGCATCTGGTATACATAGGTCCTGGGGAATTGAACCTGGGCCTATTGGCTTTGCAGGCAAGTGCCTTAACCATTAAGTCATCTCTCCAGACTAAAAGTCAAGGCTTTCTAACTGTGGAAGACAAGCATCATTTGAGACATTACAGTTTTCAGTAAGAAAGCTCTTTGGAACCACTGGGAAGCACCTGAGCAGAATGAAGTATTTGTTACTTGGCAAGCCTTAATCACTGGGTATTCTTTATGCCTGGGAGAGGTTCACCTTGGGATTTGAACCTGAGTCTATTTAGATTAAGGGCTAATTCAACTTCAAGGCTGGCTTTTCTTACTATACCTGAGATTCAAGTTAGTTTCTGCTTTTTCATTTGGAACCCTGGGAGTGTTCCTGATTCATATAGTCATTGAGTATAGAGTCTAATAAAATAAGGTTACCATCTAGTTTTGCTGCTTATAGCTGTGTAACTAAGATTGTAAATATGTGCTGTCCTCAAGTTCCGTTTCTTCACATTTAATGGTAATTACATCTACTTCAAGGATTATTGCCAGGATTGAGTAAAAGAAGATAAAATAATATGCTTAGCAAGTACAATAAACATGAAATAAAAAGCAGCTACCACCATTTGGATGACTACATGTTCACGTATTAAAATATATTCTCTAGTAAAATAATTCAAAACAGATTTTATTTTCTTGGATGCCTTGGTCACTCTGTAGGTAACCAAATCATAAAATTAAATATTTTTCTCTTTTTCTTTCCTTTCTGTCTCTAATAAATAAATAAAAATAAAAGCTTAAAAATAAATGGAAGGTCTGTAAAGATAGCTTAGTGGTTAAGGTGCTTGCCTGAGAAGCCTAAGGACCCAGGTTCAATTCTACAGGTCCCATGTAAGCCATATGCATATGGCGGCACATGCGTCTGGAGTTCATTTGCAGTGGCTAGAGGCCCTGGTTTTCCCATTCTCACACACTCTCTCACTCTCTCCATCTCTCTGTCTCTAATAAATATAAAATCTTTTTAAAAAAGATTTTTTAAGGTGAATGTACCAAATCAATTTGAAGAAAACTGAGAAATTAGACTTTTCTAGGAAGCCAGCAGTGTTTTAATGTAGTTCTTCACACTTACCTGATTCTGACTATTTCCAGTCCTTCTCCAGACCTGTAGTGACTTAAAGGATTTTATTTATTTGAGCATTTTTGTCCTAGTTTTAACCGTATTCATTCCTTATCTTTTGACAATGTGGTAGGAATTAATTAAATTAAACTGGAATCACTCATGAACTTATGAAAGCACTATAAAAGGTGATCATTTGTGACAAATATTTTATGTATATATCCAGAGGTTATCTACAGGTAGTTTTATAGCACTTCCACTTTTCAAAATCTTAATAATTATATTATTGTTAAATTATCAACTCATGTCCTAGCAACCTAAGAGAAACTAAAAGCGGTTTCCTTGGTTACCATCTTCATCATTGGATATGGTGATGGTGGCCATGCTGTTCTTCCCAACTCTGGCTCCACTCCAGTGGTTTCCAAGAGGATGGCCAAGGAAGACCCTGAACTGCTCCTCAGGCTCAAACATGGAGTCATCATGGATATAGACAGTGCAGTTCTTTACCTAGGACCAATGGCACAAAACAAATTCAGCCTTGCAGCAGAACACCAGTGGTGTATGGTTTTCCTAGACAATTTTTCCTCTTTGTATCATCAAAGAATTGACACAAATTCTGAAGCATCCAGTGTCATTCAAGAAGCAGAATGTTTAATTCTCATAGTTCATATGTGAGTGGGATCTACCAACATGACAATACTTGCATTATGAGAACATTCTAAACTATTTCAATTATTAATGATGAATTATGAAAACCACTCCTGATCAAACAACAACCCACTAAAAAGCACCTGTAGAACACTGTGTTATCTGTTATTTGGGTTGATAAATACATCTACACTGTTAGAACATGTAGATTTCTAGTGATGGATATTTAGCATATTACTAATCTTCCTAGATAGCTGAATAACTTTCCTTTCTTCCTATTAAAAATTTAATGGTTTTATAAGGAACTCAGAGGGCTTTCTGTTAAGTTAAAGTTGCCTTTACATGCCAAAGAATTCTCAAATCTGCTACTAAATAGCATCTCATCTGAAAACTGCTGAGGACTGAAGTGTGGGAATACAACTCAAGTCAGTTAAAGTGGAAGGAAATCAAGCATTTCTCAAACTGAACAGTCTCTTCTAAGCACTGTGTTTCTGAGAAACTGTAAAGCAACATCATAATTTTTTATAGAGATCACAGCCTCTATAGTAGAGCCATGTGATATGGAGTGGGATATTTTTAGTCAGATCATTATAAATTCTCTATCCAACTATATTACAAAGGGCATGTATGGGCAGAGACGAGCTCTACTTGGATACTTCTTAGGCCAAACTAAATAATAATAAGACATCCCTGTGAACATCTGTGTGTAGCTTGTTAGCCTAGTTTTAAGTGCCAGAAGAATGCTTTTCTTGTTCTCTTCCTACAATGAGAATTCTTTATGGAGTATTTGAACTTAGTAGATTATTCTTTTTAAAAAGAGATTCTAGCAAATGACAAGCCACAAAGACATGCTTGATAAGGCTAAGAAAACAGAGATTTCAAAGTGTGCTCAGGAATAATGATAAATTATCTTGAAGATAACATATGACCTTTTCAGATGTATGTTTTTACTTTTATCACATCAAAAACTATCTCAAGCAGGCAGTGACTTCTTGTGATTAAAACAAATTCAGACATGTAGGCTCAAGTTGAAGATTGTTTCTGTAGTATTTCTATGTGTTCTTAAACACAGGTTTCAACTTACACCAGTAAAGTATTTAAAAAAAAAATATGTAACTAGGACTGAGTTGTGGCTGCAGAAGACTAGGGAAAGTCCCAGAAAGGAAACTAGGAAACTATTATTATTTTTAAAGGATGAGTCTGGAGTAATCTAAAATGGGTAATGTTTTCCTATACTCACTCTCAAAAGGACTAATCAGAAAACAAAATTTTGATAAATTTGGTATGTCAGAATTGAAGGTTTCTGTTCACCTAAGAATTCCATAGTTAAAGATAACAGATAAAAAAGAGGAAGAGAGGCTGGAGAGATGACATAGCAGTTAAGCCATTTGCCTGCAAAGCCAAAGGACCCAGGTCCAATTCCCCAGGACCCATGTTAAGCCAGATACACAAGGTGACACATGCAACTGGAGTTCATTTGCAGCAGCTGAAGGCCCTGGCGCACCTTCTCTCTCCCCTTCTCTCTCTCTCAAATAAATAAATAAATAAATAAATAAAAATTTTTAAAAAGAGAAAGAGAAACATGTTCACAGTATCTACAATGCTTAAAAGAGGTAAGGAACTCACATTTAGGATCTATAAGAAAATAGTAAAAGTCAATTACAAACCACGGAAAGAAAAGAGAAGGGATAAAGAAGAAAAATGAAACATTATCACTTTATTGGAAATCCAAAAAGCTAATAGGCATATAAAACAGTTATACAGAAATGCAAATTAACATGATATAGCTTTATATATATTAGATAGGCAAAAAATTAAAGGTTGTATAATGCTAACTGAGAGGATGGAGAATGATAGTAATCCTTGTGTATTTCTAGTGATAATCTGTAATGTTCTCTGATACTTTTTTGTCCAAAGTAAGTATATGCATGCCCTATGATCTAATGATTTTGCTCCTGAAAATATATCTCCAAGGGTATCACTCAGGTCTGGAAGGTCACATGTGTAAGCATGTGCACCAAAGCGTTATTAGTGGGACAGAGTGCCTGAAGATGACTTGGTGAGGTCACTAGGTTTCTTACTGTTTATTCCTGAAGGTGTGTGAACAAGCCACAGCGTGTACATGCCAAGACATATTATACAGCCCCAGAAGCAATAGACTAATTGTATACCTAAAAGCACAGATTGAAAATTCTAATCATGGGCTACAGAGATGACTTAGTGTTTAAGGCATTTGCCTGCAAAGCCAAAGGACCCAGGTTTGATTACCCAGGATTCATATAATCCAGATACACAAGGTGGCACATGTGTCTGGAATTCATTTGAAGGCCCTGGTACACCCAATCTCTTGTTCTCTCTATCTGCCTCTCTCTTGCTCTCTCTCCCTCTCAAATAAACAAATAAATAAAAATTTAAAAATATTAAAAACGAAAAATCTAATCCTATAAAAGCAGTAAAAGACTAAAAAAAGAGAATATTTTATAAAAAAAATCATGCATACAAAACAATTACAATCTTTAAATATAAATACACAGTAGGAGATTCAGGTGAGGTGCATTAGATAAAGAAGGGATAGTGGCTAGAGGATGTGAGTTGAATAAAAGGAACAAACAATCCAGAGAAAGAGGTTGGCCCAGATAAGTGAGGATGGTGTGCCTTGAGCCAAGGAGTATAGCCAACTTCACCATCTGAAACTCAACTTTGAAAGCAGGAAACTTTGATCTCATTTAATCACACCTGAGATACACTGAGGTTGCAGTCTGATCTGAGAAATACAGGTGAGCTTCCTAGGGGTTCCAGTGTTCACAGAGCTTTGTATGTATGCTACCAAGACAACAATCCACTGCTTGTAGCCACTCAACCCCTGTCTCTTTGTGCTGGTACAGAGAACCCTCCTCCTCTCTAAGGAGCTCCGGTGGAATGTGTTTATCTTAACATAGCTTCAGACTAAGAGTAAGTCCTACACATTTGACTCTGTTAAGTCCTCCAAATGTTACACACCATTATCTTCCCAGCGCCACCAATGATGTATGTATTTGGTTCTATGTTGAAGACAAAGACAACAGGGGAATGTGAACAGCAGGATTATTAACAATTTTATCTATCAGAAAGGAATTAAAAAACAATTTGTATAAATTTACTTCAAAATGAACAAATCCAGATTACTAGGAAGAAGTACATATATCTTTCAGCTACCACGATTCTTCTCACCTTCTCCCCTTTCAGAAATGTAATCCGTGAAGAGTCTGCATTTCTTCTCTCCTCAAAGTCTTCCATGACCCGAGCTGAATGGCTCTGAGTGTAGCACCTCACAGATGACTCATAGCTCAGGTCTCCACTCCGGACGATGGGAACGTGCAGGACACCCTCCTTCTCCTTCACTAGGATCAAATCCTTGGCAAACTGCATGCTGGGAACTGGGTAAGCAATGGAGAGATGGAGGCACCATCAGTGGGAGAGGGTGCAGAAGCCATAGCAGAGCTCCACCACTTAAGCACAGGTGCTGACTGGCTCTCGGGCACGGCTGTCGCTCTTAGCACAAAATCACTGCTGTAACTAAGTGTGGTTTCCAATGACCTAGACTAAACCAACTATGCACAAGTCCTTGCTTAGCTTCTAGGTGCACTTACCATCTCAACTGTAGGTGGAGAATGTAAGTAAAGAAGTGGGACAAGCAAAAGGAAGCCAGAACAGTGTATTGACAACTCGAGCCCACTTTTGTCCTATAAGCACCACAAGGAAAAAAAATTGCAAGTGTGTTAGCAAATAACCATTCTCATTGGTCTTGGGCCAGGGAGGCAACAGGGAAGAGTAAAAATGCCTGCAAAGAGGAAAAAGCAGGCCTGAGCTATTGTAAAGGGTTCCAGTTTTTGACTGCCATATCTGACTTTTGAATTAAGCCAGAGGTCAAGATGTTTCACCTAAATTTAAAAGAGCAATAAATAAAGCAATAAGAGGGGCTGGGAAAGATGACTCAGTGGTTAAAGATGCTTGCTTGCAAAGCCTGGCAGCCTAAGCTTGATTTCCCCAATACCCACATAAAGCCACATTCATGAGATGCATGCTTCTGGAGTTCGTTTCCAGCGCCAGGAGGCCCTGGTGCTTGCTCACATTTTGCCTCTCTCTCTCTGCCTCTTTCTCTGTCTCTCTCACCTTAAATTAATAAATGAAACTACTTAAAAACATAAAACAGTAAAAAGAAATTCCATACAGTTCCAAACTATTTGCGCCAAATAAAGTGACTGGCTGCATTTCACCAGTGGACGATCACTGCTATGGAGCTGCTGCTCCACGTGACGTCAGGAAGGAACCATAGCCAATGGCAGCTAAAAATAGAGCAAACAGGATAGAGCTTCAACCCTGGCTTCATGCACTGTGCAAATTATTTAAGACTTTCTGAGCCTTAGATACTTTTTTTTTGCATGTGTATGTGTGTATGGTGTGTGCATACATGCATGTGTGTGCATATGACATGCCACAGGCTGATTGTTCTTCCTCTTATTTCTTTTTAAAATTTTTTGTTTATTTTTATTTATTTGAGAGTGAAAGACAAAGAGAGAAAGAGACAGATAGAGAGGGAGAGAGAATGGGAGCACCAGGGCCTCCAGCCACTACAAACGAAATCCAGATGTGTGCGCTCCCTTGTGTATCTGGCTAACGTGGGTCCTGGGGAATCGAGCCTCGAACCAGGGTCCTTAGGCTTCACAGGCAAGCGCTTAACCACTAAGCCATTTCTCCAGCCCTCCATCTTATTTCTTGAGCTAGGGTTGCTTAGTTGAACCCAGAACTTGCCAATTCAGCTAGTCTATCAAATCAACTTGCCTGGGGGAATCCGCTGTCTCTACCTCCCAAGAAGGCTAGGGTTATAGGAAGGCTACCACTCCTGCCTGGCATTTATGAGGGTGCTGAGGATGGGATTGGAACTCAGGTCCTCACACTTGTACCATAAGCACTTTACCCACTTGAGCCAATCCCCCAGCTCCAAGCTTCAGATTTTTAAATATGTAATGCAAAAATATTACTATCCCACAGGATTACTGAGAGGCCTGGATTTAAGGAGATCATACAGGCATATATCAGTATAGAATTAGACCCATGGGAGTTACTCAGATTTTGGAAGGATTAATATATTATGGTTTATAACCCCACCCTAACCCCACCCCCATCTTCAGGTTCCCTGGAAAATCATTTCTTTCTCTCTACTTCCTCAATACACACTGTGACACTCTACACTAAGATATTTCCCCAAGCCCAACATTTGGTTGACTGCTGGCTATTAATTTCTCCATGAAAAATGCAAAGAGTCATGTCAAAGATTCCTGAGGTGAAATCAGTGTTTTTGGCTGTAGGAAAGCAACCCTAGAGCTGCAATCACCATTCTCCTGGCTGCCTTATGTACATGTCCTGCCAAACCCGAAATGATGGAACAGAATGGGATGCTGTGCGCAGTTCACCAGCCTGCAGGTCCACACCTATGTAGTTCTGTTGGCCTCCAGCCTGCCCTCACTGAGAAGTGTTTGCTCTGGCAAAGACAAATCCACCCCCTTATCTAAGCTGAGCCTACTACTTATCAACTATGATGTGATAAAAAGACAGAGACACATTTGCAAACACCACCACTCCTAAAGGAACATTAATAGCTGCACGTTAACCATGTAGGGGTCTGTTGCCCAGTGCAATGTTCTGTGCTGTTACAAAGTAAGTGACAGTGATGCCTCCCAGGATAAGAGGAAGCCTGTTGCCAAGGGGAAAACAAAACAAACAGGGAAGCACTTCTGCTCCTGGCAGGTGTCGAAAGGTTTGGGTTGGGTTTTGTCACTGCCTTAGAAAGTCTCACTTCAGATGGTGAAACTAAGGTCTAAAAGTGGTAATGTTTTCTCATTCATTAGCCAGCCCAAGATTCCTCTAGAGCTATGAAAGTCCTGCCTTTCCTCCTCTTTAACAAGACATCTCTTTGTTACTTCTCATCTAGTGGGTGTGTGTGTGGAAGGGGGAAAGAAGAGCACTAAACACATCTCATGACTGCCTGTCCAGAAACAATTCCTGCCTTTCAGAAGACTTCAATCAGCAGGAGGCTGACAAGAGACAATACAAGACAAGGTGAATGCAGAGCCATCATGCACAGTGTTAGTGGTGCAGGTTATGCTAGCTTTGTGTTAGGCATTCTCATGCATTTGGATGTTGTTCTCCCCACAACCCTGTAAGGTAGAATTGTCTTAGGAAGGAGAAGCCCTGGCCATGGGGGTGGCTTCCCAGGGTTGCAAACGTTCTCCCCCTGTATACTAACAGGGTGCATAATTACAAAATAGAAGTTATTCTCCAAGGCATATGGGCTTGGGGTGGACATAATGCATTCAGTTGATGCTCTCGCAGCACAATTTATTGTACTTGGCTAATGTATTTATTTGTATTTAAGTCTTACCTGCAGAATAGACTGTGAGGCTTTACTCCTGGTAGCCCACACAATGTTGAGTACCGGTTTGGTAAATGGTATTCTATAAACACCACTACCCAGCTAACTCTCTTAGTCACTGACAAAGTGACTGTAATATCAATGCTTAGGTTCTTTATAGGCAATGGTAAGGTTGGAGATTTAGCCCAAACTCTGCCTCTGATTCTTTGGAGTTAATGAGTAGATAGGTACACCTCAAGTTGTATATGCTGGAGTATAGTATGACAATATGACTTTCTTGTCTTTCTCAGCCAGCATTATTCACAGATACATTAGAGATGAATTCCAAGTACTAAAGCAGAAGAAGGAGGTAAAAAACAAAAAACATTCTGAGATGAGTTACTTTATGATTTAAGATCCTGAAATCAGCCCAGGGGAGGATGATGAAAAGAGCTAAGATTATGTAAGGCTTACTTTATAAGGCTGTTGAATGAGAGTAGACATTACTATCTAAAGGACAGGTACCAGCTAAAAATCCTGGCTATAGAACCAGGAGATTAGACTTGGGTGGATTAGAACAAGTTTTAACTCTGGATCCATCCATCACCTCCTCTATATACGTTCTTACACAAATCATTCAGCCTCAGTGTCACAATCTGAATGGGTACTGTGAGAGCCGGAAATCATGTATGTAAGGTCTTTATGCACTGCAGTATGCACACTGAATACCCACAATAAAAGTTAGTTGTTACTAGGAAGAAAGGTCTACAGAAGTAAATGCTGGGTACAAAACCCAATCACTGAAGCAAACGCTGGGTACCACAACCAGTCACTGAGGTAAACACTGGTACACCAGTCACTGAGGTAAATACTAGTCACCAATCACTGAAGTAAACACTGGATACCATGACCAGTCACTGAGGTAAATGCTGGGGTACTACCACCAATCACTGAGGTAAATACTGGGTACCACCACCAGTCACTGAGGTAAATGCTAGGTAACACAACCAATCACTGAATTGCTTTTGGTATTTCTTGACATAAAACATATTATTGTAGCCTCCTGAAGAGAGAGATATTTTATGTCATAAATTCACTTCCTAAGATTGCAACCCCAACACGTACCAACTGAATACTGAGGAAAATTTAAAGCGGCTCTTCTGTGTTGACCAGAGTGCAATAAGGATTGGGTGTATAACAGAATCTGACTGGTTATGTGGTAAGTTACAGGGGTGTCAAGAAGAAATGAACATGTAGTAAAATCTATGTTCCAGTTTATATGACACTCTAGGAAAAGCAAAACTCCAGGGACAGAAAACAGGTATGTGGTTGCCAAGGTTTCAGTTCAGGAAGAGACAGTCTTCAAAGGAGTATGAAAGAATTAATTTGACAGGCTGCTGGGACTGTTCAACATCTTTATCATAGAAATGGGCACATTATTGCATACAGTTTTCAAATTCATAGAGCCAGTCACCTTTTTATTGTATATATTTTCATTTATGTAAATTATAGCTCAATAATTTGGGGCACATAAATATTTAGGTAAATATGGACATACAAAATCCCCCTGAAGAACAAATACACACAAACAATGGGTAGAATGCTTTCTTAAAGTGAGGGGACCTGGGAGATAGGGGAAGAAGGAAAATTCAATGTTCATAGTGTATATACCTTTTAGTTGTTTGCATTTTCACTACAACGTACAGTCTATAAATTAAGCTGAGCTGCCTTTGCCTTTTATGAGGATGGGATTTTTCAGTTCTATGGCCAGCCACTGGAACATAATGTCATGACCTTCTCCACCCACCTCTATAACCCATACAATAGATTGGAGAGTACTAAACGTTCCAGTTTTCATCAGTTCTTTCCAAGACATAACTGTCTTTTCTTGTTCACTCTCAGTCACTTAGATTACATCTTCTGTTCTCACTGATATGTTTTCATGCTTCTGTCTCCATTCAATCCTATGTACAATTTTCAATACTGCCATTATTAGCTTCACAAAGCAAAAATCACACTATTCCTGTTTAGAAGCATGTAAGGTTCCCCTCTCTTTACAAAGCCTTTGGACTGGGACATAAGGTCCTGCAGGACTTGACTCAGCCTATCTTCCCATTTCATGCCTCTACTCACCTGCTGTCATATTCAAAGCAAAGGGCTATATTCTATACTTCCCAGCATGCATCTTTCAATATTAAATATTCAGGGTATCTTGTATACACTCTACCTCTTGATTTGAAAGTCTTTCCTTTTTTAACCATTAAACTCCTATCACACCTGAAGATTCTATTTACTATTGCAGTCTCTGTGTAATCTTTCATGACTTCCCTACCTTCAGTCACTGCTCTATTCTCGGGTCCCATAGTACTAGGTTTACGGAAGACTGTTTATCATAACATATTCTAATTTTATGCCTTTGAGAGTCTGATTCTATAGATGGAGAATGAGCTTTTTGAGTTCAGATCCTAAAACTGACATATCTCTTTGTTACCTGGCATCATAACAGCAACATGAACAGTTGTCTCCCACATGGTCTATGAGGAAGTGTGCTTACACACGTGCTTGTGCATGGACATGAACACACATCTTCTTTGTAAGAAAATATGAATGACTTACAATGTAACATGCATGGAAGTTAAGAAAAATACAAGTTTCAAACCACCAGCTGGTAGCCTCAGTCTCTTACCATCTTGGAATGTGTCATTAATTGCAATGATGGCCTGAAAGGGTTTGGTCAGTTCGGCCCCTTGTGCTGAGCTGAGGAAAACCACAAATGTCTCCAGTCCTTCAATTACTGGATATTGGGCATCATCCAAGATAGTCAAGGTGCAATACTGGAGGGAAAATAAAAGCAACTTTTTCAGAAGGTTCAACAACCAACCTTTGCTTTTGTGAGACCAGGGCAAAGGTGTTTTTTCTTGGTGACTTTAAGGCAACTGTTTTTCCTTTAGATTCACAAAATATAATCATCTCATTATCATAGTTTTCTAGAAGTTTGTTACTAGATACTTATATCCATCAAGCACAATTCTTATTCTAAAACTGTGCTTTTAGATATTTGATAATAAAAAGATCCTTTGGCAAAATTTTAGAAGATCCCTTTATGAATTTGTCCTCTTGTTTGTATATATTTTAAAGTAAGGTCATTAATATTACACAGGGATTTTCTTTAGAGTCCTCAAGAGAGTTTGGAAAGCAGGGACAAAACCACAGTAGCATCCATACAAATTTTCACCTTTGAGGAGCTTTGATGCTATGGACTCACCTGTTCTGTGACACCTGGCCCAAACTCCACCTTCCTTGAGCTAGGGACATAATCAACTCCTGGAGTGGCAGAAGCTGGATCTGAGGGCCGTGTTGCACACCAGACAGATGTGAAAGTAGAGAGGTCAGTGCCATGGCGTATAACTGGGATCTTCACTGTACCTGTATTCAGGTAATAGATTGCAGTGGTCAATCTTGAGCCATAAAAGCAGTGGATGTTTCAGAGTGCTGTCTGCCCTCATGGCCCTAGTAGCAGCTCTAGCCATGTAGCTTGTGCAAACCCCCCCCCCCCCCTTGAGGAGGGCCAAGGAAGTGTCACTCTTCCTTTTCACTGATGATCAAGGCAAGATCCCCAGGAGGGCCTTATAGGGGTGGTCCTGGACAGACAGCTCTTGGGGAGTTCAGGTTCCACATGAACCTGGCCACTGAGGAACATCACAAGCCTATTGCGAAGAATTTGGGAGCCTAGATCTTCAGTCAGAAAACAGTCAATAATCAGCTCAGGGACTCTATGGGCCTGGAGCGAAATGTTTCAAATTAAATATTTAAACTGGGTTGGCTTTCTTATGTTAGCCAAGTGGTGTACATCATTATTTAAAACATACATACATGTTATTTATCTTAGGAATGCAGCTCATCTTCTGTTCCACAGTTAAAGTACACTTTGTAGGCTTCTAAAGATACTTAGCTCTTTTCACAACAAAGGTCAGAGACAAGAAGATATGGAAAAACCATCAAGCATGACACCCTTGCAATCAATGTTCCAGAATGTCTAGGCATGGTACATGGTATAGCAGAAAGGACAGTTCTGCCATTATACTAGCTGACTACTCTTTGATCATTTATTTAACTTCTTTGCAACTGTACCTACTCTTCTATGTAATCATATGTGTTCCATAGAATATTTTGTGAGAATGCATGGAAGCCACATGGAATGGTGCCTGCCATTCAGTATGTGTTAACATATTAATTCCTGGGCTGGAGAGATGGCTTAGTGGTTAAGCGCTTGCCTGTGATGCCTAAGGACCCTGGTTCGAGGCTCGATTCCCCAGGACCCACGTTGGCCAGATGCACAAGGGGGCACACACATCTGGAGTTTGTTTGCAGTGGGTGGAAGACCTGGCATGCCCATTCTCTGCCTCTTTCTCTCTCTGTGTGCCGCTCTCAAATAAATACATAAATATAAAATAAAAACAAAAAAAATTAAAATATTAATTCCTAATATGATCTAAAATCCCTTCAAGTGGTAGAAGGCTTGGATCAGCTGTAGTCCCTTTGTCAGCAGCACACAGAAGACTTTAGGACTCTTGGAAGCCACAAGAGGGAAGGGGTCTGAAACACTATGTGGAAGAGATAAGCTCATTGACCACTTTGGGCTGACATAAAACAGTGTTAAAACACTGAAATGTGGTAGTCTGTTTCAGCAGCTAGAGGGACACTAAATATTTCACCTTCATTCTCAATGAATCACAGATCTCTTCTTCACAAGCCAAAATGCTTAGCACCATAGCTTTGTCTGGATCACAAAGGTCAGTGCATTGTTGTTACTTCCAATGATAATCTTGGAGACTCTCAAAATAAAACGCCTAAGATCAATAGTGGTACCACTAAGGAAGGATATTCTCAATATTGTAAGGACATTCTCAAACACAGAAAGGAACTTGTTCAAGAAAAGGGAAAAGAAAGGTGGTGGATAGAAACCACAAAGATGGTCTCCGTTACCTGCATCCTCACTGACAGTGAAAGCTGTGTTTCCCAGAGAAACTGTGGAGGCATCATTGGGACCACTGATGAGCACCTTGGCCACCGCCACCCTTCCAATGCGAGCATTGTCAGAAGCATCAGTCAGGACAATCTCAAACTCCTCTTCCGCTTCATACTCACTGTCATCAATGAGCATGACATCACACGTGGAAATAGTGACACTGGGTCCAAATATCACACGACTCTCAGCAGACCTCCCTCTGGATTTAAAGTCAGAGCCTGATTCTAGAGCATACAGGCTACTTCCCATAGCTGACTTGGGAACTGTATAGCAAATGGCAGATACAATGCTGCTTGAATCTCCTGAAATACAATTGGCAAGAACGGCAGAGCATTTAAATGAGTACTTCTCAGATTTTAGAATCTCTGGTAACTTAATGAGCTTTTCCCTCTGACACATTCCATCACTATTTCTCTTCAAACTCTGACAGCAACATGCCTGAGCTGCAATTTCTATTAAGCCTGTGGTATAAACCTCTTGAGGATTTAATATACCCCAGATACTTCCCCAAGTAACTTAAAATGGATTTCCTATTCTGTGAATTTTGTGCTCTGTTAATTCATAAGACTCATTGCCCACCATCTAAGACCACAGCGGGTGGAAAGATCAGAGGCATATTTGGTACTTTAAATAGTGAAGTAATTGTGTCCTGAAGGTAGTACTATGAACACAGTTCATTGCCTCTCTGAAGAAACTTCTTCACTTTAATTCCCCGGGAGGAACAAGCTTGTTTAAAAAAGAAAGACAAAACAAAATAAAACTTGCCTCTGTACAAATGACTTTACTTATTAGTGCTGCCACATCCCTTGGTGACAAGCTGCTCCAGGCCTGGTTTGGTGTCCCAGAGCAATCAACTGGGCTTGCTTGTTTTCCAAGCAGTGTTACCAAGGCTCTGTGCTACCACAGCATTTGCTAGGCTAAAACCCAGTCAGAAGATTCAATAAAGAACCTGACACCATCATTTACATTCCTGCAGCTCTGAACAAAGATTCCATTTTTATGTCTTTTCGTCTCAATGTTGCACAATCATACATTCATAATATTCAACCCCTTACGAATTGGCCTTTATTTCTCACATTTTTTTTCTCATCTGAGTTATATATGACTCTGGTAGGGAAATGTTTTAGAACATTTTATGTCTTTCAATAACAGAAATTCTCACAAATATAACTTCCCTCCATGGCCTCCTTAACTAGATATCTTATTGAATGAGTGATTGATTAAGAAGGCCAGGTGTAGTGGCTCATGCCTTGAGAAGCGGACATAGGAGGACTGCTCTAAGTTTGAGGCCAGGCTGGACTAGAGTAAGACCCTGCTTCAAAAATGAAAAAATAAAAATAAATTTTAAAAGTGCTGAATTAATGAATAATTTTTGATGCTAAATCTAACCAGTCTTCTAGTCTAATGTAAGAATAAATGGAGGTCCAACTTGAACTAGGAAGAGAGGCCTACTGATAGTGCTCACTGTGGGTGGCAACAGTATTATAACTGATCTGGAGATCTGTTGAGTCAATCCATGTGGAATATACACATGAGGTAATATGACATGAGCACTTGGCACACAGAATGGACTCAGCGAGTATTAGCCACTTTACTAGTCCTTGTCACTATCACACCTTTTCTTTCAATAGGTGCAAACAGAAAACCAGCGCTCTCGTTGACCCGGTAGACCAGCTTATTGAACTCTAGTGTAGGTTCATCTTCAGTGTCATTGATGATGACTTTCGCCTGGGTGAACTCCCCTAACAGTGCATATGCTGGCATGCTGAGCTGCACAGTGAAGCTCTCAACATTCTCAAACAAGTCATCGTCATTGATAACAATAGTGCAAGACTTCGTATCCTCTCGCTCATCAAACTGCACCTGTCACAAAAGAAACAACAGCAATCATGCTGTGCCTCACCTCAGCACCCCTGCTTTGGTTCCAGCAGAAGGTTTGGAGAAAAGACACCCAAGTCCAGTGAGCAGAGAACTGCATGATACAGCTGGCTCTTCTACCCACAACTCCCATTGTCTGCCAGGAACACTCAGCCACCTCTCCCCATCCATCACCTGTCCATCAAGGCTGATTTACTGTATAGAGACATGGAGGGAAGACACCTCCTCCCAACGGTGATTGTATAAAAATAAGCACTACTCATGTCCTTTTTAGTAACTCCCTTGGAATAACAACTGTCATCATGTGATTGCTCAGGGTCTCTTATACTTGAGTCAGTTTTCTCCAGAAAGATCTCTGGTCTTGGAATATCAAGTTCCAGTCTCAGGTACTGGTTCTGTTTTCAAGCTGCTAAGGTAATGAAACTTTATGAACATTAGCTTCTTAATCAGCTCATATTGTAGTATTTCTTCTACTTTAGATATTTATTAGGAAGACTAAGGAACATATAATGAAAGTGCTAAGTATATTTTAAAGCACCAAATATTATATTATCACTACCATGACCATATTACTTACATAATTAAAATTGACAGATAATCTCATTGCATTGAATCATGGAGGCTGAATTAGGAGAGTTACTTAAACATGCCAGAGTCGTTTTAATTTTATAACTGACTAAATCTTTTGTCATTAAAATGGGCTAGAACTGATTTGCATGATGTGCATACAGTTGTGAACATAAGAATTTTTCTGGTTTTGTCTTACCTAAAAAGAACAAATGACAGAATAAAAGAAGAAATGGAGGAGGGAGGAAGAGATGGATAGATGGAGGGAGAGAGAGAATAAATCTTTCAATAGAACAAAAAAATGGATTTGCCTAAAATTGAAAGAAGGAAATGGATCTGACTTGTAATTTGTGCAAATTGAAGCAACTAAAATAAGTATATAAAGAAAAAGCCTCTAGGGCCAGACACATCTGAAAAAACACATAATTTTAATCACACAGGAAATTATTAGTGCATATCTAATCAATTGATCAAATTAAGTTTTCACTAAGCTCCACATTTCAAAATGCCCACAAGAAAATGAAACCCTCATTGGATTCTTAGTTAAGATCTAGAACACACTGATCACCCTTTGTCTTTTTTTGAAAGGATGTGTTCCACTTTATGACTTTGCTAAAGATACCTCAGCTTTCCTCTTCTTTTCTAATTCCTCTTTGGACTTAAGTGGTTTTTACTTAGTCTAGCTAATCCCTGAATTTAACAAAAGGACACAGGGCACTTTGTTTTACAGATATTTATTTGTCCTAAGGATAATGAAATTGACTTGCAAAAGCCTATTAAGTACAGGCATTGTATCATAAAGGAGAAAAGGATTTGACTGTTCTCCCTTCCTCCTTTCTCCCCTCCCCTCCTGGGGCTCATTCCTGCTAAGCAGACACTCTACCATTGACCTTCACTCCATTCCAGCCTTCTTATTCTCTCTCTTCTTTCTCATTGCCACCTTGACAGTAACATAGACAACTTGCAAATTTATCTGTAGCTCACTCCTGACTCATCTACATGATGGTCAATCTGAGAATGGCTAAGGCAAAATTATAGCATCACACCTTGCCAAATTGTTTTTCCCTATGCATCTCCTCAAGAAAGGATAATCACCATCCATCTTTCTCTTCTGTCCTCTTCCCGCATCTACTGCTAAGTCCTACCACTCAATTAATTGTGTGAATTGAACCCATCTCTTTTATCCAACTTGGCTTTCTATTTAAACCTGTCTTTGCCACCATCTCCTGCCTGGCCTGTTCCAAGAGCTTCCCAACTGGTTTGCTTCTGTGCTTTCTTCCCTCCCTCCAGGCAAAGGGGTGGAGGGAGAAGAAGAGTGAGGGCGCCCAAGTTTGGTGTAGAACATAATGCTTTAGAGAAATCTTGTCATGAAGGAAAATGCAAACACCAAGAAGCTGGACAAGGCAACTTAAGCTTTGATAGAGAGCCTTTAATGGGGATTGGCCAATGTGCAAAGAATAAAGTCTTGTGCGCAGGGATCATAGGAAAATGACTTGGGAGAGGGATGTTAGTTGAAAAGGAGGTAGGTATATCAGCCCTTGCCAGAGCTTGTCTTGTAGTTCAGGAATGAAAGGTGGTCATTCACCTACCTGGCCTGCATACTCCACATAGTCCTGTTGTCCGGGCTGGGAGCTCACCATGGAGGTAGAGCTGGCTGTGCCTTGTTCAGTGTGACACAAGACAATGGCATACTGGTTCAGGTTCCCAGTTCTCTGCACAGTGACACTGACAGATCCTGCCTTCTCACTGACATTGTAGCTAGAAGCACACAAAAAATCAGGCTCTAAAAATCCACCCCAAGGCTGTGAAGAAGCCACTTGTTCAGTGCCTGTCTCTATTACTAGAATTAGGCAGTTTAGAAATGAGGCCTCAGTTTGGGTCCTTCAAGAAGCCATATAACTGGAGGAAACAAGTTCGTTCAGAATAGTCATAGCCCCAGATGAACAGGATGCTGTGCATACAGAACGTGACCTGCTCCTTCTGAGAGAACAGAGTTGCTCTGAAGATGGACATTGCGGCTGGGTGTGGTGGCACATGCCTTTAATTCCAACACTCAGGAGGCAGAGGTAGGAGGATGAGTTTGAGGCCACCCTGAGACTGCATAGTGAATTCCAGGTCAGCCTAAGCCAAAGTTAAACCCTACCTTGAACAACCAAAAAATACTGAGTACGTCCATAACTAATTTAAAAAAAAAGTTACTATAGCTTCTCCATAAAGGTCTGAGTAAGCAGAATTAGCCAGTGAGTTCTTAAGGAGGTTGTCAGTGACTTAGCTAGGGTGGGAATTCACTGACTCACAGCTGCAGGATATGTAAGGGAGCCAGGACCGTGCCAGGGTTGGGGATGGGTGGGATTGAGTTTAATGCTGGGAATCTGTATTGAGTTTGTTAATTAGGCCCACTATTCATGTGCTATTCATTCCTGATAAGTAGATTTGGAAAAACCCAGAAAATATAAGGTGTGGACTGGACTTTGTTTTTCCTCACTGAGAACATCTACTGGGGCTAGGTATATTCTCATTGCTTTGAGAGGATCAGGCAAAATGTCTTTGAGACATTAGAACTCACTGCCAGATTTGGAAATTACTGTACCTGTTAGGTCACTAAATATTACAGGGTTGTCAAGAAAAAGGAAGCTGTTTTAAAGAATTTAATTCTGAAATGATATAACCAAGAGGCATATAACAGCAAACAGCCAACACATTATGTATTAATTATTCTGTGATCCTCCCAGTGTGTATATGAGTAGAGAAACCAGTCTCTGAGACACAGGAAAACAGTGTCCATATACTACCAGGTTACAACTTTCAATTTGTACCCAAATTACCCAGAAGTTAAAATCTTATACTACTAAGTCTCCACAATGCAAATATAAAAAGCTATTTCCCCAGAATAATAATCTTAGTTAAAATTTAACATATAAAACAAGCACTCTGCTGATCCATTACCTTTACCAATCAGCATCTGTTTCCCTCTGCTAGTCTCCACAAGATGAGAAAAATATCTTAAAAAGCCCATAAATTTGATGTATAATCCAATGAAAATCAAGGGACTAAGGTAGAATACATCATGAGAACAGAGCGAATAGAGATTGAAGGCAAAATTATTATTAGTGTGGGGCAGCAATTCTTCTTAAAATTTGAATATCTCTTTAAATTTTTCTCCATTACTTTATTGGATTATTTTCTGAAACTTGAGGGAAGCAAAGATTCTTATATGAGAGGCAGTAGTGCTACAGGTAAGGTGACTAGGCTTAAGTTCTCGTCTTACTACATACCAACTACATAACTGGGCAAATTGCCTAATCTCATCCTGTCTCTATTGTTTTGCTGTTGTGGGGGCAAAAAGAGAATTAATATATAACTGCATAATTTTATGCAAATAAGATGGTATTTGTCAAAAACATAGCATAATTCCTGACACACACACATAGATATCTCTAATACATACTTCATGCAATTATTTTTAATATTATTGTCACCACTGCTGTCATTACTACAACATCAGCATCACTACCATCCTCACCAACACCACCATTATCACATCATCACCACCATAAACATCATCACCATCACTACCACCATCGTCATGATGTATCACCAGCAGCAACAGCAGCAGCAATAGCAGCAATGGGTAACTAGAGTTGCCTTCTAGGGTATTTCAGAATGACTTATTTTACTTGTCTTATTTGCTTCTCAAGAATGAAAGTTCAAAAACATACATACCTGGCATATTTAAAGCTGATGAGGGACCACTGGATATGGAAGACATTGTCACTGACCTCATTGGGTTTACTGTCTTTCACCAGAAACTGAAAACTATCCATCAGTTCCTGGATCTTCTCCTCATGCAACACATAACGAATCAACCCCAAATTCACATCCTCTGTTAGGAAAAAGACTCAAAGTGAATTTATTATGACTTCATCTGGAAATATAAAGGCAGCCTCACAAAATCCCACACTAACACATCCAGCTTGTATTGATAATGTGTGATAGGAACTTATTTCTGCAAGAACAAAAAATGTAGAAGACTCTCAAAATATTTCTCTCAGATTTTAAAATAAAACCCTGTGTCTCTGTCTATAAAATACCCGTCTTCATGGGCAGAAAGTCCCCTTATGCTCTTGCAACGGAGAGAATTCCAGGGACACACCTCTCAATACATGCTTGTGGAATGTTGGAGGGCAAACTTGAAAGCTGACAGAGAAAAGTCTTTTACCTGACTCTCTGCATGTGGAGCTTCAAACCCTCCCTTAAAATTCCTTCTAAAAAAAGTTCTTTGGAAGATATGTTTTAGCAAGGAAATCCAGGATTGGCTGAAATAATTCATACATAAGATATAGCTAAAAATGTACCATATGTGATGGCGAATAGGGAACATGAATTTTAGAAAAGCATTTTTCAGTGACTGCCCCAATCATACCCACCCTTAAAAGGCTACAAGAGTCCAACAGGCTTATAACAGACAGACTATGAAATGAGCGGCTGTATATAATTTGAAAAGGGAAATATTTCCATTGAGGCACCTACACATGTTGACTTTAATTTCTTGAAGATTTAAAAAAATAAACATCATCATCCTTACATAGCAACAACAATAACACCCTTCTAAGAAAATCAAAAATCTGTCTTAAGTTTTAGCTATTGTTTGTTCTTAAAGAAAATCAGCCAGTACCACATACATACATTCCAGAAAACCTGCCCAAACCTAGAGGTAGGAATTTCCCTGCCATGGTTCAGTGTGACAGAAGCAAAAGTAGAGGTAGCAAAATGCCATCATAGGTGGTAAGATATGAAAATATCTACTTGTTTTTTTTAAAGGGGCTGTAAGTGGGTACAGAAAAGGTGTAGAAGACATGGAGAGCGGTACTTCAACATGACTCCCATTTCTAGGTCCCCAAGTCCTCACCCTGGGTAAATGAGACAGCAGCTCTGCCAGGCCGCAGCTTGTTCTCCACAAAGCCATGCTTGGGGCCCGCTGTGATTTCATAGACAAGCTGTGGGTCCTCAGTGTCTGGGTCCATGGTCAGCAGTTCCTTCTTGGTGATCAGATTGGTTGCCTGGAATAGAAACCCATTAAATTTAATTCCTGAGGTGGGAATTAAAGCCGGAACAAGACCCTCTGACTCAGATTTAATTCAGTTCAACAATGATTTACTGACTGCATTTACTGCACAGAACACTCTGTCAGGATGGGAGAGGTCACGAAGATGGAAACTATCCCAGTCTCTGCCCTGGGGGTTTTCACTCTTGATTGGGAAAGGCTCATGAGCAGGGTTAATGGGGCAAGGCTTACTTGGAAGTGAGCAGAGGCATTTCTGACTGTGGGATTTCGGTTTGGCCTTAAAAGAGGGTTGGAACTTAGAAAGAATGATATAATGATATAATACAGTGAAGGTGCCTATGTTATACTTTAAAGAGAATATACCACAACGTATGGAGTTGTCTAGGATATAATGTACCCCAATATTGCCCAAATATGCCAGCTAAAGTTTACTCATTCATTTAACAGTGAAGACTTTAATTCATTCATTCATTTGCCAGTGAAGTCAAAAGTCTGAGGAAAATGCTAGTGAGCTAGTGCATATCTGTGATGCCAGAGCTCGAGAGGCTGAGACAGGAGGATGCCTGGAGTTTGCTAGTCTAGTTGATGACCTCTAGGCCAATGGGACACCTTGTGTCAAAAAAAAAAAAAAAGGTGGATAGGGTATATGAGATGACACCCAAGGTTGGTTGTTCCTTGGCCTTCGTATGCATCTGTACACACGTCCTCTCTTTCTCTCTCTCCCTCTCTCTCTCTTTCTCTCTCTGTCACACACACACATGCATAAAGAAAGTAAGAACTGAGTTTGAGAAAGTAAAGAGAGTGGTGAACAATAATAAATGTTAGTGCATTTAGTAAGACAAGGACAGATGATTAATTTTCATAAAATAGAGATCAGTGGTGGCTTTATTAATTTATTTATTAAGATAGGGTATCACTGGCACACACCTTTAATCCCAGCATTTGGGAGGTAGAGATAGGAGGATTGCTGTGAGTTCAAGTCCACCCTGAGACCACATAGTGTATTATAGATCAGGCTGAGCTAGAGACCCTACCTCAAAAAATTAAAACATAACAAAACAAAACAAGATAGGGTCTCACTATTTAGCCCAGGCTAGCCTAGAACTTGAGTCTTCCTACATTAGCCTCCCAAGTCCTGGGATCCCCAGGCATACCTGGCTACTGGAGACTTTAATAGTAGTTATCACAGTAGAAGAGAAATGGGAAATAGACCTCATTGAAGTAAGAGTGATGAGAAAACAATCACTCTGAATACTGAAAAATAAATAAATAAATCAGACAGGGCCTAAGAGAAAAGTATACAGATTTTGTTTTGCATATTTTAAGAAGCCCAACCAGTTCTGTGGGAAGCTGCAGAATTAGAGCTAAACACACAGCTAACTAGTGAGCTCTGTGAAGACAAATGAGCCATGTGACAGACAGAATGGCACCCACCAAGTAAAAAGTCAGTTCTTCAGTTCTACATGCAGAGGGTTGGGTAAAACCTAGGTGGAGATGCAGTTTATTGCTGACTCATTGCCAGGTCAATAATGACAGGAGAGGGCTGGAGAAATGGCTTAGTGGTTAAGGTGCTTGCATACAAAGCCAAAGGACCAAGGTTCAATTTCCTGGGACCCACATAAACCAGATGCACAAGGGGGTGCATGCATTTGGAGTTAGTTTGCAGTGGCTGGAGGCCCTGGAGTGCCCATTCTCCCCACCCCCATCTATTTCTCTCTCTCTCAAAAGAAAAAAAAAAAGACAGGATAAACCTTTGGGAGTTAGGAAATGAAGAAATAATTTCTCTGAGGCCATTTGCCTCCAAGAAATGCTTCTTTCTTATCTAGGGCAAACACTTAATGTTCTTCAATGTCCATCTTGCCCTTCTTTCGGTTAACAGAATTTTAGCCAAGCATCTGCCCATTCAGCCAGAAACACTATTTTCCAGCCTAACAGAAAACATCTGCCCCCATATGACCAAGTTTGTGTCCACAGAATATAAGTGGAAGTGACATGTTCAATTTCTGTATCACTTACTTAACAATGAAGTCTCCTGCCCTGTACTTCTCTTTTCCTCTTCCTTTGAACTAGAATACTGATGAATTGCGGATGAAATGTGTCCGTAAGCACCTACTGATGGGTGACAGTATCACCAAAGAGAAAGGGACCTGCATCTCTGTGGTGTCTGGTAGACCCCTGGCTGGACACTTACTTCTGTCTTTCATGTGATAGGAAAATAAAAACTTTCCTCATGTTTAGCCTGCTACATTTTGGAATTTTCTCTGTAGGGGCATAATAAATTACCTACTACCCTAAACCATATCATACAAATTTATCTGGTAAAGAATCCTAACCAAACTCCTATAGCTCACCCATCTCAGGAACGTGCCATCTGGGGAGTGAAGCGTATGAATTGGGCAGGAGCTCAGCTGGCAAGTCACTGTCATGGATGAGGACTTAGCCCAATTTGGAGTGTGCACTTACCTTGCCATCCATATACTCCAGCCACTGGAGCCCCAGGTTGGTGACAATTCTAGGAGTGCCATCGTCAACTGGCAGGATGTCCACTCGAAACTGCTGAGGTGCTGCCGTGGTAATCTGTAGGGGAGCCCAGAAAGGAAACTCCTAATCAGATCCAGGGCCGACAAGCTGGAACCCCTGAAACCTGAGCTTCCTTCAGAGAAGAAGGACAAGGAGTGAGGCCTGCTCCGATCCCTTATTATCACTGTCCTGGAGCCCAAGGAAAGCGCTGACTGATAGACAGAGCACCATGGAAGGGAAAGCAAAGAACAAAATTCCAGTTTTTTACTTCATCGTCTAAAAAAGTTGGTTTTGGGCTGGAGAGATGGCTTAGCGGTTAAGCGCTTGCCTGTGAAGCCTAAGGACCCCGGTTTGAGGCTCGGTTCCGCAGGTCCCACGTTAGCCAGATGCACAGTCTGGAGTTTGTTTGCAGAGGCTGGAAGCCCTGGCGCGCCATTCTCTCTCTCTCCCTCTACCTGTCTTTCTTTCTTTCTGTGTCTGTCGCTCTCAAATAAATAAATAAATAAATAAATTTTAAAAAGTTGGTTTTCACATGCTGTGCCTTTGTTTATTTATGAGATAGGTTCTCACTACTGTGTTGCCTAGGCTGGTCTCAAACTCCTGGGCTCAAGAGACACTGCTGCCTCAACCTCCTGAGCAGCTAGGACTATAAGTATGACTGCTAAGTATAGATATACTCATGTCTTATTTTGTTGGTGTCACGGTAAGCCAGACTCAGAAAGGTAAATATTTCATGTTGCCTCTTACATATGTATAGTCTAGAGTTAATTTATACAGATGCATGTATATGACATGAAAGTGGAACAGGAGCCATGAGAGGGGAGGTCTGTCTAAAGGTAAAGGTGGGGGAACAAGAGAGGCTAACAATATATGACATGAAAGTAGGAGGGGCTATTTGGGGAAAAGAAGGGAACAGATAAAAGAGAGGAATAGAAAGGGCAGTGGGGAGTATAAATAATGGCATAATATGGTATAATGACATGTATATATGAAAATGCCAGAAAGAAACTCATTAATTTGTATACTAACTGAAAATTAATAAAAAATGGAAAAAAAACCCATGGTCACTGCCATCTGAAAAGAGAAGATTCTCTAGCTAAAGTGAGAGTAGCATTAATATAAGGGTGTGAATATTAAGAGAAGTGCTTACTGGGTGACTCAGAAGGTATCATAGTGCTGGAAAGAAGTGACTGGAGTACTGAGTAACATCTCAATCACACCTTCTAAGGCTCAGGGTCTAATGTGGAAGAGGTAGCAGAAAGAATGTAAGAGCCAAAGGAAGGGTAGGACTCCTTACAACGTGCTCCCTCCAGACATAAAATGGCCTGGATCTCCATGACCTCATAGTGCCTGACACTACCTACACAAGACCATCATAAGATGAGGAAAAGATTATGACATCAAAGTAAAAGAGAGATTGACTGAGATAGGGAGGGGATATGATGGAGCATGGAATCTCAAAGGGGAAAGTGGGGGAAGGGAGGGTATTACCATGGGATATTTTTTATAATCATGGAAAATGTTAATAAAAATTGAGAAAAAAAATGGAAAAACCTTGCCTAAGATGAAATAATATAGAGAATATTTCTTTCAATTGTCTGTTAAAATTTTCATGAAAGGCTGACAAATAGCATCTTTAGAATGTTAGTGCCCAAGTCTCCAGGTGGGATTAGGTCAGACATGAGTAGAAGTTTCTGTGGGAAGAAATTTTCCTTTTCCTGTTTTTGTTCTTGTTTGTTTTGAAGGAAAGCAGTCTCTACAGGGGAAAGAAGCAGAAGAAATCAAGCATAAAAGCATTTGTGGGAATAGCGAAAAGAAACTTAGATCATAATTCCATTCACATACAGAAAAGAAACGTGTACAGGGGACACACATGGGTCCTATCCAACACTCCTGGTCCTGAGTGCTATAACAAGCCAGAAACAGGACATCAAGAAGCTAGCTTTTCAAGCTTACAACATTCTTCTAAATAATTTCCTTTCCCCCACTCCACAAAAACAAAACAAAATAAAACAAAAAACAAAAAACAAAAAACAAACAAACAAACAAAAAAAACCGAAAGAAAGGAAAATGACATATTTCCTTTGAAGACCTGCTCTGACCTTCAGGTTCATAAAGGGGGTAACCCTTTTACAGATACATCTTGAAATATTTTTTTTCCTGTTTTCAAACTAACTGCAGAATAGCTATAGTGGGAGGCAAAAGGCAAAGTGACAGACAGCCTGCCAGGTAGAGCCGTAGCACAGATGGGGACAAGGCAGAGAAGTCCTAAGGGCCATCTACAGACATGATAACCAGCTGAAGATGGCTGTCTGTGTTTGCAAAGGACATAGGAGGTCCCTTCCAGGAAAATGATGACCCATGCACAAAGTAGGAAAGGAGCTCGGCAGCGGGCATAGGAGAGTGCTAGCAAGCTGCGGATGTCATTTCTTCCCAATCAGATGCAGATGGGTGGGATATATGGGTGTCCCCAGCCCACCTTTCACCAGAGGTGCACTCAAGGCCTGCTAAGGAATCAAAGATGGAGTAAATGGTGGGGGAGGCAGCAGACAGGGAGTCTTACCACTTCTTCTGGATACGTGCAGGCTAGGGAGGAACAATCTTTTAGGAAGTAAAGCTGGGCAGTAGCATCACGAGAGAAAAGCCACTCACAGGCTACAGCAGCTGGTCTTAAAATGATGACGACAAGGATGACTGCAGCCAAAGATTCTCTGGTGTTTCCAGTGGGCCTCACACAAGGTGAAGGGCCTTATGGACAGCAGAAGGGACAGCTATCACCCCACTCTATAGACAGGGAAGCTGGGGCTTACAAAGGCAAAATGACTTCCAATGACACTCAGGTTATAAGTGCCTGAGCCAGAATTTAAATCTACATTCTGGACATCAAAGCTATGCAACTGGTATTTTCAAAGAGCAAGAGTTTATGGTTTGGGTGAGGGGACTTAGTACAAAAAGAGAAAGAAAATATAGAGCCACATGATATTATCAGAACCAGATGGAAGAAAACCTCAAAGGGAAAGTACAAGCAAAAAAGAAAGAAGAAATAATAATGACAACAATAATTACCATCTCTGCTGAGTGCTCGCCACTTCTTAGCGGTGTTAAATACCTTGTGAGGATTATTTGCTTTGTTCCTTACAAGTATTTGAAGTTGGCAATCATTATTGTGCCCACATTATGGATGAAAAAATAAGACTTAGAGATATAATTTGTCTGAGGCCAATATACCACAAATTAATGGAGTAAGAACTCAGTGAAATGCCAGATGCAAAAATCTACCAGCTGTCTTGGGTCATGCATTGTTAGGCTTGCTCACCTCTTTTCCTCCCTCCTCAATGATGAAGAAGGGGTTGGTCCCATCAGAAACTGTGAGGGTGAACCTGTCTTTGAGAGAGTTGCTTCCATCATGGCTGTAACTGACCCTGTTCTGGTAGATGTCTTCCATGGTGAAGGTAGAGGTGGGGTGGAAATGCTGTCCCCTGGTGGTTCTCTCAATGGTGCCATGGCGTGGAGGCTGTACTATGGTGAACGTGATAGAGTCGGCCTGTCCGGGAGGTTTTCAAAAAATAGACGGCAAGATTATAACAGAAACAGAGGAGTGAGTAGTGGTCCATAGCTGGTTAAGGGAAACATGACCTAAAGCTATGCATAAAATTCAGGCTGCCGTTTATAGTGCTAAAAATAAAGTCACAGAGGGAAACCACCTTCTCTACTACAACTGGGGCCTTCAAACATTTACATTTGCTCTTCAGCTCTCATGGGACAGCCTGGGTTTTTAACCTCTACCAAGATGACAAGAAGTAGACTTTGAAAACTATTCATTTCCTTCCCACCCATTTTTCTCAGCTTCCCAAACCTCTTATATACAAAATGTCAACATATGTTAGAATAAAAGCTAATTTCTTATTTCTTCTTGGTGTTTTTAAGGTGACCTATTGCAGAGGAAAGAGAGAGACATAGAAGCCTGCTAAATACTTCACAGTGTATTCCTACCAACGTAGACTAAAATGCAAGGGCCTAGCCCCCTGGTCTCTCTCCATTCCCAAATCCCAGCTTCTCATGATCTTTATTGCTGTTATTTTCAGACTTTAAATGCACTTGATCACAGTGATTTTGCATTTTCTCCTAGAGAATGAATTCTCCCAAGTGACTGTGGCTTGTTCTTTGACTCAGTATCTCTGCTCAGACAGGACATCCTTGGAAGAAAGAAGCCTTCCCTGACGACAATTATCACACTTAGTGTCTCTTATTGTACTTTATTTTTCTTCATAACACTTAGCATGTGTAACATGATCTGTTCTTTCTTTACTGTCTTTTACTCCAACCAAACACTGGAAACTCCCAAAGCCTGACACTATCTGTTTTGGTCACAGCTGTCTTTAGTGTCTAGAGGAGAGCCTAGATGGTAATAAACACGCGATGAAAACATGAATAAATGAATGAAGGAGTGAGGCAAGAGAAGAATGCACATAGGTCCCTTATGTAAGCTAAGTCCAGTCTGAATGCTAGATGCGTGACTCTTGGAAGCTTCATGAGAATGAGAATTTGGTCTCCAAATGCCCTGTCTTACTGGATAAAGCCTAGTATTCAAGGATGCCCAAACTGTGATGATTAGTTGCCATAAGAAAAGCCGGAGGTAGGCTGGAAAGATGGCTTAGCTGTTAAGGCACATGCATGCGAAGCCTAATGACCCTGGTTCGATTCTCTAGGTCCCACGTAAGCCAGATGCTCATGGTGGCACATGCGTCTGGAGTTTGTCTGCAGTGGCTGGAGCCCCTGGTATGCCCGTTCTCACTCTCTGTCCCCTCTCTCTGTCTCTAATAAAAAAATAAAATAAAATCTTTAAAGAAAAAAAGAAAAGCCAGAGGTGAAATGGAGGCAGTTCAGAGGACAGGGCATGCTTGTCCTTTCAATGGAAATAATCAATGTTTGGGTAAAAAGTCTCTTTTCTCTGTGAAACATAATGACAAGCCAGCAGGTAAGAAGAATTGTTATGTGCAAGGAGAGGTGAAAATGAATGCATTTAGGGATTCAGGACTGTGTTCAAAACAACTTGATCTTCAATGTATTAGTTCCTCTTTCCTAGAAGGCCATGGTGTCTTCTGCTTTTACGTCTTTCAAATATGACTGCACTTGCCTCAACATGGGTCCAACCCCAGGACGCACAATCAGAAAGCAATAGCTGTCACCAGATCTGAGTCTCCTCTGCCTGAGGTCCCAGGGGAGCTTCTCACCTCTGTGTCCGCATCTGTTGCCTTGAGCTCAAACTCTGTAATGGTCTTCCTCACGCCCTCCTGCACCCGCATGCCCCTGTTCTGCACGATGGGCAGGGAATCATCCACAGGGTGAAGAGTGATGTGGAAGGTCTGCGTCACCTAGGATGTCAAGGTATAAGTGGAGCAGCTGTCTGTGGCGTGGCACCACTCCTGACACCTGACTCCCCAGGAGCCCTACAGCCCCATTCTTTTGGGCTCCAGCCCACGTGGCTCTCTTCCCACTCTTCCCAAGAAGACATTTGGGAATCAATATCCACTCACGGAAGGAATCCAGGGTCTCACCTACCTCATGGGCTCCATCAGACAACACAAAGCTGAAGGCATCCGAGTGCTGCTCGGTCCTACTAGAATGGACGTATTGAACATTTCGTGAAGTCAGGTCAGCTTGAGTAAAGGAACTAATCTGGATACCTAGTAAAAGGATTTAGAGAGAAACAGGAAGAATGTCAAAATGCCAGCCATAAATGGGTAGAGGGATGCCATACTCTCATGGCAGAGTCCTCTGTGTATTTCACACTGCATATGTGCTCCTCTTTTGAAGACCTTGGGCTGTTTGTGGACATTTTCTATAACAGACTATGTCCTGTGGGTACTAATTTTACTTCCCAGACATCCTTTGTGCACCAAGGCAACAGCACATGCTCAATAATGTCCCTTTCCTTTCTTTGGGGCTTGTGTACTGAGGAAAAGTCTCTCAAAGGCAGAGCTACCATTTTATTCTCCAAACCCTTCTCATTTTAGAAAAAGCTTTTCATTCCCCCACAATTTCATAACACATTATAAAGATCTGCCCTAGTCTTTAGTGTGTGCAGGGTTAGCTTTTGACCACTGTAGGCTTGATTGCACCTAGCCTGTTAGCGTGATTGGTGGGCCATCCTCAGCCTCCATAATTTCACTGAATACCTCTCAAGGTCCCTTTAAATTCTCAGGTCTGTGGCCCTACCTTTTCATATACCATTTTTGTCAAGGTAGGCAGTAATAAAACTTACTGCATGACTTTGGGGTTTGAACAATCATTCTATAGAAAACTGAAAATGACCTAGAAAATAGTAAGATTTAATAGAATGATATAGAAAGAAAAGCATGCTAAGTGTTTTGTACAGTATTATTCTAAAAGTAAAAATAAAGAAATTTTTAGTAATGATGTTATTTCTCAGTGCAGAATATCTCACATCTCTGCATTTAAAAAATGATATTTTTATTTATTGCAGGGAGAGACAGAGAGGAAGAAGTAGACAGAAAGAGTTAGTATGGACATGCCAGGGCCTCCTGCCAGTGCAAACAAATTCTAAGTCTATGAGCTACTTTGTGCATCTGGCTTTATGTGGGTACTGAGGAATGAACCTGGGTTGTCAGGCTTTGCAAACAAATACCATTAACTACTAAGCAATGTCTCCCAGGCCACTCTAGTCCATGAGATGCTTGCTGGGTATGTAAGGTATCATGGGTAGATTCAGGTTAGCTGCTGTAGATGAGTGAGACTATGCTGGTGAGGATATGGAGAAGTAGGAACACTCATCCACTGTTGGTAGGAATGTAAGATGGTACAACCACTTTGGAAAGCAATATGGAGACTCCTGAAAAAACTGACTATAGAGATACCAACAGACCCAGCTATTCCTTTACTGGGCATCTACCCTAAAACCTTCAAACCACAGGCCAAAGAGATTTGCTCAACCATGTTTGTAGCAGCTCAATTCGTAATAGCTAAGAGCTGGAATCAATCCAGATGTCCATCACTAGAAGAATGGATAACTAAGATGTGGTATATCTACACAATGGAATTCTACACAGCAGTAAGAAAAAATGACACAAAGAAATTTGAGGAAAAATGGATGAATCTGGAACAGATCATACTCAGTGAACTTACCCAATCACAGAAAAAAAATCACCACTCTGCATTTTAAACTGCCTAGTATTTAGCAAAAGTGGCACAGAATCCTGACTTTTATTTTAGGGCTACAGGGGCATACAGTCTGGTATCAGTTAAGACTGAAACATATGAGGGGTGTGGAGGCATACATCTGTAACCCCACATGGGCGGTAGAGGCAGAAGGATCAGGAAGTTAAGGTCATCTTCAGCTACACAGAGTATGAGGCTAGCCTGGGCAACTTAAGTTCTTCTCTCAAAAATAAGCACAGATGGCACAGTACAAGTTTGAGTAGGTGGGTTTGGATTCCCACTGCCTATGTAAAGCTGGATGCTGTAGTGGGAGCATCTGTGAGCTCAGCACACCCATAATAAGATGGGAGGCAGAGGCAGGAGAATCCCCAGGAGCTTGTGGTCCAGCTAGCCTGGCACACACAGCAGCAAACACCAAGACATTCTCTTTTTTTTTTTTAAATTATTTATTTATTTATTTATTTGAGAGAGAGACAGACACAGAGAGAAAGACAGCTAGAGGGAGAGAGAGAGGATGGGCGCGCCAGGGCTTCCAGCTGCTGCAAACGAACTCCAGACGCGTGCGCCCCCTTGTGCATCTGGCTAACATGGGACCTGGGGAACCGAGCCTCGAACCGGCGTCCTTAGGCTTCACAGGCAAGCGCCTAACCGCTAAGCCATCTCTCCAGCCCGACATTCTCTTTTCAAATGAAGTGGAAGATGAAGGCCGACACCAGAGCTTGGATATACCACACTCACATATGTGAACACTCACACACACACAGAGATTTCAAAAAAGATATCAATATTAAAAAACCAAAGGACTGACAAAAGGGGGAATGTAGTTCAGTGGTGGAGCATTTCACTACCCTGTGTGAAGTCCTGAGTTCAATCCCCAGTACTATAAGAAAAACAAGAGACTGGGAAAAAAAAAAAAAAGCCCTATCTTTCTAATTCCTGGCAATGGGATTCTCATCCATTTAACCTAGTTCTTTAGTTTGCCCTTGAAATTTAAATAAATTTATATACAAATAAATAAAATAATATATATATAATATACAAAATATATATATATATATATATATATATATATATATAATAAAATTTAAATAAATGGTCTCTGGGATTTGCTATTTTTCATTTTTAATCCTGGAAAAACCAGTTTCATTTTATAATAAAGAGACACTACTTTGAGTATTATATATTTAAGTGTGGCATCCATATCACTGCTTTATCTTTAAAAGAAAAAGAAATCAACCCACCCAGCTCACATTTGTGTCTTCTTTATCAACTGAAATTTATCACCCAGACACAATAGCCTTCTGACTATTGAAGCATTAATTTTCTGATGATGTATTTTATATTTCTGTGCTTACAACATCAGTTCTCAACAAGGAAGAAACACAGCCCCCTGTCTCATAGCTTTGTCTGTGACTCTAGACAGAAATCCATACTGTTCTTTAAAAATTTAATCACCTCAGACTAGCTGCACTGAAAAAGTTAAGACTCTTCCTCTGCTGTGAGCCTCTCCTCACAATACAATCAACTGTTCAACTCACTCCTTGTTCCTTTTGTAAATTTAATGGTGGCTGATCAAGATAATAGCTGAAGGGGGAGGCTAGGTGTGGTGGTATACACCTGTAATTCCAGCACTTGGGAAGTGAAAGCAGGAGAATCAGGAATTCAAGGTTCACCCACAGGGATATGAAACCAGGCTAGGCTACCTAAGAACTCATCTCAAAAAAGCTCACAATCCCAGCAACCGGGAGGCAGATGTAGGAGAATCGCTGTAAGTTCGAGGCCACCCTGGGACTATATAGTGAAATCCAGGTCAACCTGGTCTAGAGCGAGACCCTACTTTGAAAAACCAAAATAAATAAATAAATAAAATAAAATAAAAACTAAAATCCAAACAAAAACAAAACAGTCAAAAATTGGGCATGGCAGTATATACCTGCAACCCCAAAACTTGGGAGGCACAGGTAGGAAGCCAACTGGGTTACATAAGATTATCTCAAAAATGGGAAAAGCAAGGGCTGGAGAGATGGATATGTGGTTAAGGTGCTTGCCTGCAAAGCCTATGGATCCAGGCTCAATTCCCCAGTACCCACATAAAGCCAGATGCACAAGGTGCTGCATGTGTCTGGAGTTTGTTCACACAGGCTAGAAGCCCTGTCAAGCCCATTCTCTCTCTCTCTTTCCCTCTATCTCTTTCTCTCATAAACAAATAAAATACTTTAAAAAATGGGAAAACAAAACAAAAGCACGAACAAAAAACCAAGGGCTGAAGATAGGGCTAAGTGGTTACTTGCAAAGCCTGAAGCCTGGGCTGGATTCCCCAGTACCCATGTACAGCCAGATGCACACAATGGCACATGCATCTGAAATTCATTAGCAATGGCAAGAGGCCCTGGTGTGCTCATTCTTTTGTTCTCTCTCCTTACAAATAAATAGATTTTAAAACACCCCCAAAAGAAAAAAGGAAACAACAAACAAGTCAATGTCAAAATAAAAATAAAGGAAAGCTGCGTGTGGTGGCGCATGCCTTAAATCCCAGAACTCAGGAGGCAGAGGTAGGAAGATTGCCATAAATTTGAGGCCACCCTGAGAATACATAGTGAATTCCAGGTCAGCCTGGGCTATAGCAAGACCCTACCTTGAAAAACAAACAAAAAACAAACAAAAAAAGAGTGTGGCTCTGTGCCAATAAAACTTTATTTACAAATGCAGACAAAAAAAAAAAAACAACATTAGATTATGGCTGATTTTGGGCTTTGGGATTGACCCTTTCCTCTCTTTCTTTTTAACATTTTTTTTTTTTTTCAGTAGACTGATGTTACTGGCCTATAGCAATTGCACAGTTTAAAGGGTACAGTTGCATAAGGTTCACCTTTGCATGAAATCACTACCCCAATCAAAAGAGCGACCATATCAATCACTCCAAAGATTTTCAAACTGACATTTCATTTTCCTTTCATTCTCCAGCTCATCCCCATCCCAAAGCAAGCAATGAATGGTTTCTATTACTATAGATAAGTTAGCATTTTCTCTATTTTTTTTTAACAGATAGAACAATACAGTGTGTACGATTTTGTACTTGGTTTCTTTCATTTAGCCTGATTATTTTAGTTTCAGCATGTATTGGTAGTTTATTCCTATTTACTGCTAAGTAGTATTTCATTGTGTGAACATATCACAATTTGCTTATCCATGTACCTATTGATTGTCATATGGTTCACTTCCCATGGGGTTGTCACCTAAGTAAACTTGATAAGATTATTTGTGCACATGTCTATTACAATGGTTAAGTTCTGTTGTCAAATTGGTCAGATTAGGAATCAAATAAATGTCACACATCATGGTCAAGTCTTTTGTGGTGTTTCCAGGAAGGGCTGATGGAATGTGGAAGACCTTCCCCTAGAATAGGGAGCCCTTCTGGTGGTGGACTAGGGAAAAACAGGCTTTTGCCTGGCTGCCCTTGCTCCATCATGGTGCATGCATCTATCCACCCTGAAACTCAGCTTCCTTGGCCTTCCAACATGAACTGAAGACCAGTGGCTCTCTGCGAAGCCTCCAGGCCTGCCGTGTCAGATTGGGACTGCTGTGGCATCCAGCCATGTGGACTGAGCAGCTTCTAGGTTCTGTGACACACCAGCCTGCAGACAGCTATCATTGAGCTGCACACCCAGTAACCTGTAAGCTAATCTAACAAATGCTCTTTACAATACATGTTCATTGTATCAGTTCTGTTTCTCTAGGAAACCCTGAATAAATACCATCTGTGTATAGGGATAAATCTCTAGCAGTAGAATGTTCTGGAATCTGTGCTAGGTGTATAGTTATTATTATTATTATTTTTTTGGAAAACACCAAGCTCCTTTTCCAAAGCAACAGAACCATTTTCCATTCTCACTAATAGACTGGGATAGCTTGGTCTTAGTGGGACATTTCCAGCTCATCCAAGCAAACACAAATCATTTATCTTGAGCACAGAACTATTTCAGACTTGCTTAGTGATGTGAGACATCAGGGTGACATATTTGCTCTACTTTAAAAATACATTGTGACACTAAAATGGAATATCTGATGTAATTAAAAAGTGATGTCATCTATTCAAGGTAACATAGCTAATAAGAGGGTAATGGTGGTACCAGAGCTCAAGGAAGTCTATTTCTAAAGTTTATGACTTCGTTTTCTAAGAATCATCCAGATAAGGAGCCTCTGGGATTTTACCCTCATTCTTTAACTTCTTCAGTATGAAGTAATATGTGCATAGTAAAAAAAAAAAATGGGGCTGGGTGTGGTGGCGCATGACTTTAATCTTTAATTCTAGCACTGGGGAGGAAGAGACAGGAGGATCACCATGAGTTCAAGGCCACCCTGAGACTACATAATGAATTCCAGGTCATCCTGGGCTAGAGCGAGACCCTACCAAAAACAAACAAAAAAATAAAAACGGAAAAAAAATGGGAAAAACACCAGAGTCTCTTTCTTGCCTGAACTATAGGTTTGGGCTTGGGAAGGTTAAATATTATTTAAATAACCCCCTTAACTACCTGCCAGAGGGTCACATGCTGCAGAGTACACAGCAGGTCCTTAAACACAGTCTGATATTCATTTCACCCACTATTATTTAAGAGATACATTTAAAAGGTTCTACTGAGGACAGATATTTCAATCCAGATACCCTTTTTACTTTGAAAATTTTAGCCTGTGCTAATTGGGTATGAGAACACACCAGGTACTTGCCTGAAAGAAGGTATTTCTGATTACACAGTCTCTTTCTTGGCTGTCACAGCAGGTGGCTGTTGTTTGAAATACTTGAAGGCTTTTAATCCCACTGAAGGTATTTGCAGTCACCAACCTGCTGGCTAAACTACATATCTGGCAGTATGACAGAGACCTACATTAACCCTGTCAATTTTTCCAATTCCCCTGGAAGGCTTGTACATTACAGTAAGCACAGTACAGGTCAGGGAAGCAGGGCAGAGTAGAGCTTCTGTAGGGAAATTGCCGTCTTAACAGGATGTTGGGTGACACCATAACTGCCTGACTTCAGTGCATGCCACCTGTGCCTATGGCAGCTCAGGGCCATACCATGCTGTGGGGACTCCATATATTTCTGGGCTGGAGAGATAGCTTAGCAGTTAAGGCATTTGCCTACAAAGCTAAAGGATCCCGGTTTGACTCTCCAGGACCCATAGGTTCAGCCATGCTTCCCCTTATAGTAGAGCCACAGTTTGCAAGCTCAATTCTCAGAAGGGTACCTCATCTGGAAATAAGATCCATAATTAGATAACATCATTAGGTCCATACTAATTCAGTATGGAGGATGGCATAAAAGGAAATTTGGTTACAGATAGATCCTTATAGGGAACATCACATGGACATGAAAATGACCATCTACATGACAAGGAGCAAGCCCTACCAACACCTGCGGCTGAACTTCTGGCCTCCAAAAGTGGGGGAAAGAAGGTCTTGTTGATGCTACTTTACAGCAGTCCTAGTGCACCAATATGTCTCTGTTCTCAGGGAGAACCCAAGCTGACAGTTTTGGCTAGGGTCACAACACTGAGAGAGGTTGGAATACAGTCTAGCTTTGGTGAAGCGTCACCGTTGCGAAGCTATTCTTGACCAACCCCACTTCTCACTGACTACTCACGGTGCTCTGGGCTCCCAATGTCCTCTGTCATGTTGCAGTTTTAGCTCCTGAAACACATGTCTGCATATTTGGTTACATGCCCTGCCTCATAGTCCCAAAACACACACTTCATTAAAAAAACAAAAGTTATTTATTTATTTGACAGACAGAAAGGGAGAGAGAGGGAGAGAGAGAATGGGCATGGCAGGGCCTCTGGCCACTGAAAATGATCTCCAGATGTATGTGTCACCTTGTGCATCTGGCTAACATGGGTCCTTGGCTTTGCAGGAAAATGCCTTAACTGCTAAGCCATCCCTCCAACCCCCAAAACACACTGGGCATCTCAGTGAGTACCAGGAAGGGTGAGGAAGGGTGGGAGGGGCAGAAGAACTTCTAGTGTGATACAGCACCACAATCACACAAGGATGTGCTCTGGTTTGGATTTGGTTTCAGCGTGCCCCGGTGCAAGTGCTGAAAGCTTGCTCTCCAATGTGGGCATTAGAATGTGGTGAACACTCTAAGGCATGGAGTCGGCTGGGGGCAATAGGTCATTAGAGGTGTTATGCTCGATCTTCTGGAGTAAGTTCCTCTAACAGTGGGTTGTTATAAAGATAGTAAGACTGGCTCTTTTCTGGTCTCTGGATTCCTGTCTTGACATGTGATTTCTCCCTTTTATTCATGCTCTTCACATGTTGCCGTCCACCTTGTTGTGAGATAGCCAATGGGGTGCTAACCAGAAGCTGAGAAAGTAGGGCTGTCCAACCTTAGACTTCTATTCTCTAACATACTGTGCTAAATAAACTTCTTTTCTTTATAAAGTAGTAGCTTCAGGTATTTTGTTATAGAAACAGAACAGTCGGGTGCGCATGCCTTTAATCCCAGCACACGGGAGGCAGAGGTAGGAGGATCACCACCACCCTGAGACTACATAGTGAATTCCAGGTCAACCTGGGCTAGAGTAAGACCCTACTTCAAAAAACCAAAAAAAATAAAAAAATAAAAAAAAAATTAAAAAAACCAGAAACAGAAACATAATAAAACAAAGCAGAAAGTAAACACAGTGCTTTTAAAAAATACCCATAAGCTGTAAAGATGGTTAAGTGCACTTCCTGCATAAACATGAGGGCCTAATCAGCTATGTATCTGATAGAGGATTAATATCTAGGATATACAAAGAACTCAAAAGTTAAATAATAAGAAATCAAACAAGCCAATTAAAAATGGGCTATGGAGCTAGAGAGTTTTCAAAGGAAGAAATATGGATGGTGTATAAGCATCTAAAAAATGTTCTATGTCGCTAGTCATTAGGGAAATGCAGATTAAAACTACATTGAGATTCCATCTCACTCCTGTCAGATTGGCTACCATCATAAAACAAATGGTCATAAATGTTGGCAGGGATGTGGAAAAAGAGGAACCCTTCTACACTGTTGGTGGGAATGCAATCTGGTCCAGCCATTGTGGAAATCAGTGTGGAGGTTCCTAAAACAGCTAAAGATTGATCTACCATATGACCCAGCTATAACACTCCTAGGCATATATCCGAAGGAATCATCTCATTTCCTTAGAAGTACGTGCTCAACCATGTTTATTGCTGCTCAATTTATAATAGCTGGGAAATGGAACCAGCCTAGATGTCCCTCAACTGATGAGTGGATAATGAAGATATGGCACATTTATACAATGGAGTTCTACTCAGCAGTAAAGAAAAATGAAGTTATGAAATTTGCAGAAAAAAGGATGGATCTGGAAAGGATTATACTAAGTGAGGTAACCCAGGCCCAGAAAGCCAAGCACTGCATGTTCTCTCTCATATGTGGATCCCAGCTACAGATGATTGGGCTTCTGTGTGAGAAGGAAAAAACTCAGTAGCAGAGGCCAGTAAGCTAAAAAAGAGATACAAAGGGAAGAGAAGGGAAGGGAGGAGGGTACTTAATAGGTTGGTATTGTATATATGTAAGTAGAAGAATAGATTAATGGGGGTGAAAAGGCCCAAAGTGATGTCAGGGGAGGAGACTGAGTAAAGGAAAGGTGGAGGAAGGGCTAATCAAAATCTGAGAGGATATAAATAAATCAAGTGGAATCCTTCAGTTTTGGACAATGGAACACCCAGGAGCCATAGATTGTTGCTAGAAAATTTTCAGTGCCAGGTATCAGATACCTTCCAGTGAGTTGTTGGCCAGGGAGGTCCCTGAGGCCCCCAAAACATTATTGGCCATTGCCAAAGCCCTTGGTTTCCCAACAGGAATAGATGGTAAGACCCTATTGCTGAAGATTCCACATACTTGGGCTGCAAGGCCACTGAGAAATCCTGCTGGAACTGAGCTGATAACCTCCTTTATGTAGACCCCAGCTGACAGAAAGCTGAAAAAGCCACACTGCATGCAGTTCAATGGGAGAAAGACACACCACCAGGGAAGATACTCAACAGTGGACACTGCAAGCCTTATCATTGGCCAGCCAGGCAAAATGAGCCAACGGGTGCAATAGTGGCACATCTGTCATGGTGGAAACCAACTAGGACTGGAGGCCCGCTACAAAGGAGGGAATATATCCCTGATACTGAAAACTTAAAACAGGTAGTCATGAGCCCTAGGGTTGTAACATCTGCTGATGTCTGGGTAAGTGTATATTCTATGCTTATCAAACTGCCCAGTAAGCACTTCTCTTAATATTCATACCCTTATATTAATGCTACTCTTACTTTGGATAGAGAATCTTCTCTTTTCAGATGGCAGTGATCTTGGGACAACTCAGAAGGTATCATGGTGCTGGAAAGAAGTAACTAGAGTACCGAGTAATATCTTGCTCACACCTTCCAAGGCTCAGGGTCTAATGCGGAAGAGGTGGCAGAAAGAATGTAAGAGCCAAAGGAAGGGTTGAACTCCTTACAACGTGCTCCCTCAAGACCAAAAATTGGCCTTGATATCCATGACCTCCTAGTGCCTGACACTACCTACACAAGACCATCATAATAGGAGGGAAGGATCATGGCATCCAAATAGAGGAGAGACTTAATGAGATGGGGAGTGGATGTGATGGAGAATGGAATTTCAAAGGGGAAAGGGGGGGAATGTATTATGATGGGATATTTTTTATAATCATGGAAATTGTTTAATAAAATTGAGTAAATAAACATGAGGGTCTAAGGAGGCCTTAGCCTGCCTGAGTTCAAATCTCTAGACCTCATGTTAAAAGGGCTGGGTGTGGCCTTGAGCCCCTCTAACCCCAGTCCTGCAGGGGAGCAGAGACCCAAGAATCCACGAAGGTCTGCAAGCTTCAGAAACCGTCAAAAGAGACTCACTAACAAGACCAGGCAGAAGAGCAATGGGGTGGACACCTGACATGACACTTGCCACTGCAGGTGAGTTTATGGCGTGCCTCAAGGGCCACATATGTGTGCATACACCACACATATCTCACTACAAATATACATAAGCAAAAATTTAAGAAAAAAAGAAAAACACACTCATGTCTAAGCCCCATGCCTTCAATCCTTTCATTTATGGGTCTGGGTGTTGTGATTTTTAAACTTATCATCAGTGACTGTCATGTTCAGATAAGACTGAATATCTGGGCTGGAGAGATGGCTTAGCGGTTAAGTGCTTGCCTGTGAAGCCTAAGGACCCCGGTTCGAGGCTCAGTTCCCCAGGTCCCACGTTAGCCAGATGCACAAGGGGGCGCACGCATCTGGAGTTCGTTTGCAGTGGTTGGAAGCCCTGGCGCGCCCATTCTCTCTCTCTCCCTCCATCTGTCTTTCTCTCTATGTCTGTCACTCTCAAATAAATAAATGAAAATGAACAAAAAAAAAAAAATTTTTTTTTTTTAAAGACTGAATCTCTGAGGTCACAGTGAACTAGGAAGAGCAGCCAAAAAGCCTGCTTTGATTTTTTCTTTTCTAAATGCTTCCTTTCTGCTTTGTGAGAGTCATATAACTAGAGGCAGTCAGGTAGCATGGAGGTTTAGTTTATTCTTTGTCCCCTCTAAAACTAGAACAGAGGGAACAAACAAAACAATGCACGCGAGATCAACTATTTAATTTTATTTGGTGGGTACAGTGGTTGTCATATCTGAAGCCATGTAAAATTTTCAGTGTTTTTATAAGAAAAATTAAATTGGCACATTAATGAGGGAACTATTTATAACTGGTGAGTGAAAACAAGGCTTTGTGACACCACTTATGCAGTCATGATTCAGCAGGCACTCGTGGTGGGATGCCTCGCTACAATTTTACCACCTATGAAGGTATCACGCACAGAACACCCTCTACAGCCCTGGGGAGACAGAGACAGGTGGGCCCCTAAGGCTCACTGGCCAGCCAGCCTCGCCTACATGGTGAGCTCCAGGCCAATGAGTCCCTGTCTCAAGCAAGGCAGACAGCACCTGAGATTGTTGTCTAACCTCCACATGCACAAGATGGACATGTGTGTGCACACACATGCATGCACGCAGATCTTGACTCCTGACTGTCAGGAGAGTAAGTGGACATTTTGTAAGAGGCTCTGTTCATCAGCAACCACTCATCTTTGTGTAACAGAGGTCTCACAGAATTGAGGTGAGCTCTTCCAGCAATGTCCCTAAAACACAAATAGAGGCAGGCTCCTTTCCTTCATCTCCCTTCCCGCTGGCTGTAAGACAACTACAGCAGTCACCATAAAACACAGATGACTCCCATCTCTGGCCTCTAGATTATTCTCTGAGAGAAAATATACTTCATGCTTGCCACTGCCTTCTGATTTCTGGATGTCTCAGCAGCTTAGCTTCTATCCTACTTGTTATCCCTATTTATTCTAATTTTAATAAGAAGGCTTTAGGACCCAGGGGGAGAAGGGAGCCATGGTGAGCAGGTGGGCCATCAAGCTTGAAGCACAGCCCCAGCCAGGTGGTTTGCCTCTTCTTAGCAGGAGGAAGCTTAGGTTGGTTTTCGGCACAGTTCACAAGGGCACATGGCTCACTACGACTCCCAGGAGAACACAACAGGCTCTCCACGACTTCTCTGTCTGTCTAAGAAGGATAGTCAGTGCTAGCCAGCTGACCATGAAAGACAGCCTGGTGAACAAGCCCATTACATGTAGGAGGGATCAGCTCACACTGGAGACCAGTGTTCACTCCAGAAGGCCTCAGCACAGAGGACATGTGTATGCCTACAGGTTGCTCTTCTCTTGGAGAGAACAGGCCCTGTCCCAAGTACAGAGTCACCTACTTAGCCAACCATATTTGTCTAAGTTACAGCCAGCTGCTTGGGGAAAGGCAGAGGCAATCCACACACACATTTTTCCAAGTGGGGGGATGGGGAGCAGTGAACATTCAGTCAAGTAAATACATGAAAATCTCTCAGCAAAGGAAGGGTTCTGGCTGAATGCCACAGAAGGAGTTCAGTCTAGGGTTAGAGTGAGGAAGGGCCTGGGAAGCCTTGCCCTGTTGGCAATGGGAAGAAAACCCCAAGCATACAAGAAGGCGGGGGGGGGGAGGTTGGTGCCCACATCCACTGCAGTTAAATTTACTGGGAAAGGATAGATTATAACATGCTGGTGGGACAGCAGAAGACATGGATTTTGAAGTTAAGCCCATATGGAAAGAGCAGGTAAACCGAGTATCCATCCCTCCACATTTAGAGGGCAGTGTCCCAGGAGGGGGCAGGAGCAAGGTTGCCTACTGGTCTCTCCTGAAGCAAAGCCGACTTGGCCTTGGCAACCACTTTTTAAGCTCCACAGAGTTGGAGAGTTGTGACAAAGAAAAGGCGAGTGAGGACCCCACCCTCCAGGACTCTGAACCAGGCTGGGGTCAGAAGAGAGCAAGCACTGTGACTGAACAGCAGGTGGACAGTTGGCAGTGCCCTGCAGGAATCTGGGGGCTTTTTAAAGCTCTGTGCTCCATGGTTGCCTGACACCACAGCCCCACAGCCAAGAGTCTGCCCTTTCATCTTTGCAGAGATACAATCAGCAACCTGACAGGTTTCTGGCAGAAGCAATTAGCTCATGAATTAGGAATCAGTTATCAAATATTTCATGCAGTCAAGGTCTCTGGGGTGCTGATCTGCATACTTCCCCCAGGAACTTCAGGACAAAAGGGAAGGCCACCTGGTTTAATTTGCAGTAGGACTCTTAGCCAACCTGTTCCTTCCTTTCTGTTCTCTCCTGCCACATAAATGCAACAATCCCTCCTCCACTGTCTCCTGGGATTCAGAATGGTGTGTCTTCCCTCCACCTTTCACTTGCTATCTTCCAGAGCTCACCCCTCGCCACACTCTCCCTCACTCACCCTGCTGTGATTAAACTGGCCTTTTTGCTGTGTCTTGAGTGTGACTTGCTTGGCTGATCCTACCTCAGTATATTAACAAGTGCTCATGTCTCTGCCATATGCTCTCTTCACACTCACTAGGGTGGCTGGCTACCTCCCTGTCTTCATATCCCTGCTAAAATGCCATCCTATTATTATGAGGGACTTCCCTCTCTCTGTCCTCCCGGGGTACTCAGAACGCTCTAATTCCACTCCTATCCCTCATCACTACGTGACACAGATCTGTCTGCTTGTCTTTTATTGTCTGACTCCCTACACGAGAAAATGAGTACTGTAAGGGCAAGTATGCCTCCTGATTTGATATTTTCCTGGCTGAATGATGAATCTGCAACAAAAAAAATCTAAATAAATCCTAAGAAGATCTAAATCTCCAGCAAGCTGGCATACTTCTATATTCTAAGAAAGGCGGGTAATCCTACGCTAAGATTGTTTATTCATCAAGCATCTAGTACCTCTCACATTCACTCAGCTGCCAAACTCTATGGCGATCCCCCTGAATTCCCTCTTCCTTCCCACAACAAAGTTTGACTGAGTATTTAGCAGGTACCAGGTGGTATCTCTCACATCATTCTCAACTAACTATTTTCACTACTGCCCCTCTAGGGGAGCCTCCCTATGCTGATTTGCTCAAAGTTCTACATTGACTTCCTGTTACTTACTAAATTAAACAGAGATTACTCATCCCAACTGTGATGCTCCTCCTCAATCGACCCATGAGCTCATTTGCCTACTACTGACAGAATATATGCTCCCATGCTTTCTCTGTTTCTGAAAGAATGCACATCCTGACTCCCTGAACGCTGATTTCCAAGAGCATTCTTTTTTTTTTTAATATTAATGTTAAGTAGAAACTTTGCAAAGACACATCATGTGTCGGTACAAGCATTTCCCTCCTCTCTCTGCCCCCATTCCCCTGAGGGCCCTCCTCAGTGGGATTGCTGGTATTCCCCCTGGGGTTGTGGGTTATGAGAGAGTAGCAGTCAGTCATTTGGGGGGTGGGGAAGCGCCTTTGGCTATTTCCTCCCAACCTATGGCTCTTACATTCCATCCCCTCTCCAGAAAAATTCCCGGAGCCATGGTCAGTATGTATGAGGTCTACTTTAATGTTGAGCTCTCAGCAGCTTCTCGATTTCTGCTTTGCTACATTTTGAGTGTTCTCAGTGTCTATCTCAGTACCCTTGTGTACCCACTGCAGACTCCGGGTTATGAACTCCTACAACTCCAGATTTCGCCTGTGTTCCCCGAGTTATTGATCTACAGCGATTTCTTGTCTCACCTAATGGGAGAGCCTGGAGAACGAGGGTGGTACCCCATTCTTCTCTGTTTCCTGACCAGTAGCTCAGCTAGAATCTTGCTCAGGATCCATGCTCACTCACTATTTGCTGAATTTAGTTGAGTTCAGATTAGTTTTATTTCTGGAGTTGAGAACTGACTCCAGGGCCTTACAAGTACATACAACTCACAACCTATGCCACTGATCTGCATTCACAAACTCTGTGCTGAATTTTTAAGCCCAATGCATCCCACTGTTCACAAAGCATGGTATCTGTGCCAACAGAGCTGATTATCTAGGTATGAGAATAAGATTGCTTACATAAAACTGTACCATTTTAGTGGTGCTGGTGACCATACCAAAGGCCTTGTTCTTGTTGAGTATTGAGTGTGTGTGTGAGAGAGAAAGAGTATTCAGCTATGCTCCTAGGCCGCATTGTCATTTTCTAATTTGTTTCACCAGTAACCTTTGAACACTTACTATATGCTAAGTATGGTGCAATGCTGTATATATTAAGCAGAATTTAAGTACCAGCTAATGAAGATTCTGAGTGTATCTGTGCATGAGGCAGCTGTGGGCTACACTGACTAAGCCACCACTTAGGGCTGGATGGAGACAGACAAACCTGGTGACGCTGCATGTTCCAGGTGGCCCAGCCGGGGCTGTGCGGTGACTCTGTAGATCAGCTCTGTGGGCTCACTATCCTGGTCAGTGGCCGATAGCTGCAGGGTAGTGATTTTCTTAATTGAGTTTTCGTCCAAAACCAGCCCTTTATTGGTGATGATGAATGGTGGGGATTTGTCTTCTGAAAATATCAGAAATAGTAATTTGCACTGTTTGCTTTTCAACATCTTTTTTTTTTTCCAATTCCAGGACTGATGCCCTGAGATACCATCAGAGGAATCCTTAGGCTTGTCCCTTAGTAGCCCTATCAGGGACAGGGCTGTACAAGCAAGCACATATGACCTATAATGCATCTGTTAGCTAGATGAATGGACATACTCAAGCTTGATAGAATTTTAGAACTGTTGTATTTATATGAGGGCATTTGATATCCCCTTACCTAGAACACTGATGGAAAATGACTGGTCAACTAACTTGTTTCCTTCTCCATCAACAACATCAAATTTAAAAGCAAAGCTCCCACCAGGTTCTCCTGATCCATGGCTATATTCGATCTGACCTATAAAAAGAAAAAAAATCAAAATATGCTATTAGTACTTTTTGTCTTTATTTCTGAAATGAGAGGTGGGACTTCAATTGGTATTCACACCAATCAATCACTCTTCACAGTCCTTGCTTGCGTACCACTTTTGACATTTTAATCTAAAGTTTTCATTTCCTCCCTTTCTTCACCTACACCAAATTCCTCACACCCAAAGACCTCCTCATAACACATTTCCTCCAAGTGACATTTCTTACAGGTGAGGCTCAGCCTTTCTGATAGATCTACCTCAGCTCCTAAGAAAGTTTCATGGATAATTAGATTAGCAAAAATGCCCATGTGTACAATGTGCACCGAGCACATTTGGAATAACTGTCCTGTGTGTCTATATCACTAGCAAGAGGCTGCAGGGCTAAAGTTCCCTTCTCCTGGAACACTTCACTCACTCTCCATTGCCCAACACATGGAGCATGTGGGCTATGTTAACAAATAGATGGGTAAACTGGCAAAGAGGTCAAAAAAATTCAAAGGGAAAAGTTTAATGTATCATATATTTTTAAAAAATTTTTATTTATTTATTTGAGAGCTACAGACACAGAGATAAGACAGATAGAAGGAGAGAGAGAGAGAATGGGTGTGCCAGCGCTTCCAGCCTCTGCAAACGAACTCCAGACGTGTGCGCCCCCTTGTATATCTGGCTAACGTGGGACCTGGGGAACTGAGCCTCGAACAGGGGTCCCTAGGCTTCACAGGCAAGCGCTTAACCGCTAAACCATCTCTCCAGCCCAATGTATCATATTTTTATTAACATGGCATCACTTGTATGTAGTGTAACTATAACCAAACCCTGGAAGAACTGCCAGGAATACAATAATTAAAGAATTACTATTAGCCCATTGCTTACTACAGCCTATTCACAGACACGTAGATACAATGAGAATTCAGCTGTTGTCAGTTTTAGGTGTTAGCACCTGGGCAAAACTCATATTCCTTATCCTCAGGACATATTTCTACCTCCAAAAATGAATTGCACACCATCTCTTGACTGGACTATTTTTCCTTACAATGTGTAACATTTCCCCCCTTTTTCTGTCTGCAAAAGCATCATATAGTAACCACCTAGCATTTAACAGTTATGCCTTTACATCAGCGTTTTCTGAAGGAGGGATGAGCCATGTAGTTTCCCCCAGGCAGCTCCGATTTATGCCCTTCCATTTTGCTTAGTTCATTAACTTGTGCTCTCTGGGGAGCTGGAAAGAGATATAAATTGCTCACCTAAGGAAGGCTTAATTTTCAACATAATCCATCCCAACTTACTTTTTATTTTCTTTTTCTATCACACACTTTTCAGCATCATAGCAAGTCAAGATGACTTTTTTTTTTCATTTTTTATTTATTTATTTGAGAGCAACAGACACAGGGAGAAAGACAGATAGAGGGAGAGAGATAGAATGGGCGCGCCAGGGCTTCCAGCCTCTGCAAACGAACTCCAGACGCGTGCGCCCCCTTTTGCATCTGGCTAACGTGGGACCTGGGGAACCGAGCCTCGAACCGGGGTCCTTAGGCTTCACAGGCAAGTGCTTAACCGCTAAGCCATCTCTCCAGCCCGACTTTTTTTTTTTTTTTTTTTTTTTTTTTTTTACCTCTTTAGTAACCTCAAATTTCCTGGCAAAAGAGGGCACAGATTCCTGCCACGCACTTAACTCCCACTTTATTACACCACACGGAGACCATGGAATTAGCGGGAAGAACTGGCTGACCTTGACTTAGGTCTGCCTGGGTGAAGCTTCGGACGGGACCTTTAACAGAGATCTGCTCCCGGTTGTCAAGCTTAGCCAGCTGCAAGCGCCCTGCTCCAGGATCCTCCTTTATGATGTACACAACCTGACTGTCATCGGAGCCAGCGGCTATCACTTTCAAGTGCTGCTTCGTGATGTGTGCTACAGACCCTAGAAGAGAGCAGGTGAGATAAAGCCATTCCCCATCACTTGCTTCCAATGGGATGCCAGATGACTTTAGCAGACTGGAGACCAAATTTCCACACAGTCCTTGGACTCAAGTACCCGCCACTTCCCCAACTGCATTTCCAGATGAATAGACTTCAGTTTCTCTAAATGAAATCAGTTAGATCACCTTCCCTTTGCCCTTCTTCTTCACTTTAATTCTCTCCCTATGCTCATGGCCTATTAGTTAGTACCTGAGAAAAACTAGGATGCAAAGAACTTCTAGATGTAGGATTTAAGATATCTGTTTAGACATAATTTGTGTGCTATCTTGAGGATAACCAAATAAGAAAAAAAAAAAGGCTTCATAGGAGCTCATAAACATAATGTTGAAAAACTAGATGGAATAGTCAAATATCACTGTTTCTCAGAGAGTCAAGTATGAGGAGCAGGGTGAGGTCAAGGCAGTCACCACAGAAACACCTCTCCTCAGATTCTTGCCCTTTGCTTCCTGGCTAGGCTAGCCATTTTCTTACATTAAATATGGCAAATTCTGGTAAAGCCGACCTCATCATTCATGCACACACATCTTGGTGTTTGGAGTGGCAGTCCACCACAGGCCCTGGACATTTTTTACTTTGGTTCTGATGAAGGAATCATGAGTCTCCTCCCAGAATATATGAAATAGTAACAGGCTACCTTATTAGCTTGTAAATAGGGTAAAGCCAATTTCTAGGACCTTTGGCAATTTTCAAATAATGCTATTACACCATCTATTTTCTTTTAATATAAAATGCATATGAAACTAAAAGTAGACAAACTACAAAATTCTATTGATATCTCAGCACTGTAGGCAAAGGCCTACTCCCAAAATAACTCCCTACTGCATCTTATGTCCAAGACTAACACGTGTCATGGCTCCTTCAATGCTGTGGAAATAGGAAAAATTATGAAAGTCACATATGAGAATACCATATAGAAGGGTTCTCAATTCATTTTCACTTGGGAGGCTACCATGAATTAAGAGAGTATGCAAATGAATTGAGAACTCTTCTATATGGAGGAAATAAGTGTGGAAGAATGAGGTGACTCTCCTCTTCTCCAGTAAGATCAGATCTTATGAAGTGGATATGAAATGTCCTGGAGCTCATGTGTTGAGGGCTTGGTCTCCAGCTGGTGTCACAATTCTGAAAGGTTGATAAAATTTTTAGTAGAGGGAGGAGCCTAGCTAGTAAAGAAAGCCATTGGGGTTGAGTCCTTAGATGACAGATCTTGCTCTGGTATCTATGTCAGTTTTTATTTCCTGACTCTACTCCACTATGACCTCACTGTCATGATACCCTGCCTCACCAGGGCAAACTATGCAGCCAGAACACCACGGACTGAAACCACAAGCCCAAATCAGACTTTCTCTTTTGCAATTGTTTCTCTTAGGTGTTTGTCACAACAATGAAAGTCAGTACCTGCTGAGAGCTGTAGGCCTCTGTTGATAGCCAAGAGGGGAGTGTCACTTGTAGGCAGTTCTATATAGATTTCCATCTTCCCTGTGTCTACATGGAGGCCGTCAGTGAGGGTGAACCAGAACTCATCTACTGCCACACCAGGATCGTGAGGCAAGTACCCGACTAGCCCAGCCAGGACATCTTGATAGCTGAAGGAGGAGCCCTGCACTAAAATAGTGCCGTTCTCCAGAGTGTCAGAAGCAGTAAGCCTCCGGAGGAGATGACCTGAGGGAGGAAGGGAGAGAAGGAGGAGGTACAAAGAAACACGGTACTATGAAAATGGCATAAAAGCACAGTTGAAATTCACTAACTTGTATGAGCATGGGTAGAATGTCAAGTATCTCAGGGGCATTTGGTGCCAACACAGTATTTTATTTTATTTATTTTTAAAGCATGTATGTGTTCACATGTACACGTATATGTTTATGTGCATGTGTGTGTGCGCATACAGAGGTCAGACGACAATCACAGGTGGTGTCCCTCAGTCACTGGCCACCTTTTTTTGTGAGATAGGTCTCTCACTGGCCTGAAACTCATCAATTAGACCAGACTGGCTGGTCAGTGAGCCCCAGGGATTTGCCTGTCTCCTCCTCCCCAGTGCGGGGATTATAAACAAAGGCTTAATGTTTTTAAGTAGATTGAACTCAGGTTCTCATACTGATAAGACAAGCACTTTACTGGCTAAACCATCTCTCAGCACTTAGCACTTTATATGGAAGTCGAGGTGAAGCCCTGTGGCATCATCTATACATAAAGACAGAAAGGTCCCACCTAGTCTTCTGCTTAAAAAATTTTGTACGCATGGCTAGGGAAATGGCTTAGCAGTTAAGGCATTTGCCTATGAAGCCTAAGGACCCTGGTTCAATTCCCCAGGACCCATATAAGCCAGATGCACAAGGTGGTTCATGCATCCGGAGTTTGTTTGCAGTAGCTGTAGGACCTGGTACACCCATTCTCTCTGCCTCTTCCTCTCTTTCAAATAAATAAGTAAAATATTTTTAAAAAATCTTATAAGAAGACACAGATGAACATAGCAATGTAGTAGTTTAAAAATCTCATCCCTGGGCAGGGGAAGTGGCTTAGCAGTTAAGGCGTTTACCTGCGAAGCCTAAGAACCCTGGTTTGATTCCCCAGGACCCATGTAAGCCACATGCACAAGGGGGCACATGCATCTGGAGTTTGTTTGCAGTGGTTGGAGGCCCTGGTGTGCCTATTCTCTCTGTCTCTTTTCCTCTCTCTCTATCTCATAAATAAAGAAATATTTTTTTAAAAAAAGTAAAAATCACGTTCCTTCCATGAATTTAAGCTCACTTTCTGCAAAGTGAAAATTGCAGTACTCCTTACTGCCTTTTGTCAGGGTAAGCAGAGTACAGGATATGTGTTTTAAATTCTTTTTAAATTCAGAAAGACTCTAAACATATTTATATAGAGGCTTATTTTAATTTTTTCTAGGGTCCTGTATCCCAGTGGCATAGTAAAAGTGCTTCATCATGGAAAGTGAAAGTAAAGGTGAGAGTGAAAATGAAAGAGGGTGAAATAAAAATGCAATGACCAACAGCCTCTTCCATTAACCTTCCAGCACCAGCCACAATTTCATCCTTGAAAGCCCAATAGGTGTCACAATTGATTGAGATACACTGCTTGGGCTCCAGAGCTCTAGGTAAGACCTCAGAGGTGGCATTTAGAAAAGAACGGGGTAAAGATTCCCTCAGTAGTTTTTGCATCTGGTTTAAATCAGAAAAGTTCTTGCTGCAAAAGTAACAATCCTGGAGATATTTACCATCCTACCAGGCTGCATGAAATGGGCCAGGATGATCTAATGATGCTGCCTTCTCTGAGAGGAGGATATGCAAATACTGAAACCTGTTTTGTTTTTTTGTTTTTTTTTGAGAGTACAGAGGAAAGCAAGAAAATAGCTGAAATTAAATTTCAGAGATACCAATTACTTAGTGTTCAGGCTTTTAAAATGGTGTGTCTACTGCTACCCCAAAGAATCTTAGCTAGCTGTGAATCTGATTATGTTCTGAGTCAAACAATCAGCTATATATAGGAAAAAGCAAAGCAACGACCAACCCAACCTATGTGCTTATTCTAATAACCCATCAGGCACCTAAATTAAGAAACTTTCAATTGCACTTTGTGTCCTACCATGTTCAGGCTTCTTTGTCAATACAAAAATAAGCTCATTATCTGGGGTGTCCAGATCCTGTAGGCTCAAAGAAGAGTTGCTCAAGGTCACTCCTGAGCTCTGCCGCACTCCAAGGGGCCGCAACGTCATCCTGGGAGGTTCATCGTTTTTCCTCTGATTAAAGCATAAAATGTTTGGTTTAAGAATGGAGAGATACACATTACTAAGTGAAAATACCATTGCTGGGCTGGAGAGATGGTTTACTGGTTAAGGCGCCTTGCCTGCAAAGCCAAAGGGCCTCGGTTTGATTTCCCAGGACCCACGTAAGCCAGATGCACAAGGGGGCGCATGCATCTGGAGTTCATTTGCAGTGGCTGGAAGCCCTAGCATGCCCATTCTCTCTCTCTCTCTCTCTCTCTCTCTCCCTCTTTCCTGCTCTCAAATAAATAAATAAAAGTAATAAATTTTTTAAAAAGAAAAAACCATTGCTGCAGCAACTTTCACTATTAAAATGGCATTTAATGTGTCACTATCTTTATTTCCTAATCACATTATTTAAAAAATGTCATACAAAATGTCTTCCTGAAAAAAAAAAAGTTAAAATCTATATAAAATTCTTCTAAAATATCTTCCACAGGTATAATGACCATATTTTCTTGACCCCAAACATGTGCATATTATTTAAAATTGCTAGTATATTTTGAGACTCAAGCACAGTGGGAAGTGGGGGTTCTAGTGCTATCTCTGAGCATCCTCTACCACTGCCCTACAATTGCTAAAGGTTCTATACATTTTATTTTCTACAGCAAAAGAAATTCCATTTTAGATTTATCTTTTATCTTTCTCTCTCCTTGGGATGGTAAGGAAAGGCCATGTAGTTGTCCAAATAATAATTACAATTAAATTAATAAATGCATTAAAACATGAGAAAGGGCAACAGTGCACATAAAGCCACACAAAACAATTTCAAAGAAAAACGTATGTTATTTTTCATCTAAATACGGTAATGGAAAGCCTTCTCTGACTTGTACAGACTGTTTTGTCACAGGATGAATAAATTTTAGTCTGAAATGGAAATTCAGATTTTCAACTCAGACCTTCACCAAATGTCAACCATAATTTTACAAGTTTCTTGTTGGTCAGGATTATGTTTTAAAGTTGATATTTAAAATGAAGGTCATATCCAGTCTTATTTGCTGTTGAGTCTATATAAGGAAATGCCTCTAAGGGAGCTGCTGTGTGGACAGAGGCTCAACTTCCAAAGTCTTTACCTCAATGGTGATGTTGACAGTGTGAACTTCTGAACGGCTGGTTCCATCACTCACATAAAAGCTAAAGATATCATGGGTTGGCTCGATGCTTTCATGAACACTCTGAAAGTAGTAAATGTAGTTTTCCAGAACGTCTTGAATTAGGAATGATGCCTCTAGGTCACTGCTGGCTCCTGGTCCAAAGCGATCCCCTGCATAAGATCAACACGGGACATATACCTTTCCAGGTTCGGAAACTGCTTGTGCTTTTTTTCCTCACTTCTGCATCAGATTGGATCATGTGCAAGCTGATACCCCTTGGTGTGTGGGCTATCATGACAGACACCAGCTTCTGCACTGCATGGGAGTGCAGTGATGCCACCAGAGTAACAGAACATGTCTGTCCTGCATGAATTCAGATTCTATGCCATCAGGTTTTATATCTGACGCCATAAGCACACTGTCTCTTTAATTGTGCTTGCTAAGAAGTAAAAGCTCTTCTACCAGGTCTTTAAAAGCTGTTCTGATGAACTGGGTTCTGAATCTAGACAGCTAATTTCATACATGCTCAAAAGACTTGGTTCTAAACAAAGGCACAGGGCTTCTCCTATGGGTCAAGAGTCAGGATCTTCAGCTGATATAACCTGGGACAATTATTTACTCCCCTGCATGCTTTTTCCTGACTGTCAGGATCATACTCATGTTGCTGCACTGCAGAGATTCTGTATGTGGTCCTTGGACCAACAGCCATGGTATCGTGTGTGGACTGGCAAAAATAAAAAAAGTGCTACTTCACAGGCTAACCTAACCTCTCAAACAGAAACTTGGGTTGCTACCCAATAAACAACACTTTCAAAAGCCCTCCACATGATGCTAACACACAAAAATTTGAGAACCATTTTCGAGAGGGGCTGAGCCTAGCCAGAATTTAAACTTCTGGATCAGTGATCTACTTCCCTACATGGGCAATCTGTGGTTCTTCATGTGTTTAAGGTCAATGTCAAACTGTGTCTCACAGGCTTCAGGAGAAAAAAACCACATGAAGAGAAGAGAAGGCCGGGAGGGGTAAGAGCCTTCCACGACTTCCCACCTTTCTCATGCTCTCTCTTCAGGCAATGCCCTTGTTCCTCTGCCCGGGGTTACTCCTCCTGATGCTTGGACTTCCTGTGTCTCCAAGCTGGTGCCTTCCTAGGCAAAAGCCATTACTTTGCTCTATGCACACCCTCAGTGCTTTTGTCCTTTTTCCTCTGCTGGTGTTTGACATTTATTTTAATCCATCAGTCTTCATAGCTTTCCCCCCACTCAAGGCAAGATCTATGGGTTTCTTTTTTTGTTTCTGTTTTTCAAGGTAGGGCTTCACTCTAGCCCAGGCTGACCTGGAATTCACTATGGAGTCTCAGGGTAGCCTTGAACTCACAGCGATCCTCCTACCTCTGCCTCCTGAGTGCTGGGATTCAAGGCATGTGCCGCCACAACCAGCAAGATCTATGTTTTTATCTTTATGTCCATAGTATCTAGTCCTAATATTTGTTGAAATGAGCTTAATCCAGCAATAAACAAATCTGAGTGCACACACTGAAAGGCAAGGGAAAGACCCAAACCTTTTGATAGGAAAACATGACTACTCAAAATGAGTTTGTGGTCACCAGGCTCAAATCCCCAGCATCATGCTGGCCACAGACACCTGCAGCCAGTGACCTCTCTGTGGGAGCTGCTAACTGTGTGCCAATTAGAGCCAGGCACTGGCGCTCAGGAATCTTGTGGCAGAGGCAGCTGCAAGCAACCTGCCTGGAGCTGTCTCAGCTGCCAGTCACAGCGGTTCTCAGGGCGCCTGTGGACTCCACATGCCTTTTGCCTCTCCTTCTCTGTGATATTGCCAGTATGTCCAGGGCAGATGGCAGAGGGGAGAGATGGTGAAGAGGGTGTCACCCACAGACAGCCTGCATCTCAGTGCATGTCATATCCATATGGAGTCATGACATTTGAATTGCACAGGAAGGAGACAGGAATTTTTACTCTGACTAATGCAGAAGTCCCTGCACACTACCCCCGAACCCCTTTACTCTGCTCTAGTTCTCCACAGCATGCTCACTTTCTAACTTATGCCATTTTCTCATTTATCCATCTTCCTCCACAAGGATCTTCGGTAATATGAAGACGGGGGTGGGTGGGTGTCTGTTTTACTCACTGCTGTATCAATGTGCTTAGCGAAGGGCACGCAGAAAATGATACGGTCCATGTATGCAAAATGCATGAAACCTTCCTTTCTCTTACTTCCTTCAAATGGATCTACTCTTTAATTCCCCATCTCCAGGTTTCACTGGAATACAAGTCCCCCCTTCACACTCCTGTTTTTCCAGATCCCGAACAATTCTCCAGCAAAGCCACGGCCGTTACCTGTTCCTGTGTTCTCAATGCAGCCGTATTTGGGCAGGGAACTGAGTTTAATGATGGCATCTCCCTGGAGGTTGTCATGATCCTCAGTAGCAAAGAAATGATGAAATGAGAGTGGGGCTCTCCCTCCCTCATCCACCTAAGGAAGACAAAATACACAGAACAACTGTGGTCAAAAAAAAAAAGGAAAAGAAAACACTCAACTGTACTGCAGGGTGACCTTCCAGTGCCCATTCCCCTTCCCGAGGAGGCAGGCCCCTGCAAAGGAGATGAGGAATGTCTGTGCTGCCGAAGCCATGCAACCTTTCAGTGCCTTTCAAAGATACACTCAGACATGATAACTTCCTAGCTCCCTTCAAAGTTGTACTTCATTCATGAGTCTGGTTATAAAGCAGCTCTGGCCATTCCAATCATCCACCCCAGAGAGCTAGATGATAGGAAGGGAGCTTGATAGACACACCACCCCCTCAGATTCCCTGAGGGAAGTTGTCCCATAGGTGCTACCATCCTGAATAAAGAGTCCCATTTGCTCCCTCATTTTATGCATTTACAGGTGTGTAGGAAGAAAGGACTCACGGTACCTGAAAGCTAATGCTTATCTTAACATCATAGAAGAACATAAATCAGTATAAGAAAAAGCAGTTGTTCAGACTAATCTTTTCTTTTAGGGCCCTGATTTTGGAGATGCTAACTCTGCAACCTGAACCTGATGTGTTTTTTGTTTTGTTTTGTTTTGTTTTTTGCTGACCTGCTGGAAATGGTCAAGGCATTTCACTCTGAACAATTCTTGGTTGGCTGTAAGGCATCCTGTAAATCACAAAATCGGACTCAGAATGAGGATGAGTTAAGTTGCTTCCCCAAGATGCATAAATGTAAAACGGAGAGGACTATCACAACTATTTGGAAATAATTCAGAATTATGAATTTTAACATCCTCAAAATACCAGACAAGCATCTGGGTAGGAAGAAGAGGGAAATGAATGATCTGGGAGCGATTATGATTAATTCCCTGAGAATTTTTTTTATGTAGTTGGAATAGCAATATTTTAAAGAAGAAGATACCAATGCTAACAATGATTAAGTGCTGGTTGCAAGGCCATTCTGCTAGTAAGTCACAGAGATGGCACTGGAACTCATGCGGGTATCTTCAGTGGTAAACACACCTTACACCATCTCCTTTTCCTGTTTATTTGTTTCTATTATAAATACCAGCTTGATTTATATGGGAGCACTTCTCATGTTTCCATGCTATAACATAAAATTGTGAATTCCTATTTTATCGTTAACACCTTGTATAGCACATACATATTTGCTGGGTAATGGGAATATAATGATTTGATCTTTTACACATAATTACATATAATTATTTTCATACTTAAGGAGAAACAGGAGAAAGATACCTCATTGGAGAGAGTTAGGGACAGGGACCCAAGAAAAACAAAGACACGTCACCCTGTGAACTTTGGCAGAGTTAGAACTCAGTGTCTGATCCGGTGTATCCACATGGCTGTAGCATCCCCCACACCCAGCCCACCTGCTTCTTCCCAAATCTAGCATTCCTGGGTAGGTTGGTCTCTTTTGGGTCAGCCTACTGACTCCATGAACCAATCAGATCTCTTCCTTACATACCTGAGTCTGATGACAATAGGCAATACTAATTTACTATAAAGGGCTTGTCACATGCCGACTGTTTCACAACTCCATTTTGGCCACCTGACTGTCCTGTCGTTCTTTAGTCTGAATAATAGTGTGTAATGGGGCTGGTGATATGGCTTAGCGGTTAAGGTGCTTGCTGGTGAAGCCAAGGGATGCAGGTTCAGTTCTCTAGGTCCCACATAAGCCAGATGCACAAAATGGTGCATGCCTCTGGAGTTAGTTTGCAGTGGCTAGAGGCCCTTTCATGCTCTCTCTCTCTCTCTCTGTCTCAAATAAAATATATATATATTTGAAAAAATAGAGAAGGGCTCAAAAACTGAGTTTCATAAAACCTTCCTGAACTTCAAACTCCTGCATCATCAGTTATCTTTTGAGAAACTCACAACTGAATGTCAGGCAGAGCTTGATGCCATTACCTAGGTACTTTAGGGGAAGAGGTCGGCAGCCAGTTTAGGCAGAATTCCTTTATTTACATCACCAAGGATTCCAGCTCTACAAGCCCTTGCCGTTTATCGATCTGAGGAGTGTTTACCGTGATAAGGTCAGCAAAAGCAATGACTGGAGGTGGTTCCTTGACAGGAGAGATTGTGATGGTGAATATCTGATTGTCCAGTCGGTTGTGGTCCATGTCAATGACAGAGAAATGGAAGCTATCTGTAAGCAGATGACCCTCTGTGTCAACCACAGTTGAGAATCTAAAAAAGGACAAAAGAATGAAAAGAACGAGCCACACTGATAGGCTGGGAAAATGCTTGTACTTTTGTATAAAAATGAGCTCAGAAACAATACATTCTTTCAAGGCATTACAAAGGTCCTATGAAATATACCAAGTGATTATGTACCTAATGTTCTTGCTATTGATGTCCTCCATTGTGAAATTGGAAGTTTCGGAGAGTTCCTCTACCTCGGATCCCGAGGTTCTTAAGAGAGCACCATACATAGGCAGAGAACTTAACCGAATCCAGATCTCTGGGTCAGGGGAAGAATCATCCTAATAGGGAAATGTGAGTCAGGAAGTGAATACACATTGCAAGGACCATTCCCAGCTCTTACAGATCTACAGATGCCTCTCTGCTGAGGGCAACAACCCCCTTCCTAGTCTCATAAGGCAGCAGCACTTCCGTGAAAACTTAACACTTACCTTCCTCAAATGGCTGTGGGACATTGTCTTCCTCCAATAATAGCTCAAGGTAACATTGTGGAAATTCATCTTTGGGAAATACCTTTGGATATCTTTTGGATTAACTCATGGTTTTGTTTTCTTCAATAATATTTATTTATATTATAATCCAGCATTATTATGGGAATTAGTTCATAATTCAGGTATAAGGCATAAAAAATACCAAGAGATGGTCCGTGATTTTCATGAATTATCAGGTTTTAGCCTTCCTACATGTTTCTAGTGAAGAGCAGAAGATGGATAGCTATACATCATCTGTACATAATCGCAGATGCAGGCCTCCAGCATTTCTAAGAATGGGTTGCATTTTAGAAATAGCTAAGATTCCATTGTAGTATAATGTACAATGACAAAACTCTGAAGTAGAATTTGCTTGGCTAATGATTTACTTTAAGGAATAAAAGTGTGAATTTAGGAGGCCCCACAGATATCGTTCTATGAATCAACGCAGACCCTCTCCCCGGGACACCTGGTAGAGAACATTTTCCTCTCCTTTTGTATTGTTCATTAAGAAATAAATTTGGCTTGGTACATTTATTCAAGAAGCAATTTCCTCTTTCTTTAACAACATTACTGCAAATATTTTGAAGGTAGGCAAAATGTTCTCAGAGAGTTTCCCTGGGTCATTCTTCCTTTAAAATGTGTGTGAAAATAGGAGCACTCTATTGCAACAATGCTTAGAATAAATGTTGTTCTAACAAGTGTGGTGGAACACGCTGGCAATCCCAGCACTGGAAACGTGAAGGCAGGAAAATCAGAAGTCCATGGTCATTTAAAATTGCACACTCACTTCAAGGCCATTATGGGATACAAAGATTTTATTACCAGAAACAAAAGGAAACCAAAACACAAAACAAAAACAAAAACCATACACTATTTCACAGCTGTCCTGTACAGCTAGGTGAGGAAGGTGAGTTGGGAACCAGGTGGGTCAGTGGGCACATTCCACCGCCTTCTCCTCCCATCCCCAGGGGCATTTTTAGATTAGAAGTTAGGAGCCTCAAAGCAAGATCACAGAATTCCCGCACATCAAAAATTTATTGAAGGTGCAAAACTTCAGAAAATTCTCTCTAAATTTATACCTTTATAAAGTTTCTTTCTCCACACGGGTTTTTAAATGTGAAGCGTAAGCTTCTGACGGATTATTTCCTAATATTCCTGTGAGTTCTGAGAGAGAATTTTAAAAAGACTGTTGAGAACTGTAAGGTATCATCTTCTGAGATGGTAATAAACTACAAAGACAGGGCTCCTGGCTCTTAATTAGAATGAAGAGCTTCAAAATTCCACATTGGCAAATTTGGCAAAGAAATACTGATTTCAAGTCAAGCATATCTTATTATGCTTCAGTTTTCAAGGCTGCTGGGTTTGAAAAAGTAGAAAATCAGCTAGCTTTTCTTTTCTATTTTTTTCTTCTGAAAATACCATCATGATTTCAAGAAAAATCACTATTTTAGGCTACCCAAGGTGCTGTGGGTATATTAAAATACATAATGTATACAAAATACATACATGTAACTTTCCTGCACTTTTGAGAAATACCTTTGTCTTTCTTTTGGATTAATTCATGCTTTCATTTTCTTCAGTAATATTTATATTTCTGCAAGCCCACCATTTAAAATGAGAATTAGTTCATAATAATTACATTCATCTCCTTCATCCGGTTCTGGACCTGTCATCATTCCTTTTGGGAATGTGCCTATGTGTGTGGTATGTGTTGGTACACACGTGTGTATATGGGGAGGCCAGATGATGACGCTCGGGTCCTGTTCTTTGAGACAGGTCTCTTGCTGAACCTAGAGCTCACCTATTTAGCAGACTAGCTATCCACAGAGCCTCCAGGATTACTTACTCATCTTTACTTCCTCAGCATGGGATTATACCACACTCTCATTTTTACATGGGTACTGCTGATCTTAACTTGTATGGTAAGCATGGTAGCTACTGGGCCATCTCCCCAGCTCCCTTTAATCATTTTTAAACTTGCTTCTTATTTTCTTTAAAAGTTTGTTTTTGCCAGGTGTGGTGGCACACGCCTTTAATTCCAGCACTCAGGAGGCAGAGGTAGGAGGATCACCATGAGTTCGAGGCCACCCTGAGACTACATAGTAAATTCCAGGTCAGCCTGAGCTAGAGTGAGACTCTAACTCGAAAAACCAAAAGAAAAAAAAAATTTTTTTTTTTTGAAGCAGAACAGGGTCTCATTCTTCACCAGGCTGACCAGTAACTTACTCTGTAGCCCCATCTGGCCTGAAACTCATGGCAGCGACTCTCATCCCAGCCTTCTAAGTGCTGGTATTGTAGGTATCAGCCACCACGCCTGGCTTCATAAATTGTTTAATATGGCTTGATATACTGCTAGGAAGCATATTTTTAGTTGTTTTTAAAAGTTTAAAAATGGAGTTAGACTAATCTTTTGACATTTCCTTTTCCTTTTCTTTTTCCCACTTCCCTCCCTCTCCTCCTTCTTTTCTGAGGCATGGTCTCTTTATGCAGTCTAGACTGACTTCAAACTCAAGATCAAGTGCTGGGAAAAGAACTGTGTAACACCATGACTGGATTATCCCCCATCCTCTTTTACTTTTTCTCTCTCTTCTCCTGTCCTTCCCCTTTTTGTTTACTGCAGCTTTTTCTTGGACAAATGCTTAGTGTTTTGGTTTTTCATCCCCAAGTGCTGGGGACCAAACCCCAATTTTCACATCTGCTGGACAAGTGCTCTACCACTGAGCTCTATCAGCATTTCCCTGGAGATTTCTATTTCTTTTGAGTCCTATACTGGTGTACATCCCCATAATCCATGTGTTGTGAGGTCTCTCAAAGGCCATAATCTAGTTATTTGTTATCCTGTTGACAGGCATCTAGTTTGTATAGCAGCTGCCTTTTCACTGCTGGGACAAGACACTGGAAGCAGCTTATAGAAGGAAAGGGTTTATTTTGGCTTACAATTTTGGGGGAAAGTTTTATCATGATGGGGAAGGCATAGTAGGAGCATATTGCCAGCAGGCATCTCATCTCCACAGTAGGGAGAAGGAAGACATCGGAGTGAGTGAGCTCTGAACACCAAGTGAGCTGGACTAATCATTCTCAAGGTCCACCCTCAGTGACACACCTCCCCCAGCAAGGCTGCACCTCCCAAAGGCTCCACATACCCCCAAAATTGCCAACAGCTGGGGATTAAGTATTCAAAACACAAGAGCCTATGGGAGACATTTCATTCAAATCACCACAGCTTATTTCTGTATTTTTAACTATACACAGGACCACTGTGGACATTTTTATGCATGTCCTTTGGTTTTTAGGTGACAGCTCGGGGCTGGAATCTAGAATGGGATAACTAAGGAAAATGAAAATGATTATTCATCCTCATGAGATAATGCTGAACCCCTTCACAAGCACATTGCTTCAGTTTATACTTCTGCTGGCAACGAATGCCTTGCAAGTACTCTTGCTCTTTAACATTTCATATAGAATGGGATTTGGTCATCATATATTTTCTGATAACCAATAAAACTGATTATCTTTTCAACCATTTGTTGACGATCTTGGTTCCTTTTGTGTGATGTTCCTATTCATGTCTCTTGCTCATTTTTATACTGTTTTTATCTTTGCCTTTGTCATCTGAATTTTTTAAATATTTTCTTTGCTATTTTTAGTTATGTGTTGTAAATATCTTTTTGTAGTTTATAAGCAGCATATTTTCTGTATTTATGATTGTAGTTTGATTAATATGATATGTTGCAGTCTGGTTCACACTGCTGCCAGAAAATACCCAACCAAGAGCAGCTTGTGGGAAAAAAGGGAATTTTGGCATACAGACTCTAGAGGAAGCTCCATGATGGCAGGGGAAAAGAACAGCATGAGCAGAGGGTGGACATCACCTTTTCGCCAACATCAGGTAAACAACAGCAACACAAGAGTGTGCCAAACACTGACAAGGGAACACTGGGTATAATACCTATAAGCCCACCCCCAACTGTGTTAATTTCCAATTGCCATCAGCTGGGAACCTAGCATTCAGAACACCTAAGTTTATGGGGGTGTAACACCTGAATCAAACTACCATACAATAATAGTCATTTTTAATAATTTTTTTCTCTTATAGTTAGAATTTTTTGTTTTAACTTTAGGAAATTTCCCTCTTCCTCATTATCATAAAAATACCCCCCCTACAAAAAATTGTAAAAGTTTAAGCACTGTGTAAATAGTTCACCATTTTGGATTTAACTACAGATGGATGGTGTGAGGAGCAGTAAAAATTCATTTTTCTGTAGTCTGAATAACTTTGTGAATTTTCATGTTATAAGTAATTCTTGTTGCTTCCAATGACCTGGCTAACTCTCTGTGTTATATTAAACTTCATGGGTGAGTTTGTTCCTGGATTTTTGAATATATTTCTGTATTATACTATTGTAAATACCATAGGTTTATAATAAATCTTGGCATATGATAGGCCAAGTCCCCTTTACTTTGTAACATTCTTTTTTATCTTTTATTTTATTTTAGAGCGAAAGAGAGAGAAAGTCAGAGACATAGAGAGACAATTGGCACACCAGGGCCTCAGCCACTGAAATTGAACTCCAGATACTTGCACCACCTAGTGGGCATGTGCAAATTTGTGCTTGCCTCACCTTTGTACATCTGGCTTATGTGGGATCTGGAGAGTTGAACATGGGTTCTTAGGCTTATTAGTCAAATGCCTTAACCACTAAGCCATCTTATCAGCCCTAACATTCTTTTTTTTTAAGAATTTTGACCCTTTTATAGATTTCAGAATCAGTTGTCTATTGACATTTAAGTGAAACAGAATCAAATTTTTGGAAGAAGTCATATCATTTTGGTATAAAATGTGCTATTCATAAATAGGGCATTTTCTTCATTTGCTTGGTGCTTATTAAATATTTGTTACTATTGTAATTTCCTCTGTAGAACTATTGGATGGCTTCTGTTACATCTAATCCAACAGATAGACTTTGTTAATGCTATTTTAACTGGTATCATCTTTTCAAAAACATTTATTAGCTATTTTGTTTGCTTATATACAGCAATGCTATTGTTGTTTGTTGCTTTTTACATATGCCCTCTTGGAAAGCTTTTCTTTTTCACCCTAATATTTTGTCAAGCGATTATTTTGAATTCTCCATATAATTGTTCATAGCATAAATTGTCTCCAGAAGTTATACATCTTTTGCCCATGTTGGTTCCCAGATATATGACATGCAATGTTATTATATTTCATTTTGGGTCTACATAGAAATGCTATTCTCTTTTTAAGAGTAATCTTATATTTCTCATATTATACATGAGAAAACTGAGTCCTAGGGTGTTTAAACAACTTGTCAAAATGCTATTATTTTACAGTGATAAAATTTCATTGAAATAATCAATTCTAACCTCCAGTATCCATAATACCCCAAATCTTCCCCTACTCTTCTTAAACTTGTCATATTTAGTAAACTGTGTCTATAAAACAAGCATTAAGGGGTCTGGTTGGTATGGTGCCTGCCTAACATGCACAAATCTCTAGGTTTGATCCCCAATAGCATATGAACTGGAAAATGGTGGAGTATGCCTTTCATCCTATCACTTGAGAAGTTGAGGCAAGGGGAAATAAGGAATAAATCTCATCCCTAGATACCTAGTGAGTTCAGTCAAGCTCAGCCTGGATTACATGAAACCCTGTCTCTAAAATGAAAATTAAAAAAGCATTATAAAGTAAATCCCTGGGTTGGATGGATGGCCTAGCAGTTAAGGTGCTTGTGTGCAAAGCCAAAGGACCCAGCGTCAATTCCCCAGGACCTACATTGGCCAGATGCACAAGGAGGCGCACGTGTCCAGAGTTCCTTTGCAGCAGCTGGAAGCTCTGACATGCCCATTCTCACTTGTGCTCTCTCTCTCTTTCTCTCTCTCTGACTCTAATAAATGAATAAAAATTAAAAAAATAAATTAAATCCCTCAGAATCCTATTTGTGTTTTGTCTCTTCTAACACCATAAAACTTCATTATAGTTATACATACTCTAGAGCCTTTATGATCTGCCCCACTTATGGCCAACACTGTAGATGGCATTTCCATAACTGAAAAATTTAGCTTTTTGGGGAAAAAATTTCCATGACTCTAAATATCAAATTCTCCTTCAGTCCTCTGTAGTTCTATATAATTTATCTATGTCTTTAAGAATGTATGCTGTGCTTTAAATAGGCTAGCATAGTTCTATGAAATCTTTCTGCTCTGGTGGGTAAATTCACATTCAATCAACTTTTGAAAATACATGTTCAGTTGCCAGTGGGCTCACATTTTGATATGCAGCTTATAATATGTGGGTAATGGGCAGGAACTGTTCCTGAGGAGCTATTTTGGTCTGTCAAACATTTTTCAAGCCTGGTGATCTATTGATTAAATCTGAGCTCATACATTTTTATGAATTTATGAGTTTCATAGGATCAAAAGACCATAACATATGATAAAAAATAATCTGCCAATTAAAAAGAAATCAAAACTATTCTGAATCTGCAGTATACCCACAAGAAGAATTGAGGTGGAATACAATTTCCTATCATTTAAGACAAGACAAAACTAAAGGTAAAACTTGTGCAAAAGCAATTGTTCCAAAGCTAGTGTTTTAAATAACATTCTATTATTGAAGACTAGACTATACAGTGAGATTCTTCTGCTGAGAAAAGGATTACTTTTAACTGTATAGTGTCAGGTGTGGCTCAGTGGGGCAGGGGATAGGGTGGGGAGGCTGGGAAGTTACTAGAATTTTAAGACTAGTAAAAAAAAAAATTAATAATAAGAAATTCCCATTCAAATAATTATTCCTTTTAGAGCCTTCTGAAAACTAATCATTATGTTACATAGACAGCAGTAGATAACTGTTTACCATATACATAACTGAAAAATAAAATTTATTATACTCATTATCCTTAGCCACAGATATAGAATCATAGAAAGACGAGTTTAATTACCAAGATCATTTATCAAGATTGGGTCAGACAGTGGGGAATCCCCAGAATCCCTGATTCTCTGCCTGACTCCAAACTGCTATGCTTCTCTTGGGTCAGATGGCAGGTAGGTGGCAAATTGGCAGAGGCACCCCCAATGGGGTGCCTCACACTTTGTCCAGACTGGGCAGGAAAAACGCTGGTGAAAGGTCAGCTTTCTTTCAGGGAGTCAAGAAATAACAATTACCTATTAGTCATTGACCAAGCAAATTCTTCTAAAATATTCTTTTCCTAAAATTTCCATTATTCTTGGCCCTTAGACAATGGTACTTGGGTCTTTCTGAAGATGACCCTATTTTCCAGTGACAATCAGTCATCAGCCCCTACTCCTTTTGTTTTCATCCAAGTTTCCTGTATTCATCATTTGTATATTCCTGAGACACTGGGAGAAGCCAACATATGCAGCGTGTCTCCAGGGAATCTGAATAAAGGGTTCCTTACATGGTCATATCCCAGCCACCTTAGAAGAACCTTAGGTGCTTTTCCAATGAACTTAGTCAGAGTTGCAGTAGAAAGCAAGAAGCGAACAAACTTACCACGTAAGCAAGGTGGGACCTGGTGATAATGGTGGTGGTTTGACTAGCAACAGTCAGGCTCAGAGGGGAGCCAGGGGCCAGTCGAGGCCCTTGGTCCTCTGACAGGGACACCTCCACTTTCACTTCTGACACTGTCATTGTCATGCCATCTGTAATGGAGATCTCCATGCTGTCTTCACGAGCAGAGGAACCATCGTGTATATACTGCAGAGCATTTTTCTCAATATCCTCATATGTGAAAGTGTCACCTTTCAAGAATAAAACAAACTGTAAAACGAATGACTTCTGGGAATAACATTTTTCATTTACATAACACCTTTGTTCTTGTAATTTCAGAGTATATATAGAATCATAAACTCTGGGAGTTATAAGCTAATTAGTCTAACCACCCATCCAACTTGAGACTCTTTCTACACCTCCCTTGAAAACAAGTGAGTTAGCCTGTCCTTCCACGCTTCTCAAGGTGATAAGGCTGTTATTCCCTGGGCAATAGCCCTGATTTTTTTTTTAAGTTTCTAAATTATAATGAGCTAAAATCTGCCTTTATAAAATTCATTCTGCCCTCCTAGTTCTAGAAAAACAAAGAACAAACTTGTATTCTTTATGAAGAATCTTAAGATACTCAAATATGGTCAGGAAAAAAATTTTTTGAATTTATTTTTATTTGATATGGACATACTTATAATGTAAACATCACATGTCGGTACTGTCCTTTCCCTCCTCCCTGCCCCTTTTCTGAAGAGGCCTTCCTTGTTGGGGATGCAGGTCAACCCCATGGGGATTGTGGGTCATGCATTATGGGGGCAGCAGTCAGTTATGAGGGAGAGGCAACCTTGGTTATGAACATGTGTTGTAAACTTAGGAGAATAGATGATGCTTTATCAACCTATAGGAGTTCTTTATTTTAATTGGAGCATGTCAGGTTTTTAAAGCAAAAATTAAGAAATGTGTTTCAAGACTTCCGGTTAAGATGGCGGCGTAGGTACCACGCCAAAGCAGCCTAGGGGGGAAAAAGACCAAAAAAACTCAGCAAAATACACACTTTTACTAAAAAGTGAGGTGTATAGGAAATTGAGGCGGCAGCGGAGAAGTAGAAGAGTTCCAGAGCATCCAGAGCCTGCACAGGCGGGAACAGCGGCTCCGGGGCGGCTCGGCCACCCACCGCAGCCACGGAGCGGCAGAAAGCCGCCGGACTCTTGGCTCGAGCCGCAGGACAAGCCAGGTGCGGGATTTTCCCCCCACACCGCGCTCTCCGCAACTCGGGAAACGTGAGGGGAGAGCGGCAGCGAGCACCGGAGGGAAGAGCAGACCGCGAGGTAGAAGCACACGTGGAACAGCGATACAACCAGAGCAGCCGCGGCTCCCTCCCCTCCCCCACCACCTGAACCCAGCTCCAGCGAACACAGCAGCGGCCTGGGACCCGGCCACGCCAACTTGGGCTGACAGCAGGACCCAAGCAGGAGCAGAGTTTGGCAGCAAATTCAGCGGCTCCAGCACCGGTACCAGTGGCCCCAACAGCAGCGGACCCAGGAGCGGCAGCGGCGGCAGATCCCACAGCAGCGGCTTCGGGGCAGCAGCAGTGACTCAGTTTGCCCCGTAGGAAAAGCAAGTGCCCAGCTCCAGAAATCAGAACAGCAGCCCGACGACCCAGGCAGCAACTTGACTGAGACCACAATCACCCAAGGTAACTGGGATTGCACCAGGGAAGGGTCTCACTTGGTCACAAGCTGACTTGGATACCTCAACAGACCAGAAATCTAAACCTCTTTGTTGATAGAGGATCTGGTCATTATAATAACTACTCTTGCATACATACTCGGGGCTGTTTTTGATTGAATGTGTACAGGGTTTAGTTAAATTTTAGAATCTACCAGTATTTTATTCCACTCAGCCTGCTTGAATACTCCTATAGCAGGGAAACTCAACCCCTAAGAACATCTTTGTAGATACTCTGAGAGTCTTAAGAGCCACACCTAATACCTTAAGGTCCTACCCTGAAAATATATTACATCAAATCAATTGATACAGCTAAGAATACACAGCTAGCTAGAAAATCCAAGCATTAACTTAATCCAAGATGCAAAAATATATACATTATAACACAAGAAACACTAAAAAGCAAGACGATATAAATCCACCTAAAAGTATTAATGCATCAGAAATGTCCTCCAGTGAGAAAGAGTTAGAGGAAATGCCTGAGAAAGAGTTCAAAAGAATAATTATAAATATGTTCAAAGAGGTCAAAGAACACATGAAAACAATCAAAGAAGAAATCAAAGAGGAAATCAAAGAGGAAATCAAAGGAATCAAAGAAGAGGCAGGACACCAATTTAATGAAATAAAGAAGGCAATACAAGACATAAATAGGGAAATAGAAATAATAAAGAAAAACCAGTCAGAATTACTAGCAATGAAGAACAGAGTTAATGAAATAAAAAACTCTGTAGAAAATCTCACCAGTAGGATGGATGAGGGAGAGGACAGAATATCTAAGCTAGAAGATCAGGTGGCAGACCTAATGCAGTCCAACAAAGAGAAAGACAAACTTATAGAAAAGTATGAGTGGGAATTTCAAGATATTCGGGACACTATGAAAAGATCCAATATAAGAATCCAGGGCATAGTAGAAGGAGAAAAACTCCACTCCAGAGGCATAGTAGGCATCTTCAACAAAATCATAGAGGAAAATTTTCCCCAAATTGGGAAAGAGGTGCCAATACAGATACAGGAAGCCTTTAGAACCCCAGCCAGACAAAACCCAGAAAGAAACTCTCCTCGCCACATTATACTCAAACTTCCAAACACACAAACCAAAGAAAAAATATTGAAAGCAGTTAGAGAGAAAAATCAAGTTACCTACAAAAGCAAGCCCGTCAGGATTACAGCAGATTATTCAACACAAACTTTTAAAGCCAGAAGGGCTTGGAGTGATATATTCCAAGTTCTGAAAGATAACAACTGTCAACCAAGGTTACTTTATCCTGCAAAGTTATCCATCCAAATAGATGGAGAAATAAAGACATTCCATGACAAAAGCAGGTTAAAGGAGTATCTGAAGACAAAACCAGCTCTACAGAAAATACTTGATAGAATCCTCCATGCTGAACAAAAGGAAAAGCACACATATAAGGAACCTAGAAAAAACCAGCTATACTCAAATACCAGTTAACAGAAGAGAGCACAGGTAGAACAAGTAACACACACACACACACACACACACAAATGGCAAACATAAATACACACCTTTCAATAATATCTCTTAATATCAACGGTCTCAATGCCCCAACGAAAAGACATAGATTTGCAGACTGGGTTAAAAAGCAGGATCCTACAATTTGTTGTCTCCAAGAAACTCACCTTTCTACAAAGGATAGACATTATCTTAGGGTGAAAGGTTGGAAGACGGTGTTTCAAGCAAATGGGCCTAGAAAACAAGCAGGGGTTGCTATCCTAATATCAGACAGGGTAGACTTTAGTCCGACGTTAGTCAAGAAAGATAAGGAAGGTCACTTTATATTGATTAAGGGCACACTCCAACAGGAGGACATTACAATCCTAAACATATATGCACCTAACATGGGGGCTCCCAAATTCGTCAAACAAACACTATTAGAACTAAGGTCACAGATAACACCAAACACAGTGGTGGTGGGTGACTTTAACACCCCACTCTCATCAATTGACAGGTCATCCAGGGAAAGAATAAACAGAGAGGCATCTGGACTAAATGAGGTCATAGAAGGAATGGACCTAACAGATATATACAGGACATTTCATCCAAAGGCTGCAGAATATACATTCTTTTCAGCAGCACATGGAACATTCTCTAAAATAGACCATATATTAGGACACAAAGCAAATCTTAACAAATTCAGGAAAATTGAATAATTCCTTGCATTCTATCTGACCACAATGGAATTAAACTACAAATCAGTAGCAAGAAAGGCTAGAGAGCATACACAAAATCATGGAAACTAAACAATACACTACTAAATGATGAGTGGGTCAATGAAGAAATCAAAAAGGAAATCAAAAAATTTATAGAGTCAAATGATAATGAGAACACAACATACCAAAATCTCTGGGACACAATGAAGGCAGTTCTAAGAGGTAAATTTATAGCCTTAAGTGCCTATATTAAGAAATTAGAAAGGTCGCAAGTAAACGACCTAATGCTTCGCCTTAAAGCCTTGGAAAAAGAAGAACAAGGCAAACCAAAAAGTAGTAGACCGGAAGAAATAATAAAGATTAGGGCAGAAATTAATGAAATAGAAACAAAAAGAACAATCCAAAGAATTAATGAAACAAAGAGTTGGTTCTTTGAAAGGATAAACAAGATTGATAAACCCTTAGCAAATCTGACCAAAAGAAAGAGAGAAGAGACACAAATTAATAAAATCAGAGATGAACAAGGTAACATCACAACAGATTCCAGAGAAATTCAAAAAATTATAGGGACATACTATAAAAGCATATACTCCACAAAGTATGAAAATCTGAAAGAAATGGATGATTTCCTTGATCTATATGACCTACCTAAATTAAATCAAAATGAGATTAATCACTTAAATAGACCTATAACAAACATGGAGATCCGAGCAGTTATCAATAATCTCCCAACTAAAAAAAGCCCAGGCCCGGATGGATTCACTGCTGAATTTTACCAGACTTTTAAGGAAGAGCTAACACCATTGCTTCTTAAGCTTTTCCAGGAAATAGAAAAAGAAGGAATTCTACCAAACTCCTTCTATGAGGCCAGCATCACCCTGATACCAAAACCAGGCAAAGATAGAACAAAAAAAGAAAATTACAGACCAATCTCCCTCATGAACATAGATGCAAAAATTCTCAACAAAATATTGGCAAACAGAATACAAGAGTATATCAAAAAGATCATTCACCCTGACCAAGTAGGCTTTATCCCAGAGATGCAGGGATGGTTCAACATACGCAAATCTATAAATGTAATACATTACATAAATGGGTTGAAGGACAAAAATCACATGATCATCTCATTAGATGCAGAGAAAGCATTTGACAAAATCCAACATCCCTTCATGATAAAAGTCCTACAGAGACTGAGAATAGAAGGAACATATCTCAATATAATAAAGGCTATTTATGACAAGCCTACAGCCAACATATTACTAAATGGGGAAAAACTGGAAGCTTTTCCACTAAAATCAGGAACAAGACAAGGGTGTCCACTGTCTCCACTTCTATTTAATATAGTTTTGGAAGTCTTAGCCATAGCAATAAGGCAAGAGACACACATAAAAGGGATACAAATTGGAAAGGAAGAAATCAAGTTATCATTATTTGCAGATGACATGATTCTATACATAAAGGACCCTAAAGACTCTACTAGCAAGCTGTTAGAGCTGATCAAAACCTACAGCAATGTAGCAGGATACAAAATAAATACACAGAAATCAGTAGCCTTCGTATATGCTAACAACAAACACACAGAGGATGAAATCAGAGAATCACTCCCATTCACAATTGCATCAAAAAAAATAAAATACCTTGGAATAAACCTAACCAAGGAAGTAAAGAATCTATACAATGAGAACTTTAAAACACTCAAGCGAGAAATTGCAGAAGACACTAGAAAGTGGAGAAACATCCCTTGTTCCTGGCTTGGAAGAATCAATATCGTGAAAATGGCAATCTTACCTAAAGCAATCTACACATTTAATGCAATCCTATCAAAATTCCAAAGGCTTTCTTCATGGAAATAGAAAAAACAATCCAAAAATTCATTTGGAATCACAAAAAACCTCGAATATCTAAAATAATACTGAGCAACAAAAAAGAGGCTGGTGGTATCACCATACCTGATTTTAACCTATACTACAGAGCCATAGTAACAAAAACAGCATCGTACTGGCACAAAAACAGACATGTAGATCAGTGCAACAGAATAGAGGACCCAGATGTAAGCCCAAGTAGCTATAGCCACCTGATATTCGATAAAAATGCCAAAAATACTCATTGGAGAAGAGACAGCCTCTTCAGCAAATGGTGTTTTGAAAACTGGATATATATCTGCAGAAGGATGAAAATAGATTCTTCTCTCTCGCCATGCACAAGAATTAAGTCCAAATGGATTAAAGACCTTAACATCAGACCGGAAACTTTGAAACTGCTAGAGGAAAAAGTAGGGGAAACCCTTCAACATATTGGTCTTGGCAAAGACTTTCTGAATACAACCCCAATTGCTCAGGCAATAAAACCACAGATTAACCACTGGGACCTAATGAAATTACAAAGATTTTGCACCGCAAAGGACACAGTGAAAAAAGCAAAGAGGCAACCTACAGAATGGGAAAAAATCTTCGCCAGCTATATATCTGATAGAGGATTAATATCTAGGATATACAAAGAACTCAAAAAGTTAACCAATAAGGAATCAAACAAGCCAATCAAAAAATGGGCTAAGGAGCTAAATAGAGAGTTCTCAAAGGAAGAAATACGAATGGCATATAAGCACCTAAAAAAATGTTCTACGTCACTAGTCATCAGGGAAATGCAGATTAAAACTACATTGAGATTCCATCTCACTCCTGTCAGATTGGCCACCATCATGAAAACAAATGATCATAAATGTTGGCGGGGATGTGGAAAAAAAGGAACCCTTCTGCACTGCTGGTGGGAATGCAATCTGGTCCAGCCATTGTGGAAAACAGTGTGGAGGTTCCTAAAGCAGCTAGAGATTGATCTACCATATGACCCAGCTATAGCACTCCTAGGCATATATCCAAAGGACTCATCTCATTTCCTTAGAAGTACATGCTCAACCATGTTTATTGCTGCTCAATTTATAATAGCTGGGAAATGGAACCAGCCTAGATGTCCCTCAACAGATGAGTGGATAATGAAGATGTGGTACATTTATACAATGGAGTTCTACTCAGCGGTAAAGAAAAATGAAGTTATGAAATTTGCAGAAAAATGGATGGACCTGGAAAGTATTATACTAAGTCAGGTAACCCAGGCCCAGAAAGCCAAGCGCCACATGTTCTCTCTCATATGGGGATCCTAGCTACAGATGACTGGGCTTCTGTGTGAGAATGAAAATACTTAGTAGCAGAGGCCAGTAAGTTGAAAAGGAGACATAAAGGGTGGAGAAAGGAAGGGAGGAGGATACTTAATAGGTTGATATTGTATATATGTAATTACAATGATTGTAATGGGGAGGTAATATAATTGAGAATGGAATTTCAAATGGGAAAGTGTGGGGGTGGGGAGGGAGGGAATTACCATGGGATATATTTTATAATCATGGAAAATGTTAATAAAAATTTAAAAAAAAAAAAATCAAAAAAAAAAAAAAAAAGAAATGTGTTTCAGGGGTAGGATATATCTCAGTGTGTCCAAGGAACAAGGTTTAATCCCTCGTGTGGGCATGGCAGGGTGGTCGGGCTGTTACACTTAAAATCTAAATTATATAGTCGGAAGTAGTACCTCAGAGTACATTACCATAACAGATTAGACAGGTGTGGTTGAAAAGTTTCAAGTTCACATATGTTTGTAGAAAATGAAATTTTACATGATTTAAATTTTAAAGTGCAGGGATTATTAGAATTGGAGATGTTAATATACACATATTGAAGTTGCTCAAAGTTCTTTGGCCATGGAACCCATCTTATAAAAAGTGCCCCAATAAGCCAAGGGTCTCAATTATTCCATAGAACAGAGGTGAGAAATTAGCCTTACATGGTATTCTCAACTCTATTTTTTAAAAAATATTTTATTTATTTGACAGAGAAAGAGGGGGGAGAGGGAGAGAGAGAAAGAGAGAATGGGCACACAAGGGCCTCCAGCCACTACAGACGAACTCCAGATACATGTGCCCCTTTGTGCATCTGGCTAACATGGGTCCTGGGGAATAGAACCTAGGTCCTTTGGCTTTGCAGGCAAACGTCTTAACTGGTAAGCCATCCCTCCAGCCCTCAACTCTATTTTTGAAAAACTATTGGAACTAATAATTTATGTTATAGGAAGAAACTGAAGAATTTAATTATTCTATGGACATATCTTCTAAGCCCTTTCCAAATATGTTACTCTGTTTTACTAGCCTAGTAAGTTCTATGCCTAAAGTGGGTAATGAATTCTTTATAAACATCTTCAGACTTTATCTACTAATTACACAGAGACAGGTTATATGTGTGCTAACAAAGCAGGATGCTGACCACTGTGTAGTTCCCCTGGGATGCTGCAAACTATTCTAATGACCCATCTTTTGTTTAATTTTCACAAGTCTCCCTTTGTGACTCTCAAATGCCTATTAGTTGTTCTTAAATACCCAATCTGCCTTTAAGGGAAAAGCTTTGCACTACTAGGAAAACTCATGAGACTGTATTATTATATCTCTACAGGAACTGTATAAAGGTTTTGAGATTGTTGGAGTATGCTAATATAAGATATGGTATTCCTAAATGACTATTGTGGAAGGGATAATATTCATTTTGCTATATAAAGCCTCATTACTTTAAATAATTAGATTGTGTTGTATTCATTGTGCTTTTCTATACTTTCTAAGTAATTAATATGTATTTTTTCTAATCAGACAAAGCACAATAAATATTATTTTTAGAAGTTGTTCACATTACCATGATACTATTACATTGTGTAGGCAATACTTCAAAATAGGTCCTTTTTTTAGTGGATGAAGATACATGTAGTGAAAATTATCAGAGTCTTAGTAGGACAAATATTGTAAAGATCCACACACTAAATCAAGAGAACAGATTAATCTCTATGAAAATGCTACAGGAAAAAGGAAGTAATACTTCATGTGGTTGTGTTTTACATGTATCTGCTCAAGATTCAGAAACCAACCAATCTGACCTGATTTGAGAAAGCAGCTTTAGAGTTTTTGGAGTAGGGCGTGGTGGGGGCAGGGGTCATGGGCGGACGAAGAAGGCTAATGTACAGGAGAATGAACCAAACACAAAAGGACATTGTGTTTATCATGGTTTATCCCACAAAAGCACTTAACTTCTTTCCTGAGTCACATACAAGGGATGCAGAGCAAAAAAACTTCCAAGCACGTCAGAGACAGAGTGTGCAGGTACCTGCAGCCATGGGCCGCTGGGTCTCCTCAGTGTACTTAACGAGGACTCCATGCTGTGGAGGCTTCTGGAGCTCAAAGAAGAGCTCGTCAGGGACTGTCTGGGTATCCTGGACTTCCACCTGCAGACCTGCAGCAAGAATGAAAGCACAGGTACTGTGGCAACTGTATTCTCTGTATCCAGTAAAACCACAGGCCAGGGTGTAGATCAGGTTGTGAGTAATCTGTAATCAAAAGCACTGTTTATGGATTTGGGAAATGACTCAAGAGGTACAATGCTTGGTGCACAAGACTGAATCCCAGCAGCCATGTTAAAGTTGAGCATTATGGGAGTTTCTGTAGTCCCCAGGCTGAGGAGTAGGAGATAGGAGAATCCCTGGGCTCTAGTTTCTCTGGGCGATCTTATCTCAAAAAGGCACAAGGTGGACAGTGTTGGATGAAGCACTTGTCTCTATTCTCCAGATACATAAGCACACATACACATATGAACATTCATATTCATACATATGCACCCCTCCCCACACACATGTACATGCAAAAACAGCACTGTTTAACTCCTACTAGGCACAACAAAGTGAAGACTGACTAGTAATATGGCCAAGTCAGAAATTATTAGCAAGTTCTTTCAAAAGCTCCTTTATAAGTAAGTGTTTATGAATTCAAAACATTGTTTTTTCTATACAGATTAGGCTGCACAGAGGAAGGAAATCCAATTCTAACCCATTTCTTTCAAAAACACTCCCCAAAACTTTTTTTGTTTTTTATTTTTCACTGTACTTCATTTTAATTTTTCTAAATCTATCAAAAGAGCCAGGCTGCTATGGCAAAGAAAGCAAAGAATTGAGTACAAATGGCATTTGTTGTAAACGTGGCTTGTCTATAAGACCAATGACAAGTCAACTTTGACCAAACAATATGGAGAAACTGGATAATTAACTTTAGGACAAAACTCACAGGTAGAAAATGCACACAGATCTATAGAGTACACCTAACAAAAATCATCATGTCCACCACCATGTCATTGGTATCAGAATGCATAAACTATAAAGAATTCTATTTACAAATAAATGAAATCATGGACAAAGTGGGCCAATTCTATAATTTCAGAGCTTCATAAATTCTGAAGGTTGTTGTAATCTGTCATCTTTCCTGTTCTTCACTTTTGAAACAGAAAACAAAGTCACCAAAACTCACTCCTCTCTCTTCTCTCTGTTCTGTTACTTTATATTTTAGTGTTGACAACAAATCAAACTCCAGGTGACTGCAAAATACATTTCTGCATTGCATTCTATCACAGGGCACGCTCTCTGAAGGATCTATTTCCTCTTTTGCTCTCAGGGATGCTTCTATTTCCATAAGAATGGGCAGGAGGAAGGATATTGTAGGAATTTGCAAGTATTGGCAGCCATCAAGAAGTTTGAATGGACTGTTACTAAAATATAGCCCCATTTCCAGAGCCAGACTTCTTCCAGGCTCCTGGTTCTTACCTACAAACGTGCGGCCCCCTGGGCTGACCTCCAGCTGCGGAGCTGTGATCTGAAATGTTGGTGGCTGTCGATCAGAGTGAAGTAAGTGAATGTTGAGGGCCATCTCTGGACTTGTGTGCTGCCCGTCAGAAACTAACAGAGGTAAACACATGTGTGCATGCACATGGGGTGTGCACACACATACACAATATAAATCACCTTATAGTAGGGTCATCTCTAGTTTATTTCACCAAATATGTAGCTACAAGCTTGTCGAGATTATTTTAACACAATGAAGATATGTTTATGAACAGAAAAAATAAGCAAGCAATTACATCTGTGAGCCATTCTAATCAAGCTTAGCTTTTCCTATAGATGAGACAAAAGTCAAGGATTGATTCTAATGAGGTACTTTCATGATAAGGTGACTCTAGTAAGTGGTTAGCAGAAAGTAATATGAAATGAGTACTCGTACATGATGCTGGTAAGGGATTTCATTTATGGAAATGTTTTGATTCAATTCATTCCTCCAATATTCCAGAAAAATATTTTCCTTTAATAACTCCCTTTTAGACATGACATATCTGTTTCATTAGATACTTAAAAAAAGCATTTTATTTATTTGAAAGAGAGAAAGAGGCAGAGAGAGAAGGAGGGGGGTGGAGAATGGATGTGCCAGGGCCCCTAGCCACTGCAACCAAACTCCAGACATATGCACCACCTTGTATATCTGGTTTACATGGGTACTAGAGAATTGAACCTGGATCCTTTGGCTTTGCAGGCAAGCACCTTCAGCACTAAGCCATCCCTCCAGCCCCCATTAGATACTTTTTTGAAAGGACAGGATGTACCCATCCTAGTCTTCCATGGCATTTGATGGAAGTAAGTAGGTCTGTTTTTAGTTGCTCATATGTACAATGTTATGAACAGAAGACATTTTGTTAATAGTGACCTTGCATTACATTCCCTTGGTTTACCAAGCAAACTTTGACCTCCTAGGGTAGAAGAGGGCAGGAGTGCTGAACTCTTGATCTTTTTTCTGTGTTTTCCCTCTATAGCTCCACACTCCCAACGCTCTCTAAAAGGCAGGTTTGATGACAGGATTTTAGTACCATCAGCTCATCAATGTGTTTATCCATAATAACTACAGAACAAACTGCACTGTTGATCATTTAAACTATGCTTTCACTTGCAAATGGTTTGGTTATAAGAAACTGGTTTCCTTCCTCATTTTCTTCTGGCCGAGGTATCAAGTCAGTGGAATCTGACCCCTTCCTAAGACATGTAAAGACGTGTGGCTCAGCAACTCCTAGTCATGGTTCCACTCAGGTGGTAGATTTGTCTTGTCCTTGAGACAGATGTCAAAGATACAGTTAGGCTTTATAAGGTGCCCTACAGGTCAGCCCTTGAGAAGTCCAGAAACAGCCTTATGGAAGAAGGAAGGACACCAGCCACAAAGAATGAAGGTTTCTTTGGCTCTGGTCACTCAAATTATTGCCATGGCTTCTTTATATTTAATTTCCTCTCTGCCTGACCAAAGATAGAGACGGAAGATTCTAACTTTTGAAGGTTGGCAGCCAAACATGTATTTTTCCATTGATTTCAATATACTCAGGACTTTGGGACTGCTCAGTTTAAAACTTCTATGTCAAATGTAAAGAAATAATTACAAAATGGAAATTTACTTGCTGTCGCTCACATTGGTTTTACTTTTAAGAAGGAGGAAGCTCAGGTAGACTTCAATATCCTTATTTCATAGGAGAGGAAAAGAAAAGCCCTAAATCTTGTAAGGGCTTCAGGCCTGTCACACAGCTATTCAATGTGACCAAAATGTCTTTGCCTCTTAACTGGCAGAAAGTTCTGGATCCTAAGACTTTTCCCTCTAGAAGCAATGCACTCAATGAGTGGCTCTGTTCAAGACTATGTATAACTACTGTGCACCAGCTAAGTACAGCACATGGATGATAATGTATCTGTCATTGTGCTGGAAGCTTTGCATATTTAATATGGATTACAATGATTACCATTACCACCACCTGTGGATGAAGTCTTCAAGTGCAAACAGGTTAAGAAACCTTCCCAGAGCAGGCTGAACTCCAAGCTACCTGGGCCCAGGCTCTAAAATTCTAACTACTGTTATTCCTTTTTAAACAATATTAATATAAGTTCTATTAGGGCTTAAATAACATTCATGTTTAGTGTCTTTGGTATATTTCTTTTTTTCTAATACCAAATTTATCCAATGCTGTTTAATTAACATGATTATTTCAAAGAAACTTGTTTTTAGAAGAAAAGTTATATAACTTCTATGTGCCTTTTTAGAAAATAGACAAAAGTAATGAGGAAGGGAGCAAGAAGAAAGGATCAAAAGGGAAGTGCACATTCCACTTACTAATACAGTCGACATGAAAATATTTACCTGTGAAGTAAAATCTCACCGATTCTGGAAGACCTGAGAAAATGAGAAAGAAAATCAGTACATTAAACATTTGATCTGAGATAGGTGGGGAAGGTACAAAAATACAGGGCAGAGGTTAAAGGAAAATAAAGGATATTTTTATCTAAATTATATTGGTTTAAGGAATGATTAGGAGGTTGTTTGCTCATGTTATGTTGAATTGAATGATGTCAGCATCAATTTTAAATAGGAAAAGGAGCCTTGTAGTGAGAATAATTTGATATTGTAGCACTTAGAATGATTTATAATACATTCATTCAGATCCTATTTTATCAGCACATAAAATCCTACAAATTGGTAAATGTGGGTGATGTCGTATATCATTGAGAACGCTTTAGGTGGGTCAATTTCATTGAAGAACTGAGTGAGGTCTGGGACATTGATTTACACACTGTAACTAGGGGAGAGATTTATCTTGTGGAATTTATCCCATAGATCATACAGGACAGGGCACTGCTTTCTCCAAAGACATTCTCAGAAATAAGGCTAGTTGCAGATTTGTAAATAACTTCAACCATGGCTGACATGTTTTCTTTTGTTCTAATCCCAGGGCAGCCCAAGTTTCTTGTAAAGTAGGTCTTGTCAAATAGGGGCTAGAGAACCATGAACACTTTCATGGGCTATTAGTTAACCAGTTGCTAAGTACTAGCGATACTCCTCAGAGGAGACTTTTCCTTCCCTTAGAGATTTTCAGTCTAATTGAGGAGTTAATCATTTTGTGGGCTATCAAACTTTTATCAGTTAATAACAAATACCAGTTACATGTTTACTGTAGTCAGAAAAGAAACTTTATAATCATCTAACACATGTTCAACTTACCACCAGAAATCACCAGCTGTTCCATATAAATAAATCTACTATATAAAAGTAATACCCTATGTTCATCAGATTATATAGTATACCCACCTTAAAGATCCTAGGGAAACAGGTTTCAATATTTTAGAATCATTCCAAGGAATAGAATTCCTTAAAAATGGTGAATTACAACTCCTGCTTCCTTGTCAGCTGCTTTGATTGCTAGACCAAGGGAAGAGGGTGTTACGGCTGTTCTGGATCAATGGATGTATACATACTGACTTCTATTTATTCATTTTTTTAAGTGTCTTCTGTTAAATCCCAGTGCTAATCTCATAAGGATATCTGCATTCTCCATGTCTACATGTTCCTTTAGGTACTATGGGCATCTTCTTATTGGACTTCCTTTTTAGTCTGCCTTCCTTGTTAACTCCATTCATACCCTGCAGTCAAAGAGTTCCTTATAAAAGCCTGCATCTTCAAACTTTCCCTGGGTTCCTAATACTCATGAGTTAGAGCTGCAAATTTTTCAGGGATTGTAAGGTCCAGCCCATCTTCCTCTCAGGTTCATCCCTGTTTTGTGGACCTTCCACATCAGACTCATGGCCTCTTCTTTAACCTCTTCTCTTTCCCTAAGGCCTCACAGGGGTCACATTCCTGTTGTTCAGGAATGCTCTTACCCTATTCTGCTGCATACCCTTAGCTGCATTGCCTTCTACCCATCACCCTCTGCCAATACCTGTCTGGGTAGCTTTTTCTCACTCCTCAAGCTAGGGCAGAATTGTAATATTTAATTCTGCCACTAAACTTTCCTTCTTCTTTCCAGATTTCTTATTTTAGTCTGCAACTAAATATTCATTACTAGGATTATTTTTTTTAATCTATCTGTGCAGACTGCCCATTTCTTTTATTTTTAAAATTTATTTATTTCTGAGAGACAGAAAGAGGTAGATAGAGAGACAGAATGGGCACTCCAGGACCTCTAGCCACTGTAAACGAACTCCAGATTCATGTGCCACCTTGTGCATCTGGCTTACGTGGGCTCTGGATAATTGAATCATGGTCCTTTGGCTTTGCAGGCAAGCACCTTAACCACTAAGCCATTTCTTCAGCCCTCATTACTAGTATTATTTTATTTACTTATTTGTTTGTTTATTTATGAGAAACAGAGAGAATAAGTATGATCTCCTGCCACTGAAAATGATCACCAGATGCATGCACCACTTTGTGCATCTAGCTTTACATGGGTGCTAGGGAATTGAACCCAGGACATTAAGCTTTCCAAGCAAGCACCTTTAACTGCTGATCAATCTCTGTAGCCCCATAACTGGGACTATTTATCCGGTTGTCTACATCTTCTACATCTATCTACATCTTCAAGAAGGTCACAAGCATGGTCCAGATTCCTTACTACTGTATCCCCAAGCCCTAACTCAGTGGTTGGCAAATAAGTGCCATGAAATAAAAGTTTACTGAATGTAAGCCTACAGACATGAATTAATAGTGGAGGGGAGCAAGACAGATCTGAGCCCAGGCCATATATTGGATGACGGACGAAAAGCTATTTCGAGTAGCTAGAAAGCAGTATTACAAAACTGTTCCAAAGACTGTGGGAAGAGTTGAGGAACCAGCCGTGAGGATTCACCGAGAGCAATTAAGGTTTCTCCAGGCAGAGGAGAAAATGTACCTGCGAAGGAGAAAGCCATGATCTCCTGGAGGTGGGGAGCTGCAGCAGGAGGGCGGTACATGACTTTGCCCTGGTTAATGTCGTCCTGGGTGAAATAGCGGATGGATGTGCGAGGCTGATCCCTGTGTTCGATGATACCTGGACAGGAGGAGGAAGAGACTTGCCATGAGCGTCGGCAGCAATTCTCAGCCAACAGAGTGGCCGCTCTTATGGGTCTGCCATGCTCACTGAGAGCCTCTTCTGTCTTTCAGGAGCAATTGCTTTTGAGCTGAGTTATTCCAGAACAGAACACATCTTAAACTCAAAGGGAGTCGGGATTAGGTTTCAGGGAACATAAATTATGGTAAGATACAAGCCACTGTTGCTAATGCCGTTTAAAGTACCTATTTTCCCGGAAGTCACAGAGGTACCACCATGGCTGTGAGACCTTCCCATTGAGCTTAATTCAAAGGCAAAGTCCCTGAGACATGGGCACAGGTTGGTCTTCTGATGAGGCTGTACAGAGATGGTTTCTCTCAGCCTTTCCCCTGCTTCAGAAAGTCCTCAGTCTCTCTGATGAGCCTTGGCAACAGTCACATGGATCTTGATTACTCCAAGAGCTGCATTGGCAGTTGTCGCTTGTATTGTGATCAGTGTTTGGTGCTGCAGGTTTGTCTGTGGTTAATAAATCTGCAGGCACAGAACTGATGCTGTGGTTATGGCTCACGTCTTTAGAAAAAGGCATGTGTGGTGCTTGGTGTGGAACTAAGTCACCTTCTGAGGGGCTGAAAACTCAGTGGCCATTCTGCAGAAGATGGCTCAGGCTGGACTAAAAATTCTCGCTATGGGAGGAATCTCTACCTATAACTTAGCATGAGAAAAAAAGAGAAGGAGGGCTTTTCATTCTTTTTATGATATATCTAAAGGATATAAAAAGGATCATAAGTGGAATTTAATATTTATACTTATTTCTTCTTGGGGAAGTGGCAGTGGGAGAGACTTCCTGATGGGCAGTGGCTGGTCGTGGGGAAGCAGGCACTCTCAGAGGAGCGAGCAGAGCTGGCTCTGTAGAGGCTGATTGCTTTTCTGTGATGGATGGCACACCTCTGTTGGGCACAGGCTAATTAGGCAAGGCCACCATTACAAGATCCAAAGGCTGAGAACTGGTGGCAGGGACCACTTGTCCTCCAAACTAGTCCTGTATTTCCATATTATCCCATGGAAAGAGTGACTTATCTGATGGGGAAAGCACTGAATGTGTGTAGCTTGACCCACTTTGGGCTTTGGCAGGCTTCCTTGTCCTTAGCACCTGCTCATTTTGGTCCATTTGCCTGTCACATCCTCTTCAGGACCCTTAAAGACAGTGCCTGTGTGGGTTAAGCTCCATAAGCACTTGTGAGGGGGCACCACATATCCAGTACAGCGCGGTCACAACCAAAGGCAACTCTCACATATACCACCTCCTGTTTTCTACATCTAAGAACAGGAGGATGGCGTGTGAATATTAGTTCTTCCTTAAATTCTCAACATGTATGTGTATGTACAAAAGCAGCCAGAACTCCAGAGTTGTTACGATTGGCCATATCCACGAGGTAGTAGCATTACTCAAAAGGACTTGCACTGTACATCTTACCTTGATTTGGATGCAGAGGCCGGGTGATGTTATATATAATCTTTCCACTGGGCCTCTCAGTGTTCACAAAGGACAGGGAATGAGGCTGGATGACAGTCAGGCTGTCTTCACGAGCCTAAACAAAGTTTAGAAAGCAAGAAGAAAACAATGAATGAAACAAAGAATGAAAACAGAAGCCAGAGCCAAAACCAAACTGCATTAAGAAAACAAAACCAACTTTCCTCTGGGCTTTAAAATTAGTCTTAGCAAAATTTTCTCTGAGTTCAAATGGAGGCTCTTGTCTATCATATTACAAATGTCCCCAACCTCTCGACCCCAGGGTGATAAATAAAGGCCTTTTCACTTTTTCCGGTACCCTAATTTTTCCCTCCCATCTCCTGCCCCAAGGTCTATATCTGGATCCTCTCAGGATCCCAATGTGCCTAAAGTTTCCCCAGAGAGAACTCACAGTGAAGCACTGTGGGGAAAACAACCCCACCAGAGTTGGCTATTCTACTCTTCTCATCTGCTTCATGACAGTTCTCATCTAATAGGCTAATATGGTATGCTAAGGTTCAATCTGGCAAAAAGTTGGAAGGACCCAGCTAAGAGGTTGAAGTTGTGGCTGGGGAAATGGCTGAATGGTTAGGACTGAATGCTTGTAAAGCTTGCTGGTCTGGTTTGATTCCCTAGTACCCACATAAACCCAGATTCAAAAAGTGGCACACATTTTTACTGACAAGAGGCCTTGGCATGTCCATTGTCTTTCTGTCTTAATATAAATATAAATATAAATATAAATATAAATATAAATATAAATATAAATATAAATATAAATAAATAAATAAATATATATATATATATATATATATATATATATATATATATACACACACACACATATATAAAGAAATTGAAGTCTTGGCTCTGTGAGTTTGATGGGAGCTGTAATGTCTTATGGTTTTTAAATATTTTTGTTTTTATTTTTATTTATGTATTTGAGAGTGACAGACAGAGAGAAAGAGGCAGTTAGAGAGAGAGAGAATGGGCACACCAGGGCCTCCAGCCACTGCAAATGAATTCCAGATGCATGTGCCCCCTTGTGCATCTGGCTAACGTGGGTCCTGGAGAATCGAGCCTCCAACTGGGGTCCTTAGGCTTCAATAAGCCATCTCTCCAGCCCATGTCTTATGGTTTTACAGGGCTAAAGGGGAGCCCAGCTCCAACACCAAAGTTGCTAGTCACTTGCATTTAGAGGTTTAGGAAAAATTTGCTTACTATAACATAAAAATAGCTGCTATGTCTCTCTACTTCCATTCTACTACTCTCAGAAGAACTGTGTATAGTGGTTTTTGTCTATGTCTCAGGACCCAATGTTAATCAGGATGCATGTATGTAGCATTCACTATCCATTTACTGCATACCCATAACTCCTAACAGAGGCAACATGCAAAAACCCAAAAGACAAGATTCAGACTCTCGTGACAGGCATGACAGTGGGTGGAAGACAATAACAGCGCGTGTGGAGGGAAGAGGAGGAATGCTCCTATGGGCAGTGGCACTGGCCCTGGCTCACTCAGACCGCTTCACAATAGAGCAAAATATTCTGCTACCACAGGCTCATGCTACCTGACCCTGAAGGCAGGTTAGAGTTTGACATGTTCGCCTACTTTTAAAGCTCCATTTTAGCAGGGCATGGTGATGCACATCTTTAATCCCAGCACTCAGGAGGCTGAGATAGAAGATTGCCATGTGTTTGAGGCCAGTTTGACACTAGATAGTCAATTCCAGGCTTATTTTAGAAGAAGTTTTCCCATTTAATAGAGGATTAAGTAACTCTCAGTTTTGCTCACAGAGGAGGGTGTAGGGTGCTTCATTTTCACCATAAAAAGACAAGGATTGTGACTGCCTTATCATTGTCTCCAAGGCATAGATGACCCAGGGAGAGGCAGCATTTACAGGTCAGGACAATTCCCTATACTGAAATCATATTTCAGGCCCTCACTCAGGTGTAGAATGTAATGAGCATTAAAATGAGAATTTCCAACAGCAGCTGGACTCCCTCCGCCCCACTTCTCTAATATAAAACAAGTAAGGACAACATGTTAAAAATATATGCCCTACATGAGGTGTTTTTGCCATCCATGTGGACACAGATACGTGGACAAAAGCAGTGGTTCAGCAAACTGTTCAGTGCTGTGTGGCACTTCTAATCGCAAAACCATCATAACCACTCTCAGACTGTCATAGATTACCTGCTTTTGAAAATGAAGGTGTCACTATAAGAATAAAGTAACAGGATGACAATTATGATAGAAACAGAACTATGGAAAAGGGAAATATGTTTCAACTAAAGCAATAAACACTGTCTTTGGAATTTAAAAATGTTATCTCTTTACTAATTGAAATAGATAGAAGGTAGAAAATGTGAGGACTTAATTCTCTGAAGAAAGCAATATTTAGACTGTGGTATACCCAGGTACAGTCAATTTTAATTATTTGGAATGTCCAATATTCAATATTAATGAAAGAAGATGAGAGAATAATGTTTTTTTTGTTTTGTTTTGTTTTGTTTTCTGAATCCTCCCGACCATGGCCCCATTCTACCCAGAGCCAGCTCCTGCACAGATGCCCATCATGTCCTCAGACTGCTCACTCACCATTTTATGTCAGTAGATCAGCCAGTGGGAGGCCTTGGCAAAGACAGCAGACCTTTGCTCACCACCCGCATGGCTCTCCATCTCATGCACAAGAGAAGCCACAGTGTCACACTGGCCGACAGGCCCACCAGGGTCTGAGCCCCAGCATGTTACATAGATTTGTGCTGCTTATTCTCATTTGCACTCACAGTACACCAGAAGATTTCAAAAGCACATTCCAAACTAATGTGGCACACCTCCTCCTCTGTGTTCCATATGTCAATGAATGGCATGGTTGAGCCCTCAGAAAGGATTTTCCTGTATCTAATTGGCCACTGTGCCTCTAAATCTCTTAATTGGTTTTTCCTACCATTCCGAACATTAACTGTCCAGTAATGCTAACTATAATGCATATTGCTGGAGAGTAGATTTCTAGAACTTTTCTATGTTGCAAATTGAAACCATATATATATATATATAATATATATATAAATATATAAATAAAATATATATATACATACACACACACACACACACACACACACACACACACACATATATATATATATATATATGACAACTAACTCTCCCTTTCTCCTTTTTGAAAGTCCCCTCCCACCTCAGGAAACCACCATCCTACTTTGCCTAAGAGTTTGACTACTTTTAGATAGCTTACACAATGGGACCATATCCTATTTGCCTATTTTGTTATTGGCTTATTTCATTTAGCACAATGTCCGTAAAGTAATTCATTGTTGTGCCATATGGCAGGATTTCTTTTTTATGGCTAACGGTATTGCATTGTTTGAGTGCATGTGTGTGCATGAGTATGGATGTGTATGAATGTGTATACACACATATATGACATTTTCTTTATTACATTTTTCTGTTGTTGGCTGTGGTAGTTTGAATGTATATTTCCTATAGACGCGAGTATTTTATTAAAGCTTGTAACTTGGGTCTCCAGCTGCCTGGCTGGAGGAGGTGTCATTGGGTGAATCCTGGGATCCAGCCCAAAGGTGTGTTTGTAGACAGATCTGGTTCCAGCTCACAGGTATGCAGAGAAAGTTTGAGCTCTGGGGGACCTGCTTGCTGCAGATCCCTGCTGCTGCTTTTGGTGTTTGCTGGCTGTTTGGTTGTTTTTCTCTGTTTGGATATATGGAAGCAGCTTCCTCTGCCACTGTTAGCGCTTCACTCTGGATCTAGAAGCTTAAAATAAAACCCTTCCTCCCATAAACTGTGTCTGGCTTGGATGTTCATCCCAGCAACTGAAGCTGTCTACAACATGGGATTTAGATTGCTTTCATGTCTTGGCTACTATGAATAATGTTATCATGATCATGGCATGAGTGTAGTCATCCCTTGAAGATCTCCATAACTCTGAACCTTTATTGCCACTGAGTGGGGTTCATGTTATTAACCTTGCCTATTCTAGGTGACTGCAAGAATCTATTTGCTTTGTATATGACCCCATCTATGAGCTCTGCAAACCATGCTGATCTTCCTAAACTGATCATTAAAAATATGGTCAGGACACTTTTCTGCTATAAACTCTTCAACCCCTTCTTGAACCAATAATATTTGGGGACAAAATGGAACTTCTTCTATTTTTAAGGTTCTCCACGACCTGACTGCCATTTCTTATTGCTTTTACACCTAGAAACTTAAGCTCTAGCCAAAGCAACTATCTTTAATTCTTCTTATGTGTCATGTTCTGTGTTTCACCCTTTTCCATCTGTTGCTTCTGTTGCCTAGGATGAATTTCTGTTTGAGCCGAAACTTGTGGGCCTTCACGTGTGGTGATTTGAGCAGCAGCAAGCAGCACTGCCTTGGGGACTTGCTAGAAATGCATATTCTTGACTGTACACCAGACCTGATGAATTAGACAACTCTGGAGCGGGTTCCAATAATCTGCACTTTAACGAAGTCCCTAGGGGATTCCAATGCAGGTTTAAATCAGATTTTGAGAAACATAATCTAGAAATAATTATACTCAACTAGCTTAGCTCTTCTCCTAGAGGAAGCCTTTAGTGACTCTCTGTGCCTATTGTATAAGGTTTCCTCCCGTGTGCTCCCACAGAATTGCTTTGCCGTGGCATTCATCACTGTATTATCCCTGCTGGTTTATTCAGCTGTCTTGTAGATGCAAAGATCCTTAAAACTAGAGCCTGCATTTTTTTTAAAGAAAGTTTTGTTTATTTTTATTTATTTATTTGAGAGTGACAGACAGAGAGAGAAAGAGGGAGAGAGAGAGAGAGAGAGAGACAGAGAGAGAGAGAGAGGGAGAATGGGCACACCAGGGCCTCCAGCCACTGCAAACAAACTCCAGACATGTGCGCCTCTTTGTGAATCTGGCTAATGTGGGTCCTGGGGAATCGAGCCTTGAACCAGGGTCCTTTGGCTTCACAGGCAAGCGCTTAACCACCAAGCCATCTCTTCAGCCCTAGAGCCTACATTTTAAGGTCACTGAATCTTCAATGTTTTCTTTAGTATTTGTCATCAACTAGGAGTTCAAAGTGATTATGAAGGAACAAACAGAAGAACAAAGAGGCAGACTCTTATTTCTAAACACATGTACAAATACACCTTGTATCTATTCACCATGCACACTCATAATGCAGTAACCAAATATGTACAAAACTTGTGTATCTGCATGAATCCAAGCCACCAAATTGAGAATGTGCTTCTGTCACATATTATAAGTATGTCCTATAGCAATAATGCTAATTAATGTCAAAAGGACTATAAGACACATATATTCTCAGTAATGTAAACAAACCATATTTTACAGTAAACTAGCTTTTGAGAGATACTAGTTTCAACCAGATGGATCTAATTTGCAAATATGCAACCAGAAACTAAAGATTATGCAACCTGAAATCTCTTTAGAAGTCCAATAGCACAATAGAATGGCACCATCTCCATGGCTTCTGGCCCATTTTTTTTTTCCCTTCTAAACTCAAAATAACACTGCTTAGCATTTGGCAAGAAAAGTATGTGCATATTTTTCTTTATAGTTTAGAGAAAATTCTGATCCAAGTTCTTGTAGTCAGAATGATGAATTATAGACTTTATAGTGCTGCTGAATTATGATTTCTTTAAATTACAGTTTACGGTGGAAATGCCGATACCAGCTATTCATTAAAATCTTTCTATTTTCCCCTTTTATGTCTCTGTCATGCCCCAGACCCATAATTTCTGAAACTATTGCTGCTCTCTTTGTTGTGGCTCAAGGCTGATGTACTACTTTGGAGTGTAATTATGTGGGTGCTAACTAAGACATGTACCCATAATAATTAATTTACAGGGTCTTGTGAGCTTGTGGCTCTGCCTGCAAGAACAGTGTGGCATTCCATTTATTCTAGACTTAGAGTTACAGTGAAGTCCTAATTGTCTGAACTGGGCTTCATGGGCACATGCAAGTGTCATCTTGTCACACATCCCACAGGCCTTCTGTGATCTGGTGCAGTGAACTCCACCTCACCACTGTGCCTCCTCTGCCTTCCTACTTTCCCCAGTCCAGTCGACTATTTGTTATTTCCCAGCATTCATACGCTCTCTCACCTCTGGTCTTCCATGTGCTCTTGATGTTCTGAGCCACCACCCTCCACTCCAGTCACCTGCTCCTAAATTTTCATGTGGACAATTCATGGCTACATATGTCTCTGGATTCAGCATTGCCACCACCTTCTCTAAGAAGGTGCACTATGAGAGAAATTTTCTAATAGGGCTTTTAAAAAATGCTATGTTCCTCCTGCTAAGTAGTACTCAAACTGGCTGAATAATTATACAGTACTGATTACATGGACATTGGCTTCAGTTTCTTCCAGGTACTCCAGAAGAGTCCCTATAGCTATGTGGGATGCTATGGAAAGGACAAGGGCAATAGATGAAAGGTCAAGGTAAGTTCCATGCAATCTTCCTTCTACTGCAGTAACTTCAACTTCCTTTTTCAAGTCAGTGAGAAATGTGTTTACAACTGTTCTTGTTTGCACTGGCGGCTGCATTTTGGGACAAGCATTTATTACATCCAAATCCAGGACACCTGCTCAAGGTTCTGTGGGTTTCTTCTGAGAGGAAAGCAAGAGGCCTCCCACCCAACTCACGGTCATGTGGAGAGATGTCCCCAGGGAGAGTTCAGGTGCCTCAGGTGTCTGTGGTAAGATTGCAATGTTGAACAAGTGACTTTCCAGGTGGGTTTTAGCATCAGTAGTTCGGGACACCTGCAAAACAAAGCCAGCTTGATGAGGTCCTCATCTTTTAGTGGGCAGAATGCATATACTTTAGCCCCCCCTTTAAACCATCTGTTTTGAATTCTAGATGTTCCTGCATTATAAATTTCATTTTGTTCCTCATATTATATTGTTAATCATCCTCTGTTCATAAAAAGCTACATAAGTATCTTAAGCAATTCAGAAAATCCAGTAAAGTATAAATAAGAAATTTCAAAATCACCCACAATTTTACTACATGAGAGTGATTATTACTGCACTAATATATTTAAATTTAACCTTTTTTTCTGTCCAGATATACCTAAACTTGTATGTTGTTGTATACTCTTTGTTTCTAATTTAATCTGATGATATTTTGCTATGGCATTAAACATTTTTGCAAGTGGGCATTTTGATGGCTATATAATGTGTTATTAGAGTCTATAACACATTTTTTATTCCATTCATTTCATCTTTCCTCGGTATAGATATTGACACCTCGATAATAAATTGCAAGTGGTCTCATCACTGCAGAACAAGTTCAATAACATTTACAGTTAGATAGTGGTCTCAAAATCAACTTTTTCTTGCTTTACAATACTGGAAAATGAACTGGGCATGGCGATAGTCCATCTGTAATCTCAGCACTTGAGAGGCTGAGGGGGAAGGACTGTGACTTGGAGACCAGCCTGGGCTGTCTAGTGAGATTCTGTCTTAAGAAACAAGCTACTAAAGCTTGCTTTTCCCCGCAGTTTCTTGTTCCCTCTTAGAGCTTCCGAGCTGCCCTTTCGCCTCCCCTGCCTCCACTGTTTGCTCGGCCTCATCCTGTCGCAGGAACTGCTGAACCTATGTGGCCACAGACAGCTATATTCATTTCTCATGACAGGAACAGGGTCCTGTTCCTCAGAAAGAAGGTGAGACTAGCAGCTGTCTGCAACAGGAAAACTGTCTTCTCTGTCTCTATCTAGACCACTTCAGATGCCTGGTGTCAAGATGCAGATCATTTAAAGATTTAAGAAATTAGGAAAGGAGATATGTTTTTCACTCATTAAAAAAAAAATTTTTTTTAAGGGCTGGAGAGATGGCTTAGTGGTTAAACGCTTGCCTGTGAAGCCTAAGGACTCCAGTTCAAGGCTCAATTCCCCAGAACCCACGTTAGCCAGATGTACAAGGGGGCCCATGCATCTGGGGTTCATTTTCAGTGGCTGGAGGCCCTGGCGTGCCCATTTCTCTCTCTCTCTCTTTGTCTCTCTCTCTCTCTCTGCCTCTTTCTTCTCTGTCTGTCACTCTCAAATAAATAAAAATGAACAAAAAATAAATAAAAAAGAACACTGGGCAGGTAGTGAAATATGGGCATATTAAGCAAATGAATCAATCTGGCTTCCCAGTAAAGATGTTGATAGTGAAATTTGTCAGTCTTTTTCAAGCCACATCCCTGAGACAGTGTCACTGGGAAGTGAATATACCAAATCTAGTATTGTTTTCCCATACCAGAAGTGCCTGTGAATGTGCATGCCTTCTTCTCACTGTTCTACCTCTGCTTTAAAATACCACTCACATTACATAAATCCCAAATCTTGCAATCAAAGTAACAGATGGGATGCATTGATGGCTCATGACAGCACATCAACATTAAAATGGAATTAAATCTATGCAAGTCATTACGTTGCATTTCTGGCTTTAAAGGGAAGAAAAGGGAAGGAAAAAAAAGAACCGTTACAACAGCATCTATTTTAGTTTAAACTCCTCTAGGGACAGCAAGGTGATTCATGGAAAAGTTGCCAACCACTTCTTTACATGGTTATAGTGTCTGTTCATTTCAAATTAAGATATCAGGTGAGCTTATACAGTAATGGAACTCTAAAAACAAACAGCAACACTTTTATGTTCAGGAAAACATAATCTCCGAGAGCTGTTGCATGCTTGTGATAAAGATGCTGTCAGTGTTCAGAATGCACCTTTTTTGGGAATGCCTTCAGAGGGAGTTCACATACACTCATAATTACTCCTTTTCTTCACCAAAATAATTACCACACTTTTACTTGCCAAACATGATTCGGAATGATTTTTGGTTATTTTTGCTATATTTTCAAACCCACTTCCAGGAAATTATATGCTGTCACTCTTGAGTATATTATAAAGGATAGCTCTAACACTTTGAAAGCAATTTCAAGTAGTTCTAAACATGTTTTATGCAAAAGAGTGAAGACACCAAAGAGAATAATTTTCACTTTTTAAGCTATAATGTTCAGTTATATGTCTTAAATCTTGGTGAGTTCATTTTTTCCCCCGCTACTGTTTTTGTTTGTTTGTTTGTTTGTTTGAGATAGTGTTTCATGTATCCCAGGTTGGCCTTGAACTTGCTTTGTAGCTGAGAATGAGCTTGTACATCTGTTCCTTCTGTCTCTTGCCACCCAAGAGCTAGAGTTATGGAGATTCACCATGATGTCTGGCTTTAGTTATTTTGTTGTTGTTGTTGTTTTGTTTTGTTTTTATCAGTGCCTTCTACTATATTGTTTTTTACTATTTTATTTTACCCATCTGGTAGCCTGCTTGTAACTATTGTCAACTTGTCATTATAAGCAAGTTCTTAGAACCCCCTTCATGGAAAGGTTTCAAATTGACCTCCCCTCTCTTTCTCTTTCTCTCTTTTTCTGCCTCCCTACCCACCCTGGAAAGGACAAGGAAAACCTTGGGTTCTCATTGGCCAAGTTGTGACTTCTTTTGATTAAGGTCTTTGTCTCTATAATTGCTCATTCTCTGATGACTGTTGCAGTCCTCAGGTGCTAAAAATGAGAAGTTAACTTGGGCAAACAGCTCAGAGCAATTTCTCACTTATTGGACATTCAAGAGGCTCAGTATAATCTCATCTTAATAACTTTCAAAATTTACACTAACCTGTACTTAGGAAAGCATGTCTTTCATATGGTACAAATGAGTCAAGCAACGAAGATATACACGTGAGGAGGCATTAGAAGAGGAATGCATAGTAATTGAACAAGACAAGCTGAGCTATCATGGGTAGTTTATTCCCAGTTGGATTCCCTAGACAAAGGAAAGGCCTCCGACTTTGAGGTGACACAGTGTTGGCTGATCACCAGGAACATATGTGATTTTTATGACACCTTACCAACTTCTGCTCTATCTCCTGTTTGTTTCTGCTTTCTCATTTGTAATTCCTTAGTTCTTTGTACTTCTGCTTCATTATTTTCAAATTATATCTGCCAGAGGTTGGTCTAAGTTTATTGTTCTTTCCAAAGAATCAGGTTTTGTACTCAATTCCTCTGCTCATCTCTATTTATTCCTTCCTTCTGTTGTCCTTGGGTTTCACCCGCTGTTCTCCATGTTCTTTGTGAGCGTGTACATGCGTGTGTGCATATTCATGGGTGTGAATGTAGGCATACATCTGCCATGCCAAGTGAGCATGTGATGGTCCGAAGGCAACATTCAGGTGTTGGTCTTCGCTTTGTACCTTGCTTGAGGCAGGGTCTCATATTCATTGTTTTGTTTGCCAGGCCAGCTGGTCTGCAAGCTTCTAGGGAAATCTCATCTCTGCCTCCTATCTCATTATCTCACTGTAGGTGGTGCTGGGATTACAGAAACCCACCACAGCTTCTGCATTTTACATGGCATCTGGAATCCAAACTCAGACATTCATGCTTGTGAGGCAAGCACTATACCCACTGAGCCTTCTTGAGTTCAACACTCAGTCCATTTACTTTTGTGCTTTCCTGCTCAATAATAAATAGGACTATCAATTTTCTTTTAATATGATTCTGTCCATATCATGTAAATTTTGACATCATTTCTCCCTCATTAATAGTTATTAATAGTTTACTGCTTTGATTTCCTCTAAAGACCTACACTTACCTGGAAGACCATTTTCAATATTCCAAGTGGTTTAGCATTTTTATTTACCTTTTTATTACAAATCTCTACTTAAATTCATAATGGTCAGAGACCATATCTAGAGTTCTTTCCCGTTCTTCAGTTTTCGCAGGCCTCATTATGGTCTAGTATTTTGTGGATACTTATAAATGATAATAACAAACCCCTAAGCAGTGCCTACAACTTTAGTCTGTTTCAGTCGAAATGCTTCTCAAATCCTCGCAATAGTTTGATTTCTCAAGTGAGAAAACTGAAGCACAGGATTTTGCAAAGTTATTTGCCTAAATGTAGCTAATAAGTGACAGAACTCACACTGAATTTGGCTGTAAGTCAATGATCTCAACACAGAAAAAGATGATTTTTTTTTTCTTCATACATATGCTATTTTTATATTATGAAGATTTTTTTTCTTAATCTCTTGGCTATTATTTGATGTAAGTCACTTGTCATGGGTGATGACGCATATGGAAATATCTGAATTAACACATTTTTAGGGCTCTTAATGCTACCCATCACAACTTTCTTCCCCTAAAAGGGCAATTGCAGAAAGCCACCCAGATTGATCATGAGTAAGAACACTGGCTTTCATCACCCTGAAGAAGTCAGGGCGGGGAGCACACCTGGAAGTGGATGGGGTCACTCTGGGCAGAGGCTCCGAAGTGCCTGTACCACAAAATCCCTTCATCGATGTCCTGCTGGGTGAAGGTGCTGGTGGGGGAGGCAGTCCTCCCATCAGGCAGGTGATGACCTTCCTCAGCCGGACTGTCTGCAGGCATGTTCATCAAGAGGACCAGCTCCCCTAGGAAAGCACAGGACATACATCATTAGAAAGGACCTCTGGAAAAAACAAGCTGCAGCTTTTCCTGCTCATCATTCCTTAAAAAAAAAAAAATGACTTGAAAGAAATGACACACTTCATTTTTATCTAAGGAGAAAGAATAGACAATAACATTAGACATCACTGGGTCCATTTTTAGGCACAGAATTCTGGTCTTTCATTAGAAGCACCAAAAACCATCCAAGGGCAATTTAGGTAAAAAGTTGCTGACTCATATTTATTAAGAATACATGAAGCTGGGCATGGTGGCGCCCACCTTTAATCCTAGCACTCGGGAGGCAGATGTAGGAGAATCACCATGAGTTTGAGGTCACCCTGAGACCACATAGTGAATTCCAGGTCAGCCTGGGCTAGAGCAAGACCCTACCAAAAAAAAAAAAGATTACATGAGACTCAATCTGCAAACAGACAACCAGTGTATGCTGGCTACTGAATAGATTCTTTTCTACATATAACTTTCTATGTAGCAACAACAAATCTTTTTAAATATTATTAATTTATTTGCAAGCAGAGAAAGGTGGGGGACTGGACACATCATGTTTTCCTGTCACTTTAAATGAACTCCAAATGCATGTACCACTTTGTGCATTTGGCTTAATGTAGCTACTGGGGATTTGAACCTGGGCCACTAGGCTTTGTAAGCAAGTGTGTTTAGCCACTGATTCATCTTTCCAGCCCATACAAAATGTTTCTAGCCAGTAAGACTTAGATAATGAACACAATGGAAAATGAGAAAAAAAAAATCAGAGAAAGCTATTCCTGAGAAAATTCTGGCCAATAGCTAAGTCTAGAAAGTTCCTCTCAGGCACTGCATTCTATGTGAACATTCTATATTCAAACCCTCTCCTAACTACACGAGTTCACTCACACTCTCTAAACCTTGGGTTACTCAAGGGGTAAGGGAGAAGAATACCAAGGGATCACCCTTAATCTCCAAATCCAAAGCTCAAAAAAGCTTCCAGATCCCAAACTCTTTCTGAGTACCAACATGGCACCATACTATAAAATTCTATCCTAGATGGACACCATTTAACAGGTAATAGTCAGAGCTCATAAACTAAAACATATAGAATTACCTTCAGGAAACGTATAAAAGATATATGAAGCATAAATGAATCATTTGCTTAGACTAAGGTCTTAACTGCAAGATGTCTTGTTATTTATTTGCAAATATTCTAAAAATTTAAAAATTCTTAATCTTAAGTACTTCTGGTCTCAAGCATGTAGGATAAAGGATGTTGAACCTGCAACACACAGGGGTGCTAAAAAGAATGTTAGTAATCTGTATTTATTTCTACTTAGTCCTTCTGAATGATGTTATCAGCGTGTCCACTGTATAGAGTTTAAGCACAGAGAGGTGCAGAAGCATGTTAGAGGTCATATGACTGGTAGGTAGAAGAGAAGGGTTTGAATCTGAAGCTCATATTCTTGGTCATGAAGCTGTTACAAACCATCATTATTTTCTGCACACATATCAGTATTTACCCTGGTAAATAACTTACCATGCTCTCTGCTTTACTCTTTAAACTTTATTTGAACTGAAGCAAGGAAACCTAAATCCAAATACTGCCAACGTGTTTTTACTGTTAATTCGTCACCCGAAGCTTTTATCTTCAAGTGCAATCACAAATACAGAGGTGTTACAGAAACAATTAAAATTTCACAAGAATATGCCTTCAAGTGAAGACCAAGCCAAAACAGGGATGAACTGCTGAAAAGAAGCTATAATTCCTGGTATAACAATAAATCTCAAAGCATCCACCCTACCACTTCAACAATAAGAGGAATAGGAGTGTGCATGTGCGTGCCTGTGCGTATGGCGGGAAAGACAGAGACAGACTGGCTATGACGCTGTCTATGTCTCTATTTTTAAAATGGTCTGTGGGAGGATATCTAGAATGTAACACACTAGACATATTGGATAACTGACAGCACATTTGTTTTCTCAAAATTGGTAGCACATTTTGATTACTCTAGAGAAATCTGTCTTGTAACTGAAAGTAAACACTCATTCTAATATTTATGTGTACTAAATTCAAGTTAAAATGAGCATAACATACTGTATGGCAACAAAATACTAAAACAAGAGCAGAGCAGCACGACTTTTCTTGATATAATCATGTGGAATCATCCCCCTCTAGTTTTCCTGTACTTTCCATTTGCTCCTAAGTCAAAAATTCTATCAGCAGTTTCTTCTACTTCGAATTATATTCATAAGATGCTGTTAGCAGATATGGCTTCCCGGGATGAAGACTGTTTATGCATGTGAATATAGTTGTGAAATATTCTGAAAGCAAGTTGGCACATTGAAAATGTAAAGAGCAGGATAGAAAATATTCAACTACATATTACCCAGCTGTTTGGCTTTGTAATAGAAAAGCAAAGCAGAATTTTCCTAAAACTACCTTATGAAATAGCTTTCCTATATCAACTCCATGCTGCACAGATTGTAGGTATCATAGATATTGTCTAATTTCAATTGAACAAACTGTCCCTGTGTACTTCTATTGAGTACTATCCACCGTGCTAGTAGCGGGAAATTCACAGATAATCCAGATGCCATTTCTGAAGGTGAGACTGAAGATTATCTCATAAGCAACTGGGAGCCACAGGGAGACTTTCTGGGGTGAATGTCATGAACCAGTTTAGAACACAGGATGTGGGCATAATCAACTATGAGGCTACTGCAAAATCCAGAGTAGAGACATAGTCCTGAACTATAGTAAGAAAGGTGAGACTGGACAGACACAGATATACAAGCCACTGAGCAAACAGTATGAATGCAAGCTGACAAGAGTGGCTGTGGGAGAGGAAAGAGAGAAAGCTCGCCTTCACAAGCTGGGTGGCTGCAGGCCCTATGCAGAAAGATGAGAGGGGTGCAGAGAGAATGGAGAGTTCAGCACTGGGAATGTTGGAGACAAGTGCATTGCTATCAAGGCTGGAGACACGGAGAAACAGCAAGTCCCACTGTGGAGGGAGGAGAGCTACACTGTGCATTAAGAACCTCGATGCTGCTCTAGCATAGTGTTAAGACAAAGGAATGACACTTTACATATGCGAAATTCCATGCTTGAAACACAGACAGGCATATGAGGTGTACATTATTCTGAGGTTTATATATTAACCAAGAACTTTGAGGAGGAAAAATCATGACTTATGAAAATTAGAATCTGACTTGAATCACCATGAATTATGTTGGGATTGAGGTCATCTGTTATCATCTCATACTATGGTAAAAAGGGTTGGAAATAAGTTAGTGAGATTCTCCCTCTTCACCCCAAGGTAAACTTACTTTCTTATCTATGAAGCAGCTAAGTATTCATCAACTTTCTAAAACATTTTCGAAAACAATGGTGAGTATGGAAGTGATTGGGCTTGAATTTTTTTTTTTTTGACAGGTTCTTGCTGTGTAACTCAGGCGGGTCTGGAACGTACAAGTGCCAAACCTCCTGCCTTTGCCCCCAAGTACTAGGGGTTCAAAAAATAGTCACCACTACTGGACATATTCAGGTCCCTTATGCGTATACTATAAGAAGCAATTAACATTTGGCTCCATGTTAGGGTCATTTCTTCACAAACAGCTTAAAGTCCAACATGAATGCTCTAAAGTGACAAGGGAGCGCACAGCAGCCAGGAGGCAAAGAGGGAAGTGCTTTACAGGTACATTTCAACTGGGACAGATGGATATAAGTAGAGTTCTGTGGGTGTCCAGTTCCCACCACTCTTGCGTTGTTCCCAAGGGTAACGTGATTTGATTATTAGTAACAAGAATGAGACACACAGAGAGATTATGCTCATGGGATATAGTTAATTAAATGAGTTAGAGTAGGAAAGGGTCACAGTAAAAGCTACCTGGCATTTACTAAGCTGAAATGGCAAACTTTTATCTGCTTAAAAACCATTTAATTCAGCATTATCTGTTTAAAATTTAATGAAATACTAGGCTGTTTCTATGGACTCCAGGGGCTTAATTTTTGGCCTTTAACAATCAAGATAAAGTTAGGGAATTTAATACTTCACAAGAGTCACAGGCTTCAGGAAATGAAAAGGACTTGAAAGTTATTTTGCTTGAAGTCAGTGGTGAAAATAAGATGAAAACAGGCTACGTATTAATTACATGTACTTTGACATGGAGAAATTTGGCAGATAGTATTTAAACCAAATAATCATAGTTAACTTCACCAATAATAAGACCCAGTGATATCATACATTCCAAATACAATACAGTGACAGTAGCAAAGGAATGGCCTTAATCTAGGAATGACTTTGGCTAATATTCTGCAAATATTTAAGCAGTGATTTTCAAAAGAGTCAAGGACATAAAAGATATAGAGGAACTGTTACACATTGTTTGGAGAAACTAAGGAGATATGACAAATGCGATTTGGCATACTGGATTGGTTAAAAAAATAGCATTCGTGAGAAGACTAGAAACATTTGAATGAGCTCTACAGATCAGTTAAGTGGTATTGGGTCAATGTCAATTCCCTAATTTCAATAATTGTTCTCTAGTCACATTAAATATTAATATTAGGAGAAAATGTGTAAAGGACATTTAAGAACATTCTATATTATTTTTGCAACTTTTAACTAAGTCCAGGATTACTTTAAAATGAAAGGTTAAAAAAAATATCTTGCTTAATTTCCCAAAGAAACCCAAGGCTCAAGGGAGCATGCTTGACTATCTCAGGGTCACACAGTTATAATACATGACACATCAATTGGACTATCTTATGGTTATAATGTCAATTCTTTATTAGATTAAATTTTCCAATATCTCTGTGTATATTAGAATTACTTTAAATTATCCATCGTCAAATTTTTCCCTCACTACAGAAAAACAGATTATTCTTTCTCTTTTATTTAATGTGACAAATGAGTTTTCACTTTTAAATTATGATAATTTTTACGTGACTAATTTAGTATTTAAAATTTCGTCTGTTTACTTTTTGCGTATTTGTGTGTGTATGGTGTTCAGGCATGTATGTTTGTATGTATGTGGAAGCACTTGTGTGTGCTAGTGTGCATGCAAATGTGTATGGAGGTATTACCCTCGGGTATGTCATCTACCTCTTTTAGGGACAGAGTCTCTCTGAAGCCCATTGATTAGGCTAGACTTTCTGGCTGGTGAGTCTTAGGGATCTACCTGTCTGTGACTGCAGGCACACACCACCATGGCCAGCACTTACATAGGTATTAAGGACTAAACTCAGGCAGACAGGTATCCACATTTGCAAGGTAAGAACTTTACTAACTGAACTAGATACCCAACACAGAATACACACACACACACACACACACACACACACACACACACACACACTACTTTTTGCTTAAGCTGGACATGGTAGTGCTTGCAGTCCTATCGCTTGGGATGCTGAGGCAGGAGGATCACTTGAGTCTAGGAATTTGAGCTTAACCTGGGCACAGAGGCCTTTTTTTTTTTTTTTTTTTAAAAAAAAAAAAAAGCTGGGTTTAGCAGTTAAGGCACTTGTCTGCAAAGCCAAACACCCAGGTTCAATTACCTAGCACCCACGTAAGCCAGATACACAAGGTCTGGAGTTTGTTTGCAGTGGCTAGAGGCCCTGACATGCCTCATTCTCTTTCTCCTCTCTCTTTCTTTCTGTCTCAAATAATAAGTAAAAATAAAATATTTGGGCTGGAGGGATGGCTTAGCGATTAAGGCATTTGCCTGCAAAGCCAAAGGACCCAGGTTCGATTCTCCAGGACCCACATTAGCCAGATGCACAAGGAGGTGCACGTGTCTGGAGTTCATTTGCAGTGGCTGAAGGCCCTGATGCACCCGTTCTCTCTCTGTCTCTCTCTGTCTCTGTCTCTCTCTCTCTCTCTCTCTCCCTCTTTCTCTGTCAAATAAATGAATAAATAAAAAATAAAATATTTTTAAAAAATAAAATATTTTTTAAAAATTACCTGCACCTTCATTTTTATAGCACTTTTTATTTCTTTACATATTAAATCCCTTCTTTCATGTCCATAAATCACTTTCAATATACTTATTTCAAAATTTTTATAAGATTGATTCTTTATTTGAAATTGTTTAGCTTTAATAATCATGTTTGTTTTGGTTATAGTACTCAAGATTGTTTCCTCCTATGTTTATACTTTCAAGATTTGTGCAAAAACTTTCTGGCTATAGCTGTGAGGGTCCCATGTGGCCAGGTTGAGAATGGGCCTTCCACTGAAGTAAGTACTGATTTCTTCAAGGACCCCAAGAAGTGTCCCTAGGCCAAGATTAACTTTCATATATTTTCTCAGCTCTGAGTATTATGGACAGGGCAAATAGCATAACTTAACCTTGGGCCTTCAGGAGAACAGGCTTCAGTTTTGCATAATCAACAGACTTTGCTATGGTCTGAGTCCTAAGAAAGACAGGCAGGTTCCTGGGGCAGCTCTCTAAGAGGGAAAACTTTGCTCCTATTCTGTTAGGCTGAGGGAAGGATTGTCCTCCCAAGGTTCTGGTTTTAGGCAGCATCTTTTGTTTTACTTTCTTTTCTTTTCTTTTTATTTATTTATTTGTGTTAGAAAGAGGCAGGGTGGGGGAGGGAGAAGCCAGGTGTGGTGGTACATATCTTTAATCCCTGCTCTGGGGAGGCAGAGGTGGGAGGATCACCATGAGTTCGAGGCCACCCTGAGACTACATAGTGAGTTCCAGGTCAGCCTGTGCTAGAGTGAGACACTAACTCAAAAAAACAAAAGAGAGAGAGAGAGAGAGAATGGACACATCAGGGCCTCGAGCCACTGCAAATGAACTCCAGACACATGTGCTACCTTGTGAAGCTAGCTTACGTGGGTCCTGGGAAATTGAACCATGGTCCATTGGCTTTGCAGACAAGAGCCTTAACTGCTAAGCCATCCCTCCAGCCCTTAGGAAGCATATTAATTCCAGCTCTATATGTTTTCAGGTTTTAAATCCTAATCCTCAGGTTATGAGATGAGATGCCCACAGACTATCTCAGGAGAGCTGTGACATCAGCTCATGGACTTGTCATGGACTTCCATGCTGAGTCTGCTGATGGCAAATGGAGATTTCATTCAGTTCTTGAGAGGTCAGCTATGAGCACCTCATAATACTTGGTAAAATGTATCCAGCATCTCTAGTTGATGATAATGGGAAATTTCTCAGACTATTGTATTCAGATGTAACAATGGGGAACGCTGGATGATATTTCCGTGTCATTTCTTTTTAAGCATTGTCAAGAAGAATTCTGTAGATGGCCTGAAAAGAATATAAGATCAAGGGCGAAAGCCTGACCTTTGAAATTACTTTTAGAAATCTGCTTTATCCCAGTCTCCTAATGTGCAAAATGAAAGTACTTAGACATATATTATTATGTTAGATGGTATGTATATGTAGATATTGTACCTATAACATGTAGTACATGACCTACATAGGTGTATAGTAAGTTATCATGATTTTTCTGTTTTCAGGTGAGATGAATGAAGTATCAGGAAGTTCCACATATATGGATTTCAACCCATACACAGCACTGTTGTTATAAATGCAAGTCCCACATCTCTAAAAGCAAAGATGAAGTCATGCCAAAGAAAATGAGTTACCAAATTGGGGGTGACCATGTGCTATCTTATAGATGATATCTTCACTTCTGGCACCTGGAGCTTCAGCCCGTAAGATTCTGTTGGTGATCTGCAGCATCCCTCCTTCTGGAACCCACACCATTGAATTAGACACCAGGCGAAGAGCATCATCATTCTAGAAAGAAGAAAAATTATAGAGTTGGGTCCAAGCATAATAAGAAAATAAGCATCCTTAAAAATATCTTATAGGGCTGGCAAGATGGCTTAGCAGTTAAGGTACTTGCTTGCATACCTTTAATCCCAGCACTGAGGAGACAGAGGTAGGAGGATCCCTGTGAATATGAGGTCACCCTAAGACTACATAATGAATTCCAGGTCAGCCTGGGCTAGAATGGAACCCTATTTTGAAAAAAAAAAAAAAAAACAGACAAACAAACAAACAAATAGACAAAAAAGCTAAATATTTGAGCCAGGTGTGGTGGCTTTTAATCCCAGCACTTGGGAGGCAGAGGTAAAAGGCCACTCTGAAACTACATAGTAAATTCCAGGTCAGCCTGAGCTAGAGTAAAACCCTACCTCAAAAAAAAAAAAAAAAATCTTATAAGATCCTATTGCTAAATGTACAATAAAAAAGAGAGATTCATAGCTTGGAGTTATACTGTGGGCCACATGTGTACATATACATATAGGTACATATTTGTACCTATAGGTAGATATATGTATGTATATACAGTTACATGTTTACATATCTTGATTTTTCTTTTAAGTTACCATCAATAAATTACATATAACTAAAAAAGTCTCTCTGGGCTGAAGAGATGGCTCAATGGTTAAGGTAATTGCCTGCAAAGCCAAAGGACCTCAGTTTGATTCCCCAGGACCCAAGTAAGCCAGATACACAAGGGGGGCACATGCATCTGGAGTTCGTTTGCATTGGCTGGAGGCCCTGGCATGCCCATTCTCTCTCTCTCTCTCTCTCTCTCTCTCTCTCTCTCTCTCTCTCTCTCTCTGCCTCTTTCTCTTTCTCTCTCTCAAATAATAAAAATAATAAAAATAAAGTTTTTTTTGAGTCTCTCCATTTCTTTCTTTCACTTTTCTATATGTCTGCCCCAGCACTGTCACCACCACCCGTATGCATATGGTATTCTTTGATCACCTATAGTATGCCAGGACCTTCTCTACAAAAAGGGCAAAGACATCTGAATCAGGACTTACACCTACTGAGCACTCCTGAGAAGGCAGCCACTTTAATCGCTAAGGCTAATGTCATTGCAAGTGCTGCCTACCACTGCTGATTTACATGGTGTGCGCCCTCCTCCTACGTTGACATTCCCCACAGAATGAGATTGTTGAGACTGCCAGTGTTTGGTTTTCAGACTTCAAAAATCTATGAGTGTGATTATTTTCAAATAGGGCATTTTAGAAGAGATGGTTTTCTAAATTATGGTTGTTATTTTCCAATATGTCAATCAACAACAGAGCAAATGACACTCTCAAGAGGAGACAAGAACTATTAATTTGCATCACCTGTCCCTTGGTTATTTCACCTCTAGAAGGAGTCAAGGCTATTTTCACCACATGTACCAGGAAACTGAGTCAAATAGTGCCCAGGAGAACAGTGGCAAAGGCATTTTGTTAGAAACAGAATTTCTCCATTTTTTGGACTCTAACTGCCAGTTAATTGTAACTGCTTCCCAAGAATGACTCAAACCACCCCTCCCAGTGATCACTTTCCTGAAACGGCCCAAACCACTTGTCTGATTATCACTTCCCTGAAATAGCCCAAGCCCTGTGGCATGGTGGACCACTCTGCAATAAAGAATTCTGGGCCCCCACTACCTCGTAAGTAGTCCTTAGTCTGTAAGGGACGTGGCTTCTGATCTGCCTGCTCAGAGCCCTTCTCGTGCTTTCCCCAAATAAAGCCTGCCTCTCTATGAAACTGAGTCCTCTCTCATTTCATGTCCTGCTTTTGCTAACATACTTTGTGTCCTGACTTGTGTTTAGGGTCAAATCCCAGAGAATTTTGTCCTTTCACAATGGATACAACATATTGTTTACAAAAAATAATCAGACTTGTGCCAGATACATTGAATATACTATGCTAAAATGCTGGAAGTAAAGGCTCTAACTCCAACAGAGTTATATCTATAATAATACACATGGGCCTAGGTGTTTTTTTAATTGCTAGAAAATTTTCTAACAGAACGAATCTAGTCAACTTTGATTTTGGTTGCAGAGATCAATTATGCACCAATAACCACATTATTGGACTAAACAGGCAATGTGGCTTTTCCTATTCCAAATCAGTAGGCACAGTAACTTCAGCACACATTCCCCAGATGGCTCATTGCTGCATCCCTAACTTGGCCATATTTTATTAATTCAACTCTCTCCAGACCCTGTGTGAATGTGACTATTTAGGAGACAGTACAACTTGCAGGTCAGTGTATAGAGCATTGTGTTCGTCCAGCAGCATGTGAAGCCTGTGAATATATATATTTATGTGTGTGTGTGTGTGTGTGTGTGTGTGTGTGTGTGTGTGTGTGTGTGTAGACATATATGTGTGTGTATGCTGTATATATATATATTAGAAAATAAATGGAAGCTTTTCAGCACATAGCTTTGCTTTGAAATTTCATGGGAAGTCCTACAATCCTTGGGCTTCACCAGAAGAGAGCAAAGAGAGTAGAGTGAGCATGTCTAGAGAAAAAAAAATCTGAGGAAAAAGAATCAGTGGACCTGCAAACAGATAATTTGAAAGTACCTAGTCTGAGGAATATAAAGAAAAATCAGAGGAGTAAAGAGCAAAAACTTTAAAGAAATAATGACAGAAAATTTCCAAGTCTGGGAGGGGAATTACACTCTGAAATCAACGAAGCCCAATGATTTCCAAATAAACTGAACACAAAAAAAGTTTTCACTAATATACATTAAAATAACTCTCCAGCTGGAGAGTTAAGGTTAAGGTGCTTTCCTGTGAAGCCTAAGAACTCATGTTGAAATCTCCAGGTCCCATGTAGCCAGATGCAGTAATGCAATCATGCAATGTTACACATGGGCACAAGGAGGCACAAGTGACTGGAGTTCTTTCACAGCATGCTGAAGGGTCTGACAAACCCATTCTCTCTCAAAAAAAAAAAAAAAAAATTAAAAAAATACATTATATCATGTGTGCTAAAGTTATGGTAAAAAAAACCAGAAATTTGAATTTAGGGAGAAAAAAAATGTTCCATCACATACAAGGGAACCCCACATGACTAGCATGGTATTACTCAGCAGAAACTATGTAGTCCAAGAGAGGGGAATAATGTAATCCAAGCAATTTTAGAATAAAGTTGAAAACCAATAGTAATTTAATGGCAAAGTCATCATGCAGAACTAGAAGCCAAAGACCTTCCCAAACAAACAAAAGCTGACTGAGTTCATCACCATTGGCTGATCTCAAGAAATTCTAGATTTCTTCAGGTTGACATGAAAGGGTGCCAGTTAGCAACATATAAACACATGAGAGTAGAACACTCACAGCTGGAGGAAACTGCCATTGGTTTTCTGTGTCTATGGCTCCACATCCATTTTACTAGCTGCAAATTGAAAACACTCTGAAAAACAATGGTGTCTGTTCTGAATGACTGTCATTATTTCCTACACAATAAAGTGTATTTTTGTGAGTGTGGGTGTGTGCATGTGCAAGTGTACACACTGTATTTGGTATTATGACTCTAGCATAAAATTTCAAAACATAAAAAGTATTAAAGATAGGGCTAGAGAGATGGCTTCCTGGTGAAGGTGCTTTCCTGTGAAGCCTGCCTAAGGACCCAGGTTCAATTCCCCAGAACCCATGTAAGCCAGATGCACATAGTGTTGTATGTGTCTGAAGTTCCTTTCTCTTTTTAATAAATAAAATAACAATAACATATTTTAAAAGTGTTAAAGATAACTACAGGTATAGACATGTGTTAGTGTATTCATAATAATAAAAAGACAAAGTTATGACATCAAAAGCACAGTATTTGGGGGTAGTGAAGACTCATCTGTGATGTAAGGTAAGTTGTTATCAACTTAGAATTGATCTTTATAACTATAAGTTTTTATGTAAGCCTCATGGTAAATCACAAACAAAAATCTCAAAACTCCAAAGGCATCATGTTGTATACAATAAATATGTAGAGCTCTTAACATTTTTTTCTCAATGAAGTAGTTTTTTTAAGATTTATTTTTATTTATTTACTGGAATCAGAGAGTGAGAGAGAAAGAGAGTGAGAATGGACACACCAGGGCCACTAGCCACTGCAAACGAACTCCAGATGCATGTGCCACCATGTACATCTGGCTTATGAAGGAACTAGAGAATAGAACTTGGGTTCTTAGGGTTTGTAGGCAAGCGCCTTACACTAAACCATCTTTCCAGCCTTGAAGTAGGTTTTTTTTTGTTTTTGTTTTTTTTTTTTTAGGTACAAACCTTCCCAGCCATCATGACAATGGCTGTTTTTGTTTTCTTTCAAGGAGAGGCTGGGGGCAATATTCAAGAAGAGATAGACAGAAGGATATACACCATGTTTTTCTAAAACTAAAGTGTACAAAAAGCCAAAACTTAACCTCATTTTCCACAAAATTCTGACATTTTAGAATTGTTTTTTCCTGAACATTGGTGTGCATATCTATGTCAGCTTGAGAAATTAGCTAAATTCTTCATTGAACAATCTCCTGGCCAATCATGTTTTATGAATCCTCCAGAGTACATTAGCAGGCAATGAAATTCCAATAAGTAAAAATGAGGGTATGATTAAAACAGTGCTTTAAATTAAATAGTTCTAATTCATTTCATAGAGCAACAGGCATACAAAAATGCCAGTGATAAAGTTTAGTCATTACATATTGTATTACAAGTAAAAATATTAATTTTATGAGCTACCATAAGAGCACAGCCTCCATATATTAGAGAAAATATTACGACAAAATAAAACTCACCTCTCCCAGATTAAAGGTTGGGTCCTAAGTGATGAAACTAGTTCAAATAATATTGTCCTCCATTCTTTAAAAATTCCATTTTTGAAAATAACTTAAGTTGTACATAACAGTGACCCTTTCACTTAGTCTTTTAAATATACCTTAATTTTCAAGAGCTCATTTATACCATAAATTTAAATTTTTTAATCTTGTAGAAATTATGAGTTTAGCCAGGTGCAGTGGCACATGTCTTTAATCCCAGCACTTGGGAGGCAGAGGTAGGAGGATCTCTGTGACTTTGAGGCCACCCTGAGACTCCACAGTGAATTCCAGGTCAGCCTGGGCTAGAGTAAGATCCTACCTTGAAAAAAAAGAAAATATGGGCTGTAGGGGAGGAACTGGTGTTGTAGGAGAGATAAATAAGAGAGAAGGGAAATAAACGGGAAGATTTTGTGTTTGCTAATAGAGCCTTAGAAGGTTGCTACTTCAGATTAAGAATAGTCAACCTTTACTGGATGTAGATTTCAATGTTTTAATCAACAAACATTTTCTGAGTAAGCACCTTTTGAGATACTGAATGGAACAAGTCAAGTATACTCCCCTCAAAAGGGGAACTTTGGCATGTGGCAAGTGATTATTTGTGAAGTAGACTGATACTGTACACCACTGATATTTGTATTTTTCACAAGGCATTACATGAAACTGTCCCTGTGAGACCACCAATGGGAAGTAGGCATGAACTAAACTGAGGTAAATACAATAGGGCTTTTTAGCTACACATGGACAATACAACCAACAGAAAGGACTCTCAGCAATAAGATTGTCCAACAAGTTCAATAGTGTGATATTTGGGCCCTTTTAATAATAAAGCATTATCAAGCTGCAGAAAAGAACTACTCAAACAAAAAATGAAGTCAGAAAAATCATTAGATTGGTTGCTGTGGTGGTTTGATTCAGGTGTCCCCCATAAACTTAGGTGTTCTGAATGCTAGGTTCCCAGCTGATGGAGATTTGGGAATTCATGCCTCCTGGAGGGAGTGTATTGTTGGGGGCGGGCTTATGGGTATTAAAGCCAGTTTCCCCATGCCAGTGTTTGGCACACCCTCCTGTTGCTGTGTCCCACCTTATGTTGGCCAGGGGGTGATGTCCACCCTCTGCTCATGCCATCGATTTCCCCTGCCATCGTGGAGCTTCCCCTCGAGCCTGTAAGCCAAAATAAATCTCTTTTTCCCAGAAGCTGCTCTTGGTTGGGTGATTTCTAACAGCAATGCGAACTGGACTGCAACAGTTGCCAAAGTGGAAAAAAGGCATGATTTTCAGAGGCATCTTAATTAATGGAAAAGCAGGTAATTCCAAGAAAAGCCTGCAGTATAAACACTTTTCCCACTGAGCTCAACTTCCCCTACCTATGCTTTAGCCCTTATTACATGCACACTTCCTTTAGAATCATATCATCAGCAAGCTTGGGTTTGGTAATTCATCCCATTAATGAAAGCCCATTCTGCACAGCATTCTTTATTACTTTTAACCTTTAAAAATCGTTCCTTTAGCCGGGCGTGGTGGCGCACGCCTTTAATCCCAGCACTCGGGAGGCAGAGGTAGGAGGATCGCCGTGAGTTCGAGGCCACCGTGAGACTACATAGTGAATTCCAGGTCAGCCTGAGCCAGAGTGAGACCCTACCTCGAAAAACCAAAAAAAAAAAAAAAAAATCCTTCCTTTGTCTCTTCCCCCAATAGAATAGGTTTCAACACCAGTCCCCTTTCTCCCTAGCAGCTTCCCCTACTCCTTAAGTTGGTGGACACATTTAATCACTGCCACGTCAAGTTTGGGGAAAGTGGTGTACAACCTCAAAAATGAATCTGGACCACAATTCCTATGCTCAGCCCAGATGAACCCCACCCCCTCAGCACCAGTAGATGTGTCTACAGCATTTCTCATGTGACAAAGATACCATGTGGAAGGAAGGGAAACAGGATCCATGTCACTCAAGGCATTATATCCATCTCCTTATCCATCCACCTTTATAATGTACGTTGTTCAACAGAGAATCATTTCACAAGATTTCCTTCTTCTCATTCTTTCTTATGAGAAGGGAAACAGGCTAGATTTTCTGTACAGTAATATTAAGATTCACTTATATGCCTATGCACTGTGGGTTAAATAGAAATCCCTTGTCCATTCTGTTTAGACTACCAACTAGGCATCTGCCAGTAATTGCCTCCCCTCCAGATTTCATGTACAGGAAGCCTCCATGGAAAGAACTGTCATGCCCATCTTCAGAAATGGCACTTAGAATTAAACCAATCCCATCATGACCTATCTCCTACGCACTGTAAAAGGTGAGGCCATTTTACATTTTCAGGCTCCACAGACTTAGGATTATAAATAGCCTTTTTTAATAACAATTTTTTATAACAAGATTCCAGGAGGTTTGGGGCCTAGCCTGCTTGAACAGGACACTGGGAAAATGAATAAATTATTATCTTCCTTTTACCCATCAAGGGAATGAGAGCAGATTGTGATCAAAATACCAAAACCTACAGGTGAGAATGAAGAGAGCCCCATGGTTAAGGGGTAGGAGGCAAACATGCTTGAAATGAAATCATAGCTACAGCAATAAATACCTTTGGGAAAAGGAATGTTTGAAAACCCTTTTGTACTGTAGTTTCTTACTTTGGTGAATTAAAGTCAATTGTACAAACATCATAGGATGAATCTGAAGATAAAAAGGAATAATGATTAACATCATGTTTCAGTGCCCAATAAATGCTAAAAAAGAACAAACAAAAAACTTCCACTCATCCTATAATTTCCTTTAGAAGAAATATAGCCACTATGCTTCCCAAGGGTATTGTAAAAATCAGAAGTGATATAGGAAATGCCTCTTACTTCAAAAAAGGAAAAACAGTATTTATTTGTATAGCCTTATCATGATTAGTCAAGTTTATTATCAGTGTATCCATCAGGCCACTGGTGTCCTTGTTCCAATGCATGGTTATGAATTGCCGTGTGGCCCTGTGACCACTGCACGATAGGAGAGATTACAGAGAGGGTGAGGGAGAGGCTGGGACAACCGAAGCCATGTCCCAGGAATCACAAACAGACACGGAAACCATGAGCATGACACACGGTGAGGGGACTGCAAGGGTTCCAAAACTTGTGTCTCGTTTAAGAACTAAATTCTGGTTTTCCTTGTTTGGTCTTGGTAGTCAAAATCTAAGAAATGTCCTTTCATATTGAGCCATTCCACATAAAAAGATGTGCAATACACTGAACTGAGCTCCAAACTGAGATTAAGACCATGACAGGACTGCACCACAACTCTATACAACTTCTGGAAAGAAACCAAGAAGGAAGAAAAGAAAACTTTCTGTGTCTGTCTAGACTTCCTCCCTCCAGAACTAAACTTCATCCCCGAGGGTGATTGTGAGAGGGTGATAATTAGGATTAGCTACAGGGTGGCCATCTGCCAGCTCTCCCTCATAAGCAGCCTTCATGCACTTCATCTCTCTCACGCCACCATCACTGTTGTCAGCAGCTGAAAATAATGAGACAAGAGACTGAGAAACTAGTTAGCACAACATATTAGATTCAGCTGTTCCCCTTCAGGAGGCCCCATTGCCCATCTTGAGTTATCATTGGGGAGAAAATGGTAAGTGATTTCAAACTGTCCTTGGCAAATCTACCTCTCTAGCTAATCATTAATGACATTTCCATAGGTAGTGATATTTGAAAAGAAAAGCTAAAAAAAAAAAAAAAAATCACAAGTTTCCCAATGTAGTCCCATTGGAAAGAGTTACTTGTGATGGAATTGAGAAAAGGCTTCCAGTGAAATTATCATCAAGGATTGAAAATAGTTTTTAATATGACTAATTTGCTTTGCCATAAGTTACCTCAATTATTGACTAAGGTGTAATACACATCTTATTTACACTCTCAAGAGTGTCTGAACATAGTGCATGTATGAAATTTGATAGAACTGCTATATATTAACTTTAATATTTTACTAAAGTATAATTCAATATTAAACCCATCATTTTACAAGTAGCATTTGTTCTGATGAGACCAAAATAAAATGCAAGTTGATTTAATGGTAAACATCAAGTAAACATTAAGCAATTCAGAACACAGTACTCATGGATATGTCAGAACATATGAAAGTGGCCAGTCAAGGATGCAGAGTGAGTCACGTGTTCCTGTCTCCTAAGGCAACAATTCCCATGATTAGCATGGAAGGAAGGGTTTCTTCAAGTTCTTTCATCCCACTTTAATTAGGCTGGATAGACTGGCTGAACTTAACCTCTTTTCATTCATGAAGATTACCTGACAATGAGTTTCTCATCTCATGAGCTATTTTGAAAGGACAGATTAAAAACACTGATGCTGTGCTGGAGAGATGGCTTAGTGGTTAAAGCATTTGCCTGCAAAGCCAAAGGATCCAGATTCAATTCTCCAGGACCCATATAAGCCAGATGCACAAGGTCGTGCATGCATCTGGAGTTCGTTTGCATTGGCTGGGGGCCCTGGCACACCTTCTCTCTCTCTCTCTCTCTGAAATAAATAAATAAATAAATACATAAATAAACAAATAAATAAAATATATTTAAAAAAAACCAAAACAGTGATGCCTCCATCTCTGGACAGAGAAGAGGACAGTGGACAACAACTCAGCTTTATGGCAGTAGATCATCAGAATAGCTCAAATGTCTTATACTGGGAGAATCAGATTAATGGTGGACCATACAAAATCACTATCTTATGTAATAGATATTTAATGAGCATCTATGTAATAAATTGAAAAAGTGGATATTTACTTGTAACTTAACTTTATGAGCACTGCAGACTAATATCATGAGCGAAAATTCGCATGAAGGCACAAGGACTCTAACTCTAGGAATGATGCCTACCTTGGGGACATTCTTCACACGAAACAGTATATTCTGAAAAGAGTGTCCATCACTGGCCTGCAGGACTGCAACATCAGATGAGCTTTCTGAGCCATCGTGGGCATAGAGGAGAAGGCCTCTGGAGAGCTCGTCCAGCTGGAAGCGGTAGATGGGGGTTGCGGGGGATGGCAGCGCTTGGAGCAACTGGCCATGAAGTGGAGGGTCGAGCACTTCCACGACCACGTCCTGTGGGTTGTCGTCATCTCGGATGTCTAGCAGCTGCGTGGTGATCGTTCCCCGCTCTCCTCTGTTGATGTGGAGAGCCTCATTTCTCAGCACATACGGGGCCTGTGGAGATGAAAGGAAGGGGGTAAGAAAAGCCATTGAGCAGGCTAATGCACTGAGAAGCCATGATTGTATGTAACCTGTTTTTGATATTTCCACAAGTCTTAAGGAGCCTCAAGTACCAACCTGTGCCATGGGGAAAGCACTTGTCATAGGTATGGCAGGTCTTAGTAATTGAATTCTAAATGCTTCTTAAGCTGTTTCAAGACCATAGCCTTCATAAGATGAAATTCATCAAAGCTACTTGCTTCTAATTTCTCTGGAATAAGGGTTTGTGCTTATGCCCTATGCTGCAATCCAGGACAGCTCCATTTCAGAAAGTCCAGACATCCAGGAAAGACTAACAAGGAGGCACAGGATTTTGGGACTTGCATTTGGGAGTTGAGCCCTTCACTCAATGTGCTGACTCAGTAAGATACCTCTGAATTCATACAAGTTACCCCTAGAAATTTTTTAAAATAATTTTTGTTTTTATTTATTTAGAGAGAAGGGGCACACCAGGACCTCCAGCCACTGCAAAGGAACTCCAGACGTAGGTGCGACTTTATGCATCTGGCTTATGTGGTTTCATATCTGGTTTACGAGGGTTCTAGGGAATCAAATCCCAGCACCTTGGGCTTTGTAGGCAAGTGCCTTAACCACTAAGAAATCCCTCCAGCCTCCTGCTGGTAATTTTTTTCAAGTTCTTTCATTTAACTCCTACAGAGCCCCACCAGGCTTCAGCTGTGGCCCAAGATTGTGGCCCAGGTGAGGAAGGCAAATGCCCTGTTTAGTGTTTGTGCCACTGTCAGCATAAGAAAATGTCTATGTATTCCTTGGGATTGTCAGGCTTGTCCCCATCACCTAAAATAAGTAGATAAAACACTCTTTCATAAGTATAAAAGTTAATGAGCCACATAAGGAAGAAGAAAAAAAAAAAAAAACAGAAAACCTCACATAGACACACAGAAAATCAGGCCACAAGCCAAAAAATACATTATCTTAGTTTTTCCATTGTTTGAAGTTGAACCATCTAGGACTTTTCTCAAAACCCTGCCTTCATTCAGACGGCTTTCTTTCTAAAACTGCCTAAGCACCCTCCTGGCCTCCTGGAAATTACAATATCAATCAAAGTAATGTCTAATAATTATAATAATCACACCATAGGAAATCAGGAGGTAGCTGTTCAGTATTCCCAAGTGAGAACTCTAGCTCTGTAAGTTTGTACACGGGAAGAAGTAGATACTGATATTTTGAAAGAGGAAGGTCAAAGGTGATGTCTAAAATGTGAAAAATGCCAAATTAGCTTACATGGGAAAGATTTAGGGAGGATCAAGATAAAACAAAGATTTTAGATGTAAAGGAACCAAAATGAGTTAAACTTCCTAAAATTCCACCTTCAAAAGCTAAAATAAGCTATTCTGCTGAATTAAAAATGTGCTTAGTTCAGCTGGGCATGGTGGTGCATGCCTTTAATCCCAGCACTCAGGAGGCAGAAGTAGGAGGATTGCCAGTGGGCTCAAGGTCAGCCTGATACTACATAGTGACTTCCAGGTCATCCTGGGCTAGAATGAAACCCTACTTTGAAAACAACAATGACAAAAATCCAAAATATGTTTATTTATCTACTCACTTGATTTTGAAAAAACAAACAAAACTCAGAGAACCCTGGGAACTCACCATCTCAGATTAAAAGATTGTCAATATCTACCCTAGATCTTTCATTGGCCTTAACTACACTAGCTGATTTAAATAATAAAAAAATAACATCAGAGTTTAAGTACTAAGAAACATCTAAGCCAGTTACGTCCTAAGACTGACCCATATTTATAGAGTTCACATGTGTTAGTTTTAATTAAAATAAGATTTATACACTTACTTTAGGATCAATCTCTAATTACTTCCTAATTCCAAGTTACCTCTGCTGTGCTAGCATCATTAATATGAGTTGAGCTCAGTTATTAATACCATTTGGCAGTCATTTCTGGTTTTAGTTTATGGTGTTATCCATGGTCTATGGTCAGTTCCACTTTGGTACCAAAGATAGGAAAATGTCAGCTAAAAACAATAATCCAATGTCCTTCCTTGAATCGTGACTAATGTAGCAATAAGATCTGGATACTTCGTATCTTAGTTCTTCAGGATGATTTCCCACCATCTTGCTTTATATATATATATGTGTGTGTGTGTGTGTGTGTGTGTGTGTGTGTGTGTGTATTTAGTGAGTTATTATAATAATCATATACATAGTGGGAATTTAGAATTCCTAGGTGAGAATTCTAAAATTATCAGCCTCCCTCTCTCTCTCTCCCCCTCCCCCACTCTATCTATCTATCTAGATAGATAGATAGATAGATAGATAGATAGATAGATAGATAGATAGATAGATAGACAGATAATCACATTTGTATATGAGTCTATCTACCTACCTATTCCTATTCTTTTTGCACATTTCAGCTATTCAACTCCTCAGTCCTAGTTCTCAGAACTTCTACTACAAGTGCAATCTGACAGTGGTGAGTGATGATGTATGACTGTGCTGGACCTTTCCACTGAACCCCATCACCTCTAACAATTTCTTCAGGTCTCTGTCTGCTCATGACTATGTTTTATGAAAGTAGATTCCTATTGTGATCCTTTAGCTACTATACACTCTATACTACTGGGAAGGATATATGCAGATAATCTATTCACTCAAGAAAAGTCTTAGCTGGAACAGTTTTAAATTTTTCTGCAGATTTACTATCAAATTCAGTGTAGTAAAGTGAGCCACCAAAAGGTAATGGTTTAGAAGACAAACTCTGAAGCCAGCTTTCCTAGTATTTGACTATTTACTAGCTTCATCACCAAAGTGTAATTACTTAATCACCTGTGTTTTAGTTTCCTCATCTTTGAACTGGGGGTAGTAGTTTGTAAAACTGGCATGAAAATCAACTAAGTAATGTACATGAAGCACACATACAGCACTATAGATGCATACACAATTACTACTGAGAATGATGTTATTATGCAAAGAATTAAAAATTACTCCCAACAGTATTTCTTGATAAAACTAAGACAAGATTAATTCATCTTGGTCATCTTTTTTTCTTTGTTCTTGAGAATTAGTAGGTTTACTTTGCATTTGCCTGGGATTTTTCTTACCTGTGTTGAAAATGCTTGTATGTTGATCAGCTGTGGTTCAGAGAAGAATTGTTGGTCACTAATTTTCAATGAAAAGTATCCTTTCCTGAAGAAGTCCCAAAGGAAGGAATGAGAAAACACAATTATTACATTCATTTACAGAAAAATAAGAATTAAATATATATTGCACACTGTCTACATGTAAAAATTTGGACAGGATCATTAGAGTAATATATCTAAAATGTAAAGAGAAATTACCAAATATATGAGTTAGAAGTAAAAATACTAGGTGTTCTTAGATATTGTTATAAAATGACATAAATATTTTATTTTCTGAAATATATATATTCAGGCTAATACAGGTTAGTGATTTATAGGCTAGTGGGTAAACTGAAGAATGGAAGGACTCAAAAGCTCTAACCAGTTCTCAGTGATCCCTTTTACCTGCAGCCCTTCCATATTCAGGTGAGTAGATCCCAAGAGCAATATTTACAAGGCTGAATTACATGGCTTTATTTATGTCTCCCTACCCTGCACAGAGTCACTATATGTAGAACTAATGAAGGACATCTTATTCTCTAAAAATTTCACCATGGGTGACCAGTGACTAGCATGTATCAATGAGAATGTGGAATGAGACCTTTTGAGGGAGACAGGGAAGTATGGGACTAAAAGACTTGAGTCCTCATTCCAGTTCCAAGTTCTAGTTTCTGAACTTAACGTCTTGGAGGTATGAACCACTTTGGCCAAGCTGTAACAAGTCTTACTATTTTGCTTAGTCTAGCTCTAGTAGGTTTCCATTACTTTCAGCCCAAGGGTCCCAATTAAGTCTCACTATGCTGTATGCTGACTTCCTATGAAAGACTGTTGTTCTAGCAACTTCAGAGATGATTCCTTAGGAAGACAGAGTTGCCCACCTTAACTGCCAAACTAAACACCACTCATGGCTACCTGGCAAAATGTGTGAGTAATGTGTTATGGAAGCAGTTAGATTCAGGTCTATTACAGGGTTCATTGTTTCAAATGCTCTTTAAAATATATTCTTGCAACTAACTACTTACATCTGAAATACACAGAAGAATTTCAAAATCAAGTGCCAACAAAACACCAGATACTGTCTGAGTCGACCACATGACACTTTAAAAAGGGGAAAGTATAGCATGAAACCATGGGGGGAAGGGTTAACTACATCAAAGAGAGCAGGGTTGGCATGATAGAACTGTTTCTGTCTCGGTTGTGGTTGTGGCAACAAGACTGTACACATTTGTCAACACTCATAGGAAACACACTTTAAAACAGAGAATTTCATTGAGTGGAAATTCTGCTTCAATAAACCTGGCTTTCTCTTTAAAGTTGCTCATGTATTCTCCTATTTTCTTTCCTCCCCTTCATTTTCTGCCTCATTTCAGGCCTGCCTTCTCCACTCCCACTTCAAAGCTTCAAGAGAGTGCAACTTCCAGAAATAACATCATGAACAAAGAAGGAGGAAAATGACTTTTGTTGGCACTCAAGTTCCACTAACAGTGTTTGTCATCTCAGTTTGCCACCATCATTCTGCCTACACGGAAAGATTGCTCTTTACGTCACAGGAGCATTATAAACAGAAGACCATCCAATCTTAAAGAATTCCAGACTTAATCATGGTTGGTCAGCATTTCCATGAAAAAAAAAAAATAAAGCACAAACTTGTATGTTAGATGAGATGGACCCTTTTGTTTTTGTATCATGCACAGACAAATAATTTAGTTTTAATGAGCTTCTGCCCACCTCATTATTTATGTCATTTTAAAAAATGTTTTTAATATCTTATTTATTTATGTGACAGAGAAAGAGGGAGAGAGACAGAGAGTGAGAGAGAGTGAGTGTGTGTGTGTGTGTGTGTGTGTGTGTGTGAGAGAGAGAGAGAGAGAGAGAGAGAGAGAGAAAGAGAATAAGCATGCCAGGGCTTCCAGTCACTGCAAATGAACTCCAGGCACGTGCACCCCCTTGTGCATCTGGCTAACATGGGTCCTGGGGAATCGAACCTGGGTCCTTTGGCTTTTCAGGTAAATGTCTTAACCACTAAGCAATCCTTTCAGCCCTATCTGTTACTTTTTAATGTGGCTTTTGAATGAATAACCATGGGCATCATCCCCTACCCCAAGAAGACTTCAAGAACTCCCTAACTTAAAATGCTTTCTCCTATTTAAGAGTGCAAAGCTCAGATTCTGTAAGAAATTAGGTGATATGTGGTTGAAGTGAAATAAACAAGAGCTAACTTTGGTTATCTATGGAATTTCATACTTTTCAAAAGAGATTCTAAGACAAATGGCTCCAGGTACAGAGCTGCATAGCTCTATGAGTGTGTGTGTGTGTGTGTGTGTGTGTTTGTAAAAAGAGAGAGGGAGGAAGGGAGGAGAAAAGGAGAAGAGAGAGAGAGAGAGAGAGGGAGAAAGTGGGAGAGAGAAACGGACTTAGAACTATAATTGCAGCCAAAGCAAATGCAGGTGATAGACCAGGAACTTGGAGAGTGTTCTGACCACATGAACATCAGAGTCTCTGTAGCCTCTGCAGTTTATGCTTCTTTGTGCACTAATCTTCAACCCTTAAGGATGGGAGTATGGCTGCTACTCCTAGAATATTCATCAGGGAGGCAGAAATCACTGTGGCTAAAAGCGTGGGCTTAGAAATCTGTTGTATTGAAGTATCAGCTCTGTATTCACAGGCTGTGAGAGCTTCAGCAAGATGATTCATGTTCTCAAGGCCTCAATTTCCTTACCTGTAGGATGGAAATATAATTTATATACCCCATGTAAAGAACACCTGGCTCAAAGTTAGCATTTAGTAAATGTTGTTCTTATTCCTACAATGGCATCTTCTGACATCAGTGCCAACATCAGCTCTGCAGTACAAATGATAAAGTGTTAGCTGTTTTTTTTTTTTCTGCAGCTGAACTTCAATCAATCAGTAAAAATAAGAGCAAACACTCAGGTTTAATGTGGACAGGAGAAAGTATTCACAGTGTCCCTTTTGCTGTTCCATGGACTTCCATTTCATGTCTACACGTACATCCATGGCAAGTTATCTGCACCAATGAAGCAGAGCAGGGGAAGGCGACTGAGAGAGGCTAATCTTGGAGGTTCATTTTCTGGTTTCTGTTTAGCATTTGTGTTAACGCTCAATTGCATTCCTGAAGCATATGTCAGCTTGGATGGGGAACATAGCCAGGAGCATGTGTAACATCAGGGGAAAACTGGATCAGGCTTAGAAATTAGCCACAATTAATCTCATAAAGTGGATAATAAAAAGTAAAGTGTGACTCTTCAGTTTCCTTCCTCCTCTGAAATTCTAAGGACACAAGACACCCTCAGAAGCCAGTCTTCCATTCTTTACCTGCCCCTACTTCCTGGCACTGCCCTCATGTGGAGGAAGCAACTCTCTCTAACCATCTAACAAGTTTGGTTTCTGCTGGGCCAACAATCTGGGTAATTATACTCAGAATTTTCCTGTCACATCAGAGAATTATCCATAATTATATGATAAAGCAAAAATGCCTCAAACAGAAGTACACTCTCTAAGCAATTACAGGAAAATGATGACAGGCAGCTGAAAGCATTTGTGGAATATCGATCTCCCCCGACGAGGAGGGATGGCTGTTGAGAAAGAGGTTGGGGGTGGAGAGGCAGGCAGAGCCAGGATGGAACAGAGGCATCACGAAAATAGCACCAACTCACCGGAGCTTTTCTTTGCTGTGTACAAAACGCACTTTCTTCTCATTCACATCTTTCCAGCTAAAATGGCCAGCCTTTTCTAGCTGGGCCTCCTTGCCATTTCTTGAGAGCACCAGCTGACCATTGGTGGGCGTGCTCACAATGTGGAACAGGAGGTCTTCCACTCTGCCATCCTGGTGTTGGACGTTCAGGAGAGAAAAGTCCAGCGGCTTCATTGAACCAATGGCAAGGGTCAGGGAGCCATTCACATGAAGACTAGGAGTGTGCATTTTTTCTAGAAAACACATGAACCAAAAGGTGAGGCTTGTCATATTTACTACTTAGGTCCTATTTACTTATTTTCAAGAAGTTTGCAATGTTAATTCAGAGCTAGACATAGGAGATTCTAGGCTACTGTTTGACTCAGGCATCCTCTAACCAAGAGTTGTCAGTGTGGATGCACATGAGGGCAACACAGGACTTCAATGGAAGTTAAATTAGAAAACGGTTGGAAGACATTAAAGGAGTAGATGCCATTTTACTGTTTGAATGAAGCAATCATTTTTATATATAACAAAACAGCACAAGATACAAAAGAGAAAAAATATATCGGCTGGATGTCATCAAAATTAAAAATGTTTTGTGCTTCAAAAAAAATCAAAACAAAAAGACAACCTCCTGAATGTGAGAAATGTTTGCAAAATACAATCTGAAAAAGGACTTGTGTCTAGAACATACAAAGGATTCTTTCGCTGATGAACAAATTTAAGAAGTGGTAAGAATTTCAATAGGCCTTTCTCCAAAGAGCAACATAAAAAAGGGCAATAAACACACAAACAAGTGTTCAACATGAGTCACCATAGAGATGCAAATGAAAACCTTAGTCAGATGTCACTTTGTTTTCACAAAGACAGACAATAAAAGTACTTTTGAGAGTACCACTGGAGCCCTCATGCATCACCAGTGGATGCGTAAAATGGCTCTGTCACTTGGAAATATAGTTGGAAAGTTCCTCAATTAAATGTGGCTTAGCAATTCTTGGTAGACACCAAGGAGGACTGAAAACAAATAAGCATATCCAAAGACTTGTGTATGGATGTTCATGACAGCATTACTCAAAATAGCCCAAAGTGGGAACTATGTAAGTATTCCAAGTTAATGAAGAGATTAAAAAAAGCTGTGATTAGACCCATAAAATGTGATGTTATTCACTAATAAAACTAAAAAGGAATGATGCATGCTACCACACAGATGCACCTCCACATAAGAGTAGTCATGGATGCCAGGCCTACCAGGCTATGCATGTGATTCTACTTCTATACCATATCTAGAACAGGTAGATCCACAGACAAAGTAAATTAATGGTTGAAAGGTGCAGGAGTTATGGAAAAATGACCAGAGGCTGCTAAGATTATGCTAAAGATATTTATTTATTTATTTATTTTATTTGAGTGAGCAAGAGAGAGAGAGGTAGAGAGAGAGAGAATGGGCACACCAGGGCCTTCAGCCACTGCAAATGAATTCCAGACACATGTACTACCTTGTGCATCTGGCTTACATGGGTCCTGGGGAATCGAACCTAGATCCTTTGGCTTTGCAGACAAACGCCTTAACCACCAAGCCATTTCTCCAGCCCATGGTTTCTTTTTTACAATGATAAAAATGTTCTGGGATTAGGTACTGGCAATAGTTACACATTTTTATGACTATACTAAAAAACACTGGGTTATATGATTTAAAGGATAGACTTGTTATATAAATTATATTTCAATCATGATGATAAAGAATCTATTAAAATAATAATGGCACTTGGGCTTTATGGGAGAGGCTCTGACCTAGACATTCGGGGAAGGACCTCATTCATTTTATGAACTCTCTAGGTAATGTTAATGAACTGGAAGGTTTTAGAGCCACAGTCTTTTCCTGACACACCTGTCACAGTAGATCCTCCATGGGCAATAAAAGAGGCAGGTGTCTGGTACCATTTCTTATAAGAGTCCCAGTCAACCCACAATAAAGTAGGATGATTAGTTTTTCACATTCAGAATTCATATGAAACATATACTTTGTTAAAAAAATTTATAGCTTCTGTCCATAGAAAACATCTGATGAATTAATGTTTCCTGATAGAATGTAGAATTTATTCTTTTTTCTTGTGAGGTATATTGCCAAGGTCTTTAACTGGCAGTGATTCCTTCTACAACTAGGTCATATAGGAAAATCAGGAATGTCAAGTTTCATAGGGATGACTTCTACCATAAGATTATTCTGACAAAACTGAAATGCACTCTCACAAGTCAACTTGTATTAAATGTCCCAAGAGCAGTAAGCGTCTCAATTACTAAGGGTCTCTTTTTTTTTTTTTTTTTTTTTTTTTTTGCAGTACGGTCTTGCTCTGGTCCAGGCTGACCTGGAATTCACTATGTAGTCTCAGGCTGGCCTTAAACTCATGGTGATCCTCCTACCTCTGCCTCCCAAGTGCTGGGATTATAGGCGTGCGCCACCACGCCTGATTTACTAAGGGTCTCTAGAAAGTTCCGATAACTTAAGTAAAAGATACATCATTTTTCTTTTGAAAACATCTTAATATTTTTAGACATCATAAATGTGAAGACAGAATATGTGATTGACTGTGGGCTTTAACACGTGCCCCCTGTTACTGATGCATGACACACAGAAACTAAGGAGCACCCAGCCATCATGCCACTCCCAGGCTTTGTCCACGGTGGCAGTTACCTTCTCATTGCTGGGACAAGCACCTCATGGAAGCAGCTCATGGAAGGAAAGGGTTTACCTCAGGCTTACAGATTCCAGGGGAAGTTTCATCATTGTGAAGGAAGCTGGCTTACGTCTTCACACAGCCATAGTAGAGAGACAAAAGCCTTCACTGTAAGCATGCGCTGGCTCTCAATACACACCTTAGTGGTGGACCACTCTCAGTGACAAACCTGCTCCAGCAGGGTTCTACCTGCTGCAGACTAAGTAGGAAGTTTATTTATTTTTAATTTTTCTTAATCAAAAATACTTGAGGCTCTGAGTCCATTTACATTCAAGTAACCACATCTACTCCAGGGAACAAAAGTAAGACATAATACAAATTTATTTCTCTTTGCTATTGAAAGTGCAGCGGACATCATGTGTGGAGAAGGATTAGTTCCATTCCTTTAACACATTATCTTATTTACCACAGTAACTAGAGCAGCTCGTAACCTATCCACTTCAAATATATAAGTCTAATGGAGAAGTCTTTTCACACCATTAGATTATTCATTTATCACTTATCTCCACCGTGTAAAAAATGATGTACCATTGTACCTTGGCAGAATAGCACGACAAGTTTATATGAACAAAAATAAATACACATCCATGTAGATATGTATGCAATTTTCTAAAGAATGGCTGCAGTTCAAAAACATGCCTATGTTTCTGCCAAATTTCTTATCTGATAGTCATGACTTTTAAAGCACAGATTATTTATTTTTCCATCTGTTGATCACGGAACTTGAGTTTTCCTAATTGTCATGTTCTACAAACAGCCCCTTGTTCCTCAGTAGCACTGGAGTTTTCCCCAAAATAGGAAGGCTACCTAAGAGGAAACCCAGTATTTCACAGAAAAATTATTGGTAAAGTCATCAGACCATCAGAGCAGATCTTACCAGCACAGGTTTCATTAGATGAATGGGTGGAAAAGCCAGGGACACAGTGCGGCATGCAAAGGCCACTCTTCAGAAGGAAGCCATGGTCACAGAGATGACACTGGTCCCTGCGGTTGCACTGTAAGCATCCCAAAGGGCAGGCTGTCAAAGAGAGAACACCACAAGTGAGGCATAACCCCCAGCTGGGACCACTCAGGCAAATGAAGGGGTGACAACCAGAGGAGTTAGCACGCGAGTAACAAATGTCCCCAACTGCAGCACAGAGACGTCCATGTTTGTTTGTTGAGCTTCATAGGGAGCTGATCTAACTGCGGGATGAAACACAACAGGGAGACCCACCCCTCAGGTTATACAATCTGGATGTGAGAGAGAACATTAAGAGCACAGGCCAACCTTACGATCTATCTTAAAAATAAGGATAGAGCTGGGCATGGTGGCTCACGCCTTTAATCCCAGCACTCGGGAGGCAGAGGTGGGAGGATTGCCGTGAGTTCGAGGCCACCCTGAGATTCCATAGTGAATTCCAGGTCAGCCTGGGCTACAGTGAGACCCTACCTCGAAAAACCAAAAAAAAAAAAAAAAAAAAAAAAAAAGATAATAATAGTAATAAGGATAGAGATCTGAAGAGGTTACCCAGCCACTAATGTTTTTGCCAGCAAAGCCTAATGACCCAGGTTCAGCCCCGCAGTACCCACATGAAGCCAGATGCACAAAATGGTGCATGCATCTGGAGTTCGTTTGCAAGGTTTGGAGGCCCTGGTGTGCCCATCCTCTGTCTCTTTCTCTGTCTCCTTGAAAATAAATAAAGTATTTTAAAAAAAATGACATGATTTAAAAAAGTTAAGGATAGAAAGAGTACCTAACGCAAGTAATGGTTGAAAGGATTTCATGCATTACAACATGGGCTGCCAGGTACACATATATAAGGGCTCAGCTGCATTCCTGTACTCATTCTCCCTCTTGCTGTTCTAGTTATCATTGTAATTGTCAGTATTGTCACAGTGGTTGTCATGGCAGTAGTGGAAGTAGCAGCACTAATTGAGCAAGGTATGTGAAGAACCACACAACTACTTGTTTGGATCAAGCCAATGATCTTCTAAGGATCGGCTGCTTTCTACCTATTTATTTCTGCTCCCTAGTTAGGACTTATGATATGAGGCTGTGTAGCACCGTGAGAACAACTCTGGACTAAAATCTGTAATCTTGGGTTTAGTATTTGTTTCCTTAACACGTTGTGGCAGTTTGAATCAGATGTCTCCCATAAGCTCATGTACTTTGGATGCTTGGTCCCCAACGGCAGCAATTTGGGAGGTGCAGCCTTGCTAGAAGAGGTGTCTTCCTGACAGGGACTTTTGGGGTATGATAGCCAGCTCCCCCTTGCCAGAGCTGAGTTCACTTTCTTGTTGCGACTTTCCACCTGCTAGCAAGGGGTGATGTCTGCCCTCTGCCCTGCCATCCTTTCTCTGACATCAAGAAGATTCCTCCTGAGACTGCACACCAAAATAAAACCTTTCCTTCCATTAATTGCTTGTGGTCAAGTATTTTGTCCCGGCAATGAAAAGGTAGCTACAGTATACCTTATTTGATATTTATTTGTTTTTCTATTTTCATACTTGCTTATAATATGTTTTTATCTTAACACTTTTAAGCACCTCTATTTTCCACTCGTGAAAAGGACTCATACTGTCTGCAGTCATTTTACCAAGTCATTGTGACTCTTAAATGAGATAATACAAATGAAGAAAATCTGGTGAAATACAGTGTAGAATGCTATACCTACTCAATGGCATTATTACTGAACATCAGGAATTCATTCAAGAGGTGCACATGGCATCAAGTTCTGATAGCATGATGAGAAGAAAGGGGAAATTTTAAAAATGATCCAGTGTATTCGAAGACTGGGTTTAACTTTTAATTTAATATTAAAAGCCCCAACATGTCTCATTAAAGTATTCCCTCAAATCCTAGTTTTCAAGGATATAATGCCAATATCAGGGTCATGGGTGATTTAGTATACACACTGAAAATGTTATGTCTATGTTACAGCTGATCCATTTGTAATAGAGACTTTGCTACAATTCAATATAAACTTTACATTCCACAAAATGTTGGCTTTATCTCCATAAGGGCCTGTAGGGACAATATTGATTCATGCTAGAGAATGACTGGGCCTTTTCCCTATATCCTGTTTAACCAGGACCTGGCAGAAGTACATGGAAGCCATTCATTACTTAGGCCAAGCTCCTTCATTCTACTTCTAACTCAGATGCTCTGGGTCACCTGAGATTCAGTACACGTGACTTACTGACAGTCCTTACTTCTTCCCAGAGACCTTGGCAGAGACTTGAGTTACCTGTGCATTTGTGTTTCACATGGTCTGCAAAGTACCCCTTTCCACATTCCTGGACACACTGGGTTTCCAAGAGGAGAAATGGCCCTTCACAACGTGTGCACTCATGGGGACCTTGGCACTGGACACAGTGGCTGACACAGCCTGAAAGACAAAAGTTAAATCAACATGAATCTTATAGCTTTCCAAAGGGGCTTTGGCTGTTTGTGGGAAGGGAGGTTTAAATGTCAGTTCAATCTGGAGCACTGGGAAAAAGCCTTCCATGAGGAATTCTGGTCATAACCACTCTCAGTGTAGAACATGAGATTGGTAACCCCACCCCCAAGATCACCTGTGTCCTCCTTATAGAACAGAAGCGTCCCAAACACTTCTGTAGTAAAGGTTAGATTAAAATATGTGAAATGGGGCTGGAGAGATGGCTTAGTGGTTAAGTGCTTGCCTGTGAAGCCTAAGGACCTTGGTTTGAGGCTCAATTCCTCAGAACCCACGTTAGCCAGAGGTACAAGGGGCACATGAGTCTGGAGTTCGTTTGCAGTGGCTGGAGGCCCTGGCACTCCCATTCTTTCTCTTTCTGTCTGTCACTCTCAAATAAATAAATAAAAACAAAAAAAATTTTTTAATATGAAATGACAGACAAATACTAGAGGGACTGGCAGATGTTTCTGACTGCTATAATGACTCATTAGTCTTTGGTTCTTGGGACCATTTGTTCAAGTATCAACTGTTTCTGGTTCATCCCGACAGTGGTCAGTCTCTCAGGAATGTTCTCTGTGCAGTTTTGGCAGGTATTTCAGGGTCTCAGGATGCTGTGGTGTCAAAATCAAAACTAAAGAAGGTACTGGGGAGATGGATATGGTGGTGCATCTCTGCACTTGGGAGGCTGAGGCAGCAGGAGTGCTAGTGTGAGGCTTCACAAGCTACACAGCGATGTCCAGTCTCAAAAATGAAAAAAAATCAATAGAATGAATAGAAAGGAGAAGAGGTCAGAGAGGGGGTTGGTGAGGTTTATGACATATAGGACAGTGAGGAAACCAGTGAATTCCATGGTTTCAAATACCTGGGTCTATAGAACCTGAAGAATAGGATTGTTCATTTTTTAGGAAATTTAAAAGTAATGGCTAACACGTGTCTGTTTGTATGGCCATGTAACTCCAAGGTTGTCCCACTGTCATCAGGTTTTAGCACATGTTGTACTAGGGGATGGGAGAAAGAAAACTAAATTGTTACTGTTAACAAAGAGATTTGAACAAAAAACTAAGACTGAGTAAAAAAAAAAAAAAAAAATCTACAAGGAAAACTTGCTGCAGGCTCTCCAGAAATGAGAGAAGGCCTCCACACACTTACGCTTGCAGAAGCCTGCATCTCGGTAATATGATGGTGAGCACTGCTCCACACAGGCGCCGTCCTGCAGAACATAGCCATCCATGCACTGTAGGCAGTCAGTTCGCAGAGGACCGCTGCAAGCGTTGCAACTCCAGTCACACTCTAGAAAGAAAGTCTACATTAGATCAGCTTCCTTGCTATCTACCCTCAGTCCCAAAATCTCATACAGAGGGAAACTGTCTGCAGTTCTGAGGGTTAAAATGAGGAGACCACAAGAGATGTCACCTAAATGAGTTGTAACAAGGTCTTGGCTTATAGTATCCCAGATGCGTCTCTGAGGTTTAATGTTTCCTAATGATGTCAGACACAGGGATGTACCAGGAGCTCTCCAACTCTATGCTAAGCTGCTTGTCAGCAGCTATTGAAAAACAGGTCAGCTCGGCTTTATTCTAGGGGCGCCTGAGTACTTCCTGTCTGTGCCATGCTAAGTCATCATGTCAAACCTGCCCTATGCCATCGCCAACTTGCCCCACAAGCCTCATGCTGACTTTCTCCAAACGCTCAGTGATCACTAGGAAAATGGGAAAGGAGAGACCAACCAGGAATGCATTTGCTTCCACCATGCACATTACTCACATGACTTCCCAAGACCCTGGCAGCACAACAGAACAAATCAGTGATGTCTGTTTTAAAGGAAACATAGGGAACTTTCCTGAAAGAAAGTGCTTATTGAGCAACAACAGAAGGCCTCATTCAGGGCAGTGGAACTTACTCATTTACATGTTTCTTTGCTCAATCAGCACTGATGGGATGCATGTCACTGCAAATAAAAGTGGGAGGTGGGGACTCTCCTGCTTTCAAGGAGCATGTGCTGTGGTGAGGTCAACTTTCATCATCCAGAGGGATTATTAGAAATGAACATTATCAGGCTGGCTGAGCCTCACAACTACTGAGTAGGAAAATATGTTGATGCTATTATTATTATTATTATTATTATTGATTGCAGTTGTGATTATGGCTGTTGCTTGTGCTTATAATGACGTAGGCAATACCGATGGAAGTCAAAAACTCATGTTTGATATCCCGTGTTCTAGCTGGTAAGACCTTGTGCCTGGCACATGGGGGGAAAAGCATGGTTAAGTTCAGATGTTTTAAAATGTTTATGATATTATTATTATTACCAAAATGTTTTGTATGGGTTAGGGTATCATGTGTTAATGCCCTCTTTCCCTAGTCCCTGCCCCCATTACATTGGGGACACTCCTCAGTAGGGTTGCAGGTTCCCCATGGGGTTATAGTTTATGCATTGTGGGAGAAGTAGTCAGTTATTTTGGGGGAGAGGGGATGCCTCAGAACATAATGTCTCAACCTGTGGCTTTTACAACCTTTCCACCCCCTCTTTTGCAAAAGTCCCTGAGCCATGGTGGGTGTGTTTTAAGTCAGTGATGAGCATCTTAGGAGCCTCTGGCTCTCTGCTTTTGTAGGTGTTGAATATCCTACACCCTGGTAATGATTATCAGGAACACAATGGAAGCAGCATTCTTGCTCAACTTCCCATTCCTCTGTGGATTCAGCTGTGGCTTGGCTGAAGTGAGAGGGGTAGTTTATCTCCTCTGGTCTCCCTACCTTCTGATAAAGAGGAACAGACTCTTCAATGGAGAGTTAAGTCACCATAGTTTAAATGGGATAAGCATTATTAATTTAGGGAGAATTTGATGTACATAACCCTCTTTTAGCCAAAGACTAGTGAGAACATAATCTTTGTCTCCATAGGATTCTGATCTGGTTTCCAATTCCAGATATGGGTTCCTTTAAACTGAGCAGATCTCTTGGACAATCAGAAAGCTACTGGCTATCCCTGAGGCTGTGTGCCACTATTGCACTGGTGTTTACCTCCTGTCAGGTGTTTGCTTCTGGGTAGCTTAGACCTCTGCTTGCTCACACTATTTTTGGCCACTTCCCTGCAGTAGGTCATGTAGTACTTTCTAGCACTAGACAGGCTAACTGTCTGGGGACTGGCATTCTTCTGAATTCCATTCTATGTCAGCAGCATATAGTGTCTTCAGCAATAGAGGCTTAGCTTTTGCCTCAGGCAGGTAATCAAGTGCTTTGACAGAAAGCTGTCTTGATTTGGGGACCTCATAGGTCTCTCCATTCAACAGCTCAATGTGGGTAGCAACCAATCTCTGGTACTGGGAATAACAGGTCAGAGACAGAAAAAAAAATTTAATCTTAGGCTTCATCCCACACTCATCAGATCTCTACTTTTCAGGTGCTCCTCCCTTACTCCTTTTGAGGGCTATATATTTTAGTCTATGTACAAGGATAAAGGTTTCTATGTTATCAGCTCACTTTGGGTTTAATTTTGTGTCTGGTTCCCCCATCTTCCCCTTTCCCTCCATTCCCCCAAACCCTTCCATTCCTGTTGTCTGGGCCTTGAGTTGCCTATCAGGTATGATAGCAACTCGAGCAGGTCCAGGTTAGGAACCACAGATAAGTGACACCATGCTGCATTTGTCTTTCTGTGATTGGGTGAGTTCACTGATTATGATCTGTTCCAAGTCTGCCTGCAAAATTTCATTGTATCTTACTTTCTTCCTGCTGAGTAGAATTCCGTTGTGTAAATGTACCACAACTTTGTTATCCGTTCATCTGATGATGGGCATCTGGGTTGATCCCAGTTCTTAGGTATGATGAATTGAGCAGCTATAAACATGGTGGAAGAAATGTCTCTGTATGGTGTATTTAGGATAAATGTCCAGTAAGGGAATAACCAGGTCTGTTGATAGGTCTATGTTCATCCTTTTCAGGACTCTCCAAATTGATTTCTATAGCAGTTGTACAAGTTTACATTCCCATTCCCACCAACAGTAGAGGAAGTTTCCTCTTTCCCCACATCCTCGCCAACATTAGTCCCTGTTAGATTTATTTTTCTTTAAATTATTACCATCCTTACTGGAGTAAAGTGAAATCTCGTGGTTGTTTTAATTCACATTTCCCTAATGGTTAGGGATATTGAACATTTTCTTAAGTGTATTAGCCATTTGTAATTTTTCCTCTGAGAACTCCCTATTCAGTTCTTTGCCCTACTTTTGGACTGGGTTGTTTGATTTTTTTAAATTTAGCTTTCTGAGTTCTTTGCAGATTCTAGATATTAGGCTTCTGTCAGTGGATAGCTGGTGAAGATTTTCTCCCATCCAGTGGGTAATCTGTTGGTTCTGCTTATGTTGTGATTTTCTGTGCAAAAGCTTTTTAGCTTCACAAGATCCCATTTGTTGAGTGATTGTTTAATTTCTTGGGCTACTGGGGTTTTGTTTATGAAGTGTTTCCCCACTCCTATATTGTGCAGAGTGCCTCCTGTTTTTTCTTCTAGTAGGAGAAGAGTTTCCAGTCTTATACTGAGGTCTTAATACTGGGAGCAGAAAAATGCAAGAAGCCCCAGGGAACAGGGATCTGGCCAGCTCCCTCCACGCCCATTGTGCACACCCTCCGGTGCAGGGTATCTTGGAATTGGGGACTCAGGGGCTCTTCAATCAGGAAGGCAGAGCAAAGGGCCTGTTTCCACATCAAGCTTGCATGGTCAGTTCAGAGGTTTTAAAGTTAGACTAAGTCATCACTATAATATACTTTGTATATGTGCACACAGGTACACACATGAACAGTTGTGGACATTCATGTTAGTGTGTTTGTGAGTGCATTTGTGTGTGCATGGGATGAAGGAGACCAGAGTACTACTTTGAGTATTGCTCCTCTCAATCGCTGTCTACCTTTTTGTTTGCTTGTTTTTGGAGACAGTCTTGCATTTGTTTGGAGTTCACCAACTATGTTAGAATGGCTGGCCAGTGAAACCCAGGAGTCCACCTGATTCTATTTCCCAAGATTTGGGATTGTAGGTACATGCTATTGTGCTCAGCATTTTACATGAGTTCTGGAGATCACACTCAGGTTCAAGTATGTTGCAGTTACCTTCTTGTTGCTGAGAAAAACACCTCACCAGAAACAGCTTATAGGAGGAAAGGATTTATTTCAGTCTTGTGGAATCCATAGGAAGGTTTGTCATGGAGGAAGAAGCTGACTTGCTTCCATAGATAGATCCATAGTAGAGAGACACCATCAACAGCCGGAATACACAAGCAGCCAGGGATCAAAACTGGCTCTCTACAATCCTCAGACACTTTGCCCATCTAGTGTTGGAAAGCGCCACACAAGCTACTGGGGGAAAGTGGCCAACAATGGTCTGAGCAACCAGAGGTCTAAGCAACTCAGAAGCAAACACCCTGACACGATATGCATGCAAGTGCAATAGAGGCACCCAGCCTCAGTGGGTAACCAATAGCTTTCAGATGGGCTAAGAGGTCCACTCAGTGTAAAGGAACCCAGATCTGGAATTGGGAACCAGATCAGAATTCTATGGAGACAAAGATTTTTCTCTCCAGTGTCAAACTCTCATTAGTCTTTGGCTAAAAAAGGGGTTTCATACATCAAATTCTCCCTAAATTCATAATACTTATCTTATTTAAACTGTGCTGTCTCACTCTCCATTGGAGAATCTGTTTTTCTTTTTCAGAAGGTAGTGAGACTAGAGGAGATTAACTAACTACCCCTCTCACTTCAGCCAAGCCACAGTGGAAACCACAGAGGAATTAGGGAGACGAGCAAGAGCGCTGCTTCTATGGTGAACCTGATAATCAGCACCAGGATATAGGAGACAGACCCTGGGGACACTCAACACCTACCAAAGCAGTTATCAAGAGGCTCCTAAGAGCTCATCACTGAAGTATACTTAACACACACCCACCGTGGCTCAGGGAATTTTGTGGAAGAGGGGTGTAAAGACTAAGAGCCACAGGTGGAGACATCGTGCCCAGAGGCATTCCCCCCCTCGCCCAAATAACTGTCTGCTGCTCCCACATACATAACCCACAACCCCATAGGGAATACCTGCAATCCTAGTGAGGAGGGTCCCCAGCAGAATGTGGGCAGGGATGAGGAAAAAGAGGATACCAACACATGATGTATCCAAAGAAAATACGTTGTTAATAATAATAATACATTTTATATAAAAAACTGGCTCTCTACACACCTTGTATGACTGGACTAAAAGATCTGCCTCCAGTGGCACACCTCTTCCCTAGCATGGAGACTAAAGTTGGAAGCTCATTTTAATCAAAAATCTCTGAGGTCATGGGGTATATACATTCACACTCAAACCACCACACCATCCCTGCACAGAAAGTTCTTGACTGTTTGAGCTATTCCTTCAGCCCCACTTTGTTAGTTTTTTATCTTTATTTTCTTATATACCACTCTTAAACTTTTTGAGCCTGGATAAAATGGACAAGAAGAGTACCAATTTCATAAGGTCATAGTGTAGGCTAATGAAATAATGAAGGTTCAGTTCACTCATAAATTATGCGCTTAGAATCTGTGAAGCGTTGGTTTCATCACAATAAATAAATAATGAATTGAGTGGTTGGCATATAGTAACAGCTTAATAAAGGCTTGCCAATAAGCTGTTTTCCTTAAAGAACATATCTCTACTCAAGACTGCCTCAAGTCCATTTTTCTACCTAAGAAGCTGGGAAAACTTCTCGTTAGTCACCTTTTCTCTTCTTTGATGCCATATTTTTAAGTCCCTAGGTAACAGGTAAATGTGCAAGAGAGTACATGTGCTTCCAAGGTTTATAAAGATAATCTCCCTCATTTATTTGGCTGAATCCATCCTGAGGGAAAATGACTGAAACAGAACTTGAAAACCGGCATAGTTATGAAATCATTTACAACAGAGAGGATTTGCAATAATCTTGTTTTTCACTGTAAACTGACAAACCCAGGATAGAAGGGAAAAACAGAATAAGCTTTTGTGGTTTTAGAACGCAGCCGACCACCTAAGTTGACAACCAAGTAGAATGTCTTGGAATGGAAAGTGCAATTTTGCAGAGTCGTCTTCAAGCTTCCCAAGTTTACTTGACAGATGTTTGACCTCTGTATCTGAGCTCTCATTTCTCAGCCAGAACCAGAGAGCTGGAAGGAAATGTGGACAGAGGCTGGATCGAAGAGGGGAAAGGCAAAAGAATCCAACAAAACCAGTTCTTAACTCTGATTTTGCCTTGCTTAGTTCTACCAGTTAGACCAAAGACCCTAATAATTCCACTCACTGGAGAACAAGGAAAAGGTGCCTACTTTTTGACCCCTCTCCTTACTCACTCCTTCTGGACAGGGACTTTGTCTTCACTCACTGAAGCATATTAATCAGAGAAGAGCAAATCAGACACAATCCTGACCTCATCAATTTGCAGCCCAGCAATTGAGCTGCTCATGCAAACACTTACAGGGTCATGGAGGCTATAGCCTGGTGTGACAGACTAGGGAATGGTGGGGACTGTAGTGAAGCAGAGAGGCCATGAGGATGGGAGCTACACAGTCTGTTGTATTATGGTGGTATAAATCTTGTAGTGCCAGATCTGAATATTTTTTTGAAAGAAAAACCTAAAATTGAAACTTTTGTATGTGAAGTCTTCTGATGTGTAAAAGGGAACAAAGTCGTTGAAACATCAGAACGTAAGGTGGGCCAAGCCAAGCATTCTATGAACCAAGTACAAGTATGGGTTTGCACCTTGCTACCTCTAGTTTAATCAGCAATAGCAGGTACCATGCTTGGCACTTACTAATTACTCAGAAAATTGCTTAATAAGCACATAAATGAAGACATACTTACATCATTCCTGCCATCATCAGAGAAAGTCAAAACACTTGATGAGGTGCTTCCCAAGTTTGGGGACTTGACATGTAGAGTGAAGGGTATCCCAGTCAAGAGAGAGATTTACCTTTGCATGTCTTCGTAGGGACATCAAGGTAGTACTGTGAGGTGCAGCTCTCATACTGGCATTCCCCAAAGAGCAGCACCTTGTTTGGGTCTCGGCAGGAGGTACAGCTGGTCTGTGAATCACAGCTTCGACAATGTGTGCTGCATGCTGAGCAGAGGAAAAGAAGTAACCAGATGATTACAACCACTATATGGAGTGCAGATGAAACTGTCAGATAGGGCAAGGGAACATAGCTCTGCTCCTAATTGTGGCTCATAATCCTCCTCTGTGATCAACACAGAGAGAAAACTTTAGTTTTATTTTCCAAAAGAAAAGAAGGTAATCTTGTCTTCCCAAAGATCTATTAGAAACCCAGAGATTGAAATCCCCATCCAAATTGCTCAGTAATTAAGGTTACTTAAGACCTACAGTTTTGTTCTGAACCTTACTTTAGAAACCAAGACATCTAGGGTTGATGATATAGACTCCGATTAGATTTTTAGGTGCCGACTTTATTGTAGAAATGGTGAAGTCCCATATTTAACAAACAGGACTTAAAGGCTACATGGAGTGTTGTCTTATACAGTTGTCATTTTTAGGCAAGCTTGTAGTTGAGACACTTGAGGAGATCCTCCAACCTGGCCATGCCTTCTCCTCTTCAGTTTAATGACTGGCATTACTCCATCTGCTCAGATACTTGTCCTGAAAACCTTTGAGTCTAGCCTGGTATCTGCCTTTCTTTTACTCTAAATCCAGCCATTCTATGGATCCTAGCTATTCAAACTCACCACCCTAACTCTTAGAGTATTTGCTGCTTGCATTATCCATAATGGAGATGTGCCCAAGCCAATCTCATACCCTGCTAGGACACTACCAAGACTTCTCACTGGTTTCCCTCTATCTAGTATGACCTACCTGGTAACTTACTTTCCTTGAAAGTGATACTTTTATTTACTTCACTGGCTATAGAGCCCACTTTCCCCCTATAAACTCCCAGTCTTTCTTTAATCTTGGAAAATAACTAGGCATCATTTTATAAATACTACCTCTCCACCTTCCTTACATTCTTTCCTGAAAATCCTAACACACACATTTGAATCCTCTACATATAATCAACACTCTTATCTTTAACTTAACTCCTTCTAGAAAGCCTTTATGGTATTTTCATTCCAGAACAAGTGTCTCAGATACATGCTCTTATAGCATCATAAACATTTCTTCCCTGCTATGATTAATAGTGTTAATTTAAGTAATTATTTGACATCTGTATTTTTTAAAGTTTGGATTCATAAAAGTGAAGATTGGTTTTGGTTTGTTATTTGCAATATTACCTACTAGCTAACTAGTTATCCATCATATTGGGGGACTTCAATGAACCCTTGCTACATAAATGAAGTCAAATATTTTAATACAATGTGTGTGTACATGTGTGCATGCATACATGTGCACACACACACACCACACTTACAACAGTACTTCTGCCTCATCTGAAATCTACTCTAAGTATGTTAGAAGAAAAGCTCAGAGAGTGATCCAGTAAGTTTTAGATTTATTTCATATCAAGGAGTGTGACACAATATAGGGACTTATTCCACAAAGCATAAATAATGAAATGGTCTTACTATGTCTATGGGAAAAGTGTTTGCTAGGAAATATTCATATGAATATGTAGATTTGTAATTTGGGATTCCAGAAAATGCTACAGTAGATTTCCAAACAGTCTGGGAATAATTAGAAAAGAATATTTTATCGGCTGGAAGTTTACATGAGACTAGTCTTTGACTTTTGTGCATGAATTTTGATTTTGGTCAAGCCATAAAGTTTCCAAAGATAAACTTCGTACTAAAAAGCGAAGTAGGGTCTAAAAGGTATAGGTGGATGTGAAGATGAATGAAAGACAAACTCAAAAAAAAATTGGTAAAATTTTGTATTTGGCAAAAGCAATTTCTCTAATAGAGTATTACAGTGGTCAAGACTTAATGTTTTACTGGACCAACATTTTAAATGACTTTGGTAAAAATAAATCAATCATACTGATGATATTTAACTCAGCCACATTTAACCATGTAAGAAGTATGTCTACATAATCCTACTGGATGGAACCAGAAAAATTCAATAATTTTAACTACTTGAGAAAATAAGTGAAATAAACATGGCTCTAAATAAAGTCCTATATTTACACTCCATATCCAATAATGTGTATGGGATGGGGATGATATGCTTGGACAGCATTTCCCTTGGGAAAACCACCTAGGACATTTTGGACAATCAAAGGGCTGATAGCAATGAAAGATGCGACATGGTTATAGAAGATGCTAATATATAAGCTTGAACCATGGAGTCTCCATGTATCCTAATCACCAGCTGCACTTTGGCATAGGGAAGCCAGTTTCCTGTCTTGACAATTTGAGGGTTGCATACGGTTTATATCCATCTTCATCCATGCTCCTGAATCTTTCTCTGCAGTCTCTCCGTCCCCCTGAAAATCTTGAAATACACTTCATCCCCTTTACTGACTCCCAGAGAAAATAGATTTATGTTGACCACTTGGAAATACTTGAAGATTTTAAGAGAATTTAGAGTATTGCCATGCTGAGAGGCAAGTGGCTTCTACCATCTCTGTCTCTTCCCTTACCCTCTCTTTCCTTTTCTAGATAATCAGCAAATGGCTGTCCTTGTCTTGCACGGGGTAGTTCTGCATACACCAAAGCCTGTTGAGGCCTCAACTTTCCTCTCCAGAAGCCTGTGGCTAAGAAACACTCTGCATTTTATGCACAGACCACACAGGGTTGCATCCCAAGGCAGCCATGTTGGTATGAACGCACCAGGAGAAACAGGGGCAGTTCTTAGAGGTCACAGACACCATGGAGAGTGCTGGGACAGTGACTACAGTGGTGAGTGGACAGAAACTGACGAGGGGAGCAGTGACGTGCTGCTAGTGCCCTTCGTGGAGGAGCGAGTGACGTCACAGCATGAGGAGCTCACACTTCCTCTTAAACAGGCCTATTCTCAGGCCACCACCTGCCTGAGAGGCACCTCTGCTTCACCTGCTCCGGCTCTGGAAATGGGAGTTCATTTCAAAGTCTGAAAGTGTGTGGATGAGGGAGGAGATGCAAGAAGAAGTTCTTGGAGCAGACAGAAAGAACAACCCAATAACCGCATCCTCCCGGCAATGGAGCTGGTGTCCTTCCTCTGTGAGGAGGAGGTACCTCCTCACGGGGTGCAAGGTTGGCTGGGTAACCCTGGTGCTTTCTTCCAGTCCTAAGCACTGTGGGTCAAATACCAAGAGCCTTATTTATCATTGATTTTTTTTTTTTAAGCTCTAACCTCACTTTGTCACATGTAAGTCTTAGAGTTGAGAGTCTGCCCTTTCTAAAGATTTCTGCAGTCAGATTTGAGAAAGCTCCACAGTCCTTACTTTCTTTAATAATGTAGCTGTCCTTGCTTCCCATAACTACATTCCTTCTGATTACATTTTTTTAAACACCCTCTACCACATAATTTCTAAAATTGGCAGGGCTATAATTGTCTATGGTGAGCATTGCAAAAGGGTATTGTTGATTTTTATTGCTCGCTGCACATACTAGAAACTAAAACAGTCCAATTTAGGGTCTTACTTTATTCAGTTTTCAAAAGGATGAAACTTAAAGACTAAACTCAACTGATTCTTAACTTGACTGAAATATTCTATGATGTCCTATTTACATGGTAACAGAGCAATTTTTGTTCAGAGCTCACCCAACAGCAAGGAAAATACTCTGGCAAAGAGAAGGGTTTTTTGTTGTTGTTGTTGTTGTTTTGCATGTTTTGGTTTTTCGTCTATATTTCAGACAAGAGGTTCTGGTTTTTCTTTTGAACTTCTATTTATGTGATTCCACCGCTGTGAAGATCACCATAAATCTAAGTCACTGTTTCTCCACCAACACTCTTTTGCTCGAGAATAGAACACATGAGTATTTCATTCCTGTCTCTTGTATCACAGAATGTACACATTCTGGCAGACAGTTGATATATACCAAACAAAGTTTTTGTTACAAAAGTAAAGCAATCTTCCCATTCGTTTAAAAGTGGTTTCTATCTCTAGAATCTTAAAAGATGATGCACATTTGTGAGTTTCATATAACTTCCCTTCAAGTGGAAATGATTGTAAGCATCTCAAGTGAGCTACTGGTGACATTTTTCTGTCTATACTTTATAAATTTCTCCTACTGCATATTTTACCTTTCCTTCCTGAGGACGTTGGTGAGGGTGGCAGTAAGATTTCACCTATGCTGGGCTGGGGAGATGACTCACTCAATGGTTAAAGAGGCTTGTTTGCAAAACATGCCATCCCGGGTTCAATTCCCACAGAAAGCCAGATGCAAAAAGTGGCACATATATCTGGAGTTCCTTTGCAGTACCAAGAGGCCCTAGTATATCATCCTCTGTCTCTCTCTGCTTACAAATAAATAAAAAAATATTTTTTTAAAAAAAAGAGTTAAGCTATGCTGAGAGAAGCTTTGTCTTCTGCTAGAGTCTGTTAAGTACTGTAATATTACAATGCAGGTACTGTTATAACCCCCTTTCACAGAAAAGAAACAGAGGCCAGAGGTGTGAATGGCATGCTTAAGGTCATCATGCTAATAAATGGTATTAGGACTGGAATTTCAGTTTCTTGACTCCAGAGCCCACTCTCCTAGCTGCTAGTCTCTAATGCCTTCAACATGCTACTTTGCACAACATAAAACTGAAATATCACCATTAGATGTGTCCTCTGTCATTTTCCAAAGTGTAACATTTTTCGAATGACTTTTTAGAACTGAAATAACAGAAGCTGCCTCAGTGTATCACAAATGTTCCTCCATTGTGAGTGATTTCCCAATTTTCCCCACTCTGATCAACCCTTTGCCTAATTTACCTTGTTTGTGTCTGATTCAAGGTAATTAATTACACACTGATTTGCTTGAGAAGTATGACACCTATGCATATAAATCTTGTACAAGAAAAAAATCACATTTTTGGCAGAAATGGAATGTTTTGTAACATGTAAATTGCATGTTGTCAGTATCAGCAAATACCATGGAAAACAAATTAAATCCAGAAAAGTGCTCGTTTCACTAACTTCACTAGTAAGAGCTCCTTTTTCTACCCAGGATCAAAGAACTAGATTGTTGAGATAACCATAAAAATGAAACAGCCTAACATCTTTACTTAGGAAATGAAATAAATGAAACAGAGAAGTTAAGTGATTGTGCTCAGTGGCTGGAAGAGTGGGCCCTAAAGTCAGAGGAAAGAAGTTCAAGTCCCTGTACTGCTGGCCAGTGTTATGACCTGATGCATGCCATTCACCTCTGGCCTTAGCTTCTTTTTCTGTGACAGGGGATTATGAAAGAACCTACACCCCAATATTGTGACAGTTAATACATAGCCTAGTCGAAAATAAGGTTTTTTTCTCAGCATACTTGGAAAGGTAAAAACTTTAATTAGGCTGATAACTGAGTTATAATCAGTTAACGGTAATCCTATTGCTTTTGAAAATTAGCTTGCCTTCTTTTACGAAAACAAAGGCATGATGAGAAACAAATGGAAGCAAGAGTTGCATTTCCTCCAGTGGTGTAAGAAGGGCATGAGAGAAGAGAAAGGTCATTCAAAAAAAAAAAAAACTTACGCTGGCAAGAACGGTTGTCATCAAGATAGTGCCCAGGGAAGCAGGTGGTGCTGCAGGTACCAACATGGGTCAGAACGAGGCTGGGGTCACACGAGGAGCAGGAGAAAGGTCCTCCACTCTGGCAAGTTCTGCAGGAGGAGTGGCATCCTGTAGAGGGAAAGGAGATACAACCAACTATGAAGCCAGACTCCCTTCCAAAGCAACATTTCACATGTTGAACAATGGCCCCAACAGCACACTTGCTGGGCTGGCCTGGAGTCTCCCCACATGCTCCAGCCTTCTCTCCTCGGGAAGCTGAAGTCTTCTCAGCTACGGCCCGAAGAAAAGCTCACGAGGCCCCTTTGTCCAGCACTTAACTCACTTTTACAAGCTCCCCTCTCTGCATAGTGTCCAGGAGGGCAGTCAGGAACACAGTGGTCCCCAAGCAGCAGGTAGCGGGCATTCTGGCACCTCAGGCAGACACTGCCAGTGTCATGGAGATTGGCCACACAGTGCTGGCACAGACGATGACAGTCTGGAGAGGGCAGAGGAAAGAGAGAATCACAAGGCTCATGACCACTAAGTTTATTCAGTACACAGAGGTTTCAATCACCAGTGCTGTGTCTTGGCCAGCCAGAGCAGAGCCCTGAGGCAGCATATGCCAGTGAAGTGGAACCTGGGGACCCATACAAATCATGGGCTTCAGGGTTTCAGCAAGTGGTTAGGCCCAGCACAGTGATTGAATTTTCAGTTCTTTCCAACTGAACAACCTTCAAGTGCTCAGGCTTTGTGTGAGAGATCCTTGCTGAGGGCAGAGATCTGCAGAAGAGAGGAAGCAGCAAACTCAATACTTTCAACTTCTCCCCAAGAGTGAGATCGTCTAAAGGCCATACATCCAAAACCCTCATCCAAGTGCTTCTGAGACCTTTGCATAGCTCCTTCTCTATGTGGCTCCCAGAGCTAGAACACCAGTCAGCCTTTGGTAGGGCAGGGGAATGAGGTTAGTATGTAATTGGATTGAGTTGCTGGAAAATTTTAGGCTTTGACTGGAGATAGTTATAATGAGGGGTTGTGAGTAGAAAAATCATTTTTATGACCTGATAGATGGTTCACAGCAGGTCTGTCAGGGCAGCTATGATTAAAGTTATAAAGCAAATTATCTTGTACAGCCAAGCGCTCTCTTGTTCTCTGTCATATAACAGTCATCTTTTAATACAGAGCTCAATTGTGTTTAGCTTCCATTGTAGGCAGAGACTCCCTGTGCTTTTAAGTAGTAATGACCCTCAGAGTCTCATTAACCATCACTTTATACCAATGGCAGAAGAAAACCCAGCAATCTTGAATCATCCAAGTGAAAGAGGAGTAAAGATTCCATATAGAGAAGAAAGGAGTCTGGTTCGAGCCTTTCTGTCTTCTCCAGTAGGATGCTAAGCAATCCCACATTCATACACACGCTTGCTTCATCTTAAGGCTTTGTAAATCAAGACCACAATTTGAGCCACATTTTTGTTTAAAAGACAAAACAAACAAATAAACAATAACAACAAAAACCACCATGCCATAACATAGACTGCCTGCCACAAGCCTGTGACTATGGCCTTTCTCCAGTGTTTTCCATGATACTGTTTCACTTCATTATCCAGACTTTCCCTGTACAGGCACAGGAAGCAGATCTCATTCCCATCATCACTTCATAGAAACCCATCATAGCTGCCCCAGAAGATGAGGTGTCCTCTTCAAAAATGCTGGCTTACTTTCCTGCAAGTTCTAGCAGTAGGTTGGTCAGGGTTGCATTGCTCATAGCTTCCATTTGATGTTCTCATCCTAATAACTCTTCTATGTTTTTGGTTAGATGTATTCCTTGTAGGACTGGGTGATCTACCTGGATTTTCTTGCATTTGATTTTTCATGGACTAGACACTAGGATGGAGGGGGAGGAAGGGGAGGGTATCAAAGGGGTGGGAAACACTAATCTAGACCCAAATGGCAATAGTATCATAAAATTCTACTTCCTAAAAGGCAGAACAAATGGCTGAACCTTCACCAGGCCCTTATAGGAAACACATGAACCACAAGACACTGGAGAGTGTAGGATCAAGTCTAACCTAAATCTTCTACATTTTCCCTCCCTCCCTATCCCCCTCCCTCCCTCCCCCCCCCTCTAACTCTTGTATATTAGTTATCTTTTTCCTCATTTTCTTAGTGGGCACTGACCTGTAACTCCCAGTACTAGCATGGGGCTATCATCCACAATGAGCTTTTGATCAGAGAAACCTACAAGTTTTCCTAAAAGAATAACAGATTTCCAAACAAGCCAATCAAAAAATGGGCTATGGAGCTAAATACAGCATTCTCAAAGGAAGAAATATGAATGGCAAATAAGCATCTAAAAAATGTTCTACGTCACTAGTCATCAGGGAAATGCATATTAAAACTACATTGAGATCCCATCTCACTCCTGTCAGATTGGCCACCATCATGAAAACAAATGATCATAAATGTTGCGGGGATATGGAAAAAGAGGAACCCTTCTACACTGCTGGTGGGAATGCAATCTGGTCCAGCCATTGTGGAAATCAGTGTGGAGGTACCTAAAATAGCTAAAGATTGATCTACCATATGACCCAGCTATAGCGTTCTTAGGCAAATATCCAAAGGACTCATCTCATTTCCTTAGAAGTATGTGCTCAACCATGTTTACTGCTGCTCAATTTATAATAGCTGGGAAATGGAACCAGCCTAGATGTCTCTCAACTGATGAGTGGATAATGAAGATGTGGCACACTTATACAATGGAGTTCTACTCAGTGGTAAAGAAAACAAAGTTATGAAATTTGCAGAAAAATGGATGGACCTGGAAAGGATTATACTAAGTGAAGTAACTCAGGCCCAGAAAGCCAAGTGCCACATGTTCTCTCCCATATGTGGATCCTAGCTACAGATGCTTGGGCTTCTTAGTGAGAAGGAAAATACTTAGTAGCAGAGGCCAGTAAGTTAAAAAGGAGATATAAAGGGAAGAGAAAGGAAGGGAGGAGGGTACTTAATAGGTTGATATTGTATATATGTAAGTACAATGATTGAGATGAGGAGGTAATATGATGGAGAATGGAATTTCAAAGGGGAAAGTGTTGGGGGGGGAGGGAGGGAATTACCATGGGATATTTTTTTATAATCATGGAAAATGTTAATAAAAATTAAAAAAAAATTATAAAAAGAATAACAGATTTCTGTCAGAGTACTTGATGACCCACCAAAAGTCAGTGGTAAGACCCTATTGTGGAAGACTCCATAGGCAGCTGACACGTAAAATGGAACGGCATGGCTGGAGGCCAGGAGAGAGTCAGTCCCCAGACAGTCAGTGTGTCCTATGCCAGAAGGTGCTACATGGGCAACTGGGGGAAATGACCAATATCTGTCCAAGCAACTCATGGTCTAACCTACTTAGCAACAAATAACCTGTTGTGATACCCACACAAGTACAATAGTGGCACACAGCCATGGTGGTGAACCAACTGCTCTTAATTTGGCTAACTGATCCTCTCAGTGATGCGGAACCCATAGCTGGAGCTGGGAAACACGTCAGAACCATATCCAAACATAAGCCCACTCTCCAATATCAAGCTACCATCAATCATGGAGTACAAGAGGGCTTACACCTATTAAACTCTTTACTAAAAAAGCAAGGGTTATCTCATTTGTCCTGGTGCTAACTCACTCTCCATTGGAGATTCTGCTTCTCTTTTTCAGATACAGCCACCCCATCATACCTCAAAAAGGCCCCAACTGAAACTAAGGAAAATTGGCAAGTTTTCCTGATGAACCAGAAACCAGCACAAGGGGGAAGGAGACCAACACAGAAAAATCAACTCCTACCAAATCAGAGAGCCAGAGCCTCAGAGGCCCCCAACACCTCATCACTGAAGCAGACCAAAAATGAACCCAACATTGCTCAGGGAAATTTTGCGGAAGAGGGGCAGATAGAATGTCAGAGCCATATGTTGGGTCATGATATACAGAGACATTTATTGTACCAATAACTGTGGGCTAACTCCACAATGCACGACCCATATATATTAACAAGGAGGGGCCATTGGGGAGAGAGTAGGTCATGGATAAGCCTAATAATGGTACCAAACTGCCTGTATTTGCTGAATAGAAAACTAATAAAAAAAAATGCTGGCTTACCTGGTGGTGGTGACACACACCTTTAATCCCAGCAGTAGGGAGACAGACGCAAGAGGATCACTGTCAGTTCAAAGCAAGCCTTAGACTTCATAATGAATTCCAGGTAAACCTGGGCTAGAGCCAGACCCTACCTCAGAACAAAACAAAAAAAGAAAAGAAAAATAGAAATGCTGACTTGAGGCTGGGGAATGGCTTGGTCAACAAAGTGCTTGGCTTTCAAGCATGAGGATCTGAGTTTGATCCCAGAACCCATGTAAAAAGCTGGGGCATGGTGGTGGGTGCTTGAAATCTTGCCACTAGGAAGGCAGGGACAGGAAGATCGCTGGGGCTCAAAGGCCAGCCAGTCTAGCATACTTAGCAAATTTCAGGCCAAAGAGAATGTCTCAAAAAAAGCAGATGAGCACTTCTGAGAAATAACACCCCAGACTGTCATCTGGCTTCCATAAGCCAGAGCATGAGAATATACCTACATGAGCACAACTCCCTACATATGTACATATGCACATGAATACACACGCATGCCTCACGCTCCTAATCCCTTCAAGTAGCACACACACCAGGGCCCCAGACCTTTCTCTGAACCTTGAGGGTTTCAAATCGCAGGCAACCTTTTGCCAATGTTGGAGGCAATTCATGAAATCCTAGGAACTAAGTCAATCTCCATTGAAGCCAGCCAATAAGTGACCAAGGAAACGATGACTGTTCTAAGGGAGCTGTGAGCAGGAGGCTGTTTGTGCTGCTGTAGTGCATGGTTTCCATGTAGCAATGTCAAGCATTGTGTTCTTTGCCTGTGCTTCCCCCTTAGGACAGAAGAGTAATCTTAGGAGTGCAAGGGGAAGATCAAAAGCTTTGGATATGTTAGAGGACATGAAGAGGTACCATAATGGTGATAACTGTCAGGACAGGAACCCAGGAGACACTGCCCAGTGAAGCTCTACTCTGCAGAAAGCCACGGTCTCCTCCTCAAGGCAAGCGTGCATACAGTGCGCTCAGCTCAGGCATGCAGCAACAAGACCTGCAGGTGTCCTGTGGTTTTAAGAATAGTTGCATCTACTTGAGTCTTTCTCTAGTGCACAATTAGAGGACACGAATGATCACCATGGAGACACTTTGAAGAAGGTAGGTGGGTCCCTGGAGTGTTCTGTTGGTATAACAAATAAGTACTTATGAGTCTGTCTGATCTTGGGGCTTTCTAGAGGCTTTGAGAAAGAGGAGTGAAACGTATGTTCATTGCTTCCCAGGGAAGCTGGGGCTGGGGTCTGATGCCCTTTCTGCTCTCCCTGCAGTGACTGTAAAACCCTTACTGCTCTTCCAGAGTCACCTTGCCTACCACGTCATGCCCTCTAGGGTCAGCTTGCCTCCTTCACTCACACCGTGGGAATTGTACCTCCCATTCATGCCTTTCAGCCTCAAACAACTATCTCGTTTCTTCTCACCTACAGTCTTGATCTTAACTGGCTTCTTGCCTGCAACTATCCATTCAACTTCCTTACTGAAACCAGCCTTCAGCATCTGAGAGACTTGCAATGACAAAATCCACTAGCACCCTCTCATCCTTTATGCTACCAGAAATCTAGGCCACACATGGCACTTTTGACCAGCCTTGTTCCTTGAAACCCTCTTTCTACTATTGTACTGGGGTGTTAGCGATGCAGGAAAATCCTTGAACCCCAAACCCTGGGTTTGTTTCTAAGTTTAATCAAAGAATTTAATTTAAAAAGACAGAGAAGAATAATTATTAAATTATTATATTAATTGAGGGAAGAGCCAAGGAAAGGCACCCACATGCTAGAGACCCCGCATAGAGAGCCTGGCAAAGCTCTAGAAAGCTATGGAAAGAAAAGAGAAAAAAGAAAGTTCAAGGAGCTCCTGCCATGTGGAGAATTGGAATCCAAGTGCAGAGTAAGGGCTAGGAGATTCTCCCCTCGGCTCAACCCAGCCAGAGGCCGGGTCCCAATTGAGGGAAAATCTCACCCACAGCTGGAAGTTCCCAAGTGGTCAGAGAGCCTGCCCTCTCCTTGTAAAGGTATCACAACCTTATAATGGTGGGCTGTCTTCCTGCTGAAGGGAACCAAAGGGACAGCTGGTTGGTTAGGGTTAGGGGCTGTCTCAGGAAGAAGCTAGTCCTGACACCAAGTTCCAGGGGCTGAACTTGATCAACCACAATGTTTAAATTGTATGAAAGACCACCCTCTCTGAAGGGGTCCTGGTTGTTTGTGGAAAAAAACAGGTCCAGGAAACTAGGCAAGAGATAAGAAGTCAGATCATCTTTGATTTCTAGCAAATGCAGACTTTCCTGCCTTCTTCTTACTTCCACGGGTCCAGTCACCCTAACGGCATGCCCCCTCACTATCACATAATTTATTCTTGTACTTCCACTGTTGTGTCTTTTTCTACCTCCAACTAACAAATATAGAAATTTGAGACAACAATTGTGATGATTAATCTTGATTGTCAACTTCATGGAGTTTAGAAACTCCATGGAGACACACATCTGGATGTGTCTATGAGAGTACTTTCATAAAGAAAGACCCACCCTGAATGTAGATGGTACCACTCCCATGTCATGGGGTCATGGACTGAATGCAAAGGAGAAAGCAAGCTGAACACCAGCAGCCATCTTTCTCTGTTTCCTGACTGCAGATGCAGTGTGATCATCTGCCTCAGGCTCCTGCAACCACGCCTTCCCTGCCCTCAGACTGTGAGCTAAGATAAGCCCTTATTCCCTTAAGTAGTTTCTTGTCAGGTATTTGATCACAGCAATGAAAAAAAGTAATTAATTAACCCTTAACCTCTTCTATCCTCCTAATCACCTCTGCATGTCTTAAACTGAACATGGCTTTGGGTATAAAGATACCATAAGCCAGTGCAAAGGGATCAAGGGGTAGAAAGACTGCAATCACTCAGGGTCTCTGTTTCCTTCCATGGCTCCCTGTTAAAACAATCATAAGAGGTCATCCATCAACCCTAGACATATCACACTACATGATAGAATGAATACCCAGAGGCAAAGAAGAAATCAATAAATGACATCTGAAAATATAAAACTTTCAACTGCCAGCTGCCCAGAGCATCTCCTTAATCCAAGTTAAGTTTACAGTTCTGCCTTATACAGGTAATCATAAGTACTTGAGTTTGGAAAGTTGGACTTTCTCACTTTTTGTATTCTCTATCTGTATTTGTTATATTTGAGCACCCAATCCTATGAATAAAACCATTCCAGAACAACAGTCTGAGGGGGTTCCTTTATTAATCCTTTCAGGCAAACTTTCTTTCCCAATCTTGTCAACTACACATCCCCAACATCCTACTTAAATAAATATATCTGGCATCCTTCTTCGAAGGTTGGTTGACTGATGTTTTATTAGACTAAAGCAAAATTCGTAATAAATTTCTAAAACCTAGGAAACACCTTTGTCTTCAGAAGCTTAAAGTCAAAAATCTCTTTATAGAAAAGAATTCCTTAGGAGACCTCAGAGTGAGTGATGACGCCCAGGGAAGGAAGCCAGAAATCAGAGCAACAAGAACCCAAGGATTAATACCAATGTTCTGACTTATAGCAGAAGTAGAGTCCCCCAGGGAAGACCACAGAACTCAGGCATGACAGGGTACAAGTGGCCAGTCCTGCTGGGCACCACCTGTGAGCTGGCTTCAAGCTCCAGGCTGGTATAATATAAAGAGGAGAGAGTCTGTGTAGGGTTCAACTAGGGACTGTGGGCTGTGTTTTTCTGACTATAAAATGATCCACAGAATAAAATATAAAACAGCTTTACAAAGTACAAATAAATAAAAAATTCACACTAGGAATGCCTTTCAGAGTCTGTAACTGCTAACATTGTCATTTTGTGTGTGTGTTTAGTAGGTGTCAGGAGGTGTGTATTGTGTGGAGCCATGTATAGGTGAGGCGTATGCACGTGTAGCACCCTATGGAGTGGAGTCCAGAGGAGAACATCAGGTCTTCACCTCCAATGCTCATCACTTGCTTCCTTGACAGAGATGATTCCATTGCCATTTTTGTGAACCCCAGAAGTTCTTAGTTCTTCCACAGGACTGAGCTTACAAATGTGTGGGGCTTGCCTGCTTACGTGGGTTTTGGGAGAATCAAACTCAGCAGTCTCAGGCCCTCATGCTTGCTCATGCTTGCACAGGAAGGCTATTAACACTCAGATATTTCTTTAGCCCCCTTTTTTCCTTTCAGTTATTCTTTTTTTAAGATAAAATATACAGATACATTTATATTACCAAAAGGTCCCTAAAGTGGGGAAGGGGCAGCAAACATCCTGGGCCTCCCAGCCAGCCCAGACTATACAGAGGCCGAAGTCCAGCACTCAGCCTACAAGAGCTTCCATTAGCTCCTCCCCACCTGGCTGAGTGCTCCTCCAGAGCGGGGAGCCTTGGTGCAGTTTGGGCAAGGAGGTGGGCTCCTCCCGGCCGGGCCCCAGGGCCTACAGCCTCTCCACTGGAGCTCTTGGTTCTTCCAAGCATCAATCCCATGAACTCAGGGTGAGCAACACTGGGTCAGCAAGTTAGTTATTCTCTTATGCAATGTTACACACAAAAATTTCTATACTGATGAAATTATATTAAATATGAGCACATGCAACTATTTTTAATCAATACCATCATCATTTATAAAAGTCTCTAGGGACTCATGGAAAACATCATTTTTATGGGATGCATAGTATTTTATCACTGAGAAAACAAACAAAAATAAAAGGTCATTTTTCCTACAGTTTGAGCATTTATCTTTAATCTGTCTCAACTTTTCTAATTAATGGGGTGGTAAAAGTTTTGGGCATAAGTCTTCACCTGCATTCTAAACTATTCCCTGGAAGGCAATGTTAAAAAGAGTGCAACTGGGGCTAGAGAGATGGCTTAGTGGTTAAGTGCTTGCCTGTGAGCCTAAGGACCTTGGGTCGAGGCTAGATTCTCCAGGACCCACGTTACCCAGATGCACAAGGGGGCACACGTGTCTGAAGTTTGTTTGTAGTGGCTAGAGGCCCTGGCGCACCCATTCTCTCTCTCCCTCTCACTCAATCTTTGTGTCTCTTTCTCTCCGTTTCTCTCAAATAAATAAATAAAAATATTTTTAGAAAGAGTTCAGTTGATAATATCTTTACAATTTAGCACCATATTAATTACTATAAATGCACAAACTCTTTTGAAGAGACAAAATAGATAATATAATTTTCTTCATCTTATAAATGAAAAAAGTAAGCTAGAGAGCCTAAGTCCTTTGTTCACACACATTATATATTCAAACTGCAATAGACCTGTAACCTAATAGGTATGAAAAGAAGTGCACATTTTTTTTTTGAGGTAGGGTCTCACACTAGCCTAACCTGACCTAGAATTCACTCTTTAGTTCCATGGTGGCCTCAAACTCACAATGATCCTCCTACTTCTGCCTCCTGAATACTGGGATTAAAGGTTTGCACTACCATATCAGGCTAACAATGCACAATTCTTAATAAGTATCATACATTTCCTTCTAGAAAGTTTGTATCATTATGTATTTCCAAGATATATTTATGAGACTATTTCATCATAACTTTGCCAACACTAAGAAAATACATGAAACAAACTTTTCTAATTGGGTTGATGAAATCTGGTGTTACCTCAGTTTAACATTTTTATCATTAAGTAAAGTTGAGCATTTGAAACATCTGTTGTATTTCAAACAACAAATGCACTTAAATGGCAATAGTAAACACATAGAGTTTGCAGGGCAGTGGTGAGAAATAACCCTAGGTATTACAATTTTACAGTTAGTATGTATGAGTAAATAATATTTTGGAACATCAGCCAGTGAGATCTTTCCTCAGGCCCTGTAACTACCACCAGTGAGATCTTTCCTCAGGTCCTGTGGCCACCACCACACCTGACCAGAAAGCACATGATGATCATATACTCCTTGGGAAAAATCTTCAAAATTTGACCGGTAAAGATGCCAAATTTGTGAAGCCCAGGACACAGAAGAAGGAGAAGGAGATCAACCAAGAACTCAACGCTGGATATGTACTGGGACTCACAGATCAAAGCCTTCCTCCATAACATAGTCCTCACACTCACCTTCTCCCTACACCAGCCTGGAATAAGGAAAAGGAGCAGCAAGCCCATCCACCCTGCCTGTTTCCCCCACCACGGAACAGGTAGAAGGTAGAGCAGTGGAAGGAAATATTCAAGACCCCAACATCAGAGTAGAACTGGACTAGGTCCAAATTGTGTACTATGACACAGGGTGATGGAGATGGCACAAAGACTATCAGGATGGGCAGTGTACAAATAAATAGTGGACATGGAGTTGAAGGATAGCAAAGGACTGTTAGAAATGTTCTGCAGTGGACTACAGGGAAGAGGACCAGGTGACTTGGAAGTGTATAACAGGGAAACAAATTCAGCCCAGGGGCAAGGAACACCTCGCACTAGAGAAAAAGACAAGCACAATGAGTGGCAGTGGGAGAACTGGGTAGGGTGAGAGGTGTTGAAAAGGGTGCCAAGAAGAAGAAATATGTATGCAAAGCCCCAGGAGATGAATGGAACCAGATGCTTAAAAAAAAAAAAAAAAAAAAAAAAACCCTGATTAATCTGAGTATGGATGGATCTTAAAGAATGTACCAAAAGACCCTATTGCTGAAGATTCCACATAGTTAGGCTACAAAGCCACTGAGAAATCCTGCTGGAACTGAGCTGAAAACCTCCTCCATGTAGACCAGACCACCTGACAGAAAGCTGGAAGAAGCCATTCTACATGTAGTTCAATGGGAGAAAAAGATACCACCAGTGAAGATGCTCAACAGTGAACACTGCAAGCCTTATAATTGACCAGCCAGGCCAAATGAGCCAACAGGTGCAATAGTGGCATGTCTGTCATGGTGGAAACCAGCTGCCCTCCAATTGGACTGGAGGCCTGCTCCAAGGGAGGGAATACATCCCTGATACTGAAAACTTAAAACAGGGGTTGTCATGAGCCCTAGGGGTGTAATATCTGCTGATGTCTGGATAAATGTATATACTATGCTTATCAAACTGCCCAGTAAGCACTTGTCTTAATATTCATACCATTATATTAATGCTACTCTCACTTTGGGTAGAGAATCTTCTCTTTTCAGATGGCAGTGACCTTGAGACAGCTCAGAAGGTATCATGGGGCTGGAAAGAAGTAACTAGAATACTGAGTAACATCTCGATCACACCTTCCAAGGCTTCTAAGTGTCTAATGCGGAAGAGGTGGTGGAAAGAATGTAAGAGCCAAAGGAAGGGTAGGACTCCTTACAACGTGCGCCCTCCAGACTTAAAATGGCCTGGATATCCATGACCTTATAGTGCTTGACACTACCTACACAAGACCATCATAAGAGGAGGGAAAGATCATGACATCAAAATAAAATAAAAGAGAGGCTTATTTAGATGGGGAGGGGATATGATGGAGAATGGAATTTCAAAGTGAAAAGAGGGGGAGGGAGGGTATCACCATGGGATATGTTTTATAATCATGGAAAATGTTTTAAAAATTGAGAAAAAATAAAATAAGATTAAAAAAAAAAAAAAAGAATATACCAAGCCGTTGGTTGTGGCACATGTTTAAAATCCCTGTACTTGTAAGGCTGAAGCAGGAGTATGGTCACAAACTCAAGGCTAGCCCATACATACTGAGTCTCTATCTCACAAGGAATAACAACAAAGAACATACCAAATGGCTATTTGTGGTCTGGCTCGGCCATGTTTTTTTTTGTTTTTTTTTTTGTTTTTTTTTCTGTTTTTGTTTTTCAAGGTAAGGTCTCACTCTGGCCCAGGCTAACCTGGAATTCACTATGAAGTCTCAGGGTGGCCTTGAACTCATGGCGATCCTCCCACCTCTGCTTCCCTAGTGCTGGGATTAAAGGCGTGTGCCACCACACTCAGCTAATGGGCCATATTTGGTAGACCTTAATAAGTCAAGAGAGGGGTCTCAAAGACAATAAATAATTTCTCTCTCTATGTGTGTTCAATCTATTTACTGAGGTCTATGTTTTTACTACAGATTTAACTGAGAAGCTGTTGCATAAAGGTAAGTGATGGAGGAAGAAGACAACTGAATCATAATAGAAAACCAATCACCGGAGAAATTTTGCACATTCTTCAGCTTTCAGTATGAAACCTTTGCTGGGAGAGGGGAGTGGAATCTTAACTATTCTCTTCCCTCCAACTCTTACTTGCAGAAGCCCCTTCTCAGCTGATACACCCCACTGCAGGATTATTCTCAAAGGGTTTACGCTTAACCAGGCAGGTTAAAAATACTGTTGACACAAGTACCCAAGAGCTGTTGTAGCTAGAAAAGGAGGTCTTAACATGAAGCTTGGGAAGGAGGAAACACATCACTGATGCATGACTGGGTAAGATCTTTTCACAAACTGTCAGTCTTGTACAACTCCTTTAAAAGAATACCAGAATAACTTGGGCCAATTAGAGGCAACCCTTGTGTAGTTGCTAAAAGGCTTATTAGGATTTGAAAAAAAGAAAAAAACTAGGAGAATGTGGAGAAATCAGAGGATTGTGGATTGCATCTCCTGATTTTATGGAATCTATTTCAATTTAGGAGGAAATATATTACTTGGGTCTCTCCGTCTCTCTCTCTTTCTGTGCATGTGTGTGTGAGTGTGTGTATGTCAATTTACAACTACTCTGCCAGTTACAATTTGAGGTAATGAAGAGAGAAATAACACCATGACCAGCCAAATATATCCAGTGTGCCATCTCAACATAATGAAGAGGTGGCATGGCCAGTCTCCGGGCACTGCAGGCAGTGCCACCGTGTCCCAGTGAACTACTGTGATAGTAGTCATTTCATATGCAGTCAGATCCATAATTTCTAAGAACTAACACGTTTTGAAGAAAATTCTTGTATTCGTCTTGGTAGGTGGTAACTATCTGACAAATACTAACTCAGATTCTTGCTGGACCCATGCTTTAGGAACAAACCCAAACCAGGAATTATTATGTCCTAAAAATGGTGGTGTCCTCAAGGAGGTTCATGAAGTTGAGAATGAATTTCTCTATATTACTCTTCACTCTCTTTTCTATCCTTGTCCCTGCATAAGGTAATGTTTGAGATCATTTCACAGGGCACACCAGAGGAAGTTCATGCTGCCACTGCCGCTTAATCTTTACTGGGATTGCAGTTATTAAAATAGGGAAGCTGAATTTCCAACCCACCAATCTAGGAGCCCTGGTGAGGATTAACATCCCATCCTAAAAGCCCCATCTGGCAGGAAGGCACTCACAGCTGATCTTCCTGCCTATAATCAAAAACTAGGCATTTGACCTCAAATATATCTAAATCATGTGTGTGCATCCATTGGTTGCTTAAAGATAGGACCTATGCTCCGAGTGCCACACAGTAAGTAAATTTTTACTTGTCACTATTGCAATTACAGTGGAGAGTCTTTAAACACAAGGTTCATTAAGAGTGACAGGGAAAGAAGTGAGACCCAGGGTACATTGATGCTTAGCCCATTTCAGATTACTGGTGTATAATGAGCATGTGTGTTATGGGGAACAGGCAGATGGAATTCCAGTTGTTTGTATATGTGCCTTCTTGTTAATAAACACAGTGAATTCACACTAAACAAGCAAATTAATGAACACATTACAAGGATGTGTTGGAATGGAGAACTAGGTCCCGATAAAATAAATACGTTTCTTGTTTTAAGCGGTAGATGATTCCATTTGTTCTCTAAATATACACAGCATGAAGACATGATAAAAATTTAAACAGATAAAAAATTAATATTGTGACTAAACAGCTGCAGCCTCCTCTAATATGTCACCCTGCAGCTGTGAGGAAATTGCATGTGGTCATCACTGTGTGATGCTTCCTGCAAATCACAAAGGCTCTGTTGTGAGGATCAGTGCGGATTACCCACAGTCATGATAGATGGAGACACACAGCAGTGAAATGACTTATTTCACATCTCTGGAGAAAAGTCAAAAAAGCTTGACAATATTCAAGTCAATGTGTACTGTTAAAGTAATGGTTTGGGGTGCTGGTTTTATGGGACAGTGACTCCTTAGCTGATAAATAATGACAGACAAAGATAAATTTAGACATACAGTGAGATTTTTAGCAATGGCTTGCTGGTTGATTATGTTCTTAATGTAACTACCCTGTGTGTATAAGAAGCAGTTAAAACAATCAACATAAATGTCTATCAAATACAAAAAAAAATGATATCATATAGCAATCGCTGGCTTTTTAAGAGCATAGAACCCAAATTCTGATGCTATTTTTGTGTTGATAGGGTTCAGTTGGTGGGATAAGCACAAAAAGATTGCAAAGACTGACATACAGACGGCAGAAGAGAATGAAGCACCCTGTTTCTTCCCCTGTTGATTGTTGCTCTGGGTTCAGCCCACCCAGAAGCTCTTAAAAATATATGTTCTCAAAGGCTCTAAATGAGTTCAGAAAACAAAACAAACCAAACAAAACCAACCAACCAAATAAGAAAACAAAACCGCTTCATTCAGTGCCTTTGGCTATTGCTTTATTCTTAACAAAGCAAAAACTAAACTAAACAAAACACCTCAACAGACCGACATTTATGCTACAGGACGGTGATTTTCACTATTGACAAACTGAAGTGTTGAGAAGTTGCAGTAGGAGCCAAGGAGACAGGATGAGGAGGGGGGTGTCGGGTATAGGTGAGGGGACAAGGTCAAAGCCTCAGAACTGGTGGCAGCTCGTGCACTGCCGTCAGTTGACATGAGCCCCATTCTTGCTCCTGTGTCTACATACCTTGTATCCAACTTAGGTTTCACTTGACTTCAAAATAGAAAGTCAGCATTTATGGCAAACAAGTTGATTATGATGTGGTATAGAAGGTTCTACAGGAGGCAGAGCAGGAGTCGGACTCAGAGCCTTTCCTGGAGATGCTGGTATGATGATATGAAAGCCGCCCTCAAGATGCAGTAAAGGTCCAGGAAGACCTGGAGCAAACTTCACCCATGGGAAGGCAAGGGGCTTAGACATGAGTGCTTATTTGATGTTTGGAAATGATGCTAGTGGAGGGCATTTCGCAGGGAGAGAAGAACACACCCACGATGGGAGAGCAGGGGCCTTGGAAATCAGGGTGATGAATTTACTCTTAATGTGGGAGACAGTGGGGAGCCATCAAGACATTCTGAGATCAAAGAATATCTTAAATGCCAATACTAATCTTGAATGAGAATGACCTTCAACTTGGGAAGAAGTGGGTGAGTTTAGTGGGGCAGAGACTGTAAGGGAGGAAGTGAGGGTGCCATCTAGGAAGAATGAGCCTAGGGTTTTTCTTTTTCCTGTTTAAAAAGTTTTTTTTTTTTTAAATTTTTATTTATTTGAGACAGACAGAGAGAGAATGGGTGTACCAGGGTCTCCAGCCACTGCAAACTCCAGACACATGTGCCACCTTGTGCATCTGGCTTACATGGGACCTGCGGAATCAAACCTGGGTCCTTAGGCTTTGCAGGCAAACACCTTAACCACTAAGCCACCTCTTCAGCCTAGACCTAGGATTTTTCAATGGTAAGAGAGAAGAAGAAACACAGCTCAGAACCATTACACAGCCAGAATCTGTAAGATATCACAGTCATGTGGATATGAACCAGGGGTAGTTAAGACACAGGCATCACTCAATGGTTCTGAATTGTGCTCATTACCAAATCAGTGATGAACACGATGGGCAAGAGAAGAACGAAGATGGACTTGTGGAGTGGGTCAAGTAGAGGGCTTCCTTGGTGCATTTTCAGTATAGGGTTCCTGTGAGTGGAGAGAAATAAGGCTTCTACATTTAGTCCAAGGAAACAAAAGAAATAATGATTACTGCTTTGAAAGACAAAGGTCCTAGAGGACAGGGTAGAGGAAGGAAATGAGCAGGGGGAAAAAAGGAAGGGTGGACAGATTCCAAGAGGAAGTGACTGCCTTGGAGGGATGGGCAGATGAGTTCTAGGTAACAGATAGTGGGCAGTAGCTCTTCTTTCTTTCTTTCTTTCTTTCTTTCTTTCTTTCTTTCTTTCTTTCTTTCTTTCTTTCTTTCTTCCTTCCTTCCTTCCTTCCTTCCTTCCTTCCTTCCTTCCTTCCTTCCTTCCTTCCTTCCTTCTTCCCCCCCCCCCTCTCTCTCTCTTTCTTTCTTTTGGAGGGAGTGTCTTACCTAGCCCAGGCTGACCTGGAATTTTCTATGTAGTCTCAAGGTGACTTCAAACTCACAGCCATCCTCCTACCTCTGCCTCCCTAGTGCTGAGATTAAAGGCATGTGCCACCATGCCTGGCTTGGAGCTCCTTTTTTCAAGTGAGGAGAAAGGAAGGAAATGGAAGACAGAGACATTGAAAGAAAAAGTGATGTTTGCTTGTTTTGTTTTACCAGATGTTGTAATTCCTCTAAATGGAAAAGAAAACACTGTGGTGACTGGAAGGGAACAGCAGACTAAGAGCTGACTGGGCATAGACATGAAGAGGGAAGACATGTGAGGGAAGATCTTACAGGTATGATTTTATCGAAAAGAGGTAAATAAGCCAGGTGTGGTGGCACACGCCTTTAATCCCAGCACTCGGAGGCAGAGGTAGGAGGATTGCCGAGAGTTCATGGCCACCCTGACTCTACATAGTTAATTCCAGGCCAGCCTGGAATTGCCTCGGAAAAAAAAAAAAAAGGTAAATAAGGGGACTGCCAAGAAGTAAAGAGGGTCGGATGGGAAGATCAGGCTGTGGAGCCACTGGCAAAGTAGTCACAAGGCCACCCTCTGAAGCGGCACTGCTTGGTTGCAAAGTCCAGCTCCACTGACTCCCAGCTGTAATTCTAAGCTCTTCACCAGTAAAATGGAAGCACAACTCATCACAGGGCCAGACTCCCCAAGATGCATGGAAGATTTAAGGCGACAACATATATGCAGAGCTGACTCAGTGAAATTCTCAGTTAAGACTCTGTTCTTTGCCTGTAGTGGGTTCAATGAGATACAACAATCATGCTAAGGACCATACTCACAACTAAGTCACAAGTAATCCAAAGAGATTTATGTGTGCATGAAAAAAAACCAGGCTAGTATGTCTTAGGGCTTACTGCCTTTTGTACTAAAGAGAAAACTATGCCAAATGCAGCTACATTCTGCTAACGTAGACCCACAAAAGCCATCTCTGAAATTTTGACCTGGCCCATAGACAGCAGGATCCCTGACTCTACTGTAAGTCTTGTGGATGAAGCTTGTAAGGTCTTTTTGTCATGACTAAAGCTGAGTAGAGTATTGTGTAGGAAGTCACACGAAGGAGAAAATACAAGTTATTCTTCCTTTTAATTTAGGAAGGGCTCAATTTAAGCATAGGTCATGTTCTTTTTTTCTGAAAAGGAAAAGCTCAAAGAATGTCTTGAAGTGTTCAATCATCCCTCAGCAGACAGTGTGATCTCATAAATAAAAACAACTTGAGAGAACAAGAGAGACACAATCAGGGAAAGTTCCAGAAAGAGATTGGATATACAACTCATAGTTCAAGCAACAGAAGATAGGGTGACATGATGAGAAATAAGAAAAGAAAGTGCATTACAGGAAAAGAAGATAAGGAAAATAAAGAAGTAAGTGTTAAAAATAGAGGCATACGAAAATTGAAAAATATAGAGATAGAAGAGCAGGACCAAAGGAAATGAAGAGGAAGGTGAAAAATACAAGATAAGAGCAGAATATGGATCACACTAAGAAGAAAGGTCCTTAATGAAATCACCATGCAGCAGAAAGGGGGTTAGAACAGAGTTTAGGGACCCAATTCCAGTCATTTTTTCAATCTACCATTTCTCAAGCATCGTCTACGTGCTAGTTACAATACACTGTATTTGTTTTAATTCCTAAATCAACACAATGGGAATGATTTAGTATTCTCACTTCTATAAGAAAGTCTATTCAATTCATCAAATGAGAAAATCAATAAGAAAATGCTTTTCAAATTATAAGTCCATGAACCAGCAACCCACCTCCTATTTGTCAACTCCAAGGTTCTCAACAAGAAAATAACTAAGTTAAGTCATACAGGTATCACTGAATGGTATTAGCTATTAAAAGCGACAATTATTGAGATTTTTCTTAGACTGTCAACACATGGAAACATGTAAATTAATGTGATATTTAAAAGAAAATAAGAAAGAGAGTCACAGCTATTGACTATAACTGAAAAAAATGCAAGTATGTAAACACTTAAAAAGATTAAGGCTAATTGTGGATGCTATGGATTATTAAAATTTAGTATGGGATAAGGGTTTCCCTTAAAGTTTATTCATTATCAAGGACACTGCACAACAGAGATGCATGTACGTGTGGCAGTCTAACACAGCTTCCTCTGCATTCAAAACAGACGAGCATGATCTTGAAGCTTTTCCTAATAGCATCCACCTCTCTCAAGTTCTGTTATTTGTCATACCCACCCCTGCCTGCCCATCTATTGACCAAAAATCCATTCACGAGTCCCTAATGTGTGTGCTCAGCTATACTCAGCATCATTGAGTACTTATAACAAATGACAGCATGTGGATTCAGAAATACCATTCTCCAAGTTCAAATCTATCACTTCTGACTTTTGTCATTTTGAGCCAATTACTTAATTCTTTTGTTTTGAACTTTCTTTATATGTAAAATGGGGGATTGAAATTAGCACTTCCCTTATAGATCACATGAATGCTAAGTGGCAAACGAGCCTTCCCAGCAATAAGCACAGCCCTTTTTGCACACCATGTCCTCATAATTATCGCCTATCATTAGATGCCTGGGCAAAGATCACCCACAGAGAGCTTGAGTGAGTAAATGCCAAGTCACTGGAAGAAAGGATGGGCATAGGAGGAATTCCAATGTGGGAGATGAAGAGATGGGACAGGTTCTGGAAGGGAAGAAACTCAGTCTAGGCACTGAGGGATGATGGGTACATTTTGATGATCACATTTAAAATCCATGCCTCTTTTTCCTTTCCCATTCCATTGTCAGCCCACCTCTCGGCATGGAAAAGCTGCTGTGGAGAAGAGCTGTCGCCTGCTCTAGCATCAAGCCACCATGTCTGGGGGCAGAAGAGAATGCAGGGTGCACTGGCTCATGCAGGGCACCGTGCTCGGTTCCTGACAATTTTCAACTTGAAAGCCCTTGTCATTGCTCGGTGTATAGCTGGATCAGTTTATCCAAAAATACAGACATGGCAACAACCTTTGCTTCTGTGTATTTCTATATTCTCTCTCTCTCTCTCTCTCTTTCTCTTTCTTTCACACACACAATACAAAATTGAGGGCCCCTTTTCAGAAATGATAATAATGAAGAAAACCACAGAAATTGAGTAAAAGTATTTGTGGGTAGTTGTTCATTTGTTTTAAAGATTTGCTGGAAAAATATTAACAACAATGCTCTTCAGGAAACAAACGGTATATCTCTTCAGGTGACCCCTCTGCTGACACACAGAGAAAGGACAGGGAGAAGGAGGGAGGGAGTTAGACAGCCTAAAATTTGTGTATAGGTTAATAAAGACATTTCTGTATGTCATTGGTTAGGACTGTGAGATGCTACAAAAAGGGGAAAGTAGGGGTCTTCAACTAAATGGGAAATAGTAACCAGTCTTCATTATATCAGTGATACACAATATACACACGCATCTTTAAAAATCTAAAAATTCTGCAATAAGGAAAGTTGTTTAACTTAACCCAAACTGCTGGCCAAATAGTTGTAAGGGTTTAATTCACTCCCAAAGTTTCATGGCTGAGACTCTGCTGCCCATGACACCTCTCTCCTTAGAACTATGCAGTAAGAGAGTGCTCGGTAGTATTTCTTCACTGACACTTGTCTTCTATGCACAGTCTCACACAAAGTAAGCCAGCACCTAAGAAATGACCACATAAAGAGAACTGAGTTTTGTTTATATACATATTCATTTATTTGAGAGACAGAAAGAGGCAGATAGAGAAAGGAGAATGGGAGTGCCAGGGCCTCCAGGCACTGCAAATGATCTCCAGACCCATGTGCCACCTTGCACATCTGGCTTACATGGGTCCTGGGGAATTGAACCTGAGTCTTTAGTTTTTGCAGGCAAGCAGCTTAACCACTAAGATATTTCTCCAGCCCAAGAACAAAGATTTTATCCCTCCCTTCTAACAAAGCAGCAACTTGTGCGCTCTGTAGTATCACTCAACATTCTCATCTTTTTATATAAGGACTAAAAAAAATTACAGCCATACTACTGGACTAAGAATTCCACAAAGCCCAGCGAGTTTTTCTTTTTTAAATGCATCTGCATTTGGACATTTTCCCCTTAGGATTTTTTAAATCTGTGCTTTCTTTTTAATTTCACCATCTTCTATGAATAGGAGAAAGCCCCTCAGGCTCTGGAAATTTTTGATAAGGTTGAGATATGGAACAAAGAAGTTTGAAGAATATCTACTGGTTTTGCACAGCACTTAACAGTGCCTGTTCCAGGCTTATACACTCCTGTGTCATACCCCAGTTCATTTGTCATTGCTAAAATAAGCCCTTCAGAACTGGCCTAAATCTCCTAACTATCTATTTGCTTTCATGGACTTGGAAGAGAAAGTACCTACATAAGACATCTCCATATGTGAGAGAACACATTGAGGTTATTGGACCTATTCCCAGGATGTGTTTACTCTTGTCTATGTGATAGATTAGATGTAATTTTCTTTTTTAAACAGCTAAATGCAATTAAGAGGTCTCCGGTGATGATTTTGGGTACAGCTCAGATCAAGAACAAATCCTTTGGAGCTGGAGAGATGGTTTAGTGGTGAAGGAACTTTCCTGCAAAGCCAAAGGACCCAGGTTTGATTTCCCAGAACCCACATAAGCCAGATGTGCAAGGTGGCGCAGATGTCGGGAGTATGTTTGACAGTAGCTGGAGGCCCTGGAAATGCTCATTCTCTCTCTCGGCCTTTTTCTCTCTATTTTACTATCTCTCTCTCACACTCTCAAATAATTGAATAAAACAGAAGAAATTAATTTAAAAAATAAACCTTTTGTGCATTTCCTGGCCTCTTGGAAGGTGTTCACACATGACTGAGAAGACCCTTCTCAACTGAGCCCAGTGATCCCAAGGCTACTGCACTGAGGATACAGTGGGACAGATCAACTCTGTTTGGTCTTTTACTACACAGCTCCTTCTCAAACCTTCCTGAGTTTAGATCAAAGCTATCTGAACATTTCACACATGGACCATGACCTGACTAAGGAAATGCTTCAGAAAACATTAAAATATATATATATAATTCCAGGGCCTTAGGTCCAGGGTCATGTTAAGTCAGGAGATGAGATTCTGATGACTAGAGAAGAAACCAGTTCACTCACCCTTCCAACCTTCATCCTGGCAGCTACCCTGATGTCCACCTGTCAACCCTGTTCAGCTTGTCCAAATGCAAAGCTGTACTCACTGCGTCTTGAACGTTTTCCTGCCGTGGGTAGATGCTTGCATTCATGCCTTCATGGCATGAAACCTAGAAATAACCTTGGGAGGCCCCCACTTCCCTATGACTACAGTAAGAGATGAGCTATTTATGATGTTTCTGTAAAGTTGAATCACATGAAATTGTCACTGAGCATTTTTGCCCACAAATAGCAATCAGCTATAGGTCAAACATATCTATCATTTACACCTGCTGAAGGTGTATCCCTGTCTTTCCCCTCATCTCCCCAGCATTTTACTCATTAATGGCTTTGATCTCTCATCTGGAATCCTGCAGCTAACTCCTAGAGGCCTTTCTGCCCTTGGCTCGTGTTCTTTCAAGGATCATCTGCCGATCTTTTTCTTCATAGAAATGGACCTGACATTCCCTGCTTAAAAACTTTCTAGATCATGCTTGGAATCCCAGCACTTAGGAGGCTAAGGCAGGAATATTTTCATGAGTTCCAGGCCAGTTTGTGCTACAGATGTGAGATACTGTCTCAAAGAAAACAAACAAACCCTCACAAACTACAAAACAGCTCCCAGATTCCTGAGATCTCAAGGGCCTTGAAGAAAAGAACATTCTTTGCAAACCCTGTGTATGAATGGCACAAAGCCTGCTTCTTTTCACTCTAAAACCACCATGCCTATGCTTGGGCTGACCATCTACCTAAGTGTGAATGAGTGACTGAACAGATTATCTCCTCAGAAACTGTGGATTGCTTTAAATTTCCATACTCCTCTCCAATTCTTACTCACCTTTCAAGATCATCTCTGTTGAAACATGCTCAAGAATTATCAAACAATCTCACCCAAGTATACCTTCTAGTCCAGACTAGGTCCTGGGCCACAGCTCATCCCAGACCTTATGCTCTCTGCATAAAGCACCAAGCAACATCATATTAATTGCTTATCCCCTTCTGTTACAGGATGACTCCTGTGCTTCCCCCAGGTCATATGTAGAGGCCCTGATTCTTAGTACCACCACATGGAATGGTGAATAGGGCCTTGAAAGATGCAACTAAATGAAAATGAGGCTAAGGAGACCTAAATTCCATCTGAATGATGCTTTATAAAGAGGGAAGACAGATGGCCACATGGAGAAGCAAGAGAATGGGCATCTGCTCAACAAGAAGAGAAGCCTAAGAAGAAACCAGCTTTGGGGGAACCTTCATCCTGGACTCCTGGACTCCATAGCTGTGATGAAATTTATTTCTGTTGTTAAATCCATGCAGTCTCTTTATTTTATTATGATAGCCTTTTCAAACTAAGCTATTTATTTTATTTTACTTGTGTATGCATATGTGATGAGCCTGTATGTATGTAAGTTTATCTGTATGTACACATGTGTATAAGTGCTTATGTATGCTAACATGTACATGGAGGTCAGAGGTTGACATCAAGTGTCTTCCTTAATTATTCTCCACCTCAGTCTTTGGGCTAGGTTTCTCACTAAACCTAGAACTCACAGTGATTTGGCCAGATGACTTAGCCAGCAAACCCTAGGCATCCTCTAATATTTGCCTCTCCAGTGCTGGTACTAGATGCAAATGCCACCATACCTATCTCTTGCATGGATGCTGGGGGTCCTGAACTCATGTCCTCCCATCCATCTAGCAAGCATTTTAAAGATTGAGCCATATCCCCAGCCCTAAATTACATTTTTTTAAAAAATTTTATTTATTTATTTGAGAGCGACAGACACAGAGAGAAAGACAGGTAGAGGGAGAGAGAGAGAATGGGCGCGCCAGGGCTTCCAGCCTCTGCAAACGAACTCCAGACGCGTGCGCCCCCTTGTGCATCTGGCTAACGTGGGACCTGGGGAACCGAGCCTCGAACCGGGGTCCTTAGGCTTCACAGGCAAGCGCTTAACCGCTAAGCCATCTCTCCAGCCCTAAATTACATTTTTTAAATGAAAACAACACATTTTCTTCATCCTTTTATCCCCAGAGCCTATACAAGTGCCAGCCTAGCACAAAGCACAGATTTAATAAACATTTGATGAATCAGTAAATGGATGAATGAGCCACAATGCAACAGAGAAATGAAGAATGTTTAGGACAAGCATATACTCAGTGAAAAAGCAAGCTTTGGGGTCTATACACTTCTCTGATGGTTCCATAATTGAAACAGTTTGCCAAATGTTTCTGTCACAGATACCAACTCTTACTGAACAAAGAATTTCTGAGCATCGGATGATGATGACCACATTTAAAACCATGATTGAATATACCTAACTTCATGGACAGCCAAGGATTTTCAGTTCATTTTGAAGCTGCGAACTTCAAAAGTCAATGAGTAAAGGCCCATGATTCTCTCTCCTAATGGTCCCTATTAGATTTAAAAAATTAATGTAGCTCCTAATCACCTAATTCACTACCAAAGAATGTCTGGACATTGGAGAGAATAGAGCTCATTAAAAATTGAAATTGTCCAATCTCCTTATATAAATATTTATTTATGAAATATGCTAGAGCATAAAATTTTTAGGGTTTTCCTGCAGATCAATTCAGGTTCTACCTGCTCATGCTCATCTCTCCCTACTCGAGTCCTCCTTGCTCAGCTTGCAGAGTTCTTACCCATAATGCACCTTTAGTCATGCAACAGTTTTCTCCTCGTTAGCACATAGCGCACCACCGTGCCTCCCAGCCAGCCCCGCACAACTGAGGAAGGAGCTGCTAAAAACATACCATGAAAATTTCTCCCACATTTTAAAGAAAGTAGAAAATACATAATAATCCACAAACTTGTTATTTTCAGCATATATTCTTTGGTGGCAAGGCCATTATTTTACTCATTTTTCCCCTGGATTCTGAGCTCCTATCCATTAAAAGAGACTCAGATATAGCATATGTAATTACATATATATATATATATATATATATATATATATATATATATATATAGTTGTTATTGAATAGATAGGTGAACACAAATGATATATGATTCCAAGGTTATTGAAACAAAGTAGCACATGCATTTGTTTGTTTGCAAAGGCTGGGGGAACATTTCTCTGTCTCATCTTTGTCTCTATCTCTGTGCTTGCAAATAAGTGAATAAAATATTTTAAAAAAATAAACCCTTTCTGTTGTTCTTACCAGGTATTTTCCCACAGCAACAAGAAAAGTAATGGATACATTTGAGAACCTACCTCAGAATACAAAGAAAATGAATGTTATATTTGAATTCACAGACATTTATCAATCAATGTCTGAGGGAAAACTGACGTTGAGTTCCTGGACAAGAGACGAACATTTGTTGGACAACAAGTGTTCGAAATCTGAGCCAAAGGGATAAGTGCCAGCGCCCCTTTCACCCGGTGTGGAACCTCCAGCCCTGGGACTTCAGAGGACTGAGAAGGAAGAGCCACCTACCAGCACAGTATCCCACGAGGTTGAGGAACTGCTCTTGCTTGCAGCTGGTCTCACAGCTCCCACTGTTAAGAGTGACGTGAGGGTGACAGGAGACACAGTCAGATTCTAGTGGCCCATGGCACTGCCTGCAGGTTGGGTGGCATTCTGAAAGAAATGGAAAAGCCAGGACTGGAATGAGCAGCTTGGCCTGCAAATGCATGACACATTCAACGCCCCTCTTCACGCCACCAAATCTCTACCTGTGGTCACTGAAGTTTTCTGAGCACTCCCTTGACCTGACTCAGACTACATCTGTGGAATGAGGGTACCTGTCCATCTATAATCTAGACCTACAGGAATCTGAGCCATCAGCCAGCATTCCCGGGGAACTTCACTCCAGAATGAAGTTCAAATCCAAGTCACATCAGATACAATGAAGGCAAGACTCCCCGACTTCAAAGCACCACGACGCCAAACAAAGAGCAGGAAAAGAAGGGTTTTTGCTTTTCAGAATTGCTAGTGGACAAGTTGGAGAGGGGAACCTAACACAGCACATGACACTGACACTTCTCCCCAGAGTGGGATGCCAGCAAGGCTCTACCTCCAGGTCTCGACTTGGATCCGTTTTATCAGCAATACCTAATTAAAATACAAAGAACAGAAAAATAGTCTTCTTTCTGCAGGTTATCAAAAGCTGCATCTCAAGTTCAAAGTCTTAGACAAAATTATGGCAAAGTTATGTCTTCCTCAGAACAAAACACCAAATTAATATGAGATATTACATTGTTAAAATTAAAAAAAAGGCAAGTCTCTCTAAGGGGCAGTCAATAAAGATAAGGACAAGAAGAAAGAAAGAGAGAGAGGAAGGAAGGAAGGAAGGAAGGAAGGAAGGAAGGAAGGAAGGAAGGAAGGAAGGAAGGAAGGAAAGAAGGAAGAAAGAAAGGAAGAAAGAAAGAGAGAAAGAAGGAAAGAAAGAAGGAAAGGAAGAGACAGAGAAAATAGGCTGTGGCTATAGCTGGCTCATGCTGCCAAGTCAGGCAGCATATGGCAGGAGATTTAAGCATTCTCCACTGAGGTCTAAGAGGGCTAAGCTTGTCTGATTCCAAGAGGTGGGGAGGTGAGGGGCCCAAGCTATGTGGAGCTTGCTGGAACTGATGAACTCCCTTCTGGCACAGTGCGGTGGGGAGCAAAGACACAGATTCCAAGTCAAGTCAGATGCCTCTCCCTTCTGGCAAGAGGCCAGCAGGAGATAAGGTGCTTTAAAAAAAAAAGGCAAGCAAGCAAGAAAGGGAGCTGGTGATTAGCAGGATGAAATTATCCCCCTTCTGCATTCCTGAGTCTCCCCTGTGAAAATGGTTGCCAGAACCCAAGCAATTCCATGGTGATTTCTACCACCATGTCTCCTCTGCAGAATGTTTGCAGCGACCCCCTTTGCCCTGCTGGCGGGGGCACCATCCATCTACTTCCTGTGAGCAGACACAGAGGAGGTGGAGTTACTCGGACATTCCTCTTCCACACAATTTACACCCAGAGCAGCAAGGCCAGGAGAAAACCTCCTGACATGATGGCTTTCAAGGACAAAGCACGCGGTCATCCGGCTGAGCTGCGGGAGGACTTTGCATACAGGAACTCAAGGCCCAGAGATTAAAAAGGTGCTTGGGCAAAGGAAGAAAATTCCAGAAATAAAGTAGTATTGCTCTCCAGTCATTTAGACCTGCATTCACTCAGCATTTGCTTTTTGGAGTTTGAGAGCAGGTACATCAAACAAGAGTTCACTTACTTTAAAAGTATTATATACACTTACTACATGCTTACTGACCCTAAAAAAAATCGAATTTCACCACAATGAACTTCTTCCTATTGGCCGGCCTCAAACCTATTTTTGGAAACAAAATAGGACTCTTGATAAAATGGTTTGACTTGTATTTTTTACTTCCTGCATATATAAGGCTACACTGCACTATCACAAGGTGCTTAAAATTAACTACTTTGCCAATTCCAATAAAATGCTTTACTAAACTCAAGATTAACAGAATCTCTGTTAAATTTAGTGATGTAAAGTTGCTCTTAAATTAGATGTACACATCAAATAAGGACATAAAAACTTTCTTCCCTTTTGTTCCATTCTGCTCTGGCCAGGGAAAGTGAAGCGAACTGCTCTGCTCCCCGTGCTGCAGACCTGCCCCTGTCCAGCATATCTGTGTACCTGTCTAAGTCACCTCCATCCCTCACCATAAGACCTGACCTGTCCAACATATCTGTGTACCTGATCTAAGCCACCTCCATCCCTCACCATAAGACCTGACTTGTACAGAATATCTGTGTACCTGTCTAAGTCACCTGCATCCCTTGCCATAAGACCTGACCTGTACAAAATATCTGCACACCTGCTCTAAGTCACCTCCATCCCTCACCATAAGACCTGACTTGTACAGAATATCTGTGTTCCTGTCTAAGTCACCTGCATCCCTTGTCATAAGATCTGTCCCTGTACAGAATATCTGCATACCTGCTCTACAGTCACCATGATCTCTCACTATAGTCATAAACCATTCCTCCTCTGAGAAAGGGATTCCAGGTGTTTATCCCCTTAGATCTGCTTTGACCAACTGAATGTAGCAGAAAGGTAAGAAGACTTCAGGGTTAGATCCAAAGAAGCTTGCAGTATTTGCTTAGTCTCAGTCCAGGGAGGACAACTGGTATACAAGGCTGACTAAGACAGTAGTGACGTCCTATGAGCCTTCCTCATGTTTTGAGGAAGTTCTTAGCCTAAGAGACCTCATGGAGCAAGAGATTCTTCACCCACCCAAGTGACTGATATGTCAACAAAGAAGTCATTAACAGGATCCTTGGAGAGAACTGTCCCACTGAGCCCATCCAGTTCTAGAACTTGAAAAAATAATAACGAATTGTTTGCAATCTACTCAATTTGTATACTTTAAGGCACTAGTGATGGATGGGAGCAGATAACCAAAACAGAACCTCATTGAGAATTTGTGGTGGTTTGAATGTGAAATGTCCTAATAACCATATGTGCTTTGAATGCTTGGTCCCCAGCTGGTGGTGATTTGGGAGGCAGAGCCTTGTGAGAGGAGGTGTGTCACTGGGATGGACATTGAAGGAATTCTATCAGCCCAGCCCACTGTATGTTCAGGACCAGCTTATGAGCACTATTACTTCTTCCTGTGATGGAGATGCACCAAGTTTTCTGCAAAGGCTGGTCATGCTCTGCCTTCCATAAGGAACTTTCTCTTTAAAATTGTAGACTCAACTAAACCCTTCCTTTGGTTGAGTGTTTTGTTCCAACAACAAGAAGGTATCTGCTGCTACAGCAAGATACAGTAAAAGAGATTCTCAACATCCTTAAGAGTCTTTTTTAAATATTTTTTTTTGTTATTTATTTATTTATTTGAGAGTGACAGAGAGAGGAAGAGGCAGATAGAGACAGAGAGAGAGAGAATGGGTGCGCCAGGGCCTCCAGCCACTGTAAACGAACTCCAGACACGTGAGCCCCCTTGTGCATCTGGCTAACGTGGGTCCTGGGGAATCGAGCCTCGAACCAGGGTCCTTAGGCTTTACAGGCAAGCGCTCAACCGTTAAGCCATCTCTCCAGCCCCCACCCTTAAGAATCTTAATCCTTTCTCCATCTTCCATGAAAAGCAAAGTGGGTAGGGGTGAAAAAACTGGAATGTTACACAGCTATGAAAAATATTTAAACTTAATATGCATATTTTTTGTAATATGGGAATTTACTTATGGCTTAACATTTGGAGGCAAATACAAAAATATATGGCTCTAATTTGTTCTCAGGTACATGACAACATGCATAACAGGTAGATAAAAAAGAAAGTATCAGGCAGGAGAGATGGCTGAACCTTTAAGGTGCTTTCTTGCAAAGCCAAGAACCCAGGTTCTATTCTCCAGTACCCACATAAGCCAGATGTACAAGGTGCAACATGTGTCTGGAATTTTTTTGCAATGGCTGGACACTCTGGCGTGTCCATTCTCTATCTATCTGTCTTTTATTCTCTCTCCCTCAAACACATAAATAAAAATTTTAAAAAGAATATATCCAATATATTCCAATAGTTGTTTTTGAGTTGTGAGAGTTCTCCTCTGAGAGCCCTATTTTGTTTTCTGTTCTGAACTTTCAAACCTGATACAGTAAGCACACATTCCTGTGATAGTTAAAAGTATATACTTTAAAAAGAGCTATAGTAACAGAGTTATGCTGAATCAAGTTCTGATTCCTGGAGGGCTATTCTTTAATCTCGGAGGGTTGTGTCTATCCAGATCATGGTCTTCCAGGCAGAGAAACCCAGCTCATTCAAATATATTCTCAAGAGCAAAGCTGTCTCTAATTTTTCACACATGGATCCAAGCTTCTTCACTTGAAGAAGACAATTTCCATGTTCTCATTGCACATGCTGATGTTGCCAAGAGCCAGGCGAGGATTTGGAACCCAGCCTAAGTCTGAGAAGGGTGAGGTTTCCAATTACAGTGTCTCAGACCTACGAAGAATAAACATGAGTACAGGGATTCTGTCTCAGCAGGTCACACACTTACCTATACAAGTACCTTCCCGGTTAAAGTGGCTCTCCGGGCACTGAGCGAGGCAGCGCCCATCCAGCAGCACGTGAGCTGGCCCACAGACTGTGCAGTTATGGGAGCTCTTCCCTGCACACATGAGGCAGGATGGGTGGCAATCTGGGAGGAAGATGGAGATAAGAGGCCATTAGAATGCTCTGAATGAGGCAGATGGTAGTTGTTCCTTCCGTCCCTGCTGGTGCATGCTCTGTGTGTTACTTGGGATTCCCAAGACCTGGACACACTGCCCTCACTTTTCTCTAAAGGCAGTCAGTCCCCTGCAAAGCCAACCACTGAAGAACTTGGGCTAAGCAAAGTGCCAATGCTACCAGACAGGCACAACTATTTGCAGAGTTACAGATGTCTTTCTTCCTAAGTTCCCATTCTTGGAGCATGTCAAACAGGGAATAGGAATTGCAAAGAGCACTTCTTCCCTTGTAGACAGCTCTCACTCTTTTTGGTTACTAGGCTGCTTATCAGACTGCTCAAATTTAAGACAAAAGGAAGGAGGTTCTATGCTTGTATGCTGCCTACTCTGTGATGAAGACTGACTTCCCTCATGGGAAGAACTGGTCTACATTCTGAGCTATTCAAACAAAACAAGGGAAGGAACTGGAGAAAAGTGTGGGACACAGTAGTTGGGAGTGAGAACAATTGCATCACTGCCCTATGACCTCTGCTAAGCTAGAAGTGTCTCACGTTCCTGCTTCCTCATCTATAAAACAGGGATACACGCATCACTCCGCCCCAGTGTGCACTCTCTAATTGGGCTGAGATGTGCACGATCTCCAGACACACAATAAGGGCCTCTCAAATCGTAGCTGTGATTATTAAGAGTGAGTGCTATGTTCGAAGTACCCACAGGTGGAAAGAAAACAGAAGCCAAGAGAAAGCTTAGCTGACCTTCACCAGACCTTTAAGAGTACAGGACCACTCTGGCCTTATTTCCCAAGGGTGACCACTGTATTGAGGGAAGATAGAAAGACAAGGAACATAAAGGAGCCAGGGGAAAGGAAAGAAGCCCCTCCCCCTGGGATCTGGTATATGTTTCTCCTTGACTGAGAGCCAGGATATTTGACACAAGGGGCAGCAGTGGGGGGGGGGGGGGGCTAAGGAAAGAAAGTGCTTTGAAGATTTTCTACCTAGACAATAATCCTTGTTCTGAAAACCATCTCAATCAAGAGTTAGAACATCAAAGTTTGAGCTTAACCTTTTCAGCATTTCTTTTTTCCCTTCGCCTAAATGAGCAATTTATCTGGTCATCCATCTTACAGATTTTTAAAGAAATATATTTTATCTATTTATTTATTTGAGAGAGAGAAAGAGAGAGAATGGGCACACCAGGGCTCCCAGCCACTGCAAATGAACTCCAGATGCATGGCCCCCCCCCCCCCCCCCCCCGTGCCTCTGGCTTAAATGGATCCTAGAGAATCAAACCGGGATCCTTTGGCTTTGGAGGCAAACGCCTTAACCACTAGGCCATCTCTCTAGTCCCCATCTTACAGTTTCATTTGCAAAGTGTTAAAGAATGAATGAGTTAACCAGCCTAGATTTTTTAACTCAATTTTAAACTTTGTTTAAATTTGAAATGAGTTGCAAATTACATTACAGTGAATTACATTCCAATACAATGGTCGCCCTTGGAAAATAAGGCAAATGTAGTCCTGTATTCTTAAAGAACTGTCTTTACCAGCTGAGGTTTCTCCTTGTTTATATTGATCTGTTTACACAGAATCCTAAAAGCCACAAAATAATACAAAGAGCTATTGTGAAGAAATTTGGTGCCCCTCCACCACTCCTTGCTGAAATCTAAGAGTACTATCTCTTTCTAAACTCCAAGCCTTCTTCATTTTAACCCCTTCCTGAAAGTATTTTCTGTGGCATGCCCCACACTTGAGTAGAAGTCCTCAAGAGGAAAGCCTTGGACTACAAAGTGTTTGAACCCACCGCTGGTGACAGCATTCATCTGGTGATGTAACTCAGTTAGTAGAGTGCTTGCCTGGAATAAAGAAAGCTGTGGGTTCAATGCCCAGCCTAGCATGAAACAGGGCGTGGTGTTATACATTTGCACCCTATAATAGCAGTACTTGCAGGGTAAAGGTAGGAAGATCAGGAGTTCAAAGTCATCCTTGGCTACAAAGACTTTAAGGCCATAATGGGCTACATAAGACCCTGCCTCAGAAAAGGAAAAATTACTCCTTTTTATTTTGCTATTTCTGATTTGGGAACAATGCTTATTCTGTAGAGGTCACCCCTTCCAAGACAAGATTCCCAGAGATTTTTAAATGCCTACCTTGGAAGCATGCATTTCATATGCAAACTAATCAATTTGAAGAGCTCACAGCTCTAGCACTTCCCCTATCAAGCTTTTCCATCAGGCCTCTTTGCAGCTTAGTGAGACACAGACCTGGATCTGACCTGTGCAGATGACCCTAGGCTTCAGCAGCCACTCCATCCAAAGACTGCAGAGATGCCTGTCTTCTCTTGCCTCCTCTAGCAAGTATCCAGGAGAAAAACCAAAAGTAATTTTCCGCCTTTGAGATCTCCATGTCTAGCCCCTAATAAAGTGTAACATACACCCTTTGCAATACAAGGAACTGCAATTTTGCCAGTGCCACAGTCTCTCAGGACTTCTTGTTAAAGCATTAAACTATTCACACTGGTTACTTTCTGACTGTTGGCCTCATCCCTAGCATCCTGCCCCACCCATCACCAGCACCTAGAGGCTTGACAGCTGCACCAGGAGGCCCCTGGACCCTGCTCCTGAGCTGAGGCCAATGCTGGCATTGCTAAATATAGTTTTCAGATTGCACAGGTGACATGACTTACTTCCCAAGCATTTTCAGACTCTTCTTTAAAAAAAATAAAATAGAATTTGTAGACTAAAGTTTAAGCAAATAAAAGGAGATATCCATTAGCCCCTTATTTAAGACATGTTTAGCATGAAATGATACAACACATAATAGAACATAAGGTGGCAGTATTTCAAAAAACAGCTAAATTATATTCTCAACACAAAGCTTTTCAGGGTGACTCAGGGAAGTAGCCAGAAACAACACAGCATTATTTTTACATGCCAAAATAAATGTACCTGGGAGGATAACAGTATGTTTATATTATACTTTTCAAGACTGTTAAAATCCCTAGCTCTTCCTACTATACTTCCTTAATAAAAAGGAATAAAGGTGCATCACTGTGGAATTGAAAATGAGGGAAAGATGAATTAAGCACAAACATGCTTTACTTTATGCTGTTAAGTCACAAAGTATATTCGACAGCCTGGCTCAACGCGAATAAAGGTGATTTTATATGAATCAGGAAATCATTGACGATAAGCAAGTTGGAAGGTTGGTGGTCAAAGAAGTTCAGAAGAAGGTCTCTTTGCCACTTGGTAGCTTTCTGAAAGCAGTGCCTCCAAATGTCCTCACGGTCATCTTCCCAAATGCCTTCACTGGAAATGGTGAAGAATCAAATTCATCAGGATCTGGACAGTTGCCAGGGCACAGAGAGAAAGTGAAGGTTGGGTTGAAAACACTTGGTGTCTTTTCTCTCTGCAAGTATATGCATCTTTAAATGATCTAATAAAACTACAATTCTGTGCTGGTTTGGGAAACATCTATACTATTCCAGTGACTTTTATTAGATATGATCATTCTATGGAAGCTGATTTCATATCTGTTCTGTTTGAGAGCTAAGATTCTTCAAGGAAGACTTACTCCATCACAGGGCATATCTGGAAGGTATCTGAAAGAAGTTCTATGAATAATTCTTCCATATAATGCAACATTTTAGGAGACTGGCTTTCTACTTGATGGCTAAGTAAGTTTCTGCAAAGGTGTAACTGAGCTGCGTGAGCTCAGGAGGTGCTCTTAGCTGGCTGTGAAATCCATTCAGCTGACTCCAGACAGTTATACCTAAAACAATGAGAACTATCCATCCTACTTTCTGCTTCAAGTTCACAGAACTGACACTACTTTCTTTTGAATGATACAAAAATGTGGTGCAGCACCCAACTTTCCTATCACATAAAAGTTCTTGGTTGGGATGGGAATACCTTCCAGTGAGTTGTTGGCCAGGGAGGTCCCTGATGCCCTCAAAACATTATAGGCCATTGCCGAGGCCCTTGGTTTCCCACCAGGAGTTGATGGTAAGACCCTATTGCTGAAGACTCCACCTAGTTGGGCTGCAAGGCCACTGAGAAATCCTGCCGGAACTGAGCTGATAACCTCCTCCATGTAGACCAGCTGACAGAAAGCTAGAAAAAGCCATTCTGCATGCAGTTCAGTGGGGGAAAGAGAAATCACCAGTGAAGATACTCAACAGTGGACACTGCCAGCCTTATATTTGGCCAGCCAGGCCAAATGAGCCAACAGGTGCAATAGTGGCAATCTGTCATGGTGGAAACCAACTGCCCTCTAATTTGACTGGAGGCCTGCTCTATGGGAGGGAATACATCCCTGATACTGAAAACTTAAAACCGGGGTAGACATGAGCCCTAGGGGTGTAACATCTGCTGCTGTCTGGCTAAATGTATATACTATGCTTATTAAACTGCCCAGTAAGCACTTCTCTTAATATCCATACCCTTATATTAATGCTACTCTCACTTTGGGTAGAGAATATTCTCTTTTCAGATGGCAGTGACCTTGGGGTGACTCAGAAGGCATCATGGTGCTGGAAAGAAGTGACAGGAGTGCTCAGTACTGCAATATTTCTATCACACCTTCCAAGACTCAGGGTCTATTGTGGAAGAGGTGGCAGGAAGACTGTAAGAGCCAAAGGGAGGGTAGGACTCCTTACAACGTGCTCCCTCCAGACATAAAATGGCCTGGATATCCATGACTTCACAGTGCCTGACACTACCTACACAAGACCATCATAATAGGAGGAAAAGATCATGACATCAAAATAAAAGAGAAACTGATTGAGATGGAGAGGGGATATGATGGAGAATGGAGTTTCAAAGGGGAAAGTGAGGGGAGGGAGGGTATTACCATGGGATATTTGTTATAATCATGGAAGTTGTTAATAAAAAGAAATGAAAAAATAGCTTCATTGATCAAAAAAAAAAAAGTTCCTGGTTGTTCAAGTCAAAAGCAAATTTTTGAGGTAAGTGCCTCTCAAAATATGATGTACATGTCAAACTCCCCCAGGATATATGGCAGGGGTGCTGTGATGGGGTGAAAACTTAAATAAGTGAAGTTAGTCCCTCTCCTTTCCCTTATTGGCTTCCTCCTGCTCACTTCTTGTGACTTCTTTTTAATGAATATGACTTAACAACCCTCATCTGTTCCCTTTTCCTTGCCTTGAATATGTGGAGCTCCTTTGGAATATATGGAGCTCTTTAAGGGTGAAACGCGATCTTTTCTTCATCTCTGTGGCTCCAGGCTCACCTGTCACAGTTCCCGTTGTTGGCATGTAGGGACCTTCGGCAGATAAGTGGGTGGGCAGGAGGCATGGGCAGGGTGGGGAAAGGGATGGAAACACGAAGGATTCTAATTTTCTTTGGCTTTTTCCTTTGTCCACTGCACACACAGTGGAGCTTCCCAAAGCTGCCCTTCCTTTTCTCACTCCTGGGCACACTTGCCCACACCTCTCCTGACCTTTGTTCTGGAACTCCATAATTTATGAGGCAAACATCTGCCTTTGTGAACCTCAATAAATCTACTGACTAGAGGAGATCTTTGTGTAAACTTCCCTGCAGAGTGCACACCCCATCATCCCAAATACTTCTTATCCACTTCCTTTTTTAAAATTGCTCTTTATTGCCCTTGTTCTATTTATTTTGAAAAAAACAATAGTTTATCCTTTCTAAGCTTAATCCTGTAAAGTTGTCCTTCTACAACTCTCCTCAACCTTTTCTCCTAGAGAGCCAGCCTGCTTTGTGACATTTCTGCACCTGTGACGCCTCTCATTCCAGCACCATGTTCTTTCACTACTTCATTTATTGATGGACAAATTAATTCATTGCTGGTGGCAGGGTCTCATGTCTCACAGGCTGACCTTGAGCTCACTTTGTAGCTGAGGATGGCTTTGAACTTCTTATCTTCTGTCACTACCTCCTGAGCTCTGGGATTACAGGCAAGCACACCTACACCCAGTTTATTTGGTGGCAGAGATCAAACCCAGAGTTCCATGCATGCAAGGTTAGTATTCTCTCAACTGAGCCACAGGTCCAGCTCTCATGTGCTTCAGATTACTTGTTCAGGCATCAGTTTTCCCTGTTAGAACTTGCTGTCCTTAAGGCACGGTGTTTTTCATCTTTCTATCCCCAAAGTCTGGCAACACCCATGTTCTATATGCAAGAGAAAGTGAAGAGAGTTAAATGTTTCCAAAAGGCACATATTTGCATAGCTACATTAGCACCTTAGGGACTATGTTAAAGATGATTGTGTAATATAGATTCTTTATGTTTTATTCAATTACTGTAAGAGGATCCCAACTTCATAAATGGACAAATATTCTTGAGTGGTGCAGGCAGGTTCCTGCCCACTTATTTCTTTAATTAAAACTGCCTAGAGGCCTTAGGTGGGTCATAGCAACCAGTAAATACATCAAAATACACCAAAAAATATTATTTCTTCCTATTCACCTATAGCATGTTAATTTATAGATTTTATTAAATTAATAAAATTAATTTGTGATCTTATTTTTTTAGATGATATTAGAGGCTGGGAAGATATCTCAGTGGGTAAAGTGCTTGCTATAGAGATCTACATTTGGACCCCAGAACTCACATAAAATACATGAAAGTATGTGGTGCATGCCTACAATCCCAGCTGTGAAGGCAGAGACAAGGATCTCGGGCGTGCTGACCAGCTTGTTTAGCTGAATGGGTAAGTTCCAGGCTCAGGGACAGAGACCCATGTCACAATAATAGGTAGAGGAACTGGAGAGATGGCTTAGTGGTTAAGGTATTGGCCTGCAAAGCCAAAGGATCCAGGTTTGATTTCCCAGGATCCACTTAAGCCAGATACACAAGGGGATGCATGCATCTGGAGTTAGTTTGCAGTGGATAGAGGCCCTGGTGTACCCATTCTCTCTCTGTCTCTCATCTCTCTATCTCTATCTGCTTGCAAACAAACAAACAAATAAGTTAGAGATACAACAGAGTAAGACAGACACTAGATGTCAATCTCTGGCCTCCACATTCACACACACACATGTACACACACACACCCATACACATCCACACACATGTATAAACATGCATCTTCACATACCACATACACATGCAAAAAAAAAAAAGAAAGAAAGAAAGAAAGAAAGAGAAAGAAGGAAACTAGACCTGCATCAACTGTGTGCAACTTTGCCCTGTGTAGGACCCGGCCTGAAAAGGTAAACCTTTAAGAGTTAGGAAAATGCAATTGCTGAAATTTCCATGATCTTTACAGGGAGAAATTGGCACCGCCACTATAACATTAGGCAGCTTGTGTAGGGGGTAGGGGGAGGGTGGAGTGAGGATGTTTGTGATTTGTACTCTGTGAAAGCAGTGTCTCCTCTAAGATAACAAATTAGACAATATGTAAGTAAAACTCATTATTATAGCATGAAGTTCATTTTTAAAATAAAATCTGTAATTTCTTTAAAATTCTATCATCTTTAATCCTCTTACCATACTACATGGGAAATGAAAGAATCCATCATTAATCTGCCATGGAATTGGGGCAATTACATGGCTAATCTAATCATCCAAACTGTGTTCCCAGCCTGTCCTAGCCACTGGGGCCAAACTGTCTAATGGTGACTGAGCTGCGTTACTTAATGGACGACCAGGCCAAAAGTTAACCTGTAAGGCTCTAGTGTGGCACAAAGAAGAAGACATTGCTGTTTGAGGGAAAAGGGAATGATTTCTGAGCAACTATGTCCTCTATTAGAACTCCTGAAGCACCATTGCTTATTTAGCTGCCTCCCTCTAAGCCCCCATCTCAAGTCAGACTAACTCACAGTGACCTCAAGAGAGAGATGCCTTGACGATGCTGTCTTGAAGGGCATGGGTTCCATTAACTTGCAACTTGCTTAGTTTTATTAGGGAGGTTTTGTAAACTTTCCTCTTCTCTTTTCTCTTCTCTTTTCTTTGCCCCCCACCTCTCCGTTCTTTAATAACAATTTTGGTTGACTATTAAATATGGCTACAAATTATGTTTTCAAATTCCTAACAGGCTCTCTTTCATACCTACCTGTCTGTCCACACTCTGAAAACACAGTAGCCACAGGGGGAAAAAAAAAAACATATATTTTGGGGGATGGTGTGTTGTGTGCATGCAAATGTGTGCACAGATGCTCATGCACCACAGCACATGTATAAAGGTCAGAGAAGCTGGGTGTGGTGGCACATGTCTTTAATCTCAGACTTGGGAGGCAGAGGTAGAAGGATCATCGTGAGTTCAAGGCCACCCTGAGACTACCCAGTGAATACTTGGTTAGCCTGGGCTAGAGTGAGACCCTACCTTGAAAGACCAAAAATAAAACTAAAAATAAATGTCAGAAGACATCAGGTGTTGGTCCTTGTCTTCCACCTTGTTTGAGGCAGAGTCTCCCACTGTTTAACTGCTGCATTTGCCAGGCTAGCTAAGCCACAAGCTTCCAGAAGAGTCTCCTGTCTTTGCCTCCTTTCTTGCCATAGGTACACTGAGTTTACAGATGCCCACCACAACTTCTGGCTTTTGTGTGGGTTCCAGGGATCCAAACTCAGTAATCATGCTGGCATGACAAGTGCTTACTTTACTGAGTCATTTTTTCCATCACAAGAAACACAAATTTAAAGTTCTCTACAATGCATGAACCATATACCTCAACAAGGAGGGGTCAGGGGGAGGGGTAGGACATGGATGAGCCTACCAATGGTACCAACTTGACTGTATTCACTGAGTACAAAACTAATTAGTAAAAAAAATAATAATAATAAATTAAAAAATAAATAAAACCACTTTTCATTGTCACAGAAAAGAAATAACAATGAATAAAGTTCTCTCTTCTGAAGGGTCAGCTTTCTTTGGAGAATGCGTAAATGCAGGACACACACAGGCAGGCAGCTAGTGCCCTGCATTAAGCTCTTCCATTTTGAGGTCTCGCAGCCCATTCCTCTTTCTCAGTCATTGCATTGCCATCAGCTTCATAGAATGGATCCCCACCCAAAAGTGTGTCACGGGATTTATTGCTATTATCATTCATTCACTGACTCATACATGATCTGTTTTTCTCACTAGAATGCACATTGCATGAGAACAGTAGTTGTCACCCAACTTATTCATTAATACACTCGTGGTGTCTAGCAATACTTCCCACCCAAGGGGCACTCAAACAGCATTTGTGTAAGGAATGAAGAACAACAGAGACAGCTTCCAAGAGGCAGCATGCTCTTTGGCAACTGTCTGCTAAAATCTCTATGTCAGCGGGTGTTAAGTACTGTGGCTTTATCCTGCACTACTTACTTCTGAGTTTGTCATATCCTTAAACCCAAAGCTTTAGTCACTTCCAATGTCACAGCAGTCTATGAGTAAAGTGCTTCCCCATGTGATGCATCTGCCTTGTGCTTTCATTAGCTGCAGTGATACTCCAACCCCTTGGTGCTGCAGTCTCTAAGAAATGGAGAGGGGCTGGAGAGGTGGTTTAGCAGTTAAGCACTTGCCGGTGAAGCCTAAGAACCCCGGTTCGAGGCTTGATTCCTCAGTACCCATGTAAGACAGATGCACAAGGGGGCACATGCATCTAGAGTTTGTTTGCAGTGCTTGGAGGCCCTGGCATGCCCATTCTCTTTCTCTCTCTCCATATATATATATATATATATATATATATATATATATATATATATACACACACACATATATATATATATGTCTGCCTCTTTCTGTCTCTCTGTCACTGTCAAAGAAATAAATAAAAGTAAACAAAAAAATTTTAAAAAAAGAAATGGAGAGAAGCCCAGAAAACAATTATTTTTTTTATCTCCTTTATAAAAAATATCCACTTGAGATCAAAGGTGCTATAAAACAAATTCTCAGTAGAGGGTATGGGTACATACATATGCCTCCAACTTTTATTTTTTATTTTTTTGAGGCAGGGTCTCACTGTAGTCCAGGCTGAACTGAAACTCGCTATGTATTCTCAGGCTGGCCTTGAACTCACAACGATCCACCTACCTCTGCCTCCTGAGTGCTGGGATTAAAGGTGTGCGCTAACTTTTTGAGATGGTCTAGAGAGAGGCCAGGGTGTCTCTGGGAAGCTGTGGGAAGACTAGCCCCATGCAATCTCCCAGGCCTGACTTCATAGACAACACCTGAGCATAATTGAAAATGGAACAGGTTGTGGGAGGTGGAGGTTTGTAAAGACGCAGGATGAAGGACAGGATGCACGTCAGTCAGCTCTCTCGGTACTCAGGTAAAGCAGCAGACAACAGGCAGGCGCGCTCAGGTTCCCGGTAGAATCCTGGGCAACTCAATTAACCTCTTTCCACTGCATTCTCATCACGTGCAAATTGCATACATGAGCCTACCTGGCGCAGATTGCTTTGGGATTTGCTCACAATGTGAGTAGACAGCACCATGTGGGATAACTAATAACGTTATGTTAACGAATAGACAACCACAGGGTTACCAGGGACTTGAGAGGTCAAGCCAGTCCTTCCATCTCTGACCACTACTGAGCCATTCCCAAGGGACTCAATTGTAATCTTTTCTAAAGGTTGTCTATATAAATGTATAAAGGTTCCAGGACATTCCCTTTGGCCAAGAATGCTTCACAGACTGAAGACTCTCCCACCCAGCAGCATTAGTGTGCCATGCTTCTCTTCCCTGTGCAGGAAGGGGTCTAGCAGCCTCACATCTCTAGGGGGCTATATTTGGAGAGTTCAGGCAGTAGCCTGATGGTTCAGATACAGACAGTGAAGGTGACTGACTTCATTTCCATCTGTTTCTACACCACGATGGCTATGCAACTTAGAGCAAGTTATAACCTCAACCTCCCTAATCCTTGGTTTCTTCTCAAAGCAAATAGTTATCCCACTGTCTCCAAAAGGCTGGTATGCGGAATAAGTATCAAATAGGAAAGGCAGTTCTCACAGTGCCTGGCTCTTGGCAAGTACCAAATAAATGATAGCATTGTTTTCTTGGCTGAGTAATAAGTGTACTTTTTGTAACTTTTTAATTTACATAAAATACTAATGCTTAAAGTGTTAATCATTTTGTTTCATTGTTTCAAACTCATTCTAAATTCTCTATTTTTTATTTTTAGTATAGCACTCAAAACTGTACAATGATGCTAAGTGTGCTGAGTTAGGCCAAACTTATCTAGAGTCACTGGACCCCAAAGGAAAAGCAGAGCCACTGGACAATGGGATGACTGCTGAGGCTTCTCTTGCCTCTCTGAGTTTCGAGGACCTCTAAAAAAGTGGAGTCTTACGTAGCATCTTTGAGTTTTGGAAAGCTTGCTGAGGCCTGTTATCTCTGTGGTTTCCTCTCACACTTCAGGGCAGGGTCCATGGATGTGTAAAGCCTCACAGACCAGCTTCTCAGATTCAAACACATTACCAAACCACTTTCCTAAGTGGGGTGCAGGGTGGTGGGAGGAGAAGTAAGAGAGAGTTCAAAGAAATATTTTATCTATTATTTTTCACTATTTTAATTTGTTTAGTTAGCATACAGAAATTTAGGTATAATTTATTCTGGAATTTTCAAGCACAATTTTTTTTTCCTGTCCCCTTCTCCTAGTCCCTGTTCTACTTTATTCCAGTTCCCATCTACCCTGTATCGTAAGTATCCTTTTGCCCTTCCCCCTTTCCATCTCTCCATATTAACTTTTGGTTATAGTTCGATCTATATAGGTTTAGCTCACATTTGTCCCTTATATGTGCATACTTACAGAGATTACCTTTCATTTCCCCTGTGTGTTTTCCTCCAAATTAGCAGGAATACTGTACTTAATTTTCTTTAGAGGACTGGGTGTTTGTCGGAAAGCTTAAATGTTGAAGAAGGTTATTTGGTAAACCCACCCCTAAAGAGATTCAAGAAGCAGTTTACCAGAGAGAAAAAAAATGTCTTCTTCCTCCTAACACTGGAGTCAGTGAGTCACTCAGAAAGTGGAGGTATTGTCTGTTGCTACAGCTGTTCTTATCTACTACAGCCCCCATAAGGAACCAAACCAGAGAGGGGGAAGGCTGTGTTGTGTGAGCCTTGGGGATGGCATTAGGACTTTTAGTATTAACAAAGATTTCCGCATCCCTTAAGCAGTAGAGGAAACTGAGCCACAGAAATTTTAGGGACCACAGAGTTTGGGCAACATATATATAGAGATATAGATACACACAGAGAGAGAGAGACACACACACACACACATATATTTATGTGTACATACAAAGAGAGAGAGAAAGAGAGAGACATGTGCATATGCAATGAAGCTTCTGGGCCCCATGTAAACCCTGGCTTCTGCACCTGCCAGGGAAAAAGGACTCATCCCAGTAATGACCTGAACACCTGAGTGTATGGATCAGGATTCATATACCTGGAGCCAGGGGACTTCTAATTCACCAACTACTTTATATTTTCAAGCTCCTTTAATCCTGGCAAACAGCCTACATGGAAAGCAATTACGATTCTAATGTTGTGGTCTGGGCATCTGGATTTCAATTTTGCATAGTTCTGCCTATGCCGTATTAATTACTCATTGTGTCTGAAACCTTTTCTCTTCGAAACCTAGTGTTTACATGTGAAGATATATTCTAATACGAAGCTGGAGCTCCCCCATAATGAGTAGTGTCGTATGATACAAAACTGGCTCTGCAGCTTGCTTATAGCTATGCAACAAACCCCCTCAACACTATGAATAGGAAACAAAATGCTCAGAGATATTGGAACAAAAATAATGTAAAAAGCAGGAAAGGTAACAGTGTATTAGGTGTTGGGTACGTTATTTTTCTACTTTTCCCTAGATTCAAATATTCCCTTTAATAAATATATATGTTATAATTACAATGGAAAAAATGTATTAATAAATTACATTTTCAGTAGCCTAAGAGTTAAACAATTCTCACATAAGCAGGGCAGCAATTCTCACATAAGCAGGGCAGCTCCCATCAGGAGCAGAGAAGTATGCCCCTCCCAACAGGAAACTAAGACCTTCCTGTCATCTCCTGACTCTCCCACTGGTGACCTGGTTATTAAGGATGTTATCAACTCTCTGGGGATGATATGTCAAGGCAATGGCAGAGAGAACTTCAGGCTTTCAACATTCATCCAAACTTTGGCCTAATGGGAACAATTCCTACTCAGAGTAGCAAATCAGAAGCAATAACGAATGGAACACTATCGTGAGCTTGCTGTTTTCCTTAGCCACCTATACAGTTCTCTGGGGGAAAAAAATTTCTGCCTGGACCATCTAAGAATGGGATTTGGGGAGGGCTCCTAGCTCCTGGAGATTATATATGGTTCACAGTGACGGAGGACAATGATGAGTCCACTCTTACCTTCACACTGTCCAGTGCTCTCCAAGTAAAAGTGGGCTCTGCACTGCGACACACACTGGCCAGAGGGAACATCCGCCCTCGAGGGCCGCTCCACCTGCAGTCCTGCCTCAGGCATCCTACACCCCGTGCAGTGTGAGGGATCAGGACCCACGCAAGTATGGCAAGACACATGACATGCTGCAAATACAAATAATATGGGGAAAGCAATCCAAAGATCAAAAACCACTTAGAAAAGTTGAGTAGGTACATTCCCCCCACCCCCATAGTAGGATTTTTCTGGTGTTCTACACAAAGCACAAGGGTGATGATAATGTGTGCGAGAGGGAAAGTGAGGGTGGTAAAAGAAGTCTCTTCTCTCAGGTCCAGACAGGTCTGTCAGGCTAGATCATGATAAAACCCAGCAAAGTGGACAGTGTTTGCTTGGCTCTCCAGAGAAGCACATTCACGGAATGACGATTTAACACTATGGCCTCAGTTTTTATTGAAGGTTTTCAGAAGCATTTGCACGAAGGCCATTACTGTATCTCTTGTGATGCTGGTCAGTGTGTAGCTGTCCATTATGCTCATCCATCACCCACTATAGAAAGGTCCAGGCAACAAATTTCTCATGAGATTTATTTGGGAAAAAATCTGCCTTTCTAGACAATGAAGAAACAGTGATGGAAACTTGGCAATCTCTCATATGGTTTTGTTTTTCCTGGTGAGGTTGAAAATCAAAGCCAATTATTGCACTCAAGCAACTTCATGCCCAGATTTTGATATAATCAACTTCTTTGTTATTTAAAGGGTTCTCTAAGTTTCCCCCCTCAAAATACTATTGCAGCTTCTTTGTTTTAAATACATTTTTCTTAGGGTAATTTTCAAATACTTTTTCAAGTGCCCTATGTACAACACTTAATTAAAGTGTTTGCCCCCAATGTTCTAATTTCAAAAGGCATGTGAAACGCTACAGCCCTCACAAGGGGCCTATACCTTTTTGGAAAATAGCAATTTAAGATTTTCCATTTCATTCAGCCTGGAGGCATTGCTAGTACCCTCAGTTTGCTCAATCATTAACAAAAAAGTTGTTCTTCAGGGAAAAGCAAATGAAGTCTAGAAAAACATTAGCAATGATAGGAAAGCAGAGAAATGAAAAAACAAGAGTTTTATTTTGTGTCAATGTATTGTAAAGGAAATAGCATTCCCTACAACAATGGTCCAAAAAACTATGAACTTTGGAGAGGTTTCAAAATTTTCACACGTTTTTCTTCTTTTTCTTTAGATCATCCCGTCACTGAACAACTGTAATGAAAACCTCATATCTGAGATGGGTGTGGTGGGGCACACCTTTAATCCCAGCACTTGGGAGGCAGAGGTAGGAGGATCACTGGGTTTGAGGCCAGCCTGAGACTACATAGTGAATTCCAGGTCAACCTGAACCCATATCCAGTCATTCTTGTGTCTTCAGGGACTGGTCCTAGGGCCCCCGCGGATATCAAAATCTGTGGAATCTTTACTACAAAATGCATGACATTTGCATATAACCTACACCTAGCCTTTGCACATTAACTTATCTTGAGAGTCATTATGTCTACTAAAAAGCCCACAAATCACTTCATTTGCATGGATTCAGCACGCATGTACCAAGTTCAGGTTTTCCTTTTGGAAAAATTCTGGATTTTCTATTTTGACCTGCAGTTGGTTGGAGTGTGAGCTGTAATGTACACATAACCATTTAGGATGCACTAGGGGAAAGTTGTACAGGAAAGCAGGATTTTTGGAGTAATAGTCAATCCGTGTCCTTGTGATAAGACAGTCAGGAATGACGATGACATCAACGATACCTTTACAGACTCCACGGTCAGGATAGAAGCTCTCTCCACAGCTAGGCAGACAGTGGCCTTGACTTAGAACCTGAGGGTGGATGCAGGCTGTACAATGAGAGGATGAAGGTCCAGTGCAGCTGGCACACGACAGGTGACAAACTAGGGAAGAGAGTGAGACACAACAGGCTGAGGTGACCACAACATCACTCCCTGGCTGGGCATCCTGTGTGCAGTTAAGCCCTCACAGAACTCTTTGTGCCCACTTGTGCCACACTAAACCAAACACCAGTCATGATGGCAAGCAGTTACACTGCCAGCACTAGCAATGCCATCCACATGCTTACCCATGTTCTTCTCACTATGTTCCAGCCACCTTTACGTAGTGTTAGCATTAGGTACTTTAGACACATTGTCACTTTTAGTTCTCATAGCAACATTAGGGAGTAGGTATTGTTAAGAACATTTTACTTTGGGGAAAATGAGGTCTTTGTATGTTAAAATATTTGTCAAAGACCACAGAGTTCACTGAAAACAAGACTGGGGTTTGGTCTGTCTGGATCCGAGGCCACCCTGCCTAAAGGAGGGGATGGGTGGCTAACGCATGGCTGGAAGTGCTGGGAGCAATGAAGTTCCAAGTGGCTTGCTTGCCTTAACCACGTGTGGTTCTCTCCATACCTGCTTCCTAGGCATGCACAGTGAGAGTGGATTAGGTGGTAACTCAAGTTACTTTTAGTTTTGACATTGTAAAACTCAAAGAATTACATTCTAGGAGGGAGAGAGAGAGAGGATCTAACTGGGTATATGACAGTCAGGGACATCTCTTCCCTGCATTAACTTGACTCTGTATGCATGAACTTGACTTTAAAAGGCAGTGGGAAGACCACAGTCTGGGCCAAGCCTTCAGCGGGTCTCAGAAAAGAAGTGAAACCCATGAGGAATCTATGGAGGACAGTGGTAAGGAGCCATGCGGGTAGCACAGGGAGAATGAGAATGCTGGGGCAGGAAACCGAGGAAAGGTATGAACGTGAGGTACAAGAAGGAAGGTTGATAGGGAGGGAGTGGTGGGTAGGCTCAAATCCCTGCCCAAGCAGACCCAAGGTAAGAAGTAAGCAAGTCGTGCTGGGCAGAATAAGTCACTAGAAGTCCTGAAGGAAAGATCAAAGAGTCTCAAATGGCAGCGATTCATATTTTATGTTCTATCAACCCAAAAGGAAGAATTTACAGATAGCACATTAAAAATAAAGTTTTGGTGGAGACAGACTTCAGCTTTGCTAGCTATCAAACTTAGTTTTCATTTTTATTTTAGTTTTGTCATATGTTATATGAGCTTAGAGATGCCGTGGAAGGAATGACTTTGTCATCAGTGACATAGGTTCGTGAGGGCTTACAGGCGTGTGAGGGGTGCGTGTTAAAGTTGCTTTTGATATTTCAAACCCACCAAATGATCTCTAAGCATGATTCACAGGCGTAAGGCCTTTGTGTACTCACCCCTCCTTCCAAGAATCTGTTCATGTCTCCCATACCCACACCTCCCTCTCTCCTACCAAACCTACATAGGTTCTACAATGAAAAACGTCTCCCTTTAATGCAACCTGTTCCAGAAATACATGCCGATTCTCAAATGAGCAGCAGACAGCATCAACTATTGTCCAGTACACACTAAGCCATTTTTGGTGGTGATGATGTTGAAAATGAGCATGCTCTGTATTTTACCTTTGCATCTACCAGTAGCATCAGCATAGTACCCACTGGGGCATTCAGAAATGCACTTCCCATCATACAACACAGTCTTCTCAGAACACGTAAGACATCTGGGACTGCCAGGGCCACAACTCTTACAGGACTGGTCGCAAGCTAAGGGAGAGGAAAAGACACCAGAGGAGGGAACAGTGAGAAGCAAGCAGTGAACTCCTTCCACACAGAGCCCACAGTGGGCACCACTGCTGCTGTCTCGTGCTCTGCCTCCTCAGCAGAGTTCTGAGTGCTGATTCCTAGATGCCAGGCTTCAATGGACTCTGTGCTTTCTGTTTCCACAGTGGAAGGAGAACTGAAGAATTGCTCACTGAACAAAGTATGACAGATACTCTAAGGCACACCCACCAGTGTATCAATGTAATAGGGGTTTAAAATTAAAATGGCATTGGATGTACAGATGCCAAGTTATGAAATAAAAATACCAGTTTAAAATTAAATTTAAAATTTGAAAAAATAGCATTTTTGTATAAGTATGCACCATATATCCTTTATCTTATTCTACTTAACGGCAGAATTCAGAAAGTCAGAATTCTACTAAGGACATACTAGTAAAATTGTTGAATTGCACACATTCTTTCAACTCATGCACTTACTCATTTGCCTTCAAAATACATATTAAGGTCTGTATCCGGTACTATACTAGGTGGCAGAGACACAAAAATCGAATTAATGTGGTCTCTACTTTATATGGCTTATCAAATTAGTAGAAGGAAAAGAAATGCATTTAGAAATATCAAGCACACCATTTGATTAGTCTGTCTAGGCATAATAATAGTTTTAAAAAATGTTTTTACATTTTTTTTTTTTATGAAACAGCAAGAGGGAGGGAGGGAGAGAGAGAATGAGAACGGGCGCACCAGAGCCTATAGCCACTGAAAACAAACTCCAGATGCATGTGCCCCCTTGTGCATCTGGCTTACATGGGTCCTGGGGAAATCAAACTGGGGTCCTTTGGCTTTGCAGGCCAGAGCCTTAACTGCTAAGCCATCTTATCCAGCCCCAAAATATTTTTTATTATTCCTTTCATTTTCAAAGAGAGAGAGAGAGAGAGAGAGAGAGAGAGAGAGAGAGAGAACGGGCGCACCATGACCGTCAGCCTGCTGCAAACAAACTCCAGATGCATGCGCTCCCTTTTGCACATGTGTGACATTCCATGCTTGAGTCACTGTGCACCTAGCTTCGTGGAACCTGGAGATTCGAACATAAGTTCTTAGGCTTTGTAGGCCGTAACTGCTAAGCCAGTCCAATAATAGCTTTTAATAAGGGTGTGGGAGGCAGAAAAGATCATTAAGACTCCAAGAAGCAGCATTCCATGAGTCCTGTCATGGAAAGGCTGACAAGAATATCTCCCCTGCCCTCCGCCCCCTCCGCCCCAGGCAGACAGAGTGAGGTGAGACATGACACAGGATGTGGGAAAAGCCTAAAGACTATGCTGTCACGAAAACAGCAGCTCCACTGGGCTAGAAAAGTGGGAATGGGTAGATGATAGAGACAGATAGCCACACTCATGTGAAGGTTCTCATCCTGTGGACAGCACCTGCAGCAGGCCAGAAATGTGGCCATATTTGTGAGGAAGACATTGATCTCACTTTGATTCTGTTAGAATAAGCAGCTGGGAGTGACGGAGGAGTTACGGACCCACTCAGGTCATGCCCATGACTCGGTACAAACTGCTTGTGGGTTGCATCAAGGGGTAAGAAGGAGGGGACAGACCTGAGGGCAGTGAAAAAGAAAGCGTCTCAGATGGCTTCCTAGGAAGACAAGTGACACCGTCACCACTCACAGATACAAGGAGAGCAGTGTGGTAGAGGAGCGGGGAGTATGATGAGCTCAGTTTAGGATGTGTGTGGTCCCGTTTGGTTTATGGTTCAGGAGGTCAGGAGAGAAGCAGAAAGGTCCCACACACACGTAGTTGTTGAAACCAAAAGTTAGCTGACTTCGTCAGTACCAGCTGGCATGATAACACAGAACAGGGCAAGTGTCTAATAATTAGAAAATAAGAGAAAAAGTGACCAAGAAAAATGATCCACTGGCAGAGGATAAAAAGAGAGACCATAGTGGCAGAGAAAGCAAAGGTAGAGGTTTCACGAAGGAAGCCGTTAACATCACATGGAGATTGAACAATGTTTAACAAAGTCACAGGAGTAAGCGGAAGAGACGTGGGAGAAGACAGACACGAGCCACTGTGACTGGCTCTATTCCCCCAGCCTGGACTCACTTCCCGAAAACAAACAAGGCCCCTCTTCACACTAAGGAGAATCAACATTTCAGGAATCCAGAACTGCTGAGATCTACTCTGCAGGCTCCCTTGGGACACCTGTGTCCTGCTGACCTCCTGCAGTATTTCAGGAATTTGACAAAGAAGGTAACAGAGCTGAATCTTGCTTGCATCCTGCTTGGTGGAGGACTCTGCTTCTGCTTGGACGCAAATGAGCAAACAAGGTATGTCAAGAAATGGGCAAAGCAACCAGCCCCCAAATCAGAAAAATAGAAAACCATCTTCAACTCATGACTAGACTATAGGAACTAAACTGGATCTGAAAAGTATTCTTCTCCTTCACGTCCTGCATAAAACTCATGAAATTCCTAATCCTGGAACCACCATTTCACAGAACTTAGTAGTTGATAAGCTAAATGAAATCTCATAGCCATAAAAAATATGCAGAGGCTGGATAGCTGCCTCTGTGGCTAAAGCACTTGCTGCTTAAGGCCATGCACCTAAATTTGGATCCCAGACTCTATGTAAAAAAAGACAAAATCTGTGGGCCAGCTGCTATAATCCTGTCATGCCAACTGCAAGATGGGAAGTGGAGACAGGAGAATATCCCAGGCCCTCGTGGGCCATCTAGCCTGGCAAGGTAAAAAGTGAGCATTAACCCCAGAAAGTGGTCCACTGACATTCCATATGTGTGCAATGGCAGATATATGCCTGCACTCCCAGACACACACACGTACATACACACGTACACACACACGTACACACACACACACACATACTCCCCCACACACTACACTCTGAAACATGCATATGCACACACACATGCACTTCCACACACATTGCACTTGCAGACACACATATACAAGCACTCCCCAGCAAACATTCACACACCTGCGCACCCCCACACACAGCACTCCCAGACATTCACATGCACATACACACATACAAAAAAAGAAAAAGAATTGCAGAAATTTTATACATTAGAATTGACCAACAATAAACCCATTACATGTCAACATTATAAAAATATCTAAATGAATGCTTAAGAGAATAATTTGTAAACTTAAATATAATTATTTGAAAAAATCTCCTTTCATATCAAGCTAATCTAAAATTTCAATATAATATCAAAGAAAATTCTAGTTAAATTTTCTTGGCAATTTGGTGCACAGACTCTAATGTCTAAATCAACTTTGAAGAGAAGCATAAAGAGGAATTTACCAAGCAAATACTGAGACAATACAAGGCAACGGAACTTAATGATCAAAACAGTGTGCTCGTGGAAAGAGAATGGAAATGTAGACCATGGAACAGATCACAGAAACCTACATGCATTTGCATTTGATATATAATAGAGATATACGAGTGAATTACTAGTCATGTTCAGAAAACTGGATAATGTAATATAAAAGAATCCAACTGTATGCCTTCTTTAGCCCACATACATAATGCACTCTCTATAAAGGCTACATTAAAATTGTCAAATTAACAAAAGACAATACAGGGCAGGATTGGTGAAAGTCAGGTGCAGATCTTCCTAAACAAAACTTTAGCACCAAAACTTTAAAGCAAAAGTTAATGAATAAAAGATGATGAGTTAAACATTTCTGCTTAGTGGAGGAAAGCCTATTTAAAGTTAAAAGATAAGAGAATGGAGGATATTTGCATATTTAAAATGAAAGGGCTGGGGAATACCTCAGTAGTGGAGTATTTGGGTAGCATGCTAAAATCCTAGCACAAACAACAACATAATATCCAAAAAAGACTTATTATCTATAATATGCATATAAAAGGCAGCAAAACTCAGAGAACATGGGCAAAGAAAATTGAAATACAAGCTGGTAAAGAGGACATTCAAGGCCCAACAGTGGTTAAAGATAATGCTCACACATAAGTAATCAGAAATCCAATGACATGCTCCTTTGTGCCTAGCGACCAAGAAGACCCAGGAGCTTGATCATGTTCTTTGGTGGGCAGGATGAGGAGATGAGGCAGCCCATGTCCTTGGGAATGTACTATGCAGCTATGCTGGAGAGTGCCCAGTAATTCTTTAACACATCAAGACTCCACAAAGAAGCCAACATCTCTGCTCCTGGTCAAAGTTCCAGGGAACCTCTGGATGAGCTCAGAAAAGGACAGGACTGAGCATGTGCACAGTGCTCTCTGGCAATAGATCACATGCGAGTAGAGAGAGTGGAGGAGAGTGGATGAGCGAGGGCTGCAGGTGCACACAGGAAGTAGTACGCAGCCTCGAGAAGTAACAAACCAGAGGTGATGGTGTCAGCGCATCTGGAAAAGACAGTGCTGAGTTGAGAAAAGCTGCAAACAGCACAAGCTCTGCTGCATGTTTTCTTTTAAGTATAGTACATGTGGATAAATTCAAAACAAAAATACCCAGTTTAGGTAATCTCATAGAAAAGGTTCTAATAATTAGTGTGGCTACCTGGGTCAGGAAGGAAAAAAGAAAAAAAAAAGTAATGAGTAAGGGAGAGAAGAGAAGGAGAGAAGGGAGGCAGGGTGAAGAGGGGACAATGCAAGAGACTCTAACCTGTGGCCTTGATTTTTATGTTATCTAGAGACATACCAGCCATCCATAATGGTACAAATACTTGAAAGAATGAGGAGGTTTCCCCTTGATCTACCCCACCCTTTATATCCAATATTTGCAAAAATCCAAGACACATACCACACATGAGTATGGTTACTGTAAGTTCTTTCAGGTGAAACATGTCACTGTTTATAACAGGCTGCAATGGAATTTTTACAGTACTTAACTTTGTGATTTCTACAGATAACAGGCTAGATGGTTATAAATTATTAAGCCAACAGCAGCCAGTCTTTATCCTGAGTAGCACTAATCTGAATGGGAAATAAGTCACATTATCAGCACTGGACTGCAGACTTCTTAGCGTCCTGATACCAACTAATGGTGCAGCTGTCTGTTATTTTAGAAAACATGGGACCATTTCTGAAGTCACTTGCTATGGACTTTGAGAGCTCTAACAATGCTAAGAGTGAAAGCCTTAGCTTTCTTTACTAAGAGGCCCACTGGTCAGTACTGGTAGCAACCTTGGCCTAGTACCAGAGCACATGGTATTTGTTCAATAATTATTTATTGATCGTTGATGGGTTTGCTGATGGTGAGCTGTGTGTTCTGTCCTCACAGGAAATTTTCTTTGTGACAATCTTCAAAACCCAAGTACACCTCTCTCTTTCCTTTTTCTCCCCATCCTCCCCTCTCTTCAGCCCACCTTCTCCAGAGTCTTATGGGAGTGGTGTTAAGACAGGGCTTCCCTATATAGCCTAGCCATCCTAAAGCTCAAAAATATGCCCACCTTAGCCTCCCCACTGCTAGGATTATGGCTTGAGCCACCACACGCAAGTTTCTTTATTAATTCCTCATGTCCGTAGGGAGGACTGGCTTCCTCACTCAAGCTCTGAGCCTGAGTAGATCTCCATCCTTTATAGGCAAAGGCTCTCTCTCTCTCTTTCTGATTCTCTCTCTCAATACATGGCAATGTCAGCAGAAATGCCGACCTTGGAATGTAGCAATCAATGTTCCCCCAGATTAGAGGGTCAGCAGAAAATGATCCTCAGTCCAAACACTGGCTGAGACTCAGCCGCACATCAGTGTTATCCCTCCTGTCGGCGACAGTTACCAGCTTCCTCCGGGACTTAAAGGGAAATGCCTTCAGGACTTTGGATTAGCAGCAATTTGACATCTGTCCACCCTTAGAGAACACATCTGGCTTAATTGTGCAGGAAAGTGATACTGGCAGAAAAAGATTAACATGATGAGGCTAATGGCAGCCTGCCCTCTCTCCACATCCACACAAAGCCACCTGCAACTCGCCCACACCAGGGGATACTTACCCGCCAGAGCTGGGGGATCCCGGCACAGCCTCAGGTGAGTGCACCGTGTGGTCTCTCTTCCCTAAGACAAGTGGATTCATCCTACCTCCAGAACGTCTCATTATTGCTCTGGGTCGTTCAGTGGGCAAAATGGGAATGATCACTCAGGAAATTTTAGGGAGTGTGTATTGTTATTGATTTGCTGGGCTCAGTTACATCAGGAGGTCATCCTGGCCTCTCTATCTGTCTATCTATTTCTATCAAAGTCAACAACTGTCAGGACACTGCTACCTTGGGATGTAGCAATGTCTGATGGAATTAGAGGCTTCCTCTAAAGACAAGGTAAAAAGGAGAGAGAAGAAAGGGGACATAAGAAAGGGGAAAGAGGAAAGTAGAAGAGTCTCAGAAGATACAATATAGTAAGAGGTAGAGTAGGTTCAGGGTTAATCGTAATCCAGAGTTTGAATCTCATTCTCACCTTCATCAGCTCCGAGACCAAGGTAACCTTATCCTCTGTTTCCTCACCCAGAACATGAGAAGGATAGTGTCTATCTTGTGATGTTATTGCAAGCATCACACAAAACACCAATATAGCAGCAATTCTGTGCCCAACAATATTCCAAGTGCTTTGTATATAGTAACTCAGTCAGTCCCCTGCAGAGCCTTCTGAGGAAGTGTATCTTAGTTTTCTGTTGCTACTATAATAAATTATCATGAATTCCGGATTGAAACAATCAAGTTTATCTTACAGTGTTAGTGGGGGAAGTCCTAAAAATCAAGGTGTTAACTCTGCTGTATTTCTTCTAGAAGCTTGTCCTTTTCCAGATCCCGAGTGCTCATGGCTTTGTCCTTGCATGGCTCCTTCACCCTGACCTGTGCGTCCATCCTCAAGTCCTTCCCACTCTACTCTGTTACCACATTCATGATTACATGCACTCACCTTGAAACTCCAGTACACTATCTCCTTCTTAAAATGCTAACTTATCCGTATCTGCCAAGTCCCGTCTACCACCTCAGGTGGCATGCTCAAAGACTAGGGGCTCTGAAACAGGGACGTCTTTGGGGTTATCATTCTATCTACCCACGAGAGCCATTTTCACCCTCATTTTACAAGTAGGAAACTGACACATAGAAGGATTAAATAATTTACCCACACCTGTGCTTTTCCACACACTTTCCCACCTCTTGGTGGGCCACCATGTCTAGCATCAGGAGGTCTAAGCTGTGCTAACACTTATGACCACGACATCGTTGTGAAAGGAGAAGAGACAGTGACGGCAGTCGGTGGCACCAAACCAAAGGTGGGTCTGCACAAGAATTTCTGCCCCATGTACTAATTAGGAAAGCAGCCTAGTGTCAATGGTGTTGGAGATTTGAGAACAGTAAGGTCTCAGTGGGACCCTATTCTCCATATTGCTGTGGATCTTAAGCAGACAGATGGGACCTTGCTGTCTTCATGTGTTGAACCAAACTAGAATGAATTTCTCAACCTTAACAAACTGTCAGGGCAGGTAAAGGGAATCCTGCTAGAAAAATCTATGACATAAATGACTAGGGCAAGGTCAATGTCAGCCGCTGTGCACATATTCACTGAGAAAAAGAAATGTTGGCTATTTGTGGTATATACGAATATGTGGGTGCTGAAATAGAGAAAAGAAAAGATGCTTTGGCATCCCAGCCTGGCACTTACCCATACAGGTCCCCTGTTTGTTGTAGAAGCCATTGCCACAGGTGTTCTCACAGCTGCCATCTCTCAGCACTTGCAGCGGATCCCTGCAGGCCACACAATGCCTCTCGGTGGGGCCCCGGCAGCCTGCACAGGACTCGTGACAGGCTGCAAGCAAACAGCAAAGTCAGTGAGCAGTCTGAAACAGAAAGCGTTATCTGTCACTTTGTTTCAAGGGCTTAGAATTTGCAAGGATGACCTGGTTGGCTCCTTACCTCCTGAATTGCAAGGTACCCTTGTGTACCTTAGAAAAAATGTAACTCCGACCCCCGAGGCAAGAAGACCAAATCTAACTCTAATTGTAAGAAGTAGAACTTCAGTAAGGTTTTGCTAAAAGATTTGGAACAGGAAATTGATGGCTTTGGAGTAATGAGAGTCACAGGAAAGGCAACTGTCATTTTCTAGGCAAAAATGGGCTGTCTAATGAGAAAAGATGGCTCTTCATTCCCTTGCCCCACCTTTTGTAATCACACAATAGTGCTGATGGGACAAGACAGCTCTTTCGACCTTTATCATCACTGGGATCAGCTTGGGTGCCATTTACTCTAGTCCTTAGTTAGACTTGTCAGACACCTAGTGCCATTGCTCTGTCTCTCTCTGTCTGTGTGTGTATATACGTATGTTTGTGTGTATATAAACATATGCAGACAGATACAGACATATACTTTATTCTTTCTATCCCCTTTCCTCTTTCCCTTCTGTCCATCCTTCCCACTCCTCCTTTGCCTACTACTCTCCCCTATTTTCCCTCACAACTCTCATCCCCACTTGTCCCCTGCCCTCTCCCCTCTGACACCCTCAGTCCCTAAGTGCAAGCTGCTCCCAGACCAGAGTTGTTCTCTTAAGGTTCTAACATTTTCTTCTATTCCAGAAGTTATTTTTTTTTTTATTCATGCTTGCTCTTTGCTTTAGGACTTCTGCAAATAAATAATAAATAGTTCATCCTAAGTAACTGAATAATTCCAGAAGATCTGGAGCTCTCTGTGTAGCTACCCTCACCTATGTTTTGTTTAACTTATTCCAATTAAAAAAATTTCTACTTCCCAGTGGAAGAGGTGTTGGATCTGTTCAACAAAACTGGTGAATGCATTCACTACTTCCAAGTGATTTGGTAATCATACCTTGACAATTTAATTAAGTATTTGTTTGGGAGCAGAAGAAAGGCTACCTGCATTGCAAACTTCAGAATCCAATCCCCTTCTCTCAGTTCTAATTTGCACAAGGAAGTCTTAATTTCAGACAATTTTTCTCTGTAGCAAATTGAAAGATAATTACGAACTGTGTAACTGCCAGAAAGATTGCAATAAAGAGTAATGGTGGTGGTGAAGGTGGAACTCGCTTTTATAAGAGCCGCAGGATGAGGAGCAGTAAATGGCAGCGGGGAAGGTGGAGTTGACTTTTACAGAGCTGCGGGATGAAAAACAGGCAGCCATGGGGAGCAGCGGGGAATCCAGGCAATGTCCTGGAGAAGAAAAGGAGCATAGTGTTTGGGGGAGCCGTGTCAGCCCTTGTGGCTGGAGCTGCTGGGCCACTGTGGGGCACACTGGCAGGAGTCAGATCAAAACTGACCTTGAAGACCATGGGAGAATTGGGATTTTTGCCTAATTGCCTTGTGATGTTATGAAAGGGCTCACAAGAGACTGACACAAGATCTGACTTAGATTTTCAAATTTTTCTCTGCCATGGAGGGAGGCCAGAAGGCTATTCATGGGAGCAAGGAGAACACTAAGGGGAATATGTATGGTCCAGTTTATGAATGATATCTTGGACTACTTTATAGGAGAGAGACAGAGGAAAAGTTTTTGTTATTAGTATCTAGTTCTATTTACAGACTGTAAGCTTCATGAGGGCAGAATCGATTTCTGCTTTGTTAAGTCTGCCCAAGCTCATTCTTGGTATTTAACAAACATCTCTTGCATGGCTTAATTTACACTCAACTCCCTTATTTATATTTTACAAACATCACAAAAAAAAAAAACTCTTTATACTTAGGTAAATCTCTGACAAAGCCCAATATCTCATTTACAAGAAGTTATGTCAGGTAGATCTAGCAACAGAATCACCAGCTAAATGCCATGTGCTGTGGTCATCTGTGAATCTCACACTTATTCCCAGGCAGCCATGTTACAATAACACCATTACCTGAGTCCACTGGGCACTGTATGAATCTGACTGGAGAGTATGTGGAAACATGATTGCAAATTGAGGCTGGAAAGGCCCAATGGGCCAGATCGCCATTGTCAAGTGGTCCAAGTAAAGATGTTGGATCTCATGCCATGAAAGAGTTTTAAGCAGAGAAGTAGAAAGATCCATTTTCTTTTAGCATTCTCTAAAGTAGACCTAACTATCCCATTATAGGTCCATCCTTCCTTGAAGAAATAGTTCCATAATGGTAACCATGTTTTAGTTATTTTAAGTCTCCAGTGTTCAGATTGATGTCTAGTCCATAGTCAATGCTCATTAAATACATGCTAAATGAATGTACTTTTTATTAGTAAGCCCAGCAACTCTCCTGTCTCAGGCCCTTCCCTTCCCCCATTGGACTGGGTTATAGACATGCATGGCCATAGCCAGCTTTGTACATGGTTTCTAGGGAGTCAAACTCCCTTCCATCTGAGAGGGCCTCATGCTTAAGTGACAAGTGCTTGTAACGCTTGAGCCATCTCCCTAGCCCCTATGAACTTGACTTTTAAAATGCCAAAGTCCAGATCTGCTCAGGATGTTGAACATTTGTGCCAAACCAGCACAGAGCACCAGATGTGGTGCGAGTCTCTGTCGGCTCCTCTTCCTTCCACAGCCACACAAGGCACGTTGTGAGGCCAGGAACAATAGCAGAGAAGACCATGTGTTGATTTTTTTTCTGTGATTGGGTCAAAAGACTATACTAATGATTGTAATGGGGAGGTAATATGATGGAGAGTGGAATTTCAAAGGGGAAAGTGTGGGGGTGGGGAGGGAGGGAATTACCATGGGATATTTTTTTATAATCATGGAAAATGTTAATAAAAATTTAAAAATTTTAAAATATTTTAAAAAAATTAAAAAAGACTACACTGAGCTGCCATTTCTTAGGATGACATAAACATGCTGTCTAATTTCTAACCCTGAACATATGTGACTGCACATTCTCTTTCTGTGCATATTATTTTACATATCCCTTATGTTCCATTGGGGTTTTTATGAAAAGTAAAAGGTTGCCCTCTCCCTGACTTTTCCCTAGAGTGTCACAGTGATACATTTCAGGTCACTGAAGGTTTGATTTATATATCATGATTTTATGGCCATAAATTTTTTAAAGAGTGAATAAGCAAAAGCTGTCTTCTTATCTTGTATACAGTAGATAATTTATTTGGTAAGGTCCCTGACTTTTCTGGAGTGTAGCAAGACATGTGTTGGCTTGTCAAGCAATTCATTTCAAAAATGAAAAGGAATGGATCACTTTTCTTTTGTTAGCTCTAGGTGGAAGCCCACTCAGAAGATAAGAACTTTCGTACTGGGGAATTCAGAAATAGAAGGTTGTTTTAAACTTTTTAACCCCCATGCTTCTCTAAGAATAAAACACAGCACTTCTTCAAGGTAAGGTTAAAAGAATTTCCTTCAGGCAACTTCTAATTCTCAGGGAAATCTTTCCAGATTCCAGATAGGGGATCAGATGCTCAAAGGCTCAGCCTTCATTCACACTGTGTCCTCAGGGGAGAGAACAGCCCTGGGCGGCCTTTCCCTGGCCTCTCAGGTTGAGGTGTCACCTCAGATTCATCCCAGAGGCGATGTTCTGATTCTAAACCATGGGGACACTTGGACTTGCACCTACACAGCAGCAGCCCAAACTTCAGGCACAGCAGATATGCCACATACTAACCGAGTGCCTTCATTTCTGTCCCCTCACCACCCATTTACTCTCATCTCACAAAGATGAGAAGTACTGTTAGGTGACAATGGCTACATTTTCAATAAGAAGTTCTTTTGTTGGCAGGGGACAAATCATCATTTGTCATGTAACGCAGGCTGGCGTCCATGACCTTGATCCTCCTGAATGCTGCACCTCCAGGCGCATGGTGCACACCACCAAGCTTGCTATGCACAGCAATGGGGATGGAAGCCAGTGACTCATGCATGTTAAACAAGCACTCTGCCAACTCAGCTACATTCCCAGCCCTTTAGGAACCTCTTGTCAGATGAACATTTTCTTCTTTTTAAAAATTATTTTATTTATTTATTTTGGGGGGGGGAGATAGAGAGGGAGAGAGAAAATGAGCATGCCAGGGCCTCCAGCCGCTGCAAATGAGCTCCAGATGCATGTGCCACTTAGTGCATTTGGCTTATGTGGGTCCTGGGGAATCAAACCTGTGTCCTTAGACTATGCAGGCAAGCACTTTAACTGCTAAGCCATCTCTCCAGCACTCCCCCATTTTTTTTTCTTTCTTAAACTCAACTTTATAATCCCTTGGTTTTCTAACCTGGGGAACAGGGATAATATCTGTTGTGCCTCACGAGGACAGGAAGAGCGGACAAGCTTAAAAAGTAAAGGATGTTGTATGTGATCATGAGTGATTTAAGTGACCCCTGGCAGATCTTGTCTCCACTGTTGACAAAAGCAAAGTGACGTGTGTGTGTGTGTGTGTGTGTGTGTGTGTGTGTGTGTGTGTGTACATGTGTATGTGGCACCCCTGCACTTGCCTCCCCAGGGTGCCCTCACCTACAGTGGCTGCAGGGGATCATCAGTATTCAGCTCCATGGCTCTTCTGCCCACTGTTACTTGAGCCAGTCTCTTACTGATCTCTTACTGTAGTTTGTAGTTTTTTCCATGAGCATTGGTAACTTTCTAGTCTCTGCTCCACACAAGAATAGGGTTAGAAATGTGTGTGGCTACACCCAGTTGTTTATAGGGGTCCCCAGGAATTAAACATCAGCAGTCTCTCAGGCCTCCTTAGGCCCTTATGTTTGCACAGGGAGGGCTCTTAACCACTGAGCCTTCTCTCCAGCCCCAAAGCACAGCAATTTTGAAGGAAGTAAAGTGCTCTGGGAAACAGAAGGTGAAAAAGGTCCAGGGAAGGAAGGTAGGTGTACTTCAAAAGGGAGGGAAGGGAAGAAAAGCAGCCTTAAGGATTAAGTCAGAGGCTGTATAAAGGGGACCCAGTCTTTCCCAGGTGACTTACACTCCACACTCTTTCCTTGTAAGCTGTACCAAAAAATAAAGGTCTTGAAGGTGAAGCTCCATAACACGGAAGACCACTCTGCATCCTACTACAACTCCACCAGTCCACAGCCCCACAAGAAGCTAAGGTTGGTTGGCTCAGATGTTCAAACACCAAATAAGGATATTCAAAAAATCTGAGCAATCACTGTATTTGCTCCTTCCACCCCTATAGTTTCTGTCTTCCATGTGCTTCCCTATACCCTGAAATGAGAATGTCTGGTTTCTACATGTTCTGAAAACCCATAGGTACATTACAGAGCTCATAAATGAAAAAATAAGACACATGAAAACATCTTCAGCTTCACAAATAGCCAGAGTTATACAAACAAAACAGGCCAGCAGTAACCAGGTAGTGGACTAGAAATAAACATAGCAGCATGTAAGTGTCTAGGACATGTTGCTTAGTGAGAATATAAGGGAAATAATGTAATACCTATACAATAGCTCTCGAAATTTACACATATATAAAACAATCTAGGCATATATATCCAAAAATAGACACTGAGTTACATTACAATAGCTGCTTAAATGGGGAGCTGGGAAGAAATGGGTAGGAATAGGACATAAGAACAAAAGGAATAGATAGGCAGATAGACAGAAAAGCAAGAGTGTGACTTAAACCCGTGGTGAAAACAAGGCAAGAACGGACAAGTATGACTAACGCAACTCATTTCATATGAATCCCAAAAATAAGTGAAAGAAAAACAAATTAAACAATATCCCATTCTGTTATGAGTCACACTGGCAAATTTAAGAACTGTCATGCCTAGTGTTGATAAAGGTGGTGGCAAGTAGGCACTCACACATTTCTGAGAGTGCAAGTTAACACAAGCTTTAAAAAGACCAAAATGTTAGTACACATCAAAAACCTGAAAAGTGTACATATGCGCTTGGACCTAGCAATATTATTTCTAAGAATTAAAAATAATTTCTAACAAAGATGTTTATATTGTTACTTATAATAATGATTAATTAGGAACATACCAAACCATAGCAGATTGGCCAACTGAAAGATTGCATAGCCAGAGACAGAGAACCACCTTAAAACTAGATCTTGCTGAATAAGTAACTCACGAGGACAGTAGGCAGTGGAAGTATACACAGAAAGTGCTTTACCTTGACAAAGATCGTGTGCATGTGTACACAGACAAGGTCACAGATTAAGAAGTCCAACACCAAAATTCCAGCAGAGGTGATTTGGGAGAATCTGAGCTAGGGATTTTAGTCGGCTTTTTATTTTACTTTACATGTTACTGCCTTTATTGAATTAATTTTTAGATTCATTGGTATTTAAGGCAAAAATCACTAAAGGAGAGGCTGTAATCCTTTACCCCAAGAAACACAACAGGTACATAGCTAATTAATCTGTTAACCATGTTTGGAATGCAGTTAAAGGATTTGCAGGTACTACGTAACAGACTTGAATTTTTAGCAATGGCTTCTGTAGACACTGAGTTTGGACCAAAGGAAGCATTTCCCTGTTGAGAGAGATCTTGTAAGCAGAATAGCTCCCCAGAAACCTTCTGCAAGGTTTCTCCTTCTACTTTCTGACCTAACAACCCAAGTGCATTCTGAAGTCACCACTAAACCTGGCTTCTCTGCTTCTATTCTTCCACTGTGACCATGGGCAACCCTCAGCTGCTGGGCCTCCCTGGGTTCCTGCTTTGACCTCGCATCCCTGGCCCCTGTTCGTTAAATGGCTACTGACTCCTTCAGCAATGCCTATTCATATGTGACAACTGAAATCCAAACGAGGGTCCGCCAGGCAAAGCGAGCATTGATGGTAAATGTTTTCAGACCACGTGGCTGCACAGGCACAGATGCTCAGGTCTCCTATGTGATGGGGGTTGGTGCTGTGAGCTCTATGGACAGCAAGGGAAGGGAGAGGGGGAAGGTGGAAGAGAGATGGTGTTGGAGTGAGGAATGGGGAAAAGAAAGAATAGATACCATGTTACAGTCGAGCTAAAGTAACCAAGAATGCCAGTAACTGGGCAGCAAGCCAGAGCATGTCAATAGTTTAGAATCCATAGCTGAAATGTTTAGAGTGTTCAGATTGGCCAGGAAGAAGGGGATTTGTCTGGAAGATAAACTCCCCTGCTTTTGCGGTGGGCTTTCTCAGCTGATCTGCCATCCTTTTGTTCTAGCATTTGTCTTTGGGCATAGCACAGTCTATAAAAGGTACAGATAGGTGCCAAACACAACCAATCTCCAGCACCAGCAAATGTCCTTGGGTAAAACGCCACAACTGCCTTCCCCTTCCCCCTGTTTATCTTGCATAGGCATATCCAAAGATAGAGAGTACAGGAGCCCCCTGTGACCAGCCTCACTGGAACGAGTTTACTAATGAAATTCACTCTAGAAAGCCACTCATGTTGTCCTATCCTCCCTTTGATGCAAAACACTCGCTGGACTCGATCCAAGTTCTAAAGATAATAGACACATGCTATCTCAAAGATGAAGGGTATAAATAGAAGGAAAATGTGGTGGAGAAAATGGAGATTCTGTAATTTTCCAGAGGCCACACCTAACCAAGAATTGCTGACAAGGAATAAATAATAGAAACTAGATGGAAGACAGGCCACCTGTAAGCCAATGTCTAGGCATGCCTATGCATTCCTGCCCTGTTTTACCATACAGTGCCATATCACATTTTTCCCATCAAAAATGCTGCAGAATGCGCATATCTGCTAAACATTATATGAAGTTCACGAGGGTAGATGTGTTGCTACCTGAGCAACCAGTCCCCTCCTGTCACATTCGTTTTTAATGCTGGCTTTATAGTCCTGACAATAATAGTCACACAGTGATAACTGTAATGGCTACAATTAGTAGTAAACTTGTTTGCTTGGTTAGGAACATTCTTTTGCCATTGAGGAAGCAAAGTCCTCACCTGAAAGGAAACTGACTGACTCACTGTTTCCCTGGTGCTTGGTAAAATGCTCAACGTGTGTGTGTTATGTTAGCAGAAGGAAGGGGACAGGACGACCGCTTGAAGCTATACATCCTCTTTAACAGAGCAGTCAGCAATTATATGAGATCATAATCACTATGGAATGAAAAGGAAGGTCAGAACAATGCATGGGGTTCACAAAGCAGAAATAAATAAGTAGAGGCAGACGGGTAAAAATGCACTAGGTTCCCAACTGAATATGTGCTTCAGTCATGAAATTGGTATGGATGCTTTGTTTCTGGGCACAGTGCTCGAGCCCTGGAGAGATACCAGCCCGACAAGGACTAGTCCAATTGAGTTAGGAGGTCCTGTCTTCTGATAATTTCAGAACAGTAGGTTCATACTTGCCTTTGCAGAGACGTCCACCCAGGGCACAGTGGAAGCAGACATAAGCCGCGTAGCCAGGAATAAGCCACGACCCATTAAGTCTTCACTGCTTTGGACCTGACTCCAAAGGGTCAGCCCTGTACCTCCCTCCAGTGACTGCACCAGTCAACCATAATTCCAAATGAATACATGAATAATTAACTTTAGAATTTCCTTTGCCCAAACCATAGTCTATAAATCTCAACAATGTCAGCTTCTTATATGTAAACTTCACTGGATTTCTTATTGTAACTTTTCCTTTAATGATACCTTAATATTGGCTAAAATCCAAAGCATTCTAGTTACCTTACCATTTAATCAAACTGCTTAAAAACATGTTTTAACTTGTAAGGAGTAAAGTAAGTTGTTCTTTGTATTATATTTACTTGTCCATAATATATAATGCTATACTTTATTTTTAACCAGGCATCAATGGCATAAAACTGCTTGTTTTTATTTATTTGCAAGGAGACAGTAGGTAGGGAGGGAGGGGGAATAGGTGTGCCAAGGTCTCTAGCCACCACAAACAAACTTCAGATACATGTGCCATTTTTTGCACCTGGCTGGGTACTGGGGAATCAAATCCAGGTCATTAGGCTTTGCAGGTAAGAGCCTTTACTACTAGGCCATCTCTTCATCCCCAAAGTGCTTATTTTTCTACTGCAAGACATTTGTTTCTCATCTTCACAGGTAGCCACATAAAGAAGTGATTTCAATAAAGTCCATAGCTGCCTGTTAACATCCATATATAATATGCCAAGTATAATAAAATTCCCTCCTACCCTCATAATTGTTTCAAGTAGGTATTACTACTCCCATGTTATATGTGAGAAGAATGAGGCTCAGAGATGGTAAATGACTTGCTCAAAGCCATATGGCAGTAAGTGGTAACTGGAGATTCAGAATAATCCCTTCCTTTATAATCCTATCAAATAGCCAGTTGCTTGATTTTTTAGGTGTCAGAATTTAAGACCACACAGCATTCAAATACACAATGAACTTTCAGATGCTTGCTGTTTTAGTTTAGTTTTTTTTTTCTTTTTTAGTATTCTTTTTGTCATCTCTGTAAGCAACAGCTAACCTACTTTGATTGCCAGTTCACAGTGGATAGATAAAGTTATTTCTCTTTACATTCTCAGAACCTGGAACAGTGTTCAAAAGATAATGAACAGAGGGGTGAGAGATGAAGAACAAGGAAGGATAATGGAAAACAGAAATCCTAGCCCCTTGTTGTCCTTGCCAGGTAGCAGGTACCACCTCCTAACCAAGGCATGCGAATGCACTCCCTTTGTTGTCCGTGGCAGACACGTAACAGGCATCACTTTCCCTGTGCTACCTATACGCAACTGAAGCATGGAGTTGAAGCATGTGTAGGTAACAGAGTAGAAAGGAAGATACAGGTGTGTGGCTCCATAGCCTCATGCCTCCCAACTCCAGGCCTGCTAAAGGAAGGCAGCATTTGCCACAAGGTGCATGGCTTCAACCCCAGGACTCCCTAAATAACCTGAGTCTATCTAGATAAGCAAAACATTTAGATGCCTACAAAATGAGCAAAATGCTACTGTCTTTCTCCTCGATGTCTACAGCCATATAAACTACTCATTTAAAATTAATTATGCATACTATATACGTTGGTAGTTGCTTGTGTTTTTCTTCTTGTGGTGGTTTTAGCTTCTACAGATGATTTTTATGCACAGTCCAGTGGTATTCCTGGGAAAAGCATAGGTTGATTGACAAGAGGGGCAAGGAAGGAAGTTGTAAGCCCCTGGAGAGTTCAAGGGTGAGGCAATGAAACCACTACTCTGGTAACAAGAACACAAGAAATCCAGGGCAGAGGTAGCTAAAACGTATGCAGCAAAGTGGACAGAATGCAGTGTGGAGGGAAAGGGAGGATCAAGAGCAAGCATGCATGAATAAGGCCTGGCCATCAGGCTGCAGGTGATTAAGACATGGGCTTTTAATTTCTAGAAAAGGCTTGGTACAGGACAGGCAGCAGGAACCAAAGCAGAAACTTTGTCCTAGGTCCTGAGATATGCAGAGTCAATAAGGATGAGATGAGGTGGGCCAACAGGGGATGTTGAACCAAATCTAACTGGCGGCGAAGGAGACCTCAAGGTCAAGGCAGAAACCTGAACGCCCAGACTAAATAAAAGGTCCAGCATGGCACGGACAGTAATGGTCCTGCCTGTTAGAGAAAAACCTACACAGTGCCTCCAATTTAAATCACTATGCAAACTGTGTAGTGCTGAGCCTTAGTGTAAAGTGATCAAATCAGCAAACTCCACAGTTGGGGAAGGCAGGGGAATGAAACAGAGATTTGTGTGCAGTATATAATGTAGTCTGCATACAACATCTTTTTTAGTTTCATTACATTATTTAGATATAACAATAATATTGACATATGTACATGTGTGTACGTGTCTTTGCCCCTACTTCAAGGAGAAGGAAGAGGATAGGGGTGAGACTCGCCATCATGGCTGGGTCTTCTTTTTACCCTTCTGGTCTGTCTACTCACGCTCTCTTGTGGAGGGCTGTGTTTACGTGAGCCTTGGCTCTGTCCCATATTTTTCACTCTGCCCTATATTTAACATAGTGAACATGAATATTAATCAGGTGGTTTCTGTTAATTAGTTTTCTTGGCAGAGTGTTCACTTTCTTTGGGTTTTGATGGGTCAATAAAGTAGAGAATTATCCTAGTCACAGCATAAATGACTCTGCCAAAAGAAATCAATCCAGAAAGCCGCGTTGTTATCATAAAATGGCAGGCTTCTTTTTGAAAAGTTTAGCACGTATTGGAAGAGCACAGACTGAATGACCAACCTCCAAGGTCAATGGTGAAAAGTCAACAAAAAATGGTGAAAGCACAAATATTGCAAGAGAAAAAAAATGCTGAGGAAGCTTATTTGCCAAGATGATTTGAGTGGTTTCAGTGCCAAGATGGTATATGAAAATTGATCACAACTCTGACTTTAATTTTTAAGATCATTCTCTCTCCCCTTTCTTCTTGTTCTGCTTTTTTTCCTCCTTATTTTATGCATAAAAATGCAACCAGCCTGAACTAAAGCAAATTGGTTTAATTCCCTGGAGGGAGCACGAACAAATTTTCCCAGCAACTTTTCACTACAAGCATTTGTATGTGGATCTGTGGGTGGAATGTGAAGCAGGCAGCTGCGTAAACCAGTAATCAAATGAAACATTACCCACCTCAAAATGCCCTAACCCAGCATTAGCATCACTAATTAAAACACTGAACAAGGGAGAGTAGAAAATAGCCAAAGAAGAAAAAAAAGGAAGGAAGGAAGGAAGGGAGGGAGGGAGGAAGGAAGGAAGGAAGGAAGGAAGGAAGGAAGGAAGGAAGGAAGGAAGGAAGGAAGGAAGGAAGGGGAAAGAGAAAAGAGGAAGAAAGAGAGACAGACTGAAACAAAAAAAAGAAAAAGGAAGAGAGAAGGAGAGAGTGAAAAAGAGAGAGAGAGAGAAAAGATGATAGCAGGAGATAGAGAGAAGTGGGGCAGGGGAGGGAGGAAAAGATATAAGTCTTATGTGTGATAGGAGATAGAAGGAAGATAACAAGAGAAATACAATCTAGGGGGAATTAATTTTCTTTTATGGGAAATATGCTACAGGAGTGTTAACAAGAGCTCTTTTGATGGACTAGAAGAAAAGAAAGAATATATTCAATAATTTCATCAAATTAAAATGTCAGCAATTTGTCTAAAATGGGCAACCATTAAATAGTTACAATGGTGTTTATACATGCCAACTTCGAATCTTCTCTAAAATAACAAGTAAACAAAATGTGATAAGCTGTGAACACCAGGATTTTTCCCCCTCTTTCTTTTATGGCTGAGACCTCGGTGAAAACACTAGACCATCAAGAATTACCAAGGGGTAGTGTGTTCATTCATTCACTCATTCATCCTACATTTGTTCACAGCCAATGTTGAACATTCTGCATAGCTCTGGATGCTGGGGACAGGGACCTCAAAGAACCCCAAAGCAAACTCAAGCTGTCCTGCATGTCCATAACATGGACTGCTCACTGCATAGGTAGGCCCTCCATCCTTATATCTCTCCGTGTAGGAATATACATACAGGGTTCTAGCGTTTCCTTTAAAGATCACCTTCATAGCCCTGCAAGCTATGATGCTGATCAGAACCTGGCACAGAGGGAACCAGCTGCCTCAGCCCCACAGCAGCTGCCCGTGGCCTGGGAGTTCCTTTGGCCTAGGCATATGATGAGAACTACACTTAACTATTTTCCCTGCAAACGCTGCTCCATGCTAATCCAGAGCATGGAAGAGAAGGAGATATGGCTGCCACTCAGATTTTCCAACTTCTGATGTGCATCACAGACCCACCCTTCTGCCCCTCAGCCACGGGCAGCAGCTCCACAGCTCCCTGCCAGGATACCCCAGACCTGGTTCATTAGCTTTACCTTGCTGTCACATATCCAACTTTAGGTTCAGGGAACACTGAATTATCCTTCCTTCTAAATGCAGAGTCCATTCTTTGAATTTTTAAACAAATATCTCATTTATTTGAGAGAGAAAGTGAGAGGGAGGGAACATGGGTCTGCCAGCGCCTCCAGTCATTGCAATGTAACGCCAGACACACGTGCTACTTTGTGAATCTGGCTTTACATGGGTACCGGGGAATCAAAACCAGGCTGTCAGCAAGTGCCTTTAACTTCCAAGCCACTTGTCAAGCCTCTATTCTTTGATTTTTGTCTTTCTTTTACAGCTACATTTCTGCATTAATTTTTTTTCTTTTAGAGCCAGGTGTGTTAGCACACATCTATAATCCTAGCAGTCAGAAGAAGGCAAGTTCTAGGTCCATCTGAGCTAAATAGTGAGACCCTGTCTCCAAAATAAATAGTAACTAACATTAAATAATAATAATAATAATAATAATAATATTAAATAATAACTGACATTAAAATTATTAAACATTTATTTTTCACTTATAATCATAACTATAATTCTTATTGAAAATTGGTCATATGTAAATAAATTATATTATGATAACTCCCACCTCCAAAGACTATTATAATATTAATAATTTTGATGAGATCTTAATTAAGAATATAAAAGTAAGTGTATAAGTATACTAACATATATAGATACTAGAGTAATCTAGGTTACAGAAACAACCTGGGTCATCTCTATCTCCCACTCTTCTCATCTCATCAAGAGTCTTACTCAGGGCTGGGTAGATGGCTTAGCAGCTAACGCACTTGCCTGCAAAGCCCAAGGACCCAGGTTCAACTCCCCAGGACTCACGTAAGCCAGATGTGCAAAGTGACGCAAACATATGGATTCTGTTTTCAGTGGCTGGAGGCCCTGGTGTGCCTTTTTTCTCTGTCTATCTGCCTATTTCTTTATCTCTATCTCTCAAATAAATAAATAAAACCAAAATATTTTAAGAGTCTTATTCAGAGTCTCTTCTTAGCATAGTAAGTTGCTGATAAAATACCCACAGATAGTAAAATTGTAAAGAGGTTTCTTTGACTCATTCTGTTAGCTGAAAGATGCAAATGGCACCATACCAGACCAGCATCCTGGAGAGGAGCCCACGGCTACCTCGCCACAAGCTAAAGACAGCCAAGCGCCTGCAAGAGAGGCCGGCGTGCGGGGTGGCCTCGCTTTCAACAACCTGTTCTCATACTAATCCACTACCATGAGACAGAACTCCATAGACAGAGCAGGAATCCATTCATGAGGGTGTCACCCCCATAGGATAGTTACCTCCCTCTGGGCCCCAGCTCTTAAAGGTTCTATCACACAGCACTGCTATACTGAGGAACATATTCCAGCATGTGAACTCTTGGCGGACAAAGCGTACCTAGACTAAAAGCATATCTCCTATTTGAATAACTGATTACAGCTCATGGTGGTCCACCCGGCCGAGGCCCAGCCAGTGACTACCTGCACAGGTGCGGTGATCTTGGTAGAAGCCATCTCCACAAGTGGACACACAGTGGCCGTGCTGCATCAGGAGGGGAGGCTGGCAGGAGGAGCACTCCAGCCCACTCGTACACGTGGAGCACTGAGGCTGGCAAGCTGGCTCCAGACAAGGTCAGAGAAAGACAAAGGGACGTAGATGAGTTTGAATATATCACCTAAGGGTTACGCTCATATGCCCCAATCCCAAGGCTCTAGGGCCACAGAGAATGAGAAAGGCAGGAGAATCCACTTAACAGTCTTCATTTATACAGCAGTAGCTCATGTCAGACATTGCTCAAGTGCTTTCTATACATGAATGCCTTAATCTTCCCTATGGGTAGATACTATCCACCCTAATTCTACACATGAGGAACTGGCTCAGGAAGGTTAAGTAACTTGCCTAAGGTGATGAAATACTGGCATCTGAAGCCAGGCAGTTTGGCTCAGGAGTCTGTGACCTTTTCTTCTCATCTAATAGTCCCTAATATCTTCATCACTCAATTTTCTGGGGAAAAAAATCCTAAATGACTTTCAAAAATGCTGAAGATTATGAATTAAGAATGTCAGAAAAAGTAATAATAACAATAACAGTAATAATAATAATAAAAGTAGCTAACACTTACTGAGACCTATCTATATTCTAGACACTATTCTAAGCATTTAGCAGGTGTTGGCATACTCAGTATTCACAACAGCCCCCACCCAAGGCACCAGGATTACTTCCACTTTGTAGATAAGTATATTGAGAAGGGGTCAGGGAGGTTACTCATAGCCAAGGCATATACCTATAAACTTGCAAATGATGATTAACTTTACAAATTAGAGATAAGGGCGAATGTAAATATTTGATTTCCTCGCAGGTAGAAAAATTCCTAAATGCATTTGAACTTGTTCTGGATCCTAAGAGATAAGCTCCATTGACAATGATCTGTGTGATATGGAGCAAGCCAGCAAGTTTCTTCAACCTCATAGGTTTCTCCTGTGCAAAACCGGAAAGTTCTAAGAAAGGATCTTGCAGATCTAGCTCAATTCTCAATTCGAATCTCTCTAAGATGAGCTGAATATTTTAATAAATGACACCAAGCATCCTTAAAAGTCTTCAAAGTGAAACAAATCCAGCTTTGACTATCTAGCAACACCAGACTCTGCATTACCCACCTCCCAGGAAATACTGAAGCCCCCATAGACGATCAGAAAAAAAACCCTACAGGTAAAGAGGCCAGGTCACCTACAGATAATATTACAAGTTCTAGGGGCCGTTAGGATCCAGTTCTCGCATCATGGTCCCTCCTTGAAAATAATGAGCCTTGGCTTGAGAGTAACAACCACTGAGCAGTGTCTTTTGGCCCCTGTATAACCTCACTTCCGGGTTACCATACCTAAGCAGAGCCTGCCAGCTTGGTAGAAGCCCAGTCCACAGCTGTGCACACAGCGTCCATTCTGGAGCAACTTGGTGGGATCCTGGCAGAGGTCACAGTGCTCTGGTGAGTGAGAGCAGGTCAGGCAGTCTGGGTGGCAATGAACTAAAATTAAGAACAAAGGAGAGCTCAGAAAGACCATATGATCTTTTCCAAGTGTTCTGAGAAAGAACCCACAAGCTACCTACATTATGTAGAATATGAAGGACAGAAGAGTATAGAACTCAGGGAGAAATGGGCCCCCAAGTGGCAAAGATACATCTCAATGCAAGGTTGCAAGATTCTCTCCCTCTCTGAAACAGCCTCGCTACCTTGTATGGCCTCAAATCAAAGATGCAGAAAGATCAGGCTCCCTATGGCTTCTGCCTTCTACACACTTACCTCCGCAGTATGTGATTTAAACACAATCAGTAATTTGTATATTAGATGGTATTGTTAACCTTTGGCATGTATAGAAAGTTCAGAAATAAAATAGCCAAGGTTTAAAGATAGTTATTATCTTTAATAAAGTCAGCCAGTTTTCTTCAAAATGTCAACTCTCATTCACAGTTATTGAGATTATCACTAACCTTAGTGGCAATGGTTAGCAGAGTACTGCTTCCAAGTTTTAAAGTTTTGGAAGACCTGATTTTTAATGTTTATTACATAATACACTAAATATTTGTTGTGGAAAGTCCCAAGATCCTCTTTTGCAAAGTTATCACAATTAAACCAGTTTGCTATTTTTCCCCTCAATAAAGTCTTCAGTGAAACTCTATGATTAGTCAAAGCAAAGTAGTGGCAGCAAGGACAGCCGCCAGCATGAGAAGCTGTGGCCTGTGGATGAGAAAAACTAATTATGAAATACTAATGGAAATAAATGCCACTTTTCTGAGAGAGACTGAGCTTATAGGAAAATCACTGCTCAGCCACAACAACCCCATTGCCTGCCAACAATTACTAACTGGAACTAATTCAACCCCAGGTGACCTGAAAGCAGACATGCACAACAAGTAGATAACATGTACTTTTGGAAGAAATTAATGAGTCTTTAAACTTTGAAGCTCCTTTTGAAAATGCCAAAAGAACCCATCTGCTTAATAGTTCACCTTAAAAAAAAATAATGTCCATAACAAATATGTTATAATCATTCTTACATCTTCAACAAGAGAAGACAGATAGGCCTTGACAAATTTTGGCGGGGTGTGGATTATATTTGATTTCACAATAATTTTGCAAGATAAGTAAGGCATATTTCATCCACAATACATGTAAGATACTGAGAAGATCAATGACTTGCCCAAAGTTACAACTGTAACCAGATAAACATGGCAATTCCGTAGACAAAGATTCAGGTAAGTCATTTTTAGGAAAATTAAGAAAAATAATAAACTCCCAGGGCTGGAGAGATGGCTTAGTGGCTAAGGTACTTGCCTGCAAAGCCAAAGGACCCAGGTTTGACTCCCAAGGACCCTTATAAGCCAGATACACAAAGTGGCACATACATCTGGAGTTCATTTGCACTGGCTAGAGGCCCTGGCATGCCCATTTCTTTCTCTCTATCTCCCTCTTTCTCTTTCAAATAAATAAATAAAAATAAAAATATTTTAAAAATATATAAATGAACTCCCTAAGAGTAGCAAGTAAAGAAAAAGAAAGAATGATTTCTCTGAAGTATTTTGACAGTACAGCCATCTCAGTAGAAACAAACACGGACCTACCTGATGTGCAGTCTGGGCAGCACTGGTCCTTCGCCACCAGGGCAAGGGTGGCCACTGGACATGGTGGGCAGGAGGGCTCATAGCAAGTGACCTGAGTCCCTTGGCATTCACACACCTTGCAAGGACCATCTTTCCACTTTTCCCCTGCCTGTAGGAAACAATGAAGAATGACACAGGCATTGGGGTGCAGTGCCCCAGAAGGGAGGCTGTTGAGGAAGAATTAGCAGTTTTGACAAGAACAAAGTGAATGCACCCCACCAACCCCCTGACACCCCAACTCCAAAATGGGAAACCTCATAAATTTACATGGAAAGACTCTTTCCTTCATTGTCTTTAATTGATTTCTCTTAATTTGGAGCCCCACTAGAATGACCTTAGTCACAAGCAGAGATAAACCATGAAATACTTAGGACAATCAGAATATAAAAGCATTTGAAATGTGTTACTCTATCTATTCCTCCCCAAACCACCACCCCCCAAAAAACTAAAAACCCCTAGGGGACATTACTATGTACTCGCGATTAGCAGGCCCATTAAACCCAACCTCCATCATATCAGTGGGAAACAGTTAAAATCCTGAACTTCCTTATAGTTACTATAGTCAGAGTAGCAAGGAAGTCACTGCATTTTGAAATTAAAGCTTTTTCAGGCCCACTTTTGTGGGCTACAGATATACCATGAGCTTTCTTCCACTAAAATATTCCTTATGGCCAAGGAAATTATGATAATATGCCTGAATATAATATGACAGTGAATTCAAAGTGATCCTAATAACAATTTCCTTCTCTAATCCCACTGACCCTGGAGACTAGAAAGAGAGAAAGGTCTAACCAGAAGGGGTACTGGAGTGGTCAAGGAAAGAAAGTAGAGAGCAGATGCCAAAATGAAGGTTTGGTAAAATGTTTACTAAGATAACTAATATAAAAACATCCCAAACCATCAATGTATCAATGTGACTATATGTATTGTTTTTTTCCAGGTAGGATCTCGCTCTAGCTCAGGCTGACCTGGAATTCACTATGTAGTCTCAGGGTGGCCTCGAACTCATGGTGATCCTCCTACTTCTGCCTCCTGAGTACTGGGATTAAAGACGTGTGACACCATGCCTGGCTTTTAAAAAATATTTTTATTTTTCTTTATTTATGAGACAGGGAGGGGGGAATGGGTGTGCCAGGGCCTCCAGCCACTGCAAACGAACTCCAGATGTGTGTGCCCCTTGTGCACCTGGCTTATGTGGGTCCTGGGGAATCAAACTTCGGTCCTTTGGCTTTCCAGACAAGTGCCTTAACCACTAAGCCATCTCTCTAGCCCCTGGCTTTTTAAAAAAGTGAATGTAAATGAGGAAAGATTGAGAAAAAGGCAGAAATGATTTTCTTTCACATCAAGGTATCCACCATCATGAGCTGATTTGTATGAATTAACCTGCTTCACTTTCCCTTTAAAAGAAGCCACACAGCATTGCTCGTCAATGATAGCTCCAGGGAACAAACACTTCCCAATCCAAAGAAGATCTTCAACATTTTTACAACACATAAAATTCCATCAATGCTCAAACAAGGTTTTCTAAAATCTTTATAAAAGATGGAAAGGGCTGGGCGTGGTGATGCATGCCTTTAATTCCAGCACACAGGAGGCAGAGGTAGGAGGATTGCCATGAGTTTGAGGCCACCCTGAGACTACAGAGTGATTCCCACATCAGTCTGAGCTAGAGTAAGACCCTACCTTGGAAAGACAAAAGGATGGAAAGGATATTTTAGTGGTTCATACTTAGGGAAATACAGTGATAAGTTATAGTAAAATAAGTAAAAGAAGGAAGCCAGAATTCCGTGGAGAAAAGTTTTCACTGTAATTATTCGTTCCTGTCCATGGTACTAGCACACGTGGCTGTTAAAAATGCAAAGACACTAAGTTTCCCCATGGGAGTTTATTTAGATCATTACTTAAAACAATTTTGTGATGATATATGTGCAAATTAAAAATCCACACTTACTGGAATATGTTTAATTTTACTTGCATTTGAAGATATCTAGGAAGAAAAAGAAGTATATTTATGACACCACTAAAAACACCATTAGGCGGATCTGTTTATTTTTGCATTAGCAATTATCCATTATCCCCCAAGTAACATGTAACTTCATTCACTTGTTATGAACAGAAATATAATCTACATAAAAAAACAGAAAAAGAATATCATTATGAGCTGAGGAGGAAATGTTTCTGAAGTCTTATTCTTACTTTGTTCTTGAACCAATGGTTTCAATTCCCCTCAATATAAAGAACTTTGTGCAAATTCTTGAATTTTGTGACATCAGACCATAAGAAATTTGTCCTTACATCTAACAACTTGGCTTTCAGTAACTCCACTGGGCTGAATTTACTTCCAAAATTAGGTGAAAGAGCAAATACAATGGTTGAAATTCAAATTTACAGGGAAGCACTAAAGTCCTAAATTCTTTTGTTGTTTGTTTGTTTTATTTTTTCAACATAAGGTTTCACTCTAGTCCAGGTTGATCTGGAATTCACTATGTAGTCTCAGGGTAGCCTCGAACTCACAGTGATTCTCCTACCTCTGCCTCTTGAGTGCTGGGATTAAGGGTGTGCACCACCACGCCCAGAACCTAAATTCTTATTTTTTATAAAAATATTATTTTATTTATTTATTAGAGAGAGAGTCAAAGAATGAGTTTGAGAAAGAGAGGGAGAGAATGGGCATGCTAGGGCCTCTAGCCACTTCAAATGAACTCTAGACACATGTGCCACCTTGTGTAAATGTGGGTCCTGGGGAATTGAACCTGGGTCCTTAGGCTTTGTAGGCAAGTGCCTTAACCACTAAGCAAACTCTCCAGCCCTAAATTCTTATTTTTAAAATGAGGATGGCTAAAGTACCTAAGACATATGATAACAACTCATACTAATGTTTTACCTTTTAAAAAACCAGGCTATGAACTATTCTAATTATTTTATATATATCATCTCAATAGCCCCAGGAGAAAAGTATCATTGTATTTCCTACTATAGAGGGAGGATCAGTTCACTTTCTCAAGATAAAAGTTAGTATGTAGCATAGGAGGGATTTGAAGCTATAGCCCACTCTGTTGGCCTTATATCCTACTGCCTCCCCAGAATAGTCAGGAATGTCAACAGGTTGACAAATGTGATTCACCCATTAGTTCACTGGTCTGAGCACTTGTTCCCAGTTCTTATGATTTTACTGTGATTGGTCAGTGAAATCATCATACTTCTGATCAAGTGTCATATTTTTGCGCTCCCTCTCTCTCTCTCTCCCTCCCTCTCTCCCTCTCTCTCTCTCTCTCTCTCTCTCTCTCTCTCTCTCTCTGTGTGTGTGTGTGTGTGTGTGTGTGTGTGTGTATGTGTGTTTGAAGGCCAAAGGAAGACCTTGGCTGTTGCTCTACAGGAAGGCCACCTACCTTTTATGAAGCAAGCTCTCTCATTACTCTGGATTTGGACAATTAGTCTACACTGGCTGGCTAGTAAACCACAGGGTCCTCCTGCCTTGGCCTCCCCAGCACAGGGATTACAAATGTGCCATTGCATCAGCATTTTTATATGATTCTGAGGTTTGACCTAAGGTCCTCATGCTTACAAGGAAAGCCCCAGCCCCAACAACTGGCATGATTTTAGAAACATGATGGATTTGTCAACATATCAAAGTCACATGAAAAATATAGGTTTAAAAAGCAGGGTAAATTTCAAAGGATTAAGATAATTGGTTTTTTTTTCCCCCCTTTGGTGCAATAAAACAAGTACAAACACAGGGAGAAATAAAACTGGCAAGCAGAGTTTCACCTCACATCCAGTGCCACTTATATCTGCAAAGTATTCAAAAGCCTGCTTACTTTTTTCTCTTTCCTCACTAGACCAATGCAACACACCATCATCCTTTATCTGAATGAGTGCAAAGATCCTGTAACAAAGCCCAAACTTGTCCTCTTCCGTTTTTTTCCCCCCCCAAAAGCACTTATTTCTAACTCAGATCATGGCACTGGGAGATTTCAAGCTCCCCAGAAGCTACCATCTGCCTTGGGGGTACAGAACCTGGCTTCCAGGCTGTTTACTAAATCTCACTTCCAACTTGCCCCTTCCACCCACTTTGTTCCAGCCTTAGTCACTCCCTTGCAGCATGCCAAGTGAACATCTACCTAAGTACCTATGGTGTATGAATGTAAAAAGTCTCTATAGAGTAAGTGTTTGAATACTTGTTTGGGAAGAGTGTGGAACATTGTGAGCCTTTCAAGAGGACTTATGTCTGGGGAGGAAGGCCTGAATGTGTAACACTCCAACTCCACCCACATTCATTATCTGTCTACTTCCCCAGGGCTGTTGTGATAAAGTGATGCCAGCAATCTGCTCCTGCCATGATAGACTTCCCCTCAAATTGCAAGTAGAAAACAGACCCATTCTTCCCTTAAGGTGTTTCTGGTTGGGTATTTTGCCCCAGCAATGAGAGTGTCACTGATTCAGTACCTTTCCCTTCGCAGTTCCTTTTCTTAGTATGGCCCTTACATGTCCCCATGGCTCACTCCCTGGCTTTTGCCAGGTCTTGTTGAAATTTCTCTGGCTGAAGGACTTCCCCACTCTTCTTATACAAGAAAACCATCCCCTGCTCAAGCCCAGTGACTTAAACCACTTTATTCTCTCGGCAGGGCTCACCAGTGTCTGTGAGCACATGTGTGTGTTTTCTGTTTCCCCATATGATGACCTTCACCTCACCAAGAGAGCAGAGACTCTGCTTCTGAATTCACCTCTCTGTTCCCTGCAGTACCTGGCACATACGAGATTCACATACAATACTGAACACCTAGAAAAACTACAAGGTAATGAAGACTCCCTTATTCATTTTGAACTATTAACTTTAATAGTCTTTAGTTATTAATCCGATACTCACTATGTCTGCCTTCTGTTCATAAACACAATAACCATTCCTTGAAATGCATTCAGGACAACATTTTCCCTCCAAGTGAACTAATTCTTCACCCTGTAGAAATAAGAGTTGTAGTGACATCAAATTAACACCTCCGGGTAGCAGTGCTACATTGCAAAGCAGCTGGATTCCCTGACTAGAATGAGAAGTGTCCGCACACACTTTTGTTCGCTTACTTTTTTACTGGCTTACTTCATCTTTCCTGTGTTGACCTCCTCTGTAAGCCTCCTCATTCTAGTATACTTCTCCAAGTGATTTTCTTCTGTTCTGGTTGTGTATGTGCTGTGTAACCCACCCACCTCCCATAATTACATACCCATGATTGGAGCTCACATGAGTAAAAGGGTAGTTAAGGGGCTGGCGAGATGGCTTAGCGGTTAAGCGCTTGCCTGTGAAGCCTAAGGACCCCGGTTCTAGGCTCAGTTCCCCAGGTCCCACGTTAGCCAGATGCACAAGGGGGCACATGCGTCTGGAGTTCGTTTGCAGAGGCTGGAAGCCCTGGCATGCCCATTTTCTCTCACTCCCTCTATCTGTCTTTCTCTCTGTGTCTGTCACTCTCAAATAAATAAATTTTAAAAAATTTAAAAAAAAGGTGTAGTTAAGGTTAATGTCATTGTCCAGGAAAGATGAATTGTAGGAAAGGGTCATACTATCTTAGATACACATAGTTTGAACTTGTGATTTTAGTGTCATTAATAGTTGCAAATAAGGAAAAAATCTTTTTTCAAGGTAAGGTCTTACAATAGCCCAGGCTGACCTGGAATTCACTATGTAGGCTCAGTGTGGCCTTGAACTCACAGTGATCCTGCTACCTCTGCCTCTTGTATACTGGGATTATAGGCATGCACCACCACGCCTGGCAATAGTTGCAAATGAAACCAACACTTCTCCTTGCATACCAAATCAGATGTAATGTTTATGCACAAATGTTGTCTAAGGCATAAATTAAACAATAGAAAAGTAATTTTTATTCAGTATTCTGAAATGCTTACTGTTAACTAACTGACAACCAATGTTTTGTTTAATTCTAAGAGGAAGAAAACATATAACACACTTGGAAGATGGATTATAAAGTCTTATCATTTTAGGTTCCCAACTTAAAAATTATTTTTATAATAAATGATTGCTGTATAAAATTTTAAGTAATTTTGAATTCTACAGCTTAGTAAATGTAATTCTACTGAAGCTCTCCACTGCAGAGGATCTGGTGTTATAAATACAAACACTGCCTGAAATTTGTATATATATGCACTACCATCTACTATTTACAGGGTAAAGAGTATTCTTTAAAGCATCATCCACTTTCTAAAGGTGCATCTATTTCCTAAAGACTGAAAATGTTTCTTTAAGTATTTTGCATTTAATTCAAGGTCTATATATTTAAAATCAGAAACTATATTAAATAACAAACAATAATGTAAAGTTTTAATGAACAGAATAAACACTAATATTTAAATTTATAACACTAATTAGAAGTAGCAATGTAAAAGCATTAGTTGTCCTTGGATGTAGCTTTAGGCATGGATTTTTAGGTTCTTGCCTACTGTTCTGAAAACTTCAAAATTGTCTAGAATTTAATATTTTTTAATGAAGAGAAATATAAATTCTAAAAGATACACAAACTATGTGGCTTTTTATAATGCCAAAAAAGTTATTTTAAAAAGAAAGAAGTTATACAGATTATTATCCATCAAAATTTCATGGCAGTCAGCAAGTGCTATAGGGATCAGATATATTTACATATAAATTGTTTTGCAGAAACCTGACGAATCAACTGCAGTGAGGGCATCACTGAGAAACAGATTGATGTATGCTTTCAGAGCATATAAAAGGGTGTATATGTATGTAATCTAAGTTGCTTAAAACAAATATTTTGAAACAAGATACAGATGTATACTTCTATTCAAAACAAAATGCACGAGAGATTCTTGATTGCTTGCCACAGTCCACACAGACAAGAAGGTGGCTCCTCTAAGCCTTCAAACAATAGTAAACACCAAACAGCCCTTCTCACGCAGAACCAAGGATTCAGTTTCGGCGAGGAAAGAAGTTTTAAACAGATTTTCTATGTATAGCAGCCTGGTTGGGCCAAACTACATCAATTCACTGTGGTCAAGAACTCACCAACCATACCTAGCATTTGCTTTGAACAAAATTGCCTTGTTAAAACTCATTTACTTCATTTGAAGAGTGCTCTCATGAGCCAGATCAAATCTGCTCCCCGTTCCCTATTGACTGCCTATACCTATCAGACCAAAGACTCTGGGATTTAACTTAACCTGCCCATGAAAATAGGAAAGTCTTTCCTGAAGAAAACATTCCTCTTGTGAGGAAAGCAAAGGCACGTTTAGGCATGCCTTCCTTCTTCCTTTTCCCCCAAGCTCCATTCCTCCCACCATATTGTATCTCAGATGTGAATGGTGGGTCCCTTTAAGATGAAAAAAATTGATTTCTTCTTCTAAATTTATGTTCAAATACATTGTAAAATATAGAAAAATGAAACCCATCATATTGTGCTATTCTAGCATTTATTAATTTATGTTTCAATGTCTAGGGATTTGATTGGATATACCAAAGACAGAGATCGTGCCATTTTCTCCTTTATTATAAAATAATTATTGCTGGTAACCAATATAATTGTAAAAAATGCATGATTTTGCCTCCTACAGAAGTTTACATATCTGTATCTTTTTGTAGATGTGCATTTAGTGCACAATTGGTGTCCAAGATTAGAAATCAAACGACCTTGGTATTTTAGTGAAGGAAGCAGAAAGCAGAGGAGAATTGGATGAAACCACTAGCAGCACACTTCTCCGCTTTCCTAGAAGACATCTCTTTAGGGAGCTCCTAAGGCATTTAATTCATATTTCCATAATCCTTAGCGAGCCTGCAGACCTCCACAGAGAATCACTTCTGCTTACATATCCGGTTTCATCTAATGTCTGGGAATTCTCAAGGTTATAGTGTACCTCATTTATCTTTTTATCAGTGTTACAGGCTAGCCAGAAGTTAGGAAACTAGTATAAACAGGTCGTTACAAAATTATTATCAGCAGTAAGGTGTATAAAAAGATGGAGGAATGCTTTTTCCAAGATTCAGTTTTGGTTAAAATTTGACTACTGACAATGTGTTCAGCTTCGAACCTACCAACAAACATTTAGGGGATGTGAAGATTAAACTGGACCTAAGCAATTTTTTAAAATTTTTTTGTTTATTTTTATTTATTTATTTGAGAGTGACAGACAGAGAGAAGGAGAAAGAGAGAGAATGGGCATGCCAGGGCTTCCAGCCACTGCAAAGGAACTCCAGACACGCACGGCCCCTTGTGCATCTGGCTAACATGGGTTCTGGGGAATTGAGCCTTGAACCGGGGTCCTTAGGCTTCACAGGCAAGCGCTTAACTGCTAAGCCATCTCTCCAGCCCGACGCAAGCAATTTAATTGTTGAAAGATCTGGAAAATTAGGCTGTGGGCTTCAGAGCCTCAATTCATAAAAGCTAAGATGGGGAGAAGGAAGGATAAGGGAGTGTCACATGGTGGCTTGAGGCATATCAAGGCACCCTCCACTTCAACAGTTGCTCCCCATTTTCCTCTAGAACAGAGGGCCTGGTTTATGCCACTACAGCCAGGTGTCATGGTGTGAGCACGCCCACCAACAGGCACATGGAAGGGCATTACAACTGGAGACAATGAGTTATGTCATTTCCTGTGAGGGAAACTGTTCAGATCTGATTGAAGGCAGTGGCCAAAGGACCCACTCTATCAGGATCACCTCTCTTCATTTTCTGTAAATCTTGGCATATCAGGCAAAATTAAGCCTTAGAAAATAACACAATATCCTTTGAGGAGACTACAGAGCCAAGAAAGTCCCACCCAAGGTGGAGAAAAATAAATAAATAAAAGGCTCTCAGTTGAATTTCTTCTCATCTTGCTCCAACCATAAAATGAAAAGGTGTGTGGTGGATATGAGTAAATCTGAAAAATAAATAAATAAATAATAAATAAAAAGAAGACCCATTTTTCCTAAGTACAGATCAGCCCTGTCAAGCCCTGGATGGAGGAGGCAAAAAAAGAAGAAGCCTTGTCAATGGAAGCCTTGTCCCAGTGCTTCCACAAGCTCAGTGTTCAGAAGAGCTAGGAAGTGGGAGAAATGAGAAAGAAAACATGCCTTTGCTGGCCCCTTCCCCTCTAGCTTCAGATCTCTCCAGCTTCTCCCTCCCCTCATCTACTCAAGTTCACAACCCTCAGGGAAACTGGTGGGACGGATGGGAGCGGTCACAGAGCAGGAGACAACTTTAAAAGCAATTTGTTTTCCCATGGGTCAAAACTGAGTTCAAAGGAAAAAAGAGAATAATTTCCCTAAAATATACATCTGTAGTCCAGGCAGCGGGTGCTATGTTAGAAGCTTCCAGAAATTCTTCAGCCTGCAGTAGTCAACAAAGTGAATTGTTTATGAGGCTCCCCCTTGGTCATTCCTTCTCTTAAAACTCATTTTATTTTCTTGCTTGGTCCACAGGTGCCACCTGTCCTTTCTGCTAAACGTACAGGAAAAGGCAGGCCGTGGGTACACCTGTATAGCCCTTCACGGCCACGGTAAGCTGGGCAGGCCACTAGCAGTGAGGTCCAGCTGCTCTGACTGATAGGCAATGTCCCATAGTGTGTCCTTTCCTTTCCTGCCTCCAGCTCTGGGCTTCCAAGCCAACCAGATGTACAGAGAGCTAAAAGCTCTGGGGGACTGTTCCAAGCTAATCTGAACAAATAGTGACATTCACTTTACATCACAGAATCTCTGTGCTAAAAGGCCCCTGGAAATGTGAGCAATCAACCCAGTATTCCCTCTGCTGCCAAGAAGTGAGGAGTAGGCACAGGTCCACGGGTCCATCTGGAAGACACTGTGAAAGTCCAAATAGAAATGCCTTTGCTTCTTACCAGCGTGCACGCCACTTTGGCACACTCTCCAGTGTGGCAGTTCACTCGGCCATGGTCACACATGCAGAATTCACAGGCCGAGCTCTTCCACATTTCTTCCTGGTATCGCACAGTCCCATTAGATAAGCAGCTTCCAGCAGGGGACACACATTCCTCACAGCACTGCCCATGACGCAGGGCCCTGTTCTGGCCCTGTGGAAACAGTGAATGGAGGCAGAAAGGCAGTCCTCAGGAGAAAAAAGAAGCATCCCAGCCAACAGTGACCGAGGGATGCTGAATTGTGTAAAACACAACCTGCTCCTGGACAAGGTGAGGCAGTTCTCCACCTCCACAGTGCTCCCTAACAAATAAGTCTTTCACAACATTCTGTACATCAAAAAACTTCTGATTGAGTCCCCCAAAGAAAACACTACACTAAGAAATATATTTCTTAAACAACCCAGAATCAAGCATAAAAAAAAAAAAATGGGTCCACACATTCTCCAATACCTTTTCACATCTCAGTGGAGGGCAGGTTTGTTTGTGACACTTGACCTCTCCCTGGTCACATGTACACATGGTACAAGCATCTTCAGTCCACTGTTCACCATGCTGAAAAGGAAAGGGAAAAAAGAAGGTGCCACTTCAAATAGAAGCATAGGAACACAGTCACATATGCTGTATTTCCATCACCCCCACACTCTTTTTTGAAGCAGGGTCTCATATAGCCAGCATGGTGTCAAACTCTGTATGTGGTCAAGGATAATCTTGAACTTCTAATCCTCCTGCCTCTACCCCCTGAATCCTAGTATTAAAGGCATAAGCCAAAATTCCAGGCTTTCTATGTGGTCCTCAAACCCAGGGCCTCTTTCCATGGTAGGCAATCATTCTACAACTAGGCTATATCCCCATTCCCCACATGCTTTTTTACTGCATTAAAAAAAAAAAAATGGAACTATAGTAAATGTATTCACTTAGGTAGAAACAATATCTAAGAAAAAAGGCATTAAATATCTAAAGGAGAGTCTATGTGAGTTTCATTCAATTATACCCATTTCACAGATCTGTGCCCAGCATGTAAACTCTTGGAAACACTGAGATGAATAGGAAGGGCCTGGTGGCTATTTCCTCTAGGGATACTCTTTAGGTCTTCTTCTTTGCCAAGAGAGCCATATCTTGTTGGCACAGGCCTATTTCCTCCATTTCCCTTGTAGCTAGGTCATGGGCACTTCACCAAGCTACCTGAGTGGATCAGTGGAAATTTGCTGAGATTAAGGAAAGGACTCTCTCCCTCTTTCTTCCACCAGCCAGTGGCAAAGACTAAGTGAAGATGAGTTTCCTGTAGCTAAGAAAGGGGACATTAGGGAACAAGATGAAAGCACATGCCCACATGGAGACATCACTGAGACTTGAAGTGATCAACCTTGCAGCTCCCTGCTGCTGGAATCCTTGTTATCTGAGATGATAAACGTTATCATTTCATCACTTTTATAGGGGCATTTCTGTTTCTTGCACCCAAATAACATTGTAACAGTTACAAAGTCAGTCTCTTGAAGGAGAAATCTATCTAGCAAAAGCTTTTCCAATAAAAAGATACGTGAAGCTGTGCATGAGACCACTGTGTCAGGCAGATGTATGGACAGCACACACAGCAGTCCTTCCCTGACAGCCATTACCCCACGTCTATGTGACCTTCTTTAAGTGAGCTGGCAAGCAAAGTAAGAATTCAGGTTTATTGTTTTGTATGTTTTCTGATTTAGAATGATGTAACCTTTGTGCACATTCACTCACTCAATTTGTTGAACTCATCATTACTTGATGCTTACTACAGGTTGGGCACAATTGTCTGGACTGCTTGAATAGTACTGCTAAGTTGGCAGTTTCTATCACCAGCAGCCTTCAACTTACCCATCCTTTGTGCCCTGCCACCCCCATGTTCCTCTCAGCTTAAGATGGGGGTGGGTGGGTTATCCCTAGATATTAGTGCACAAAATCTAACAAAAGAGGCACACATCCCCACCGTTCAGTATAAGCTGATTGGCAACCAGTGGTAGCGTTTTCTTCCTTTCAGTATGTGTGAACATTAAGTTCACCAAGGTTCACGAGCCAGGTTGTGCTTACCAGCACATTCCTCTGCATTTCTAATCCCCTTCAACTTAATTTTTTCATAAAGGCTTTCCGTGAAGGGAAAAGCTGTTTATATACTGAGTTACTAATCCTGGCGAAGAGTATGATACAGAGGTGGGGAGGTTACGTGGTTGGGAGTTAGGGGCAGGGTATATGTGGTTACACCTTCACAGGGTACACCAAAGGTTACCTCGTATATTTGGCCAGCTGCAGAGCAGGACCTTGCAGAACACTGTGGGCAGCATTTTCCAGGGACTCGGACTACAATTTCATCCTTGAAACCCAAAGAAACAGCCCGTCATAAGAAGATATTAATAAAATCTTATCAGTAAGAAAATTTAATTCGCAGCCAACTCAACCACCTGCCTGAAGCATCTATAACAGCAACTTCTCATTTAACATTTATTAGTAACCCAGGGCTCTGGTAAGAATTAGTACTTTCAAGGTCAGTGTGACTTTTAGAAAGTTCACACATGTCCTGTCTGCTACTAAGAACTAATCAAAGTACAAATACCAGAACAAGAAACACTACTGAAGCATTTGCCAGATACCATCTTTAGTGATTTTTATGACTTATGAGGAAGATGGTCTTAGTCCAGCCTTAAAGGAGAATAGTAAGAGGCTGTGTAACTTGTATTAGGTTATGTGACTTGCCTAGTAATGGGCAAATGGTCAAAATAAAACTTTAGAGCCCCAAGCACACTAATTCCTAAGAACATTTGTACTTGATGGTAAACACACTCCAAGAATCCTCCTTTAGAAATCTGAGAAGAAGCCAATGCAGAGAAATGGGACAGAACTTAAATATCAAACAAGCACCCCTACCCCCAGCTGTCCTTGCTCTACATTCTCATCACTGGACCTACGGCCATTATGCCGGGATGTAAGGACATGTTTCCTTGCACCCTAACAAGGGTAATCAGAACCACAGTCTCCTCCTTACTGGTTAGGAATCAGGTACCCATGCACCATTACAGCCTTCTTCAGTGGCAGGAAGGAGAACTAATTCAGATGGGTGTGGAATAAGAATAAACTAATCTTTATGACTGAGAAGTATACATGAGACATAGAAGAGAGATGCTTTCAGAGCAGTCGTTATGAGAGACAGAAACAGATTTTATTATCATGCTACTCTGGTGTTCATTTTGCAGGAATAAGAAAGCCAGCATACCTGAGATGGGAAGTAGGGCAGGAGTCACATAATCTCAACTTTCATGGAAAGTTCCAGTAATATGCCCCTGTAGTCCTTTAATCCACTACATATTACCAGCTGAATTCATGTATTAATAGCTAATGAGTTGGTTTCGAATGCATGAAACCACTGGAATTAATCCAACAACTGTGTTCTTCCTGTGAGATATCTTATTTCTCTATTATTCCATATGCAAAGTATTATGGGCACTGAAATTCAGTAGAATATGTGAAAATATATTTTCTCTGAAAATATACAGTGGAATCATTGACTTCAGACCTCCTCAAAGAAATAGAGGCATGATCAAATCAGTATTCAGTTAGTTCACTCCGTAAATAAATGTGCTAAGTTTTTGTCATGTTCTCAAGTCTTGAAAAGGCAAAGTTAGTGGTCAGTGCAGCTTAGCTGGCATGAAGCATACACATCTATAGCAACAGACCTTTACCAGTAGATCTTTGTGGCTTTGATGTTCACAGGTAGGCCCTTCTAAGTGCACCACCTCATTTGGGCCAACAAGCTGTGGATTGTGAACCACATCCATCATATCACCTACATTTGTAAATAGGCCTAACTAGACCACCACCACACCCATATACTTACATACTGTCTATAGCCGTCTTTACACCACAAGGGCAAAGTCAAGTTGATATTGTAACTGTATGACACACAAAGCTACAATTATTCAATCCTGTCCTTTAAGAGAAAAAACTGTGCCCTATATCTAAAATAACATCCTCAGTGATCATAAAGATTCAATATTAGAAAATATGATTAATGTGATTATATTCTGGAGAGAAATTACCAGTAAGGCTATATTCAATTATGGCTGTCCTTAAATAAAAATACTTGTGATAATGAAGCTTGTAGGGTATTATTTCTGACAGCACTTGACAAAATACTTTCCTACCACAATGCCTTTGAGGACATTTATATCAAAGAGATGGAAACTCCACCACCAAAAAGGAGAATAATCTCCTGCCACTGCCAAGAAGTCCCACAGAGTGTAAGACTTCATGTGGCTTTCCTATGCTGTGCAAGCAAAACACAATTCGTCACCATCTCTTTCCAACTTTCAGCCTTTACTGATCAAACAGCATCTGTCTTCATTCAGCATGTGACCACTGCCATGGGAGGAAGTCGAAGTACCAGCCCTGGCTCTGGCTTCCTGCCTCTTTCAATACATTTCTCTCTTCATCTAGTCAGAGGCATACTAGCAATAGCACAGCAAAATTAGTGTGTTAGGGGAGGTATAGAAAATTATAAAAAGCTGGAGGGAAAGGGGATATCTAAATGTAAAACCCACAGTCAGACAGAAATGGACAGGGCCTTTGCAGCAGTACAACCCAGAGATGATAGTTTATTTTAAGTGTTCAGAATATAAGAAGGCTGGGTAGCAGAAATGAGAAGAGATCTTATCTGAGTATAAAAGAACTAGACTAAGTGAAAACTTATCACGCCCTAGGACTTAAGAGGCATGTCATTTCCTTGCATGGGTCCATGGATCTAAGGAGAGAGTGAGCTGAAGAAACACTACTGTCCTCATTGCACTTAGGCAGTAAATATGGACAGATTTCTCTTAGTCAAGCATGAATAGACAGACAGAGAGGGATGTGGGAAGAAAAATACTAAGAGTGAACTCTAACAGAGGAAAATATCTTTTCATTTTGGATTCAAAACTGTTCTTGAGAGCCACGTGCACTACAATAAACAAAAGAACATCACACAAATTTAACTAATGTAAGTTTCACTTGATAGGGGAGCTTTCATAAGGAAGTGGTGAGAACACCTCCTGCAGGGAGTAGTGAAAACCACAATTCCCCAAGGAGGTAGTGAGAACACCTCACAGGGGGCAGTGAGAATACATCGAAGGGGGCAGTGAGAATACATCGAAGGAGGCAGTGAGAATACCTCACAGGAGGCAGTGAGAACATCTCACAGGGAGCAGTAAGAACACCTCACAGGATGGAGTGAGAACACCTCACAGGGGGTAGTGAGAATACCTCAAAGGAGGCAGTGAGAACATCTCACAGGAGGTAGTAAGGATACTTCACAGGGGGCAGTGAGAACACCTCACATGATGTAGTGAGAACACCTCATGGGGGGGAGTGAGAACACCTCACAGGAGGCAGTGAGAACACCTCCTACAGACCGTAGTAAGAAACAACTACAAGAACTAGAAAGAACACCTTCCACGGGAGGCAGTGAGAACACCTCTCACTGGAGGGTCTTACAACCCACTTCAGAGTAAGGTTGGCAAATCCTTCCTAGATTTTATGACTTGCTTCAGAGGACAAGAGCAGGAAATAGTCAAAATGGCCTTTGATTTACTGCCATTTCTTTAAAATTCTTCACCTGAAAGTAATCAATATTCCAAGGTACCATAATTGGAAGCCACCATTTCCTGAACCTTTCAATGAGAAAGAGTGTCCTGAAGTATTAAAGGAAGAAAAATTTCTGAACACTATTCACTATAGGATCTAGAAGGAAATATTTAAAGGTTATTTTGTAAGGTCAGTAAGGTGCAAGAATCTGTAGTCTTTGTTACACAGAAGAAAGAAGAAATAAAGAAATGGCAATATTGAAGTGAACCCATGACTAGAAAAATGAAGAATTCAAAGAAAATTAAAGTAAAACTGGCAAATTAAAATCAGTATAGGAAACAGAAAATATAAACCTAAGAAGCTTTCCAGATAGCTGAGGAAAAGATACAAAGCAGCAAATGATGACAGAGAAAGTGATGATTAAAAAAGGACCAACCTAGGAGTCATAGATCTTTCTAGGGAAATGAAAGAAATAAGACAAATATGTTTAATCAAAATCAAAGTGGAAAAAATATTTCAAGAAACTGGGACACCATCTAAAAGGGCTCTGTATTCCAGTTAGGTGTGCTAAAAGATACATGGAGGACTCTAGCTTGACAATGACCACAGCCACCTTGGTTGTAACTGCCACTGTGCCCACCGGGGACTCCAACACACATCCCAAGCTCCATTGGATAATCATCCAAACGGTCAGCCAAGCCTGGGTGCTGGCCTCTGAAGCCTGGGCTACTTCCTAACTGACACTGACATGTTCTTCTGGTTTGAGAAAGGCTACACACACTCTGGTTCACAATAGCCCACATTACTTTGTGTTAATATATAAACAGCGCCTTCCCACCTTGAGGTTTAGGGGTCAATTTGACTTAATGTAATCCAAGAACCTATATGTTGTGCTATCCCAGATTGGTTTACCTCTTTCTTCAATCTCACGTCTGGCATACATACCTCATATGTGGGGATTGAATTTTTTCCAAAACATTATTTCACCTAGAAATGTCCTACATGATGTCTGAATTATAAATATCTGAAAAAAATTCCACAGGAATACATCAAGGTAACACTAGGTGTATGTTATGGAATAAAAGAAGATATTACTAGAGAACAAGAAGATTTCCTTTGGGACACTTCCCCTAGAGTACCTTCTCAGACAAAGAATCAAACTGAAGACCAGAGGAGATCAGGGGAATGTTTAATGAAAGCAGAGCTCAGGAAGAGCAACAAGAGTCAAGACAAGAGAATAAACAGACCTCAGATTCCTTCTCTATGATGCTACAGTCCAAAATCCAATGAAAATGAGTACCCAGATAAGAAAAGATGGCAATCTATTCCAATGGCATACTCCTCTTATATATGTAGACAATAAGAAAATAATTCTCAGCTTCTTAGAGGTTCAGAAGAGATACCAACCCTCTCTCCTGAAAAAAAAAAAAAATCTTTAAAAAGTTCAAAATAGCCGGGTGTGATGGTGCATGCCTTTAATCCCAGTACTTGGGAGGCAGAGGTAGGAGGATTGCCGTGAGTTCTAGGCCACCCTGAGACTCCATAGTGAATTCCTCAAAAAATCAAAAAAAAAAAAAAAGTTCAAAATATTGGTATTCATCAATTGAAGGAGTGGTAAAAATGATATAAAAAATGGTGGGCTAGGGACAGGGCTCATTGGTAGGACACTTGCCTATCACACAGAAGGCCCTGGGTTGGCTCCCCAACAACAGACTAAATAAATAAATGGTAACAGTGCCATTAGGAACAACTCTCATTAGATTACCAGATCATTTCAGTGAGCCCACAAAGGGGTTATAGGTTTGGGGTTCATTTTATAAGGCATTTGGACAACAGTTGATATGAAGACACTGTTGTATAAATTTATTCTCTCCTTAATGGAATAATTCCTGAATCAAACACAGGAAATTTCTCTTTTTGCTAGGGATTAGCCCCGATTTTTAGAATGTAGGTTTCATTATGTAAGCAAGCAAATATCCACATTTGCCTATCAGGACAGAAATAAATTTGCAAAGAAAGAAATCTAGCATCAGTGTTCATTTTCTTTCTGTTTTCACCCCTTTCCAAATGTCCCTTAATGAGTATCAACTCCAGCTATATTTAAACAAACAAGCATACATTGTAAGTCATGGCAATCCTTAAAGGTTGCAAAGTCTGAGAAGATGACTCAGTGGATAAAGGGCTTGCTGCTCAAGCCTGAGAATCTCAGTTTGATCCCCAGACTTCATGGAAAAAGCCAGAAGCCACAGTAGGTTTCTATAACCTCAGCATTAATAATCCCAGCATAGTGAAAGCTGGGGGGTAAGACAGGATTTCCCAGAAGCTTGCAACAAACAGCAAAGAACAAAGTGAGACACACAGAGAGAAACCCTGCCTCAATTGAGATGGAAAGGCAAGGACCAACCAGAAAAGGTGTCCTCTGATCTCCAACACACACCATGGCATGCATATGCCCTCACCCACAAACACGTGCACATATATGCACACACACATATATACACACAAAAGTAAAAAAGAATAATGATAATAAAGAAAGGTTGCAAATGTTTCCGGAGCTTAAGCCCTAGAAAATGCATTTCTAGTGATAAACTTTCCATTTCTTTACATCCAGTAGACAAATGCATAGAAAATACTTGCAATCATGCCTGATTATGTTAGCAAATACTGCCACTGTATTATCATACCTATATGCTATGTAACTCATTGTTGGAGGCAAGTCATGTAATGGTTATAAATATGTATGGCAGGGCTGGAAAGATGATTTAGCAGTTAGGTCACTTGCCTGCAAAGCCAGAGAACCTAGGTTTGATTCCCCAGGACCCACATAAGCCAGATGCATAAGGTGGCACATGCATCTGGAGTTCATTTGCAGCGGCTAAAAGCCCCAGCACACCCATTCTCCCCCCCCGCCTCTCAAACAAATAAATAAAAATAAAATAAATTTTTTCTTTGGTTTTTCAAGGTAGGGTCTCACTCTAGCCCAGGCTGACCTGGAATTCACTAGGTAATCTCAGGGTGGCCTCAAACTCATGGCGATCCTCCTACCTCTGCCTCCCAAGTGCTGGGACTAAAGGCGTGTGCCACCACACCCGGCTAAATAAAAATGTTTTTTTAAAAATAAAAGAAATGTGAATTGCACATGGTCTTCTGAGATGTGAAGTAGAGCTACTAAGGTACCTTGCGCAAGTTACTTCCCCTCCCCAAACCTGTTTTATTGAGTCTAAAATGAGAACAATAGCAGCTGCTTCACAGGGAAGTTACCATAATTATAAAGCTCTTAAAGGGGATGACTGGCATATATTAACCACATGAAATGTGGTGGTGGTGATGATGGTGGTTGTGAGAGGACTGGTGGATGATTACATTGACAACACTAATTCAATAGCACCCCCTTACACCACCGGAATATCCAACATCTCATAGTGATATTAAAGCAGTGCGAATGGTTTCACATGATCTGACAGTTAGGTTTTCAAAAATATATGTAAGTCATGACAAAAAAATTAGACTTAATGATATAAGAGTTATTGAGATCAACTTATTTCCTGGTCTCCATAATGCTTACGTATCAATCAGCTCAAAAGTGCAATAATGAATTTCCTATTTTTTACATTGATTTTATATGTTGATATAAACTATGGGTGAATACCATAATGAGGCAAGAGGTTACAGCTAATTCTTTTAACATGAGAAATAATATTTTTAATTATTTCAATGTCTGATTCCTTAATATACAGTGTGTGGTTAAGTATTCTAAGATTTAAAACAGAAATTGGGGAGACAGCTCAGGAGTTAAAGGTGCTTGCATTCAAAGCCTGTTAGCCAAGGACTTAATTCCTCATCCACCAACGTACACCTGGCCAAGCATTTGTTCACAAAAAAATAAAAAGATTTAAAACAGAACATCTTTTTTTAAATTTTTTTTTGTTCATTTTTATTTATTTATTTGAGAGTGACAGACAGAGAGAGAAAGAAGCAGATAGAGAGAGAGAGAATGGGCACGCCAGGGCTTCCAGCCACTGCAAACAAACTCCAGACGCATGCGCCCCCTTGTGCATCTGGCTAATGTGGGTCCTGGGGAAATTGAGCCTTGAACCGGGGTCCTTAGGCTTCACAGGCAAGCGCTTAACCACTAAGCCATCCATCCTTCCATTCCTCCCTCTCTCTTCCTTCATTGTATAATTGCAAAACATTCAACTACCCTTACCTATCCAAGAGGCTCATCTCCTGATGTGCTAATCAAAGTATCTAGCATTACAGCCTCCTGCAATCTAAGCATTGTGGAGTAAAATTGTATGCAACTCCTAAATGCATACTTAAATCTTAAAGTCAGGACAAGACTCAGTGACCTTGGAAATGAGACATCAGCACAGTAGTTGGTGTAGTGTGGGCAATTCAGTCCAATCTTTCAATGAGATACATTTGGCATTTAGCATATCTTATCTAATTGCCTTTCATCTGCCTTTAAAAATGTTGCTCAATTGTCACAAGATGTCATGTTATTGATTTTCTTTTATTTGACACAAACTACTATTCTGTATCAATGAAATGTTGGCTTCCAGCTTTACCTCAGATCAAAAAATGAGCTATTTTTCCACTGGAGGCAAAAATCTTTCCACATTTATCTGTCAACTGCCAAGGAACATCCATGGAAGCCTCTGGAAGAGTGAAGAGCTATAAAATACCATGTATAACACATTTATTTGCAATTGATTTTCTCTTTCAAATTTGTGTGAAGAGCCAAATGTTGTGAAAACCAGATCAGCTTTAAATGAAGAACAAGATGCCACTATCTTAAATATCCCCAGTGGAGAATCTTCTGGTAATTTGAATCATTATCCTGTAAGAATTAAATTGTGTACATCTGGGCAATCATGTTCAAAGACATGTACATGTCTTTAAAAAGCAGACTAAGCAGACTACACCTATACATGGTGATGGTGGGGTGGGGGTGGGGTAACAAAACTGATCTTATTACCAAGTTTTCCAGATGTTTAGCCTGACATTTTTGAACATCTGCAATTTCAAGCTGGAGGCTTCCTTCTGTGTACCCTCAAGGCTCAATTTCATTATGTAACAATTCACCTAAATGGCTGGCACTTAGCTCCTAAGGGGAAAAGAAACACCTCTAAGGTTGTCTCTAAAAGTATTAAGGAAAACGAAACAGCCCTGGCTTCTTGTCTTCAGTGGAACTTCCGGAGTGACTCCCAAGTTTGTGAGCAGTCAATAGCCTGTGAAAGGTCCACTCTGTGGTCATCTTCCTTACCTGGTTACAAAACAGAGGCTGGCACTGAGCAGCAAAGCACTGGGTAAGCCCATTTCTGCACACACACTTGGCACAGTGGCTCAGCCGCCATTCCTCTCCATCCTGAAACACTTGGCCATCATAGGAACAGGGTTCTGGAAGGTCAAAGGTGTAATGGTTAGGGGCGGATGCATGTGGTGGTCTCGGACCACAGAACACAGGAAGGGGCCCTTTCTTGGGGTTTAATCCTCTGCAGAGGGTACTGCATAATCTTGGAGTCTGGGTTTTGCTAGTAGGTCTGGTGGGGTTCAGAGCCTCTGCTCATGTGTGGTCTCAACTCCCCACTGGCTTCCTCAGATAAGTTCTTAGCTGTCTGCTTTCCAGTCCTTTCCACCTACAGCAGGGACTTGTGTGTCTGATGTAACATATCACAGGGCAAGGCTGTGGGAGTCTCCTTGAACATCCCTGTACATCATTAAGGACAAAATAAAGAACATGATATATTCATAGAAACAAAGATTTCAGAGGCAAAGGCAAAGCTTTCCCCCTGCTTTTTGAATAAGGAATGCTACATTTTCATCAGTTAGGTAGTTGAAATGAAATGCTTTCATTATATAATATGTCTTTTGCATGGGAGGACCAATAAAGAAAATCCTCTTAGCACCTAATAAAGAATTCTACAGACTCAGACAGTGCATTCCCTATATAACCCCCACTCTGTTGCTCATGTATTTTCCTTGCAAGATTACATGGCCTATAGCAGCCCACAGTGATGATATCAGCTGGCAGGTGCTATCTGAAATGCATAAGGCAAGCATTCTCCTTTCATCATTTCCTGAGCATGCTTTTAAATCCATGGTACCATTCTCCAGAGCAAAAGATTTCCAGGGATTAAAAGAAGAAAAAACTGAGAATTGGCAAGAAACCAGGAATCTTTCTGAAAAGGAAAGGGAGGCAAGAAAATAGAGTGTAGCTCTGAGGTGGCACTGAATAAAATAAGTGTTCTAATTATGACATGTCAGGGGAGAGAATAATGCAGTGATGATAAAAACTCCTATTTATAATAAAGCCTATATGATTATCTGCAGATGTGGAATGGAACATAGATCTCTAAAATGTAATAAAAGTCCATGGGCTAAGCATGTGTCATAAGCAAAGAGCCAGGAAATGTGGTGCTGGCTTGCTGAATGAAAGCCTTGGCTTATAGCAGGAATAATCTCAAGTGAGGATGCAATGAACACAAAGAGCCTCCTTCTCGTGTTTGTCATGGGGAAGGATATTACATCATTTCAAAGACCAGCTGACAGATGTAATGCTCGCCATCTTACATGCAGAACAGATCTGGTCTTTCTCTCTACCAAAGGGGCAGAAGGAATGACCTTGGCCTTATGTAGACATATTAAAGGACCATTTCCCCACTCACTTTCCCTGTCTGTTGATGTGTCATGGCAAAATGAACCAGAGACCTGCAAAATTCCACGTATGGAATGTACTTAAAGACCTAGTCAACCCACTTCCTAGAATATCACTGTCACGTACAAAGTTACATGTTGGTTCCAATAGGAATAAGATTTAGGGTCTCTGAGTCACAGTGAACAAGAAAGATGAGAGTTGTGGTGTCACCATTTAACTTCACAGGCAAACAGGTACTTTTCCACCAGCTTATACTCACTCCCAGGGCCCACGCAGATGGGACAGCAGCTTCCTTCAGCAAGGAATTCCAGCTCCTGAGGTCCACACGACAAAGGTGGGCACAGGTGGTGGGAGCACGTGACCTCCCCATGAGCGCATGAGCACACGCTGCATGGGAGAGAGGTCCACTCTGTGCCATGCTGAGAAAAAAAGAGTACAACAAGATTAGTTACACACACACACACACACACACACACACACACACACACACACACAAATAATAGATAAATAAATAAAATAGAAACAAACCTTCTCTTATGCAAAGAAGAATTGGGCATGGCAAAGGTAGGAGAAGACTTAGCATGCTGTATTTCCAGCTAGAGAACAACTTAAAACTGGTTTTATTACTTTTCTTCTTATCCCAAAGATTTTGTATTTGCAAGTTGTAGAACGACAGAAAAAATAAAGATGATCACCAGGGTGCTGGGAAAATGGCTCAGAGGCAAACGGGGCTTGCTTGCACCTGCCTCAGCCTCTCGTATCTGTGACTACAGCGCATGCCGCTGCACCTAGTCTGTCAGGTTTTGGTGGGTTTTTTTTTTCTTTCCTTTCAGTGGCACATGGGATTGGACCCAGGAACTTGCAAATGCTAGGCACACAAATTTACTACTGAGCTATACTCCCTGCCCCAGGCTCTATCATTTTCAAGAGCTCTTAACTCTGATCCATTTCTTTCTTTGATTTCCATCCTGACTAGTCTTTAATCCTCACGTTTTCATCACTCTCATCCTTCCCTTCTCTCCTCACACATATGCATACACACCACTGGTTTCAATGCCTTCATATTCCTAAGGAATGTGTGGAAGCTAGAAGGAGGCACCTGTTCCATCTTGTTCTCCTATGAACTATAGAGCAAAGATGTCCCTAGTGCAGATGCCCATCCACTTGTGCAATTTATGCTGGCCTATCACATTCTCAAAGCCAGCTGAATTTTGTTAGTTGCCTAACAGATCTAGAATTTGAGCCATCACATAATTTTCCAAGTACCCAAAGTTTTTAAATTAGTTATTTTCAACCTGGTGCCAAGTGATCCAGCATATCAACTCCTATAAGTATGTTGTGTGATTAGGAAAACTGCCAAAGCATGCAGCCCCAGTTGCAGAATGGAGCAACAGTGGCCTTTCCCGAGCTGTGGTGTAGAATTAATTTAATGAACATAGTTTTAAGTTTTCTTCCTGAAATAGTTTGTTAAAGATTGGAATCGCTCCCCTCTGCTTTTGTTACTTCTATCATATGATGGATAGACAATTCTGCACAAATCATGTATGACCTTTTCTTAAAAATATCACACATGCTAGGTATGAAGATACATAAATATAAACCTGGTACTACAGCAAAAAGTGTTGAGAAGCAGAGAAAATAAGCATTCTCTTGCTTCTATACTGGCATCCAGACAGGTTTCTATGTTGCTCAAACACAAAGAATCCCTGTCCTACCTAAACACATCAATACTATTCTCCACCAGATGGACTTACAGAGGACACAAGAGGACAGTCATGGGCATGAGCATGGAGTCCCTCAGTCCAAGCATCTCCTTGGCCACCTGCACGCTTTCTGGTACCAGAGTGGCCCTTTCTGCCTTGGACACTTGGTTAGGTGTGTTAACCTTTGTCAATTTCACTGCAAAAATGAAATAGCATGGCAACATTCCCTTCACTGGATGCTTAAAAGCGTTCAAAAGGTAGCATGTTAGAAATCCAGCAAGGGGTGTGACATTCACAGGGGACTTATCTGGGATCGAGAGGAGGCTGCCAGAATCTGTGGTGAAGGGGCCATAAGCCTACTGTACAAACAGCACAAAGTTTCAGCTGTGAGAGAAATTGGCTCTTGGATCTACTATACAGCATGGTGGTGACAGAGATGCTAATTAACTTGAATGTGGTATTATTACGCACTGTATATGTCTATCAAATCATCACATTGAACACCCTGGACACACTTAAAAGAAGGTGTTCAATCCTCTCCCTTCTTCCCACTGTTTGTTCGGGGCTTTCCTCACATCGCTGTGCTTTATGCTGATTGTGAGTAGCAGATATGGGATGTAAAGGCCAAAACCTGACCCAACAGTATTCACTTGGGCTGTAATTGCCTATAAAATTTCAAACTAAGTACAGCATATTTATGGGCAAGTCTACAGATAACAGGCTAATAAAACACAGAGGGCCACTGCCTTTATGCTTAAAAAGGCCTAAGCATAAAGCAAGGCAAGAACTTATGAAAGAAAAGTTGACAAGCTCTGATGAGTTAAAAGGCTTACAATCTATCTGGGCTGGAGAGATGGCTTAGCAGTTAAGACATTTGTCTTCAAAGCCAAAGGACCTCACTTCAATTCCCCAGGACCCACATAAGCCAGATGCACAAGGTGGCACATACATCTGGAATTCATTTGCAGTAGCTGGAGGCTCTGCAAACCGATTCTCTCTCTCTCCCTTTCTCTGTCTGCCTCTCTCTCTCTAATAAATAAATCAAAATAAAATATTTTTTTTAATCTCTCAAAAATTGCATCTGGTTTCAAAGAATCTTGTTGAGAATTTTTGCATCTATGTTAGTCAGGGAAATTAGACTGCAGTTTTCTTTTTTTGTTGTTTCTTTAGCTGGTTTAAGAATCAGTGTAATACCAGTTTGACAGCATGAATTTGGAAGCATTCCTTTGCTTTTTTTTTTTTTGGTTTTTCGAGGTAGGGTCTCACTGTAGCCCAGGCTGACCTGGAATTCACTATGGAGTCTCAGGATGGCCTCACACCAATTTTACAGTAATCCTCTTACCTCTGCCTCCCAAGTGCTGGGATTAAAGGTGTGTGCCACCACGCCTGGCTCTAGCGAATTTTTAAAGAGGACCTAATCCCAATTCTTCTCAAGTTGTTCTGCAAAATAAAAAGCAAGCCGGGCATGGTGGTGCACGCCTTTAATCCCAGCACTTGGGAGACAGAGGTAGGAGGATCGCCGTGAGTTTAAGGCCACCCTGAGACTCCATAGTGAATTCCAGGTCAGCCTGGGCTACAGTGAGACCCTACCTCAAAAAAACAAACAAAAAAAAAAGTTTGCTAGAATTTATCAGTGCATCCATCTTGTCCTGGGCTTTTCTTTCTGATGAGATGTTTATTTATTTATTTATTTATTTATTTATTTATTTATTTATTTATTTTGTGTTTTTGAGGTAGGGTCTCACTCTAGCCCAGGCTGACCTGGAATTCACTATGTAGTCTCAGGGTAACCTCAAACTCACGACAATCCTCCTATCTCTGCCTCGTGAGTGCTGGGATTAAAGGCATGTACCACTGCGCCTGGCACTCTGATGAGATTTTTAATTGAAGCTTCAATCTCATTACTTTTAATGAGTGTTTAAATTATTGATATCATGCTGGAGAGATGCCTTAGCAGTTAAGGTGCTTGCCTGTGAAGCCTAAGGACACAGGTTTGATTCTCCAGGTCCCATGTAAGCCAGATGCATATGGTGGCCCATGCATCTGGTATTCATTTTCAGTGGCCCTTGACACACTCATTCTCTCTCTTTTCTCCTTCTCTGTCTGTAATAAATAAATAAATAAAAAGAAATCTTAAAAAACATAAATGTTTAAAATTATTGATATTTTTGGGAGGTGTATTTAGGAATTAGTCCATGTCCTCTAGATTCTCCAGCTTTTTAAATATAAGTTTTCAAAATATTCTATAGCAATGTTTTGAATTTCACTGGGTTCTGTTTTAACAACTCCCTGTTAGTTTCTGATTTTGTTAATTTGGGTCTTCTCTCTCCTTCTTTATGTTGGTTTGTCTAAGATTCATCAATATTATTTACTTTATCAAAAAGCCAACTCTAATTCTGTGTATTATTCTTTTAGTGTCTATTTCATTGATTTTGTCCTAATCCTTACTATTTCATATGGTCTACTGGGTATGGGATTGGCTTCTTACTGTTTCTCTAAAGCCTTGGGAGATGGCTCATTAGGTTGTTTATTTGAGATATAATTTCTTGATTTGGGCATTCATAGCTATAAACTTTCTTTTTAAGAATGCGTTAGCTATACCCCAAAGGACCTGGTGGATGCTATTGCCATTTTTACCTCTAAGAATTTTTTAAATTATTTATTTATTTGTAAGCAGACAGACAGTGAGAAAGAGAGGGAAGAGAGACAGACACAGAGAGAAAATGGGCACACCAGGGCCTCTAGCCACTGCAAACAAACTCCCGATACATGTACCACTTCGTGCATCTGGCTTTATGTGAATACTGGGGAATTGAACCTGGGTCATTAGATTTTGCAGTGCCTCTAAGGCAAGTGTCTTAACGACTGAGTCATCTCTCCAGCACTTCTTTTTAAAATTGAAAGTAAATTTTTTGTGTATAAGAATTTTTTAATTTCCTCCTTTTATCCATCATGACCAAGTTTGCTTCATACCAGGGATGCAAGGTTGGTTTAACATACATAAATCAATAAATGTAATAAACCAAGGAAATAAAATTAAGGATAAAAATTCACATGATCATCTTACTTGATGCAGAAAAGGCATTTAACAAAGTCAAATATGCCTTTATGAGTAAAGTCCTAGAAATGGGACATACCTCCAAACAATACAGGCCTTATATGACAAACCTGCATCCAATATCATGTTAAGTGGAGAAAAGCTGAGACCATTTCTGCTAAAATCAGGAACAAGGCAAGGATGCCCACTCTTACCAGTTTCATTCAATTTGTACTAGAAATCCTAGTAAGAGCAATTAGACAAGAAGAAGACATAAAAAGAGTAATTTTTTTTTTAATGTCAAGCTGGAGAGATAGCAAAGAGTTTAAAGCACTTACCTACAAAGCCTAATGACCCAGATTTAATTCCCCAGTACCCATATAATCCCAGATGCACATAGTGGCACATGCATCTGGAGTAAGTCTGCAGTGGCTAGTTGCCCTGGAGCACTCATTCTATCTCTCTTGGTCTCCTATCTGTCTCCCTCTGCTTATAAGTTGAAAAAAAATAAAACATTTTGAAAGAAAGAAGTCAAACTATCCCTGTTTGTAGATGACATGATTCTATACTTGAAAGACACAACAGAATCTATAAGTCAGCTCCTAAAACTAGTAATTACTTCCAGTAAATTTGCAGGATACAAAATCAGCACAAAAAAATCAATAGCTTTCATAAACACTAATAGTAAACTAATGTAGACAGAAATTAAGAATAGCATTCCATTCACAACAGCTTCAAAAGAAATTAAATGCCTACAAACACACCTCAACAAAAATGTGAATTATTTTTATAATGAAAACTTCAAAGCACTAAAGGAAAACAAAATCAAAGAGGATACTGGATGACAGATAGATCTTCTATGCTCCTGGATTTGTAGAAGTTATATTGTGTGAAGATGGCTATAATATTACCAAAAGTAATCTATAAATTCAACACAATCCCCTCCAAAATTCCAACTACATTCCTCACTGGGCTGGAGAAAAACAAAAACAAAAACAACAAGAATTCATAGAGAAGCACAAAAGGCCACAAATAACCAAAGCAATCCTAAGAACATGGCTGAAGGTATAACACTACCTGATTCCAAACCATGCCACCGAGCCACAATGACAAAGGGATCATGGCCAAGGCACGAAAACAGACATAAACATGAAAGGAACAGAACAGAAGACCCAGAAACAACCTTCACTGCTCTGGCCATCTAATCTTTGACAAATAAGCCAAAAACATTCTGTAGAAAAAAGAATATACAACAAATGGTGGTGGTAGCAATGAATATCCACCTGCAGAAATATGAAATTAGATTTGAATTTTTTATACCATACAAATATCAATTCAAAGTGGATCAAAGTCCTTAGTCTAAAACCTGAAATACTGAAAGTGCTAGATAAAAAACAGGGAGTATAGGCCAAGATACAGGTATAGGCAGGAACTTTCTAATCAAGACTACAATAGCACAAGACATAGTCCCATGAATTAACAAATGTGACTAGATGAAATTAAAGTTTCTGCATAGCAAAAGAAACCACCAGCAAACTAAATACACAGCCTACAGAAAAGGAGAAAAATCTTTGGCAACTTACTTCAGACAGGGACCTAATAACATAATTTACAAAAAGCGGCAAAAATCAAACACAAAAATATCCATTACTAGTCATCAAATGTGCTAATGAAATTAATAGTCAGATCACAAAATAAGAAACACAAATGGGGCTGGAGAGATTGTTTAGTGGTTAAGGCACTTTGTCTGCAAAGCCAAAAGACCCAGGTTCAATTCCCCAGGACCCAAATAAGCCAGATGCACAAGGTGACACATGTGTCTGGAGTTCATTTGCAGTGGCTAGATGCCCTGGAGCATTCATTGTCTCTCTCTCCCTCTCCCTCTGCCTCTCTCTCTCAAATAAAAAACATTAAAAAGAAACACAAATGGCCAATAAGTACTTTAAAGTGTTCAACATTCAGTCATCAGGGAAATGCAAATTAAAAGAACTTGGAGATACCATCTTATGCCAGTCATCAAGAAAACAGCAGTTGCTGGCAGGAGATGATGCAGGGAAAGAGGAACTTGTATTCACTGCTTTTGGGAGTGTAAACCACTATGGAAATCAGCATGGCACTATCTCAAAAACTTAGAAATAAAATTCCCATACCACTGAGGTATACCACTCCTGGGCCATATACCCCAAGGACTCCACACTCTACTAGAGAGACACTTGTGCACCCATGTTTAGTGCTGCTCTGGAAATAATTATATTAAGTGAAGTAACCCAAAATCAGAAAAAACAAAACCATACTTTTTTTCTGATATGTAGATCCTTGCTTGTGATATGTATAAGTATGTATACATAAAGGACAATTGTGGGTAAAACCTATAAAGATAGAATGATAGCCAAGAGCAAGTATAAGGAGATGAGCAGAGAGAGGGATGAAGTCAGGGCTAAAAGATGCCAGGGCCATGTAAACAGAAGCAGGGAGGACATCAGGGGGCAGGGGAAATGGCAGGCTGAGAGGAAGTTTGGGGACAAGAGAGGAGATAAGAATCAACTAAAGAAATTGGCATTTGAAACTGCCAGAATGAATGACATAAAAATCTCTATACCAACTAAAAAAATAAAAAAACACATTAAACTCAATACTAATTAAAAATGAAAAAAACAAAATTAAAAGGCAAGTGGCAGACTGATAAAAACATGCAAGCTTCATTAACTAGAAGTTGATTATAATACATAAAAGCAATCACAAGCAATAAGAAAAAGACAAACATATCAACTAACTAGTTTACCAAATGGTCAACTTTACTAATTATATAGAAATATTGAAGTGAAAATTAGATAGTATTTTTATTATCAGATATGAAAGGGGCTTCAGGGGCATGGAATTTTGGCACAAGAAGCCTTCCCTCACTAAAGCCCCAGCAATAAGGTTGCCAGTGGGGCCTAACTCAGGTGGATGCCCTTGAAGAGATAGCACCATCTATGGGACTGCCAGTGGACCCATCACTAGACTCTCACAACATAAATTAAATTTTAACAAGCAAGAAAATGAGCTAAAACATACCAGAAGGTTTAAATTTAAGGAATTGTATCTTGTTCTTAATGGTGAAATTGAAAACATTTTGGTGAAAACTGAAAAGTTACCCAAATGCCTACTAACAAGGACTGCTATTACCTAAGAAAGTGCTTGGAAATTATTTATAATCAATGTTATAGAAAAGAAAGGACATAAAGCATAAGTCTTAAAATATGTATTCTATTTATCTAATATTTATTATCTCTACTGCCACCATGTCCTTCCCTCCCATCAAAAAGAAAAAGAAAAAGAAAGAAAAAAAAAGAAAGAAAAAGAGAAGATAGCCTCTTAAAAGAACATCAACAGCAGTTTCAAAGTATTGGAATTACTTTTTTATTTCTTTTCTGCTTATATACTTTTACTGGTAGAATATTTTGATTTTGTCAACACAGAGGAAATTACTCAAGATGAGCAAGAGTGCTGCTTCCATGGTAAACCTGACAACCTGCGCCTGGATGATGGAGACAGACACTGAGGATACGCAAAATGTACCAAGTAGAAATCCAGAAGCTGCTGAGAGCTCAACACTAAAACAGACTTAAAACACACCCACCAAGGCTCTAGAGGGCGGAAAGATTGCAAGAGCCACTGGGTGGGAAGGAATATCCAGAGGCATTGCCCTCAAAATGACTGACTGCTATTTTCACAACTCATTACCCACAACCCCATGGTGAATACCAGCAATCCCACTAAGGAGGGCCCTCGTGGAACACGGGAAGGGAGGAGGGAAATGATGGTGCCAACACATGATGTACCCATACCAAGTTTCTACTTAATAATAAAAAATTGAAGAAAATAACCATTTAAAATATCAAATGAATCACTTACATATCTTAACATCAAATCCAAAGTCTATGTAAAACAATTTGAACTACTTCCTTTCATTAAGTGTGGACTAAACATCTAGGCACTTGAGTGCGTTAAAACAAGACCTTATTTTTGTTACTGCTAAAAATCATGGACTTGTTTCTAAGACATTTGCAATCACTCTATGTTTCACACCAACAGCACAAAAAATTAACTATAATAACAACCTGTCAATTGCTGAGGTTTCTCATTTGTAAAATGAAAGGGCTCTGAGAGCCAAGCTCTCCGGTTCCTTCGGGCTCTGTGATCATGTAAATCTATCATTTAATTCAAGAGCAAGGGAATTAAGCAGTGCATTCCCCCTTCATAATACACGTGAGAATCAGGAGTAACAAAGGCCATTGAGGAGGGAAACCACTGCTTCAAGTCAAAGCCACACCAGCGGCTCCAGGTGGCAAGCCAAAGCACACAGAGGAGGGAAGACTTGCTCAGCCTCCCAGAGGACCAGCCACATAAGACCCTCCCTCTCTTGTGTCCTGCTCTTCTCTGAGTGAGTCCTCAGAATGCTGATAATGAATGTGAAACACTCAGCCTAGAGTTCAAGGGGTTCAGCACATGCCAAATTTTATTTATACCCATGTAAATAATTTCAGTGTTCTCCATACCCATTTACAAAAGTATTCTTTTTAATAAACACTGGCAGCAAAGAGAGCTTTATAAAATCATGGCGTAACAGATGAACCAAGCAGAGGTCTCACAAGAACCAGTTTAAGCTGTGTGATCTCAACCTCATTTAATACCCTTTTGAAAAAAATGAGCTTTTGACACTTGGTGAAAGCAAATTCGGCAGACAACATCTGAAATATATTCTTCTGCTAACAAGTTAGCTGGAGTATTAACATAAGTCCAAAAGAACGATAAGGTCATAAAGCATTTGCCTGGCTTGATGACAGAACAAAAATATAATTTTTCTTCACTTAATTTGTTCTTGTTATGAAGTAGTAAATAAATCCAGAATACTAAATATCTCGGAATATTCAGTGCAATTTATAATTACACACTCCACTCTGAGGAAAACAAGGCTGAATTCAATATTTATTTCTTCATCCACACACACAAATGAGCTCCCACTGCCATCATGGGCAGGAAAATGAGCCATGGCAGCCTCTCCTCAGTGGGATTCACAAGGGCATTGCCACCTGCCACCTTCTCTTCAGTGACTCTCCATGTGTTGTCAGAGTCCCGAGGGGAAGGTCGTTCATGGTGCTTCCCCTCCTCTTCATGAGCCAAGAGGAAAGGGACCGGGACAAGAATAAAGCATCCAAATGGCTCTTCAGAAACACACACTTGAGGCTCGTGCCGCTGACTGGCTGACAGGTTGGCACAGATCCCAAAGAGAATTTGAAGGTTACAGATGAAACAGTCTCCCCAAATACTGGCTGTAGGAAACCCACACAGCACTCCTAAGTAACCTCGAGGCAACCAAAGGCGCAAGCACTTGGCTCACTCCAGGAAAGATCTTGAGGTTTGTTGTGACTTGCTGGGTTGAGAATCTGTCACGCCACCTCCTTGGCATGCGATGGAGTCCACAATGGAAGCTCAGCACTTCACCCAAGGATGTCTCCATGCAGCCCTTATCTTAACCCATATTTGACTTCACCTAACTTGAAGCACAGTGGTTGACGACAGTGTTGTTAGAGCTTTCCTCTCCTAGCACACCCAGTTTACCCTGCAGCCTTTCTAAATCTCCCTAGCAAAGGAATCCTTCAAATCACCACACGGAAGTCCTAACGACACCAGGCCATTATAGCACCGTGCACTGCAGGGAGAGTATCCATAACTCACCCTATGGGATGCCAGCTAGAGGGCAGAGAGGCTTGCTGCAGCTCAGTGGGCAGCAAAACAAGCTGAAAAAGCAAAGAAGCAAACAGCTGCAAGACTCAGGGAGAATCCTGGTAATGTGAGTGTCAAGGCCACACTCAGAACAGACAAGTTTTCAACCAACCCAAGAACATCAGTTACTACCAAGGATTTCATGAGAAGCCAGAGGGCGAGAAGAAAGAGGAGATGGAAGGACAGAGACAAAGAACATGGTACTTTTAATTCACAACTAAAATTAGATTTTATCACAACTTTAAAAAAAATCAATCCCAGCTCAATTTGAAGGGGCAGACCACTAGAGATTAAGCCCAAAGCCACAGTTCTCTGAATTCAGCTGTTTTCTCAGTTACATCAAGTGCTAGAAATAGAATTATAACATTGTCTGATTGAATATATATATATATATATATATATATGTAATTTTTTTTTTGAGGTAAGGTCTCACTCTAGCTCAGGCTGACCTAGAATTCACTAGGTAGTCTCAGGGTGGCCTCGAACTCATGGTGATCCTCCTACTTCTGCCTCCCAGATGCTGGGATTAAAGGCACGCGCACCATGCCTGGCTTTATGTGTATGTATGTACATATATACATACACACACACACACACACACACACACACACACACACACACACACACACATATATATTTTAATTAGCTCACAAAGTAGCAGCTTTCCTTGTAAGTCTTTCATACATCCTTGGTTTGGGTTGACCTCCACCTGAGCCCCTCCTCTCCTCTGTCTCACTCCCTCCATCCCAGTTTAAACCTATCACCCCAAGTGTCTCCCCTTCTTCTTTCATATCACATGCCTGAAGGGATGTTTTAAAATTGCATGTAGAAAACAGGGGGCTGGAGAGATGGCTTAGTGGTTAAGCACTTGCCTGTGAAGTCTAAGGACCCCAGTTCGAGGTTTGATTCCCCAGGACACACGTTAGCCAGATGCACAAGGGGGCACACACATCTGGAGTTCGTTTGCAGTGGCTGGAGGCCCTGGTGCGCCTATTGTGTCTCTCTCTCTCTCTCTCTCTCTCTCTCTCTACCTCTACCTCTTTCTCTCTGTGTCTGTCGCTCTCAAATAAATAAATAATTTTTTTTTAAAAAATGCATGTAGAAAACAGCACACAGCATGTTGATTTCTTGTTTAGAGCTTTTTGTGTGGTGCATTATTGCAGAGAGGTGAAGTGTTAAGTAGGTGAGGAGAAGGGGGATTTTCTGGACACTGAGCAGATATAGAAGGCACAGGGGATCTCCAACTAACATGCCAGATCCATGGGCACAGACATGACCAGCCGCTTGACCTGGGGAACAGGACATAGAGAAGATAAAGAAAGGGTTTGGTAACTGAGTTTTTCGCTCATCAGTGTCTGCTGAGCACCTACTTGGGGACAGCTCTGTGTCAAGTTCTAAGTGAGGTAGCAGGCAAGAAAGATGACTATAAAGATATTGGAAATACTGTCAATATTCTCATGCACCTTAATTCAAGACAGCAAGACTTTAGATGTGTGCAAATGTAACACACAAAAGCCCATGGTGTCACTGGAGTAATGCACACAAAGAGTTACTGAATTCTGGTTGTACTGTCCCTGATACCAATTCCTTTTTGAACACCCTGTTTTCTTTTCCACAGAGCTGAACCTAATTTTGACTCCATGAAAGATTCAGCATAGCTTGAGCCACACACCTGTTCTAGTCACTATGAACGGACATTAATGCTATCACTAACTAGTCGTGTAGTGCCTTCATTTCATGGGGGATCAATTGTTGCAGTTAAGGTGACAGGATCCTACAAAACACACTAGATGGAGTGGCTCATAGTGATGGGTGGCATGAAGACATTTTCACTGTGGAGCCTGCTGAGGTGTCTTTCAGGAATACATTGTGTAGCATTGAAAGAGTGGCTTCTTCAGTCATTAGGAGACAGTGGTCCAAGTAAGACGATCTGGTCCAAGGGGGTATGAGGACTGCATTCATTGAGCTTCAGGAGTTTACACTGAATAGCATCCTAGAGGAGGTATATCGAATCCTACTAACCTACGCAGTTCCTGAACAGATAGAGATATTTACCAGGGAAACATTATGTCAGGTGGAAGATGAGGATTAAAGTAAAGACTCTCTCTTTGTGCTCACTTTGCCTGGCACATGGTGCAACATTCTGGTATGAGTAAAGAGGAATATTCATAATTTCTGCTATAATCATTACAATGGTGCTTTTAACTTAGTATTTAATAGCTCTAATCCCAAAGGATCTATAGCAAGAAAATATGGTCTCAAAAAAGAAAATAACAAAAAACCATCAGGAGAAATGTCTGCTACTGTGGTTCTTCATGGAGGAAGTATAATCTGTGGAAAATCAGACCATGTGTGCAGAGTTTTCTGATTGTCATGACTGGAGCTTGCTACTATCATCTAGTGGGTAGAAGACAAGGACAGGAGTAAGTTTCCTACAATGTATAAGCTACCTGTTGCAGTTCGTTTTGCATTGCTGTTAGAAATCACCCAACCAAGAGGAGCTTCTGAGAAAAAGAGGTTTATATTGGCATAAAGGCTCGAGGGGAAGCTCCACGATGGCAGGGGAAAACGATGGCATGAGCAGAGGGTGGACATCACCCCCTGGCCAACAGAAGATGGACCACAGCAACAGGGGGGTATGCCAAACACTGGCATGGGGAAACTGGCTATAAAGCCCTTATGCCTGCCCCCAACAATACACTCCCTCCAGGAGGCATTAATTTCCAAATATCCATCAGCTGGGAACCTAGCATTCAGAACACCTAAGTTTATGGGGGACACCTGAGTCAAACCACCACACTACCCCTGCAACAAAACTCCAACAATCTGTGGGGATGAAACTGAAAAACTACCATCATAATGGAAACAGTCCTGAACTGTGTGTCAAAAGAGCAAACTCTCGGCTAACTTACACCACTTAATGGTAATATGACATTACCGAGTACTTCGAGCTCTTTGCAATTCAAGTTTTCCCTCATTAACACAGGAGTAACACCATTTGCTCTACTCAAGAGCCAGGGTTATTGCTAATTATTAAATGAAAAGCTGTTTGCATTATACAAAAGGAAAGTGGTAGTTTTATTATTCAATACCAGAAATTCATCACTAGCAACACCATTCTTTGTACATGCACAAATTCCATCTATACACGTTTATATAGGGTCTATGGCAGAAAGCGGACAGTTTTCATCTTATTTAAGAAAAACAATTGCCCACAGAAAGCTAAATGAACTTCAAGTCCTATAAAATCTAGGGGGAAAAAACTCTCATCAATCCAAGTTTAGCATACAGCTTTCTTTGGTGAGATCACACTTACCTCGTGGATTTTCTCCTCATGGCGGCAAGATCCAGGAGTCCTTGGCACACACTCGGGGCAACACTGGTTGGCAGCAATTTGAAGCACTTCTCCCTGCACATTTAAAAACAGCTCAATGTAAAACAGCAATAGCAAACCCCGCATCATGTGGGGCATATGAGGTTTATGATAGCTCATGAGTTTCCACAGGTGGCAATGATAGACAGGGCAAAGAGAATAAATGAACAGAAATGATTCCCTGTCAAGAGGTACTACTAGGAAGGTAATTGTATTAAAGAAGAAAAGTTCTATGTTTTCACATGTAATGGAATGATAAATCGCTTTCACTAGAAATGCTCCAAACAAGAAAAGCTGCTGGAGTAGGAGAAGCACTGCTTCTATCCCAGTCCACACAAAGCCCCTTTTCACCCCCATAATCCACACCTCACAATCAATAGTTCTTACTGTATTCAGGTCTTGCAACTCTGACCAGAATAATAAATCAATCTGTACTTAACAGCACTGCAATGTGTCTCTTAGGCCTAGGTTTCAAATTCTTCAACATTCCTCTTGAAAATCTGCTCCAAAGGCCAAAGCCACATAGTCAGGTGTCTAGCAGCAAAAGACACCACTCCTTGGTACCAACATCACTGCTGCAGTCATGTTCACATTGCTGGCAGAAAACAACCAACCAAGAGCAGCTTTTGGGAACAAGGGTTTATTTTGGCTTACAGACTCAAGAGGAAGCAACATGATGGCAGGGGAAAATGATGTCATGAGAAGAGGGTGGACATCAGCCCCTGACCAACATAAGATGGACCATAGCAACAGGAGGGTATGCCAAACACTGGTGAGGAGAAAACTGACTATAATACCCATAAGCCCACCTCCAAGAATACACTGCCTTGAGAAGGCATTAATTCCCAAATCTCCATCAGCTGGGAACCTAGCATTCAGAACACCTAAGTTTATGGGGGCACCTGAGTCAAACCACCACAATGACCAAGTAGGCTTTATCCAAGAGATGTAGGGATTGTTCAACATATGCAAATCAAAAAATGTAATAAGTATATAAGCGGACTGATGGACAAAAATCACATGATCATCTCAATAGATGCAGAAAAGGCTTTCAACAAAACCCAACATCCTTTCATGATAAAACTACTACAACCTTAGAATAGAAGAAACATATCTCAACATAATAAAGGCTATTTATAACAAAACTAAAGCTAACAATACTAAATGGAGCAAAACCTGAAGCTTTTCCACAAAAATCAGGAACAAGACAAGGGTGTGCACTGTCCCCACTTTTAGTCATTATACTACTGGAAGTCTTAGCTATAGCAATCAAGCAAGAGACACATATAAAAGGGAAACAAATTAGAAATAAAGAGATCAAATTATCATTATTTGCATTTGGTATGATTCTATACATACAGAACCCTAAAGACTCTACCAGCAAACTGTTAGACCGTATAACACTTTTAGCAATTTAGCAGGATACAAAAGAAGCACACAGAAATCAGCAGCCTTCCTATGTCCTAACAAGCATGCTGAGAATGATATCAGGAAATCACTCCCACTTATAATTGTCAATAAATAAATAAAGTATGTTGGAGTAAATCTAACCATGGAAGTGAAGGATCTCTACAATGAAAACTTTAAAACACTCAAGACAGAAGTTGCAGAGGACCCTAAGAAACAGAAGAATATCCCATGTTATTGGATTGGAAGACTCAATATTGTGAAAATGTCAAACTTACCAAAAGCAATCTCCACATTTAATGCAATCCCCATCAAAATTCCAAGGCCATTTTTCATGGAAATGAAAAAAATCCTAAAATTCATATGGAAGCACAAAAAACCTTGAATATCCAAAACAATTTTGGGGAAATAAATAAAGCTGGCAGTATCACCATGCCTGATTTTAAGCTATATTACAAAGCCACAGTAACAAAAATAGCATGGTACTGGCACAAAAACAGACAGGTAGATCAAAGGAACAGAATAGAGGACCCAATGTAAGTCTGGACAGCTACAGCCAGCTGATCATCACAAAAATGCCAAAAATATTCACTGGAGAAAAGATAGCTTTTTCATTAGGAAGTAGAATTTTATGGTACCATTGCCATTTGGGTCTAGATTTGTGTTTCCCACCCCTTTGATGCCCTCCACTCCCTCCCCATCCATCCAAGTGTCTAGTCCACGAGATGCTTGCTGGGTATGTAAGGTACCTGGGGTAGATTCATGTTAGGTGCTGTAGATGAGTGAGAGTATGTGGCAATTTGTTTTCTGTGATTGGTTAAGTTCACTGTGAATGATCTGTTCCAGGTTCAACCATTTTTCCTCAAATTTCATTGTGTCATTTTTCTTACTGCTATATAGAATTCCATTGTGTAGATATACCACAACTTAGTTACCCATTCTTTTTTTTTTTTTTTTTTTTTGAGGTAGGGTCTCACTCTGGTCCAGGCTGACCTGGAATTAGCTCTGTAGTCTCAGGGTGGCCTTGAACTCACGGCGATCCTCCTACCTCTGCCTTCCGAGTGCTGGGATTAAAGGCGTGCACCACCACTCCTGGAAGTTACCCATTTTTCTAGTGATGGACATCTGGGTTGATTCCAGCTCTTAGCTATTACGAATTGAGCCACTAAAAACATGGTTGAGCAAATCTTTCTGGCCTGTGGTTTAAAGGTTTTAGGGTAGATGCCCAGTGAGGGAATAACTGGCCTGTTGGGGTCTCTATAGTCAGCTTTTTCAGGAGTCTCCATATTGCTTTCCAAAGTGGTTGTACAATCCTACATTCCCACCAACAGTAGATGAGTGTTCCTACTTCTCCACATCCTCGCCAGCATGTATTTGCATTTGATTTTTTGATGTTTGCTATCCTTTTTGGGATAAGGTAGACTCTCATAGTTGTTTTAATTTTCATTTCTCTGATGATTAGGGATGATGAACATTTTCTTAAGTGGGTGTTTGCCATTTGTATTTCTTCCTCTGAACTGCCTGTTCAGCTCTTTTCCCCATTTTGTGAGTGGGGTGTTTGACTTCTTACTGTTTAGATTTTTGAGTTCTTTGTAGATTCTAGAGATTAGGCCTCTATCAGTTGTATAATCAGCAAATATTTTCTCCCATTCTCTGCATAATCTATTGGCTTTTCTTGTTGTATGCTTGTCTGTAAAGAAACTCTTCAGCTTCATGTGATCCAATTGGTTGAGTGACTGTTTAAGATTGTGAGCTACTGGGGTTTTGTTCAGGAAGTCTTTTTCCATTCCTATATCATGGAAAGTACTTCCTGAATTTTCTTCCAGTAGTATTCAAGTCTCTGGTCTTATATTGAGGTCTTTGACCCATTTGTATTTGAGTGTAGTGCATGGTGAAATGTGTTTCAGTTTCCTGCATATGGTTATCCAGTTTGTCCAGCACCATTTGTTGAAGATGCTGTCTTTTTTCTAGCCTATATTGTTCGGGCCTTTGTCGAATATCAAGTAGCTATAGTTGCTTGACCCAAAGTCCGGGTCCTCAAGTCTATTCCATTGGTCTATACTCCTCTTTTTATGCCAGTGCCATGCTATTTTTATTACTATGGCTTTGTAATATAGCTTTAGATCAGGTATGGTGATGCCTCCAGAGGTATTTCTTTTGCTGAGGATATGTTTGGATATGCGAGGCCTTCTGCCTTTCCATATGAAATTTGAGATCATTTTTTCTATCACTGTGAAGAACACTGTAGGGATTTTAATTGGAATTGCATTAAATCTGTATATTGCCTTTGGTAGGATTGTCATCTTCACAATGTTAATTCTGCCTATCCAGGAGCATGAGAGGTCTTTACATTTCCTAAAGTCCTCCTCAATTTTTTTTTTGAGTGTTTTTATGTTTTCATTGTATAGATCTTTCAATTCCTTGGTTAATGCTATTCCAAGGATTTTTTTTTTTTGCTGTTGTTGTTGTTGCTATTGAAAATGGGACTATGTCCCTTATTTCTTTCAACAAATGGTGCTGGGAAAACTGGATGGGTATCTGTAGAAGGATGAAAATAGATCCTTAACTTTCTCCAAGCCTAAGAATTAAGTCCAAATGGATCAAAGACCTTAATATCAGACCTAAAACTGAAACTGCTAGAGGAAAAAGTGGGGAAATCCTTCAACATATTGGCATAGGCAATGACTTTTTGAATATAACCCCATTTGCTCAGGAATCAAACCACTAATCAACCACTGGGACCTCATAAAATTATAAAGCTTTTGTACAGCTAAGGACACTGTGAATAGAGCAAAGAGGCAACCTACAGAATGGGAGAAAATCTTTGTCAGCTATACATCTGACATAGGATTAATATCCAGGATATATAAAGAACTCAAAAAACTAAATAATAGGAAATCCAACAACCCTATTAAAAATGAGCTATGGAACTAAATAGAGAATTCTCAAAGAAAGAAATGCAGATGACATACAAACATCTAAAAAAAAAGTTCTACATCCTTAGCCATCAGGGAAATGCAAATTGAAACTATTTTGAGATTCCATCTCACTCCTGTCAGAATGGCTATCATCAAGAAAACAAATGACAATAAATACTGGTGAGGGTGTAGAAACAGAGGAACCCTTCTATACTGTTGGTGGGAATGTAAACTGGATACAGGCCTTGTGGAAATCAATGTGGAGGTTCCTGAGATAGCTAAAAATAGATAGATCATATGACCCAGATATAGTACTCCTAGGCATATATCCTAAAGACTCATCTCACTACCTTAGAGATACTTGCACATCCATGTTTATTGCTGCTTTATTCACAATAGCTAGGAAATGGAACTGGCCTAGATGTACTGAAGAGTGGATAATGAAGATGTAGTACACATTTATATAACAGAGTTCTATTCAGTGGTAAAGAAAAATGAAACTATGAAATTTGTAGGGAAATGGAAAGACCTAGAAAGGATTATACTTAGGGAGGTAACCCAGACCCAGAAAGCCAAGCACTGCATGTTTTCTCTCATAAGTGAATCCTAGCAACAAATATTTGGACTTCTGTATGAGTTGGAATAAAACTCAGTACCAGAGGCCAATAAGCTAGTAAGGGTCTATGAGGGAGGGAGAAGAGGGTAGGACTTAAGGAGATGGTATTCTATATATGTAAGTAAATGAACCGATTACTGGGCATGGAAATGCCTAAGTGAGGTCAGGAAAAGAGATTGAGTAAAGGTAGGGAAGAAGGAGCATTAATCAAAAAATAAAAGGGCATGAATAAGCCATATGGTAACCTATTTTGTTTTTCTTTCTTTCTTTCTTTCTTTTTTTTTTTTGGACAGTAGTGAAACCAGAAGAAGGCAAAGATTGTTAGTAGGTAACTTTCAGTGCCAGGGATGGGATACCTTCCAGGGAGTTCTTGGCCAGGGAGGTTCCTCATGCCCCCAAACATTGCCATTGCCAAAGCTCTTAAGACCCCACAGGTTTGGACTGCAAGGTCAGTGAGAAGTTTTGCTGGAGCTGAAGGGAAACCTCCTCCCTATAGCTAGTTGACAGAAAGCTAGAAAGAGCTATGCAGCATGCAGCTCCATGAGAAACAGAGAGAAGTCATCATTGGAGATAAACAACAGTGAACACTGAACGCCTTAAGTTTGGCCAGCTAGGCCAAATGAGCCAACGGGTACAATAGTGGCCTGTCTGTTATGGGATAAACCAACACTCTCTACTGGGACTGGATGCCTGCTCCACAGTAGGGAATACATGCCTGATAATGAAAACCAATGACAGAGGAGGTCATGAGCCCTAGGGTTGTTAACTTCTGTTGGAGTCTGGCTAAATGCATGTATTATGCTCACCAAACCACCAGGTAAACACTTCGCTTAATGTTCATACCCATATATTACTGCTACTCTCACTTTTGGTTGGAGAAGCTTTTCTTTTCAGATGGCAATGCCCCCCTGGGATGACTCAAAAGGCACCAAAGTCCCAAGAAGAAGTGGCAAAAGAGTGCTCAGCACTGAAACATCTCTATCACACCTTCTAAGGCTCAGGGTTCATTGCATAAGAGGTAGTGGAAAGAATATAAGAGCCAAGAGCCAAGAAAAGATAGGCCTCCTTACAATGCACTCTTCCAGACACAAAATGGCCTGGATACCCATGACCTCGCAGTGCCTGGCACTACCTACACAAGACCCTCATAATAGGAGGGGAAAGATAATGATGTTAAAATAAAAAGGAGACTAGTTGAGAGGGAATATGATGAAGAGTGGAATTGCAAAGGGGAAAGTGAGGAGGGAGGGAATTATCATGGTTTATTGTCTATAACTATAGAAGTTGTCAATAAAAATAAATAAATAACAAAAAAAGATCTAAGTTGTTTTCCAAGGTTTCTATAATTGCAGTTCTTGATAGTATTAAAAAAATGGGTTAACACCTGTTGCCTCGGGATTTATGGGAATTTGTCACATGTTAACTAATAATGCACTTTCCACTAAAACTGCTTCAGAGCTAGTGAAAAATTTAGGGGACAGGGATATTGCATACTGATACAGCACTTGTCTTGTAAGTATGAGAGACCCTGGCTTTCATTTCCTCCCCACTCACACAGAGAAAAAGAGAGAGAGAGATCAAAGAGGAGACAATTATTTATGTTTGGGACCTAGTGATTCTCCTTTTAGATCCTGTTACTGATATATTTCCAAGTTTCCTCAAGTTTGGATATGTGGCAAACAGACATGAATGATTCTGACCAAAGTGATTGGAGACCCCTGCATGAGCCAGGAACAAATGACTCATCCACACAAAAGTCTACAGGGAGTCCAGCTGGAAACTGAATGGAAAAAATGAGGTGTGTGTGAGTGTGTGTGTGTGTGTGTGTGTGTGTGTGTGTGTGTCCGCGTGTGCATGCGTGCATTAATGTTTCCTTTGTTACTTTGTCTGCTTTCTTTGTACATAACACACACACACACACATACACACAAAGAGAAGTCTCAGTTGATAAAACTACAGTCAAATAAGTAGATGAGAAATAGAATAGAAATAATTTTTACAGCTAATAAGCCACTAAACAAATCAATCCATCAATAATAACAATCGCCCTATTCTCATTTCCTTGATAACAAAATTTATGATATGGGATTTTAAACAATTGCCTATGCTATGCAACATCAATTGCTTTTTAGATGGGTGCCCTATGAACCCAAATGGAAAACAACACCTTCATTTCCTCCACGACAGCAATAGAAGCTGCATTAGCATGATTTCCACTAAGAATTCTATTCAGATAGGAAATGAGATAACCTAATTGTTGTTTAACAATGTGGAAGCAGGGAGCACGGGAAGAGCATAAGGAGAATGTAAAACCTCAAGGGATATTTTATGTTCCTAAGTTAGTTCTCTATATTTTATATAACAAACTAATTTTCAGAAGATTTAGTCCTCCTCAAAAAATATCATTTCAAAAATGTAATATTCTTTATTTGTGAGTGGCAGTAAGAGAGGGAGAATGTGGCCTTCCCGTTGGGTCTGTGTATTGAGTTTCTGACTGGGCTTGACAGATGAGCTACATGCTGAACAATCAATGCTGCAAGCAAGAACCTGGAGACCAGATGCAGGGGGTTCTTGCACATGACCCTTTAACCTTAAATCTTTAAATAGTTTGGTGATCTGAGGGCTTCACAAAACACACAGGTTTACTATCCCTTCAGACATTGCATGGGAGCATTGGAAAGTGGCCTCAGGAACAAAAGCTATCAATAAAGGCTGCAAAGGAGCTGATAAGATGACTTGTGTAGGTTCTGGAAGAATCAATTAACAATAAAATCAATGATAATTGAATGACTATAGCTAATACTTATTATGATAGCAAGGTATAACACATTCCCATTTTCATGGAAGATATATTCCAAGGCCCCCAATAGTTTCCTAAAACTATAAATAATTCCAAATCTATATGTCCTATGTCTTTTTTCTCTTATATATGTAACTATAATAAAATTTAATTTGTAAATTAAGTATAGGAATTGATTAACAATAATAGATAATGATAAAATAAAACAATTATAACATTATACTACATAAAAAGTTACACAAATGTAGGTCTCTCAAAATATATTAGTGTACTATAGATTGTTCCAACTTCAACATTTAATTATTTTCCTTTCCATGTTAATTTGAGAACCTCATGTTTTACTTAGTGAGGTCTCTTTGGCAGATGTAAACTGCCAGAAACGATACTTTGCTTTGGAGAAATTCTGAAGTAAAATAAGGGTTAGTTGAACATAAATACTGTCATACCAAAAGAGAAAATCTCAGATGGTGCAGAGGAGCACACCTCTCATCTCAATATTTGGGAGGTTGAGGTAGTTGTATTGCTGTGAGTTTGAAGGCAGTCTTGAACTACAAAGTGAGTTCCAAGTCATCCTGGGTTAGAGGGAGAACTTACCTGGTGGGGGTAAGGGGACAGGCAATCTGATAGTCAAGACAGCTTCTAATGGGAATGGAACATAAACTACATGGAAATGCTAGACCATTCTGGGTGGTATGGAGTGGACTAATGCAACATTTCATCCCACTGTACAGAAGGTCATATGACTATTTCTTGAAGGTTCCAGTTAATATTTTCAGAGCATGGTGGAAAGAAGGAAAGCAGTTGGAAAAAGAAAAATACTGCACTAAAAATGTGTATGTATGTATGCAATATTAGCTATATACACATAGTTTGTCACATTGTTTGGAGCATCTTCAATATCTATGAAAGTGATCAGTCCCACGTTCTCCCTTGTTCCTAGTTGACCACCTGAATTCAAGCAACATTTACCTTTTTATGAGAGCCCAGTGATTACAGTCAACCTTAGGACCCAACCATTCTACCATATTGAATATTAAACCTTCAACTCTCTGAACCTGAGGTTCCCAGGATTCAGCTCCCTCTCATTCCCACTCATATTCTTTCTTTAAAATTTTTATCTGTTTTGTTTATTTGAGAAAGAGACAGAATGGGCATACCAGGGCTGTCAGCCACTGTAATGAACTCCTGATGCACGTGCCACCTTGTGCATCTGGCTAATGTGGGTCCTGCAGAATCAAACCTGGGTCCTTGGGCTTCACAGGCAAATGCCTTAACCACAAAGCCATGTCTCCAGTGCCATTTTCTTTCTTTTAAAGAGAGCCCTGGAGGCTGAGGAGATGGATTAATGGTTAAAGGCACTTACTTGCAAAGCCTGTGGGCTCAGCCTCAATTCCCCAGCACCCATGTAAAGTCAGATGAAAACATTGTACAAGTGTCTGGTATTCACTTGTAGTTGCAATAAACCCTGGCACACCCTTGTATGCACGAGTATGTGTGCAGATAAAGAAAGCCCTGAGCACACCTCTTGGTGACAGTCACTGAATGTCAAGTAGGCCTCATTCTCAACACCTGTCACTTCCCACATCTCCACTGCTTTTCTTCATCAGCATAGCCAAATGCTTTCCAACAGTTTGCATTTTCCTATTTTATATTTAATGGTTTGCAATGTGAGGAAATAATTTCAACTTGCAATTGGAACCCAGGGAGGACAGATACATGGTCTCATGCTCACACAAGACTTAGAGTCACTCATTGTGCTTTACCTGACCCAGATCAGACCCTTTCTCCAAAACATTCTTTTTTTTTTTTTTTTTTTTACTCTGTGGTATTTAATCTTGAATGCATTGGCAACTACCTAAAAAATTAGTAATGCACATCTTTGGATGTGACTGTGATGTCATTTCCAGAGAAGATTAGCCAAGAAGGGAAGACCTGTCCTGAATGTGGGTGGCACCATTCCACAAGGTAGAGGCTTAGACAGAGAATAAAGTTGGGAGAGAAAGTGAGAGAACTCACTAGTGCATTCATTTTCTTTCTCTATTTTCTGGCCACCATGAGGCAAGCCACTTTCCATACACTACCCACTATGTTAAACTGAAACCTCTAAAACTGTGAGACAAAATAAGTCTATTTTTTTCTAAGATGCTGTCATCAGGAGTTTGTCATTCTGACAAAAGTCTAACACATACTCCCAAGTGAATTTCAAAGGCTTAACAAAGAAAGTAGGGTATGAACTTCACCAGTATTGTGTCTCTTTTCTCTTTCTACTTACTTAACCAGATCTGTTCCTATCCATGGCTCTTCCTTTCCATTCCTAGAGAACAAGTTGGTTTCCCTACCCCAACCCCACACCCATCCCATGCTTTGGACTCCAGACTCTGTTCTTCTCCACAAACCACTCTTTCTAATTCATGGGTGCTGGCTCTCCTCCATCCCTATTCTAAATCTTCAGTTTATCTCTGTAGCCTCAGCCATTTCCCTTTCTTTCCTAACCAGATCATAAAATTCCCATGCTAATATGAAAATTGTGGTAGTTTGAATATATGGCCTCAGAGACTCAGGATTGAATTTTGAATCCCCAGAGGGTAAAGCTCTCCAGGTAAAGAACTGTTTGGGGTAGATCTTCAATCTAGCACTAGTAAATGTTCAGAACAGTCTAAGCTTTGGAAGTTCATGCTTGTTGGTGCTGATGATGTTGGCTATTTGGTAATGTCTTTTTGCTTGGATCTATGAAAGTAAGCCAGATTTTTTCTGTCATTGATGGTATTCCTCTAGAATTTTTAAGCCTGAAATAAGCCCCATTTTCTCCTATATGCTGCTTTTGGTCATGTGTTTGTCCAGCAAGGAGACACCAACTATAACAGTAATACTGGTACCAGAAGAGTGGGGGTGTAATTGCTGCATTTAATCCAACCATGTGTATTTTGGCCTTTTGGACCTTGTGTGCTGGAGGAATGTGGAAGGACTTAGTACTTGGGACTGGAGAAGACTCACACAGTAGTAAGTTAAATGTTATTGGCTATTTCTGGTGAGAATTTAAAAAGGGTAAATGCAGAGGGAATTGTGTTTGGGGGTTTGGCTTATGAACTTTCAAAGAGGAAGGAGAGACAGTAGAAAATGAAGTTTGTTGGGACTGGGTTATTGGCAAAAAGACTAGCTTCATTTTGCTGCCCATGCCAGAGAGCTTGATCCATGTTGAATTTGAAAGTAATGGGCTGGTGTGCTCGGCAGAAGGTATAGTACTGAGGAAATTCAAGCAAGTTTAAAGGTATAGGTTCAGACACTGGTTTGGGCAACTGTTAAGCAGATTACCACCATTAAGGGTAAGCCAACTATTTTGCATTGAAACAATGAAAAAGATGCCTGAAGGTGAAATACTTAAATCAGCTATTTTTGAGATCCAAAAAAAGGTTCAATGAATAGGAATGCAAACTCTTTTACAAGGAAGTGACTTAAAGGAAGAAGTATGAAAACTTATCCATCCCTTCAAATTCAAGATTTATTTCTCCCTCAGTTAACTAATTGGCTCTGTTACTACACACCTGGTATTGGTTTTGAAGCATGAAAACTGCCTGGAAGTGGGTCACGCAGTTCACTTGGTTCCAGGAGCACCTGCTGAGATGCAGCATGTGAATCAGAGTAATGGTCATGTGTAGAGGCCAATGAGACCATTATCTGAAGTTCTAGAAGTTGCTTCTGAGATGTGGAATGAGAAACAAGGTTGAAATAAACCCTGTATTAAAGGCTAAAAGTATGAGAATGGACCATGGCTTGCAGTGGATACCCAAAGGTGTATTGAATGTACCAGGACTGAGCAGTGGCTGCCATGGACAGTAGAGAGCTGGTAGCTCACAATGAAAGTTTTCCCTGAACTCTTCAGGCTAGCCAGATGAGCAGAATTAGAAAAATCCAGAGACTATCATACAGGTTATGGATGTTGGACTTTAACTACACCGTTCACCTGATGTTTATTGATTTTTGCATTGGTACATTCTCTCCTTGTTATGTCTTTTGCAATGGAAATGTTCACTCTGTGCTATCATGTATTGGAAGTATGTAACTTGTTTTGATTATATAAGAATTACAGTTAAGAAACAGCCTAAATTTCAGATGAGACTTGGGGCTTTGGAACAATATTAAAGACGATGGGGACCTTAAAAGTTGAACTAAATACAATTTATATTATGAGATGGTCATGAGTCTATGGGGCCAGGGGCAGAGTGTGGTAGTTTGAATTTATGGCCCCATAAATTCAGGCTTGAATTTTGAATCTTCAGTGGGTGGATCCCTACTTGAGACAACATGTTAGGGGCAGATCTTTAGCCTACAAGGTCTCTTCAGTGTGATTTAAGCTCTGGCAGTTTGTGCTTACTAGTGTCGGTGATGTTTGCTCTCTGGTGATGTCTCTCTGCTTGGATCTATGAAAGTGAACCAGATTTTTCCATCACTGATGGTGTTCACCTGGAATTTTTAAGCCTTAAATAAAACCCCTTCTTCCCATAAGCTTCTCTGGTTGTGTGTGTGAGTGTGTGTTTGTGTGTATAATAGTCACTGACTGATTATGCCATAAATCTAGAAGTCATTTCTCTTTTCGCTCACCTCCTACCTTCACCCAGTTCTGCTTAATTATATCCTAGACTAACTTGTCCTTTCCTTGTGATTCTTAAACTACCAGTGTTGTATGTAGCTGAAGTAGTCATCCTCTCATCTGGATTGCTCTGACAGCCTCTAAGCTGATCTCTTCATTTCTAATATTATTCATAGTCTTTGGAAAAACAGAAAAATATCCTTTTAAAAGGAAACCTGGGGTTGCAGAGATAGCTTAGCAGTTAAGGTGTTTGCCGGTGAAGCCTAAGGACCCATGTTAACTCTCCAGGTCTCCTGTAAGGCAGATGCACAAGGTGATGCAAGTGCACAAGGTCACACGTGCGCACAAGGTGGCGCACATGTCTGGAGTTTGAATGCAGGGGCTCTAGCATGCCAATTCTCTCTCTCTCTCTCTCTCATAAAAATTAAAAAAATTGAAAAATAAAACAAAAAACGAAATTTGACCATACCACTCATGCCTAAAACCTTTGTTATTATTCTATCATCTCCAAAATAAAAATTTAAGCTACACAGTATAGCCTTCAAATGCCTCTGTACATCTTAATTTACTTTCTTACCACAAATCTCATTTATGCATTGAAAAAAATACTTATGGAATACCTACCATGTGTCAGTGTGATTGGTTATGATGTAGACATATATCAAAAAATTACACAGTAGTACACACGAAATATCAGTAAAAATATGTACTATGCCAGAGAGCAGTTAGTACCAAAAACAAAATATGGAAAAGTAATACAAAACGTGTAGTAGTAGATGGAGAGTTTTACTTTTTTAATAGAATGGTATTCAGGTAAGATATAAAAGTTAAAGACTAAGGCATGTGTTAATGTGTTGACATATATGCAATATTTATACATGTATATATAAATACACATAATATGTAGAAATCAGGTACATTTTTGCCATCGTGCCTCTGCATTTTACTGTTCCACTGAAGTTTTTCTTACTTAGATGAATGTGTGTGTGTGTTTATCCAGAAATAGATGTGAATTACAGTATGCAAGTGAGGCTAACATAAAATTAATGAGCTATATAGTAGTAGCATAATGTATATTGTGAGTTTTTGTGTTAATTAAGAAGAGAGGCCATTGGAAGGGTTTAAGGAGAGGAGCAATATGATGACTTAAATTTTAATTGGATCACCCTGACTGCTGTAAAGCATGTATCGAAACAGTCACTCAGTTAAGAAGGTGCTGTGAGAATCCAGGGAACACATAGCAGTAGGTGAAACCAGAGTGAGAGTACTTCATACATGCCCGTGATGTTCTAGTGTATGAGGAAAGAGCTGAGGTACTTTTGCTGGAAGTGAGGTATGGGAGAAAGTGAGGAATTAAAGATGATTTAAATTCTCTGGCCTGAGCATTTGAGAGAATGGACTTACTGAGGTAAGAAAATCAGAAGACAGATAGTAGCAGCTAATGAAATCATGAGTCTGGTACTCATGATCAGAAACTTTCTGTGAAAGGTCAGATAGCCTTGGGGAGTCACATGTGGTCTACATGATAGGTACATCACTATAAAAAGTATGAAAGCAGCTATAGACAGAAGAGAAAGAAGTGAGTGTGCCTGTGTCTCAACAAACTTTCACAAAACAGTGGTCTTGATTTCTTTCAGGCATTTAGAAAATTTGCTAACCAGTATTTTGTAATACACATTCACATTTTTTTTCCTTCTCAAGTAGAGTCTTGCTATGTAGCCTAGGCAGGCTCAAATTCAGGATCCCCTTAACTAAGCCTCTGAAGTGTTGGAATTAACAGTGTGCACTATCTTATCTGCCTAAGAGCCATTCGTAATTCATAGGCCATACAAAAGCAATTTACATACCAGATTTGGTCTACTGATCCCTGGGATAAAGCTAGCTTACATTTGCATTTCTCTGAAGACTGACAATGTTGAACATGTTTTCATGTATGTAGTGGCTATTGATATTTCTTTATCTGAAGAGTATCTTTTCATGTGCTCCTTTCTCTTTTGCCATTATTTTGAGATCTTTATATTTTCAATATCAGTACATCAGTCCCAAGTTGGGTGGATAGATGGAAAAGAGCTCCAGTTCTATGTGAAATACCAAAAAGAAACCCAGTTCATTAGAGTGTTAATAAAAAAATTAAAAATAAAAGAGATAATATGGGGCTGGAGAGATGGCTTAGCGGTTAAGCGCTTGCCTGTGAAGCCTAAGGACCCCGGTTTGAGGCTCAGTTCCCCAGGTCCCACGTTAGCCAGATGCACAAGGGGGCGCACGCGTCTGGAGTTCGTTTGCAGAGGCTGGAAGCCCTGGCGCGCCCATTCTCTCTCTCTCCCTCTACCTGTCTTTCTCTCTGTGTGTCTGTCGCTCTCAAATAAATAAACTTAAAAAAAGAGATAATATGTTAGTTTTCATAGATATAATTTAGATCTTCTAACATTTAATTAGGATATCTTCTATGATATCATAAATATACATGTGAAGTGGGTGTGTCTTCATGGCCCTTGTACCACCACCTGGATTCTAATATGAATTAGAGTGCCAAATGGTGATTTCTTAAGAGTAAGTATTTATTTTCTCCATAAAGTAGGACACATGGCATATAACAGAGCATTAATACATTTAAATAGGGTTGGCGAGATCACTTAGTGGTTAAGGCGCTTTTTTGAAAAGCCAAAAGACCTAGGTTAGATTTCTCCAGGGCCCACATAAGCCAGACGCACAAGGGTGCACATGTGTCTGGAGTTCATTTGCAGCAGCTGGAGGCCCTGGTTTGCCCATTCTCTCTATCTCTGCTTCTCTCTCTCTCAAAAAAATTAAATAATTTTGTAATCTGTACTTCTCAGAAATATATCCTGGTAAAAACTGAGAAATACTCATAAAGTATATTTTCATTCTAATATTAGTTTGGCTGGGGTGGGAGGCAGAATGTTATTAGCATTAGATGGCAAAAAAAATTCAAGACTAATTACTGAAGAAAGGGAAGAAATTAGAAAATTATACACTGCTTATGAAATTGACAGAATGCTTTTTAAACAAAATAATTGGACTTCCCTAAAGAGTTTCAAATGCTTGCATTTAAAAATTAAGATTTTCTTTAAAATAGATTGGCTTTAAAAAGAAAAGAGTCAGCATCTAGAAAATAATTTATTCTAACAGAATAGAATCTAACAGAAGAGATGTATAGTTACAAAAGACCTCAAAACTTTTAACCTAGGAACAAAAGAAAATACCGCTCACAGACTTAGACAAATAAAGGGATTCTTGGGTCAGGGCTTCCCCACTTTTTATGGGGTCATGGATAGCAACAGTAATAGCACCAGTGGCAGATCCAAGTGATTCACCTTCAAGAAGTTAACCCTGGTCTGCACAGATTGTTCAGTGGGTAAAATTCTTGCCGGTCAAGCATGAGGACCTGGGTTTGGATCCCCAGAACCCACATAAAGTGTTAGGCTCCCTTAACTCCAGGGCTGAGGAGCCAAGAGGCAGCGCTTACTAGCCAGCCTAGGGGAAATGGTGAGCTCTAAGTTCAGAGAACTTGTTTGTAAAAATAAAGTGGAGAACAACTGAGGAAGATATCTGATGTAGTCCTCTGATACACACACACACACACACACACACACACACACACACAAATAAAGGAGGGAAAGAAAAATGTGGCGATCTACCCATGCAATGGTATGTGAATGTTGTAATTACAATAGGTTACCACCTGTAAGACTCAGGGTTAACCTCTGAGTAAGTTTATTAATTCTATAATCATAGCTAATTGCTTAAAATTTCCAACCTTCACTTCTTTTGCCTATAAAGTGAGAATAGACACTAATCCCTCATCATATTAAATGGAGTGACATTTGAAAAACCTTAAACCAAGTGCCTTATCCAAAACATCACTTACTAAATGAAAACAAAGATGTCATTATATATAGATACTAAAGTTTTCTACTGTATTTCATTAAACTTCCAATCAAAAGATTGGGATAAATTTCAAACACGGATGATCAAAGAGATTTAGAGGGCTGGAAAGATGGCTTAGCAATTAAGGTGCTTGGCTGAGAAGCCTAAGGACCCATGTTTGACTCACCAGCTACCGCATAAGCCAGACACAAAAGGTGACACATGTGTCGCATATGTGCATATGTTGGCACACACGTCTGGAGTTTGATTGCAGTGGCTAGAGGCCCTGGCATGCCAATACTTGCCCTCTCTCCCCCTCTCTCTGATTAAACACAAAAATTTAGAAATGTAACGGTTTGACTCTACTAACTTTAGGATCGCTTAAGAATACCATACCTTCTCAAAGGCACACTGAGGGTTTCTGCAAACAACAGGTTTGCAGATAACGATATCACCATGGCAACGACAGTTCTGGCATGAGTCAGGCTTCCAAATTGTGGCATCCTGCAAGCAAGCAGAGCTCTGGGTTAAAAACTGATCAGTCAAGTCTGGGTTCACAAAAGCAGCATCATCAATAGCCCCTCATCTCGAGCGATTAAAAGTCACAGGCACAACACACACAGGACTTGCTGAGCACTGATTAAACCCTGAGCGGCAATAAAAGCAGTATAATCCATTTCACAACAGTCAACCCACGTAGTCAAAGACAAGGGCATTCAGTAGAGAGCTGTCGATAGCCATAGTAAAAACCATTGATTGGCCTGACACCTCAGGAAGACATGCTGCTCCCCAACTTGAAGTTACTTTTTATCTGCTAACTAGCAGAAACTATATGAGGGATTTAAAAGAAAAGGATGCTTTGACTAAAACTAACCAGCATCACATAAGCAAGATTTGCCACTAGGTAACAGAAGCAGTCTTCATGCTGCAGCTACCTGCTACTACACACCAAACACTCATCAGAACAAGAGGGAGATGAGGAAGCAGTTCAATTTTTAACACAGTTCCACTAACACAGGTATTGAGTGACTATGATGTGCTTAGTGGTACGCAAGGAATATTGATGCCCAGGCATGGGCATCATCATCATCAAGTGTCTCCAAAATTATTTTAGGTTGTGAGCACAAGGGAATTTAGTGGATACATTTGTATGATCTGATGTCATTTCTCAACAAATTGGAAAGGACAATAATGACATGAACAGAAAGGTGAAGCTGGACTGAGTTAAAAGACTCCAATATTTCTTTGTTATTTCTCACCGTCCATTATGCTGGATCCTTACTTAAATTGTGAGCACTTTGCAGTACCTTTTAACCCAACTCTGTCAGACAGAGTCCACAGAGATCTGTTTCTGGCCCTTGAATGGCTACACTGATGACTTTGAATTGAAACAACAAGGACTGCATAAGTTATCCTGTTCCTCCCACACACATCTACCTTGGCTGAGTGTTAAACACTAACCCTCTTTGAGAATGCCATCTCAGGGGTTCTCTGTTTTGAGCCTATTTTGTGGCTCATTTTTACCTCCATTACGATAAAAATGCAGACAGTGATACAGCCTTTACCTATCTCCCTGGGTTGTCTGAATCCCACAACCCTAGATTAAGCCAGTGGACACGACCTGGTCTCACATCCTACTTTCCTGCTGTAGTCCCTGCTCTGTCCTGACTTCTCCAGAGAGAGGGACTAAAGCTGGCCTCCACCTCAGGGAGGTGCCAACCTAACCTGACCTAACCTACCTTAACCTTTGCCCTATCCTGCAGTCCAGCAGCTCAGCCCTCCTGCAGCCCCCTCGTGCTGTGCATGCTCCCACCCTTATCGTGCTCACGTAAGTGCCTGTTAGCCTTCCCAGACTTGGCCCAGCACATTACAGATGCTTAAAAGAACAAGTGTTAGTAGTTCAAAGGTTGCTTAGTAAAGGTGTTTTCCTCTTTCTAAACTTTTTCTAGTTTCCTCTGTCAGCCAGTTGAAATGCTACCAAATACATAAAGGAGGGTTAAGTTTCTTTACCCCTGGTAGTCATAGGAACCACGAATTAACTTGAGCTGAATGAGCTGGGAAACTGAGGGATGCTAACAGCAGCCATGTTTACATGCAATGTCAAAAAAAAAAATGCTATGGTTATATTTATGTGCCAACTTCGCTAAGCTATGGTCCCCATTTATTTGACCAAGTACACATGTCACTGGTACATATGGTGCCAAATTCAGGATTTTTTGGGTTTTTTGCTTCAAGGTGATTCAAAATGTACTCATTCATTAAAAATTTTTGTCAGACTAAAATGAACCCAACATGGCTCAGGGAAATTTTCAGAAGATGGGATGGAAAGATTGTTAGAGCCATATGTCGAGACATTATACACAGAGACATTGCCTCTTCCCCATAACTGATGGCTACCCCACAATGCATGATCCACATTCCTCAATGAGGAGGCTCCCTTCAGAGGGCGGAGGACAGGGAGGAGGCTCACAATGGTACCAAAATGGCTGTATACACAGTGTGTACATAACTAATAAAAAAAATGAAGGGAAAAATTTTGGTCAGCGTTTGGGATTTTTTTATGTGTGCATGTATGCGCATATGTGTGCATTCATGTGTGTATGAAAATGGGCACATGTATGTGCAAGTGCACATAAACATTTATGTGAAAGCCTAGAGATGCTAGAGTTTGATGTTGGGTGTCTTTCTCAGTCGATCACCACTTTATTTACTGAGGTAGGGTCTCTCACTTGAATCCAATTCTCATCAGTTTGGCTTGTCTTGATAACCAGCTTGCCATGAGGATCGGTTCCCCATCTACCAGGCATTAGGATGACAGAAGGACTGCCGCGCTCAGCCGACATTCACAAGGGTGCAGGGGGTCCAAACTCCAGTCCTCATGCTTGCATGGCTTTTAAGTAAAGAGGACCACCTTCAGAAATGAATGGGTCTTGAGTGCAGAACCCGAGGTTACCTGGTAAAGATCAGTCTTAAGAATATAACATGGAGATTCTGTCTAAATTTCCAACCTGTTGACCTATTTTACAGACTTTAAATTTACCATAATTCATGAGCCAATTACTTAAAGTAAATACATTTGCCTAACTCTGCCTCAGCATTGGTTTGGTTTTCCTAGAAAATCATGAGAAATATAGCAACACACGTGTAGATTTATATGTATAGCCACAACAGTGCAAAACAAACATGAAGTTACTGAAAGAGGTGTGGCTGTCCAGCCTCCATCATCATGGCTGGAGAAAGCAATTCTGAGTCACAGGGCTAAGCCAAGTACTTGCCTGCCTGACCACCCAATGAAACCAGCACTGGTACTATTATCTTCCTCTCACAGATTAGAAAATATCATGAAAGAAATTGGTACATTTGCCCAAATTCACAAAGTTCTTATGAGACATAGACTGAGACTCTGAAACAAATGCCTGTGCCACCCTTGTGAACTTTGCATTTGCTCTTGAGTCAAAGTGCCTGTCCCAGTTTTTTCATTGATTAAATAAGACCTTGAAAGGAAAATGGGGACCAGGTTGCTGAAAGGTGACAAATGAACCATATTTGGTACATGTAGGAGATTATTATAAAGAATGCATTTATTTTTCTAAATGCTGCTTAATATGCTTGAGATATTCAGCAAACATCTCCTAAACATTTCATTTTCCCAGAGTAAATGGAGTAACATAAGGATCTTGGCTTTCCCATCTCCTTGCCTTGTGTACACACACACACACACACACACACACACACACACACATAAAACTTGTAAGTAAAATGAATATTTATTTAGGACTCTAGCATTCAAAGAACAGAGAACATTGTAGTGGGTATGAAGAATGAATCTGTAGATGGAGTTTTTAGGACTGCCGAGGTAATTAACAAAGTCTCCATCTCACCAGCCTGAACCAAAATCTTCCCTTATTCAGATGGAGGATGCTCACATCAGGAAGTATACACTCATTTAAGTTGGTGTGGGTCTAAGGAGTGATCTGCCTTCATTTTCACAAAAGTCTTCACATTTTTCTCTACGGTTTATTATTTTCAGTGTGAGCCCCCACTCCTATCCCATTATACTTTTTTTTTTTAATTTTATTTATTTATTTATTTGTTTATTTATTTATTTATTTATTTGAGAGCGACAGACACAGAGAGAAAGACAGAGAAGGAGAGAGAGAAAGAGAGAATGGGCGCGCCAGGGCTTCCAGCCTCTGCAAACGAACTCCAGACGCGTGCGCCCCCTTATGCATCTGGCTAACGTGGGACCTGGGGAACTGAGCCTCGAACCGGGGTCCTTAGGCTTCACAGGCAAGCGCTTAACCGCTAAGCCATCTCTCCAGCCCATTATACTTTTTTTTATCAGCCCTCAATCATTGGACTTCACTTATTGACATCTAAACAGGCCCTTCTAAAATCACAGAAAGGCTTTCCTGTCCTTCACAAAGCCATAGTTTTTCTTTACCTTAGTAAGAAATTTATCGGAGGCTAAAAAGCCTTCCTGATCCTGTTTACATACCTGTCATTTCAGCCAACTAAGACTCTTCTAGAAGAGAGATCTAATTTTCTTCTTCTTGGTAGATCCCCTTCACTTAGCACAGTTCCTGGACATTGGCTGAATTACTAAATAACTCTGAGTGCTTGCTTACCCTCATGAGAGTATATACCTATCCAAATTCAGACATTCCAGGGGGCTGTAAGAGCTTCAGAAAACATTAAACTGATGTCACTCTAATGGTACCCAAATGTGGAATGTTATCACTTTGCTGGTGTCTAACTGTGCTTGAAGAAAGTATTTCTTCATCTAAGCACTGGATCTGTCAAAAGTACTTCCTTATATTAATGTCTGTATAGAGGTAAATAATTTATGGGTAATTTTAAATAAAATAAGCCTTTTCCCAAGGCCTGGATAGATGGCTATATATTTCTCAGATCTAAAACTTTACGAATCAATTTCTATGGTCCCATAAAATTGTTTTATGAAGGTAGGGATACTAGAGTTCCTCAATAGCTTAAAACTTTGGATAAAACCATAAAATACAAAGAAATAACACTGTAAAGAAAGTTTTACAGATTTTCCATATGACCACCTCAACATATTACTTCATAATCCTCTACCCAAATCTGATACACTCTGAAAAAGACTTATAGACTAATGCACTAGGACAAGCCTAAACAGCAATGGAAATATGATTAGCTTAAATGATGGTGATGTCTTTAATAATACATGAATAAAATGCTCCCATAGATAATATAATGTTCCCATCCCCAAATACTTTGCAATCCAGATGCTTAAGAGTTATTATTGAGCTGTAAGCATGTAGCTTGGTCATAGAGCACTAGCCTAGCATGTGAAAGTCCTGGGCTTGACTGATTCCCAGCACTGAAAAAAAAATTATATAATGTATTGACTTGCCTAAGTATTTATAATTTTATTAATGCTAAATATAAGCAATTAATATACCCCTCATCAGTACTTAAATTTGGGAAGGGGGCATTATTAGTATTCAAAACATCAGCATATCAACTGTCAACATTTTTCTATCTGAATGGCCTAATAACCCTACATTAATTATTGATTAACTCATCTCATTGTTTAAATTCCCTTGACCTTTTAGACCAAAAAACATGAGAAAGAAGGAATAAACCTTTCTAAAAGCTATGTTTTCAACCTACAAAATAGTGTGTAGAATATAATTATTTTTATAATAAAACATATTTACATAATAATAAAATATGGAATTATACAAACCACTAAGTAAAAGGTGGTCATTGCTGAGTATAGGACTAGATGATTTTTTTCCTTTATCTTATCTATATCTTTTATTTCTTCAACAAGAAAATATGTAAGTTATGTGCCCTTTAAATTTACTTTTAAAATACAAGGTAGAAGATCAAAAGAAAAATGAATGTTTGTTACTTTTTCCTGCCAATCATAGGCATAAATAAAATCCAGATTTTGGACCTGAACTAGTAGAGTTAAACAAAATTATGTGCCAAACTCTAACAGTGGATAATTTAGCCAAACTTACTGAGCTAGTTCTAAGCCTTCTTGTATTTAGTGAAGTTTAAAATTTAACTGTATCCCTGCCTGTCCCACAAAACAATGAAAGAAAGGTAATACTCCCCTAGGCCTCATATCTTCATTTCTAGAGGTTCATTTTCCTGATGAATGTAGTTTTCAAGAAAGACAATCCATAAAAAAATGCTCTTTGACCCCGTTCCAGGTCAGAAATAATGGTCCTTGTTTGTCAAGGAACCATAAAGAAACAAATCAATAACTTTCATAAGGTTATTTTAGAGATCGTTTCCCAAGTGCCCTTCCTTAGACAGCTTAGATAAACAATAACTTTTTCATTTGGTCTCATTTTAAAGTTCATGGAAGGTTCCCCATTTGGCACCAAGTAAAAGGAAAGAAGGGTAATATTGTCAGAGACATGAGATCTTGTGTTTACATTAAATTCTCTCCATTCTGGAGGAATAAATGTAACTTATAACAATGAGAAGTGCTAAAACACTTCCTATTTGAGACCTATTTCAAAGGTTTGCTCCATGTAATACCTGTTTACTGAGCTTCTTACACACCAAGGACCTCAGTAGCTTCCCATTCCAGCAAGGAAATGATTAGGATGTGCTTGATCTCCTCTTCTTGTTGAAATGATAAACCCAAAGGCATTTGTTGTAAGAATAACAACTTGGATACAAACACAAATGCATGAATCATAGATGTAAAGATAGCCAGCATGTGTAACTGAAAATGCCTTTGTTTATGAGACCCTGAAGAGCACAGCAAGTTAGCATCATGTCCGTGTCTTACTAGAGCACTATTCCAAAAGTGGAAGGAGGAAAAGGAAAGGAGAAGGAACAAGCTAACTGTAAGGGCCAGTAATACTTTTGCTTTTCCTCATCACAGAGTCCCATGGATTTATTAATAAGGAGCAGAGACATAGAAATGATGTGTGCAGGTAGGGAAGGTGGGTCAGTGGTTAAAGGTGCTTGCTTGCAAAGACTGCTGTCCTGGGTTCAATTCCCCAGCCACCCACATAAAGATGGATATAAACTAACATGTAAAAATAAATAAAAATTTTAGAAATGATGTGTGTGAATTGCATTAAGGATGTGTGACTCAAATTCACACTCTTCTCTTTTTTTTCTGTTTAGTAACATCAACAACATAGTATAATATCACTTATTAACACTCTTAGTTAATATCACTCTTACTTAATATCATTGTTAGTTCTACTCTTTTACTTTAATAGAAGGGACTCAAGATGTAACTCAGTTAGTAGAGTGCTTGCTTAGCGTACATGACTGTGGTCCTGGGTTTGATCCCCAATACTGGCATAAACCAAGCATGGTGACTCAATCTTGCAATGTCAAACGGAAAAGGAGAGAGAGAGAGAAGGAGAAAGAAAGAAAGAAAGAGAGAGAGAGAGAGAGAGAGAGAGAGAGAGAGAGAGAGAGAGAGAGAGAGAAAGGAAGGAAGGAAGGAAGGAAGGAAGGAAGGAAGGAAGGAAGGAAGGAAGGAAGGAAGGAAGGAAGGAAGGAAGAGAGAGAGAAAGAGTTACATACATACAGACAGACATTCAAACACATAGGTTGAGATTAACAAGGGGAGACTCTGTAGGTCTCTAAGGCAGTGTTGCCTACATATACAAGAAGAATGGATTGTGAGGTTTAGTGGCCCACCATCTCTCCAGGTTCTCTAAGGTAACACAGATAGTCTCCAGGCCTTAAGTATCATTTCCTCTTGAAGGTACTCTCCACCTCCTTAACCAAGTACATTTCTGCATCATTCTAACCAAGCTAGTCCTGCTTTCAAAGAGCATATATGTCCCCTCCCAATTTTGTTCTGTATAGGAGGGGGAAAAAAGGAAGCATACAGCCCTTCTTGAGTTCTAGATTCTTTGGCATTTTCATGTCTTGTTTATTCTTTTCATAGGTTCTCATCATGATCTTCAGTGCACAAAGGTGGAAACTAAGATTTGGAGCTGCTGAGTAATATCCCTGCAGCCCCCAAGTGAAGGTACCTGCATTTGAACCAGGGTGTCTTCTTGTAAAGATTCAAAATCTTCGATCTCCCTGTATGTCACCCTTATACACAGCTTGGTCTAAACGAGATTATCCTGCACTAGTTCAAGCAGAAATGAAAACATGGTAGAGCAGGGAATACCAGGTTCTGAAACTAGTTCAGCAGCTTCCTAGCTGAGGACTTCAAACAAATCTGTTAGCTTTCCCAAGTCTGTTCACTACAGTGTAAACTATAGATAAGAGATGATCCACTCAAGACAAATTAAGGATGAAATAAGCTAGTGTTCTTAACAGAGTAACTTGCCCACAGGAATCATGTAATCAGTGTTAGCTGTGACTTGACCCACATGCTGAACCCTTCACCTGTCAATCATGGTGTTTTCTCTGAAAGAAGGTTATAGCACTTAGACCTATAAAAAATCTCCCTGATAATCTCTAGTGTGTAAGATAAGGACCAGATAATTTTCTCAGCCTAAACAATCCACTATCAAATGCTGTGGTAACTCTAGAGTAGAATAGTATAGTAAGCATACAGTATGTTAAGAGGGGGTATCTTTAAAATATGGAATAAAAGAAAATATCCAAATAATGCGCTCATTTCAAATTTTCAAGCAACTGAAGCCTGAGCTTAGCTGTATGGCTTGACTATTTGTTACATCCAGCTTTCCATTGTTCTAACACAATCCTGTTAGAGTGAAAGCCTGAGCTAAGAACATTCCAATGATAAAATAACACTCATAAATTTCCAGAGATGTTCACCACAGAGAAATTTTCATTATGAATAAAAAGTCAACTTTATATTTCCACCTCAACTCGGATTCTAGGGAGATTCTACTATAGCTTAAACTTCTAATTGCTTTTTTTTTCTCTATCATTTTGGCTTCCAAAGACATCATTTCATATTCCTAAGGCATGTGAGGGAAAAAAATTAAACATTTTAAATGTTTGCACATGAAATGAAACTATAGCAACTCCATTATCTCTTATATTATTTATTTTGTCTTTTTCTCAACTAGATTATTATCAATCATTTTATAATTAAGTTTTTTTTTCACCTGTTTCTTTCCCTTCTCAAGAAAAATGATGATTTCTTTATGTTCAGGCAGCTTTGTATTCACATAGGGACTAAAACATACAAGACAATGTTTTTGAATGAGTGAATGGATGGATGGATAGATAGATGGTATTCCCAAGAGTAAAGAATTGCTACTCTGTGATGTGGCTTCTGAAATCAAGTACACAGACAACAGCACTCCATTCCATATGATGCCCTTTAAAGCTGTGCAGCTGCAGTTGCCTTTCTCAATCTGAACTGATTGAGATCTTATCTTCTAGTCATGCCTCCGTTAGGACCTTTGCTCTGACAGAGACCTTCGATTTCTGGCTAAATGTCAAGGGGATGCATGCCACAGCCCTCTCATACTATTTGAAGCTCTCCTGCATGTCCTCAATCCCTAAATTTTCCTCTAACTAGCCCCCTTGGCAATAGTCCTGGTTAAAATAACCCTTCAGTGAATAGTCTGGATTTGTGCTGACACTGACATTCAACCAGGTAAAGAGAAACCTGATAGGTCTGCTTTCAGTCCTGGAAGAGAAGAGCCAAAGGGTTTCTTGCCATAAATTCACTATTTCATGTAAAGCAGAGCTTCTAAATGGTTGCTATGTCACCATAAGATATTGAAAATTTAATGTAATACTGAAGAGTTGAAGTGCTGTTGGCATTCAATGAACAAAGAACATAAATCTAAGCTGCCATGTAATAAGCAAAACGTTTTCCAAAGAACAACTGCCCTTCTTGCACATTGCTTTCAAATGTTCCACAAAACATTCATGTCAGTGACAAACCTACTTACAAGTGTCTGACTACGTATTCTAACTCAATTTTTAAAATTTTAATTGACAGAGAGAGTGGGGGGATAGGGTGAGAATGGGCACACCAGGGCCTTCAACCACTGTAAATTAACTCCAGACACGTGTGCCACCTGTGTATCCGGAGAACATCGATCCTGAGGAATCGAACCTGGGTGCTTTGGCTTTGCAGGCAAATGCTATAACCAACAAGCCATCTCTCCAGCCAGAATTTAATTATATATACATAAACACAAAGTACTGCCTGCCTTTAATCCCAGCACTCAGGAGGCAGAGGTAGGAGGATTCCACGAGTTAGAGACCACCCTGAGATTACATAGTGAATTTCAAGGCAGCCTGGGCTAGAGTGAGACCCTACCTCAAAAAAAAAAAAAAAAAAAAAACTTTTAAATTAACAAACCCTGTGAAAATTTTTCACCTGCATGCCCTAATTGTATTTATCTTGACAAAAAAGACAATGACTAGATGGAAAAATAAAGCAGAAAGGAATTTAGATTCATGCCAGTTAACACATGGGTAAGTAAAAAGGAAAATAACCCTACTGTGGTGGTTTGAATGCAAATGAATGTCCTCCATAGACTGAGGTAGTTTTGATTAAGCTTCCTACTTAAGTCTCCTGCAGGCAGACCTCTGCTGAGGAGGGGTGTCCCTGAGGGTGGATGTTGAATCCAGTCCTACTAGGTGTATAGTGAGAACTTTGAGCTCTGGCCTTGTTTGCTGGTATGAATTTCTCTCTATTCCTCTCTCTCCTGAAGATATGGGAGTGAGCCAGCTTCTTCTACCATGTTGCAGCTTCCCCTAGAATCTATAAACCTGAAATAAACCCTTTCCTCCCATAACCTGCTTCTGGCTAGATGTTTGTCCTAGCAATGTGAAGGTTACTGCAACACATACAAACAAACAAACAAACAAAAAAACCTTATGGGATTTTAAATATATTTCAGTATAAAATGCACATTAATCCACTAAATAAAATTAAAGTTCTGAGCTATGAGCACTGCTGAAAAGAGTTAAATAAAATGACCAGTACATGATACTGTGATATCTAGGATAACCATCAGAAAAGTAGTAAAAGTTTGCATATAGTCTCAATAGTGGGAACCTTTAAAAAAAAAGAATTAGTTAATGCAAAGAATGAAAGAAGAGGCAAACAAAAATAACAAATAGAAAGCAAACAGTAAGCATAGACATCATCTTGAACTATCAAAAGTTATAATGAATAAAGAGGTACAATAATAAAGACTGTCAGATTGGATTAAAAACAAGCCAGTGGAACACTCTCGTCTTTGCTGCACATATTATTACACAAAGCAAATCTCAATGCATTTAGAAAAATTGAAATAATTTCTTGCATGTTATCTGAACACAATACAATAATCAATAAGGTGAAATACAGAAAATACAAAAACTTCTTTAGATTAAACACACTTGAACAATGAATGGTTGTTGAAGAAATCTGAGAAGAAATAAAAAAATTCCCATAACTGAGTGAAAATAAAACATACCTCACCAAAACCTATGGAGAATGATGAAGGTAGTCTTAAGGGGAAAAAAAGCATATAACTCTAAATGCTTATGTTACAAAAATAGGAAGATACCAAAATAACTAACTTAAGAAGCCACCTGAAGGCTTTGGAGAAACAAGAACAAACCAAACTCAAAATACCACACAGAAAAATATAATCAAGACCAGGGCAGAAATCAATGAAATAGAACTTAAGAAGCAATTAAAAGAACAAATGAACCTAAGAGTTGGTTCTTTGAAAAGATAAACACGATTGATAATAAATCCCTGGCTAATTTGATCAAGTGAAAAGAGAAGTCTCAAATTAGCAAAACTAGAAATGAAACGAGAGAGGTCGTAACAGACAACAATGAAATTGAAAGAAACACCAGGACCTATTTCCAAAATTGATACTCCACAAAACTGGATAACCTGAAAGAAATGGATAAATTTCTAGACACATGCCAACTGCCAAAACTAAATCCACAGCCAAAAAAAAAAAAAAAACCTCCTAAACAAATATATTACATCCATAAAGATTGAAAAGTAATAAAAAATCTATGACGAAGGAAAAATCCAAGACCTGATGGATTCTCAGCCAAATTCTAGCAAATCTTCATCAAGAACTGGAACCACTTTTTCTCAAGCTTTTTCACATAATGGGAGAACAGGGAATGCTCCCCCAACACATTCTACAAAGGTAGCATCACCCTGATATGAAAACCAAACAGAGATATAACAAGAAAAAACAAAACAAAACTATAGAGCTATACCCTGATAAACTTAAGATGCAAAAATTCTGACCAAAATTCTCACAAACCAAATTCAACAACATATCAAAAGCATCTTTCGCCTTGATTAAGCAGGCTTTATCCCACAGATGCAGGGATGGTTCAACATACAGAAATCAATTAGCATAGTATACCACATAATTAAAATTAAACACAAGAACCACATGATCATTTCAATGGATGCAAAGAAGACCTTCAACAAAATATAATATCATGTCATGATTAAAATGCTGGAGTGAATAGGCATGAAGAGTTTATAACTCAACATAATAAAGGCTATATATAAAGTACCTAGGGCCCAAATCATACTTAATGGGGAAAGACTCAAGGACTTCCCATTGAGATCTGGAACCAGGCAGGGGTCTCACACTGTTCTTCAGCATAGTGGTAGAAATCCTAGCTCTAGCAATAAGACAGGACACAGATATAAAAGGGATACAAACTGGGAAGGATGAAAAATGTTGTGAGCAAGCAATGCTCACTGCTATACAAAAGCAAATAGCTTGAGAAGATGTACCACCTGCGCAATGGTGGCATACACCCTAGGTGGGTAACCAATGGTGCTCTGATTGGCTAACAGATTTGCTCAATGGAAACAAACCAGAGCTGGAACTGGGAACCAAGTCAGGATCCTATGGAGACCAAGATTATATGGCCACCCAATGAGAAACCCACCACTAGTCTTTGTAACAAATAGAGTCTTTACCCATCAGAATCTCTAAATTAACAAAGGCTACCGCCTTTAACCTATGCTTATCTCCTCTCTGTTGGAGAATCTGTTTTTCAGAAGGCAACAAGAACTAGGGACAACCAAATTCTACCAACAGGAAAAAGTAGCTGATTCCCTGTCAGGAGATGAACCACTCCCCTCACACATCAGCTAGGACCCAGGTGAAAGCACAGAGGAACTGTTGATATGAACAAGAGTGCTGCTTCCACAGAGAGTGGTCAACCTGTGCTAGGGTGATGGAGGCAGACACTGAGGATACTCAAAGCATATCAAAGCAGAAATCCAAAACTGCTGAGAGCTTACCACTAAAGCAGACTTAAAACACACCCACCACAGCTCAGAGAATTTTGCAGAAAGGTTGTAAGAGCCACAGGGAGGGAGGGAACTTCCAGAGGCATTGACTCCTTCCCCACCACACAATGGCTAATTGCTACTTGCACAACTCATAATCCACAACCCCATGGTGAATATCAACAATCCCACTAAGGAATGCCCTCAGTGGTATGAGGGCAGGAAGGAGGGAAATGATGGTACCAATGCATGATGTGTCCATACGAATGTTCTACCTAATAAAAAAAATTTTGGAAAAAAATCAACTTCTTTGTAAAAAAAAATATTTTCAAGCAGAGGGAGACAGAGGGAGAGAAAGAGAAAGTAAATGGGTGTGCCAGGGCCTCTATCTGCTGTAAACGAACTCTAGATACATGCGCCACCTTGTGCATCTGGCTTTACATGTGTACTGGGGAATTGAACCAGAGTTGTTAGACTTTGCAGACATGTGCTTTAACCACTGAACAATCTCTCCAGCTCCAAACCTACTTCTTTTTAGTTACAAATTATGATTTAAAATGAGAGAGTTTGAGCAGTAGTACCCTGCTGGGTTGGAGAACGCTTTTACCTTGGGTTGTTGTAGGTAAACCCCCGGGGCTGGGATGGGTCTCCTACCACTGAACTGTTGGCCAAGAGGGCCTAAGAAAACCCCAAAACAATATATACGATTGCCAATGCACTCGTTTATTCACCAAAACTAGGTAGTAAGGCCCTGCTGCTGAAAAAAAAAAAAAAAATGATGCAGTCAAGGAACACTGCAAAATCAAGCTGGAAATGAGATGAAAGCCATCTTCCTGCTGGATAGCTGCCACAGGGCTAGAACGTGTTGTGTAGGCGGCTGGGGGAGAAAAGACCTCAAACTGTCTTAACAAGCAATGGATCCTGCTAGCTACACAGTCAACCAGCCACGTGCCAACAGGTACAATAAAGGCACATATGTTACAGAGTAACCAACTGTTACCAGATTAGATTTGAGGCCTGCTCATTGGGTAGGAATTCATGTTGGGTACTGAAAGGTGAGTCAAAAACACATAGTTGGGAAGGACATATTCCCTAGAAAGAAGATGTTACTGTTCTTTGGCTAACTGGAAACATTGAGCACAATAAATTGCAATACACACACACACACATGTGTTTATGCACACTGATTAATACAGTTCTCACTTTTGCTTAGAGAAGCTTCTTTTTACATATAGTGGTGAATACTGGGGAGAATCCAGACTCACCAACGTGACAAGAAGAAAAGAAACATAGTATTTAGCACTAGATCTCTATCACATCCTGCAGTGCCCAGGGAACACCGCAGAAAAGGCAGCAGAAGGAATATAAGTGTTACTCTCACTGCAATCCAGGGAAGCTTCTTGATGGAGATGGCAGTAGACATTGAGGAGATTCAAAACTCATGAAAGATGAAGAAACTGTTGAGGGCACAACATAAATGAGACATCTTGATCATACCTTCCAAGGCTCATAGAACTTTGTGGAAGAGGAATATAAGAGCCAACAGGGTAAGGTGGAGGTACTTTGGTACACTGACTTCTGGATACGAACTGACTGCTGCATTCATGACCTCACCATGTCTGTCACTACTCCCACAATACCCACATACTTCTGAGCTCATCAACATTTTGACATAGATGACAGAGGATGACAAAAAGAATGAGACATCAAAACAAAAGGAAGAGAAAGGTACTCAATGGAATAGAGGTGGAAAGGGCCAAATAGGGTAATAGCATAGAAATATGATCAAATTATACTATGTTAGCATATTAAATTTTTCAATAAAAATGTTAGCAAGAACAAATCAGTGGATCCAATCAAACTGACAGCCACTCTGATAAAAGTATGAACTGAACATCTTAAAGAATAAATTATAATATATATGTTTGTACTTAATTATACGTCTGTCTCATTATATATAGAATTTGAGGAGTGTGTGGATAGAGCTCTTTTCTAGTTTGTGTGAGGACCTAGATTGAATCCCTGGCACCACCAATGGATTTTACAGACTAAATCCCTCAGGAGTTCGAGGCACCAAGTACTGAGTAAGAATCTACCATTTTGCTTTGCCATGTGAAAGACACACAGAAATAACAATCCAACCCAGGTAAAAAAAAGACTACAACACATTCTCTTATGCTTGCTCTTGGATTTGAAACACAATTATTTTGAAACCAAGGCCTTTTAGGCAATTAGTGAACAAAGCAAAATAAAATAATTGGAGTTCAAGCAGCATAGAAGAGTGCAGACTAAGAGATCCTAGCTCCACCTTTGCTGGATTCTGCTCCCAGATCCATCTTAATTAGGCACATTAAGTAATTCAGTTCCTTGGGCTCCAAGTTTTTTCAGACATTAGTCTTCATCATCCAAAATCTAGAGATGTATTTGGACATTAATAACTCTTTGTTCAAGAACAACTTGCTAACCCTAACAGTTCTTGGCTCTTAGGAGAGATGAAGCTAATGGAGCCTCAGTTTTCTTTTTTTGTTACAAATGCACAGATAATCAAACCTTCTCCAGAAAAGAAGAATCAGAATCAGATCACACATTGGAGACTTCCTAGAACAATACTTGGCATTCATACCACAGAGCAGGGGCTCTCAGCAGTACATTCTTCCGCCTTTCTGCTCATTCTAGCAAAATCTCCATATGACCTGCTTCTCAGAGGAACTGTCAACATACGTCACAGTATGGACTGTGTAAAGCACATTATCATGTGTCGATTTCTTTAAGGTGCATTTCATGATCATATTCATCAACAGCCAACTGCTCCTAATATGCAAACAAGTTAGAAAGACTAGTCCCAAAACATTGTACCCACAACTCAAGCAAAACCTCTCAGGTGCCATTTTAAAATGTCATTACAATTATATATCTACATGGATCTTCATGTCTACTATTTACTAAGTGAATGTTTCATGCATGTATTACATATACATGTATATATACATACATAAGGACATGTGTATAGATGTTCATACAGATAGCTATAATGTACATATCACATGCATATACATATTACATACATATGTTCATAATTATATGTGACATTTAATCCTTAATAAAGTTCTTCTCAGTGGTTATTATCACTCTATTTTACAAAATAAGAAACTGAAAATTAGAAAAAAAGTATTTGGTCAGTTTTCGTGTAACTTGAACCCATGACCTTTTGTTTTCAAGGATCATGCTCTTTCATTGAAAACATGACATGGGTTCTGAAGAAAATAGCTCTCCACAGGTTTGAGTCTTGCTGATCAATAGAATGAATTTACTTTGGATGTTGCTACCATTCTGCCTTTTTTGCAGCTGACAAGGGCTGGAGGGAGGGACCAGCAAGGATGACTAGCCACACTTCAGAAATCTGACTCTAATATCTTAGTCAAGGTGGGGGGGGGGAGTTTCTCCTCAGGGAAAAGTCTGAGGTAGCTTTCTGCACAGCCACAGGACAAAACAAAATAATCATGCTATAGTACCAACACTGCTTTAAGTCAGCCACCTTAAGCTCGGCACATGAGAAGATATAATAATTACTTTGATGCTGCTATTTCTGTTTTGGGGGTTCACAGCAAATGAGTTCTTTTAATTTATAAGGCTAGGATGTTAAAGCAGGTCTTATCACATATGCATGCTCTGGAAGTAGTTATCTGAGATATGTTAGGGAAGATTCTGTAGGTCTGTCCAGGCAGGTTAAGTGGAAGGATTTTAACTGCCATGGACTTAGTTATGCTATGAGAAAGAATGTGAGTGCCTGAAATGTATGTTCCCACTCACTAACCCACCATAATTCACCTCAAAGTTGTGTTCCTACTGACAGCTGATTGATAGACTAAAATTGGAAAGAAAAGAAAGAAGAAAAACTGGATGGGCCAAGGCCAGAGAGATGATCAACCTTAATGATGAATTAATTTTACTTTCCTCATTTTTCCACTAAGCTGCTCAACTGTTTCCAGACATGTAAACCTCTCCTCAAGATTAACTAATTCACAAAAATGGGCTTCTGTTCTGCATCTGCTCCTGTTCCCAAGAGTAGCCTGGTACTGGTCACAACTGGAATATGAGGTTGGCCTCTCCACCCTCCTTCCCCCACAGGAACACGGACTCCAATTCTACAGTAAGCGGAAATTTAACCGTCAGTTCCCATAGGAATGACATATTGACTAAGTACTCAGACCAAGCAATCTACTCCCGCAGTCAGCAAAATATACACTGGTTATTCTAAAACAACACAAGAATGCTTGATTGGATTCTCACTGTTTGCCAGGAAGCCACTGAAGAGAAGCAGGTATTGAGTGTCTCGTAGGAAGACCTTCCCAAGGTTCCTTGTTAAACCCAGGGCCTGAACCCACAGCAATTACACTTCTGGTACAATTACCAGCATCACCCACTCATGCCCTGCCAAGTGAGGAGATTTGGCAGCTAAATAATACAGCTTTCATTTTACATTTCCACTCCAATTAGCTGACTGCACTAGTCAATTGGCTGAATAAAACAAAATGCAGGGGAAGTTGAAAGGCCTTAGTGTGGCTTGCAGAGCTGTGCCTTCAGAACAATACTGAGATTTAAAAAAAAAAAAAAGGACTGAAAAGAAAATTAGGGGACCCGCTGCAACAAAAGGGCAGGCTGCAGAAAACCCACAGGTGGCATGCATGCCATAAGTATGCACCAGAGACATTTGAGCTTAACATCCGGCCCACCTACTGTTTGTTTTACTAATAGCAAGGGAATTAAATTGCTGCCCCTGACCTTGCTCAAAGCCTAGCTAGGACTTACAGTATGTGCACGCAGAAGCAAACATTCTCCTGAGAACTTGCAGTCTCTCCAGCAGGGCCCTGGGTTCAGCATGTACAAAGTTAGCTGTGTATGCTAAGTCCCATGAGTGCTAGGATGCGATGTTTGTTTGTCCCTCCCTCCCTCCTTCCTTCCTTTCTTTCTTTGAAAGAGAAGGACTCTCCAAGGGAGCACACAGAATCAGTGAAGTGAATCAGCAGGAAATTCACTGGAAAGCCTGAACCTCCTAGTTCTGATTAACTAAGTATGAGGGATTCTGTTTAGATGTGACCTGGCCCCTGAAAGTAAAAGCAAGAAATGTTGCTGGGCCTGGAAGGGAGAATCTGCATTTTTTCCTTTATCTCTTTTCCCCTAAAATCTCAACAGAGGACATGAATGGGTGCCTCAGGTCATATCTCTTGCTTGCTTAGAGGATAAAGAAATGTAAAGGAATTACTCCTTTCCTGAAAACCTGGTGTCAGTAACTGACCAGTCCACCATCAGATAGACTCCCTTAAACAACTCTACTCTGGGTTACTAGGTGGACTTTCCAATTTCTGGGACCCCCCCACTTCTGTTGTACAAGAACTTATATATTTTTTTCTTCTCTTAAACTCTATCTCTGTAAATTCTGAAATAAAATCTTTCTAAATTTTATCCTCTGGTCTGTGGGTTTCATTTGTCGAAGTTCGTAAGACAAAAAACAAGAAGTCCATGAATTCAGTGAAAGCTTTCTGTGAGCATGACTGTCTAGCACCCTAGCTCCTGAGTTCCTGGCTAGCCAAGAAAGAGCTGAGAAAGGCTCTAGTGCCCTCTAAGACACCCTACATCCCCATATCATTTGGATCTCCATAACTGATGCTCAAATCCTATGTGAACCCTGCAAAGGAATTCTAGGTGATTCTACACTACTCATCACAAGTTCTGTCTTGATAACTGTAATAAATAACTCTTCCAGAGCTGAGCAAAATAAACCAGTGCCTATGGGCCAGAAAGTGTCCAGCTTGAACCATGGCAAGGCACTACAGTTTGCCCCGCTCATGTATATCCTTTTAGAGCTGGTTGTAAGGTAATCACAGCCACTGTAAACAGCCTGGAAAAGTTCTACCTGGTCATACAGTGGCCAAGCCTGGGATTTCCTGCTCTCTTGTGGCACAAGTTCATTAAAGATAGCACACAAAGTAATTTATTTTCTAGACTTCATCCAAAAATCTACTACTTCAGTCATTATCCATTTTTGGTTTCTTGACTGACACTTCATATAGAGTAAAGGAGTTTAATGACCTTGTGTTAAAACTGAATGCCAAATGTAGGAAAGGAAACATTCATTTTCTTTTTTTTTTTCTTTAGTAAATTATTTTTGGATTAGTTTTGTACTCAGTGTATACAGTCAAGTTAGTACCACTGTTAGCCTCCTCCCTATCCTCCCCCCTCTGCAGGGATCCTCCTTGTTGGGTAATATGGGTTGTGCATTTTGGGGTCAGCCATCAGTGATGGGTAGGATGCAATGTCGCTGTGTATCATGACTCAAGGAAGCATTCATCTTCAAAGCCAGTTTTGCCATTCTTTACTCTCTCTAGAACATTATTTCTATGCACAACCTGGCTCAGTGCACATTGGATAGTTTAACAAATACCTCACTCTACAAATGGGAGGACAGTAGTTTGGGCAATAAAAATAGATGAAATGAGGCTTGGTGAGGATAAATGCATATTTATTTAAAAATTACAATATTAGGGAAATGATAGTCCTTTCCAAAACATGCTAAAATGTTTACTTTACAGCTAACTGATAACTCATAAATGCAGTATATGGCATCCTATTTAGCTGCCACAGAACATATGCAAATATTTTAAATTTCTAATACATATGCAAAGCCCATCAGGCAATTTTACTTCAGCTATCAATTAATCAGCCCAGGAGTTATTTACCATTAAGTTAGTTTTGTGTACATATTTATAATAAGCAAAGTATTTTTTAACAAAGTAAGAATGAAATCTTAGAGCAGTATTCAAGACAACTGAAGAAATTCTGAGTGCTGAGGATGAAGTTCGGTGTGAATAGTTCCTGTGCAGCATGCAAAGGGTCCACTCAGCAAAATAAAGAACTACTTTTAATCTTTGTAATAAATTTTATGTTCTGATTTTGGAACACAAAAAGATACCTGGTCCTATGTAAGTTTAATAATAAATGTGCTGATTTCTTTTAAAGAGAGAAAGAAAAAGGAAAAAAAAATATGTTACTACTAAGCTTTCAATGCTCAGAGTAACAAGGTGAAATGAGTTCCTAATTCAAATTGCCAGAGTTGGAGTTGTAAAATATATATATATATCAATAGTTGAACCGATCTCACACCTTTAAATTAGTTGCTTCACTGTCTGAATTGGTACAAGTATTGCTTTGATTATTTCCTTAATATAATTGAGTATAGAGAACATGAGAGGTATGCTTAAGAACTTCTTATAATTTGCTCCTGAAAAAAGAAAAATCTTTTCTACAATACAGAAAAACTGCTGCTACAGGTAAGAACAAGATTGAAGTTGTACACATAGTAGATATCATTTTTTTTTTTTTTGAGCTGCCTAACATGCCTCAACCAGACTTTGTAGGCCATTTGGTATCTGTTACAACTACTCAACTATGTCAACTTTGTCAAGATTGCAAATAAAAAGCCACACAGAACATGTTAAATAAATCTGTGTGGCTGTATTCCAATCAACCTTTACTTGAGAGCTGACATATCATTTGCTCGTGTCACAAAATAATCTTTTCATCTTTTCAACCATGTCAAAATGTTTCAACCCATTCTTAGCTCACCAGCTATAGTATGAATTTGACTTCCCAAAGCCATAGTTTGCCAACATCTAATCTACTGTATCTACAAAGAAAGAAAGGAAAGTATGAAGCAACAAAACAGATTGTGATTCTATCAATCCAAGTGGCAAGTGGAGGCAGGCAGGAAGGGTTCTGGCTCCGTAAGATACCAGGAGAGGAATCTTCAGGAGTTACTCATCTATTCCTATACACACTATGCCTGCCCCGGGGCTTTTGAACCTGCTAATAAAATTCCAGCTACTCTTCTTGTCCTTGAGCTGTACTAAAATATCTGGGGAAAGCAAGATTGTCATCCCTGCTGTCAAGGAGAATGGTGGACCGTCATTACCTATTTTAGACTGAGAAGTATTAGTGCCTAGATACCTGCCTATCACAGGGCAAAGCAATTTATTTCCTACAAAGAAAACAAAGGAATTAGCTTCTGCCAATGAAAAGATCCTTCATGAAATTTATGATTTACAGGATGTCAACAAAAAATAGGCCCAACAGAATGTTAACTCCCACTTTCTTAGCAGCAAGGCCATTACTTCTCCGCACATCTCAAGTAACCTCCAGAGGAAGCTCTACCTTTCCCAAAAAGTTAGCTATTGTTCCTGATGGATGAGACAATATCTACACAAATATAATTTAAAACAAACATGTCATTTAGGCATTTAATCAATTTAACGGGGGATGTGGTTCTTAGGAATGCTTCTTTAAAATGAAACTTTTGTGTATATATATATATATATATATATATATATATATAGAGAGAGAGAGAGAGAGAGAGAGAGAGAGAGAGAGAGAGACATTATTTGTTCTAGAAAAAACTGGCTGATATTGGCATTACATGTGATTAGTTATTAAGTCTAAAAAATGGAAACACGGGGCTGTAGGGATGGCTTAGTGGTTAAGCATTTGCTTGCAAAGCCAAAGGACCCTGGATTGATTCCCCAGGACCCACATTAGTCAGATGCACAAGGGGGCACACCCATCTGGAGTTCATTTGCAGTGGATGGAGGCCCTGGTGTGCCCATTCTCTCTCTCTTACTCTGTCTCTTCCTCTGCCAAATAAATAAAAAATTTAAAAAATGGAAACAGGAAATACATTATTTGTGGTACTATTCACTATTTATAAGTACATAATAGTCTTTTATTTATTTTTTAAAGTTTAATTTTCTTGGGCTGGAGAGATGGCTTAGCGATTAAGCGCTTGCCTGTGAAGCCTAAGAACCCTGGTTCAAGGCTCAATTCCCCAGGACCCACGTTAGCCAGATGCTCAAGGGAGTGCATGCATCTGGAGTTCATTTGCAGGACTGGAGGCCCTGGCATGCCCATTCCCCCCCCTCTTTCTCTGTCTGTTGCTTTCAAATAAATAAATAAATAAAAAATACACAAAGTTTAATTTTCTAAAGTAATGCAACTTTGGTGTAAAGTAAAACATACTTGTGAAAATTCAAGTAGGATTCAAAAATGGCCTTAAATGAGGTAGAACTTCATTCTTTTCTTCTAAAGAAGATAAATTTATTAAGCCAATATTATAACATTAAAGTTTGAGAAACATTCACTTATAATGTGATCAGTCTGATCAAGTGCTGTTCCAAACACATTATTTTCTTTTAAGAACTTCATTCTTAAGAAAACAAGTAATTTATTCAATAGCAGTTGTATAAATAGGCCAGCCAATACTTCCCATAAATGTTAATTGATCTTCCCTAATAAGAACATTAAACAGCATTTGGCTTGTAGCATGAAAACAATACAAAACCATCTGCAGAATGAGAAAGGGAAGAATCAGCAAAAGAGTAGAATTACCACAGAGGTACTTCCTGAATCCTATCTGGGCTCCAATCCTACATTGGGAAAAATGAACCCTGAAATAGACTGTTCCCTCTGCACAGGTAGAAAGGAATGTGTCTTATAGTGTGTATTTTACAAGTTAATTTTTTTTCTGTGAATTCAAAGGGAAGATGCAGAATTTTAAAAATCATTTCCTTGGAAAATTTACATTTTATGTTTAGAAAATCATACAAAGACAAGGTAGGGCTTAGAATGCTTTAGATTAAGCAATGTTCATGCATTTTCATCTAACCCAAAAGCCATTTGATTTCCCATCCCTTCCCACACGTAGCAGATGTGTGACTCTAGGTTTGGAGGGGTACAATATGATCATTTGCTTCAAGATCTCTGAGAAGACTGGTTTGGTGGATGCTGGGCTAACTCTAATTTCAAGAGCAAGGCCAAAATGATGGTGGTCCAGAGATTCTATAGACTAATTCTCTTAGATCTGCCTTTAGACATGCACCAGCAGCTAGATCAGAAGCTGGGTTTCAACCAGGCACCATAAAGCAGAAAACATGTACTTGAAGAACAGCCCTTCCTAAACCTGACCACGCTGGCCGGTTATAATTCTCACATGAAGCACTGCGTGACAGTTGGAAAAATTATGGGCTATCCATCTCCAATTCCAAACAGGCTGAACAAATCAGAGTGTATATGCAGATACAGCCAAAGGTCACCACCCTCTCTAAAAAGAGCACTTTTGGGGCAGTCTACTGTGCTATTTTAAAAATAGATGCTTACATGCCAGGCATGGTGGCACACACCTTTAATCCCAGCACTTGGGAAGCAAAGGTAGGAGGATCACTGTGAGCTGGAGGCCACCCTGAGACTACATAGTGAATTCCAAGTCAGCCTGGGCTAGAGTGAGACCCTACCTCAACAAACAAACAAAAATAGATCCTTCTATTATTGTTTCCCTCTCCCTAAGTCTATATTCTCTGAAATAATATATTTAGGAATCAAACGGAAGGGACCATAATGGACATGAGTATATTTCCTTCAGTAAAATATGAGCTTGTATATAACTGTTTGGGAGGGGTATAGGAAGGCGTCAAGTATTTCAAGTGAGAGGAGATAGGGGCTTGCAATAGCCACTGTCCACTAAACTAGTGCTAAGCATCTGCCACAGTAAAGTAAAATTATTCATAAGAACGCAGTGATGACAAGAGCAATAGATTCTATAGACACTGGGGAACTGCCTTAAGAACTAACACAATAAAAACAGAAGAACACAGAATACTGGCAATGAGAAAGGCAATCTCTACAAAATGAATCTTCAACCTGCCCAGCCCCCTGCCCCTCCCAGTGCCACCGCCACCTGCAGTGCAAGTTACTTCAATCTCAACTGGGCTGTCTCTAGCAGCTCCGTAGAGAGAAACCGTCTTCCAACTGTGCCCTCACAGCAACCAGAATAATTTTTAAAAACACACCACATCATGATTTTCACATGTACTTTTATGTGTTGATGTGAATAATCTATTTCCCGATATCTGCTAAAATTTTAATTCCGGGTGTGCCTGTGAGGATGCTCCCAGGGGATATTAGCTTCTGAATCAGTGGGCTGAGTAGGGAAAGTCTTCCTTCACTAAGGTGGGTGGGCACTATCCAACCCACTGAGCACCACTACAGAATAAAATGGTAAAGAAAGGACAAAATCTATCTCCTCTCTTTTCTCAAAATGGGACATCCATCTCCTTCCTGCCCTTGGCAGTTCATTGTTCCTTTTACCCTATTGGTTCTCTCTCTCTCTGGTAAACCATGACTAACAGGTTATGGAAGAAAATGCTGTTTAATTATTAAAAATCCTCCTCAGATCTCCCATACTCCTGACTACTATTCCAGCCTCACCCTTGTATACTTTCCTTGCCATGCCCAGTAACACTAGCGGCCTTCCATTAGCTCCTCCAGAATGATCTCCCCTGGCCATGGCTATTTCCACTCTCTCACAGCTTCCCCTCCCATCAAATCCAATTCTTCTAAGATTTTATCTCCTCATCCATGACTTGTCTGACTGCCCTACCTAATATAGGTCCCTATTATTCTCTACCAGGACTTCTAGTTCTCCTTCTTGACACTGAAACTAACTGGAAGCCATTCTTTTCAGGTCTTGTCCACTCCCTGGGAGGAAAAGCCCGAGAGGCAGGAACCAGGTCCATTAGGTTTACTGATGAACCTCAGGGCCCACAACTGCAGGCAATGTAATTTGCAATGGGGGACTAAACTATGTACCATTGCCACTTCCTTCTATCCCTCTCTCCTGCCTCAGTGAAGGCTTCTGACAACTATCCATCCACCAAAGATTGCATTCTGAGTTGGCTCTTTAATGAAATCATTCACATATGCAATCACTAATTTAGCAACTTAATATTTTATCATGAACATAGACTGAACACCTAGTATGTTCAAATCATGGGAAGAATTACAAGAAAACATGGATGGGCTGTGTTCATGTATTTTAACTGACTATACAAGTAAAAGCTATATTAATCTATACTAAGCTATCCAATGTAAGAATGTGGGCTAGATATTTGGAAAAGAGACATTCTGAGACATATCAAAAAATAATCTAGGAACAAACATTTGAAAGAAAGGCCAACTTTTATCTCCTTATTTCATTTAATTTTATTATATTTTTTCCATTCAAACATTCATTTGCACAGTTAATAATTATATATTGAGCATATAGTGTACCCCTGGAACTATATGAAGCAGTGGTCACAGCTGCATAGCTGATTTAAAAAGAAAGAAAGAAAAGTAAAGAAAAGCCCAGGATCTGGAGAAAATGACACCATGGTATTAAAGGTCCTGAAATAACCTGAGGCTAAGAGAGTGGTGGACACTAAAAAGAAGAGTAAGTACCAAATTCCAGAACAACAGAAGAGGAATTTATCTAGACAAACACTATTAGGGGTTTTGCTTTGTGGGTAAAGATCTTATTGTTCAGGTGTGAGTTCAGATCCTCAGAACACATGAAAAGCCAAATGCAATAGACAATAATCCCAACTCTCTTACGGTGAGAGGGCAGGGACAAGAATCAGAAGCTTATAGGTTAGCTTGCCAGCTGTATGCAGTGCTAAACAACAAGAGATCCTGTCTCAAACATGCACACAAACAAAAATAAATAAGCCACTGAATATGCACTCTTGTTCATAAGAGTATTATCACCGAAAGGTAGAAGTAACCCATGCCCATGGTGCCTGGGCAAACAAAACGTAGTCTATACAAGACAACAAGCCAAAGAAAGCCTCTGCAACTCATGTGCACAGGGTAGGGCTATTTCTCTAAGTTATGAATAAAGAAATTAATTGGTCTTGGCACAAACAACCTTTTGGCACAAGGAAATTTTCTGCTACAAAATCAAAAACAGTTTTTCATAGGCAGTCCTCCAAAAAACATCTGAGAGCTACCGATGAAGGGTGCTACATTTATTAAGATGTGCATGGGACATTCATACACAACGGAAGATTCACTTCAAAATTTTCCAACGAGCTTTTTAAAATGTGGAAGGTCAGGTTTCAGGTGGAGCTCAGTAGTAGAGCACCCACCTCATATTCACTAAGGCCTTAGGTGCAATTTCTAGTGCTACAAAGCAGGGAAGAAAAGAAGGTAGATAAAATATGAATGACAGATGCAAATAATTCTTCAAGCTACATGAAGGGTACAAAGGTTCATTACACTGTTCTCTTTATTTTGTGTTTGCTTGGAGACTTTTTTAAGTAAAAAATCACTTATTTTAAAAATGTCCCTGTAGATAAACAATTTTAACAGCCTTGTAAGTGACTTCAAGACAGCCAAGAATTTAGATTATCCCTAAGTCATCATGATACTATAAAATAAAGTAAGATTTATTTTTAGTAGAATGTGACAGTGTATTTGCCAAAACAAATCATCGAACACAAGTTTTCAGGTGAGAAAAGGGAGAAAGACTGACTACAGGAGACCTCCTTCGCCCTTTATTCCCCCACGCCTTTCAGCTGCATCAATCCAGGTCTACAAAGGGAGCCACTGAAGAAAAGGGCAGGTCCTATCCCATTCCCCAGAATTAACTACTTTCCTGAAGCCACTTGTTATCCTGGTTCAATTCTATATAAAATGCAGCAGCCACCATAAAGAATGATCCTAACCCCCTTTAAGGTTCTCTGTGCACAAATGGCTCCGAGAACTATTTCACATGAGTGTTTCTAACTCACGCACAATGTGGAACTAACTTGTCCACTAGGAATAGACAGGATGACCAGTGAAAACTGCACAAAAGTACAAGAAAGTTTTTCCATACTAAAAGAGCTTCCACTGGGCACTTGTTGAGTAACTAATGAACCACCTAAAGAATTACTTAATGTCATTTGGGACAACTACCCACCAACTTGCTCTTTCCTGTGAGTCCGTACTGGATAAAGAAACCAGATTAAAAACTCACCTACTTAAAGTCTATGTTCTTCGAGCAATTATGTAACTTTCAATGACATTTATTCTCATTATAAATATTCTGCATAATAACTTCAGAAAACTTGAGCAGTAATACATAAACAGACCCTCAATAACCACTACCATTTCCTTTCCTTCATTTGGACCTTATAGAGACAAACAATAAAGAGCAAATACCCATGCTGCATTTAAAACAGATGCTTTGCTGTGTTTTTGCCAATGGTTCTACCTGTGGCTATGTGTTAGCTAATGGCAAATCGATGGAAGTAACTCTAACTTTTGGATCATGCCAAGTGTAGAGCAGTTAGAAATAGAAGAGGAATGCTCTGCTCTTTCCCTAGGCACAAAGCCTTCCTGAACATGCAATGCTTATGTTCGACAAGCTGGAAGGGGCTTGGTTCTCTAAAACTGGCATCATATTGTAGCCATGCTCTACCACCCAATCTCTCCATATAGGATGGAAGGATTTCTTCAGTTGCCAGGAGTGTTGGCCAGAAATTACCCCTGGACAAAGGGAAGGTCCTTCTACACTGTCATTTCTTCTTCCTGACATTAACTTGTGTCCAGTGACTAGTCTACAAGGAAGTTCAAAGCCCTAATCCCCTTGCCTGAAAGCACAACTACCTATAGACCAACACAATGCCAAAGCCATCACAGGACCACTGGGGGCTCTGGTGTAACTGTGTTGTGACACAACTGCCAACTCTGTTCAACTCTACTCCTCTCATGAACTCAGTGTGTTTGAACATTTTGCAATAAAATATTCTCCTGTACACTGATTTCCACTCTAGATTCTGTTTCAAGGAGCCCAACCTTAGCCAAAAGGACATTATTATTTGCTCTGTAAGGGAAAGTAGGATCTATATTTCAACTAATTCAATCACCTATGCTAGGCTCAGAGCTAGAAATCTAAGTTTGGACAACATATCATTGATCCGGTATGTGTGTACAAGAGTTTACAAAGCTGGAGTGGAGAACTTACAAACAAGTGCCATTAGGGAAACCTGACTATGCCTAAACTCATAAAGCCACCAGATTTGCCCCACACAATGTTCAAGAAAGACTGACTAAGTACAGTTATGAAAACCTGACCATGTCTGAAGTCACAAAGCCTCCAGGTCAGTCCCACACCATGTGAAAGGAAGACTAAGTGTAGTTATGGAAACCTGACTATGCCTGAAGTCACAAAGCTACCAGGTCAGTACCACACCATGTTCAAGACTGCTTTCCAAGTCTCAACATCCTTGCACTCTAATTCTCTGGTTCCCTTAGGACAAACTTTTAATTCCTCTACCAGATGATCTCTTCAGACTGATTTACCAGCCTTGCCCTTTCTCAAACGCCTTTGAATTGAGCATAACTCTGGCTCATTTTGGAGGATGGAGGCACAAGGCACAGGTCCACACAAGATGTGCTACCCAGATATATACAGAAAAAGAAGAGGTGATGTACAAATACAGTGATTTCAACAAGTAAGGCTCAGAAGCTTCCATAAGGAAAGTAATATTTTAGTTGCGATTTAAAGGTCAGATCATTTGCTATGCTGGTAATTTCAAATTTTATGTAATTTTTAAAGTATTACTTAGGCCAGTATTTATTGAAAAATTATTCATAACAGACAAAATGTGGAGCCAACCCAAGTATTCTTAACAGATAGATATATAAATAAAAAGTAGTAAATGTAGGGCTGGAGAGATGGCTTAGAAGTTAAGGCACTTGCCTTGCAAAGCCTAAGGACCCATGTTTGACTCTCTAGGTCCCACATAAACCAGATAAACAAGGTGAGGCAAGTGTACAAGGTCACACGTGTGTACAAGGTGGCACATGCATCTGGAGTTCAATTGCAGTGGCTGGAAACCCTGGCACACCAATTTGCTCTCCTTCATTAAAAAATTACCAAAAAAAAAAAAATAGTAGTAAATGTAGACTTGGAGAGATGGACCAGCAATTAAACACAGTTGCTTGTAAAGCGAGATGACCCAGGTTCCACTCCCCAGTACTCACATAAAGCCAGACACACAAAGCAACATATGCACCTGGAGTTTGTTTGTAGCAGCATGAGGCTCTGACATGCCCCTATTCTCTCTCTTTCCCTCTCTCTCTCTCTCTCTCCCTCTCTCTGTCATAAATAAATTTTTTAAAAGTAGCGAATGTGCATGCACAACAGAATATTAATCAGCTATGAAATAAATGCAGCAGCATGGATAAATCTTGAGGACATTATGCTAATGAGATAAACCAACCACAAGATGACAGATACCATATGATTTAATTTATATAAAATATCTAAAACAGGCAAATTCAGAGAGGCAAAATATAGGTAAGAGGCCACCAGAGACCAAAGGGGTTGTCAACAAAGAGTTATTGCTTTTTGGTAATAATAATTCTGCTTGGAGAGGTGAAAAGTTTTTGGAATTAGTAGATAGTGGTTCGTGCTATACAGAACCGTGAATATAATTGCTGCCATTGAACAATAGTCAAAATGGCCAACTTTAAAATAAACACATTTTAATTATTATTATTTATTTTTATTTATTTGAGAACAAAAGACAGAGAGAGAAAGAGGCAGACAGAGAGAGAGAATGGGCACGCCAAGGCCTCCAGCCACTGCAAACAAACTCCAGACGCATGCGCGCCCTTGTGCATCTGGCTAACGTGGGTCCTGGGGAATCCAGCCTTGAACCAGGGTCTTTAGGCTTCTCAGGCAAGCACTTAACTGCTAAGCCATCTCTCCAGCCCATTTTTTTATTTTAATTGAGAACTTTGATATATGAACATAATTTGGTCATATTCCCATTGGGCTGTGCTCTTATGTCCCTCTTCCACATCCCCATTACACTGAGGCCCTCCTCACTGGGATTATTGGTAATCACTGGGGGTATATTTTACCAATGAAAACAAAAGAATTATGGTGGCCTTTTGGTATCCATGGATGACTGGTTGGTTCCAGGATAGTCCCTCAACAAAACCCAAGTACACTTAGGCTCCTTTATTTTTTTTTTTAAAAGGCATAGTATTGCATACCATTTCTTCCCACATGATTTAAGTCATCTCTGGATTACTTGCATAAATGTAATGCTTTACAAAAAGGCACTATTATGTGTTGCTTAGGGAGTAATGACAAAAACTGTCTATAAATGTTCAGTCTAGGTATAATGTTTTATATATTTTTGCCCTGTTGATTGCATCTGTAGAGCTTTTAAAAAAAAAATCTGAGAGATAGAGAAAGAGGCAGCTAGAGAGAGAATGGGTGCTCCAGGGCCTTCAGCTGCTCCAAACAAACTCCAGTGCATGTGCCACCTTGTGCATCTGGCTTACGTGGGTCCTGGGGAATGGAACCCAGCTTCTTAGGCTTTGCAGGCAAGTACCTTAATCACTGATCCATCTCTCCAGCCTGAATCTGTAGAGATTTACTTCAACCCAAGTCTAAGAGATAATTTAAGGAAGTAAAATTGCCATGCTGAGGGACCATTTGCTGAGAAGTGAGGGTAGGGAGGATTTGGTGGGCGGGGGGGGGGGGGGGGGAGAAGGGAAAGAAAATCAACCAAACATGTGGTGTGACTCTGTGTTCCCCAGATCTGATGGAAGCCTGATGATCAGATCACTTGGAGGTGACATTTTGTCACAGGACATTTTGATTTCATACTGGAAACAACTTGTTGCCTCCTTGGCTTTTCAATAATGGAATACGAATTTTCCTAAGTAACTTACTTTGTAAAGTTTGCTGAGGGGTATTATTCACGCAGAAGGGGTATGTGGTGTACTTGTCTTCAACTTAACGTTCAATGCTACTTCTACACACATAGATAGCTGTGCAAGAGAGACCAACACGTATTTGAACACTTCACTGTCTAACCATGCCGACGTTTCCTCCCTGCCCCTTCCATCTGTAACCTGTCCCTTCCAGAAATGACTTCCATTCCAACATCTGTAAGCATCATTTCATTGTGTCGGATAATTACTTTCAAGATGAAATCTTTCACTCTAGTTTAAACATGGGAACATCCATAGTACTTGCCTTTCATTGCCACCAATTTCCACCTTACCCTTGTACTTATTACTGTGTGCACATCTCAGTGAGACAAGATTTCTATGCATCCTTGAAGCCTCAGTGGGTACAGACAGGGGATGCCAACAGACTCCTCATCACACACTAGGAATAAAGCCACTCTTTGCTGCTCTTCAAGGACTGTCACCTAAAGGACCCCATGAGTTTCTCAGTTAACAACCATCGATTTCTGCCAACAGCTCCAACATCTACGATTCCCTTGCTTCACAATGACTGCATGGACACAGGCAATCACATCCCTTCTCTCTCTCTCTTACACATGCTCCCATGCCAGGCAGGCTTATTTTTCAAAATGCCATCATCCAGACTAGAGAGATGGCTTAGCAGTTAAGCACTTGCCTGTGAAGCCTAAGGACCCCAGTTCAAGGCTCAATTTTCCAGGACCCACGTTAGCCAGATGCACAAGGGGGCGCACACATCTGGAGTTCGTTTTCAGTGGCTGGAAGCCCTGGCGTGCCCATTCTTTCTCTCTTTCTCTCTCTCTCAATCTCTCTCTCTCAGTGTCACTCTCAAATAAACAAAAATGACCAAAAATTTTTTAAATGCCATCATCCTTCTACTAGGGAAGGACAAGATAATAGCCCATGAACCAATTCAAAGGCCACAATTCCTCTGAGCACACAAGTAACCCTGACATATGAGGGGCTTAGGGCAGAGGAAGGCAAAGTAAAAGTGTAACCGATTGCTAGGGAAGTCAGGCAAACTCCAAAATATGACTTGTTTCCTATACACAGCACCTTTCTCTAGCATGCATGAAGTACTTATTCTGTATGAGGAGTGACATTTGGTGCTAAGCCTCCAAAATCATCTAGACATAGACCAAAAGGAGCCTGGTGGGGAAACCGTGCATCTAGCTACAAAGCTTGTCTAAGATTGGTTTACATGAAGGGCAAGGAAGGCTCTGACAGAAACACAATGCTAATCCAGAGACAGGGACCATCAGCCCTGCTTAAAGGCAGCAGCAAAGACTTCTGGGTTAGGGCTAGGGTGGTAGCTCAAGGGTCGAGTGTTTGTTTAGGAAGGGCCTGGGCTCAATGTCTAACCCTGAACAGAAAGAGAAGGCAAGACTTCTGGGAGGTAGTGATGCCTACACTGAGTCTCAGAAGGAGTTAAGTAGACAAAATACAGGGGTGCTACGGGGACTAGGGAAGAGGGACCATAGGGAAAGTGAAGCGGCAGTGCGGTATGCCCTGCTCTCACACAGAAGAATTGGTGAGCTCAGCAGAGGCCTGGACAAGGAAGGGAAAGAGAGCCACAGGGCCTAATGGGTGCAGCCAGTGAGCTGCTATAAACAATGCAGGCTTTTCCCAACCCAGTTGAGAGGCAGGCCACAAGTAATGAATGTAAGTGAAATCAGCCCCCTTGATCACTACTTAGAATAAAATCCTTCTGTTAAGAGCAAGTATTTTCAAAGGTCAGTTTCAATATGATCCTCCCAAGTATCAAGGGGAATCCCGACGGCTTAAGGTTCTGTCCTCCCATCCAAGCAGCTGACCACAGACTGGATGCTCTATCAGGTCTTTCCAACCTTTCTTTGCCCAGTTCTGCCAACCTGCCAGGTATGTGACTGCCCCTTCACCCTCCACTCCCAGCTCCCATTGCTTCCCCATCTGCTCCTGGATTGAGTTCTTTGTTTATGTGCCTCTCTTCCATCTCAGACTCTTCAGAAACATTTTCTGTGGCATAGGCTCGAGAAAGTGAGGACCACGTCTTCCATCCTGTCCTGTGGCACTCACTGGACTTGCTTTAAATGTGCAACTAGTGCACTAATTTTCTGCAGACAAACTCTGAGAAGATGCATCTCCTCCCTTATTGCAGTTGCACTCAGTAACTGGATCACAGGACCGACATCGGACAGTTTCTTAACCATCCCAGAGGGAGACCACAGTGAACAGATGTGCTCTCCACTGCACTCTTGTCTAGATTTGGTCACAGAGTGGCTGGTGCTACCTAAAGAAGGTGAAAATAAACAAGTAGAATCATGTTCCAGCAGTTTCCTAAAAAGTGAAAGAAAGGAGACTATAAGAGCAAGACAGGGAAGCCTAATGCCACCTGTATCTGTTATTACAATGGCCAGTCTTGGAGCTGACTCCCTTGTTTCCCTTATTTCAGGGCAGGATGAACAAACAAGCAGATGGTCTTCATATATTCAATCCTGGAAGGATGAAAACCTCGGAGTAGAGGGTCAGTTTTGGTTAGATTTAACAGATTTTGTATCATGGGAAGAATACATCTGTGAATAGAATACGAACACTTAGGATCGTCAGTTAAGATGACAATCTGGGTCAGAGACAAATAAACTTTACATATTTTTCTAGTCTCCAAAAATTAATCCTCCTCCTATGATGATGTGTTCCTCTGTACTTTTGAATCTACTAGACTAAATACTATCTCATTTTCTTGGTAAACTCCCCACTACTTGATGATGATGACCCTTATCCACACCCACATACTCACAGGAACACATACACACAAATAGTAAATAAAATAAAAAGCAGAGCTAATTAAATTACATGATATCTTATATGCTTTCTGATTTTAATACTTATTTCTGAGATAATTCTTGCTGTTCTAGAAATTACTGATAACAGATCCCTGCCTGACCTATCAGCAATTCATTTCCTAAAAGCAATTTCTCCCTCAGAATGCACAACTTCTGCAGAGTGCTAATTCCCTCTATTTGACACTGAATCTTACTGACTTCAATTTCAGAAGATAACTTTCTTTGACCTTCATTTCAGAATCTTCCCCTTTTGTGATGTTTATTCCATAACCATATTATACAAAGGTAAGAAGAGTGGGTTGGCCACTAGGTCATACCTAGGGAATTTTGCTTAAGATGACTATCTTCTCTAACCACCCCCCCCACACTTTTAAATAAAAACAAAACTGCTGGAGAGATGACGCAGTAGGCAAAGTGCTTTCTGTATAAGCATTGAGGACCTGAGTTTGGATCCCCAGTATGCCAGTGCTTGGCAAGGGAGGCACAGGTCTGTAAGCCTGGCATTGGGGAAATACAGAGACAAGAGGATCCCTGGGGTTTGCTGGCTAGCTAGTCTAGCTTCAGTGTGAGGTCTAGGTTCATTAAGTGACATTGTCTCTAAGATAAGGTGGAGGGCTGGAGAGATGGCTTAGGGGTTATTCTCACCCTCATAAATAAATAAAAATAAATAAATAAGGTGGACAGTGATTGAGAAAGACACTTGATGCAAATCTCTGACCTCTATGCACATATTTATACATGTGCATGCACACCTGCAGACACATGCATGCATAACACACACACATGTGAATGAATGAGTGAATGAATGAAGTAGAATATGACTGAGGAAGACACCTAATGTTGATCTCTGACCTCCATGCACACTTACGTGCACACATGAACACATACATACAAACAGTAGATAAAATAAAAGTGAAAAACACAACTAATTAATTACATGATATCTTGGATGCTTTCTGATTTTAGCACTTATTTCTGAGACAATTCTTACTATTCTAACTGATCACTGCATAAACTCTGGGGACTGGAGAAAGAGACATGGAGATGTGAGAACTAGCACATAACGGGAGAAGAGAACACACACGCATGCACGCACGCACGCGTACACACACACACACACACACACACACAAACACACACACACGCCAAAAGGGTGAGAAGTCTGCTAGACATTCCTGAACAAGCAGAATAAAGATGGCTTACCACAAAGGTATGATAGGAAAATGCAAGCCACAGACTACTGACAGAGGCATGGGCAATGCAGAGGGGCCCCAGGCAAGCAAATGGCACCATTGTCATCAGGGGTCTGAATAGACACTAAAGAATGGTCCCTAGAGCCCAGAAAAGCTATGGCCTTCAGGGATAGAGGAACCCAGCCTACCAGAGACAACTCAGAGAGGCAAGCTGGGAAGATAAACAGACCTACCTCAGCCCACTGATTTCCTACCAACACATCCCATTGCTTACATTGAACTAGAAGCCAGGGGGAAAGGGGCAGGTTCAAAGGGGCAAAGAAAAGTACTTTGTCGCTGGAAAAGTTTAATCTCTGTGGCCCAAGTCTTCGAAATAGGAATCACAAATGACTGCTAACCTTCTGTGGAAGTGAGCAATGCTGGGACACAGTGGGAGAAAGCTGAGACTCTATCATCAATGTGGAAGCCAGAGTAGACTGGTTCCCAGTAAGTAGCTCTTTAGAAATAAGAGAGAAATGGGAGAAAGAACCGAGAGCTCTCAAAAGGCTGAGGGAAATGATAAGAGTTCCTGAAGACCAAAGTTCAAAGAAATGAATGAACCACCTGAGAGGTTGGGAAATACATATAATAGATTCTAATAAAAATAAACAAAAAAACACCAGGCATGGTGGTGCACGCCTTTAATCCCAGCACTTGGGAGGCATAGGTAGGAGGATTGCCATGAGTCCAATGCCACCCTGAGACTCCATAGTGAATTCCAGGTCAGCCTGGGCTAGAGTGAGACCCTCCCTCGAAAAACCAAAAATAAATAAATAAATAAACAAAAAAAATTAAAAGGGCTGGAGAGATGGCTTAGCGGTTAAGCGCTTGCCTGTGAAGCCGAAGGACCCCAGTTCAAGGCTCAATTCCCCAGGGCCCACGTTAGCCAGATGCACAAGGGGATTCATGCATCTAGAGTTCGTTTACAGTGGCTGGAAGCCCTGGTGCACCCATTCTTTCTCCCTCTCTTCCTCTTTCTCTCTCTCTCTCTCTCTCCCCCCCCCCCGTTGCTCTCAAATAAATAAAAATAAAGTTTTTTTTTTTTTTAAAAAAAAAAAAGGTAGATTCTGATCAGCAAGCTCCATTGGTTGTCTGTGGGCCTGCCAGCCAAGGTCAGCAGTTTTCTTCTCACAAGGAGTCTTCATGGCACCTCAACACATTTTCTGATGTGTCCAAGGAGCTTCTGATCTGAGAGGCGTAAATACACAATTGAGTGGGCTACAGATAAATGCCTGGATATGTCATGAACAGAACTCCTAACAGCAGCATCTCGTTCGTTCATCCATGAGTGACTGCATTAGAATTTAAGGTGTCACAGACTAGGCTGAGGAGAATCAAAACTACAGAGAAACATATAACTGCTGAAGAGAGCAAATTCTATGCAGTTTGTTAGTAGCAATGACATAGATACATATAATGGTATTAAAACAATTCCATTTTCTTTTTTTGAGGCTAACATGATTCTTTTTGTTGAATTGAATGACAGAGTATAGTTCCGAAATTACAAATCCAAATGCACATGGAGGTTAAGAACTGCCTTATTTTCACCATTCAATGGATTCTAAACACCTTTCCTAAGAAGTTCTACATTGTAAGAGCAGTGGATGAAAGCATGGAAGGCTACAGAAGAGCATCCACCCTTTAAACTTTATTTCCCTTTAAAATATATTCCAATAAGCATGGGCTTTCTTTTATACTATAAAATGTTTAATATTAGCATATAAGTGGAGATACATCAATGAGATCTGAATCAGTGAATCAGGGTCACCGCCCTGCACCAGCATGAGGGCCTGAGAGTTTGATTCTCCAGCATCCACATGAAGGGCTGAATAGAGCCAAGCATGTCTGCAGCTTCAATCCTGTGAGGAGCACAGACCAGAGGATCACTGGGACTCATGAAAACAGCAAGTTCCAGAACCAGTCACAGACTCCACTTCCAGAAAACACACGGGTGAGTGATGGAGGGGAGCACCTGATGTTCTCCCCTGGCCTCCACAAGCTGTTCACACATGTGCACACAACACACTATATATTTCACACATGCAAAGAAAAGTTCACATTAGACTTCACTGTAAAAGTCATGAGTTGGGAAGGCTGACAGCATTTACTTCAGGCATTCACACACCTGCCCAGACCTTTGATTGTAGAGTAAGAGGAATTAAGTTGGAAGAGATAGGACCTGATCTCTCACTCAGGGGCCTTGAACTCTGAATTCTGCAGTTCTTACTTTAACTTTGCTAATTAATTTAATTCATTGACTACTAGCTTTTTTATTAGTAATGTGCCAGTATTTGCTTTATAGAGTGTTAGGAGAATTGCAGAAATTACCAGAAGCAAATTTCTGATATTACTCTATCTCCCTTAACCCCCTTAATAACATAAAAAAATTTTAGGTCAATATTGCTACATTATTTTTCAGATATGTAGAAATATAAGTACTACATTTTCCCATTGGAAAGAGAAAACAAATCAAGACTTTGCTCTAAAACCTTCCCTCTCTTTAGCCTTAAATTTTCCTTACAAACCTTCTTTTATCTGAGACAAAATATAGAAGTAAGCGAAGATTCTAATTACTCTCCGATTGGAGAGTATTATTACCAAGATGGATTTCTCCTGCATTCTTATTCTCCCTGGATTAGTCTCCAAAGAACACAATGAAAAGAAATGGAAGAAGTTTTAATTGAAGTAGTTATGACATTCCATTTCATTTTCAGACTGAATTCAATAAGTAAAGATTGGATTGCAAGGCTTACTGGGTATTTCAGAAAGATCCTCTCATTTTTTAATGAAACCTTCAAACATCAGAGTATAATATACTCTGTAGCCCTTTAGTGGGCACTACACAGTGGCTATAATTTTTATAACATCATTTTGTTTCAATTGGTATGCATTTCTTCATACTGACCTTCCTATCCTTAACAAAATTGGAGCTACATATGAGTGTAGCTCAGGACCAGGATCTATGGCTACTGACCAACAGTTTTCAAAACTGTCAAAAGAATATGGCAGCACTTGTCCAAGTTGAACCATTTTCATAGAAGAGACAGGAAATTCCCAAGAGACTAGTAAGTAGGACTATAGCTCATTTCTCCACCCGTATTAGACCAGATGTCAGGAGACCAGACCTTTACAACCAGTAAAATGTTGAAACCAAATTTGTCCTAGAACCCCTTAGGATGGCACAATTTTATGATTCTCTCTAGCCATTCCTGATAAAATGCTCAAATAAATTTATTAAGCTATGAGATTTGAAAAGATTAAATGCAAGGGTATACCCACACCAAAGTCCGTGTATACTTACAAATGTTACGTGACCATATCAAGAAACAATGTAACAGTGATGCCATGAAAGCCCCCTTTGGATAGAACTACCTTTAGGATAAGTACTGGTAATCTAAAGACTGGAATCACAAACTCTTAATGAGATAGAATGGCTGCTCTGATCCTTCAGTTCACCCAGTGTCTTCTTGACCAACCACACCCACACCTGTCTCACTTGTCATTGCCCAGCACACAGAGAGTGAAATTGTGCAATAATGAGGGAGGAAGCCACACGAAGCAGAAAGAGTCTTGTGGACTCCTGCCACAGGAATGATAAACCAGAGCCAGGGGACCGGAGAGAAGTCTCAGTCAGTAGCAAGCATGAGGACCCGAGTTCAATCCCAGAACTCATGTTAACAAAAAGCAGAACGTGCTGACACATGCTCCTAAACCCAGCACTGAGGAGAAAGAGCCCTGGGGTTCACTGATCAGTCAGACTAGCCCTTCAGGCCACTGAGAGACCCTGTTTCAAAAAATTAAACGGTGAATGCTGCACACGAGAAATGAGTGACACCCAAAGTTGTCCTCAGGCCTCCACATAAATGCACCCACATCCACACAAGTACCCACACACTAAAACACACACAAAGAAAGCAGCACCATGTACCTACTAGTACCCTTAGGTTCTGAGGAGTTGAATGCCTAGAGAAACTATCAGAATTTGGGCTGGAAAGATGGATTAGTGGTTAAGGCACTTGCCTGCAAATCCAAAGGACCCAGGTTCAATTCTCCAGGACCCACATCAGCCAGATGCACAAGGTGGCACATGTATCTGGAGTTAGTTTTCAGTGGTTGGATGCCTTAGCTCACTTCCTCTCTCTCTCTCTCTCTCTCTCTCTCTCTCTCTCTCTCTCTCTCTCTCTCTCAAATAAATAAATAAAATGAAAATATTTTTAAAAATTATAAGAATTGCATGTTCGATCCACCAGGCTGAATGAAACAATCCTACAGGTGAATCCAGAAGGCTGAATTTCTTTTCTTTTTTTTTTTTTTTCTTGTTTGTTTGTTTTTTGTTTTTCAAGATAGGGTCTCACTCTCACCCAGGCTGACCTGGAATTCACTATGTAGACTCAGGGTGGCTTCAAACTCATGGCAATCCTCCTACCTCTGCCTCCCAACTGCTGGGATTAAAGGTGTGTGCCATCGTGCCCAGCTCCAATCTCTTATTTTTGCTACTCTGTTTTTTGTGTGTATGTGTGTGTTGTGCATGTGTATGTATTTTTACATATGTGTAGGCATACATGTAGGTGCAGATATGCACATATGTGGAGGCCTGAGGTTAACTTTGGGTGTCACTTGGACCCAGAGCTTGCAAATTAGGCTAGTCTAGCTAGCGAGCTTGCCCCGAAGACCCACTTTCTCACCTCCCAAGTGCCAGGACCACATGTCTACCTGGCATTTACATGGAGTCTAGGGATCAGAACCCCAGTCCTCATGCTTGTGTGGCAAATGCTTTATTGACGGAGCCATTTTTCTAGCCCCAGAAGGTTGGACTTTTAACAACTCCGCACATCCAAATTAACAGTTGGGGTTCACTGATCTATCAGAGAACTGGGCATGGTGAATAAGCACAGGCTACAGGTTCATGATGTCTATTTAGGTCTAAATATTTGGTCTATGCACAAGGCAAGTAACACTGAGCTTCAGTTTCCTTATCTGTAAATATTAGGACAAAATGATGCTCAGTTTACAGGGTTCCTTTATCAATAACACTGTTACATTTTGCAGTGATAGCTCTGCGCTGGGGTTGGACTGTGCACAAACCTAAATCTGGTGCATCCCTTGCCCTAACCCCTTAGGTGCAGCAGTCCAGGTGTGAGAATCAAACACATTTTCAGACATTGCCAAAAGTCTCAGAAGCAGAAGGAGGACAGTTAGAAAGGCAAAGTCACTCCTGTTTGAGACCCACTGATTGAAAGTGTTGTTGAATCTAATCAAAGTGATAAAGCATAACATGTGGTAGGCTATCAAAAATTTTCTCCTATGGAAGAAAGACTCAATAATATATGTGTGTGTGTGTGTGTGTGTGTGTGTGTGTGTGTGTGTGTGTGTACATATGTAATTAATTTGAGAGAGAAAGAAGGGGAGAGAGAGAAATTGAGAGAATGGGCACAGCAGGGCAACTAGCTGCTATAAACAAACTCCAGATGAATGTGCCTCCTTGTGCATCTGGCTTATGTGGGTCCTGGAGAATCAAACAGGACCCTTTGGCTTTGCAGGCAAACACCTTCACTGCTAAGCCATCTCTCCAGCCCGATAATTTTGAGTAATACCCTCTGCTGCCTCATTTTGACACTTCCTATTTCCCATCAGTAACACCTTGAATTCTGGCTTTGAGGTCAGAGCTCTAGTGGACTATAAACATAATTTGATTTTGTTCTTACTAATAGAAACTTTTAAAAGCTATTTGTTAAGTCTGATCTTTAGGATTCATGTGCATCACATATAGGGGATGACAGCTCAAGACCTTATGATGCTCCTAGAATTTATTGGACAAGAGGTGTCTCGTAGGCCAGTCTTTAGTCAAAACACCAAAGATTGGGCAGCATGGCACATGGCTTCTTTTCCAAAAGCCAGGCAACAGTCCCCATCCATGTAACAAAATGGTTGATCTAAAGACAAAAATGGTTGCTATAACGACTCAAGGTCCTCTAAATTTCCACATACAATTTGAAATCCCAAGGCTCCAATAAATTCTGAATATTTTGCTTCTTTACTTAGCTTCCAGCTAATTAAGGACATCATACTTTTCAAATTAATTATTAATAAAGAGCATTAATATCTTAATATTTGCCTAATAAACATTTCATTAAAGCAACAGTTTTGGAGTACTCAGTTTGTAACGGGGTGCTTGGGGTCCAGGAAAGTCCTTGAACTCCAAACCCTGGGTTTGCTTCTAATTTTAATCAAAGAACTGGAATTTTAAAAGGCTGAGAAGGATAATTATTAAATTTTTATATTTATTGAGGAGAGTACACCGCCAAGGAAAGGCACCCATGTGGCTAAGGATCCCACATGGAGGGCCTGGGAAAACCATGGAAACAAAACAGAGAAAGGAAGGTTCAAGAAGTTCCTACCATGTGGGGAATTGGAGGGGTAAAGAAATCATGTGGAGACGGGTGTGGTGGGGGACGCCTTTAATCACAGCACTCGGGAGGCAGAGGTAGGAGGATCACTATGAGTTCAAGGCCACCCTGAGACTACATAGTGATTTCCAGGTCAGCCTAAGCTAGAGTGAGACCCTACCTCGAAAAATAATAATAATAATAATAATAATAAAATAAAAAAGAACCTATGTGGAGAGTAAAGGCTAGTAAAGTCTGCCTCAGCCCAGGCCCAAAGGAGGAAAAACTCTCCCACAGCTGGAAGTTCCCAAGTGGTAAGAGAAAGCCACTGCTCTCCACTTGTAAAGGTATTTATAACCTTATAGTAGTGAGCTGTCTTCAGGTGAACCAGAGGGACAGCTGGTTGGTTAAGACTAAGGGCTGTCTCAGGAAGAGATTAGCCTCCAAACCAAGTTCCAGGGCTGAACTTGATTAACCACAATGTTAAATCCCATGAAAGCCCTCCCCCTCCAGAGGGGTCCTGGTTGTTGGTGGAGAAACAGGTCTCAGGACCTAGGCAAGAAGTAAGAAATCAGATCACTTTGATTTCTAGCAAGTTCACACTTTCCTGCCTTTTTTTTTACCTTCAGGGTTCTAGTCTGTAACTGTACTTCCCTCTCAAGTTCATAAAAACTCAGTATTCCCACCAACAGCAAAACAGGATAACATATGGTCTCTGATCCCAAGATGAAGATACAGACATACAGGCAAATAGTACAAACCACGAGAGCGATGGCTCAGTCAGTTAAGCGTTTGCTACATAAGCATGAGGACCTGAGTTCAGGTCGTCAAAGCCTGAGCAAAGGTCGGGTGCTGTCATGTGCCTGACACCCCAGCACTGGAGAGGCAACACTGAGGCTTACTACTAGTAAGGATGGTTGAATCAGTGAGCTTCCAGTTCAGTAAGAAACCTTGTCTCCACACAGACATGTGCACACACAACTGCTCCCACACACATGAGCATGCATATGCATATTACATGCAGACCATATACACACATGCAAAAAGGACCATGGAAAAGGTGCTCTGTGCTAAGCCATTGAAAAGTCTGGGAGCAGGAAAAGATAGACACAAGTTCAAATAGTGACTGAGAACTCATGATGTTTGAGAGAAATGAATGGATGAAGATTACATCTGAGAGAAGAGAGGGAGGAAGGTAGGGAGGGAGGGAGGGAGAGAGGGAGAGAAGGAGAAAGGAAGGAAAGAAAGAAAAGAAGGGAAGAAAGGAAGGGAAGGATGGCTGATTTTCACCTCGAGACTTGGGATCAAACAAACCAAAGGTAAACTCAAGACAGACTGGAAACATCAAGTTACAATATTCTCATCACTTTCTTCAGACAAAGGGACATCCTTGAAGTACAGCTCTTATTCTGTGTGATGAAAGATATGGCTGTGGAGATAAATATACCAAATAATTAGAAACAGCAATTTGCTAGAAGATTTTTCATCAAGCGGATGCCTCACTAACTTATCTGAAGAAATCTGTAACTGAGGGGCTTGAACAAACTTGGATCTGTGACTGTCTTGAGGGGCTAGAACAGCTCGACTCTTTTACTGTCTTGAACAGGTGAGTGCCAGATTACTATTGCAGCGATCCCTTTACTTGCTGCAAACTAATACAGTGTAGAAGTTGAAAGACAGCCTTCAAGTATATGTTACAAGTTACTCATTTTCTTTCAACGTAAGTGTACCCTTTCTCCACTCCAACCTGCCCTGCTTTCAGAATAATCAGGGCTGCTTTGAGAGAAATTTGTCATCAATAATGTACAACAGCAGTGTGGTCTTATCTGCCATTGGCTGTATATATGGCAAGTGTTGAAGTGTGAAACTATGAGACACAGGTATCATGTCTCTTGGGGAACTATTTGTGGCTGAACACTCGCTGTGTTCAAGAAGAAACAGTTCTGTTCACTTTTGCTAAGTTCATGTCTATTTACAGAAATAACAACAACAGCAAAATAAGATTCTGACAAGGGCTAGAAACTTAGTTGATAGTCCCATTACTTTTTTCTGTGTCAAATCCATATTATTCCAGGGTTAAGACAAGATCTGCATCAGTTTCTGCTCACTGAATGAGTGGGCAGCTCAAGTGGTGATGCCTTTTATTATTATTATCTGTGTTTCTATACAGGAGCCATAGGTAACAAATATAGGTTATCTACCTTTTCTTATCCTTCCGGTACCCTAAACCCTATAATCCAAATCACAGGAGTAAAGAGTAAGATGAGGTATTGGGCTTTTCCTTTTTGGCTTTTCTGGTTTTTATCCATGTAACATCATTGTCTGATCCAATGTTTACCGAGTATTAAAGCAGTGCCTCGGGCTGGGGAGATGTCCCAGTGGATAATGCACTTGCCTGCAAAGCCTAATAAGTGGAGTTCAATTCCCCAGTACCCAGTAAAGCCACAGTCACAAAGTGGCACATGCATCTGGAGTCCATTGCCAGTGGCTGGAGGCCCTGATGCACACATTCTCTCTGTCTCTCTTCTCTTTCTGCATGCAAATAAATAAATAAAAATATTTTTTAAAAAGTGTCTTTACAACCCCAGTGGGTATTTGTACAATAACTTCTTAGGAGGTGGAAATCTGAATATTATGCTGGTCCTCATGTATTTCCATATATTTCCTCATGATGGAATATGAGTTAGTTAAAGTACTAAATATTTCAAAATACTGGTGAATTCTTCTTTGTTTTGACCACTTTTACTGATTGGTTCAGTCACTAATTTGGAATATATTCTTTCATGTTATGTAGACAAATGCTTGATAGAAGTATTACCCCTAAAAATTAATTTCTTTTAGATAAGACCAAAAACAGAAGGAACTAAACTACACTATTATGTGGAGGGACATCGAGATAAGAGGCAGCCCACACAGGGCACAGTCTTCAGAAAGATAATTACCTGCAGGAACCACAGTGGTCCTTCAGCTAAAAAGATACCTGAGCCACTCACTGTTCTGAAAACTGAAATCCCTGAACTAATAGAACTCATTTGTCATTTGCCATGGACTCTTCACTGCTAAAGCCAGATTGTTCTGAATGACAGTCCCAAGAAGAACTGTGAGATCCAACTAGAAAAGCAATCCATCAACAAATATGCCCACTATTGAATGACAGAAATTGGGGAACACAAAATACATGTTTTAAAATTGTCTCTATCCTCAAGAAAGTTTCAGTGCATTTGAAACAAGTTAAAATATTACAATATTTGTAAGATGCTTGAGCAGCTAGCAATGTACCAAAGAAAACAGTGACAATACACAACGTTCCAAATAGTGGTTAACCATCTAGGTCTTACATGTTTCTCATTTCTATTTAGTTTGGTTCCTCCCAAAGCAGAGCCTGAGACAAGGCCAGGGACTCATCCACCGGTCATTCATTTGAGAGGATGTGTCAGGCAGCATGAGTAACAGGGAGAGAAAAGTGAGACAAAGCCAGAGAACCAGTGAACTTGAACATCTATCATACAGATCATAGTCAACTGTGACCGCTTGCAATGAGGAGAAAAGAGAGCCTCCTGGATGTCCCTGTGCAGGCATGAACCTGGAGTCACACGGTGAAGGGTGCTGGAGGCACTGACTCTCCTCTCCATGGAGGCTGTACTTGCCAACTGCCAGGTGACTCCCTTGGTATCTGAGAAGGTCCCGAGATAGAATGTGGTCAAGGCAGTGCAGTATCAGGTGAGTCCGAGCTCCCATGAAGCTGTCACCCACCCCCAGGTCCTTAAGGAATGAACATATTTGCAACTTATATATTCCAGGAACAATGCAAGAGAATCCATAGAAGTTCAAGAAAAGCAATCAAGGGAATGAATATTAAAGGAAATGAGTGAGAAAGTCCAATCTGATTTGAATAAAACCAAGAGGCACACCTCGAACTGTCCTCATATTCCCAGTGTGAGCAGGGAGAGTCCTTTTATCCATTAGATTTCAAGGTCAAAACTAAGTTTTATGCAAATATTTTGCCCTATTATACATTTTAGTGAGGCATGATATTGTCACACATAAGGTCATGTAAGGCAGGAGAAACAGCGCTTACAGGTAAATAGGTCAGAACTGGAAGTAGATGAAAGATACCCCATGGCTAACTCTCCAGTGGCCTGTGGCACATCTCAGCAGGTTCACAACCTATACCTCCCTTTGCACTCACCTGCAATTCGGCAGCAGTGCATCAGTGGCTTTTTACCTGGACAGATTAAAAACAGTGCTCTTATGACTGTCCACTCATGGCTTTTCCTTTTATGCTCACTTATAACATGAGGACAGGAGCTAGAATTGTTCCAACTGTCCAGGTGAGGACTAAACCAGTAACTGGGATATTAGTGACCCTTCCCTGGAGGAATTCAGAAAGTTCCAGGTGGAAGAATCCAGGTGTACTCTAGATGCCCAAGGTGCAAACGCCTTCTGTGCTGGTCAGCTCTGTGTGTCAACATGGCTACGCTGCAGTCCACAGTGACCCAACCAAACACTCATTGAGGCATCCTACTGTAAACTTGTGATCAACATCTAGAATCAGCTAACTTTAAATAAAGGTGAAGTTCCTTAACAACCTTTGGGGACCTGATACAAACATCTGGAAGGCATTAAAACTAGAACTGAAGTCTCCCTGGGGAAGAAGAAATGTAATTCTACTGTGGAATACAGGGTTCAGTCAGTGGCCTACATGGCCCCTGAAATCCCTACCTATAAATATGTGTTTTAGACAAACACACACACACACACACACACACACACACACACACACACACAGAGAGAGAGAGAGAGAGAGAGAGAGAGAGAGAGAGATTCACTAATGTATCCCTGGCTGACATACCTTCTTTTCTCTTTGCAGAGGAAGAAATCAAATTCATGTATGCAGCTACATAGAAGTGAAATAGAAATAGTTACTCCCCTCTCACTTAGAAGCAAAGGGCAGATAACAGTCATCAGATGACCATGGTGCCTGCCAGTCAGACAAATTCTACTCCTCATTCAACACATGTTCCACACACTCAGAGACCAGATTCTTGAGGTCTTGTTTAATTGTGCAGCTAACAGCACTTCTCTGTTAAATCTTACCCATAGAAAAAAAAGACAAAAAAATAATAATAAATCTAATATGGATGCTGACTTTAAACCTTAGCTTTAATTCTTTGAGTTTAGTACTTTGAGCCACCTCCAAAAAAAAAATTCCTAGACAGAAGGTGGAATATCTGGAGCTACAAACAATAGGGTCAAAGTTTCATAAGAGCATTTTCTTCTACCCAGAGCAACAGTCAATTGCTCAGTGTTCTGCCTATCACCCTCCTCACCTGTGTAAATGAATCATGATTCTCCCCAACAGAAAGATGAGGTATGCGGCTCACATCGTCCTGCTATATTCAGGACAGTGGGGAGGAGCTTCTTCTCTCAGTACTACATGGCTGTCCTTTCTAAAGCACCAAGCCAAGGTAAAAGATTTGTTTTCTAGTAGCAGAACATTGAAGACATGAGAGTAGCTTCGCAGCTCTGCTTGGAGCTCCAAGCACCACAAGGGGAAAGCAGACATAAAGAAATGTCCCTTCCAACTGCCCTCTCACCACTTACATGCACAGCGGATGGCAGTTTTTTCTAAGGAGTGCCAACCCTTTCATGATGTTTACTTATCCCCTCAAAAATGCTTATTTAGTGCTTTGGAAGAAAGTAAAAGAAATCAGACCAGATTTTATTCTCCCTGATTAGAAAGAAACTATATATATATATATTACTTTAACACATGTTGGCATAAGATATACTAACAAAAATTCTATAAGACTTTAGGCAGAATTTGACCTCATGGAGCAATGAATTGGAAAAAGAGGAAGAAAAAATACCAGAAAAGCAACGGCATGATACATTGAGAGTTTTTACTCCTGGGAAACTGCAACAAAAAGACGGCCTTCTTGCTATTTACATACTGAGTTGGCACTAGAAAAGTAATTAATCAGAACAAAATTTGATATTGTCTGTAGGGAAATCACCAAAGAACAGTGCTGCAACACAATTTGTACAGTGATCTGTGTCACTTTGCATATTGCTGCTGTGGTGTGGCTGACAAGCATCGGATGGCAAAATAATATGTTGCTGTATAAAAGTTCTAGCTATACAAAGAGACAAGAAAAAAGCCTAAGAAGGTCCTGAACTGACAAATGCTAGGAAGCCTCGTGTGATTCAAACTTAGCATGCTGGCTCCAAATTAATATAGACTTCCACATAGTTCACAAGTGACAGCCTTTATGATAAATAGAGTGCTTAAGTAAAAATGCCATTAAATATAGGTGAAGTCTGGAACAGATGGCATTTATAATAGATATCCTTGATAACTGATCACCATTTAGTATTCTCTGGCCCAGGCATCTATCAGGGTTTCATGATTCTAAGAGGGGGGAAAAAAGCATGAGCAAGATCTTAATTTTCCAAGCAGCCTGTCCAACAGCTGTTTCTTACATCCCTAAACGACCAGTCATTTGTCAAAGATATTTGGAGGAAAAGCAAAATCAGATATGAATCTTTTGCAGGTTGAACCACAGTTTACCAATTTCTTTTGCAAAACCTGGTGGTACGAAAGAGCTATATGTCTTCCATACATCCCCATTTCCCATGACAGCTGTGGGATGATTTACTTCAGGGCTGAGTCTTTGGGAGCCACAGAACCCACAAAAACAATGAGGAGGTATAAGTTTACAAGAGGCAGTCAAAAACAAGGAGAGGCTTAGAAGCAATTACAAAAACATTTGAGTAGTAAACGTCAAGTTGAGCATTAACTGAAACATGGGTCATCAAGGCACAGCAGGGAATCCAAGAATGAAGACTTGGAATCTGTAAACCAGACAAGAATAAAGCAAAGCACTGAACAGTTTTCAACATGTGGGCAAATAATACTAATTTAACAGTTTAGGCTTCAAGTGCAGATATTTTTACATGATAACCAAAATAATGTATGCTCCAAAATTAAAACCATATGACAATACAAGGGGCCTAGTGACAACTTGTTGAAGAACATTTTCCAACAACAAAGAAAAGCAAATAATTATTGTAGATTAAGAAAATGTACTTTCAAGTCTCCTTTAACACTTATACCCTGAGGTTACAAATGGCCTCTAGAGCTGGGGAGATGTCTTTAGGTTAAACCTGAAGAGCTATCTGAGTTCTGACCCTCAGCATCTATGTAAAAGCCAGATATGGAAGTGTGTATCTGTAATCACAGCACTGGGGAGGCAGAGACAGGAGGATCCCTGCCGTTTGATGGCTAGCTAGTCAAATGAGGTCCAAGTTCAGTGAGGGACTTTTTCTCAAAAATTAGATGGAGAGTGTTTAAGAAAACACTTGACATCAACTTCTGGCCTTCACAGGCACATGAACACTACACATGTACACATGAGCCCATACATGCATACATATACATATACATACACAATACACACACATACACATGAAAAACTCCTTCAAAATTAAAAAAATAATGGTAGACATAGGAATTCAAACACCATTCATTTGCAATTGGATTCAAAAGAGCAGCAACTAACACATAATCTATAAGCTCTGGCACAAACACTTTCCATGTAGATTCTGCAAGGAACTAATCTTGACAAATCAAGTTTACTTTAACAAAGATCAGGTCAATAAAAACAGCTACCTGCTGTAAACCATTTCAGTCCATTGACTTGCATTTCACTTTCTCCGCACCCTTCTAGTGACCCTCACTGACACAGCACCTGCCACAGGCTCCTACACAAGGCACAACAGGAGCTATGCAAGTAATTGCTACACTGACGTGCAGCATGAAGGGCTTCTCAGCACACTCATCTTTCCTGGCAACGTGGAACACAATTAGGAGATGGAAGGCCAGGGTACCACTAACCAGCCGTAATAAACCAAGATAAATTATATGACCTTTGTTTGCTGAAAAAAAGAAGATGCAATGATCTGGGGAGAGGGTTGTTTTGCTCTTGTCATGTTGGCTAGGCCAGAGGATGGAAGGAAGGGAAAGGCATTTGTGACATACATGAAATATTTCATGGTTATTTATGAAGCACTAATCTAGGTGCTGGATGAGGGAAGTTTGCACATGTAATTAAGCCCGCAGTCAGCTGGCTGTAAGCCAGGAATATCATTTTCATGGATCTAATACAATCAAGTGAGCCCTTAAAAGCAACTGGGCTGTACTTTGTCCATGGGACACCAAAGAGACCCAGGGTCCATGGTTGGCCCCCCTTCCTGCTGTGGGCTCATGCTCAGAGGTCCTGTGTGTCTATTTTATAGATGTGGACTTGCCCACTGAGCTCCATATCATGCAAGTATATTTCTATAATTTATAATAAATCTTTTGTTACTTATTATTTTCTACTGTACTAAGCCCCAAATGCTATAGCAGACCACTAACTGTACTTTCCAGATTGAGAGGAAGAATGAATGGAATGTGATAATTTATAGAATGCCTAAGGTAGTACCTCTCAAACTCTACTGTGAGCATGAGTCACATGGGACACCGATTCAGAGAAAGCAGTTTTCATTGTTGACATTCTTGGTTGACATGTCATGCCAATGACAGTGAGGCTAGCAAGAGCCACCCTGGAACATAATACACACTTAGTAAATACGGCAATACTATCTCTATACTCTGACCATATTCAAGTTTCTGATGAGTTTTTTTTTTTACTTTCCAATTAATTAATTAAAATATGTATAGTATATTGGCCACCCTGTAGAGCTCTGGATGGCTGAAATAAAACATACATACAGAGTAAACACAGAAAAAAATCTTCAAGAAACTCTTATGAAATCTCTCCCACACCTCATTTGCAGAACCAAGGCCTATTCACAGAAGCCTGTGCTTCTTATGACCCTATTAGTAGAAGACAGACCTTAACAGCAATACCAGTAGAAAAAGGCTAAGTCACCATGTTAGGTCCAAAACTGAAGAGAATGCCAACAGAGAAACAATGTGATGATTTCATGAGCACAGTGAGCACATGTCTACATACGTGGTATGACTTCAGTGAATGCCAAAACAACCCCTGTGCAAAAACTAACACTTCTCATGCTTCCTCAGCCAGTGATTGTTCCAATTAATGGCTTTGTTCCTATGGTTTAAGGTTTGCCTTTGTTGGAGACATGATCTTCAGAAAAAAGAATTGTTGTTTCTAGGTCCACATTCTTCATTCACTCCACTGCTCTCCTCGCCCCATGAAAGTGCATCTACTGAAGATGTCCAGGGCCTAGGCCAGACCCAGACCCCAATTTTGGAACTGGCTCGACCCTCTTCAACTGGACAGTGCTGACCCATTGAAAGTTAAAATCTCCAGGTACATCCCTCTGTCCTGGCTTTCCTCTTTAGTTTATCACTGTTGCTCCTGTGTCCTTTTCCGGTTCTTCAGCTGTCAATTCGTTTCCATCTGTTCCCAGGCCTTTAAATGCTACTGGGGATGTCTAAGTATCCCTCATGTGATGCTCAAGACAGATATGGCTCTCTACCTTTTGGGCATCTTAACTTGGACACCATGAAGTATTTCACACTCAGAGTGACCCAAATCCAACTCACTCACATTCTCCCCAAACTTACTTTCCTCCTGCAGTGGGCTTTGCTGAATGACACTCTCGTCCATTCTGGGGACAAAGCTGGGGACCTTTGTTTGCCCCCAAATGTCCAGAAGCTGCCCCCTGCAGTTACTCTTAGCCCACCTAGAAGGGAAAAGCCCATGCTCTACCCCACAATGTGCTCCCTGTGTGCATTTCAACCACAACATTGATCTCACAGTATCATAATAGAAAAACAATGACAACATAGCTACTCCTGTTATATAGTCTCACAGCAAACTGACCACTTTACAGAAGTGTTGCTAATTCTATGGTTATTTGTATAATTAAGGGCTTGGCAAATGTTCACTGGAAGAATAAGTTGATATAAAAATAATGAGCTCACCAGGTGTCAGGGTAAGTTTCATGCGCATTGAAATGTCAATCAAATCATTTCAGCCACATCTATTCTTTATCCCAATGAAAGCCATAAGACCCCACCAGCACCTACTCCTTGTGCTTCCCTGGGATTGCTTATGCTTAGAATGACAGTGATGTCCATTTATTTCACCATGACTCCTAGTTGGCACCTTCAATGTCTGGAGATGTAGAAGTGTTTATTAACAGAATCTATAAATAGGCATATTCTCCCTTCAGATGAAAGCAAATTTCTAAAATTTGTTATTTGGACAAAATAAGTATCTGTAATCTCTCCTTTGTTTACTTATTTTGGATTTCTGAATATACAACATATTCAAAGCTTACAGAGATGTCATTTTAAGTATACTTTTAAGGAGCAGAGAATGAGTGGCTTGTCAAAGATCTCCATTATACAGAGATTTCTGCAAGTCAAATTTTTAATGAAATGCTCCCTGCTCATTCAGGGGAATTCCACTTTCTTTTATCCAAAGCCTGAGGAGACTGTAAGCAATGTCTGTCTCAGCCTCACCTGCCCTCCTACCTGCTGGCACTGGATATTGAAAGGAAGACGCCACCACAGGTGCTTCTCTGAGGAGAAGCAGACTTTAAGGAAAGGCCTCAAGGCTGAAAGAATGAGAAGAATGCAAATAAATGATTCAAAGGGGGCTGAACTGATGACATACTTCCAGGCAGTAAAAGCAACTTTATTCCCAAGTTTATTCTATTTCCAGATTCCAAGTTATATTCTCAAGGAGATTTCCTTTTCTGTTTCCTTTGGAATACTAGAACAAGAATAAAATAAGAATACTATATCATTCTCTATATTTCTCTGTGCTTTACAGATAAGTGATTAGCCCTATTTGATGGATGGGAATAGTGAAGTCCAGAAAAGTATTAATGAAACTATGGGCTATTCTAAGTGGACTATGCAATGAATATGTCTTTCTCATTCTGTCAAATATTTCTGCATCAGCAGTGGCTAGGGGGTGAGTACAAACTTTTATTGAGTACCAACTGCATACTATATCCTGTGTGTGTATTATAGAACAAATATCCTATTCAAGATCCAAAATAATCTGTGTATTTATTTTTATGGGTTGATTAGTAACCTGAAAAATTCACATGCATCTGGAACTTCAAAATAAGACATCATTTAAAAATATCTATTAGACATACATGTATTATATATAGATGCAATTAACTACATTAAGATGATTTCATGCCATCTTTCTGCTGGCTACCTATAAAGCACTGGGAAGTGCTACAGGCTTCTGGAAAAGAAAAGACATCAACAGATTTACCTACCAGTGGACGCATACTGCACACTACACAAACAGCTAACCAGGAAAGATGTGCCCAATGTGGCAATGGTGGCAAGAATGGAGGGTAACCAGCTGTTCTGTTTGGACTTGAGGTCTACTCCACAAGAGGGAACTCATGCTTGATACTAAAAACCTACTCAAAAGTCTATGGCTAAGAAGGTAATAGGCCCTAGGGGAAAAGCTACCACTATTGTTTGACTAAATATGTTCTGCCCTCAAATTATTTATGTTCATTAGATGTTGTTGTGCAAGCATTTAATCCCAGCACTTGGGAGGCAGAGGTAGGAGAACTGATGTAAGTTTGAGGCCAGCTTGAAATTACAGAGTGAGTTCCAGGTCAGCCTGGGCTAGAGTGAGACTCTACCTGGAAAAAAACAAAAAAATTTAAAAAAAAATGTGTTCTGGGCTGGAGAGTTGGCTTAGCAGTTAAGGCACTTGCCTTTGAAGCCTAAAGACCTAGGTTCTATTCTCCAGGGCCCATATAAGCCAGACGTACAAGGTAGCACATGCATCTGGAGATTGTTTGCAATGGCCATAGACCCTGGCACACTTATTCTCATTCTCTCTCTCTCTCTCTCTCTCTCTCTCTCTCTCTTTCTCTCTCTCTCTCTTTTCCCACTCTCTGTCTCTAATAAATAAAAAAATTTAAAAATTATGTTCATGTTCATAAATTAGTGAGCAACTTCTTTTTGCAAATGGCAGTGATTACTGGAGACACTCAGAAGGTGTTATTCATCCAGATGTCTCATAGAGGGCCTTTCTGAAGCACATAGCCCACAACAGCAGTGATTCTGAACCCAGAAGCCTCCGACTAGGGAAAGGTATTCGTTTTTCTTTAATTCAAAGAACTATTTAACAATGAAAGTATATAAGAGAATGCCAACCACAGATCAGTGGCCCTACCCACCTGTCCAGGTGGTTCATGATATGCTCACGGCCAGGGCAGTGTTCACTTATTCCGTCCACAAACACTGAAATGACCAGGAAGGAGCCCCGCAGAGACCAAAACCGGATGTCTTCTCAGTCACTCTCTACCTTATTCTTTGAGACAAGGTCTCTTGTTGAACCTAGAGCTAGCCAATTCAGCTAGTCTAGCTAATAAGAAAGTCCTAGAGATTGTCCTGTCTCTCCCTCCCTAGTACTAGAAATACAGGCACAAGTCACCACGCCTGGCATTTTACATGGGTGCTGGAGATCTGAACTCAGGTCTTCATATTTGTGCAGTAAGTTCTTTACCCACTGACCTATCTCCTCTGCACCTCAATGAATTATTCTTAGACTTAAATGTACCTTGTGAGAACAGGTTCAGAAATGGGGATGTTCACCCTGGAAACAACAAAAGTGTCAGAGGAGACACATATTTGAAAGATGATGAAATTTAAGCCACATAGTTTCTGAGGGGAAAATTAGAAATTGACAAAAGGCAGAATGAGTTGATTTCTACCCACTGTAAAGTTCTTTCTCACAGTTACACCTGATAGTAAAGGGAATGTTGCAAACCTCCTCCTCTTCTTCTCCCTCTCCTCCCCCTCTTTCTTCTTCATCTTTGTTGGCAGACATTTAGGAATCACTCATTCTGGCATTTTTAGTTATAGTTTGTTTTTGTTGTTTTCCATATTCCCTCCTTCTCCCAGCCATTCCCATCTCCCTCCTGCCATCCTCCCCGCTCTGTTTACATATTGGATGTGCCCTTTCACCCTTCCCTCTTCTAGCTCCTCTCTTTGTATTCACTTTTGGTTATGATTTTACCTGTATAGGTTTTACTCACCTATGCTCCTCTGTGCGTACATATTTATTATAAGATATTATAAGCTAAGACCTGCATATTAGGGAGAATGTGATGTTTTCGGCATTACCAGTTTGGGTCACTTCACTTAATATGATTCTTTCCAGGACCATTAATTTTCCTGAAGATTTCCTAATTTCATTTTTCTGTACTGCAGAATAGAATTAAACTGCGTATGTATGCCACGTTTTCATTATCCATTCATCTGTCGATGGGCATTTGAGCTGAATCCAATTCTTAGACATTATAAATAGAGCAGCAATATGCATAGGCGTGTAAGTATCCCCGGAGCAGAGCGTGCAGTCGCTCTGGCAGGTGTCCAGGGGCAGTGCAGCTGGGTCATATGGGGGTTCTACTTCTACTGCTTTGAGATACTTCCATGCTGACTTTGATAATGGAGAACTAGTTTGCACTCCTACCAGCAGTGGATGAGGGCTTCTCTTTTCTCACACCTTTGCCAGCATTTGTTGTCAGTTTTCTTAGTGATAGCCAATTGGACTGGGACAAGATGGCATCTTAAAGTTGTTTTATTTGCATTTCCCTTATGGATAGGGATGTTAAACACTTTGTAATTACTTATGGGTCATTTGAATTTTTTTTTTTCTTTTATGGAATGTCTACTTATAGCCCATTTGGAAATTGGCAGGTTTACTTTTTGGTGTATACTTTTGGCAGTTCTTTATAAACTCTGGTTATTAGCCCCTTGTCTGAAGTGTAGCTGGAAAAGCCACATTCTTACAAGGAAAATAAATGGAACACTTTCTTCCATTTCAGGTTTGGGATTTTGTAACATTGTAGAGTTCTGAGTTTTCAGTCCTTTTTCTTAAACTGCCAATTTTATAAATATTGAAATATTGATACATAAACTAATTATAATCCACATAAGAAACCTGAAAAAAAAAAGTGCTTTGTTTTTGAAATTAGATAAAACTAAATCAGAGCTGCTGTTTTTTTAACTTGGTTGGAGTCAACTGTAAAAATACCCCTGAAAGTCAGTGCAGCATTTGACATTCAATTCACTAATGTCTGAGTGGCTGAGGTCTTAATCCTATTGAATTAGAAAATGACACTCACCAGGAGACACCTAGCATCTCAGGGGGCAGGGAGGTGCGATTATGTTGTATGTGTGGGAGCCCTGTGCTAGAGTTACACCATTGACAGCCTCTCTCAGCCAAGGGAGCCTATACAGACTTCATCAGCAGGCTTTCAGAAGGATTTGGAGATCAGCAGGAGGGTGGCTAGTAAGCTGTTTCATTCCCTTCTTTCCTCCCTGCTATGTATGCATCATGATCTGGCCAGGAGGTCACAGTTCCTGTTGGACCTTTCTGCCTCCAGGTTCACATTATTGTTCCCTCCCTGTGCCCTTTCAGATGAAAGGTTGATATCGACTCTCTACAGTAGCTCTGGGGACCTGCACTGGTCTTATGGTTTCCCTATACAATGTCCTGCCTTTACCTTTGAGAAGTCCCTTTATTAAACTCCCTCAAAACTACTCAATGTAGGTGTGCAGTCTGTTTCCTGATGGAGCGCTGGTATAGCCACACACTCACAGCCAAGATCAAGATCAAGATCTTCAGGCACATCCACTGGCGGGGAAGTGTGTCCCTTCTTGTAAGGTTATCCAGCTAGGAGATGATATTGTCTTACTGAGACCGTCTTCAACAACACTGCTCTAAGATGGAAATAACGTGAAAGGCACCCAGAGAATAAATGGGAGATTGCTGTAAATTCACTAGAAAATAAGTTTTATTTCTTACTGAACTTAGAAATAACAAGAATAAACTCACCCTTCATCCCATCATCTGCCTCTTCCCTTTTCTCTTCCCTCTCATTTATCCAGTACAACCAGAGTGGTTAAGAGTACACCAGATATCAAGCTCAAACCCTAATTCTCTCCCCTCACTAGTCAGTGACTTCAGAGACATCTCCTTGGCCTCACCCACCTCGGTCTCCTCATCTGCAAGGCAGCAATGACTATTCTTACCTTTTGAAGATTAAATACAATAGAAAGTGTAGCAGAGATCTAAGTATCACCATGGGCAAATTTATCAATTTACTTGCCCCCTTTAAGATTCTAATGGCTTTAAACTGTGAGATTTCAGTAGTTATATAGTAAATTTGTCACCATTTGCATATCAAGATAAGGAGGAGAAAATGATGTGATACCAAAGAGGGAAGTGGGGGGTGGGAGGGGGCTTCAGAGTGAAAGAATAAGGGAAAGTGCTCTGCATGCACAGTGCTTACCCAGTAGCAGGGACACAGTAGGGCTTTGATTAATGGGATCTAAGACTATTAGTATTTTTTTCAAAGCTCAAAGGGAGATCCTGACATCCCCCAACCAGTAAAAAATAAAAATAAAAAGGTTCCTAGTCAATGAGATGAAGAACCTGGAGCCTGCTGGGTAATGTCAAGTTGAGGCCAATGAAGAGAAGTGGCTGTGTGCATGAAGTAGTCGGTAGCAAAGGCTGATTTACTTACTCCACCTTTCTGCCTAAAACCAAGCCTGCTGAGAAGCAATAATGAAAATCTTCACAACACATTACTGAATATAGTAATGCTTTTCTGCCTCAATAATGCCACAGCCTGTGCATGAATGTAATGCATTATTCTGATACTGCTAGGAGGAAATTCTGTGATTTACATTTAGGGTTTATGTTTTGCTTCCAATTGGAAACATCAATCCCAACAGTTCATATACAGGTATTCTCATTTCAAGCAAATGATTCAAGATATAGACTGTGTTCTCTTGCCTGAAACTTCTGACCTAATTCAGCTTCCATCTTACTGGACTTAAAAAGCGCCTAGTTAAAGATTCATAATCCTGTCATTTTATTCCCAAGACAAATTATATTCCAGGCTACTTTATTTAATGTATGAAGACTACCAGTACAAGCCAGCCAGCTGCTTGGCTTGTCTGAATAGTTAGACAAGTGTTATGCTCAGCATTTTTGAGGTAGCTGGGTGAATTTACCCCTTCTGTCTTTTTCCTTCCTCCTATATTGGCCATATCCAGGATCTATAACCCCCAGCTATAGAACACAGAAGAATGTGTGGCATAGGGTAAGCATGGCATAGGGCTGCTGCTCATGCTACCGTCATTGGAAGGAAGTCTTGCCAGCCATCGAGCTCTCTTCTCTCTATTTTCTGTTCACACATGTAATCTTCTTATATATTCAAATGACATCCAAGTCAAACAATCACACCAAATAGGGAAGGAAGGCACTGGCATGAACAGATTTGTCAGGTCCTAAATTAACAATGGGGTACTTTATGAGACCAGAGTGGACAGCAATATTTGATTGCTGGGAACGTGAGCTAACACATTTCTAAGTGGAAACAGTGACTGTAGAGCAAATTCAATTTATGGGGCGCTTCTGTTCCACACAAGGCTCTCTGAGAGACTAAGCATCAGAGGATGGTCCTAAAAATAAAGAAAGCTGCTATTCTGGTCTCACAGATGTAGTTGTGCATTCAGTAAAACATGGGGGCACAAGAGACACCGAGGGCCATGGTAATGAAGAGTTAGTCACGTAACACCCAGCCCCACCATCTGTACCATGAAGCTGAGTGTACAGCAGCAAAAGATCATCAGTGTTCATAAGAACCACTAAACAAACTGAGAAAAAAAAATGCAGTACAAATAGAACTGTTTTTATTATTTCAGCCATCCTGTCATTTTTGTCCAGGATGACCCTTCAAAACAATGTTTTAAATAGAAGCATTTTTGTCATAGCTACTAGATAAGAAATAAGAATGGCTTTGAAAAGCTCATGGTTCTCCTGTTAGAATTTGGTAGTTCTCATTATTAGCCATTAAAACAGCTCCAGCTTTATGTGCTTGACAGAAGGATGTGGACTGAGTAAGAGTAAATAAAAAAGAAATACACAGGTAGTGTCAAAAATTCTTACTGTTAGTCATGGTGGTACATGCTTAGAATCTTAGCATTTAGAAGTCTGCAGCAGGAGGATGGCAAGTCTAAGACCAGCCAAGGCTTTGTAGCAAGACTCTGTCTCAAAAAATTATATATGCATATATATGTACATATATAATATATCTAATACTTATGCACATCTTTACTAAATAATTGCAAGAGATATTTTCACTTTCCATTTTAATTCTAAGATTTTTCCCATGTTAGGGAACACAATACCCTGTAGGAGCGGAAATGTGGGGAGAGTACCGACTGTAAGAAAAGAGCCCTGGGAGTGGAATCTGGACCTGCTTCCCCATACCCACTCTTCAAAATAAGAATCTCCTAGGGAGGAGTGTTCATAGTGCCTAAGGAAGGAGACCACAGGTAATCACTGTCACAAACTCAAAACAGAGGTGAACCACTTCCCGAAGTTCTGTAAGCTCTGGCACTCTGTAAGAATTCACACAGAGAATCCCAAGAAGACAAAGGACACATCAGAAAGACTGAAGGTTCTACTGTTCTACTCAGCAGACACTATGGAGACTACAAGTGATTTAGCAGAACACAAAGCCAGTATTTCTAACACATGTAGTTGTGGGCAAAGATTCGCATTCATCCTTTAAATTAACATTTCACCATGTACATTTCTTCGGTCAGTGCATGGATCAAACACTATTGCCAACACAGAGACCTCAAGGACATCATTTTTTAAATCATATTTTCACCTCTAAATCCAATCCAAAATAATGACACTTTGAACAAAAGTATAGCTTTAGAACACAGAGAGTTCTACAATTAAAAATTCCAAAAGGAATCTCAACAGAGCAATGTTTATAAAACTGAAAAAAAATGAATGGAAAGGGTAAATTTTTTAATGATTTTATTATTGGAAAATAAAAGCAGCTTAGTATTACCACAACAATCTTAAGCAAGGAAAACAGACTGAAATTCAATTACTGGTTTTTAACTGCTTGTGCAATGTCAAGATGGAGTAGTCAGTCAGCTTTGTATCCTAATAGTCTGTTCACACTGTTACATTATAGCAATTTTTTGTTCTCAAAATTCAGCTTATCTACCAAAATGTTAAAAACAAGATAAAGACATATTTCCAAGGCGTTTTACACTTGTTTTCCTATTAACAGCTATAAACAGGTCAGAGAAAGTGTTTATTAATCAATTAACAAAATAAGATTCAAAAACAGATGTTGTTTTCATAACTAAACTTTTTTGGTTAAACAAGAACACTGTTCATGTGCGAGCTATTGAAAATGTTTCTAAAATATATTTGTATGTTTTTCTCTACCTTGGAAAATAAAGTGTGATAACTATCATAAATTTTCTTGTTTGATTAAAATCAATAAGCATGTGTAAGACTTTGTCGCTATAATATAATAATCTAGATGGTGGCACCCGTAGCCTTGAAAGGCCAGGGCTGTGCAGTTTGAAGAGGGCGCAGCGCAATCACATGGATGAAAAGATTGCAGGAGAACAAAGAAGGAGAAAATCTGATGACAGACACTGGGGATCGAAGGACAAAGTGAAGAAGAGTGCCTACATGACAAGCCAATAAGCCACAGCCACTTAAGTACTGCAGAGAGTAGGTGTTTAAAATACCAACAGACCCAGTTATACCATTACTGGGCATCTACCCTAAAACCTTCAAACCAAAAGCCAGAGAGATTTGCTCAACCATGTTTGGAGTGGCTCAATTCGTAATAGCTAAAAGCTGGAATCAACCCAGATGTCTATCATTAGAAGAATGGATAACAAAGATGTGGTATATCTACACAATGGAATTCTATACAGCAGTAAGAAAAAATGACATAAAGAAATTTGAGGAAAAATGGTTGAACCTGGAACAGGTCATTCTCAGCGAACTTACCCAATCACAGAAAAAAATCGACACATAGTCTCACTCATCTGCAACACCTAACCTGAATCTGCCCAAGATGCCTTACATACCCAGCAAGCACCTCATGGACTAGACAATAAGATGGATGGGAGGGTGGGGAGGGAATCAAAGGGTGGAAAACAGTAATCCAGACCCAAAAGGCAATGGTACCATAAAATTCTACTTTCTAAAAGACAGACCAAATGGCTGAACCTTCACTAGACCCTTACAGGAAACACCTGAACCACAAGACACTGGAGAGGGTAGGATCAAGACCAACCTAAATCTTCTACATCTTCCCTCCCTCCCTTTCCCCCTCTCCCCTCTCTCTCTTGCCTCTCTAACTCTTGTATATTAGTTATGTTTTTCCTCAATTTCTTTGTGGGCACTGACCTGTAACCCCCACTTTCAGCTTGGGGCTACCATCCACAATGAGCTTTTGATCAGAGAAACCTACAAGGTTTCCCAAAACAATGACAGACTGCTGTCAGAGTACTTGATGACCCACCAAAGGCCAGTGGTAAGACCCTATTGCTGAAGACTCCATACACAGCTGACATGTAAAATGGAATGGCATGGTTGGAAGCCAGGAGAGAGTCAGTACCCAGACAGTCAGTGTGTCTAGTGCCAGAAGGTGCTACATGGGTGACTGGGGGAAATGACCAGTATCTGTCCAAGCAACTCATTGTCCAACCTAATTAGCAACAAATAACCTGATGTGATGCCCACACAAGTGCAATAGTGGCACACAGCCATGGTGGGGAACCAACTGCTCTGGATTTGGCTAACTGATCCCCTCAGTGGTATGGGACCCATAACTGGAGCTGGGAAACAAGTCAGAACCATATCCAAACATAAGCCCACTCTCCAATATCAAGCTACCATCAATCATGGGCTACAAGAGGGCCTACACCTATTAAATTCTCTATAAAAAAACGTAAGGGTTATCTCATTTGTCCTGGTGATAACTTACTCTCCATTGGAGAATCTACTTCTCTTTTTCAGATAGATGCAGATCCTAAGAAGAGAGCGGCCCCAACATACCTCAAAAGGGGCCCAACTGAAACTAAGGACAACCGGCGAAATAAGCAAGGGTGATGTTTTCCAGTGAACCGGATACCAGCACAAAGGGGAAGGAGACCAACGCAGAGAAAAATAAACTCCTACCAAATCAGAGAGCCAGAGCCTCAGAGGCCCCCAACACCTCAGCACTGAAGCAGACCAAAAATGAACCCAATATGGCTCAGGGAAATTTTGCAGAAGAGGGGGTGGAAAGAATGTCAAGAGTCACATGTTGGGTCATGATTTGCAGAGACATTTATCATACCAATAAGTGGGGGCTAACTCCACAATGCACGACCTATTTTCATTAACAAGGAGGGTTTAATGGGAGGGGGGAGATCACAGATGAGCCTAAATAATGGTACCAAACTGCCTGTATTTACTGAAAAGAAAACTAATAAATTTTAAAAAAATTTAAAAAAATAAGATGAAGGGTGAATGAGGTTTAAGCAAGTAAAGATAGAAGGTGGCCATTTTTGACTTAGGAAATAACCAGAGAAGGAATGGTCATGAGATAGCATGGGTAACTTTGTAAGATAAGTGTAGATGCAACTAGAAAGATGGGGTGTGGCTGTGTTACAGAGGTCTCAAGAGCCAAGTAGAGGAACCTGTACTTAGTTTTGCAGGAAACACAGGATCATCAGCAGTATGTGAGGAAGGGAAGGGATCAACATCTGACTTTGAGACAAGGCTTTGGTGCTGAGCGCTCCACCAGCAGAAGACAGGAGGGAGAGGTTCACAGCAGTATGTTTAGTTTCCATTTTCTACCCAGCAAATGACAATGAAAAGGTAGCCAACATGTCCTGAGCACAGTGGTGGTTACCGGTCACAAAAAGTATGGTGCAAGAAATTATAAAGGTAGTCCCTGTGACACAAAGGGCATACAATTCTTCAACTTGTTCTTTTCAATGAAAAAAAAAATGGAATTACAGATTTTCTTAAATATCTCTCATTTCTTGTTTCACGTATTAGCTTTCTTTGGCCACTGACCACATGTCTGACAGAAACAATTTAAGGGAGGTAAGATTTACTTTAGTTCACAAGTTCTGTGGGTGCTTGGAAGAACAGCATGGTGGCAGGAGCTTGTAGCACAGGCTGCTCCTCACGTCTTGGTGGATAGGAAACAGAAAAACAGGAAGGGTCTGGAAGCATGATTCTCTTTTCCTCCTGTTAAATCCCACCTTCTAAGGTTACGGAAACTCTTAAAATAGTACCACTGGGTGGGGACCAAGCCTCCAACACATGAGCCTTTTAGTGAGACACTTCGTATCTAACACCACATTTAATACTCTATCAGATGTCATAGCAACTTCCTTTGTAATAAGAGAAAAATCATCGAAATCCTGTACCATATATTTAGTGTGGAGTATGTGGGCTTACGTAAAACACATCAAGATACAGTACAGAAGAGTGACTCTAGAAGCAAAGTCTCTACATGCAAGTCCACATTATAGTAATTACCAGCTTTGTGGCTTTGTACAAATGACTTAACCTCCCTAGAAGTAGTTGGCAGGACAGCTTGAGGAAAGCAGAGAAGATGTGGACTTGCAAATGTATAGGGAATTTCTTTTAATTTAATTAAAGTTTTGTATTCTGTAAATACGTCAGTTTGGTACCATTGTTAGGCTCATCCGTGACCTACCCCCTCCCCCGGGCCCCTCTTTGTTGCGGTAAATGGGTCATGCATTGTGGAGTTACCCACAGTTATGGGTAAAATAAATGTCTCTGAATATCATAACATGTGGCTCTGACATTCTTGTATAGGGAATTTTTTAATGAATAAAAAATTGTTCACCTGCAGTGAGACTCCAGCTAAGGCTGGAATATATGGCTTTCAAAATTCCAAGACTGGGCTGGAGAGATGGCTCCGTGGCTGAAGTGCTTGCCTGCAAAGCCTAATGACTTGGATTTGATTCCACAGTACTCACATAAAGCCAGATGCACAGAGTGGCACATGCATCTGGTGTTTGCTTGCAGTGGCTTAAAGGCCCTGGTGCATCCATTCTGTCTGTCTCTCTCTCCTCTCTCTCTCTCTGCTTGAAAATAAAAATTAAAACTTCTAACAGAAAGGAGAAAGAGCATCAAGCAGATTAAAGCTAGATACAGAGACAGTCCTGATCCCTAATGTAGCTGGTTCCCCATAAAATGAAATGTGGGTAACTGAGAGGAAGGTACAGGGACACTAGAAGCCAAAGAGAAGGTAATGAGCAATTCCTCTTGAGGAGGAAAGAGAGGCGACCTGAAGGGAAAATTCACACACACAGCAATTCCATCCCAGGCTGCAGTGTGACATAAACTGAGGCCACAAGTGAGCCACAGAGACAGCCATGAAGAAAAGCATATAAAGAATGACAGCATCAGAGGGGATCATTCTGACTTCATCTCTCAGAGTGTCAATGATCACCATTGCAAAATAGCCAATAGAATCGATAGAAATACAGAAACAACAGTGAGGGCATTCTGAATGCATCCTGGACTCACAAACATAGTCCAAAAGTTATCATCTTGAACGATATCCTGAGAATGAATTTTCTTTCTTTTCCTGGTTCATTTATTCAGCAAGTAATTACCATGCAAAGCACTATGCACTGTAAGATTTCATCTATGGCCCTGGCACTTAAGGGGCTTAATACCTATTGGAGGAGATATGAAAATAATTAACCGTTTTACAAGAGCTAATTAACAGTGATGTTAAGAGTCAATATGAAATGAAGCAACAAATAAATGATATGTGCTTATAGAGGAGAACTATGACGGCTGGCTGTTACTTTTTCCTGCTGTCTTTCATCTGGTCACTTAGCAAGGATTTATTGAGCACAAAGAATATGCTAGTAGAATGGCGAATAAAGCAGACACAGAACCATAGGTAAGATGCCCACAGTAAACATCATATAAAGGATGTAAGTGCAGTTCTTAAATGTTATGAAGGAAGGGAATAGGAGGCCTGCAAAAAAGGGAAACAGGGGACCCAACTGGGTGATCTTGTAAGTTCACAATGATATTTTGAAACACCTTAAGAAAGTGCATGGCAACATTGTGGCATATTCTGTTTATGAATCACATATTAAGCACAGAATTTCATTAACTCTTATGTATTAGCTGTAGTGCTAATATCAATTTCAGGGATAAGTAAACTTGGTGTTTTTTTTAATTATTTATTTATTTATTTATTTGAGAATGACAGACACAGAGAGAAAGACAGATAGAGGGAGAGAGAGAGAATGGGCGCGCAAGGGCTTCCAGCCTCTGCAAACGAACTCCAGATGCGTGCACCCCCTCGTGCATCTGGCTAACGTGGGACCTGGGGAACTGAGCCTCGAACCGGGTTCCTTAGGCTTCATAGGCAAGCGCTTAACCGCTAAGCCATCTCTCCAGCCCAAACTTAGTTTTATTTACATCAACATTATCATCTCATCTCCACTTTAGGTACAAGTAAATTGAGGCTTAGGGATGTTAATAGCAAACAGGAATAGAATGGGAGGCTAGGTCTGCACAACTCCTGAATCTCACACTTTCCACTATGTCATACTGTCAACTCATATGGGGTCCATCTGCCTTTGATGCATGAAAACAATGAGCTGAGGAAAATTATTTAATGGCACTATAATAAATTCTACTAAATTAATAAGATGGTTCCATTAAGTAGCAACAGAATGGATTTTTTCAACAAAGAACATCTTTCAGCCTCTGTTAGTACATTTCCAGCATTTCATCCAGTCCTGTGACTAGATAAGAGTTAATGATAATAACTGAACAGAACAATAAATAGAACTTAATGCACAACTACTAAGTGCTAAACATGTATTTGATGATGTCCATACTTTATTTATTTTTATTTGATCCTTACAACAGCCCTTTGAGATGTGCATTATTCTTGCCATCTGAGACAGGACATCTAATACAATTTTATAAAAGTTACATTAAATAAGTGGCTCCATCATAGGCCATGACTTCCAAGAGGCCTAACTGGCTTGTTATACATAACAGAGGCAAAGCAATTTGCCAAAGGCAGCAGAGCTAGTAAAAAAGTAGACCTAGCCAGGGAAATTGAAAGTCCTGGCTCTTCATTCACTATCTGACCTCAGGAACATTGTTGGGGCAAATGTGATGAATACATGATTGGGAAAAAAAACTCACTGAAGTCAATTATACTCAAGGAACAAAAGGACAGCCTGTGGTTTACAATTCCTCCTTGTCAGGTTGATGGACTCTCGGGCCCTTTCTTGTAGCACATGCAGCAGACCCAACCAGGATCATAATTTATATCTAAATGTCCCACTGAAGAGCTGCCAACTTCAGTAAGCTGATGCCGCCCTCTCCCTTCTTTTATTCTGTCTTGCCAGACACTGTGCACACAATGTGTGCTCAAAGCACTCAACAATGGGCAATTAGCCAGACAAGGGCCCCAGAAAGAAAGTATTTCCAAGAACATTTTAGCACCTGCTTAGCATCCCTATCAAAGAGTAGCTCAAGAGCCAAGGGCAATCATCAGGCAGCCAATAGGATGTTAACAGCCAGTTTCTAGCCATCTCCCCCAGGGGAAAAGCATCATGAGCAAAGGAATGAAGCAGGGCAGCTGAACAATATTTCAACAAAAACTAAAATTATCTCCACTACAAACTTGATATGTTATAAGCCTCAGACAAAGGCTCAAGCACTGATAACATGAAAGAAAAATAGAGTTGGTAGCAATAAAAATGGCATTGCCCATCATAGTCCAACTTAGGACACACACATTTTTGGACCTCTCTGGTAAGTTTGCCCCCTGGAAGCTACAAATGTGGGAAAGGAAGCTAGAGGCCTGGACATATGTCTCAGTAAGAACTACAGGTCAAATGCAGAGGACAGGACCTGAACAGTAAGCAGCTGGTGAAAGAGGTTCTAGAGCATAAACTATATAGGGCATCATTCTGTATGTCTCAGCAAAAAGCCACATTATCAAGCCCTTGGTGTGGACAAGGGTCAGTATCTACACATTCAAAATAAATGTAAGACTCATCAAAAACCAATTTGTGAAGAAAACACATGAAAGTAGTGACCTGACATTTTTTAAGTGGTAATCCCTTTATTGACTACAGAAAAAAAAAAAATCAGGATTCCACAAAACAATTGGAATTGTTTCAATAAATCCTGATATACCTAGAAAACACAATGGTGTAAGAAAATGCTGCATCAGACAAACAAATGCCAAAGACACTGCCACCAACTGAGCCTCTGAGCTGAAAGAGCAGTGTGAAGGTATCAGTGTCCACCGAGACCCATCGACCAGTGGATTACATATCCAGCAAAGACTGCCACAGCATTAAGTCACGTGTACAGCATGACGGATAACTGCCTGTCCTGTAATTAATTGGCTGAATCACTTCCCAGCTATAGAAACCTGGGTAAACCACTTGCCACCTATGCCACCAACTTCTGAACTGCCACAAGATGTTTTTTAATTTTGTTTAAGTGAATAATGAGTTCCCTGTGAGATATTAATTTAACTTGTAGGTTTACTACATTGTATAATATACATATGTTTATATACTTGCTTATCCTAACAAACTGAACTCCCTGAAGCCTTTTTTAAATATATGTAAACTAAACTTAACTTCGTTTTGGTGGACAGAAACAACAGCCTAGCAAAGTAGTGATGCTTTCCTGCCTTGACGTTTTAAGCACAGGTAATACCTGCTGTGTTAGTTAAGGCAGACTCTACGGTTGAAACAAAATGCAGTATGTGATGTCTCATTTAGTCAATAACCCAGGGCAAATATTCTGTATGGCCAGGGTCTATTCCGGCAGTCACTTCAGAACATGGGTACGCAATGGCTCTTCCAAAGTCATAAGGGTGTCGTCAACCCAGTCAGCCAGAAAAAACAAGGACTATAGTGGACAGCTTATGAAAAAAGCTGGACAGTGGCACACATTTCCCCAGTCACATGCCATGAGATGAAACTTGGATGATCAACCCAACGGCAAGAGGCTGAGGGCTGAAGAAAGGGGAAATGAGTTCTAGTGAGCAGATAGCAATCTTTGCTGTTGGTCCTGAAAAATCCTGATACCTTTTATACCTCCCTAAAAATACTTGGTGACTCTTGAAAAAATAAGACATTAACGTAGGAATAGTTTTTATTTGCTGAAAAAGAGAAAGGACTTCTTCCATAAACCGAAAAAAAAAAGCTTGTTGTTGTTGTTTGGTGGATTGGTTGGTTTCTGTTTGTTTTCCTTGTATTTCTGGATCTGGCTATACAATACTGACTGATTAGGAACCGATCCACATGCACGCACATGTAAATGCACACACACACACACACACACACACAGATGGTGGTTTGTTTGTTGGCTTTTTTGTTTGCTTGGTTGGTTTTCGTTTGTTTTCTTTATATTACTTGGTCTGGATGCATATATCCCTATATCCCTAGCTGCTTAGAAGCTTAGTATGTAAACCAGACTGGCCTTGAATTTATGATGGGCCTCCTGCCTCTGCCACACAAGTGCTAGGATTCTAGGCATGCATTACCTTGTTCTACTAAAATAAAGTTTTTAGATTAATTATGCGCCAGCAAACCGTTCAGTTCCCTTGTTTAATAAAAAATGCCTTTGTCCAGCATGAGGAGATGGTTCAGTAGGTAAGAGCACTTGCTGCGTAAGCATGAGGGCCTAAGGGGGCCCAGGTTCAAGCCCCAGCACTCAGCCACACCCAAGTAAAGGCTGGACAGGTTCCCACATGCCTGGAATCCCAGTCCTATGCAAGGCAGAGACCAGAGAATCACTGGGGCTCACTGGGCAGCCAGTTGGACTGAAATTCTCGGTTCACTGAGAGACACCATCAAGGGAATATCACAGAAGAGCAGCAGAGAAGGGTACTTACTCTCCTGTAGCCTTTGCACGCATGTGGATGGGGTGCATGCATCTGTACATGCATGTGTAGACACTCTGTATACACACCATCCCACATGTATCACACACAAAGAAGGCTTGCATCCTTTTTATGCATAAATTTAGAGGAGATCGAAAGGAACGTTATGATAAGTGTTGACCTACCCACTGACGTCCTGCCTTTGGAGGCTAGCAGACAATTCTAGCTCACTTTTACTTCCCTGAGTTTCACACATCACACACGTCTCCAGCTCCCCAAAGGATTGCTACAAAATGTTTTCAATTTTTTTAATAAATGAGCCTTATTTACTTAACCACATTCCAAGCTCCTCAAGGGTATATGCTACCTTATGTTTCTCTAGAAAGAAAAATGACTTTACATAATATAAAGTGCCTTCAATAGAGTCAAGGGTTATTTTTCTGTTTAAACTTTGTTTCAGCGCCAAAATATAGTCTTAGGTTTTCAAAGAGCCAACTAGATCACCCACAGGTTTAAAGAAAAAATAAAGCACAAAAGAGCCTGCAGTGAATTGATTGCAAGATGGCTCTAATTCTGCATTCTGCCCGGTTTCTACACCATTGTTACAAGACTTTGGAGTCTATCTCTGCATCCTTGAGCCTAAGCTGGCCTTGGGATTTATTTTAGCAAGAAGAATGTGGTAAAACTGACAGATTTCAAGAGGCCACCTGTACATCTACTCATTCTAGTACCACCTGCTTGGGCCATGAACCAAGCCCAGGTGGCCCTGTAGAATAGAGAGAAATGCATGGCATTCTCCTCTTGTTCTATCGCCAGCCAGCCATCTGCTAGCTACGTATGTGAAGCCCTATAGAGGGTACAGTGACTAGCCAACCCACTAGCTGACTGCTAAAGTGGAGCAGGCAGGCCCATCAGCAGTAGCGTCAAATGACCCACAGATGCCTCCTCAGGAATCATAAATGCATATTGTCTCTAGATATTTGTGTTTTGAGTACTCTGTTCCACATTAATACCAACCTAATACTGAGCTTTCATTATGATCTACCCTAGATCTTCACTTTGTAGATTAGTAAACAGAAAGCTTAGGCAGTAAAGCAATAAATCAGATACAAAAAAAAAAATTAAAACTCAGGTATTTCTAATTTAGCAGCTCACTAATTTAGCAGTTTGACATACTAGATACTAAATCACCTAAAATTTCACCTGCAAGATCTTTGGGCTTCTCAAGTTAACATAAACAGAAGGGTTCTGTAAAGTTGGCCACTCATTAATGCAATGCGTAGAATTGTTAGATTGTTTTCATAAATGAGATAGTTTGAAACCTGAACACAGTGTGCAGTGCTATAAAGAGGAAAGATGTTCTACTGGATACTCAACTCAATGATGAAAGCATTTACACTGCCTAAGAAAGATCACTGGTCAGCTTCTCATGCCTTTAGCTCAGAAAACCAATTTCTGCCTGGACATTAAGAAGGAAGGATGGGGAGGGAGGAAATGAGGTAGGAAAAAAGGGAAAGAAGGAGGGAGGGAGAAAATGGGAAGGGGAGGAAGGTAGAGAGGAAGGAATGAAAAAGAGGGTAGAGACCAAATGATTAATGCTCATGAATTTTTAGCACATTCTGAGAATTTCTCTAGAATTTATCTTTTTAATTTGTATTCTGACTTAAAGGACTGAAGGTTAGAATGGTAGAAAACATGACTTTTTTTACAACTCACTATATTATTCCCACAGCTTAGAGCTGGACCTGAATGAATGAATAGCTGACTGAATCCTAATCAGAGATTGATCTTTAGGAAAACTTTAACAATTGATTCAAGAAAATAAAAAGTTTTGAGGAAGAACTTTAGGCTGGTTTTATTTATGTGAAGGCAAAAATAAGAGAAGATGTTGCTTTTTTTTTTTTTTTCTTTAACAAACTTACATGAAAAAAAGAGGATGAAAGTAATGAAGAAAATACTATAAAGTATTCTGGAAAGAAAAAATTTATTAACTGTGTTATGCCTAGTTAAAAATAACTACATTAAAGTACTTACCTTTTTCAGATTAAATATGAATTCTTTGCAGCCTTTGTATCCTTCCTTTATACAGTAACACCTTACATTTATATAAGGCATTATCTCAGGTTTAGAACAAGTTTAATATTTTATATAGCTACTAAACTCACATCAAAATTTTATGAAATCATAAGCTTTCTAAATTTCTTCATATAGCTTTCATAATATTTCATGAGATTTTTAGAGGATTCACTTTATTAATTGGTATGAATTCAGCTTCCATCCCTTATATTGCTTAATCTGTGCTAATTCAAATGTTTAAGTACTCCTCAACACTACATGTGGCTCTGGAGTTACAAACACATCACTTTAAAAATAACCCTTCTCAAATGGAAATAATAAGACACAAGAAAGAAGAAAACATTGAAAGATATAAAAGTCACTGGTAATAGCAATTATACATACAAACTCAGAATGTTATAATATTTGAAACAAGGTATATAAGCCATTTATATATTTAATAGGAAGACCAGAAACTAAACAAATATAACTGAGTTAATATGAAGTAATATACAAGGATACAAAATAAACTCAAAAATTCCAATAAGGTAGGGAAGGAAGTGCTAAACTCTTCACATAGTCTATCATAGTTCATCTGGCTCAATGTTGACTGGGGGGGGGGCTAACTTACTTGCCTTTCTAATATATATATATGTATAGTATATATATTTATATATAAATATAATATGCATATAAATTATATATATATATAATTTATTTATTTATTTAAGAGTGAAAGAGAGAAAGAGACAGAGAATGGGTTTGTCAGGGCCTCCAGCCAGTGCAAACAAACTCCATACTCATATGCCACCTTGTGCATCTGGTTTCTGTGAGTACTAGTGAATCAGATCTGGGTCCTTTGGCTTTGCAGGCAAGTGCCTTAACTGCTAAGCCATCTCTGCAACCCCACCTTTCTAGTTTTGGATGCCCAGCTGTGAACGTAGATCTGCCTCCAGCCTATTAACTAACTCCTTATCTAACCAGGTGACCCATGTACTCCCCACCGTCCAGATGGTGGGCATGGGAAGTCAGATACGCACGGCAAAGTCCTTTCCCATTCCTACCAGGGAGAGGAAACTGAACCTGAACTCTTCACACTACACAGGTTGGGCGGGGGAGGAGAAGACCTCTTTCAACAATCAAGTTCAAAGGGAGAATGTTAAAGCTATGGAGGAAGTCACATGTGACTTTATGACTTGGGATTCATTTTACAAAGAAGAAAGGTAACATCACAGTACTTAAAATCAGCCCCTAACAGGTTTCAAAGATCTGTGAGTTAGAAGAGAAATCTAACTTTCATTTGGCTATTTAAAATATTATTCCCGGGCTGGAGAGATGGCGTAGCGGTTAAGCGCTTGCCTGTGAAGCCTAAGGACCCCGGTTCGAGGCTCGGTTCCCCAGGTCCCACGTTAGCCAGATGCACAAGGGGGCGCACGCGTCTGGAAGTTCGTTTGCAGAGGCTGGAGGCCCTGGCACGCCCATTCTCCCTCTCCCCTTCTATCTGTCTTTCTCTCTGTGTCTGTCGCTCTCAAATAAATAAATAAAAATTTTAAAAAAATAAATAAAAAATAAAATATTATTCCCTCTCTCGGGGCAGAGTGGGAGGTTATACCAAACAATCTTTAAAAAGGGCCCACAAAACTAGGAAGAAACCAATTCCTAGGCTATGATTTCTGCTAATACATCCATTATAAATCTTGCCTACTCTTAGAACAATGAGGTAACACAATTAAGAGGCTTCAGGACTATGTGACATCTTTGGCCCTAAAAACTAGTTATAACCTTTTTTTAATAGTAAGAAATACTACAAAGGCTTTTTTAATATTTGGAAGAAAAGCAGATGATTATTTAAGAATAATGAATAAATTTAGAATAAGATTCATGTGTCTGGTTTGTGCACACAAACAAAAAAGAAACACAGAATGAGAAAACATGACTAAAGTATTTCTCTAAGAGAGTGGCAGTTTGCAAGTCTCCATTAAACAGCGGTGTCTTGACAACCTATTCTGTCATCTGAGGTTTTGGTGTGTTTTTCCAGATCAAGCAGTACAAGAGGTGGTGACAGCTATGTGTCATCGGCCTGTTGCTTCTTGTTTAATAATGGTGGATGTTATAGCCTCTTGGCCCTGCATGCCCACTTCTGGAACAGGCTAGCAAGAAGGAAAAAAAGCCATCACACAAACTGTTTCCCCAGTCAGCAGTGAAGACAATCTGGATGCTGGACTGAACTTTTCTTAGATAATCACATATCACTGCTGTCCCCAGTTCAGGACAGCTTACACTGACACAGTGGGGCACTGAAGCCATGACTAACAACAAGCCTTCTCTTCAAGGAAAAAACAGCTCTTCAGGTTAAACCAGCTCCTGAAAGATTCTTTTGCCGTCTAGCCTCAGGAGAAATAACTTGGGTTTCCAAAGTGATCAGATGAACGCAAAGCAGTTACCTAACAGGCAGCAGCTACAGGGATGGAATAAATGTAACCGCAATGACAATGGCAGGCGGGAACGGCTGAAAAGGTTGTCCACACTGAAAACCCAGACAGCTGCGATAGATTTGTGTTTCTCCAATCATTGGAAAGGACAGGGATTTTTTTGACCATTACTACCACCAGCAAGCATGCTTTTCCTTTGTCAACAGCGAGACACCACTCTGCCACCTCATAGAACAGACAGGCCGTGGATGCGGGATTCCTGAGGTGGGAAAAACCCACTCTCCAACCCAGGACATGCTTCTTGTGACACCAGTTCTATCTCTTCCCTCTTAAGACCAACGATTTTCTTCCTAGAAGTATGAACTAGAAGATGGAAAAGACATCATTATCTTTGTCAACTTAATGTCTTATCACAACTATCTCTTCAGAATAAAATATACTTCTTCCTTCCAGAACAAGACAAAGTCAACATCAAGAAAAATGATGTTTACAAAAAGAAAGAGAAGATAAAACTTACAAAGCAAGACATACAAGGACAAAATATATGTCTACAACAATAAATTAGTACTCCATATCTCCTTTGCTAAGAACTCTATACATAGGTTTTTCTACATTTGATGACCAAGATTTAAAAAATTCATGGATTTTCTTTGCCTCTTTTCCTCTCTCAAATAAATAAATGAATAAATAATAATACATATATAAAGGGCTGGAGAGATGGCTTAGTGTTTAAGGCACTTACCTGCAAAGCCAAAGGACCTAGGTTCAATTCCCCAGGACCCACATAAACCAGAGGAACTAGGTGGTGCATGCATCTGGAGTTCATTTGCATTGGCTAAAAGACCTGGTGTGCCCATTCTCTCTCTCTCTTTCTCCCCCTCTTTTCCTCACTCAAATAAATAAATAAATAAAAATAAAATATTAAAAAATATTCATGGAATTGAGAATTAGGAAAACAAGTGAATAAATTTGTCCTCACCAAACTCCCTTATGAAAGACAAACTCTTTGTAGCCAATAGCCTCAGTTATGACTACAAAATGTCTACTTTGCTTTATGGTATACAGTGCAAAGAGAATTTTCTTCACTTTACAGAGGAAGGACAAAGAGACTAGATGAAATTAGAGGCACTTGGATTAACTATGAGAGAGCCTTCTTGGGCAGAGTGCAGCAGCCCAGCTGCTATCAAGTGCCTCAAACAGTGCACCAAGATTTGAGCCAATTTAAAAACAGTTGAGGCTACGGGTGTGGCTGTGTGACCATTCTGGCTGGAATAAAGGTATTCTAAGGAGAGAGAGTTGTGCCCCCCCCCCCCAGCTGTCAAACTACTGAGAAACTGGGATTTCTCCCCAAGAGTCTCCTACTCTGATTAGAATGTCTAGGGTTCTAATGTCAGCCAGTGGAAGAGCTTGCCTTCTGGAAAGAGACACTGCACAGTTCTCATGACATTCCAGAGCACATGCAGGAGAGGATGGAGCTGAGGCAATGATTGGTCAGCGATGATGGAACTACATCTCTACTAGGACTGCTTAGTTATGCATACCTCTTCCCTGCTTTTTTTAAATCTAAAACTCATGCCACAACCCTTGAAGACAGACTTGGGGAAGTTTCCAAGACCTATTTATTTCTTCCTTTTCTCAGTCTGGCCACATTAAATAAATCTTCTTTTTCTTAGCTTTTCACTATTACTTCTTCCTTTAATTGTCCTATGGAGGACTAGTACCTTACATTAGCTTATTAAGGCTGCCAGGACCCAAGCTTTGACCTTAAAATTTCCCATAACAGCTCAGTGGCAGAAGGCTTACTTAGCTTGTGTGAGACACTGGGTTCCATTCCCAGTGTTGCAAAAAATAAATAAATAAAAACTTAAGTTGTAATAATGTAAATGAGATAACATTAGACTCTTTAGAAATAACAATACCTTTTTCTTTTTTTGAGGTAGGGTTTCACTCTAGTCCAGGCTGACCTTGAATTCACTATGGAGTCTCAGGTGGCCTCGAACTCACAGCAATTATCCTACCTCTGCCTCCCAAGTGCTGGGATTAAAGGCATGCACCACCATGCCCAGCAATACCTAATATTCTTGAAATTTTATTTTGAGTAATTTGCCATGTAGGTTATCTGATTTAATCAAAAGGACAATCCTTTGAGGCAGTGCTATAAAGATCACCACATCCTAGATGAAAAACAACAAAACGAAGACAGAGACGCTCCAACAGTCCAGGTTAAAAAGTATGTGCATGACCTTCAGTATTCGAACTTCAGAACTCTTAATCAAGAGCTCGCATTCTATGCATGGTAAGAGAATGCAATAAAATCTCTTTATTCTTTCAACTTACCTTAGCAATACAGACTATGGATTTAGAGATCTGGAAAGACAAAATGATTTCTTTTAATTAAAATGAGCAAGTTTTCTTCCTTATGAGACTTCCTTTTATATCTGGGTAACAAAAGAAATATTGAAATATCTCAGAAATAAAAGAAAGAGGACAATAAATGATGTAAATACAAAAAAGAAGTATATTCTACTTTATTGCTTTACACTACAATGCCCAGAATATACTAGCATATAATGTGAACAGTACCAGGACGCATCACTCTGTCTCCTCTGATTTAGTGATTAGTTACAATAGCCTCCCACACTTGCATAAACAAACAAAATGGCCAGATCTTATGAAAACAGCACTACAGAGAACAAAAGAAACCAAGCCCCATCAAGTGAACAAATCTACTAAGCTCATGCCCATGACTTTCATGATGGGGACAAGTCCAACATCCCAAGCCTTGCAACTGTTCAAGAGAAGCCAGGAAGGTTTTCTGCCAAGTCTTTACGGTGGATATGCTGGAATGGTTTTAAACACTTCTAAGGCCAAATGACACATGTCCACAAGCCATTTGTGACATGTGTAACCTACAGTCCTATAGTTTATGACCCATGGAATAGCTGTGTATGGAAAGTGCTTAAAACATAGTTATTTTTATATTCAGTACAGCTACAGACATCACCGACTTTCCTTGCCTATCCTTGCCGCCCCTTATTAAAAATTTAGTTAGTAAAAAACTATGAAAATCACAAATCAAAACCACAATTAATGAGCAGCCATTACCACACTGATTAATAACGAAAGACACCTACGCAGAGCTCTGGGATAGATACAATAGATTGGACATTATGTAAGGTTCCCTGAGGACCTTTCCTCTCCCACGAGAGGGAAACTTGCTGAATGATTATAAATGGGAGCAATAATGCCACATGAAAAATCAAGAAATTAATTCTAAGTTATTTTTAAAGGTAAATCATGTGAACCTTTTCAAATATTCATCACTGCTGCAAATTTATAAAGTTGCAACCCACATGGCCCACAACAAATCTACAATTAAAACACTTAGCTCAAACAATAATTTGTTTGCTCTAGCACCTCCACAGACATGTAAGAGTTCCTGGAGTCCCTAGCAACTGAGCCCTGTCCAACATTATTCTCAAACTGCACAACTCATGGAAGCCACTCATGGCCTACCCCAGAAACCCGCCCTCACCCACCCACACCACCACACTTGTCTGCCCTCCTTGCCAATGACCTTGTCTGTGCCTCCTGTGCCCATCCATCATACTTATGGCACCAAGTTCCCTTCCATGAGTCACTAAAGGTACATAATTATTTGTATTCTAACTCAGCGGCTTTTCTCTTAAGAATCTGATCAACCATCTTGTACTTTCCTCTTTAAAGAGCTGGGCAAGGGGGCGGTCATAGAAGCAGGGAGAGCTCCCATCCTAAGCAGCTTTGCTCCAATACACTAGCATCAAATTCTGTGACATACCCCAATGCCATAGTATAACAGGATTGCGCAGGCCTGCCCTCAATGTCATCGAGCTCCTGCTGCTGTCTCATTAGTGGTTATAGTGAAACTGGCCCAGATACTATCTAATAGTTAGTCCTGTTTGTGACCACTCTCCATCACTGCTGGCTCCAAGGCCAAGGCAGTCAGCAATCCTAATTGCAACTCTGCATCAACACAACCTCCATTCTTCACTAAGAGAATTAAAGACTGAAGCAATAGTGGCATAGTTAAATAGACAAAAGAATCCAACAACAAGATCTGGGAAAGGAGATTCCATAAAGTTCAACAAATACTTAGTGTTGCTACAATGAACTACAGTGAAAGGAGCCCAGGAGCATTTGTCTTGAGTGTATTTATTATACAAGACCTAAAAATATAACATGCAATATAATTTCAAGGAGAAAAGGAAATAGTCTGATTGTTGATTTCTGCGTACTCATTTGCTGTTTCTTCAGCACAACAGCCAAGGATCACTCTTTTCAGCCAGCAGAGCTTAAAGGAGAAACTTCACAGAGCAACGGGAGCAGAGACAGTGGCAGTAAAGGCCAGTAAACAAGAGGCCACAGAGACTTTGACATCAGGCAAGGGAGTGTGCGGCCATACTGGCCTTGGAAAGTGGTGCATCAGGGACATGCACAGGAAGGAGGTGGACACTGCACTGTTGATCCTGCAATGAGTGGCTCAAAAGTGATTCTTGGATATTTCTCACCAATGGTGTAACATTAGAACAATTTGTGAAACTCACCTCAAAGGCCTCCAGGAAACAGAGGTCATGTTTTTTAGACTATCGAAGATACCTAGAGATAGTGTCTCGCTGAGAAAAAAGGGGGTAAAAAGCCTGCTTTGGGGGATCATGTATATACAGTTCAAGTTCAAGTCCTCACAACAATGAAAAGGAAAAATACGTTGTTTTGAATGGGCAGATATTGTTGTGGACTGTGGGTGAAGAGCTGGATTTGACTTCAAGAGATATTCACAAAACTAAGCAAATGGAAGCCAGATTGTACCAACGGGCTTGTCCTATTTGTTCTACCATAGACATGAAGAAAATATGGCAGTTTTCAGCCACCACATTGACTTCATCAGAGACAGACAGTGTTCTTTTCAGCCATGGTCATAAAAGCTTTGCAGATATTTACATGTGCTAAACTCACAAAAGTAGGCCTGAAAAACCTTCCATGAACGTCTGTAGCTTTTCAATTTGGTCTTGAACTCCCACCCTCTGAACACTGCCACTGGACAATTATTTGGAACCAGACTTTGACTAAGATTCCAAGAGACCAGAAACAGCCCAAGGCATAGGAACCCATGGACTCTATTTTAGAACTGGTGAGCCTGCAACCAGCATAATGAACACAAAGGGAGAGATGGCCACATGAAAGAATTACGTTGTTTGCTGGGCTTTCTGCATTTTTTTTTAACTGTAGCTACTTGGCAACTCTCCTAGATCACAGCTTTGGGAAAGAAATGTATCTCCCCGATTGAAAATGAGCTAACAGAGATCCCATTGATGGCCCACTCATCAAATCTGTTCAAGGCCATGGGTTTCACCCTACACAAGAAACTCAGTCAAACCGACTTCCTGTAGAGAGAAAAGGGAGAGAGGGAAGTTGGGGAAAGTAAGCCAGGTATGTTTGCTCAGATGTAACAGATGCCACAGAATTAGCAGAGTAACATTTCACCCTGAGCACACGAAACACTGTGTGGAAAATGCATAATTAAGCTTTGCTCTTCGCTGCTTGCTCTTAGCAGGGTTATAAATAAGCTCCTTAAATGCTGCATGTTTCTATGTTAGAGCAAGCAAGGGATTGTATCATCAGTTAGCTAGAAGGAAAGGTCACAACAGAAATAACTGTTTTGAGAAACGATGTGCCTTTCCAGCTATGATCTCTACCTCCCTTAGACTTTCTTTGCTTTCTGTTCCTTTTCAATACGTGCTAGACTATTGACTTCCTTCTTAGTAATGGACTTGGGAGTTAAAGTTAGGTCAGTCTAATTTACTCATTATTCAGTTTGTTTTCAAAATAATAACCTTTTTCTTCCAACAAACACATGCCAACCAGGCTTTGGTTCTGATTACATTAGTCCAATTCAAAATTAAGGAGTACACATGGGAGTTCTTAGCCAAGGGCGTCTCACCTTGGAGTGACTAGCCTGCCACCGAGAACCTACTCGAAGACAAACTCTGTGCTAGGGACATAAAGATGACCACATCAGTACCTCAAGGACATTACAACTTAAAGCAACTATCCAAATTAGTGTTAAATATCTGAGTGCAGATAACACAGAAGTGGTGTGAGACATCAAAAATGATTTAACACCTCATCCAAAAACCACACAAATCATTATGGATGGCTGTCCTAGTCACACTACTCCATGGCCTCTCTTCCTTGCTGAACCAGGAAAATGGTGGAAAGAAAGGAAGTAAGAAGATTCCAAGACAAGCCATTCTGCTTCGAGGTATTTTCGTACAGGAGACATTAATCTCCCAAATAGAATGCATGCTCTCAGATATGTAACTGTGCACACTAGCTCTTGGGTAACTCTGCTTTGTTTGCTTTTAATTACCCATCTGTTAAGACTCCCAGTTGGCTTATTTTTGAGGTTGTTCCCCCCTCCTGGGATTAAATATGGATTTTTTTCTTAATTTTGTATGTTTTTTTAAAACAATATAAAAAATGATTCAACGTGGTTATAACAGTAACTACATGAATGCAATTAAAATTCACTAAAAAAAAAAACAGCTTTCTGATCTACCTGATATCAAATGAATTCTCTAGAACATAAAAGGTAAAACAATGAAGAATGGGCATCAAATACACAAGTACTGATAGCATTTGAGGTGAGCAATGGATACAATGACAGCTCCTAATAATGTTGGTTTTACCCTTAAGGCCTGTTATAAAATCCCATAATTAAAAAAAAATACTTAGGGTTGGAGAGATGGCTTACCAGTTAAAGTGCTTGCCTGCAAAGCCTAAGGACTCAAGTTCGAGTCCCCTGTACCCACATAAACCAGATGCACAAGGTGACACATGACTCTGGAGTTCATTTGTAGTGGCTAGAGACCCTGGTGTGCCTCATTCTCACCCCCTCCGTCTCTTTCTCTCTCTCTCTCTCTCTCTCTCTCTCTCTCTCTCTCTCTCTCTCTCAAATAAGTAAATATTTTTTAATTAATTTATTTATTTAAGAGAGAGAGAAAGACAGAAAGAAATAGAATGGGCACACCAGGGTCTCCAGCCACTGCAAATGAACTAAATGTATATGTGCCCCCCCCTCCTTGTGCAACTGGCTTGGTGGGTCCTGAGGAATTGAACCAAAGTTCTTAGGCTTCTCAGGCAAACACCTTAAACACTAAGCCATTTCCCCAGCTCAAGCAAATAATTAAAAAAAAAAAAAATACTTAAGTGGGTTTAGACAGAGAGACTAAGGCTATCTTAAACAAGTTCCTCAAATCCACAATTTCCTCTTTTTTACACAGTTATAACACAATTATTTCTGATGAGTAACTATTCATTCCAGGAAAATGTAGTGCTCTGCAGAGATAGGTGACATATTCTACGCGTTTTCCTGAAACACAACTAAAGCTAGCCAACCACAGTAGTTAACCCTACAGGAAGGGCATGCCTTATATTAGCTGTGTATATATTTACAGTCTATTAGACTCACGAGATAGAAATTAAAAAAAAAGGTTAGTCTACAAATTAAAAGCAGCAATGAAGAGGAAAATCATGATGAATAATCTCAACTATCCAAATTTATATATAGTTTTTACTCAATAGAAGACTGAAGAATCTTGAAAGAATTTGATCCTGTTGGGCAAGAGATCTCAAAATAACAATGGGACCATAAACTTTGGTGAAATATCGCTGCACAAACGCTAGACTTGACGTTACAAAGCAAGCTGGTTTAGATGCTCAAGATAACAGAAAAGCAAAAGAGACTGCAGAGAACATGGGGTGACACAACGTCTCTGACTGCTCTACTCCCACTCGCTGTTATTTTAGAAATTAATAATACCTCCTCATATCAGATGAGGAGGAGGACAACCTCATGAAATACAGTCTTTAACACTCTTCAAGTGCTAAGTGTTCTAAATATATTTTTGGAGTTTTGAGCATAAAAGGAAGAGCTATCTATTTTCTACTTCACAAAGTGCTTTCACAATGTTGTATCTATCCAGTAAGAATCTAAGGGGCTAGACAGAAAGTGCTGCAACTTAGTTTGCTAACAAGCTGATATCTGATTAGTGTTAGAAGGTCAACATAATTCAGTTTAATTCCAACAAAGCTAGTATAACCCCACTATAGTTTGGAACCATTTTAGATCTCAGGTTCAGATTACACACACACACACACACACACACACACACACACACACACACACAAATGAACTCTACCTCCAAAGAGCTCACATTTGAAATGGATAACATCACTAGACACTCCTAGACCAGTGAGTGGGGATGAGGAAGGGGAAATTAAGGCTAGAGACTCTCTTTAGGTTTTGTATGCTATACACAATACCCTCTAGCAATATAAATCAGTGTTCAGGTTACAAATATCAGTGAGACCCAGTGTGAAGGAGCCTGGAGGTGTGAATGGGTGGGGCAGGAACCTAGGTGGAAAGAGTGAAAACTCTAAACTACAGCATCTTTCCAGACAGGCACTAATGGAAGCTCGAGCTTATGGCAGGTCACTGAGGATAGAAAAGAAAGGAGAGCTCCGTGCTATATTTAGGCAGTAAAGTGAGCAGGGCTGGAGGGCTGATGGAACATGACTACAAGTAATGAGTCCAATTCCTGGAGAAATGTTCATCAATTTATAGTCATATCATATATAGAACTGAATTTAAATCTAACCCAAGGAGCAAAATGTGAATTCATTCCCACTAGACACACAGTGAGAGTGACACCAAAAGCCTGCAGAATAAACTAATGGATTCTCTAAAATAAAATTACTCATTTTCTGTGAGTTATTGGCTTTGGGTCACTCAATTGAAGAGCAAATATTTGTAAGATGTTTATTGTGTGTTTAGAAAAACTAGTCTATATAATATGAGGGACACACCACAAAGGTAAGGGCTTGACGCAAATACAACATGGGGAGGAAATGCATGCACGTGATTTGAAAGAGCAAGTAGTGCTGCATTAAAACATGTACCTGATTTAAAGCATTAGGAAGTGCTTTACTCTACCTGGAAGTTTGGAGTAAGCAAGCCAAAGCTTTTCAGAAAGATGCCAACAAGTAATGCCACATCACCACCACCACCACCACCACCACCACCCTGCGTGCTCTGTTGCCTAAACCATTGGTCTCCTACGTAACTTCAGTCTTTGCCATGAACAAGGCAGCGGTGCCTTTTGATGCCCTCCACCTTACCAGAAGTCCCACAGAAAATAGTGCTTCAAACACATGGCTTTACCAGAAAACACACTGATGCAAATTTATACACAGACTCCAGCCTTCATGGCAATATTACATTCGTTTTCTAAAATACAGCACAATAACACAATCACTTAAGGTATGATGTCACAGCAAATGGAGAGAGCAATGCTTGGGTTGAGCATCTGTGCTGCCACTTAGAATCAGTCCTTTTCAGAATAGCAGGCATGATTTCTAACCCTGCATTAGCTAAAGCGATTCTTGCAAAAGTAAACAAAGCCACTCATTGCCTTCAAAATCATGGATTTTCCCAACATACTGTAAGAATTCTTGAAGGTTCTAGTCAGTGGTTATGCCTTCATTCTTATGCCAGATGATAGAAAGATAAGAAAGACCCAAAAGGCTCTACAAATTCACAGCCACGTGGAAAACCACGCAAAGCAGCTCCCCATTGGCAGGTCTTCAAATTTCTCAGTGCTCCCTATTATAAGAGAATTACCATGGAATGCTTTTTCTTTTAAGTCTGCATTATACCTAGAGGAACATGTGTTTTGAAGAAAATGTCTTACTCCTCCATCTACAGGTAATAGCACATTTTAAAACCCTTTGTTGTATTTAGAAGGGGGCTATGATCATCTTCCATTAGCCCTACCCTTAATGCACAGAAAATGAAAGTCCCCACCAAAATGATAGGCTTCACTTCCTGCAGGAAGCACACTGTCTCCCTCAACACCTTTTGAAAGAGTGGGACAAATGACTTTGAGCAGAGTTTTACCAAACATGAGAGTCCTCTAAGGACAGAACCTGTGTCTGCTGTGTTCACTGTGACCAAAGTGACACATGCAGGTATTGAGTATTTTTCAAACGAATTCTCCATCTCAATGTGAGGAAATGTGAGCATTCCATCCATGATTAAGGTATGATTGAGGCACTAGAAAGTATTATAAAAGCTGGAGCTAACTGTGATCAACATACATTTCACCTTGAAATCCCAAATTCTTATGGTATGATTTAATATCTCTAAGCCAAAGTTGCATTTGTTTATTTAAAAAAAAATAACGAGGGCTGCAGGGATGACTTGGCAGTTAAGGTGCTTGCCTATGAAGCCTAAGGACTCAGGTTCAATTCCCCATAACTTAAATAAGCCAGATGCACATGGTGGCACATACATCTGGAGTTTTGTTTGCAGTGGCTGCAGGCCCTGGTATGCTCATTTTCTCTGTGTTTCTCATAAATAAATAATAAAATATTTTTAAAATTTAATTACAATACTCATTCCCTTACTGGTAGTGGCAGAAATTTTCAGAAAGTATATAGTATGCTTCTCAGCCAGACTCAGTGGTACCTCGTAGAAAAATCCCTGATCCACCAAACTCAGAAAATAAGGCTGGCCTTGGCCTCTGCCATAAAGCAATAAAATCCAAAAGGAAAGAAAAATGCTCTAAGAATAGGTGTCCCCAAGATAAGCAATGTTTTTAAAGCCTCAATAAAAAATCCGATGGTTATATGCAAACATGCTTCCTGCACTCCAAGCATAAATCACTTCTCAGAGGGCCAGTTTCAGGGTCCTAGTTAATCATTTGGCCGTGGCAAACACTACAAGCAATCAATCTTACCAACTTTGGAATGTCTAGAAAGTCTTGCTGCCCTTACAAGCTAGTTCCTCCAGTGAGATACTTTCAAGTTTTCCTTTAGTAGCTAAAAGTTAACTGGATTGCTACACCCTATCTTCAACCAACAGACTGCACTTCAATTTAGCAAAGTAAAGCCAGGTCCCTTATAAAAGGACCAGAAGCAAGGTGTTTCCTGTTTGAAATTACATACAAAGCAGAAATCCTTCACAGTGCCTAAATTCTATGTAAAGACAAAGAAAAAGAAAACCACTATAGCTTGTTTGAAAACAAATGCTAGATAACGCATTGCCTTTTAGTCTGCGTTCTGGAAAGATGCCAAGCTATCAGATTTGTTGGAGAAGCCCACCCAGTCCTTATCCTTACACAAACCTTGCAGCTCTATTTTTATCCCTTTTATATACTAGAGACAGCAAAAGAGTTGGTCTGAAAAACAGGCTCCTATTCTATAAGAAGTTTGAAAACTACTTATCTTGTCCAAAGTTTAGCACACTTGCTTGAAGGCAAGCTAAAACTGACATTTCAATTTCCTCTGGGAATCTATGCACTCTTCCTGAGATGGGCTTTACAAGCTCAGAGACCTTCCTCCTGTCGAGGAAAACATGTGAAGCTTCTGGAATCAGCCCCAGTGCTAACCAGACTTGAAAAGAGAGTGAGCAGCATCGTTGACCTTGAAAATTCTGACAGTGCAGTACCTTGATTTTCTGCTTCATTATGTCCAATCTAAGGATTCACCACTGACGGACCCAACCTCCCACTTCACTGTTCATGCTCCACTGTCTTGGCGCCACCACTGTAGCTCTGACTTTGGCAGACATACAAACACACACCATCTCTCTCATGCCGAGAGGGCAGAGGGGAGGTGCACATGGTGACAGTTCCCAAGCTCTCACCAGTTTGTTTTCTCACAATTAAAAACAGAACCCTATAGGCAACATGCATGCTGCCTAAGGTAGAGAGGCAAATCTATAATGGAACATTTCTAAGATGGAACACCTAGACATTTCAAAGAATGAATTAGCTATAGTAGCAATGAAAAAAGAAAACTTATATACTAAGGTAAAAGTCAAAGAACAAAGCGATGTTCATGTACTTCCTTTCAAGGAAAAAAAAAGCATCTGTGTATGTTGACACATTACTCTAGAAAGAGGCCCAAGAGGGCTTGAGAGATAGCTTAGCAGTTAAGGCACTTGCCTGGGAAGCCTAAGGTCCCATGTTCGACTCTCCAGATCCCACACAAGCCAGATGCACAAAGGCGAGGCAAGAATGCAAGGCTGCACATGCGCACAGGGAGGACAAGCATCTGGACATCACCTGCAGTGGCTGGAGGCCCTTGTGTGTCAATTCTCTTTCTTTCTCTCATAAACAAACAGAAAGAAAGAGACCAAAGAATCAACAGATAGTATTTCCTGTGAAGAGTAAGAATGAAAAGAGTAGAGGAGACAGTTTACAAAGCATTGTTTAACCTTTTGCTTCAGTTGGAAGCTTTCACTCCATATATGCACTGTACTGAGATAGAGAAGATTGAGAAAAGCAAGCCCCTTAGAAACTTGAGATAGAGAAGGAGACAAGAGACACAAACTCAAAGCTGGATATTTGAAATCTATCTGCACATGTGTTGCTAAAGACACTTGGACCCTTAGATCAACTAACCAAAGCATGACACTCAGGGTGGGTCTTTTGCTGGATAGACATTAGCCAATCCTGCCATTTCCAAGATCATGCTGTTATCCCGACTGTGAGGAAAACTGAAGCACAGAAGTGCAACAGAATTCCAAATCTGGACCTTTATTCATTGCATAAAGTAACAGAAATATTGAAATATCCCACCAGTAACTCAACAAAAAAATAGAGCGTGAATTGCATTCTTTGTCTGAAGGTTTTTTAAAGAAGACTACTTTTTTTTCAACTCCATATTTCAAACTAAGAAAGCATTATGTATAGAGGGACATTCTGCTAGCAATCAGGAAAAGGCCACAAAGATTTTTCTGGCACATGCTTCCCTGCAACTCACAGTACTTTATTAACCCTTGTATATCCACAGTCACTGTAATTTATAACAAGCGCTACTGAGAAGAGAAGGATGCAGCCCATTAAGGATGGCACCTGCCAGAGGAGGCTGAGTGTCTGGTGGAGTTATCAAGTTATCTATGACCATGGTCTATAAGTAAGCAACAGTGGTCACTGGAATTTTTAAAATAGGGAAACTTGATGCTTTAGCTACGTCTTGAGATAAATAATTAAGAAGAGATACATAATTAATAGCTGTGTTGCGTATGAAAATTAGAGTGTTAATTTAGAATCTCAAGAATGCTTACTATATCCCAATCCACTGATAAATTTATTTTTTCATTTCCTTGCATAATTTCAGCCGACTTATTTAGAAAATCCTTTGGATTCTATTGGCTCTATTCTGATTTGCCATTGCCTAAAAAGTATTCAGAGTATTTATTTATTACACAATATTATTTCAGCTGAAATTTAGGAAGAGACCTGCAATTTCCTCAGGCTTCACTAGTTAATAGTCTGTGTCTTGGACAAGTAACCTCAAGCTTAATTTCCTCAGTAATAAAATTAAAAATTTTAATCAGATGGTCCCTAAGCTACTTTTCTGTTCCAAAAGTATATGAAGCTATGAATCTCCATTAGCATATTACCAGTGACAAAAAGAAGAAATTTCTCTGCTATTATAAAGGAATAAACCAAAAATAACTAACTGAATTTGTACAAGCTAACCTGTTCCACCGAAGAGAAAGTCTTGGGATTTAGAGTAAAGAAATGACATTTTCCTCATATACTATTCTAGACAAGACAGCTGTTTTTAATATTTAATTATTTTGAAGGTCATTTTCAGATTACACTACCTTCACTTGTCAAGAAACTACTACCATAAGCATTGTCACGAAAACCCCAACCCAGGAAAACACCACAAGGAGCAGGATACCTAGAACAATTAATCCCATTACTGCTCAACTTTCCTTTGAGATACTTGCCATGAAGTCTGGACCCCGGTACTTTCCCAACAACTTAATCATGCCCAAATACTTACAGAGTTGAGGAGTTGCTCACATTATTCCATTCCACACAGTCTACACAGCAAGTACCAAAGAAAGACAAAATATCTTAGTTTCCAACATAAGGATACTGCAGCCAAACCCAAAGAGATACTACCTTACCAAACATTATACTGCCAGAAAGTGGCAGAATCAGAATATGAGCTTAAGACTCCTTGTCTGACATTTACAACTCTCCTAATGAGCTTTGAATTGCTATAAGCTAAGTTCCTCTTTAGAACCAGCTCTACAGCTAATGGCTTCCATAAATGTTACACATCTAAGCATGTGCCAGGCAAGGTGGCTCAAGCCTACAATCCTAGCATTCCAGAAGCTGAGGTAGAAGGATCACCATGAGTTCAAAGCTAGCCTTCCCTACAGAATGAGTGTAAGTTCAGCCTAGGATGAGCTAAGTGAGATACTGCCTCAAAAAAAAAAAAAAAAAAAAAAACAAACTAGCATACAATGAGTACAACCCTTATTTCCATTTTAATTTTATAGCTGGAGAAACAGATTCACAGGATTCACAGAAGACACATGATTTCCTCTTAGAAACTAATAATAGAAAAGCAAAAATGAAAATCTAGGTTATATGATTCTAAAGTCAATTTGACCTACTTCTATAAGTTAACAAAATAATCTGAGCTCAAGTTCAGCTCCAGAATTGTTCATTCCCTGCCCACACAAATCTACTCTATCAATTCTTAAGACACATTTTTCCTTTCTTTAAAATAGAGACCAGTATTTGACAAGGCCGTAAACTGCATAATCCAATAAAAAAATCATACTTTGTCCTAACTCTTGATTTAAAGGGAACCAGATGTCACATATGAGGAGGAAAAGAAGAAGAGGTGGAGGAGAGAAGGTAGATGTGTGATCATAATGAATGGACCAGAGAAATGGAGGGAAGAAAAGTGTTGCAATTTTAAAATAACTTCCAAATTGAAGGGCATGAGGTTCCTTATTAAAAGCCTCTAAGAAGTTCTTGACACTGTGAATAAAAATATGCTATAGGGACTGGAGAGATGGCTTAGCAATGAAGGTGCTTGCCTACAAAGCCAAAGGACCCAGGTACAATTTCCCAGTATCCACATACACCACATGCACATAGTCATGCATGTGTCTGGAGTTCATTTGCCGTAGCTAAAGGCCCTGGTGTATCCATTGTCTCTCTTCTTCCTTCTCTCTATCTTTCTCTCTCAATCTGCTATCTTTAAGAAACCCACCTCACCACTAAAGACAGACACCTCTTCAGGGTGAAAGGGCGGAAAATGGTATTCCAAGCAAACAGAAATAAGAAACAAGCAGGTATAACTATGCTAATATTGCATAAAATAGACTTCAAAACAAAAATAATCAAAAAAGACAAAGAAGGCCACTTCTTACTTATCAAGGGAATGATTCAAAATGTGGATATCACAATCATCAATCTTTTTGCATTAAAGACAGGTGCACCACAATTCATAAAATAAAACATACTAGAGAACAAAACAGAAATAACCACCAACACCATCATAGTTGGAAACTTCAATACTCCACAATCAACAATAGATAGTTCATCTAAAGAGAAGATTAATAGGGAAATAAGAGGGCTCAAGAAAACAATAGATCAATTAGACATAACAGACAACTACATAACATTCTACCCCAAATCCACAGACTACACCTTCTTCTCAGTAGTCCATGGAACCTTCTCTAAAATCGATCATAATGCCTGCCTCCATATATTTAGGAAGATTGACATAATTTCCTGCATGATATCATATCACAATGCAGTATTGCTAGAAATTAACAGAAAAAGATGCACCTGTAATACCATCAGCTCCTGGAAACTGAACAAAACACTTTTAAACAATAAATTGGTAGTGGACAAAATAAAAAGTGAAATTTCTAGAAATGAATGACAATGAGAACACAACATAGCAAAACTTATGGGACACAATGAAGGCAGTCCTAAGGGGAAAATTCATAGCACTAAATGCTTTCATAACAAAGACAGAGAGATCCAAAATCAATAACCTAACCATCCACCTAAAGGCACTGGAAAAACAAGAAGAATCCTGCCCAAAAGCTCCAGATTGAAAGAAATAACTAAGATCAGAGCAGAAATTGATGAATTAGAAACTAAGAAAACAAGAAAATGGATGCAACAAAGAGCTGGTTCTTTGAAAAAATAAACAAGATTGATAAACCCCTGGGCAATTTGATCAAGCCAAAAAAAAAAAAAAAAAAAGAGAGAGAGAGAGAGAGAGAGACTTCAAATTAACAAAATTATAAATGAAAAAGGAAGCCAGGCGTGGTGGCACACGCCTTTAATCCCAGCACTTGGGAGGCAGAGGTAGGAGGATTGCCATGAGGTTGAGGCCACCCAGATACTCCATAGTGAATTCCAGGTCAGCCTGAGCTAGAGTGAGACCCTACCTTGAAAAACAAAAAATGAAATGAAAAAGGAGAAACCACAACAGACATAAGTGAAATTGGGAGAATCATCAGGACTTATTTCAAAAACCTCTACACTACAGAACTGGATAATATGGAGGAAATGGATGAATTCCTGGACACATACCACCCACCAAAGCTAAACTCAGAGCAGATTAATCTTCTAAACAAACCCAGCACACCATTGAGATTTAAAAGGTTATCAAAAACCTTCCCAAAAAGAAGAGTTCAGGACCAGATGGCTTCTCAGCTGAATTCTAACAAACCTTCATGGAAGAACTTAAACAAATTTTCTCAAACTATACAACACAATCAGAGAACAGAGAAAGCTCCCCAACTCCTTCTATGAAGCTACTATCACCCTAATACCAAAACCAGACAGAGATGCCACAAGAAAAGAAAACTATAGGCCTATTTCCTGATGAACTTACAAAGATCCTGAACAAAATCCTCACAAACAAAATTCAATAACACATCAAAAGCATTATCCACCTTGATCAAGTAGGCTTCATCCCAGAAATGTAGCAGTAGTTCAACGTACAGAAATCTGTCAATATAACACATCACATAAATAAGATTAAATACAAAAACCACATGATCATTTCAATAGATGCAGAAAAGGGTTTTGACAAAATACAAGATGAATTCATGATGAAAATGTTGGGGAGAATAGGCATGGATGGTTTATATCTCAACATAATAAAGGTTATATATAAAGCTCCTAAAGCCAAAATAATACTTAATGGGGCAAGACTGAAGGAATTCTCATTGAGATCATGAACAAGACAGGGGTGTCCGCTCTCACTTCTGCTCTTCAACATAGTACTGGAAGTCGAACTCAATCAATAAGAGAGGAGAAAGAAATAAAAGGGAAGAACTGGAGAAAAGGAAGTTAAGTTAGACCTATTCACAGATGACATGATTCTATACATCACAGGCCTGAGAACCTCCATCTCAAAACTCTTAAAGGTGATTAACACCTTCAGCAAAGTGGCAGGACACAAAATCAATGCACAACAATCAGTAGTCTTTCTACATACAATAGACAAAGATACAGAGAAACAAGTAAGAAACATTGTCCCATTTTCAATACCAACAAAAAATAAATAACATAAAGTACCTTGGAATAATATTAACCAAGGATGTGAAAGAAAAAATGAAAACATAAAAATGCTCAAGAAAGAAATTGAGAAGTATTTCAGCAAATGAATTAACATTGTGAAAATGACAATCTTACCAAAGGCAATATACAGATTTAATGCAATACCAATAAAAAAAAAAATGACATTTTTCTTTATGGAGTTAGAATAAAAATGACCTCAAAATTCATTTGGAATGGCAGAAGGCTTTGGATGTCCAAGTGTATACTCAGCAAAAGAAACACCTCTGGAGGCATCACCATACCTGATCTAAAGCTATATAACAAAGCCATAGTAATAAAAACAACATGGTACTGGCATAAAAACAGGATTATAGACCAACAGAACAGAATCAAGGACTTGGACAAGTAACTAACTACTCGATATTGGACAAAGACCCTAACATAGTAGGTTGCAAAAAAAGGCAGCATCTTCAACAAATGGTGCTGGACAAACTTAATAACTATATGCAGGAAAATGAAACTTGGTCTACATATCTCACCATGCACAAAACTCAAGTCCAAATGGACCAAAGACCTCAATATAACATAGGAAACACTGCTACTACTGTTTAAAAAAAAAAAAGAACAGAAGGAACTTTCCATATAGAAATGGGAAAAGACTTCCTGCACAAAACCCCAGGAGCTCAGGAACATAAACAATCACTCAATCATTGGGATCTCATGAAGCTGAAGAGTTTCTTCACAGACAAACATACAATAAGCAGAGCCAACAGATTACCCACAGAATAGGAGAAAATTTTTTCCAGCTATATAACTGACAGAGGCCTAATTTATAGAATCTACAAAGAACTCAAAAACCAAAACAATAAAAAAATCAAACAACCCACTCGCAAAATGGGGCAGAGAACTGAACAGGGAGTTCTCAGAGGAAGAAATACAAATGGCAAACACACACTTAAGAAAATGTTCATCATCCCTAACCATCAGAGAAATGCAAATTAAAACAACTATGAGATTCCACCTCACCCCAGTAAGGATAGAAAATATTAAAAAAATCAAATGAAAACAAATTCTGATGAGGATGTGGAGAAATAGGAACCCTCATTCACTGCTGGTGGGAATGTAAGATGGTACAATCACTATGGAAAGCAATATGGAGACTCCTCAAAAGGTTGACTATAGAGTTACCAACAGGCCCAGTTAGTCCCTTACTGGGCATTTACCCTAAAAGCTTCACACCTCAGTTCAGAGTTATTTGCTCAGCCATGTTTATAGCTGCTCAATTCATAATAGCTAAAAGCTGGAGTCAACCCAGATGTCCATCATTAGATGAACACATAACCAAGATGTGGAATACCTACATGATGGAATTCTACATAGGAGTAAGGAAAAACGATACAATGCAATTTGAAGAAAAACGGTCAAACTTGAAACAGATCTTTCTCAGCAAACTCCCCCAATCAATAAAGATACTTGTTACATGGTCTCACTCATCTGTGGCTCCTAACCTGAATCTGCCCAAGATGCTGACATAACTAACAAGCATCTTGAGGACAGGACAATAGGGAGATAGTACTCCTCTCTCTGAGTTCCCTCAGATGAATAACTCAGTGATATCAACACAGACATAAAAATTACATTAAAATTAAAATTCCAATAATGATTAAATGATGAAAATAATGATTGTGGCAGATATAAAGAAGCCATGCTTTTACTTCCCTTGGATAAAATATGATTCCTGGCCTCTGAAGACTTCCTAGAAATTAACTGTGGAAAATCACTGAACATGAACAGCGTTGCTCATCACTGCCCTTCTTTGAGCAATCCACTTAGCATAAATAAACCTTCAAAATATTCTCACTTCTGTTGGGCTCTGAAAGGCCCAGGCATGAGGCCTAGTGGAACTTCCTGAGCCTAGCTTAAGTTTGGCAACCTGTCTCTGGCCAGCTAGGACTCAGCAAGACACCTAATGGCTTCTGGCCTACCACTTCCATGTGGCAATTGTAATTACCATTTCAATAGTTACAGTTTACTATTGGCCCTTACCTCTTCCCCCATCCTAAAATACCCGCCTTCATCCCCAGTGAGTTGTTTCTGAAAGTTCCTGCATCGAAAAGACTCCCGACTCAGTGTGGGTTTTCTCTGGTGACCAGGAGAGGTCTGGGTCGTCCAAAGCTCATCATCCTTCTCAACCCCTAGGGAGGAACCAGCAGGCCTGGTCCTTCCCTCGGCACTACCTACCTGACCAGGAAGGAGCCCCGTATCTAGCACCCAATGTGGGGCTCTGGGACCCCAGCAGACTAGTGCCCCCTGTGAGAGGCAGTCGTTGAGGAGGCAATTGGTATGTGCGGGTGAACATACTCTCATGAGTTATGAGGCAGTCTTCACATTTAATGCACTAAATTTTGCTTCTATAACCTGTACTTACTTGTCGACATCTGTTCATTCCCTTTCTCTTTCCCTTCACCTTCGGTTTGCTGGCGGCTTTTGTATTTCTAAAGGCTTGTGCTTCTCTCTCTCTCTGCTTGGGCCTGTGAAGGCAGGCCAGCTTTTTCTACCATTATGGAACTTCCCCTGGATCTGTAAGCTTCAGTAAATATTCCTTCCTCCATTACTGTACCTGGTCTGGAAGTTTATCTCAGCAAACCTAAAGCTGTCTAATGAGCTAAGATGAACCTGACCATGTGGATGTTAATCTTTTGGAACCTTTGTTTTAAAGGAATAGGAATGGACTTGATACTTACAACTAAAGCTGGCTTCTGGAGTGGTAAGCCAAATTTTATGGACTATTCAGATGAAAGTTTAAAAATACTAAATACAGACAACATTAAACTTCAAGGCTTGGCTTATAAACTTTCTAAGAGGAAAGAAAGACTACAGGGGACTTTGTTGGAACTGGGCTACTGGCATAAGGGCTGGCTACGTTCTGCTGCCCAGGCCCAGAGAGTTTAATCAAGGTTAAATTTGTAATAGACTGATATGCTTAGCTAGAGATATTGGATTAAGAGATTTAAGATTTGGTTTTTTATTGTTGTTGTTTTGTTATGGTTTGGTTTCTCGAGGTAGGGTTTCACTCTAGCCCAGGCTGACTTGGAATTCCCTATGGAGCCTCAGGGTGGCCTGAAACTCATGGTAATCCTCCTATCTCCACCTCCCGAGTGCTGGGATTGAAGGCGTGCACCACCACACCTGGCTGAGACTTAAGATTTTAAGCTAAAAAACCTCAAGCAAGTTAAAATTACAAACACTGAGACTCATTTTAGGTTATGATGGTTCAGTTTACATTGTTTTAGTCTCTCCTTGCTATTCCTTATACCAGTTAAAAATGTTTACTCTGTGCCTTTATATGTTAAATGTGTTTAACTTGTTTAATTTTATAGATCTTAATATCTTAAATTATTCAAGACTGTGGGGACCTTTAAAATTAAACTAAGTACAATTTATAATATATGATAGTTATAAATCTATTGGGAGCCAGGGGTGGAATTTGGTAATTTAAATAGATGGCCCCCCCTCCTGGCAGCTTGTACCCGACCCTCCCCTATTGGAAAATGGCAGGCAATCCACCTCCTGGGAGATTGCCACGTGGCCCCCTTAGACTGACCCAAGTGGGAGCAGGGGAGAAGTCCACCATCTCGTGGTGACTGGGCTCACTGACCTTTTCCCATGCCTACTGAGCATTGGTACATGCCAGAAAAAAATCTAAACATGCCATTAGTCATATACTTCAGTGTTTCGCCACTCTCAGGCTGCCTAATCAAATTAGAACAGATAATGGCCCCTGCTTCCTAAGCAAAGCCTTTATAGATTTTCTTCAGACCTGGAAAATCTCACATTTCATAAGCATTCCATACAACCCCCGGGACCAGGATATCATTAAAAGATTTAATCAAACTCTCAAATCTCAATTACAAAAACAAAAGGGGGAATCCTTACCCCCACATGGCCAACTACAAAAGACCTTATTTAGCTTAAATTTTTTTAATTTTTCCAACAATTTATAATGTGTGATGGTTATAAATCTATTGGGCTCCAGGGCCGGAATGTGATAATTTAAATAAATGGCCCCCAATATATTCAATTGTTTATCTTAAGGTGTGATGTTGGGTTTCATATTTCAATCTAAAGATATACAAAGTGTGCCTAACAGGAGTTCATAAAGTGTGCTGTGGCTTTTGGCTTTAGACTTGTACTTTTAATGTCTAACTATCCTTCATACTCACAGCTTTAAAATAGTTCCTGAGAAAGTTCTAACTGTACCTCCCTTTAAGATCTTGGGCTTGATCCTTACCATAGATACATACATAGATGCCTGTTAGATACTCTATATACAAGAATTAAAGTTGAAACTCATTTGGAATGTCATGTAGATTTTCAATGGATTTGTGTTACTTCTAAAAAAATATAATAACAGCTAACAGCTCTGGGAAAATACATTAAAGAGATATTTGGCACAACGATAATATTTCCTTAGATCTAATTCAGTTACATTCAGAGATTCTGTCTTTACAAAATAATCAGCTTATTTTTGATAGAGCTAAAGCTGCTGATGATTTAATATCTACTTTTAAGTCTGCCTTGCCTAGATGAAATTCTCTCACTTCTTGGATAGGAAGCTTTACTGCTACAGGTGTTTGTCTTTTACTCATTCTGTGTCTGCTGCCCATACTCGTTAAATGCCTTTTAAGATCCTTTATGGATATCTGTTCAGAAATACATGGGATCCAGCTATGGACCTGATCCCGGCTTCCTAAGACATTATCTTAAAGCCCCTGCAGAGGCTGGTAGTCAAAGATGGGTAAGATTCTCTCGAGTTAGGTCAACCTAAGACAGGGCATCAATGAGGGAATTCATGTACCAATGATGGGTAAGGCCTAAATATCATAGAGAACAACCTAAGACAGACACAGTCTTTCTGCACCGAGGCCCAGAAGGGCCCGGTTCATAAAAAATAATAAATTAAAAAGGGGGAATTGTCGGGAGCCATTTTGGCTGGACTTGTGTCCATAGCTCTGGGCTTTCGGCAGCAACACTTTAGCAAAACTATAGCACCTACAGTAAGCAAGATTATGTATATTCAGTGTCAGGAAGCCGTTCTGGCAGCAAGACAGCACCTACATGTAAGCAAGGTTATCTATATTCAGTGTCGGAAGCCATTTGGCTGGCCTTAATAGTCTTTTGTACTGAGAAGTAATTAAAATACAAAAACTCTGTAACAGAAAGGGGTTTTTGGATAGAAATTTGTGTGAAGCTCATAAAATTTTTGTCCATGGGAAAACTTTGTAAAAAGAAAAACACCCATTTGGGTACCAGCGAGAGACCTAAAATATTTGTCCCAACAAGGGGACACTGACAATCACTTCTCTAGGGAGTGTCCCGCCCCTGAGGGCTGTTCCTAAAATGGTCCTTCACCCTGCTAAACTAAATAACTCCCTCCCTTGCAGAGGATTGCTGGCTTTGATCTGGGCCTCTTTGGCTGCTTGCAGTACAATTGCCCATATGACCTTAAAAAACTGCTCAGCCACCTTCCCCATCCCTGTCCAGCTTTTCCCAATGTTTCCTCTGGGCATTTGGGCCCCACCTTCCCCTAATAATTCCAGTATAGATGTGAGATACATTCGTCCTTCCTTCTGTACTTTTAACACAACTGAGCCCAGTGCTCAATGCTGCCCGCCTTCTGGAATGGTTTATGTTTGCGGAGGTGGGATGGCCTATGACTTTCTGTCTGCCAATTGGACAGGCCTTTGTGCCCCAGCCACCTTAATCCCAGATGTAGATATCATTCCTGGAAGCTACATTCCCTGGCTAAGGAAGTCCTACTAAACAGGAGAGGACTAGACCTACTAACGGCTGGAAAGGGAGGCGCATGTTTGTTTTTACAGGAAAAATGCTGCTTTTACGCCAATAAATCAGGAATCATCCAGGACAAGATTAAGAGGCTCCAGGAAGACTTGGAGAGGAGGCGATGGGACCTCCAGGACAACCCGCTGCAGATGGGCTTACATGACTTCTTACCCTACCTCCTCCCTCTACCTGGACCCCTCCCCATCCTTCTCCTTCTCTTCCTTATCCTCACTGTCAGGCCTTGTGTGATTAACAAAATTACATAATTTATTCACCAGCAGCTAGAGGCAATAAAACTTCATCAGGTCAAAATACATTACCACAGGCTGGCAACTCAGGAATTAAGTTCCTCAGATGACCCAGTGCCACCTCCTCTACCCTCCATGTGACCAATGATGGGACAGATCCCCAGAAGGGAAAACCTAAGAGAGGCCATGGAGTGGGTTCTCAGTGAGCTAAAACCTGGTATCCAATGACGGGTAAGATCCCCAGAGGGGGACAACCTAAGACAGGGGCCATGATAACTAATGCTCTTATAAAAACAAAAGGGGGGGATGTTGGGCTCTGAAAGGCCCAGGCGTGAGGCCTAGTGGAACTTTCTGAGCCTAGCTAAAGTTTGGCAACTTGTCTCTGGCCAGCTAGGACTCAGCAAGACGCCTAACTGCTTCTGGCCTGCCACTTCCACGTGACAATTGTAATTACCATTTCAATAGTTACAGTTTACTATTGGCCCTTACCTCTTCCCCCATCCTAAAATCCCCGCCTTCATCCCCAACATGATATAGGCAACTGCTCAGAGTAATAAAGCGGGTTGTTTCTGTGAGTTCCTGCATCAAAAAGACTCCCGACTCAGTGTGGGTTTTCTCCGGTGGCCAGGAGAGGTCTGGGTCGTCTGAAGCTCATCATCGTTCTCAACCCCTAGGGAGGAACCAGCAGGCCTGGTCCTTCTCTTGGCACTACCTACCTGACCAGGAAGGAGCCCCGCAACTTCAATGCCCACAACTGTCATCCTCTTGGAAACCTTGACTCATCATATTCAGAGATCAGGTGAGGATTATTTCTATGTTCTGGACAAATGTCCCCAAGGTTCAGTGTATAAAAACTTAGTTCCATTGTCCAACATGCTATTAAAAAGTGGTCAAGGGTTGAAGAGATGGCTTAGCAGTTAAGGTGTTTACCTGCAAAGACTAACTACCTGAGTTTTATTCCCTAGTACCCACATTAAGCCAAATGCACAAAGTGGCACATGCATCTGGAGTTCATTTGCAGCAGCTGGAGGTCCTGGCATGCACATTCTCTCTGTTTCTTTTCTCTCTATCTCTCTCTGCTTGCAAATAAATAACAGTATTTTTTTTTTTTGTAAGTGGTGATACCTTTAAGAGGCACAGCCCAGTGAGAGGTCTTCAGATTATTGGGGACATGTCACTGAAGGAGGCAATGGTATATCAGCCCCTTCCTTTTCCTCTTTTGCATCTTGGCCATGAGATAAGCAGTCTTGACATGCCACATGCCCTCTCCATGATTTGCTGCCTTGTCACCAGGCCAAAGCAAGAGGCCCAACTAGCCATACACTTAAGCCTCTAAAATCAAAACCAAGATAAACACTTTGTCTTGGTAAGGTAACTATCTCAGATGTTTGTTATAGTAATAGAAAGATAACTAACCACTCCTGTTTTCAAAGGTTGAGCCTAATGTTGGAGATGGTATCCGAAATGGACATTCTCATAAACTGCTGATGATAAGGTCACAAAATGGCAACATCTGTTTAGAAAACAATTTAACAATAAATATTGGGGGAAAATATTCATTTCTTCTTTCCATCAATTTTACTACCAACTGCTTATCCTAAGGAAATAATTAGTGATATGAACAAAGACTTAGCTCTAAGAATATTTATCACGTTATGATTTTATAATCATAGAAAGGTTCTAAACAACCTAAGTGTCCAAACATGGAGTTACTGGGGCATTTAAATAAATCTCATGACATAAACACAATGAAATACTATGCAACAGTTTGCAAAATGATGATATTTTTGGAAACAAAGAAGGAAACTCAAAGTATATATACACATCCTTCAGGATCAGCAAGGTACTGGTTCTACAAACTCTCAAAGATATCAAAATTCAGGCATGGTCAAACCCTTAACTTAAAGTGGTATAGCCTTTGCACATAACCTGGGCACACCACCCCTATAGTCTAAAATACCTTTCCACTTATAATACACAATAAAAATATAAATATCATATGAATAAGTACTACAGTTTAGAGAATATTCACAAAAAGAAGTCCATGCACATTCAGTAGAGATGCAATTTATTTCTTGAATATTTCTGATCAATGGTTGAGAACTCAGAAGCAGAATCTATAGAAAGGCAGGGCAAAATGCAGATTAATAACAGCTGTCATCTGGGAGTTAAGCTTTTCTAGTGAATCTTATTTCCTTCTTTTTGCATATTTATATCTTCTTCAATAACTGTATCACATTACAATGTACAAAATATAAAAGCTTATTTCTTTTTAAAGTTGATAAATAATGAATACAGATGATAAAAACCTGGCAGCTTTTAATGAACATTTTATATGTTTAGGTATACACTATATAAATATATGCCTGCATTTATATGCAGTTACTTTTTAATAAGAACAAAGGATGGTTATTAAGCAGCAATGTTAATTTTGGAATACATTTTTTTGACTCAAACAATTCTTAGGTTTAAGTGTACCGTCTCACTCTTTTAGTCTTATGCTTCAAGATACATGCTTGATGTATCTCATTAGTTATTCTACAAACACTGCTTTCCCATTTACATTTCCTCTCCTTCAGGACACTAATTACACAACCAATGAACCTTTCACCAAACTGTTTTCTGCACTTTTCTTTCTTTTTTCTCTCTATTTTCTCTTAGCCCATATTTCAGTTCATTACTTTTCTCTTGAACTATATATTAAATCTACCATAAAGCCACTTCCTGAATTTTTAACTTTGGCTGTGTTTTTAAATTATATAATTTTAAGTTCTTCTTAGTTTCTAGTTATCTCTATTTTGACTCTTCTCTTTAATTGCCCAACATTTTGTTAATTAGCCTTGATCATCAACTTGACTAGATTTAGAATTACCTGGGAGATACACCTCTGCATCTATTAGGGCATTTCCAGAAAGATTTAACTGAGGAGGGAATACCCACTCTGAATGTGAACAGAACTATCTCATCGAATTGGGTTCTAAACTGAATAAAAAATGAAACAGGAGAAAATATGCTGAGCAACAGATTTCATCTCTCTTCTACTTTCAACTATAGATAAAATGACTGGTCACTTCAAATTTATAGCCTTTTTTCCCTGACATAATTGACTACATCTTCTCAAACCATGAACCAAACTAAACCCTTCATTCCTTAAGTTGTTTATCTCGGGTATTAAATCACAGCAGTGAAGAAAGCTCCCAATACAAACACAGTAATTTAATTATTTTTGAAGACTACAGTCAACAAATCTATTTTCCCCAACCTTGGTGGATTTTTTTTCTGCCACCTATTTTCCTTTTGTTTTTAGATACATACTTTCCTCTCATTTAGGGTTATTTCTCCTTAAATACAGAAGATTTTAAATAAGCAACTTATATAAGAAGTTATTTAAACATCCTAATGCAGACAGTCTAAAAGCCCAGCTCCATGTTTGTGAGACTAGTCCATTTCCTGCTCATTCTTACTTCTGCAGTGCAGCTCTCCAGACTGTCAAAGGAAAGTGGAGTATCTAGGTGATTTCAATGTAAGAGCTGGTTCACTATGATATCATCTGCCATGGTCAAAAATAATTCCCCTACCTACCAAGTTTTTAAAATGAACCCCTAAATAAATATAGCTTTATTCTGTTTTATTCATAACTCATTTTATCCCTGCTCCATACTTATTAAAAGGGGTAACAAGAGAATACTACTGATAATAAGCTAGATTTTAATTTCTACGAGAGTCGAATTTCTTCTAAAAAGAAAATAACAACACCTCTAAACAGATCTTTCAGCCCATCACACAACTTTGTAACCCTTGACTCCAAAAGCTTTTCATTCTAAAATCCATTTCCTTTCTGAGAAAGAAAAAAACAATTCAAAATATATTTCTCTCTATCTCTACCTCTCTCTTTCTCCATTCCTCCTCTCCCTCTGTCTTTACCTAGTGGCTTACACCTTACAAAATTTGAGAACTATAAATGACTTTAAAGGTGTTGTTAGCTCAATGTAATCATTTTACAGAGTAGGAAACTGGGAGAGTAGGAAACTTAGAGAGATGAAATAATTTGCACATGATCATGCATGTTACTAGATAACCTGGGAAGCTAACCCATTTCACAATGGGGCATCTAAAATAGATAACTTTAATGAAAACACACCAAAAACAAAAGCTTATTAAAGAAATAAGTAAAATGGAATATAAGAACTAATCAGTGTCTGGACCTGTAATAGATACTTAAGAACAAAGGAAAAAGAGCTGAGGAGATAGCATAGTGGGGAGTATGCTTTCCACACAAGCTTGAAGACTTGATTTTGAATTCCAGTAACCACAAAAATGCCACATATGATAGCACACATCTATAAACCCAACACTGAGAAGGCAAAGAAAGGAGGATCCCTGAGGCTTACTGATCAGCGAATCTACCTATATAAATTTAAAGGTGGACAATGTTTGTAAGAAACGATGCTCAAGGTTGTCTTCTGGACACCATATGTGTGCACTTGCCATGCATGTGTATCTACACACACGTAAATAAACACACATGTGCACACCACACACACAAAAGGAAAACATAAAGACACAATCATAGGGCTAGGGAAATGGCTTAGCAGTTAAGGCGTTTGCCTGTGAAGCCTAAGGACCCAGGTTCAATTCCCCAGGACCCATGTAAACCAGATTCACAAGGGGACACATGTGTCTGGAGTTGATTTGCAATGGCTGGACCTGACACACCCATTCTCTCTTTCTCTCTGCCTCTTCCTCTCTCTCTCTCTCTCAAATAAATAAATTAAATATTTTTTAAAAACCATACTTATAAATTTGAACACAATAAAATATGTGGGTATCATAGACAGCTTCACATTGCTGGGGTGAACATCCAAACCACACACAGTTTATGGGAAGAAGAAATTTACTTCAAGCTTACAGATCCAGGAGAAGTTCCATGATGGTGAAAGTAGCTGCTTCCATGCATCCAAACTGATAGAAAAACTTCAATAAGCAAAACACCAACACCAGCACACACACAGCACCAGAGCTCACACTGCTCTCTTACACCTTTGGCCTGGAATCAGATCCGCCCCCAAATATACCCTTGGGCTGGACCCAGGATCTCCCCACTGGGTCTCCTAACAGGTTTATTAAAACATCTGAGTCTATGGGAGACAAATATTTATATTTATATTTAACCACCATAGGAGAGTTATTAAGGAAGAATTATGATGTATAAGAATATCATCTTGGTTACATTTTTAAGTTTCACTATTATTTACATATACATGCTAGAGTATCTATTAATAAATTACATGATTAGAATTTACTTGGAAATATTGTAACACAAGGAGGAAAGAAGATAGTGTGAAGATGAAATACACTGGTCATGAGTTAACAGTGGTAACATGTGACCATTCAGTTTATAATTTCTTTGCATTTGTTTGAAATTTTCCATAACAAAAAGCAAAGGTAAACTAACAGAGGAAGTGTAATGCACAAAAAGTTCACCTCGCTGGGCGTGGTGGTGCACGCCTTTAATCCCAGCACTCGGGAGGCAGAGGTAGGAGGATTGCCGTGAGTTCAAGGCCACCCTGAGACTACAGAGTTAATTCCAGGTCAGCCTGGACCAGAGTGAGACCCTACCTCGAAAAACAAAAACAAAAACAAAAACAAAAAAAAAAGTTCACCTCATTTAAGATTTTTTTTTTTCTAATTAAAACAAAGATGGCAAATCAGTGAATCCCACTGTGGAATAACCTTTAGTATTTCAGTATCCAAGGAAGTGTTATTACAGAGAAAAGGTAAACTGGTAAAGGCAGAAGGCAGAATGTTAATAACAATGTTGTCACAGATCTCATAAAAATTTCCTTCTTACGTCTAAATAGACCTCTGAAAAGTGATAACTTGTGGGGAAGAAAGCTCAAGTATAAGTAGGAATAAAGCTCAATAGAGTTATTTTATCATACAACCCATCAATTGTCCTGATCAATCAACAGTCTTCTGAGTGCTTGGTTTTGGTTGCATTCCAAGTCCATTTGCTGGGTCCCAGTATCCTTGAATGTTTAGCTACTGAAATCTCAGCCCATAGGACCAATGCCAGCAGGCTAGTCAGCCTACCTAGAGCTAACACAGTGACAGCCTATGGAAGGCAATGCATTATCTTAAAGGGAGGGTGCCACTTGCCTCCAGAGAACACTGTGGACCTTTCTTAAATCAGGGAAGTCTGAGAGCCTTGAATGGTATACTCTTAGTGAGTTGGTTATTCTAATTTAAGTACACAGATGTGTAACCTAAATGCATATCCATGAACATACACACCACACAGATACACACAGCAGTTACTTATAAATTTTGGGTACCAGAAGGTGGACAGAGCATTAGCATGCAGCACTTACATAGGACTGAAGAAGACCAAACTATGTTAACTATTAGACTACAGTACAATGACAGTTCAGACAGTAGCTAAGATTTAGCAAATACTTACTCTGATATATGTCAGGCACCATGCTAAGTTATGGCTGCATATTATCTCATACATTCATTTTCTCATCTCTATCTCAGTTAACTCTCAGAAGAACACCCCTAAAGAATTTAAACTGAAAATATTCTCCATTTATAAGGAGAGAAATGGAGGTTCAGGAGATGAAATCAGCCACAGGGAAATATTATATAATAGTTGTGATCTTTCTATCAAGATTAAAAAAAATCAATCCTGATTATAACAGGCTGCAAAAATATTCAATTCAAAGAAATTGCATCAACCTCTGTATATATTCCTCTGTCAACACCATGGATGTCAGTTGGGTTTATTTGAAATATTGCTGGCTTACTTGTCCCTGATCCTCTGATTACATCCTCACCAGGTTTTGGCGCAGAGTTCCCCAGACACAGCTCAGTCCTTGGCCCTGAACCTTAACTGTTCGCTGTGGCTATTCATCTTTTCTTATCTTAGCTATGTATTCAGGTAAAATAAAGATATGGACCTGAGTGGTGCTCACTGGATTCAGTGGTCACTGTTATTGAGAATGAGCACAGCTGTGAGGCTACGTGACCACAGTGTAGCACCAATGAGCCTAGATGTGAAGCTGAGGCAAGCAGCAGGATAGAAGCAGAAGTACCCCTCAGTCTGAGATCAACTGCAGAAGGAAGGTGTTCTGGTGGAGGATGTCAGGCCTGGAAGCTCCTTGCACATCCACCAACTGCATCCAGAACCATCTGGCCACTGGTTACTGGCTAACACCAATGAATGCCTCATCAGAATGAATGTCTCTGTGCACCAGGTCATGCTCTGGGCACTTTATTCTATGGCCTATATAGGCTCTCCAAACAATCACCTGAGGCCTATGTTCAACAGATAAGAACTGAGAACACAGAACGTTTCAGTAATGTGACCAAGAAAACAGGCTTAGCACACCATTCGTGATAACCACAAAGCCTCCACTAGAAACCTCCATGCTCATGGCCAAATACACACACACACACACACACACACACACACACACACACACTCCAAATTCAGATGTTTAAGTTCATCTCCTGGATAGAATGAGTATAAAGTCATCAGTCAATGCCAAAACGATCCCAGATGTAGGCCACTGTCCGCTGGGGTGAAATTCAGCCTCCCAAGACCTTGCCTGACGTTCCCATCAATGATCTCCATTTCTAAGTGAGTATACTGTCATCACTCAGAAACGGACAATGTCAAATAGAAACCTCACCTATCTTGATTACAAAAGTTATACAATAAATAAATCTACAGTCTTCAACAAGAAAATTTAAACACTTTTCTGCTATTTTATGTTTGAAATATACACATACAAATATATATATGTGAGCTGGAGAGATGGCTTAGCGGTTAAGCGCTTGCCTGTGAAGACTAAGGACCCCGGTTCGAGGCTCGGTTCCCCAGGTCCCACGTTAGCCAGATGCACAAGGGGCGCACACATCTGGAGTTCGTTTGCAGAGGCTGGAAGCCCTGGTGTGTCCATTCTCTCTCTCCTCTATCTGTCTTTCTCTCTGTGTCTGTCGCTCTCAAATAAATAAATAAAAAATTTAAAATATATATATATATATATGTGTGTGTGTGTGTGTGTGTGTGTGTGTGTGTGTCTATTTATATACATACAGATACAGATATATAATTTTAATATAATTAAGTCATTTTACTTAATATTTAATAAACAAGGATTACTGATTAAAATAACTCCCTGGAACCAACAGGTCCTCTAAAGAGCATTTGGAGGCAGCATTAGAGGGTCATAAGTTTCACATATTTTCTTCAGTTGAGGGAGAGAAAGTGAATTAAAGGACCACAGAAAGCTGGACACGGTGGCGCATGCATTTGTTCCAGCACTCAAAAGGCAGAGGTAGGAGTATGACTGAGCATTCAAGACCATCCTGACACTACATATTGAATTCCAGGTCAGCCCGGGCTACAAGCAAGACCCTACCTCGAAAAACAACATTGCACAAAAGCCACTTAGTTATAGTTGGGTCTAGTTGGGTCTTTTTCACGTTTAGTAAAATCAGAGCTGGGAGACCTGCTATTGTTGGGAAGACACTTCCACAGGGTGCCCACTCCTGAGATTGTTCATGTAGGTGTCAGTCACCCATACACCAACACCTAGCCCTGCTCCCTGCACCCAGGTAATCTGCAAAGAGTAATTCTTCTTACCAAGGAAGCCCAGGCCTTTAAATTCAGTCCTAGACAAAGAAAACACTTTCTGAATGCAAAGGGACCATTGGCGGGGAGGGTGGGACTTCCTGTTCTGAAGAGCCAGTGAATGACATCATGCCCAGGCCCTCCTTTCAGTACAATAGCTCTAATTAGTGAGGCCCTTCCCAGAAGCACACAGGGATGGCAATATGTGCAGTGTCAAGCTGGTTCTCAGCTCAAATGCCTGCTGTCACTCGCTGCCTATGGCCTTCAACAAGTTGTGTCATCCCTCTGAGCTTCTTGCTCGCCAGGGCTGGAGGGATAGGAGACGCCTTTGTCTAAAGGTGTTCCAAGCTCTGAAGTACTACAGTGTCACTTCCCCAAGTCCAGTCTCAGCCCACACCTCCTGTAGGTGTCCACTTCTTTTTGTTTGTTTGTTTGTTTATTTATTTATTTGAGAGCAACAGAGAGAAGGAGGTAGAGAGAGAGAGAGAGAAAGGATGGGCGAGCCAGAGCTTCCAGCCTCTGTAAACGAACTCCAGATGTGTGTGACCCCTTGTGCATCTGGCTAACATGGGTCCTGGGGAATTGAGCCTCGAACTGGGGTCCTTAGGTTTCACAGGCAAGCACTTAACCGCTAAGCCATCTCTCCAGCCCAGGTGTCCACTTCTTATTTTTTGTTTGGTTTTGTTTTTCTGGCCTCAAACTCAAGGTAATCCTCCTACCTCTGCCTCCTGAGTGCTTGGATTAAAGGCGTGTGCTACCACTCCAATTCTTATTTGTAAAGGCAGTCCATCTCCATCATCTGTGAATCCATGCTTAGAGATCCTCCTATTAATAGGCTAAAATGAATTTGAACTCCCAAGTCAATACTTAGCAGCACTTTGGAGACAGTGGTACACTCGCACAGAGCAGGGAAAGCTCCGAGTCACCCAAACGCATGCTTGCTCCCAGCTGAGGTCACACACAGCAGCGCTCTACTTTCTGGCTTCAAACTCTCTTGCTGTGGACAAGTATCCTTTCTGAACTCCACTGAATGCTAAGAATTCTTTTAGCTGCTGCTGGTGGTGGTGGTGACTTCACCTTTTAAAGTGGTCCTCAGGCATAGTGCTGTTGAGCTGTTTAGTGTCCGTAAGTACATGAGGCACTGCTATGTCTCCCAGAGAAAGTACAAGTGTTAGATCTGCTTCATTCAGGTACAAGCTGTAGAGTTGTTGGCCATGAGTTCAATGCTAAAGAATAGCAATGTGTATGAAATAAGATGTCTTTAAGCCAGACACACATGAAACAAGGTTACATATTGATCAGCTGATGAAAGTATTGAGATCAGAAACTCATACAATTCCAAGCCTGTGTTCCCCATCAGAACAAAAGTTCAGTCATTGTTCATCATTTGTTGCTTTAAAGAATGAGAACTGAGTGTACGTTCTCAATCCAGACTTTTACATACTAAAGAAGAAATTGGAACAAGGTAGTTAAAAAAAAAAAAAAAAACAACCTAGCAGTGAGGTGAGGACAAAGGCCCAAAGAGAGGGAACAAGGATATGCCACCATGCCTGGCCTGGAGCATGTGGAACTTGGCATCTAATCCCATCTCATCCACAATGGCTACAAACAATCTCTCAGCTACAGAGCCCCTGGTTCTTTGCTAGTCTGGTACACCTTGGTCATTGGCCCTTCCTGAGTTAGCCACTACTGAGTCAGTCCCCTCAGTACAAAACCAATCAGGCCTCTCCTTTACACACTTGAGTTTGATGACAAAATTTATCTTAATTAACTATGAAGGGGTGTGGTAGTTTGAATAGATGACCCCCAATATGTTCAGTGTTTTATTAGTTTGTAGTTTGGATCTGCAGCCACCTGCTGGAGCAGGTGTCACTGGGTGGATCTTAAGGTGGGGTGGTAGGTTTAAAATTCCAATCTAAAGATCTGCAAAGTGCCTAATTCCACCTGGAGTTCCAGAAGTGTACTTTGTGGCTTTTGACTTTTGGATTATAGCCTCTCTCTCTCTCTCTCTCTCTCTCTCTCTCTCTCTCTCTCTCTCTCTCTCACTCTCTCACTCTCGCTCTCGCTCTCGCTCTCCTTGGATCTATAAAAGCGGGGCCAGCTTCTTCTACCATTATGGAACTTCCCCTGGATCTGTAAGCTTCAACTTACAGATATTATCCCTTCCTCCATAACTGTGCCTGGTCTAGAAGTTCATCTCAGTGAACCTGAAGCCGTCTGCTACAAGGGGCTTGCAGTGGGCATAATGGCTCTCTCAGCTACTCATTTCCCTACAGTCTGGACCTCCTGGTCCCTGCTTGGGTAAGCTCTTTCCCCTTCGCAGCCTGGCTAGGAAGGGGAAAAAATATTCCATTTGCCTGAATATTTCTCTGTTGCTCCCTACATGTATTTTGCTCTCAGATGCTTTCTCGCTCTCTTATGTGTATATTTTCCTCTAAGCTCTGGGTCCTCAGGTCCTGCCTTCCATGTCTGTGGGTACCAGGCTCTCATGCTCCACTTTCCATGTGTGCATGAGGGTATTTCTTTTAAATCTTTTGGCATGGACTCACAGAGGTCCTGCCTCCCACATGTATGTGTGTATGTTCCAGAGGGTTGTTTTTTTTTTTTTTTTTTTTTTTTAAGGAGATTTTCTCTGTGAGGGAGATTTTCTCCACCTCTCCTTCCTCTGGCCCCTGGATCCCTCTTTCAGCCAGGCAAGGAATTTCCTTCTGGCCTATGTCTTCTAGTCTTCCCCAGAATGCCAATTCTTCCTGCATATACTTCATAATACATAATTTACCCTTCTCAGAGTCCATTTCCTCAATTCTTTGTTACAGTGGACAAGAGCCTAAAAGTTGGGGGTTCATAAGCTGGTGGATCCCCTATACCCCAAAATTTCATATAAATGGCATGCACTATAGTTGTGCTATGTGCAACATATCCAACCATATGTAAAATAGCTGCTCTTGAGATATAACGTAGTTGAAATAAACAATGGTAACAAAAACAAAATAGAAATATTTACCTTTGGAAGGATCTCCTGTTTAATGGCAACCATTATCACATAGCACTTTTCAGCACTATAAGGATTAACCAGGAGGGAACTGGTTTCCCTCAGTTCTGATGTGGTCTCTCGATATCCTATAACCACAGGCTATGGTGTCTTCAGCTTTGGCAGATATTCAAGTCCTTTGGCAATGGCCTGCATTCTTTTGGGGACCTCATGTATCTCCCATAACAACAGTTCACTGTGAGGGCCAACCCAATTCTGGCCTGGGGATTTACCAGCTCTGTGCCCATGGTCTTAATGTTAAGCTTTCTTCACCTTCTATGGGGCTCTTCTGTTCAGCTCCCCACACCTCTATTAAGGGTTATATTATGTAGGATGCTATCCAGGAGGAAGGTTCATGTGGAATTGGTTCATGTTGCCATTAGTTTTGTGTAACTCCCCCTCCCTATGCCTTTCCTTCCCCCCACCATTCAAAGACCTTTCCATCCCCTGTTTCTTTTCCTTCCTTCCTTCATTCATTTTTGCTGTCCCTCAACTAGTTTGTGGAGTATCCCTTTCTCTCCTTCCTCCTTATTATGTTTTTTTCTAGCTTCCTTCTAGTTCCATTTCAATACTCTTGATGCACACTACTGCTTAAATCAACTGAAGCTAATCCAGGATAGAAACTGCATATGAGAGAGAACATGTAGCATTTGTCTTTCTGAACCTGTGTGACCTTGCTTAGTATGATTTACCAACCAAGCAAGCAAGAAGTACACACTCGTGGCACACAGCCTATGTGGATTACCAACTACTGTCACATAAGACATAAGACTCAGTGGGGGAAAACTAGTATCTTGGAACCAAGCCAGATTCCCAAGGATAGGAAACCATTAGACTCCAAAAAGAACTCAACTGCTCTTTGGCTAAGCAGACAAGGCATACACATCAATAAGTCTCTCAAGTAGCTTATCTGCTTTAATCCAAGCTGCTCTCAATCTTGGTTGGAGAATCCATTCTACCTTACAGATGGTAGGGAATACTGGGGGAAGGAAGGAGATCCAGGAGACATCAACACATCGAGAATAGATAGCTGAGTGCCTGCCATGATACAGGTCACCCCCACCACACCTGCCCCAGGGCCCAGGAGTCACTGCAGAGGAAGCAGTGACACAAGTGACGCAGCTAGCCGGAAAACGAGTTCCAAGGAGATGGCAACAGACACTGGTCAATCAAGCCTCATCAAAACAGAAACACTCTGCTACAGAGAGTTCAACACTAAATCAGGGGAAATTCTAGAAGGAACGGGGACAGAAGGACTGTAAGAACCTCAGGGTAGGTGGGATTACCCTGGGTCACTGCCAACCCCCCACCACAGAGACTGATTGAAGCCCTTGGAACCTCAAAATGTATACTAATAATGCTACCAAGAAGGAGCCTCAGTAAAATTCAGGAAGGGGAGTGGGGACATAAGGGTACTTTTTATATGAATAAATAAATAGAAAGAAAGAAATATCTACTTTTAACATACCAGAAATTAAACAAAATTCTAAGGCTCTGACATATTACTGCCCATGCCCTGGGCTCCTGACATGGGCATGCCCATTTGGGAAACTGGGTGTTCCTAAGAATGCCTTTCCTCCATCTCTCTTATGTTTACATGAAGATCCTGAATTTTGCCAGAAATAGCCCACATGTTTCTAAACTTTCTCCTCAGATTGGCTAAAAACTGTCATTAATAATTGCAGCTCATACCCCCTTGGGGAAATCCTACACAAATCCAGAGCACAAACACATGCCAGTCACAATCAATAATTGAAGCACATACCTGAACCTCCTACTGGGGAGATGCACAGGAACATTTTGAAAAGAGAAGGAATGTGTGAGATAGAAAAGGGGAAAATTAAAAGGGAAAATAACAGAGGAAAAGGGAAGAGGCAGGAATGAAAGAGAAAAGCTGACTGTAACAGAGTTTGGGAAACAAATAACAGATGGACATCAACAAGGTAGGACCAAGATTTATTTAAAATTTCATAGGAGGGGAGCTTGTAGCTTTTGTTTCCTTCTTAGGGATATGTGAGAGACAGACACAGAGAGAGAGAAAAACAGAGAGAGAAACAGAGAGAGAGAGGTCTATGTACATGTTGCATGCAGATAGCCTGTGTGAACACTTGAGGAGGCCAGAGGAGGACACCGAATTCCTTATAACTCTTTCACTTTATTTCCCTGAGACAGGGTGACTGACAGAACCTGGAACTTCCTGTTTTTCTGTTAAAGTGGCTGAGCAGGGAGCCTCAGTGACCCTCCTGTCTCCACCCCCCTCAGTGCTGCGGCGGCAGTCATGCACACCACACCCGTGGGTGCTGAGGGTCAAGTGTAAGTCCTCGTGTTGGGCAGCAAGCACTCTAAGTCATCTCCCAAGCCTGCTTTTGTTGTTGTTGTTTAATAATTTATGTTTTATTTATCTGAGAGAAAGATGGATAGAAAGAGAGAGAGAAAGAAAGGAAGGAAGGAAGGAAGAGAGAGAAGCAAACAGACAGAAAGAGAGTGCCAGGCCCTCCAGCCACTGCAAATGAGCTCCAACCACTTGAATTAGTTGTCAGTGTTTGGTGCTTCAAGAAGTCAGTTCAGTACTTGTTTCTTCTTTGGGATTTAGTAACTGGTTTGTGAAGGCAAAGTCAATGCCTTCATTTCAAATACAACATATTCTATGATAGATTATGAATCTTCACATGGGGTTTCCATCTGTGGTTTTGGTTCCTTTTGATATATTTAAAGTTTTCTATATATTTTTTTAACCTTTATCAGAAAGACCATGGACTCCTTTGTGTCTTTTTTAATTTATTTATTTACTGGAGAGAGAGAGAGAGAGAGAGAGAGAGAGAGAGAGAGAGAGAGAGAGAGAAAGCCCGGCACTTTGTTCATGTTTTAAAAATAAATTTTGTGTGTTGTTTATTCAGCACTTTACTCTTTCAAATATTTTCTGTAGGTTGTTCACCTTGACTCTACCTCCAAGCTCACTTACTTCTGGCCCTGTGAGTTTGTTAAAGATTACCCAGGGATGAGTTTTATTTCCAAACTTATAGGCTTCAGTTATAGCTTATCCACTTGGACTTTAAAGCTTATTTTTTTCTTTTGGGCTACTGAGATTCTTTGTTGTTGTTGTCGTTAAATTTGGCTCTTCAGATTTCTGTCCATCGATGGAACATGTTTTGTTTTACTTTGTTGAGGACAGATTGTTATAATGGTCACATTAAAATCTTTATCTGTCAGTTTCAAAATAAACAATTAAATGGGGCATCCATGTGTGATGGTGCACTTCAAATCAAGAGGCTGAGCAAGAGGAGCACAAGTTTTAGGTCATCTGTACATATTGAGACATTCTCAGAAAAAAAAAAATCAAATAAGATATTGTGAGTAGAACACCTAATATCACATCTGAGATGATAAAAGTATCATGAAAATGGTGTTATAATTGGTAAATCTCACATAAATCTAAGTCACCTGAGGACTCTGAATCAGAAAGCAACCCAGAAGCACCTTTGTAGTTACACCTTCAGCTGAGTGACAGAAGCAAAAGAAAAGAGAATAGCAATTCTCTCATAAGTTTCCCACTGACATGAGGAGGAACAAGTGCAGAGATGATGGGAAAATAGTGTCTCCCGTGAGGAGCTATGAGCAGGAGAAATGAAGACTCCCAAGGTGCATGGAGCTCCTATAGCCTCCAGCCAAGGCCAGGAGCTGAGGAGGATAATATCACAATCCTAGCCTCACCAAACAGTTCCAAGACAGCTTCTGAAAGGCCGTGTAGGAACTACCAAATGACCACCTACATGAAGAACAGCCATTCAATTCACATTGAATGAATTATCTCTGAGAAAGGAATCATAAAAGACCTGAAAAGAAAGTGTAAAGCCTAAGAAACACTTGCATCAGCATGTCAATGAACACCTTACTCTCCTGAAGTTTTGCTCCAAATAGCCCAGAGCAGATGTTGAAAACACATCTGTAAGATGAGCAAGAGCACGGAAAAAAATATCATCAGAAACAGACTAAATTTCTAAAGACCCCTGCAGTTCTCCAAATGGGCTGCTTAACTTTGTTCTTTCTCAAGCAAGAAGCTCTGCAACTGTATCAGTCAGGGATATCCAGAGGAATAGAACTGATAGAATGAATTGTATTAAAAGGAGAATTTATTGGATTAGTTTAAGGCAGTCCGACAAGAGCAGATTGCAGGCCTGAGAGTCAAGGAACTTGCTAGCTGCTCAATCCATGAGGCTGGATATCTCAGCAGCCCCAATCTGACACTGAAGGCCTGGAGGTGTCCTAAAGAACGCTGCTCTTCAGTCCACTCTGGTCTTTGGTCCACACTTGGAAGCAGCAAGCAGCACTGGCAGCCAGGTGGGAGGGGAGGATACTTTCCTTCCCAGAGCTTCTTTAGATAATGACACCCCCCCCCCCAGAGGGGCCGCCTACTCTGGGGGAAGGGCTCACCCTGGGGAAAGGATTCCTCTTTGGTTAATCTTTCCTGGAAGCAACCTCAGAGACCCACTTATGAGGAATGTCTGTGGATTCCTATACAGATCAAGTTGACACAAACTTAACCATCACAAAAGCCAGATAGAATTCAGGGCCTTCAAAGGATCTTTCAGATCTCCCCTCCCCACCCAGTGTTCTCATATGACTGAGAAAGCTAAAGGAGTTGACATGGTGGATGGAAAGCTAGAGTTGGGATACAGCTTGGCGGCAAAGTGTATAGTATACACTAGGTTTGATCACCACACTTTTTTTAAAAATGAGTAATCTACAGAAACATAAAATAGGTCTGACTCCCAATTTCACTTCCTCCTGCTAGGTTAGGCCTTCCCTGGGCAGCAGTCATCTGGCACCTCCCTGCTTTCTCTCTCTCTCTCTCTCTCTCTCTCTCTCTCTATCTATCTCTATCTCTATCTCTATCTCTATCTCCCTCTCTCTCTTATTCTACCTATTGCTAGCTTCTCTTCAAAGTACCCATGGACCCTTCGGAATGTTACTTCAATGACATTCTTGCCTGTGCAGTACCACTGTCTTCCTCATCCAAATATGCTACAAATAGCTGCCACAATCCCTAACCCAAATTCCTATCTCTTGGCTGCCACACATTTTGCAGCAGACTTCACATTCACCAATGATGGACTCTTCCCAGTTTTCCCATGTCACATCTCAACAGGAGTTCTAACCTGGCCATTATGACCTTCTGTCTGTCAGGATCTTCTCACTTACTCCAAGTGTAACCCACAAGGTTAAAACAGGGTGCTTTCTCTATCCATAGTCAAAAGTTCCATTTAATGTTGTCTGCTTATGTTTGTTTTCAGAGAAAACAACTGCATTCAAAGCATTCAAGGTGGCCCACAAATTTGTAACCCTCTGGTCTCTACCTGTAGGATTTTAGGATGCCCGGTGAACACCACCATTAGGGAGCACACCTACAAGGGAAGGAATTGTGAGCTGAGTTGTGCCATGGGTTGCTTACCAAGAAACACATTTGTTAAACTATTGTGTATGGAAAGACAGGAACCAGAGTTAAGAAGTGGTAATGAAGAGCAGAGAAGCTATATACATAAACTGGAGCCATGGAGATTGACCTGGATATACAGATAGGGCTGAGAAGCCAGAAATTGAGGCACTAGAGAGGGGACAAGGTAGGACGCAGGACCAACAGACAGCTCGAAATCTAAACCTGTGACCATGTGTGCTGCAGAGCCAATCATTGTGTTCAGGCGTCGAGCTTGGGTAAGCCAAGGCAAGCCAGAAACTCTCTCTTCCACAGCCTTCTACAAACCTGTCACCATTTTGTTTAAAAAAAAAAAAATCACAATGGGGCTGGGGAAATGGCTCAATTGGTAGATTGCCTGCCTTGAAAAAATGGAGTCCTGAGTTCAGACAGAGAACACCCACATGGCCTGGGGGTGCATGCCTATCATCCCAGTACTGGGGAGGGGAGGACAGGATCCCTGGGGATTGCGAGCTGGCTTGTCTACCTAATCAGGGAACTCCAGGTTTAGTAACAGACCCTGTCTCAAAAAAAAAGCAGGGAGTGGGCTGGAGAGATGGCTTAGCAGTTAAGGTGCTTGCCTGCAATGCCAAAGGACTTAGGTTCAATTCCCCAAGACCCAGGTAAGCCAGATGCACAAAGGTGGACACACACCTGGAGTTTGTTTGCAGTGGCTGGAGGCCCTAGCATGCCCATTTTCTCTCTCTCTCTCTCTCTCTCTCTCTCTCTCTCTCTCTCTCTCTCTCTCCCTGCCTATTTCTATACTGTTCTTTCAAAAATAAATAAATAAAATATATTTTAAAGTGGGGAGTGATACATCTAATAATACTGCAGATAACTAGAAAATACAAACATTAAATTAATCCAAGATGCAAAAATATATACAGTATAACACAAGAAACACCAAAAAACAAGACAATATAAATCCACCAAAAAGTATTAATGCATCAGAAATGACCTTCAGTGAGAATGACTTAGAGGAAATGCCTGAGAAAGATTTCAAAAGAATGATTACAAATATGCTCAAAGAAGTCAAAGAGGAAATCAAAGGAATCAAAGACACAGGATGCCAATTTAATAAAATAAAGGGGTCAATACTAGATATAAATAAGGAAATAGAAATAATAAAGAAAAACCAGCCAGAATTACTAGCAATGAAGAACACAGCTAATGAAATAAAAAAAACTCTGTAGAAAATCTCACCAGTAGACTGGATGAAGGAGAGGCCAGAATATCTAAACTAGAAGACCAGGTGGCAGATCTAATACAGTCCAACAAAGAGAAAGACAAACTAATAGGAAAGTATGAGTGGGAATTTCAAGATATCCGGGACACTATGAAAAGATCAAACATAAGAATTCAGGGTATAGTAGAAGGAGAAGAATTTCACTCCAAACGCATAGTAGGCATTTTCAACAAAAGCATAGAAGAAAACTTCCCCTAAATTGGGATAGAGATGCCAATGCAGATACAGGAATCCTTTAGAACACCAACCAGACAAAACCTGGAAAGGACCTCTCCTCTCCATATTATAATTAAACTACCAAACATACAAACCAAAGAAAAAATATTGCAAGCAGTTAGAAAGAAAAATCAAGTTACCTACAAAGGCAAGCACATCAGGATCACAGCAGATTACTCAACACAACCTTTAAAAGCCAGAGGGCTTAGAGTGATGTATACTAAGTCCTGAAAGAAAACAACTGTCAACCAAGGTTACTTTATCCTGCAAAGCTATCCATTCAAATAGACGGCAAAAGAAGGACATTCCACAACAAAAGCAGGCTCAAGGAATATTTGAGGACAAAACCAGCTCCACAGAAAATACTTGAAAGAATCCTCCATGTAGAAGAGAAAGAAAAGCACACATATAAGGAACCTGGAAAAACAAACAATACTCAAATACTAGCTAATACAAGAAAGCAAAGGTGGCCAGCCTGAGACTACATAGTGTATTCCAGGTCAGCCTGGACTAATGTGAGACACTAACTTGAAATCCAAAAATAAGTAAAGAAAGAAAGAAGGCAAAGGTAAAACAAAAGAACTACCAAAAGAGAGAGAGAGAGAAAATAAATACACACCTTTCAATAATATCTCTTAATATCAATGGCCTCAATGCCCCAACCAAAAGACATAGGTTTGCAGACTGGTTTAAAAAGCAGGATCCTTCAATTTGTTGTCTCCATGAATCTTAGGGTGAAAGGTTGGAAAGCAGTGCTTCAAGCAAATGGGCCTAGAAAACAAGCAGGGGTTGCTATCCTAATATCTGACAAGGTACACTTTAGTCCAATATTAGTCAAAGATAAGGAAGGTCACTTTATATTGATTAAAGGCACACTCCAACAGGAGGACATTATAATCCTAAACATATATGCACCTAACATGGGGCTCCCAAATTCATCAAATAAACATTATTAGAACTAAGGTCACAGATAACTCCAAACACAGTGGTAGTGGGTAAATACAACACCCCACTCTCATCAATTGACAGGTCATCCCAGGAAAAAATAAACAGAGAGGCATCTGGATTAAATGAGGTCATAGAAGAAATGGACCTAATAGACATACAGAACATTCCATCCAAATGCTGCAGAATATACATTCTTTTCAGCAGCACATGGAACATTCTCTAAAAGAGACCATATATTGGGACACAAAGCAAATCTTAACAAATATAGGAAAATTGAAATAATTCCTTGCATTGTATCTGAACACAGTGGGATCAAACTATAAATCAATACCAAGAAGAGCTATAGAACATACACAAAATCATGGAAACTAAACAATACACTACTAAATGATGAATGGTTCAATGAAGAAATTAATAAGGAAATCAAAAAAGTCATAGAGTCAAATGATAATGAGAACACAACATACCAAAACCTTTGGGACACAATGAAGGCAATCATAAGAGGTAAGTTTATAGCTTTAAGTGCCTATATTAAGAAATTAGAAAGGTCTCAAGTATATGACCTAATGCTTCACCTTAAAGACTTGGAAAAAGAACAAGGCAAACTGAAAATCAGTACATGGGAAGAAATAATAAAGGTTAGGGCAGAAATTAATGAAATAGAGACCAAATAAACAATCCAAAGAATCAATGAAACAAAGAGTTGGTTCTTTGAAAGGATAAACAAGATTGATAAACTCTTAGCAAATCTGACCAAAGGAGAGAAGAGACACAAATTAATAAAATTAGAGATGAAAAAGGCAACGTCACAACAGATACCCAAGAAATTCCAAAAACCATAGGGACATACTATAAAAACATATACTCTACTAAGTATGGAAATCTGAAAGAAATGGATGACTTCACTTAAATAGACCTATAACAAGTATGGAGATCTAAGCAGTTATCAAATATCTCCTAACAAAAAAAGCCCAGGCCCAGATGGATTCACTGCTGAATTTTACCAGACCTTCAGGGAAGAACTAACACCATTGCTTCTTAAGCTTTTCCATAAAATAGAAAGAGAAGGATTCCTACCAAACTCCTTCTACAAAGCCATGAATATCCTGATACCAAAACCAGGCAAAGACAGAACAACAACAACAAAAAAATTACAAACCAGTCTCCCTCATGAACACAGACGCAAAAATTCTCAACAAAATATTGGCAAACAGAATACAAGAATATATCAGAAAGATTATTCACCCCAACCAAGTAGGCTTTATCCCAGGCATGGTTCAACATATACAAATCAATAAATGTAATAAATTATATAAATGGACTAAAGGACAAAAATCACATGATCATCTCATTAGATGCAGAAAAAGCATTTGACAAAATCCAACATCCCTTCATGATAAAAGTCCTACAAAGACTGGGAACAGAAGGAGCATATCTCAACATAATAAAGGCCACTCATGACAAGCCTACCGCCAATATATTACTAAATAGGGAAAAACTGGAAGCTTTTCCACTAAAATCAGGAACAAGACAAGGGTGTCCCTGTCCCAACTTTTATTTAATATAGTACTGGAAGTCTTAGCTATAGCAATAAGGCAAGAGATGCACATAAAAGGGATACAAATTGGAAAGGAAAAGATAAAGTTATCATTATTTGCAGATGGCATGATTCTATACATAAAGGACCCTAAAGACTCTACCAGCAAACTGTTAGATCTAATAAACACCTATAGCATATAGCAGGATACAATATAAATACACAGAAATCAGTAGACTTCCTATATTCTAACAACAAACACACAGAGGATGAAATCAGAGAATCATTCCCATTCACAATTGCATCCAAAAAATAAAAGTACCTTGGAATAAACCTAACCAAGAATATGAAGGAACTCTACAATGAGAACTTTAAAATACTCAAGCGAGAAATTGCAGAAGACACTAGAAAATGGATCGGAAGAATCAATATTGTGAAAATGGCAATCTTACCAAAAGCAACCTACACGCAATCACCATCAAAATTCCAATGGCATTCTTCATGGAAATAGAAAAACCAGTCCAAAAACTCATTTGGAATCATAAAATATCTCAAATATCTAAAACAATACTGAGCAACAAAAGTAACGCTGGTGGTATCACCATACCTGATTTTAACTTATACTACAGAACAATAGTAACTAAAACAGCATGGTACTGGCACAAAAGCAGACATTTAGATCAATGGAACAGAATAGGGGATCCAGATGTAAGTCCAGGTAGCTATAGCCATCTGATATTAGATTAAAATGCCAAAAATACTCATTGGAGAAAAGACAGCCTCTTCAGCAAATGGTGTTGGGAAAACTGGATATGTATCTGTAGAAGGATGAAAATAGATTCTTTTCTCTCTCCATGCACAAGAATTAAGTCCAAATGGATTAAAGACCTTAGCATTAGACCTGAAACTCTGAAACTGCTAGAGGAAAAAGTAGGGGAAACCCTTCAACACATTGGTCTTGGCAAAGATTTTCTGAATATAACCCCAGTTGCTCAGGCAATAAAACCCCAGATTAACCGCTGGGACCTCATGGAATTACAAAGATTTTGTACGGCAAAGGACACTGTGAATAAAGCGAAGAGGCAACCTACAGAATGGGGAAATATCTTTGCCAGCTATCCATTTGATAGAGGATTAATATCTAGGATATACAAAGAACTCAAAAAATTAAGTAATAAGAAATCATACAAGTCAATTAAAAATGGGCTATGGAACTAAACAGAGAGTTCTCAAAAGAATAAATACAGGTGGCATATAAGCATCTAAAAAAAATGTTCTACATCCTTAGTCATCAGGGAAATGCAGATTAAAACTACATTGAGATTCCATCTCACTCCTATCAGATTGGCTACCGTCATGAAAATAAATGACCATAAATGCTGGCAGGGATGTGGAAAAAAAGGAACCCTTCTACACTGTTAGTGGGAATGCATTCTGGTCTAGCCATTGTAGAAATTAGTGTGGAGGTTCCTAAGACAGCTAAAAATAGATTCACAACATGACCCAGCTATAGCACTCCTAGGCATACGTCCTAAGGACTCATCTCATTACCTTAGAGATACTTGCTCTACCATACTTATTGTCACTCAATTCACAATAGCTGGGAAATGGAACCAGCCTAGATGCCCCTCAAGTGATGAGTGGATAATGAAGATAAGGCACATTTATACAATAGATTTCTACTCAGTGGTAAAGAAAAATGAAATTTGTAGGAAAATGGATGCATCTGAAAAGGATTATAGTAAGCGAGGTAACCAAGGCCCAGAAAGCCAAGTGTCACATGTTCTCTCTCATATGTGGATCCTAGCTACAAATTATTGGACTTCAGTGTGAGTAGGAAGAAAACTCAGTATCAAATGCCGTAAGCTAGAAAGGAAATATAAAGGGAAAGGAAAGGAAGGGAAGGGGGTACTTGATAGCATGATATTGTACATATGTAAGTAGAAAAATAGATTAATAGGGGTGAAAAGACCCAAAGTAAGGTCAGGGAAAGAGATTGAGTAAAGGAAAGGTGGAAGGAGGGCTAATCAAAATCTAAGAGTATATAAATAAGTCATATGGAAACCTACATTTTTGGACAATGGAACACTCAGGAGCCATAAATTGTTGCTAGAAAATTTTCAGTGCCAGGGTGGGATACCTTCCAATGAGTTGTTGGCCAGAGAGGTCCCTGATGTCCCCAAAACATTATAGGCCATGGCAGAAGCCCTTGATTTCCCATCAGGAATAGATGGTAAGACCCTATTGCTGAAGACTCCACATACTTGGGCTGCAAGGCCACTGGGAAATCCTGCTGATAAACTCCTCCATATAGACCAGCTGACAGAAAGCTGGAAGAAGCCATTTTGCATGCAGTTCAATGGGGGAAAGAGAAATCACCAGTGAAGATACTCAACAGTGGACACTGCAAGCCTTATACTTGGCCAGCCAGGCCAAATGAGCCAATGGGTGCAATAGTGGCACATCTGTCATGGTGGAAACCAACTGCCTTATAATTGGACTGGAAGCCCACTCCATGGGAGGGAATATATCCCTAATACTGAAAACTTAAAACACAGGTAGTCATGAGCCCTAGGGGATAGGATCTGCTGCTGTCTGGCGAAATGTATATACTATGCTTATCAAACTGCCCAATTAGCACTTCTCTTGATATTCATACCCTTATATTAATGCTACTCTCACTTTGGGTAAAGAATCTTCTCTTTTCAGATGGCAGTGACCTTGGTATGACTCAGAAGGCATCATGGTGCTGGAAAGAAGTGACAGGAGTGCTCAGTACTGCAATATCTCTATCACGCCTTCCAAGGCTCAGGGTCTAATACAGAAGAGATGGCAGAATGAATGTGAGAGCCACATTAAGTGTACAACTCCTTACAATGTGCTCCCCCCAGACACAAAATGGCCTGGATATCCATGACCTCACAGTACCTGATACTACCTACACAATACCATCATAAGAGGAAAAGATCATGACATCAAAATAAAAGAGAGACTGATTGAGAGGGGGAGGGGATATGATGGAGAGTGAAGTTTTGAAGGGGAAAGTGAGGGATGGGTGGGTGTTACCATGGGATATTTTTTATAATCATGGAAGTTGTTAATAAAAAATTTTGAAATGAAAAAAAAAAGTGGGGAGTGATTGAGGAAGACACTCAAAATCAATCTCTGGCCTTTATATGTATGCCAACAAGTATGCAAACAAGCATACACATCCTCATGCATATCAAACACACAAAACCTAGCAAGATTAATCTCATCCTAAGGTCATCCACTTTTTTTTTTTGTCCCTAAAAAGAACTTTCTTCTTTCTGTCCCAGACAATTTGCACTGCATCTGCTCTGTACACATCTTCTATTTTAAGACATAAAAAGGGTTTGAAATTCTGCAATATTTAAATTGCATTGTCATTCATGAGTTTATTCCATCAACCTTAGCTAGGGCCAAAGTAAGTACTTTGATGTGGAATGAAATCTCTCAAAGTCTCCTGTAATAGTTACTTTTCTCTTTGCTGAACAAAATACATGAAAAGTACAAACTAAAGAGAGAGTGTATTTTGGCTCACAGCTTTGTGGGTACAGTCCATCCATCCAGCAGTAGTTTGAAGCAGGTAGTATGTAAGACCATATCTGCAGTCCCAAAGCAGAGAGAGGTGAATGCTGAATGTCCACACAGCTTTTTCCTTTTTATTACGTCTGGGATCCCAGTCCATAAAATGGTGGTGCCACGTTCAGGATGGCTCTTTCCTCTACAGTTAAACCTTTCTGAAGTACTCTCACAAACACACCCAGAAGTGTGTCTTCCTGGTGATTCTAAATCCATACGAGCTGACAATGAAAATGAACCATCACACTTCCTCTTCTGCTTAGACTGTCGGGACATGTTTCTTGCTTATGTTTTTGTAAACAATGGACATGCAATGCACCAGCACACAAAGATCTGCTTTCCTTTAGTAACATAAGTTCTTAACTGAAAAAGGCATGCTGTCATTTTCCAAAGCCAACCCAAAAGCCAAATTCAAAGCTATTAGATGCCTTTTGTAGCCATTGCACCCTACTCAGGGCAGCTCGGAATGCCTATGTTGGAAGAACTGGGGCCAGCCCCCAAGGAACACAAGCCAGCCATGACAGGCGCCAGCCTTCTAACTCCGAATCACACATAAGAGAACAAGGGATTTCAACATTTAGACTAAGCTTTGGCGCCACACTGAAGTAATGGGAGTTGTGACAACCCATGTAGTTAGTTCGTTTAATAAAACAAACTATCCCCATGGAGATGGTCTCAGGTACCTACTTATCTGCAACTACTTAAATCCACACAAAAGTTATACATAGTCTTTGATTTAAAACTCAAGTTAATACTGACAAAATAATTTCAGATTTTCCCATCCTGGTAGGATGATGCCTAAATAAGTAATTACTGGTTGACTCCTTTTTTTCTCTCCTAACGAGTATATGCTTCTCATCGTTTACCACCACTGGGCAAATGCACGTGATGCTCAAAGGCTCCAACACTCTTCCCACTACAGCAGATTCCAGCAGGATGAAGCAGCTGCAGAACACACACCCCTTCCTAACACTAACCTACCAGCTCTTCCCCAAGTGGCACAAATTCAAGTCCCAGGAATGTGGAACAGTTTGGGCTTCTGTCTCTACTGATTTTACTATGAGGACTTTGCAAGGATAGTTTAACACAGAAGTCATTTCCTCCCAGGGCTCCATAATTCCTCTGTAATCATAAAGTCACAAATATGTTTTTCACTTGATACCAAGAGCAATATGTAGCTTACAGGCATGGGCGGCAACGGGAAGGAGAAATAAAGAAATAGTCTGGGCAGGGCAGCACAGCCTCAAGGAAAGCTGTGCTGAAAGGGGGAAAAAAAAATCTAATAAGCCCTGTGTAGCAAGATCAAACAGATCTAGTCAACACATTGTCCACAAATTTAGATATCGGTATCAAACACTATTGTGATATTGTGATAACACACTCACATACACACACCCATTAGAATCAGACTTTTAATGCCAGAATGAATTATTTTTCTGGAAAAAAAAATGTTTCCACCTAAGATGCAAAGAAAGCACAAGAGAATGCAATAAATCTGTAAAATTTTGCCTAACTTTTTAGTTTGACTTGTCTTTATTTTTGCATTTTTGTGTCTGTATGTATATGTATGGTGATGGTGATGATGTGTATGTGTGTGCACGTGTGCGTGTATGCACAAGTGTGTGTGTGCGGCGCGTGCATGCCATGGTGCCCAAGGAGAGGTCAGAGGATAGCCTTAGAGAGTTGTTCCTCTCCTTCCACGTTGTCTGAAACAGGTTTTCTCTTTCTTTGCCACCGGGAAGGCCAGACTCTTTGGGCCCACAAGCTTCAGGATTCTACTAACTCCATTGCCACACATATGCTGGCATTAAAGAGACATCTACCACCTTTTCACTAGACTTAATATTGCCAGTCATAATAACAGTATAAGTTTTTCAATATACGTTAATAATACCTGAAATAAGTCAAAAAAAATCAGAGCTAAAAACTGGATTTGTTTGGCTATTGACACTTCAGCTTTCAGCCAACTCCAAGAGCTGGGAGTTCCCAGAGCATAATGCCTTGGCTGTCCCCATGTACCTAATGTCAGGACCATGGTAGATACACAGTAATTGTCTATGTGTGAATGAGCTAGTGAATACTTCAGTATTAAAATAGACAGGTTTTTGGAAGTGTTGACAACTCTCACAATTCAAGATTTTGACACAGAGAAATACAGAAGTAGGGCTAAGGTTTGATTTTGGCGAGCTGAGGAGGTAGATCAATGGTAGCGCACTTGCCTGACATACACAAGGTCCCGAACCACAAGACAACAGCAACAAAATAAATCAATCAATAAATGGAGTGACAGAAGGAGGCACCAAAGGCAGTATACATCTTGGTTTGGCTGGACTCAATAAGCACCATTCTCCCCAGCCATAGATATGCAGAACTGAGTTTGTAATCAGTAGCATAAAAGCCATGCACACACTTAAGTCCATGGTGAGAATTACTATAACCCTAGAAGTCATCCTCAATTCCTTTTTGCCAACAAGTGCTTTCAACCACGGAGCCATCTCCCCAGCTTTTTCAATCCCTTCTTAATTGCCAAGCTTTACGGTCTTCTTTCCTAAGTATCTCTCAGACTCCTCCTCTTCTCCACCCAGTGCTGTAACTCTGCTTAAAGCCTCCATCATTCAGTTTTGTCCCCTCCAATCTATTCTTTAGGCCATTGCGGGAACACTGGCATTGATATAAAACTACAGTCTGGGGCTGGAGAGATGGCTCAGTAGTTAATGCACTTGCCAAAGAGGTGCACGCCTCTGGAGTTCGTTTGCAGCGGCACCTGGAGGACCGGGCATGCCCATTCTCTCTGCCTGTCTCTCTTCTCTCTCTCTCTCTCTCTTTGTGCTTATAAATAAATTTTAAAATATTTTTTAAAAACTACAATCTACTCACATCTCCCTCCAGTTCAGAATCCTATAATAACATATATTGCTTTAAAGGGGCTTCCAAATTCTTTATTGACCAGTCCAGTGTTGCCTCTTTAATCTCACTCTCATGATTGATTCCCCTTCTTTAATCCCACACTTGGGCTATCCTCACATCCTGTAGTTCCTCCCATATACTATCCATTTTTCCTCCCACCTCACAAAGTCTGCTGGTATATTGTCCTCTCTCTGCCTGAAACTCTTAGCACATCATTTCCTTATACAATCTCCTCAATGATTTTTTTTATATTTTACTGCTATTTATTTATTTATTTGACAAAGAGAGAGAGGAGAGACAGAGAGAGAGAATGGGCATGCCAGGGCCTCCAGCCACTAAAAACGAACTCCAGACACGCATCTGGCTAACGTGGGTTCTGGGGAATTGAACCTGGGTCCTTTGGCTTTGAAGGAAAATGCCTTAACCAGTAAGCCATCCCTTCAGCCCACAATTTTTACTTTTGACCTTTATCATTCAGATTCTGGGTTCCATCAACCCAAGATCACATGTTTAGTTCATTGTATCCTGGTGCCTGCATATAAATAGTTTCTAAATGAACAAATAAATGAATAGTTAGCTTTCTCTCTGAGTAACTTTTAATTATACTAAGGCTATAATTTCAAGGTTCCACTAAAGAACTTGTAATTGGGACAAAAACTTTGACTAAGACAATATATATATATATATATAATTTGTTAATGGCACTGTATGTCAAGAACACTTTTTCTCTCGTACATATTCATTGTTCTGTGATATATAATTACAATGTGATATAAAGTATACATGAATTTTGACCAGGCATGATGGAATGTGCCTGTAATCTCAGCATTTGGGAGGATAATTTAAGAGGATCACAATTATAAGGGCAGCCTGGGCTACTTATAAAATTATTGTAGCCTACACTACATAAGCACAGCCCTGAGAATAAATAGAAGGAAAGAACAAAAGAAAGAAAAAATGGAGGAAGGGAGGAAAGAAGGAAGGAAAATATGCATTCTTATATATACTGAAATTCTACAAATACTGGATTCAAAAATAAAGAAAAAAATCAGGATAAGATTTGAGGAAGAGAATGTAAGGCTGGTGTAGCAGATAGACAAAATCAAGAATTTCCCAACACAAAGAATATTGCGATGATTGATCCTCACTGTTAACTTGAGGGGATTTAGAATCACCACGGAAACACACCTCTGGGTTTGTCTATAAGGTTGTTTTCAGAGAGGCTTAGCTGAGGAGGAATGTGGGGGCACCATTCCATGGGCTTGGAGTCCCAGACTGAAGAGAAAGGAGAAAGGTCTCTGAGCCTCTGCCTTCACTTCTCTCCCCACCCCCTTCCTGACGGGAAACACAACATGATAACATGATTAGCTTCCTTACACTCCTGTTGCCGTAATTCCTTCACCACAGTGGACTGTACCTTTGTGAAGCCCTTCCTTCCTTAAGTTGCTTCTTGTCCAGTATTTGGTCACAGCAACAAGAAACCTAATACAAACATCAAGAATTTTCTATCGTAGTAAGTTTGTTGCACTACTGGGACAGTTGATATAAACAGATACAGTCCTTTAAGGATCTAGACAGTACATTCTTGGACAGACAATAGGCCAAGCTATATCAATGTCTTCAAATTTGACATCCCAAGATCAATTATCTAAGAGCTATTCATATTGCAACTGCCAAGAATTGATGACTCTGAATGAAACCCACCATGTGAGCACCAATACCAAAAAGAAACATGTGGATCCTCTACGCTACTTTAAATAGCATAGCACAGCCACTCACTGGCCAACACACAGTCCAGTCTGACAAAGAGCTCCAACATAGCCAAAGAAGTCTTTATTTATATAATAAATCTGGAAAGTAGCAGAGAATCTGATAACCATGCCCTGCCTTCCAGTACAGGGGATAAGGCTCTCAGGCAGGGCTGGCTAATTCCTGTGCTGTATTAAATGCTTTCCCAGGGTGTGCCAAGAGGAACATAAGGCACAGCATGTGAGATTACATTCCTTGTTGACTAGGGCCCTGTGGCCTCCTCAAAGGAAGGAATGCATGCCAGCACTGTGCCAAAGCCCCTCATCCCAGTCAGGGTTCCTGCTCAGTTTCAAAGGCCACCTGCAATGCCAAAGAACACTCCCAAAACATAAAGGCTTGTTTAACAAAGTACAGACCCCCAGACAGGATTAAGTATCTACAATTAGCCAGACACTGGATCAAACTATTCAAACAACCTGTTTTACTTTAGCTCACTGCATTGAACAAAGATTATAACCAGACCATTCCCTACCCTTAAAATTAGTTGAAAATTTCCACCTGTGGCCTATTTTCCAAAGGAAAAGCCCTATCAAGCTCACTGTTGGGGTGATCATGCTCCAGAGAGGGCCAAGCAAGACTGGCTCACTACACTCTCTGCAACCTAGTGGCCCAGAACGGAATTGTGAAAGCCTGTGAGAGCTGTAAGGTCTAAAGACCACTACCTTTCCACTTGAATCTCTTCCTTGGTTTGCGTTTGGGGTAAGAGGATACACACATTTCAATTTCCCACAAAGCAGGAAAGGCCATCCAATCAAGAGAAGCACTATTACTCGATTTACATCACAACATAGATTTGGAACAAACCTAACTTCCTACTCCACTACTAATAAGATGTTAATTCCATTGAAACAACCTCAATCTCAAAGTCTATAATCTAAACTGATGAATCCTAAGATACAGAGCTTGTGAGGACTAAATAATTCTGGGACAGATTTCTTTTTATTTTTCTACCACCTCTTGCACTATAGTCCCTGAACCACTGGGGTCGTGATAGAGATGCCTCACTTAGTGCTGGTCACTGAACTGGCTTCCCAGTGCTTGGACAAGTTTTGAGTTCCAAGGCAGCCACTGCCACTGAAAAGAGAGACTTCTCTAAACAAAAGTGGAGTAGCACTAATATATGTGGGCATAAAGATAAGTATTTTGATGGCAGATAGCCTCTTCTTAAAAAAAAAAAAAAGCCCAGATATCAGTTCTACCCATGTGCTCTTTTACCCATGGGGCCTGGCTAGCCTGGACCCAGAGTGGCCTACACCATTCTGGATAGCAAGTCACAGCCAACAGGCTTCTACTTGTTACACCATCAGGTAATATCATCCCTGTTCAAACAGGTGGCAGGAAGCTTTGTTGAACCCAAGAGAAACATGAAAGATAATCTGGCTAATCTCAGAAATAAACCATGTTGAGAATACCTCATACCTGTCAGACAGCTTTGTTATGTCTCAGAGATGAGCCTGCTTACATGAAAATTCTGTATAAAGTTACCACAGTTCTATGAGCTTGCCCTGCAGTCTTCATTAAAATGGAAGTTTCTTATATGAAATCATATAAACAAGAATTACTACTTCTGTTTTGTTATTTATGTGGAAAACTATCTGATCATATATGATAGTTGATGCATAGGTTAGCCACAGAAATGAATACACATTTGTATGTGTGTATGTACACATTCATGTGTGAACATACATGCCTTGACATGCATGTGGAAGTCAGAGGGCAATTTCAGGGTCAGTCTTCACTTTCCATTTGGCTTGATTCATAGTCTCTCATTCACCACACTCTTTTAGGCAGTCTAGCTTGTCCAAGGGCTTCCAAATATTTGTCCTATCTCTGCCTCGCATCTCACCATAGACATGCTGAGATTATAGAGGCCCATCACAGCTTCTGGTTTCCACATATGTTCTGGGGAACCAAATTCAGATACTCATGCTTGTGTAGCAAGCTCTTTATCCACTGAACATCTCCCCAGCCCCATGATTTTAAAGAAAGCATGCTATTAATTCCAAAACAAACATTGTTTGCTTCCTAAAATATGTAAGAAATTTAACCAGTAAACCTTTACCATGCTGTCCTAGGCAGGAAATGGTTAAGCATCAAGGATGTATGGCTTTACAAAATTCCTACCATACATCTGATGAAGACAAAATGACAAAGAAAAATGGGGGAGGGGAAGATATGCATTACAATTCTTTTCCACTTGAGTGGATAAGTTGGGAAAAATAAACAGGAGCAGGTCTTCTCATTGTGATATAATGTTAGTGGTTTCCAAAACTCATAATGTGACCCGCCAATTACAGCTACAGCCATCAGTCAAGACATTGGCTTGTTTAATAAGAATCTAAAGTAAGTTCCAGTGAAATGGTCTATGACCAGGAATAAGAATCACCTGGGGAACTTGTTTAAGGCAGAGATTTTGGACTCCGGCCTTACTCACTGAATTAACATCCTCAGGACAGGATTATGTACTGGAGTTTTATTTCCTGACTATAATGCAGTGAGACTTATGAACTACTATTTAAAAAATTTGACCTTGGGCTGGAGAGATGGCTCAGTGGTCAAGACAACTACCTGCAAATCCCCAGTACCCACATAAAACCAGATGCATAAGGTGGTGCATGCATCTGGAGTTTGTTTGCAGTGGCTAGAAGCCCTGGTATGCCCATATTCTCTGTCTGTCTGTCTCTCTGTCTCTCTCTCTCTCTCCCTGTCTCTCTCCCTCTATCAAATAATAAAATATAAAAAAAAATGTGATGGCTCATCAGTTAAGGCACTTGCCTGCAAAGTCTAACAACCTGGGTTCGATTCCCCAGTATGCACGTAAAGCCAGATGCACAAAGTGGTACATGCATCTGGAGTTAATCTGCACCATTCTTTCTCTGTCTCTCTCTCTCTCTCTCTCTGTCTCTGTCTCTCTCTCTCTCTCAAATAAAAATAATGTAAAAACTAAAAACATAATATAATGAAATGAAACAAATGGAGACCAATGATCTCCATCTCTATAAATCTGTGTAAAGTGACCAATTTCTTTAGGTATTATAAGTCTGATCCATGATGTGCTTTCTGATTGAACAGTTATTCAATAGATTTTCTGCACCTTATTAAAATTATATTTGTTACAGATATTATTTATGTCACCCAAAGCTTAATGTACTAAAAGCTTGATCGTCAATGTTGTGATAATACAATATGGAGGAACATTTCTGAAGAGAAGACTCACAAAAGTTGGTTAGTTCATGAAGAGTGCTTCCCTCCAAAGATATTAATGGAGTCATCCCAGGACCCTGGTGAGTTCCGACAGGAAACACGTTGTTATAAAAAGAGCAGGTTAGGTCTTCCAGATTTCTATCTTATCAAGTGCCCTCTCCCTCGTTTGTAGTTACCTTTGCATTTCTGGGACGAATTACCCAACCAAAACTAGCTGATGAGAGGAAAGGTTTTATTTTGGTTTACAGTCTTGAGGCGAAGCTTCAGGATGGCAGGGAAAGGCATGGCATGAACAGATACTGAACATTACCTCTTCCCCAAAGGTAGAAAATAGTAGCAAGAGAGTGAGCAAAGCTCTGGCAAGGGAGAGATGGCTATAACACCCCAAAGTTCACTTCCAACAACACACCTCCTCCAGCAAGTAGCTATCTCTAAATTGCCACCAGCTTAGGAACAAGCATTCAAAAATACATGAGTTTATGGGGAATATCTGTGTCAAAGCACTACATTCCACCCCTGATCCCCATAAAGTTATGACCATCTTGATGTAAAATACATTCAGTACAACTTCAAAAGTACCCATTGTTTTTGTCAGCCCCAACATTGTTAAAGATCCCTATAGTCCAAGGTCTCTTAAATGTGAGCCTGTCAAACCAAAAACAAACAATGGCACAGAGTAAACATTCACACTGCAAAAGATGGGATTGGACATAGCAAGGAAAGATTGAACCAATGCAAGATCTAAAACAAATGAGGCAAATATCAAATCCTGTAGCTCCAAGTCCAACATCTATTACCAGAGATGAAGTCTCTGGGGTTCCAATTCCACACCTCCAACTCAGCTGCTCAGCTGCCTACACCCCAGGAAAAGCTCCATCCCAAGCCATCCAGTTTATAGTCCCTGTAATTCTAGAATCTTGGGGTCTTCACGACAACCCTTGTTTCATCCTCTAGGCTCCATCAGGTCTCCATGCAGAGACTCCAACAACCCTGCCTCACATTGCCCAATGGCTATTTCCCAAAAACCAAGTCACATTGCAAAGCCAATAACCCTCTTTCTTCTACATTTGTTATATTCCCAAAACTAGTACCAGTTGGGCTTCACCTCCAAATTGTTAATCCAGGGGGGAATAAAGCCAACTTTGAAGAGCAGGAAAACTTCAGCATTCTGCCCACTACTTTCAAAAGAGTAAGCATTATTCTTTCCAAAGCATAACTTCTGCCCAGTCTCAATGATGGTAATCTCTCAAACAATTGCAGCTGAAGCAGGTTGCTGTCTCCTGCCCAACTTTCATTTTTTTTTTTTTTTTTCCTGTGCCAAAACCATCTGCTCACACCAGTCCATTTCTTCTAAACTTAATGCTACTCAAGTTCTTATGACACGGACAGAATGCAGTAAGCCTCTCACACAAACTGCTTCTAGACCAATCCAGACAAAGTTCTTTCTTCCCTTCAGAATCCAATCTTGCACAGTTCACTGTTCTTTCTGTATATATGCCCCTCAAATTCTGACCAGAATGGTCCAACAAACTTGGCTTACAACATTGCATGGCATCTCTTAGACCAAAGTTTTAAATCCTTCTACATTCCTCCCACCAATCAGTTCCAACAGGCACAAAAGCCACACAGTCAGGTTTCTATCAGCAACAATCCCACTCTTCTGGTACCAATTTTCTATTGTAGTTGCCTTTGTGTTAACTACATCTGAACAAAAGCTGCTGATGGAAGAAAAGTTTTATTTTGGCTTATAGTCTTGAAGAGAAGCTTCATGATGGCAGGGGGAAACATGGCATTAGCAGAAACCAGACATCATCTCTGTCACAGCAGGTGGCAAACAGTAACAAGAGAATGAGCCAAACACTGGCAATGAGGATCTGGCTTTAGCACCCCAAAGCCCACCCCCAACAATACATCTCCTTCAGCAAGGCTCCACCTCCAAGTCCCAGCTGGGGACCAAGCATTGAAAACACATGAGTCTATGGGGGAAATCTGATTCAAACCACCATACCATCCCTCTTCTTTCCTTTATACAGTATCACCCTCTGACATTATGTAGCAAACAGCAAGAGGGCATGTATAAAGACAATGTTATTATTTTTAAGACAATATTACTTTTATCAAGACCCAAAATATGCTGATCACATTCAATTAGGTATTTTTCCTTCTTGTCCTGGAGAATACTTAGCTCAACTAAAATTTAGATTCATTGTGTGAAAAAACATAGAGCAATATGTTCATTAATCATTGTCAAAGATATTTTTGATATGGTACAAAACTGGCATGTCAAACATTTCAAATTGATTTTTATTATGTTTTTAAACTACATATTCTATATATTCTGCTTTACTTTATATATTCTTGTAGTTAGTTCCATAATATGGGTGAGCATCCAACCAAATACAGTTTATGGGAGGAATGGGTTTATTTCAAGGGAAATTCCATCAAAGGCAGAAGAAGCTGGCTTCCTCTCACAGATCCAAGCAGAGAGAGAAACAACCAAGCAGCCATAAAACAACAAAAAGCAGCAAGCAGGGATCCAGCTAGAGCTCAAACTTCTCTGCATACCTCTGGACTGGAATTCAGATCCACCCCCAGGGACATACCTCCTGTGGTAGTAGTCTGCCTGCTAGGGGCTGAAGCTGCAAACTCTATTTTAATAAAATAACCTGAATAGACATGGCTATACACAAACTAATACATATATGTATATATATTGATATGGATTAGCTATAAATATATCACATGAGTGTGTGTGTGCAGGCATGGGTTTGTCAAGGTCTCATCACTGCAAACAAACACTAGATTTTTGCCCCATTTTTTGTACCCAGGTTTATGTGAGTGGCTGTGGAATTCAACCCAGGCCAGTAGACCTTGCAAGCGTTTTTTAACCTTTGAGTCATCTCTCCTGCCCCTAAAGTATCTATTCTTCAAAGCTTTCCTGATTCGTGGTCTTTATTTACCCAGGAGCAAAGCCATCCAGGATGCAACTAGCTCCCACCACCCTGTTTGCCTATATTGCTATCTATTTTACTGTGTATTCAGATCCTATTTTAATGAACTATTCATGACTTACATCATTGCCCAACAGAAAGCAGCTCTTCTTACAAGTCACAGTGCATTTACTGATTACATGTACCATCATGCTTTTTATTTTATTCTATTTCTAAATGTTTTATTTGTACCTTGGTGCTGTTCAAAACAGTGGCAAGGAGCATGTATCTCCACACCATATTGCAACACACCCCAAAAATGAATTTGCACAGGTCTTTATAAATACCAAGAAGTTTTTCTCGTATTGTTTTCTTATTTCTTCCTCTGACCCTCTGAGAGGAGCAACTAAAGAACTCATGGTTCAGCATGTCAATACCTCTGCTATCATTGTGCATTTCCAGATATTGAGAGGGAACAGAAATGCACATCTAGAATGTTCTGAATAGCCACCTTGAGCCTCAACCACCAAACCCCTGTTGCTTACTCCAAAAGGAGGTCTAAGGGTGAATATTACATAACCCTATAAACATATATCATGTCAGATGGAGCCAACAGTCCAGAGAAGATGAGAAAGGCATGCATGACCATTAAAAATTTATTCCTCACAGGACTATGCCAAGCTAAGCCTAAATCCTGGCATTAGAAAAATAGATAAGGCCTCTTTCAGACCAGTGGGAGCTGTCTACAGGGAGCCGCCTGAGATCAGGAGGAGCAACTGGGAGAACAGCAGGTTTCCCAGATAATTTGGACCTTAAGTAATGAAAACCAACACACTGCTGAGAAAACAAATGAATATGATCAAATTAAATTAGAAAACCGGTAACCAGAGGAAGGCACTATGAAGCAAGGTTTGGCTGAACACTTTGTGATTCATAATTAAATTACATTACAAAAATTATGACAATATACAATACTCCATAGTTCTAATTTTAAAAAAGTCACAGGACCTGAAATACAGGTTTTTAAATAAGATTAACATTGTTTTACTAAGCATTTTCTTTCTCCCCATTCAGTCAGAAGACCCTCCAGGTGACCATACGTTCCTTGGAGACAAGCATTTAGCCTTTTATCTATCTCTGTTCCCTCAGCACCTAACGTGGAACATACCAACTGGACAATGAATTTCTGCTGAATTAATTGGATGGTCAATTTCATACCTATTTTTCTCTTTTTCTGGAAGTACAGTAGAATGAATGAATTGAAAAGCAACATGAAAGCAAGCCAAAAAAAATGCATTTGGTGAATCATTTAATCTTGCTGTCAAGGTCAGACCCATTTCTTTGAATACACAATGGTTTGAGTCACACAGAGATAAGATCAACTGCATGCATCCCTCTGAAGCTCAGAGAGAAAGTTTCAGGCAAAGAGAGACAATGAGAACCATGAACACCACACACACACAGAGACACAGACACACACATGTTACCATGAATGACTTCTCAAAAGACAAGAGAAAATGAAACCATTTCCTTTTGTAAACTCCAGGTAAATTTTAAAAATTTTTAGAATTCATTAAAAATGTCAATATTTTACTTAACAATTAAAGTCGCCTGATGCCTTTTTGAATGCCATTGGTGTGTCACTGGCTAGTGCCTGGCTGGGACACCATCAGTAGTCTAAACACAGCTCCCTTCATAGGTTGGATAGGAGCTCTGGGCTTTCCTCTAGGGCTCCTTTATAGCCCCATGCACAAACCAAGCTTCACTTCCCTGTGTCTCAAGAGAAACATCAGAAAGCAGGTCCTGAGAAATTGAAAAACTGCTTCCTCCAACTTCCCTTTGGTTACAATATGAGCAAAAGGAATATGGTATGTCTCAGAGAGGAAGGTGAAACCATACATACCACCATTTTCTCAAATGATCTTTGGATTATAGGAATGGGACTCAAAACTAGCATGTTTTCACTTGGTTTAAAGAATAAGAGAATTATTTGAAGCCCAGCTTTGCTCTTATGCCTAGTTTAATTGAAGCTGTTTTACCCTTCTCCCTCTTAAGTCAGATCTGAAGCAATGATTAATGTGTTTATTAATATTGCAATAAATTTAGTGCTGAGAAGGCTAGACAAATGCAGGAGCTTCAGTCTCAAAGTATTAAGGTAATCCTCACTCCTTTATATATGTGGCTTACACTAATTCCTCAAGTTTTTAGCTTCCCTTCAGGTGCACTGTTTGTACCTCTCCCTGTGAAAGGTGGTCCCAATGCCACTCTAACTGGGAGAATTAAGAGGAATCTGTGGAGTCATTCAGTAAAGTTCATACTCTGTGTGATAATGATCACAGCCAACATGCAAGGAATAAATCCAATTAGCATATGGGTACTTTAAGAGTTCATTCATTTAATATGAAGTGACATTTTGATAACTAAAGAATTGAGCCATTAGCACTCTCTGGTTACAACCTGTCTGACAGATTCTGGGCATGAACTTCGCTAATTGAGTTTTCAAGGACTTGGGTGAGGATTCATACTGGGGTGCACGCTGTGCTCTTAATTCCCCTTCAGAGCTTCTGCTGGTCCTTTAGAAATGGCTTCTTTTATGAGGTGTCCCTAAGGACCAGCATTTCAACAGTCTAGATACAGAAGAAATGTGTTCCAATTTTTCTTGTCCTTTTTCTTTTGAAAAATCACCACATTCGACCTTGATCAAGGAAGTCCAGTTGGTTAGAGTATTTTGAAACTGTGTCCCTTAAATTAGAAGATGCTGACACAAACCTGTAATTTAGCTCTCGGAAAGACCACTTCAATCTAATTTGGAGTATTAAGGACAGAATGGGTTTTATTTATTTTGAGAGCTTCAATGAAAATTTGTGCTGAACAAATAAAGAGCACTGAAAGATACTAACCGAATGAAAAATTCCACTTAATTTTGTTCAGCACACTCAACGGACACTTGCTTCTTGTTTAGAACCCTCAGAATTCTTCATGTTCTGTCAAAACACAAGGGTGTTACTCTTCCTTCCCTCCACTCTGCTGCTGTCTTATCCTTCTTTCAATACTAAACATCAAATGTTGGCCCGAATCTTGATACAAATATGTTACTAAACCTTGGGCTATGGGCTGGAGGAACGACTTAGCGGTTAAGGCATTTGTCTGCAAAGCCAAAGGACCCAGGTTTGATTCCCTAGGATCCACATTAGCCAGATGCACAAGGGGACACAAGCATCTGGAGTTAGTTTGCAGTGGCTGGAGGCCCTGGCGTGCCCATGCTTGCTTTCTCTCTCTCTCTCTCTCTCTCTCTCTCTCTTTCTTTCTCTCCTTCCCTCTTTCTCTGTCAAATAAATAATTAAAACAAAATAAAAAATCTTGGGCTACAATAGTATGCAAAAAAAATCAGGCCCCACCAAAACAAAAACAAAGTTGTAATAAAGGGCAGGGTGTGGTGGTGCATGCCTTTAATCACAGCACTAGGGAGGCCGGAGGTAGGAGGATCATGAAGAGTTCGAGGCCACCCTGAGACTACATAGTAAATGCCAGGTCAGCCTGGGCTAGAGTGAGACCTTACCTGGAAAAAACAAAAATATATATATATCAGGCCCCAAAATTCTCGATTTTTTGTGTGTGCATGTAGTATATGTAGCGTGTGTGGTGTATACATGTGTGCAGATGCTTGCATGCCCAAGGCACATGCTTGAATGTCAGAGGAGAACTTCAGATGTGTCCCTGCGTAGCTTAGCCATGTGTCTCCTAGAAAAGGAGGCTCGCTGACTCCAGAGCAGCTGATTTTTTGTGGTTGTTGCTGTTGGTTTTTGCATATCTCAGCATTTCTCTAGCTTCCAGTCCCCACAGCACTGGGGTGACAGATATGCATGGCCAGGACAAGCTCCTTCCATGGATACTGGAGAGTTGAACTCAAGTGGTCTCAGGCCCTCATGCTTGGGTGGAAAGTGCTCTTACCCACTGAGCCATCTCTCATCCCCAGATTCACAGTTCTTAAAGACTTCTCTAGATAGGAAATGACTATTTTCTGTCCTAGGCAACTATAAAGAGAATTCGTGAAATATACTTGCAAAAAAATTAAATGTTTAAAATTGTATTTTTGAGCTAAGGAGAAGGCTCAGTTGGAAAAGTGCTTGCCTCACAAGCATGAGGATCTGAATTTGATCCCCAGAACCCAGTTAAAATGCCAGGAGTGGTGGTGCATGCTTGTAATCCCAGAATTGGGGAGGCAGAGACAGAAGGATCTTGGGGTTTGCTGGCCAGCCAGTGTCAGAAAAAATGTGGACATAGTCCTGAAGAACAGCACTCAAGATTGTCCTCTGGCCTCCACATGCACACACACAATCACACACATGCATCTATATGCACACTTGTACCCACATACCCATAAACACACACATGCACATGAATGTACACACATGAGAAATAAAACTATAATCTCACTGAAAGAGTGCAGAAAACTGGAGGCAGGGGGAGGAATGAAACCAAGCATAAAGTTTTGGGTTCTTTTTGATGTGAACACAAATACCAAGTAAATGAATGTTTTACTACAAGTCTCAAACATCAAAGATTCCAAAACTACTACACTGCTTTATGTGCCTAAGTAAAATAAATAAATAAATAAAATATGGCCTGAATGTTGAAGCAAAAGCAGACAAAAGAGAGTTCTACCCTTAAATTTCTCTCCAATTCACCCTTGAACTAAGGCATGTTCATTGACAAATGCTTCTGAATTTCCTCTTGGATACAATAAACCAAATAGCACTTGGATCAGCCACCAGATTCACCATGCTCAATTTAAGTCTGTCTCACACCGAAGTATCTTTAAAAAAGATTAAATTGACTACCTTAGAAATCAAGCCAGACTGAGCACTTCAACAACTCTTCAATCCTCTGCTTCCAAAATTATATGCCATTAGTTTCTACTCATCTTCCCAGCACCAGCCTGTGTTAGACTGTTAGTAGATGAGGTGAGGACAGGGCAGGCTTCAAGGCAACACTTCATGATCAGAGTCCCCGTCCCACTTCCAGAACACATGTGATATTTAGGAAATTGTCCTAGCCTTTTATTGTACAATAGGGATAATAATGATATCCACACTTCAGTGATGATTTAGTAAATACATAAGTAACATATACATGGGCAAGTATGTAGCAGCTACTAGGATTCAGTCTGCTGATAACAGATGTATGCATATATGTATATATGTAGTAATACATATGTACATACATGTTACTAATATGTGTATATTTATACATGGGCTGATAACATGTGTACATTTAATTATATGCATATATGTCTAACACCAGGAACAGCTAAATAATTTGCAGTGCCCAAGAAAGAAAGAAAGCTCAGAGTACCATGCTCAAAAGTAACATTAACATGGAAACAGCAAAACACACAACCAAGAGCAGGGCCCTGCTGAGCGTGGAGCTTGTGCAAGTGCATGGGTCAAACACGCAGACGCACTGGACGTACTCACAGGCGCTGTGAAAGCAAGATGCCATTTGCTGGGATAGGACCCTCTTAGGTGTCAATGGTGAAAAGGAAGAGAAGGCTTCCTGTAGGGGATGCCACCCTAAGACAGTGATTGAACAACAGCAAAAAAGTAAGTCTCTTGACCCAAATCACCTCCTATTTAGAACAGAGGTTACTCTTGGCCCAAATGTGCTCACAAAGAACATCCCTGGTAATCCTGAGGGGTACTCTCACAGCCAGAGAGGGCAAGTGTGAAGGTGCCAGGCTCAGCAGGTCATCCCTACTTCAAAACAGAGTAGCTGTTTGATTTCCTTAGCCTCATTTGAAAAAGAGCTGTATGAAAGTAGGTGAGAAGAGTGAACGTGCTGGTCATGCTGTGCTCCCGTTTCTGGAAGTGCTGGTCATGCTGTGCCCCCATTTCTGGATGTGCTGTTCATGCTGTGCCCCCATTTCTGGAAGTGCTGGTCATGCTGTGCCCCCGTTTCTGGAAGTGCTGGTCGTGCTGTGCCCCCGATTCTGGAAGTGCTGGTCATGCTGTGCCCCCATTTCTGGAAGTGCTGGTCATGCTGTGCTCCCAATTCTGGACGTGCTGGTCATGCTGTGCCCCCATTTCTGGAAGTGCTGGTCGTGCTGTGCTCCCGTTTCTGGACGTGCTGGTCGTGCTGTGCTCCCGTTTCTGGAAGTGCTGGTCATGCTGTGCTCCCGTTTCTGGACGTGCTGGTCATGCTGTGCTCCCAATTCTGGACGTGCTGGTCATGCTGTGCTCCCAATTCTGGACATGCTGGTCATGCTGTGCTCCCGTTTCTGGACGTGCTGGTCGTCTGTGCTCCTGATTCTGGACGTGCTGGTCATGCTGTGCTCCCGTTTCTGGAAGTGCTGGTCATGCTGTGCCCCCGTTTCTGGACAAGCTGGTCATGCTGTGCTCCCGTTTCTGGATGTGCTGGTCATGCTGTGCTCCCGTTTCTGGATGTGCTGGTCATGCTGTGCCCCCATTTCTGGAAGTGTTGGTCATGCTGTGCTCCCGTTTCTGGAAGTGCTGGTCGTGCTGTGCCCCCATTTCTGGACGTGCTGGTCGTGCTGTGCCCCCGTTTCTGGACGAGCTGGTCATGCTGTGCCCCCGTTTCTGGAAGTGCTGGTCATGCTGTGCCCCCATTTCTGGACGTGCTGGTCATGCTGTGCTCCCGATTCTGGATGTTCTGGTCATGCTGTGCCCCCATTTCTGGAAGTGCTGGTCATGCTGTGCTCCCAATTCTGGACGTGCTGGTCATGCTGTGCCCCCATTTCTGGAAGTGCTGGTCATGCTGTGCTCCCAATTCTGGAAGTGCTGGTCATGCTGTGCTCCCATTTCTGGACGTGCTGTGCTCCCAATTCTGGATGTGCTGGTCATGCTGTGCTCCCAATTCTGGACGTGCTGGTCATGCTGTGCTCCCGTTTCTGGAAGTGCTGGTCAAGCTGTGCCCCCATTTCTGGATGTTCTGGTCATGCTGTGCCCCATTTCTGGAAGTGCTGGTCGTGCTGTGCTCCCATTTCTGGACGTGCTGGTCATGCTGTGCTCCCGTTTCTGGACGTGCTGGTCATGCTGTGCTCCCGTTTCTGGAAGTGCTGGACGTCTGTGCTCCCGATTCTGGACGTGCTGGTCATGCTGTGCTCCCGTTTCTGGAAGTGCTCGTCATGCTGTGCTCCCGTTTCTGGACGTGCTGGTCGTGCTTTGCTCACATTTCTGGTCTAAGTGGTAGTGCTGTGCCCCCGTTTCTGGATTGGTGGTCATGTTGTGCTCTCTAGAAATGTTTTCCTGAGCAAGCCTGCCCCTCTGTACCAACTCCAGTTTCCTTCCTGGCCTCTCTTCCTTCCTGACACCCCCCGTCAAAAAAAAAAAAAAAAAAAAAAACCTGAAGAAAAAAGACTTCCTTTCTGGTTATTTAAGAAATTCAGTTCCCTTTAAGGTGACAACACTGTTAATGTCCTCACAGCAAAGCGGAAAGAAAGCACTAAGACAAATTAGAGGTCAAGTTAATCCAACAATAAGCCATTTCCACAATTTCGATACCAATTGCACCTGCCTGATACTGACGTCTATTTCCCACACCTAAGATTCCTTTCCTTCAATCTCAAGCACACAGTCTGGACCCCACAGTCCCTGTGCCTGAATTGCCACTCTAGTCTGCTCTGGCTGTGTGGCCTGGAGCAAGCTGGTTCTCACTGGGTTATAAAAGAATAAAATGCTTGGAAACATGCCTAGAACATAGGAAGTACTCTATAACAGTTTAGTGTATAAATACATTGACATACTTCCCACTTAACTACACACATGCGTGCGTGCATATGCACACACACACACACCATCTTTTCCAAAGTTCTACTAAAAGGGACTCAGCAAGTGGAAGACTGGCTAAACCGGGCAGCAGGGACAGATGGAAGGGGAGCTTAAGCCGCTGTTGCTCTCAGGTGGCAAGCCCATCTCCCAGCACAGCCAGTATTTCTGTCTGGTCAGTTACAGAAGTGTTCCAGATTTAGTTACCCCCTTCCCATGTTTCACATCATCCACTTCAAGGACCACCACCTTGCATGTGATGGGGTCAAAATAAGAGACGGAGGTTACCCTCAAAGGACCAATGAGTCCAATGCAGAAAGGCTCTCCATCTCTTCCCCCATCACTCCACAGCCTTTGTGGCTTCCCAAAAGAGAGGACCCAAGCTGGCAATGCCAGGGGGTCCCTTATAAGTTAAACAAGAAGCAGGATTTATTTTAATCTATGGATACAGAATTGGGAACAGAGGATACAGAAAGGAAAGCTGATCAGCGGAGCAGATTCTCAGGGCTTCACCATCACCAGCACCCACAGCCATCCACAAACATGGGGTCATTTCTAGGTTCTGGAAATTTTACTGTACTCATGTATATTGTCTAAAACTCCATGATACACCATTCACTTGGATTTATCTCTGGCTTTTAAAACAAGATATCCACTCAGTAATGTTAAATGAAGTAATTACTCTGTGTCAGACTTTGTTCTTGGCTTGAGAACACAAAGGCCATCAAAATCCCTGCCTTCATGGAGCTCCCATTGAGGAAACTACAGCGACATCCATCCCTCGTCAGTTAGTATGTGTGGTCCAAGCCATTGAGTCGACACATCTCCTAGCTTTATCTGGAACATGAGGAGTCTGGAGCACCTTGGAGAGATTCCAGCTCCATTAAACCCAGCTCTTTACAAAGGGTTATTGTGGGAAGCCAGGGCGGGAAGAAGACAATGGGAAAAGAAGATATAATCAAAAGTAAAAGAGAAGTTGGAAAGATAGCTTAGTGGTTAAGGTGCTTGCTTGCAAAGGACTCTGGTTCGATTCCCCAGGACCCACGTAAGCCAGCAGTACAAGGCAGCACATCCATGCATCTGAAATTCATTTACAGCAGCTAGACATTTTTATTTTTGTATTTTTAGCATAGTCAGGTCCCCTCTCACTACAGGGTACCTGTGCCTGATTGTCAAAGCAATAATGAAAAAGGACCACACATGGAGTGGCTCAAACACGAATTTCTTTTCTGGGGATTCTGGAGGGTAGAAATCTAGAGTCAAGGTGTGGCAGTGCTGTTTTCCAGGGAGACCATCTTCGTAACCTGTGGAGAACATCTCCCATTATTTTCAGGTGGGCTTCCGTCTGTGCATCTGTCTCAATTTCCCCTTCTTAGAAGGACACCCCTCATGCTGAATTAGGGACTACTCACATGTACACAATTCACCTTAACTGCATCTCTAAAGATCCTGTCTCCAAATACAGTCACTTTCTTAGATCCTGGGAGTTAAGAGTTTCTACATATGAACTTTGATAAATACAATTCAATTCAAATATATGCTCTGCTCCCAAGATCAGACCCAAAGCATTACAGATCCTACCAGTCATTGGATAGATCCAGTCACCTTTTACAAACTATTTTGTGAAGAAAATGTGTTCTAACATCTAATGAAAAATTTAAAATATTCATTTGGAGATATCAATTTAACAGGCCATCTGGAAATAACCTCTTTTAACCCTACAATGAGGATTTCATGGTTTGAATGAAACTTAAGTAGAATCTAACAAGCTGAACACAGTATCTTCTCTTAGGAAGGTGTAAATGGTTTTTAATTCAAAATAAAGACACCATTAATCAAGATGGATTTTAAATGGTTCTGTATTTACAGATGACATGCTGTTTATAACTGGTGTTAAAAGCTGTTTCCAGGTGAAGGGGCCTGCCGGGGGAGAGAGTTATGATTTGATGAAGAGTCATTCCTGCTGAACAACAGCCGGAGTACTCACTTCCCACTCCCTCCCTCCATGGGTTAGATTGGAATATGTCTAACTAAAAACAACATCAAGCAAATCTAAGACATAACGTTAATGAAACTGGCCTCATCTGACGACTGGAAAATGCACTGATACTTTACCCTTAAAGACACTGTCAGTAGATTAACAAGTGTTATCTATAATCAAACTTCGTGATGTTGGGTATAGTATCTAGAAATTTCCATAGTTCCATTATAATTATGGTTTTTCTTCTTTTTAAGTGCTCTTGATTATGAGAAAACGTGTTCTGTTTCTCAGAGAAAAACACAATGGAAGCATAGGTCTTTGGTACAAAATAAAACACAAATTACAAAACCATACCGTAAAAGCCTTTATAGAAGTCCATACATCTTTTTTACTGCCCAGTACCTACTGCTTGAAATGCTAAATTGTAGCAATTAACTTTCCCAGGAACTTGTAAAAGTTTGTAAAGGTCAGAGAGCAAAGCACCTTGGTGACAAGCGGGACCAAGTCTGAACCGGCCCCACCACCCACCTGTCAACTGCAGCGAAACCCTGGAAGTTTCTTCCTTCCCCAAGCAGGTATTGTCTGAGCTTTAACCCTGAGGAAACTGAGGCTTACAAAAGTTGTTATGTACCTAAACTCAAAAAGTAATAAACAGCAACCTCTAGCTGCAGACCCTAGAGTTTATTTTCAACCTGGATGCAATACAGGCATTGATGAAATGCCTTTATAAAAATTTGAAATTTGCCATATTTGGCTCTCCTCTGCCATTTTCACTATACTTCACATCTGTGTTTACTTCCAGCAGCTATCTGATATGAATATGTATGTAAGCTATTCTTGGCTTGTATAAGGTAGGCTATTTCCAATATAAACTAATAAATTGCATGGTCTTTGATATGTTTAAGCACTTTAAGAACAAGAAGCTATATTCACTGTGATATTTAATTATTTCCAATTGCAGACAAAAAAAATAATTTTTCAAACAAAGGTAAATATTACCCAAAGATATTATTTGACATGTTCCTCCAAAAATTACCAGAAGATTTCCAGAAACAATATTTGTTCAGAAATAAAGATTTTAATTTGAAAGTATGAAGTAAATTAAGAATAGTAACTATTGTTAGTGTTCAGGCTGATAATATTCACTATTCAGTAATAAATAGACAATCTTAAGTAATATATGATGTCTTCAAAGAATTAGTGTATAATGTAGACTACACAATATTTTAACTTAATTTGGTTTCTTTTGAGACCATATATTAACCCCAATGGTGGTACAAAACAATAATTTGTTCACTGTTTATTCTGTAACAAATGCTATATTAAATATATTTATTAACTCATTTGATTCCTTACAAGTGCCTCATATGTTAAGAATCTTTATAACACACCCCACACACACACTTTACACATGAGAAAATGAAGTTATATTATTTCTATAACTAGTCCAAAGTCCAAGTGCTATTAAACAGAAGACCTGAATTGGCATAATGTAAGACCAGCACAAGTTACTATTGTCACTTCATGCTATAACATATTAACTTCTCAGAATTTAAATAGGTTCTGTTAAAGCTCTTGAATATTGTCTATTTTAGTAGGCTAAGCAACAACTTTGCAATAACTAATTACACATTTTTCTTAATAAAATGTCAGTTCTAAACTGAGCAAATTTTTCACAGTGTTTTGATGATATAGCCCTTACTAGGGCACTCTACATTATTAAGATTCTGTTGTAGATAAAAGTCAAAAAATTCCAATTTAAAACGTTTTAAACTGAAGATTTAAAGATATATATAATACAGTGTAGAGGGTAAAAAAGAGAGAGAGAGAGAGAGAGAGAGAGATTGCACATAGGCTTAACTCAATCTTTCTCAAGACAAAGCTATGCCACTTCACATAACCTAAACTGAAATTAGAGCACATGCCAATTTTCTCATTTTCAGAAGCATATCAACCTACATTGTCCTCACCTTTCTTCTCAGGGGGCTTTGGGAACATGTACATCACACAAACATAGAACAATACATTCTTTCCTAATTTCAGTTTTATATTTGCAAAAAGAAAAAGCTATGTGAGCCTCCATAAATTACTTTACCTACTATTTTGTCCTTTTAACTGCACGGTGACATCCAAGTAACATGTTATATGTGAGGCTTCAGACTGGTCATGAAGACTTAGAGAAAATGTAAAGGGGCAGGGGTGTGGGCTCCATAACAGCTCCATAATGATCAGAGCTCATGCTCATTGGATACAACATAATGTAGCATCTATTCAAACACAGTCCTGATATTGCTGTTAGTAGTAACCTTAGCAGAAATAACTGAGAATGCATGCTTTGCAAACAGAATTTCTCCAAATAGAACACTTTTAAATTGGCCCACAGAGTGTCAGAGGATTTTTTAATTTTGTCTTCATAACTGTGTTCTTTCACAATTCACTAGCTCTGCATCTTCAGATGCTAATTTCTTTTTCTACTGGAAAAGTTAATAAGTACCTATACTTACAGCAGATGGCTCCTTATAAAGAAAATAAAAATAAAAAGTTAGAAAGCAGCTGGCCAGATATATCAAAGTTGATAATTCAGATTTTAAATGCCTGCTACTCTTGTTCAGATAAAAATAATTTCAATCCTAGTAACTTAATCTTCTCCTCTTCTGAAATATTAATAAGGTTTTTATGGGAGTAGATATTAAATATAATCAGTTGTCATAGTGGTATGAATGTTGTTTTTCTTGTTTCAATATAAGCAACATGTCTTAGTCACAACAGCTGTAAAAATAGAGATTCACTTTGATTTATACTTAGCACTTTCTATCTTAGCTCCTAGAAACCCTTGTTAACTCCTATCCACAACCACAATGTTGTTTTTGTCATGGCTCCTGCACAGGCCTTTTTTCGGATGGTACTTGTGGTATTTTTCCATTTGGAGATACCTGTATCCTATCTGAACTTATCCAGATGCATAGCTCAGGACAGTGGAGGCTCCTTCCTTGTGGCTGCTCCCAGGATCAAGTCAGGAATGTGACCACAGGCCTGGGCTCAGAATTATCCTGGGGTAAGCTAGTATTTTCAAACAAAGGATGACTGTAAAAGAAAATTGCATATACCTTACTGCAATCTCCTAGGGACAACTGGCTATACAGAAATAGAAGGGTAAAGCCCACTGGGCTTTTCTCCTGCTCAAGCCATCATCATTAGGAATAAAACAATAAAAACCTTGCTGCTTTGCTTCTTGGAACCATAGATGCTGCTCAATCACTGACCACCTGGGCTGGCTATGGAAGGAGCTTTTGCCGGCTTCATCAGGATCTGCACAAGGTACTGGGAAGCCTTGAGTCCCTTCTAACTTGAGCTCTAGACTTGCCTCTCCAGGGGCAAAAATTTCAAGCTTCTAGAGTGGCAAAAATTCCAAACTTAGCCAAGTGTTGTAGTACATACCTTGAATCCCAGCACTTGAGAGGCTGAGGTAGGAGGATTGCTATGAGTTCAAGGCTAGCCTGATACTACTTCCAAGTCAGCCTGAGCTAGGGCAAGAGCCTACCAAAAAAAAAAAAAAAAAAAAAAAAAAATCCAAACTTCAAGGAATAGCATATCTGTATGGAACACTGAGGTCTTTCACTGCAGACAGAGGCCACAGAAAATCAAGAACAGGCCCCTCCCGGTGCAAGTCCTCACCACAGTCCAGCCTACGGACCTGGGGCCCGCAGTTTGCACCAGTTAAACAACATGAGTAAAATTCTTTGTAAGAAAACAGTAGAGTGAAATCTGAACTGAAGTCTACCTGTTTTGTTCCCACCACCCTGCACTTCCTACTGTCAAAACATGGAGGGAATGAATGTGAAGAATCTAAAATTCAAAAACAATACCAGTCAAAGCCTTGCTTAGTTCAAGCCATTCAACTTACAAGATCCTAAAATTGAGGCAATTTTTTTTTATTTTTAAAACATGCTTATTTAAAAGTAATGCCTTTTTGAAAATCAGCAACAATCTAGGCCCACTGGACATGGTGGGGAGAGGGGAGATCAGCCTTACTCAAGTGTAAAATAAAATACATTTGGCCCATTCATATTCCCTCTACCCCAGCCAAACAGAGGCCTTTGGAGCCTAAACTCCACCTCTGGAGACACGGAGGAGGACAGGGAAGCTGTAAGCCCAGGAGCAATGACAGACTCTGCTATAAGCCTGATGTCTCTTGATGCTGTGTAACATAGATTTGTGGGTCAAAAGACTGGAAGGAGGGGACATGTTGATGGCCACTACAGAAACAAGCTAAAAGCAAAGACAATATCAACGAGATGGTGGCAAAAGAAATACCAGGGAAGATAGAATCAGACATATATAAAAAGTTATATAATCAAGCTATTGTGACAGACTACATTGGGGTAAAATGGATAAGAAAAATTAAACTAAACCAGTTTAAATATATGCCAGGCTCTTGAAGCACAATGACGTTAACCTCACCTAAATGCAAATTTAAATCGCAAACACCAAAAGTCCTACCCACAAATACAATCTTTAATTGTTAAAATTCCTTCTGAAGCCCCAATTCAATTATTTTTTAACAATGTAGCTATTTCAATTTTTACTGTGAATTGGGTTCCTGCTGAATATTAATATCAGTGATTTATAAACTACAAATTTATCCTTTATGCTGCACATAATTATAACACTGCCTTTCCAGAATTATGTTCCTCTTGGAAGCTTTACATTGGAAAATTATGGTCACTTAATACACAAAAGGATAAGCGAGGCCATTCTATGTAATGGCAGCCCATTATATCAAGGAAGGAAAAAGGCCTTCCTTCAGTTGTTGAGTTCGAGAACATTCCTGCAGCATTTGTTCTCTTAATGACAATGGGAAAACCATCTCTGGAAGCACACAGCTGCACTTCAGGAGCAGTGCAGATTTACAGCAAAGACGAGCTAATGGTTTGAGGGCCACAGGAATGCATTAGGCAATCTCAAAGAGGAAGCTAAAAGTAATAGAGTTTAGAAAGGCCTCTTTGGTTAACAGCACCCAATTTTTCATTAAACCAGGTCATAAGTCAGGTTTTAAAAATAAAGGAACAAAACTGTTCAATGGGAAAAAAGTAGCTTTGAACTTGGTATAATTTTTAAAGCACCTTTTTTCTTCCTGGCAGTCTAGAACAGGAGGCTGGCTCTCAAATTGAGAGATGTTTGAAACTCCATATGTTGCTATACTCGTTTGGTATCAGCAAGTCAAATCAATACATGTGAATATTCCCCAAGCCAAGCAAAACAGCATGCTTCCACTTGGAATTTACTAGCTGGTGTCCCTTGCATGATATACATGTATTGCTTTTGTGTTTTGCTCAAGTTTGAAGTACTTCTAACAGTCCAGCAGTTGCAAACTCACCATAATCAGGACAGAGATTCAGCTTCAGGGTCACTGCGTTCCCTGCAGTGCCATGACCTTGATAGACATTTGACGTATACTGCCAACATGACTGATTACTGTATGTCCAACTATTTCTTTTCCTTCATAAAAAGTCAAGACAACTGGCTAGTTTTGTAGCTCTTCAGGTAAACAAACTGAGTGGTCGAGGTTACCTGGAGTTTAAAATGCCAGAGACAGAGAAAAATGTAAAACTTGGAGTGTGGGAAGAGAAAACAGCTAAAGGCAGTCAAAATAAGGATTAATATATAATCCAAGCGCTGTACAGTCCCCTCAGGCTCCACCACCATGAGTTTTTCCAGTAACACACTACAGCTCAACCAGCCCACAAGACCAACAATTTTCTTTTGCTCTTCCCAAGTGAGTCTCTTTCCCCTTCTCATACACACAGTTTCCAGAAAGCAGGTCAGTGATACAGAGGAAAGGTCTTCCAAACACTCAAATCTGCCACCACCAGCTCTGTCCTCACTGGCTGCCTACCTCTATCTAGCTTTCTTTTTTAATATTTAATTTTTTTATTTATTTATTTATCTGACAGAGAAAGAGGGGAGACAGAGAGAGAGAGAGAGAGAAAACAGGCATGCCAGGTCCTCCAGCCACTGCAAACAAACTCCAGATACATGCGCCACCTTGTACATCTGGCTAATGTGGGTCCTAGGGATTCTAACTGAGATCTTTTTGCTTTGCAGGCAAACACCTCAACTGCTAAGCCATCCCTCCAGCCCTAGCTAACTTTTAATGCTACTGCTGATTCCTTAGGCCCACAAGTTGATGCTCTTATTAATCAGGATATCTTTAGTTGTAAATAAAACAATCAGTAAGTGGTTCAACCCTTTCTAAAAAGCAGAGAATAAAAAGGCAATGCTAAGCCGAAACATGGACAGGGTATACAGGAAACATAAGTGGCCTTCAATGTAGCTAAGGAGCACTGATTCCTTTCACAGCCATGCAAGGGTCATGGTCACCATGACTGCAAAAACAAAGTAACCAAAGAAAAGCCTAACATATCTGTTTAATCTAAATTCTAATTACATTCGGAGCCCTCTGAGTACAGATCCAAGGAAAATTTTTCATTGTGTATGCTTAGGTCAAGAACAGTGGCCAGCCATATAGAAATGTGGCTATGCAAAGAAGGAAAACGCTAATGTAACAGATTGAAGGAGAAAAAAAAAAAAAATCCAGCAAGGCCTGTCTGTCCAGATTCTTCTTGGCTTCTCGGTGTAGCATTCCTCCCATGTGGTTCCACGTATAAGGTGAGACCCTTTCTGGAATGGGGGTCTTATCATTTACTATCAGACAAGATTAGTCAGAGAATTTCATTGTGGCCAGATTTCACACCAAAAAGCAGGGAAAAGGAAAGGTTAGAAAAATATTTTCAGATTTAATGGCTGGACTTGGAGTGACGGGTGCTAGTTATCCTTTGAGTAAGAGGAATCCTTATTTTCTATGACCTGCCTTGGGGGAAGAGAGGGAGCAGAAGATCAGAAGGGATCATTCCTTCTGGAACCCTTCCAATGTACTTCAGTTCAAGGTACTTAGCATGCCAAAGCAGTATACTTAGGGGTATCATTTTCTGAGTCTCAACACATCCCCTTCTTGTTTATCAAGTCCAAACATTTGACAACATGCTTAATCATACACAGAACTATAAAACAAAAACTTGACTGTCTTTCCCTAAGTAGAAAGCGTTCTAAAGACAAGAAAGAAAAAAAAAGAAGAAGAAAGAAAGCCCTTTTGAACAACAAAAAAATTAGCTATTTTCAGTGATCAAGGGTAAATTCAACATCAGTTTATTCATCTAAAATTTACACATATGTGTGGGAATGCACTTTTCAGAACAAAAGACAAATTGAAAACAAAAATAAAGGGCTAGGAGATAGCTCAATGGGTAAAGTACTTGCCTTTCAAGTATGAGAACCTGAATTCAATCCTTAGTACCCATGTAAAATGCCAAGCATAGTGGTGTGTCTGTAATCGCAGAGCTAGAAAGGCATAGTCAGAAGGATCCCTGGAGCTTACTAGTTAGCCAGTTTAGCCTAATCAGTAAGCTCCAGGCCAATGAGAGACTGTTTTAAAAAGAGATGTACAGAGTTCCTAAATACAATGCTGAATGTTATCATCTGGACTATACACACATGTGTAAACATGTATACATACCCTCAAATGCATACAAACATGTATAAACACATGTACACACTACACACACACACACACCCTAAGCCTGAAATGGAAATCCAAAATTAACCCCATGTTTTGAACTATGTATTTACTAGCCTGTCTAACAAAAGGGCCAAGAAACAATGTCCAAACTAGTGATAGTATTCAGCTTCAAGAATCTGGGTTTTGGAATTTGAATACCACTTTCCACTAACCTTATCTCCTTGAAAAACTGGCTTACCAGAAGACTCAGGGTGAAAATGTACAAGATGAGGAGGATGGAACAACTTCTTTTCTAGAAAGCAAAGAATCTACCAGAGTTTAAAGGACAATAGCAAACCAAAAGAGATTCTTACTATTCTAAGGTGGGCAAACCGCATAGCAAAAGGTATAATGATGGCTACGAATTGGAACATCTCAGATACTTAACATGCAAGAAGTCATAATAATGCTGCTTTCAAAAGTAAAATGAAGTTGAGTGTGGCTGCTCACACCTTTACTCCCAGCATTCAGAAGGTTGAGATAGAATGGATGTGAACTTGAGGTCAGTCTGGGCTATGGAGTGATTTCCAAAGTAAACCTGGGCTACAGAGTGAGCTATGGGCTAGTCTGTCTCAACAATAACCAAACAAAAAAAAAAAATCCTAAAAGGAGACAAGCATCAGTGATCAATTTTGGTGACTAGTAACAAATAAAATTATTATTATGAAAAGGGATAAATAAAAGAGAAGGGGGAAATCAATCAAAAATTTATCAAGTTCCTTCTATTTGAACTGTTTCTTAGGTTAACCAGACACCTGGTAAGGGAAAGTTCTAGCTTTCAGTTATGATAGAATCAAACTCACACACGAAGATCAATGGTGGGATAGAACACCAACGTTTTTGCCAGTCTTTAAAGATGAGGGGCCCAGGTAATACTCCTCAATGATGCTAATACTGCTAGGTGACCAGATGACGGGGAGCTTCATAATATATGTCTCACACTGATAACATCTGATTCTACTGATCACAGCATCACAAGCAGAAAGGCAATCACACACTGCTTCATCCAGGTAGCCGTGGGGCCTACATCAAATACTAGTCAAAGACTTGAGTTTACATCTCATGAAGGACCTAGCTACCAGAACACAGGAGAAAACCGGGCTGAATAACAGCATGGGGATGGAACATAATAATAATGGCAGCCCTTCAGCACAAATAAGCAAATATCTTGAATGAATAAATTACAAGAGAAAAAGATGAAAAACTTAAAGATTACAATTCATGTGCAATTATATTTATATCACGATTTAACCCAAATTATGCATGGAAAAATCTATGCTGACAAGATAGTTGACAGTATTAAGAAAAATTACCAGGAGCTGGGGGATTGGCTCAGCAGTGAAAAGTACTGCTGGCCTAGGTTCAGTTCTCCAGTACTCATGTTAAGCCAGATCACACAAAAATAGCACAAGTATCTGGTATTTGTTTGAAGTGGTGAGAAGAACTGGTACCCCCCACCCCCCCACACACACACACAGAATACAAATAAATTTTTGAAAGAAAATTTAAAGAATCCTGGCGTGGTGGCACAGACCTTTAATACCAGCACTTGGGATGCAGAGATAGGAGGATCGCCATGAGTTCAAGGCCACCCTGAGATTACATAGTGTAATTCCAGGTCAGCCTGAGCTTGAGTGAAACCCTACCTCAGAAAACAAAAACAAAATTTAAAGAAAAAAATATTATACAAATTTTTTAACATGATGGTAGTATTAGGGTTATATTTCTAGGCCTTTTTCATTTAGTGATACACGTTAACATATTTATGATTAAATGATCCTTTATAGAAGTGGGCAACAGAGAAACAAGTAAGACAAACTTGTCCATGATGGGCTAGAAGTGATGGGGGTTTAATGTACTACTCTTTCTCTTTTTTGTATATGTTTGAAATTTTCTAAATTAAAAAAAAAAAAAAAAAATTTAAGGTGCTTACCTAGCTCTGTCAGTAAAGCATAAAACTCTTTTGTAAAAGGATGTGAATAAAAAAGCAATGTCCAAAGAAAATATGCCCACCAGGTAACTGAGCATAATATGCAATGACACTCAATCTCACTACATGTGGTGCTTTGATTCACGTATACCCATAAGGTTAAGCGTTCTGAACACTAGGTTCCCAACTGATGGAGATTTGGGAATTAACACCTCCTGGAGGCAGTGTATTATTGGGGGCAGGTTTATGGGTATTATAGCCATTCTCCCCATGCCAGTGTTAGGCACACTCTCCTGTTGCTATTGTCTACCTTATGTTGCCCAAGAAGTGATGTTCACCCTCTGCTCATGCCATCATTTTCCCCTGCCATCATGGAGCTTCCCCTCAAGTCTGTAAGCCAAAATAAACCCTTTTTCCCACAATATGCTTTGGTCAGGTGGTTTTCTACCAGCAATGTGAACCTGACTGCAACACTATACATCAGAAGAGTGTAAATGACATTAAAGTACCCAATCACAGAAAAAAAATCACTACATAGTCTCACTCATCTACAGCACCTAACCTGAATCTACCCAAGATACCTTACATACCCAGCAAGCATCTCATGGACTAGACACTAGGATGGATGGGGAGGGAGGGGAGGGCATTGAAGGCGTGGGAAACACAAATCTAGACCCAAACAGCAATGCTACCATAAAATTCTACTTCCTAAAAGGCTGACCCAAATGGCTGAACCTTCACCAGGCCCTTACAGGTATCACATGAACCACAAGACGCTGGAGAGGGTAGGTTAAAGGCTAACCTTAATCTTCTATATCTTCCCTCCCTCCCTCTCCCTCTCCCTTCCTCTCTCTCTCTCTTCTCTCTAACTCTTGTATATTATCTTTTTCCTCATTTTCTTTTTTTTTTTCTTTTTTTTTTTTTTTTGGTTTTTCGAGGTAGGGTCTCACTCTGGTCCAGGCTGACCTGGAATTAACTCTGTAGTCTCAGGGTGGCCTTGAACTCATGGCAATCCTCCTACCTCTGCCTCCCGAGTGCTGGGATTAAAGGCGTGCGCCACCACGCCCGGCTTTCCTCATTTTCTTAGTGGGCACTGACCTGTAACTCCCAGTACCAGCATGTGGCTATCATCCACAATGAGCTTTTGATCACAGAGACCTACAAGGTTTCCTAAAAGACAGACAGATTTCTGTCAGAGTACTTGATGACCCACCTTCTATTGAAGACACAATATGCAGTTGACACGTAAAATGGAATGGCATGGCTGGAAGCTAGAAGAGAGTCAGTCCCCAGACAGTCAGCACATCTAGTGCCAGAAGGTGCTACGTGGGCAACTAGGGGAAAATGACCAATATCTGTCCAAGCAACTCATGGTCTAACCTACTTAGCAGCAAATAACCTGTTGTGATGCCCACACAAGTGCAATAGTGGCACACAGCCATGGTGGGGATCCAACTGCTCTTGATTGGCTAACTCATCCCCTCAGTGGTATGGGACCCATAGCTGGAGCTGGGAAACAAGTCAGAACCATATCCAAACATAAGCTCACTCTCCAATATCAAGCTACCATCAATCATGGGCTACAAGAGGGCCTCCACCTATTAAATTCTCTATAAAATAAGTAAGGGTTATCTCATTTGTCCTGGTGCTAATTTACTCTCCCTTGGAGAATCTGCTTCTCTTTTTCAGATAGATGTAGATCCTAAGGAGAGAGCCACCCCATCATACCTCAGAAGGGCCCTGGCTGACACTAAGAAAAATTGGCGAAACTAGCAAGGGTGCTGTTTTCCTGATGAACCAGATACCAGCACAAGGGGGAAGGAGACCAACACAGAGAAAAATCCACTCCTACCAAATCAGAGAGCCAGAGCCTCAGAGACCCCCAACACCTCATCACTGAAGCAGACCAAAATTGAACCCAACATGGTTCACGGAAATTTTGTGGAAGAGGGGGCAGAAAGAATGTCAGAGCCACATGTTGGGTCATGATATGCAGAGACATTTATCTTACCCATAACTGTGGGCTAACCCCACAATGCATGACCCATATACCTAAACAAGGAAGGGCCACTGGGGAGGGGGTAGGTCACAGATGAGCCTAATAATGGTACCAAACTGACTGTATTTGCTGAATACAAAACTATTAAATAAAAATATATATTCAAATTTTTTAAAAAATTATATTTATACCCACTAGAATGGCTACAATCAAAAACTTTGGAAAATAAGTGTTAAGTAAGAGCATAGAAAAACTACAATTCTCTTATATTTAGTAACACTGCAAAATGATACAGCCATTTTCAAAACCAACCTAGGAGTTCTTTGTATGATCAAACATTATCATATGCTTTGTAATTCCTCTTTAAGTATGTACCCAAGCTATTTGAAAACATATGTTCAAAACCAAATACAAATGTTTATAACAGCATTACTCATAATAGTGGGAGTAGAGTAACAAAAACCACCCAACATGCAGCATGATGAATGAATGGACTGTGGTATATTAATTCAATGAAATTCAGAAAGAGAATCCTGACACATGTTAGACCATAGATGCCCTTCAAAAAGTTGTGCTCAGTGAATACTGGCTAGCCACAAATGACCACAGAGTAAATTATTTCATTTCTGTGAAATGTTTAGAACAGGCAAATCTATAAAGACATTAAGTAAAACAGTAGTTTCACTGATGAGAGAGTAATAGGGAAAAATTGGAGAGAGGTTGACTGTTAAAAAAAAATTAAATTATTATTTAAAAAGTTTTAAAAGTGCTTTCTTTTACAATGAGTAATGAAATTTAAAAGAAAAGAGACTATGGGAATAGTTACACAACTGTATTGTTATACAGTATACTAACCACCAAATGGTAAGTTTTAAGTGATTAAATTGTGAACCTTGAATGTGAATCTTACCACAATAAAACAATGATGAACATGTTTGGTATGACAACACAGTGATGTCAAAAAGAAGTGTTTCAACAATAAAGAAACATCTCTTTATTAACTAACAAATTCAGAAGCAGTATGCATTATGGCTTAGTTACTTCAGTTGGACAACGATTTTAAAACATTAATTCTGGGGTTGGGGGTGTATCTCAGTGGTAGAGCACTTGCCAAGCATGTGTGTAGCCCTGCATCCATCCCCAGGAGCTACAGCAACCAAAGAACCTTAACATCTATTCCTACATGATAAGGGCAGCATTTTGTCTTTAAACTACTACCCTTAATGATCAAAGTACTTTGACAACTGTTCCACCGCCCTACACACCATCGCCAGAGGACTAAGAGACTAACAAGCAAAAGGACTTCCCAGAAGGCCTGCAGCAGACCTGCCCACACCTGTCATGTCAGGAGCCACATTCTTGACCAACCAGAGGCTGGGGAAGGAAGCCATAGGAACGAGTCTCAGACCCTGGGTACTGGAGTGCTGTACTCCTGACACGCACAAAATCCCCTGAAGGATAGTGAGAAAATCCAAAGTACTTTCCGTATCCCTGTTGAGATGAGACCTTACTTTGGGGGTTCAAAGGTAAACCCGAAACCCAAGCTCATGTCTGCTTTACTTAAAGAACTAAAATTAAACAAGACTGAGAAGGATTGTTTATGTGAGCTATTATATTTATTCAGAAGTCAGGATGGATGAGGGAGAGTCTGTAGACCAAAGAAGGAGGAATGGCAGGGAAGGTTAGTCTGAGAACCAAAGGGTAAGCAGTGGAAACAACCGTATGCAGTGAGGGACCATGTATATATCCTAAGTTCCCAGGGGGGGAAGGTCAAAACCCTACTTGTGATGAAAACCTCAGATGCTGAGAGATGAACATCCCAGGAGAAGGAGAAGAGGGGAAAGCCCACCAAAAGCCTCGTGAGTAGCCAGGAATTTTATTTTGGGTCCAGGAATGAATCCAGAAGAAATCAACACACCAGGATGCAGCATCCAGAAGAGGCTAGGCTTGAAAAGTCACCAAAGTACTGAGAAGTGGCAGTGGGGTGTTCAGAACTGAGACGTCTCTATCACACCCTCCAAGATTCAGGGGCCTTTGTGGAAGAGGTCGTAGAAAGAATTGAAGATCCAAAGGAAAGGAAGAAGCGTTGACAATTTTTAAAAGTGAATAAGCTAGCTGTTTCATTACCTTCCTTCTCATACTACTACAGGAAAGCATACGGTATTCCAGGATGCTAAAATCTCAGGGTCACAAAACACAAGTACATTTTGAAATATCAGCTGAGGGCTGGAGAGATGGCTTAGCAGTTAAGTAAGGCACTTGTCTGCAAAGCCCAAGGACCCAGGTTCAATTCTCCAGGTCCCACACAAGCCAGATACACATGGTGGCACATGCATCTGGAATTAGTTTGCAGTGGCTAGAGGCCCTGGTGCACCCATTCTCATTCTCTCTCTCTCTCTCTCTCTCTCTCTCTCTCTCTCTCTCTCTCTCTCTCTTCCTCCCTCCCTCCCTCCCTCTATAATAAATAAATCAGGAAAAAAAGAAATATCAGTGCTGGTATGAAGAAAGTAAATTACCCCAATAATTCACAACTAATCCTTCTTTTTCTTGAGTTTTTGCTGTTGTTGTTTTGTTTGTTGAGGTAGGGTCTCACTCTAGCTCAGGCTGACCTAGAATTCACTATGTAGTCTCAGGGTGGCCTCAAAGTCACGTCAATCTTCCTGCTTTTGCTTCCCTAGTGCTGGGATTAAAGGCATGCGCCACCACGCCCAGCTATAACTAATTCTTCTTTGTGTCAGTGGCAACCAGTGTCTTGCTTTTCAATAAAACTGAAGACAGATCTAATCAATTTTTCAACTAATCATTTGAGATAATCTTTAATCAACCATCACAATTGATTTTTTTGGCCTATATCTCAGAAAGTATTTTGAAAAACCATAACAAATTCTCTCCTTCCAAGCCACTTATGTGAACAGATTTTACAATGTTTCCGTTCAGACTGGTGAAAAACAGGAATGAAATTGATACTGAATCCTGTCACCTCTAGAAATAAAAGTTATACATCCTGTGTGAACTAGCTGCAGAACGGGTCGCATCTAGTTCATTAAGAGATGCTTCTCCAACATATCTGTAGTTTCTGGTATCTAACAAGTATTTATCAAACACTTAATATACTTACATTGTTTTGCTCAAAGAGGATAACTCAATGTACAAGAAATTACAGAACATTTAGAGCCTTGTGTTCATGGAAAACATTACAAATATTTTAAATTTTAATTTGCGGGTGTATTTTGTTGCAAGAACTCATCATAAGGTGATCAATAAAAGACTTTCAATAACAAAAAAAAAAACTGCATTAAGATAGCTGCTATGGGAAAACTGCACCAGAAATAAAAGTTTCAGGGGAAAAAATGTGTTTTCTATAGTTAGGAATGTGTTTGAGTAGTTGATATGGATACTGGTGGGAGTCAAAATGTTATGGTATTCAAATTCTATTGAATACATTTGAGAAGATCTTAATAGTGCAGCCCTAATGCACCAATGTTTCTCATACACAAAATATTATATGCATTTTAAATGCTTTGAAAGTGAGTGTGTGTGTGTGTGTGTGTGTGTGTGTGTGTGTGTATGTGTGTTGTCCTGTGAGGGCTCAAACCTATGACCTCGTGTACATTTTTTTTTGTTTTAATTTCACAGAACTGGGAATTGAACCTAAGGCCTCATGCATGGTAGGCAAGCACTCTACCACTGTATGTCCAGTCTTCATGTACATTTGATCAAAAGGTTTGGATATACTATAATATAATACAGCTTATTGTTTTATTGACAACCTCCATTCATATACACCATGTACCTGGATAGATAAAATACTTTAAAGTATAAGGAGGCATGGTTTTCAAGACTATATGGAGGGGAGGTAAGTAAAAGGTGAGGGTAAAAATAATTTTAAAAAGAGTTCTGATTTAAATCAAAGAAATTTTTTTACTAAGCTTGAGGAGGGAGCCCATCTCTTGTAAGGGATGTATTCCTGAAAGAGATTTGGCCTCTGAGGTAGGGAAGGGAAATGAAGGTTGCTTAGGCAACCATGGTGTCCATCCAGCCACACTTCATCTCTGAGGCCTGAGGCAGCTGCCAAGGCCTGTGTTCCTGGCTGTCCTTGACTGAGGTGCCACACTTGCCTGTGTGGGGCTATCAGGAGCAGGTGAGTGGAGGTCCACAGTACTGGGCCTGAGAAAGCTGATGAAAAGACTCTCATCAATTTATGAACTGTCTTGGTTTCTAAGACAGTCTGAGTCTCAATCACCATACTTCTCTCCATCTTTTCCTCAGCCCTCTGGTCCAGGTGCAAAACTGCTCAGAAAGCCGAGAAGGAGAAGTTTGCCTTGGTAACCCAAATGCCCCGTGATCCTTTGCTAGGAAGTCAGTACTAGCGCTGTCCACATGGTAGCTCATAGCCACATGTAACTATATTTATGTTTAGTTCAAAATAAACAAACTACAATCCAGTTCCTATTTGACACAAACCACATTTCAAATGTTCAATAACCAGGTGTGGTACGTAGCTACCAGCACAGATATACAACAGTCTTCCTCACTGCAGAAAGTTCCACTGGGAGGTGCTGGTCTAGATCATCACCAGATCAGTGTCCTCTCTTGCAGAAATCTTCCTGCCGGGGATCCTGTTGCCGCCTATCATCACAGCACATAACATCAGACATATGAATTTCAATTGTTTTCAGGGTTGAAGTCCGTTCCATAGGGATCCTAGGTCCCACATCAATCAGGGTGTGCTGCTAAACACCAACTCAATATTTACCCATGCCTCCACTATCAGAAAGGTTGTATTCCTCCACCATAGGGAAGATGATAAGTTTTAGAGACATACCTCACCTCTATCTGCCTCTCTATAGCTTCAGATCTGACCCAGCAAGTATCCTGGGATAGACTGAGAAAGTACTACAACTAAAAAAAAAAAAAAAAACTTGCCACACAAATGGAAGATTAGAGGTAAAAACAAATATTCTACAACTATCAAGCTATCAAGGAATTTTAGATGGTAAAGTGTTTCTAAGCCCAAAATGAATGCAGCCCACATGCATCTGTGGAATGTTGACATGTATCTGCTTGTACAACAAATGTGTGTAGTTTAAATTACATATTCCTGCAAAAGCAGAACTGAACAGAGATGATATTACTTCACATTGTTTCCCACAGCAGGTCCATTCAGCTATCCACAAACTCTGGACAATAAAACCTATCTTCTAGGTATTCTATTCCACTTAGAAAAGACTTGACTTTTTTTTTTAAAGAAAACACATATGCAAGTATGGACATTTTTTTTAACTTTTTGTTTTCTATTTATTTATTTGAGAGCGACCGAGAGAGAAAGAGGCCGATAGATAGCTAGAGAATGGGCACGCCAGGGCCTCTAGCCACTGCAAAGGACCTCCAGACGTGTGCGCCCCTTGTGCATCTGGATAACGTGGATCCTGGGGAATCGAGCCTTGAACCAGGGTCCTTAGGCTTGATAGGCAAGCGATTAACCGCTAAGCCATCTCTCCAGCCCAAGACTTGACTTTTTTATGGCTTTCCTGATAATAAAATAAAAACTGATTTTGAAATATATAATTATTGGGCTGGAGAGATGGCTTGGTGGTTAAAGCACTTGCCTGCATATTCACCAGTACCCACATAAGCCAGATGCGCACTGTGGCACATGCGTCTGAACTTCATCTGCAGTGGCTAGAGGCCCTGGGGTGCCCATTCTCTATCGTTCTATCTACCTCTTTCTCTCTCTCTCGGAAATAAGTAAATAAAAAAATTTAAATATATATATATATATATATATATATATATAATTATAATTATAATTATAAAAAAAAGGACTCAAAATCTTTGACAGAAGTGCTCTCCTACATATTCTACTCTTTCTACTATTAGCCCGAGTGCACCAGCCTCTCTCTAGGCAACACTGCTGAGTTCTGCAATTAGGCAGTGCTCTTCAATAGCCCGGGTGTGAAGACAACAACGGGGCTGTTCTCCTAGTCCAGAGGGAATAAATCAATCAGCCCTTCCAGGCATAGACAATGTAGTATCTATTTTGGCTCTTTTTCAGACCTTTTGTTGTTAGTTCCTGTTTCTTAGCTGTATTCCAAATAGGTGAGATTGCCAGGGAGCTGAGTTACCAAAAGGTGAGATGTCAATCCATTTGCAAGGTGTACGTTGTACATAATATCACACCTATTATTAAGGCTTGGGCCCACTCTGAGATCCAGAAGACAGCAGTATCCAAGACAGAAGCCGTGACAGAATAGGCAGAATTGTTTCCCTTGTCCCCCACCCCCTCCACACACAAAATATGCCACCACCATCATCTAATAAGGAGAAAATTATAAATGATGGCTCAGTTCTATTTCCTTGTTCACATGTTTTCTCACTCTAGAGAAAAAACTAAGATGTTAACACAAAGAACTGTGGAGAAAACTAAAGCAAATACAAAAACGGAAAAATATTGAATTAGAACACTTTTTGTCAAAGCAGAGTTGGGTGCAGGGCGCATGCCTACTTGGGAGGCTCAGGCAGGAGGAACTCTTGAGTTCTTGAGGAGGAACGACTTAGGGTCAAGCCAGCTCTGTCTCAAAAGGGTAGACGCATATGTCTACTTCTTATATTAACATCCTTGAGATGAAAGAAAACAAATATAATAAACGGAACAGACCACTAAGCCATGCTTTCTAAGTGTTGTTTCAGCTATTAAAAAAATAATGGATAGCAGTTCTTTTCCCAAAGTTCTTTTTTTTAAAAAAAATTATTTATTTATTTATTTGAGAGTGACAGACACAGAGAGAAAGACAGATAGAGGGAGAGAGAGAGAATGGGCGCGCCAGGGCTTCCAGCCTCTGCAAAGGAACTCCAGACGCGTGCGCCCCCTTGTGCATCTGGCTAATGTGGGACCTGGGGAACCGAGCCTCGAACAGGGGTCCTTAGGCTTCACAGGCAAGTGCTTAACCGCTAAGCCATCTCTCTAGCCCCCAAAATTCTTTTTAACTCACATTTCTGTTTCTTTGTTTTCTCTTCCCTTTGTATCCCAGAGTTCCCATGTAATTTTCCTAATGCTCTTAATTTTCTCTGCCCATGGTTTGGACTTAAGCCTGACAGAAACTGCAGGAGCCCTTCACCTATGATGCCCCCATCTACACTCCTTAGCCTAATGTATCAAGACCCACCCATTTCCATTTTCTTTGCATCTTAGTGGCATCTATGAGCCTTAAGCTACAAGGACTAGCAGCATTGGGAAAACAAAATACTGAGAAACATCTGCATCACATGAAAGGCAACTTGCCTCACATCTCAACACTGAGATATCTAAAGATAAAGAAAGCAGTCTTTGAAGGTCTCAATGAATAGAAGCAAATAACTTCAATATCCTTACAGTTGGGGAAGGGAAGTTTTATTTAAGGGGACTACAGGTACTAATTAATGAAAACAAATGACCAACCTTATCTCATTTCCTGTATCTTAAAACTTCTTTTTCATACTCTTTCAAGAGCCAAAGGGAGAAAGAAGGACACTGCCTAGAAGGCTAGAAATGATGGTAGGTCCTTCAAGATAATAATATAAAGCTCCTGAACACCTCAAATACCATGATTTAACTTACTCCTCTCATTCCACACTCTGGGACAATGATCTTGCCATGAAAATTGTATAAGTCATGCTCTCATTTCAGAGGATTAGAAAAATGTTTGGCCCTGTACACTTTAAGCTCTGGCACTCTAGTCAGTACATTCTCAGACTCCATTACAGACTCTCTTCTCTTTCTGCTGGTCATCTATCAAAAGAAAATAAATGAAACAAAGAACTAAGGACTTGAGAAATGTTCAAATAAGCACTTCAAGAAAACAATAAAAGATTCCATTTCAAAATGTATTAACATCTAACCTACTACTCACTTACTTCACTGCTCTCCCTCCACATGATCAGCAAGGATGTCAGTGCAGCCCTAATTTATCAAATACGTCCATGCTTTGCTGACTATTACTTTCAAACAACCTAAGGTTTATTATAGAGTGAAATGCATCCAACTAACTTTCTCCTCAGCTTCAGATAAAAACAAGTGAACATGAATGCCAGCCTATAGAAACAATGCCAACCGTGTGATTAGATGACTCATGACCCAGGTGGGCAAAAGGAACAGATGTCCTTACACAGAGGTTGACTAAGCCATTCCATAGACAGGTGAGATATCTAAAGTCCAAAGGACAGATTCTGGCTATAGACCAACGAAGGAAGTCACAAAGTAGAAGACCTGATTCTGAGGATCGCTTTTCCACCAGTGCTGGTTAGGCCAATCACACAGATGGCAGCTTTCACTTAAAACTCAGAAAACAAGCCAAGTGGCTTCTGACTGTCTATTTATCCTTGAAGGGAACATCTGCTCCTTTCTCTCCGGCCAGCAGGCTTTCATCTTTAGTGCTGCCCTCTTCCATGTGGTAATGCCATCAGTCTCGAGCATTCTTCTTCTGCACAAGGTATGCATATAACTGGGGAGTGGCCCTTGACTCAAGCCACAACCAGAACTTTCCCTAGAACTTTTGCTGGAGATACCTCCCCAGAAATGGGCTGTCTTCTATTTGGAAGTAAACACTATTTAAACTATATAAAACAATGCAGCAACCATAGACAGAATACCTGGGAATGATGCCAACCCCAAATAAGGTATTTGTCAAGAGAGGCTGTATGAGGGGGTGCAGGTGACATCATGTAAACACACAGATGCAGCTGAGTCTGTCGCTGTCCTATTGCATTAGACTTCAAGGTAAGGGAGGGGGCTTTGAGTTTTCTTTGTTTGCAGTGAGTCCTAAATAATTTAATTTTCACATGTTTTCTCTGGCTTCACTCCTATCATTGAAAACAAAATCTCATCAATATCCACCACATGATGCCGATCATGGCAATCAGCCCTTCTTGCCTTTCTCCATCCATTGTTTACAGTCTTCTAACTGCCATCTCCTCTCATCACTGGTTCTATATCCTGTACTTGCAAACTCCCTCTGTCCTGTTGGCTAAAAATGTTTTATCCCTTTGACAGACCCAAATCAAAGAAAGGCACATGTTGGAAAGTTTTAATCCCAAAGTGTGGACTCAGCACTCTGTCTTCCACTTAACATTACCTCCTAAATGTGTCTACATGGCTAGCTGCTCTTCACATCTATTATGATAATGACTATATAATGTCCCATGTCAAGTTAATTTATGATTCAGTTAACCATTCTCCTAATATAGACATTCAGATACTTCTTATTTTATAAATAATACCAGGAAAAGCATTTCTGGGTTTGTTTGTTTGTTTGTTTTTAGTACAAAGACTTCATTTCTATGTTGCTACATTTTTAAAAGCAATAAACAGCATAACAAATAACTACATGTTTCATATAAAGCAATATGACATATTATAATATGAGAGCTTATATCATCCTACCCCAAATATTCCCTTCATAAAAGCAGTTTATGTTTTCTCTCCAAATTGTGTTATTTAGACTAACTGAGATTTTTTTCAGCCTTAACTTTATTCTACATTGACTCAGTGCAAATTCCATGAAGTCACTATCAAAATCAATTTTAATCACTGATTTTTTCCTAATAAGTATAAGGTTATACTAATATGTTTACTGGTAAACATAATATAATCCCATTATAAGTTTAACCTTCTTTTGGAGAGGTGAGGTAGGGTCTCACTCTAACCCAGACTGACCTGGAATTCACCATGTAGTCTCAGGATGGCCTAGAACTCACTGTGACCCTCCTACCTCTGCCTCCCGAGTGCTGGGATTAAAGGCATGCGCCACCACACCCAGCAAGTTTAACTTTTATTTGTATTAAATATAAAGATAACAATGGTCATAGTATGTCAACAGGATGTTTCTATATAGCCCAAGTGGCCTCAAGTCCTCCTGCCTTGGCCTCCTGAGTGTGGAACTGTAGGTATGTACCACCATATGCAGCCTTGTTTCTTCACAGTATATTTGTTCACTGGATATATTTTTTCTTATGTGAATTCTCTATTCTCAGGCTGCTTGGTTCCCTACATTTCATGGTATTCTTAAATATATGCATGAATTATTTGGCTTGTTTGCAACAAATTTTTGAAAACCTTTATTTGTGGCTGGAGAAACTGTTCAAGATTACATATACAAGGTTCAAGCCAGGTGTGGTGGCGCATGCCTTTAATCCCAGCACTCAGGAGGCAGAGGTAGGGGGATTGCTGTGAGGAGTTTGAGGCCACCCTGAGACTACATAGTGAACTCCAGGTCAGCCTGAGCTGTAATGAGACCTTACCTCGAAAACACAAAGAAAAAAATATATATATACAAGGTTCAGGGTGCTTGCTGGCAATCATGAGAGCCAGAGGGGAACTGACACCACTGAATTTGACTCCCTAGAACCCATATAAACAGCTGGATGTGGTCATCTATACCTATAACCCCAGTCCTGTGGGGAGCAGAGACCAGAAAAATGCTGGAGCTCATGAAAGGTACACAAGCTATGGAATCAGTGAAGAGACTTCCTCAAGAAAGCAAGTGGATGAGCAGTGAAAGGGAATGCCTTCCTAGCCTCTGTGGATATACACAAGGTGTCACATCTACAAACACATGTACACACATGTGCATAACCTCCCCCCCCCACACACACATCTCACCTTCTATGTACACATGCACATGCTGGGGGGAAAAATATCCATTTTATTGTTTTTTTTCATGTTTTATACTATAGATATTTTTAAATGTTATCCAATTTGCCGATACCATCATCTATTCCATTAACCTTTAAAAAAGTCAATCTTTCTAAAATCAGAGTACTGGATACAGCATTGGAGTGGCATTAATGAAGGGTAGTATGTTATAAAATATTAAATGAACAAGAATATTTTAAAAATATATACCATTTGTTTAAAAAGTTGTATTTCTAAGGAATGCACACTAAAGAAGACATATAATAGCATTTATCGTGATGTTGCTTATAATCCTTAAAGGATTATTCAGAGCACCAGTCAGTAGGGATGAGCAACTAACTTATATCAATCCATGAAAGATAATAGTACAGATTGATGTGTATGGGAAAGAAAAGTCAGTTTTATAAAAATACCCATTATACAGCATTAAATTTTAAAAAACATGTAGCCAAGCCAGGCATGATGGTGTATGCTTGCAATCCCAGCACAGACAGAAGGACCAAGGCCAGCCTCAGCTACATAGTGACTTTAAAGCTACCCTGGACTACACAACACCCTTCATCAGAAAGGTTGGTGTATGTGACAATGGTTCCATGGTTAAAAGCACGTACTGTGAAAGCCTGATGATTGGAATTTGAATACCCAGAACCCACATAAAACGGGATGCAAGTAGTATATGTGTCCATAATGCCAGTGTGCCTACAGCACTGGGAGGTGGAGCCAGGAGAATCCTAAGCTGTGGACCAGCTGTAGTCTGGTGTTCACAGTAACAATCAAAAGAGGCTCTGTCTCAGAACAAAGTGGACAGTGAGGACCAACACCCTGAAGTTGTCCTCTGAGTGCCACATATACATATACACTGCAATATATGTGTGGCAATAAACACACACACACACACACACACACACACACACACACCAAAAAGAAAAAAAGGCCAGCCAAAAAGTATACATATTGTGATGTTTATTTGTTTAGTCAAATGAAGACAGCATGCCCATGTGCTCTTACACATGCACAGAACAGGTTCCACAGGAACATCAGCATCAACTTCCGGCCTCTATGTGTGCCCAGGTCCACGTGTCCACACACATATACATGAACAAGCATACATAAAACAAACAGATTCGCATGCACAAAAATAAACAAAATAAAAGGGAACATATTTAGTTTGTTCAATCATTCATTCATTTATTCACTCATTCATTCATCCCATAGTTAGTTACTTTGTCGGTGCTGATGGTTGAAAGCAGGGATCACACCTTATAAGCAAGGCCTCTACCACTGAGCAACACCCTAAACCCCTAGGGAATGGTTTTGGCTTCTACATTTACTCTGTTTTACCTCTCAACTTGTTCAGACCTGGAAGGGGAGGGCTATTGACGAGTCTCTTTTCAAACACTCAACAATGTTAGCAGACTTCCACACACATTTCTCTGGCCACAACTTGGTTATATGCAAAGATATGAGGTTTTAAACAATCTTTGGCAAAGAAATATAAATATCCAGTTTAGTTCACATTTAGGATTTATACCACCATGGGAGGAAGAACTGATTTTTTTAAAAATCGGACAAAAGGGAGGAACTGTAGAGTAGGCAGCCCAGGGCCAATTACTATGTGTCGCAAGGGTTCAGCCGATGCCTTCTCTCAATCATGGCCTCTATGGATCCAGTCACCGGACCCAATACAGGTGATCCTGCTGGATCACTCCTATGCCCTGGCAAGCATGAGAGAGAGTGGTTACTGCATAGCACTCAGTTCACATTCCTTTGACTCCTGGTTTTTCACCCCAAGTTTCTTCTACAGAAAGTACACCAAATAGTGAGTGCCTGTTTATGTGAATAACTCTCTCTTGCTATTTACAAAACAATTTCAAGAACGTGAGATACAAAGAACAATGAAATGTGCTTTTCCATGCAGACACACTCTTCTGGCTGGTCCCTTCCCCGCCCATACAATTTCTCTTTGGAGGAAAAGCATGACATAAATTGAATAAATAACCAATCTCAGGAGCTGTCAGGAAAGCACTCCCAGGTCATGGCCCAAATTCAAGGCCTCCTGTGTACTAACAATGAGCCACTTATTACTATAAGAGCTTTCCCCTTTCTTGCTTACTTGAGTCCAGTTTATAAATGCTGGAAGCCTAAAAAAAGGCAAATCATTGTCAAAGGAACTTAGCTGGGACACAAGAAGTTCTGCACTCAATTTACATAAAACTGTTCAGTGATTTTTTTTTAAAGTTCTTTTGTGCCAACTTATATTTAAATGTCCCCTCCTATCACAGAAATAAAATGTCATCCATATGAAATTTCCAAAGCTGACTTTTCTTTAGACATTTATAATTCAAATACCAAGAAGACATAACTGGCTTAACTCAGTTGACATTTGATATTCATAAATTAGTTTTCCCTTAGTAAGCAAAGAACTCAAGAAGCTAAGTAAATTATAATAATACCACAGGTTGTCATAAATGAGTGACAGTTCTCTTGTAGAGGATACATACACATATATATGAATATGTAAATATGCTATGTAAAACATGCATATGTATATATTTTGTAGTTATACACAGAGAAATGAGAAAAATCAAAATGAAACACTAGATTGCAAGGCAATTTGGAGCCAAAAAAAAAGGTACAAACATTAAAAAATAAATAAATGGGAGGGGATGTGTGGCCTGTCCAAGAATATTGAGAAATATGATCCAACAAAACATAGTTGGAGCAAATAAGTATGGCTTCTAAGCTCAGCTGCATCTCCTAAATTCCAAACAAAGCATAAGAAATGTGTTTGTTAACTTAAAACATCTGTTCCTACCACAAAATATGAATAAGAATGAAAATGTATATGGATGATTCATAAATAAAAAGCACAAAATCTCTTGCGTTATTCCTCTCACACAATTACTCTAAGACATAAATTCCCAAACAAGAAACCAGCACATCTGATGATGGTGTAAAACATATGAAGCCCCAGCAAAGAAAAAGAACTGTTAGAGGCACTTACTGGCCACTTCTCACCACCTGGTACCTAAAAGTTCAAACCTGCTCCCTTAGAAGTAAGGGCACTTTTCTCACCCTGTCCAAGAGCTCCCTTAAGCAGAAATGCAGTATTTAAAAATAAGTGCAAAAGACAAAAGGCATTTTGAAGAGGAATGATATACTATAAGACCCGACAGAAGGGTAGTGGGCTGTTACCTAGCAGACTTACAAAACATTAAGGAATGGCTGACTGTACTGCTCTCCCCTCCCTACCACGGGAACGCATGCATAGGAAACCATGTACTTACTGCCCTAGGGCTGAAAAGTCTGCTATGTTTCTATAGAAGCCATGGAGCAAGATTCGCCCAGTAACTACAGGAATTCAGAGCAATTAGTAGGAAAAGCTTCCGAGCTTTCTGCTTTGCTCTTCTTAGTGGAATTTCTTGAGCATATGGAGGAATAGCGACACAAATGAGTTTTGGGGACTTCATTCCTATGAGCTATCTTTTCTGTTGCAGTTTCAAATAAAAGAAAGTAATAGCATAGTGCACCAATTTTGTGAAAGCACGGAACTACTTGAGAACTCTTTCTTAGTTTTTCTTGGCTTCAATCAGCAGAGCCTTCAGATTGGACCAACATTTCTTAGTTTTTTCCAACATGCACAATGGGGAACACCCCCCTGAGTACATCACATTCTGACCAAACACAAAACGGCATAAACCTTTTAATGGAACACATAAGATTAGGCTGTGGGAGCAGCTCTGCTGTCACGCTAGAGCTTTCTTTTATTCCAGAAAACATACTGAACAACACGGGCAGGGATGAATACGAGGAATGACCTTAAAACTGTTTGAATTATAAAAGGTAAGCAGGGGAACTACAGCAAGTTTCTATTTTCCTTATGCATTCTAAACATGCTACATTAAGACTCTTCCCACAGTGACAACTGTCTGAGAGCCTGTATTTCAAAGCACTCTACCATTTATTGAGAATTTTTAATCCCTAAAACTGCTATGTCCAATACAGAAGCCACAGCCCATGGTGGCTATTTAAATGTAAATTTTCACTGAAAGTAAGAAAAGCCAAACCTTCAGTTCCTCAGGGCCACTAACCCCGCGTGGTTCGTGGGTACAGCACTGGAGATCACAGGCATGGGATATTTCCTCCACTGCAACCCTGCGCTATGGAATCTTTGGGGGAATCTGACCTAGCTCTTTTAAACTACAAGTTTAGAAAATGAGGCTTCATTTCATTCAGACAGCTGACTCCACATTATCCAGTAAGTACGTCCATCACAGGATCTGAGCCAAGATGCCCTGGCCTCTATCACTGGGTCACTACCATTCCAATAACTTGTTGCCATCTAGATGATGGGAACACCTGTTCCTTGTCAGGTCACTTCTGCAACAAGCATGCTGTCAGTTGCTTTACCAATTCACCCTATGAGGAGTAGACTCCCCATTATACATATGATGAAGTTGACTAGTTGATAAAGGATTGTATGTGAAGCCACATAACACCAAACTTCAAACTTTTGGTCTTTCTGCTATCATATACTATATACATCAAACACTCCACATTTTTATTGTCCTTGACAGTTTTCCTTCCAATCTCAGAGTTAGTGCTTCAAGATTTACTTTGTCAGCCAAAGTGGCTCATGTAGGAAAATCCAATATGTAACACTCTTTGGTCTTGGAGAAGAATAGATTTGCTCACCTCTGCCAATCTTAACTGTGTTATAAGAATGGCCACTACATTCTATTGAACACTGGGCTAAGTAGATCATATTAATCTCCTTTAATCTTGCCAACAATGCTGTGAAGGGGATAGCTCAGATCTATTTAACAGAATGAAAAATTGAGGTAAGAATCAAAGCACCCATCCCCAAGGAAGAATTAATAAAGAAGAAGTGTTTGCTTATGTTGCCACAAAGTTAAAGAGCAGTTAACCTATTTTTATTTGATATAGATGGAAAAGTGTAAATGATATGTGAAAAGTTAGAAATAGGAAATTTATTTTCCTCCTCACACCACACACCCCTGCCATGACAAAGCGTATTAACAGTTTCCCTGTGATGGATTCTTCATCTGAGATAGCCACACTTCCCTCCACAGCACTGACTGGCACAGGCCTTAAGTCTAAAAATGCCTGGATATTGTGGGGCAAGGGACAGACTCAAAATTAGACCAGCATTTCTTGTGGTATTTTTGGTTCCTTCTGGCAATTTCTGACCTGATAAAAGAATGAAAAGAAAAAAAAATAGAGAAGACAAAGTTAAGGAAAGGAGAAGAGAGACAGCTGAAGTCAGAATATAACTGAGATGGCTCACATGTGGCTCAGGACCAAATATCCCAGAATGTCAATGTGAGTCCAGACGGCTGACAGAAGCTGGAAAGCACAGCACAGTGAGGGGGCTCAACGCACACGCATGCAGGCGTGCATCTCAACATATGCACATGACACACTGTGTGCAGCGCTGTGAGGCTGTGAACATGCGACGCCCCTCGGAATGCTGCTTGCATCCTGGAGTGCCATTAGCGCACACTCACTAGTACAGGAGAACCTCCTGTAAATTGGAAGGGGTTAGCCAGGGACAGCTGGCTTTTCCAGGAGGTCGGAGACAGAGACTGGCAGAGACAACTGCACAACAGGTGCACTGGGCAGGGGGTTGGGCAAATAGAACCAAAGGTGAAGTAAGCTAATTGTGCTCAGAGACAAGCAGGCTGGCTTGGCGATGAGAAGCAGAATACTAAATGAAGTGGCTTTCTGTCTGAACAGGTCTGAACCTTCTCTTCCTCTGGCACTTACTGGCTGTGCAACTTAGAACAACTTCTTCACACTGCTGAGCCTCAGCTTCCTCAGCTAGAAAGGCAAGCTGTACTTTCTACGCTGCTGACAGGATTAAATCCTAGTGAATGGTCTCAGTCACTGTCCATTCTGCTCCACTGGTAAAGAGGAATTTGTTATGGCAGAAAGACAGCACATGACACACCCTGCATTTACATGTCTCCCACACACTGCCTTCTTGATCCCATTAAAAGCTCATTTGAGTGGTGCACGCCTATAATGCCAGCACTTGGGAGGCAGACGTAGGAGGATCTCTGTGAGTTCAAGGCCACCCTGAGACTACTTAATGAATTCCAGGTCAGCCTGGGCTAGAGTGAGAACCTACTTCACAAATACAAAACTAATTTGAAGGCTGGAGAGATGACTTAGTGGTTAAGACGCTTGCCTGCAAAGCCTAAGGACCCATGTCTGACTGTCACGATCCCACATGAGCCAGACGCACAAAGTTGAGGCAAGCACAAGGTCACACATGCTCTCTAGTTGATGCAAGCATCTGGAGTTTGATTTCAGGAGCTGATGCCCTGGCAAACCAATTCCTTCTCTCTCTCAAAAAAAAAAAAATTTGAGCCAGGCGTGATGGTACACACCTTTAATCCCAGCACTCAGGAGGCAGAGGTAGGAGGATTGCCGTGAGTTCAAGGCCAGCCTGAGACTCCATAGTGAATTTCAGGTCAGCCTGGGCTAGAGTGAGACCCTACCTCAAAAAAAAAAAAAAAAAAAGTTTGAGGGCTGGAGAGATAGCTTAGCAGTTAGAGCTCTTGCCTGTGAAGGCTAAGGACTCATGTTCAACTCTCCAGATTCCATATAATCCAGATACACAAAGTGATGCAAACATGCAAGGTCAAACATGTGCACAAGGGGGTACACCTGGAGTTTGATTGCAATGGCCGGAAGCCCTGGGGGGGGGGCAATTCATTCTCTCCTCTCTCTCTCTCTCTCTCTCTCTCTCTCTCTCTCTCACACACACACACACACACATTTTTAAAAAGACCAGTCTGATGGGCTTGCCTTAAAGAAAAAAATATTAAAAACCCATTTGAGGGTTTGATAGATGGCTTCTTGGTTAAGGTGCTTGCCTGCAAAGCCAAAGGACCCAGCTTTGATTCCATAGAACCCATATAAGCCACATGCACAGGTGGCACATGCATCTGAGTTTGTTTGCAGTAGCTAGAGTCCCTGTCACCTCCCTCCCCACTCTACCTGCCTCTTTCTCTATCTCTCTCTCTCAAATAAATAAATAATAATAAATCTTTTTTAAAAATCCATTTGACATAGAGGCAATAGAGATAACAAAAGGTTATAGAACTTGGGGCTGGAGATATGGCTCAGAGGTTAAGGCATTTGCCTGCAAAGCCTAACAACCCAGGATCAATTCCCCAGTACCTATGTAAAGCCAGATGCACAGGGTGGCACATGCACCTGGAGTTCATTTGCAGTGGTTTAAAGGCTCTGGCACACCCATTCTCTTTCTCTCTCTCTCTCTCTCTCTCTCTCTCTCTCTCTCTCTCTCTCTCTCTTATCTCTGGCTCTTCCTATGTTCAAATAAATAAATAAAGTATTTTTTAATAAAGGTTATGAAACTTGACTAAGGTCATGGCGCTGGTATGCAGCAGAAGAGGAAGATTGCAGCTCAGGGTGTTAGACTGTACCCGGACCATGAGTACTCAGCTTTTTGGCAGCTTCCCAGGCAACAAGTGAGGAGAACAAAGAGTACCAGTAAGCGGTCACTTCATAAGACAGGGAGACAGGTACCAGTTAGCAGCTAAAAAGCACTTAAATCCATGTTGCCATGAGCTCGATTCTTTATGGAACTCTCCTGTCTAAGCTGACATTTGCAACTGCAAACCTGACCAGCTCTTCACTTCTGATCACTCACTGGACAAGAGAATGAGCCTCAAGAATTGCATATCTCGGGCTGGAGAGATGGCTTAGTGGTTAAGCGCTTGCCTGTGAAGCCTAAGAACCCCGGTTCGAGGCTCGGTTCCCCAGGTCCCACGTTAGCCAGATGCACAAGGGGGCGCACGCATCTGGAGTTCGTTTGCAGAGGCTGGAAGCCCTGGCGCGCCCATTCTCTCTCTCTCCTTCTATTTGTCTTTCTCTCTGTGTCTGTCGCTCTCAAATAAATAAATAAATAAATAAATATTGCACATCTCTGCTCCAGTTTCCTCTACCATAAAATGAGGACCTTGAACTACGTGATCTCTGAAGTGACCTGTAGCTCAAAAATGATGAGCATGCAGGTAGACTTAAGATAGCATCAAACCACCAAGTGCAAGGCCTGCTCTGGAATGAGATGACTTTCACAAGGGAACCTCTCTTTCCCAAGGAATGAACTGGGAAGCCCAAGAGTAGTTAGAGCACAAGGCTCCCAAGCTCTCTCCCTCATAACATATTAGCACACATCCATTGGTCATTTCTCTGATACAGGTGCAATGCCTCCCTTCAACACTAGGTCATATGAAGAGGTAACAAATTACAAAATCAATTATGTCCACAGGCAATATTGACCACTACTTAGTGAGTTCTTCTTACCCTCCCGATCCCTTTCTTCTGTGGTTTCATGGTGCTAAGGATTGAACCTATGGCCTCTTCTTGCATGTGGGGCAATTGCTTTACCACTGAGCTATACGCTCAATCTCATTGCCAATTTTAATGTCTTTAAAAAGAAAGAGAATCCAGCCGGGCGTGGTGGTGCACGCCTTTAATACCAGCACTTGGGAGGCAGAGGTAGGAGGATCGCCGTGAGTTCAAGGCCACCCTGAGACTCCATAGTGAATTCCAGGTCAGCCTGGGCTAGAGTGAAACCCTACCTCGAAAAACCAAAAAAAAAAAAGAAAGAAAGAAAGAAAGAAAGAAAGAGAATCCAATCCAAAGTGGTTACAAATAAATCCAAAAGCAGCGCCTCTTTAGATCATCAAGTTTTTCCTCAGTCTTTCATATCTGCTTCACCCACACTTAATTTGACTGCAATTTTTTAGTGACTCACCTCTAGAGTCTTTTTAAAGTATTCAATATAGTTTCCCTAGAAACAAGAACACTATTTCTTTTTATATTCCCATTCCAGCAGTTTAATTAAACAATAAGTCAGGCTTTGTCATTCCTCTTCTCTCAGGCTTCCAGTGGCTCGCCTACCTTACTGAAAGGACCAGGAAAAGTCCATCTAAGACAGGCCAGCTCTTACCTGCCCACCCCTCTCCTGTCACTTCCTCCTGGGTCATCTGCATCAGCTACTTGACCTCCACGTATTGGAGGACAAACAGCCATGGGAGCTGCAACCTCATTCTCTTCAGCTCGATGTGCACAGAGCTCAGTCTTAGGATTACCTCTTCAGAATATTGATCAAATGTCACTTTTTCAGGGAAGCCTTCCCTGTCATCCTATTTAAAATGCCACCTTGCCCCCCAAATGTACATTTTTCTATCCTCCCCATATTTTTGGGTTTTATTTATTTTGTTCCATTTTTTTTGACAACTCACCAACTGGCATTCCATATATTTTACTTATTACAAATTTAAGCTTCAGAACAACAGGGATGTTTTTTAATCTGTTTACAGAAGGCCCAGAGTTGCCACTCAATAAGTAACTGTTTAAAATACTTTATTGTAGGGCTGGAAGGCTGGCTTAACAGTTAAGGTGCTTGCCTGCAAAGCCAAAGGACTTAGGTTTGATTCTCCAGGACCCACATAAGCCAGATGCACAAGGTGGCACATGCATCTGGAGTTTGTTTGCAGTGGCTGAATGCCCTAGCATGCCCATTCTCTCTCACTCTCAAATAAATCAATTAAAAAATATTTTTATAAAACACATTATTATAGTAAATAAATATACTACCTCCTTGATTGAATCGCATCAAGACAATTCTAAGTATCGCAGGCTTGAGGCAGGTTAAGAACAAAGGTAACAGAGCCTTGATAAGCAAGGATGTCATCTGGAGAAGTTCAGAAGTAAGTTGTTACAGGGGAGTATATCCCGCTAGGAATGACCAGCCAAGGCACAGATCAGAGCAGAGTAAGGCTTACTATTCAAGTTGGATATACTGTCTTTCTTTTAACTTGACCAGACTAATCTCTTTAACTGACTGATGCTTTCATCTTCAAATGCACAGTAACAGATAGCACAGTCAAGCATGGAAGATGGTCTGGGTACCTCAGGTAAAGGTAAAAAAGAAAAGAGAAGAAAGAAGAGGAGAGGAGAGGAGAGGAGAGGGGAGGGGAGGGGAGGGGAGGGGAGGGGAGGGGAGGGGAGGGGAGGGGAGGGGAGGGGAGGGGAGGAGAGGAGAGGAGAGGAGAGGAGAGGAGAGGAGAGGAGAGAAAAGAAAAGAAAAGAAAAGAAAAGAAAAGAAAAGAAAAGAAAAGAAAAGAAAAGAAAAGAAAAGAAAAGAAAAGAAAAGAAAAGAAAAGAAAAGAAAAGACCAGTTGTCAGCCTTGTCTACTCCTCAATCATCAAAGAACTTCAGCTAATTTTTTCTTTTTGTTTTTTTTGGGTAGGATCTCACTCTAGCTCAGGCTGACCTGGAATTCAGTATGTAGTCTCAGGGTGGCCTTGAACTTAAAGCAATCCTACCTCTGCCTCCCGAGTGCTGGGATTAAAACCGTGCACTGCCATACCAAGCTCCTATTTCTTCATCATTCTCTCTCTTCCTTGATTCTCCATTACAAACGACAGGATAGCTAGGCATCGTGGGGTACTCCTAGCACCCAGGATACGGAAGGAAGGAAGATCATGAGTTTGAAGCCATCTTGGGCTACAAAATGAGAAATCTAGGAAAAATGGAAAAGAGTAATAAAATAATGCATGGTCTGACCATTTAGCTAGGTTAAATATCAGATGAATCAAGGGCTATAAAAATATACTGAAATATTATAGCACTCTATAGAAGAAGCAATTCTCTTGCATAGCTAACTTGTCTATGCCACCTACCAATACTCTCCAAAACTAATGATGAACTTGAGATCACTTTAAAGTAATTTCTAAAATGTGCAAAAGAATACTCAGAAAGGAAGACCTGCTTTTAAAGGCATGAAATGAAAAAGAGAAGGAAAGAATGGCCTTTTCCTGATTCTTCAATAGAAAAAAAATCATAAAAGAAAAAAATATATAAACCTGCAGAGTAATTGCAGCACATAAACGACCCAATTTAACAATATTACTGTGAGCATCTGTAATTATCTAGATTGTTGGATGCTTCAGATAGCCCCATCTATTTCAACAACAGTGAATAATCCAAGATGGTTTATTAATTTCACAGATATCAATAGCAGGTTGTGATGTAAAGGAGAAAATCCTTCCCAACCATCACAGATCTGTTTTCTTATAGTATTTATTAAACCAAAATAAAAAAGTGGTGAGGAATGACTTGTCACACCATTTATTAGAGTTGATGGAGTGTAGACAGGCTTTTCAGTAAGGCTTTAACACACTGTTATGCACCATAGTACATTATTAATGAAAAAAATGCATGAGACTTACATCAGCTTTTCCCCCCAAGTCACTCTGACATTAAATTCAAACTCAATTCTATCCACCCCATGTGGCAGAGGGTCAGAGATAAGATGTTAATTTGCTTGGTGTTTACCCAAAACTTAAGTTTTTAATTCAAAGTGACAATCAAGAATCTTCTCAGTTCTACTGAATTAAATAACAATAATTTTTTTTGAGAGGAGATCAAAGGAAGAAGCAAATGTAACAGGAATGTAAACAAATTGTGCTCTAGTTTATATATGACAAGAGAATGGGATTTAATTTTCCCTCTGGTTGAAGGAACACAAAAGACAGTCACAGAATGTAAATTGTGTGGAGAGTATCTGAACTTCTCTTTCAATACCTGAGTATCCAAATGGAACTAATTCACTCTAGAAAAGGTATTAAATAATTGAGCACGATGCTGCCAGGATGAGGAATAATCCTCAAGCTGTGCAAAAAAAATACACATACTTATAATGGCAGGATCACCTCACTCACTCAGTCACCACACTCAAGCATCTTACAGGCAAAAGAAATATATGAAGAATGACCTACCGCCACCAAGGAACCCTGGTAGAGACAAGCACCTGTGGGGAGAAAACAAAGCAAGAATTAAAAAGTGATGCATGAGGAGCCAACAGACACTGCTCCAGCGGACATACTGCTAACTCTACATGCACGAAAACCAGCAAGATGCTCTTTCCAAAATCTTTAAAGCCTGAACATTCTTCCCCTAGAGAAATGACCTCATATGTCAAAATAACATCTCTTGGATACACATGAGACAATGTATGATTAAAACATATTATTTAAGAGCTTGTTTGAGGGTTCTACCAAAGGAGCGTAGCTACTCATATACCCTTGACTGAAGACCCGTCCTCCTCTGACCCAGCGCACAGCTGCGGGAGAGACGCACACGGAGCGGTGAGGGAGGAAGGGGACACCCGCCCAGCCAGCCAGATCAGCCAAATCAACCCTGGCAATCAATGGGGTGACAGATGTCGCAGCCAGATTGCCCTCACATCCAAAACATATGATTTGAGTTTTTTATTTTTATTTATTTATTAGAGACAGAGAGTGAGTGGGAATAGGCACACTAGGGCCTCTAACCGCTGTAAATGAATTCCAGACCCATGTGCCACCATGTGCATCTGGCTAATGTGGGACCTGGAGAATCAAACCTGGCTCTTAAGGCTTTGCAGGCAAGTGCCTTAATGGCTGAGCCATCTCTCCATCCCCTTATTTGAATTTTAAAGGTAAATGTATTTCTAACTGCATACTATAAATATAGTGTTATCCTTTGCAATCAGTCAGAAAACCACCAAAATCAAGTCCTAATTTATTTACCAAGTTTCTCTCCTACGTGTTGCTTACATAAATTCCCCAGACCAACCCAAGGGGCCAACTTCGGATTCCATGATAAACTTTCATGTCTGAATGTTTCATTCATTTTCATTTCCTATAGATAAATTTGGTCTATGCAAGGTCCTTGAACTTGATCCCATCCTTGCACAGGATTCTGTTTTTCCTTCTTTGAGAATCATTGCACTGTATGAATGAATCACTTATTGGTGAATTCATTCTAGCATACTGCCTTGTGGGGTTCTTATTACTTTATTTTGTTGGGGGCTTGTTTATTGTTGTTATGGTTGTTTTGATGTGACAAAGTCACACTATGCAAGCCATACTAGCTCCAAACAGCAATCCTCCTTCCTCAGACTCCCAGGTAGTGGTACTGTAAGCACATCCAGCCATGCTTGTGGCACTCTTGCTAAAGAAGGGAAATGGTTAATCCCAGCACTCGGGAGGCAGAGATAGGAGGATCGCCGAGAGTTCGAGGCCACCCTGAGACTACATAGTGAATTCCAGGTCAGCCTGGGCCAGAGTGAGGCCCTACCTTAAAAAAAGATCAAAAAGGGGGGGGGGGATGGTGCATAAGCCCCACCACACTCTACACACTCGGGAAAAGGTCTGCTTCTCCTTCCTTGCCACCCACCCCTTCACAGAGAAAGAGCTCATTTGGTGAATCAGATTAGCACAGAAACACCCATCTCACACCTTTAGTATAACATGTTTCTCTTTGAAGAGGTCAAGGTGCTTCACAGGAGACAAACACAGATAGTAGTCATTTGAAAAGAACTCTTCTATTGAGCTCCTGACCTCCAAAATTCTTTTCACTCCATTTTTTTTCTAATGGGTTGTTTATGAACTGCTACATCTTTATGTTTTCCAGTCATTAGGCACCAAATGAAAAAAAAAATAATAATAAGATGATTTCTTAAATGGAAAAGAGAAATCCATTTGACTGGGTTAGCTTATATTCTGAATAACTGGCATGTTGTAAAATAAATCACTAAGTTTCATGTTTGAGAACAGTGTAAAATTGCATTCCATATTTTTTAAAGTGCACACATATTCTCAACCAATTTCTGGGCAGCCCAATAGGAGCCATTGAACCTGGAAAAAGATGTGCAGGTAATACCAACTACTCTTAGTAACTGAGACACAAAATAGGTCAAAGGAGTGAGGACACACCAAGGTGGAAGTAAGCACATCTTGACAATGTGCCATGGATGGATTTGAAGAAGGAAGGACATGTTTTCTACAGTGCCTGCCACCCCAAGAAATCCCAAAGACATTACTTCTCAGCAAAAGACTGGCCTACCTTCTCTGACAAACATGATATGAACAATCCTTACAAAAGCCAAGATGACTATTTACACTTGGGTTTGAATCAAACATCTCTGTGGGCTAATACATTGCAATGATGTTCATGTCCTTGACATTCAAATAATAAAAACTCGAGATAAAATATTGGGAGAAAATGTGTCTTGGTTGACTTATTTTTAAGAAATTTTGTTTCAAATACAGTATTTCTACAGAATATTATAAGAAGATATATATGCTCATAGGTATAAAACAACCATGTATGTCTCAAATATATATTTATGTATATATCAACACAATTCACTGTTTAAAAATTTGCTAACCTATATTAATTATTCAAAATTATACATTTCATTACAGGATACTTTCCAACAAACCCATCACTAGGAGGCTCCATTATTATGTGGGCATCACAAAGTGAAATGACACAAACTAAGATACCAAGACAGTACCAGGCAGTATAATCAAGAAATATATAGTCTATCATTGACCAAAACATCATTATGGGGCATGTGATCACAATTCTATTTCTCTACAGTGTTGTCTTACAAAATAAGCTTCCAAAAAAATCAGGTATCCCATAAGAAGTAATCAAATATCGATATCAAAACCCATTTTAGGAAGCTTTGATGGAATAACCTGAAAACAATCCAGCATTGAGAATGGTACCATATTTTTACCTGGTGAAATGAAACATCTGGTACAGACCCAAACCGAACAGTGTGTAGCTGTAAATTCTACCATTAGGTAAAGAAAACAACTTGATTTGGGTCACTCTATGATGTACAATGCCAATTGAAATAAGTGTTGCCATCTGAGGGTTTTCCTAACACAATTCTACCCAGAAGGTAGCTGCCTGGATGAGCCTCCATTAACATAGTTTTTTCAAAGCCTCATTTCTGCTCTTGGGAGAAAATAAAGCATTACAGTGTGATGCCCAGTCCAATCAAACATTTATCACCACCCAGCCCCAGACGCGGTCATTCAGAGCAAGCATATTTCTCCCCACACTATGGCAAGCTGCACGCCTACCAGCAGATGGAGTTGAGAAGTTTGCTGGCATTGGGTCCTGGGTGCTGAGTGCAGAGAGGCCCCTTCACTTATCCACTGAGTCATAGAACATGGAAAAAAAATGGTTACTCCCTCCACTCATATTTTTATCGTTAGGCATGCTAGAACAACTGTGGTTTGTATTTAATGGCTGTAGTTGAACTTTAAAGGAAATTCAAACTCTAGCTGAATTCTCAGAGATGGTAGAGACCTAGGTGAAGAGTAAGTCTTCACAGGAAAAATGAGAAAAAATAAGACACAATGGGAACTAGAATTCTCAAAGCAAGACTATCACCAGTTTTAGGATACCAAATACAGCTAAAATGCTGAGTAATTTGAGTCCTATACTGCAGGAAAAAGCAATTCCACAATACAGCACCATGAAGGAGGAGGAGGTCCTGATCCTGGGCACTCTTCTTCCTGTGTGCTCAGTGCATTTCTTGCAGGTCACATAGGGAAAATGTTTCTTGCATAAAACATAACATAACACAATGTCTGTTTTGAAGCCCTTTAGTGACTATAGCGGATTCCTTTATAAGACACCAACAAAAGTTAATCTTTTCAGGGAAATTTTGAGATATAATTTGTACCAGTACTTGCTTAAATCTGGAAACTATCCAACATACAAACAGTAACTGGAAAACTGAGTGAATTTTCAAAAGTTCAAGAGCCACAAAATTGTCAAATCCACTAATTGAAAGATATCATAACAGATAGCACCATTAAGATATGAAGAGATTTGGAGAGTGGGGTATCACAAAAATATGACTCATTAGGAACAAGCAGCCACAAGTTGGCATTTAAATGTTCAAGCTTTATGTTGTGTTATAATTTAGCATATGGCTGGGTACACTGTGGAATCGTTAAAATAGAATCATTTCTGGACTGACAGGACAGCTCATGTCCTGAGTACTGTCAGCCAGGATTCAGATCAGTTAATAGAGTAGTAAAAGTGAAAATGGGCCAACTGTTTCTGAACTACCATAAGATTTGGCATGAGGACCCAGCTTTGCCATGTGGTGGCACCTCCCCTCTTCTGAGCCAAGCGGTACGGAGTATTTGATGACTATGTGTGCCTGAATAAAATTGAATGATACTGCCAACCAAGTCCATAACAGTGAATATGGATAGCTATGTCCTCACTCGGTGATATCTTGGAATGGAAATGCAATGTATTAGAAACAAAAACCTATCATAATACATTGCCTCATTAGCTCGACTAGCAGATTGCAAAAACCAAAAGCTGCAAAGGTGCAGTCAGTATCAATCAACTGCAAGCAATAGAACTTTAATCTTAAGGAAATCCAAGAAAGATCAAATGCTCTCATTGCCCTACTGTTATTTTACCAATATTAACAATTTGGGGATGTGTAAACCCTTTCAAGGGCAAGTACTACATGGGGGTGGGGGTTTTCCTTGTATGTTTTGGTGTCTGCACACACATACACCAGACCTAGCATGACACATCTACTCTCAACAGAGAAAGGTTTATAACATCAAAGATGAAGAGAGGATACTTGCTCAGCCAATGTCGTCTCTATTAGTGAGTTTTATGTATTGAGTTACTCACCAAAGAGAGTCTCTGGACAAATGCAGAACCCAAAATGCTGATCTACCAGTAAATAAAACATATCCTCAGTCAAATGATCTTTCCAGTGTGATCTGTTAATGGCATTTATAGGAAAAACCAGGGAGGTTGTGGGATTAGCTAAAATCTCATGGCAAGAGAAGTGATAGGATACAAAGCAGGGCTTGGTCCTCTTAGCTTCTAATCAGAAGATGTCTTCCCCCATCACACACCAGCTTTCTATCTGGGATCACAGATCCACAAGTGAGCACCACTCCAGGTGGGTATCTCCAGAAAATGCTGTTGCAGTTTCTTTGATTCAGAAAGCAGACATAGGAGAAGCTTCCCTGTGACTCCTTTTAAATCTTCAAATTCCATCAGCGTGGCAAGATGAGGCAAGATAAAATAACAGTGCCAACAGTTTGCTTATAAAAGTTCATTTTTATTGATAATTAAAATAAAACCTAGAAGCCAGGCCTGGTGTTGCACACCTTAATCCCAGCACTCGGGAGGCAGAGGTAGGAGGACCACTGTGAGTTTGAGGCCAGCCTGGGAATAACGACATATCATTAATAACGTAATGTCAATCTTGGCTAGAGCGAGACTCTACATAACAAAAGAACAAAATTTAAATAAATAAAATTTAGAAGCTAAAAAGCCTCAGCAAATTCCTTATTTTTTCCAGGCTGAGACTCTGGAGATTGAATCCAGGGCCTTCAGCATACTAGGCAAGTGGTCTACCACTGAGTTGTAACCTCTTATTTCTGTATTTGATAATTAGCCAATGTATTTTAAAGTCATTACATAATGGGCTTCCTCATTTAGTAAGTGACAGAACTACAATCCAAAGAAGTTATGTGGTTCATTCAAGGGCAGGCAGTTAGTTAATCATAGCAGCTACTCAATTTAAGCTTCATTCAAAAGAATGTGATTTGGTAGCACTTGCTCATCTGACCAATGTTTTTGAGTACTCACTGCGCTGGGAGCTAGGCTGCAGACACAGAAGTAACTGGGAGCCCTCCTGACTCCTCAGTGAGCACACAGCCTTTGAGGAAGTACACACCTACACCAAGTGTGATTTTGGAAGGCATTAACCAGCACGCTGCACGGATGACTTGTTCTCTGTAGCGCTCTAAAAAGAAACCCTCTCCATGAGCTGGTGGCCAAACCATGAGTGCACGGGCCCATCCACTGGGCATGCACGGGTGTTTTTAAAAAATCATTCCCTAGGTTAATAATAAAAAATTGAGGAAATCTCTGAGAACTTTATGTGTTCCATCTCTGACTTCAGTCTCTTAGTTTCGAAAGAAAAAACAAAGGGACAGATCCAAACTAAAGGTCATATTAGGTGACAACTGATTGTCTGGGGGACAGATATCATATAATTAGCGAATTAAGTGAGTTAACGTATGTAAAATACCTGGCCAGGCAAATAATATATGTTCGGTAAATCTCTGTATTCATTCAATACTAGATACACATCATTATGAGTTGGGTGGACACTGGCAGACCTCTCCAAGTATAGCGATCCAGTTTGAGGGCTAGAGAATGCAATTACATGCAAAGTTTCCAAAGACTCTTTGAAAAAGTACCCGTATACTAACTCACCAGATGCTTATGATAGGTCTTAAACTTTGCCAGCTTCACTGAGCAACCCTCCAAAGAGCATATGCTGTAGCCCCTTAATAATAATGACTTTTGTCATTTCAAGAGATTTGCTTCTGAGAAGCGCCTCATTCCAACTGCACCCCAGTGGGCAATCCAGAAGCGACAGCACACTTTCTGTGTAGCTGGGATATGATTTTAAATAAGAAACTGTAGCTAAGTGAAATTGTAATATTTTTTTCCAAGTCTTAGGTTGAGGTTTTTGTACAGCTTGGTCTGCCTCTCCCATTTGGTTAATCGCTATAATTAAACCTTACAAGCTTTTTTTTTTTAAAGTGTGTACACACATGCACATACACAGTATGTTTGTTTTCTTTTTCCATTTTCAGGTTTGTTCTGTTTGAAGAAGGCTGCACAGGCCCATGAGCTCCTGGGGATGAAACCCACTGGACATAAATCCAAGAGGTAGCTCTTTAACCTGCCAGGAATGTCCCACCTGCGCGCGTGGATTTCCAAGGCCAGGACGCTCTCTCGTGGAAGCTGGGCAGGAGGAAGCCTCGCTTTGCGGACTGGAAGGCTGCCTGAGCTCGGTCCTGCAGCCGCCTCCAGCAGCCCCGGGCCGCGCACCGCAGGGCCGCACCGGGTGCCGCCCCCAGCCAGCGCCGGCGCGGGGAAGCGACCCGCCTCCCCGCGATCGCGAAGCCGCCTCAACGGCTCGGATTTGCGACAGGGCAGGTGAACTCTTCCCGCAGCAGGATGAATAATGAATGAATGGAGCCGGGGGAGGAAACCCCAGCCGCGCGGGGGGCGCAGCCCGCTCCCTTCCCCCTCCTTCAGCGTCAACCCCGGGCGCCCGGCGTGGTGCTCAGGGCAGGTGGGACTAGGCAGAGCCTCGCGTCCCCGGACTGGGCCTCCGACCACCCCGAAATTCTTGACTCACTTAGTAACTTACTGCTGCTTAAGCCGAGATTGCGTGTGATATCCGGGCTACAACTTGGGGTCTCCCTTGTCGCCCCCAGCTCCTGGGTTTTTTTTACTCACAGGTTGGAGACCCGGCGGGAGCCTGGGAGGCGAGGAGACGAGAATGAACCATTGATTTTCCTCGGGGAAGCCCGGACCTAGGGAGACTTTACCGCCCGTGTCCAGAACACACTAGGGGCCGCTAGTTACAAGATCCTCAGTGGTCCTTTGGGGCAGATTTATTGGGGCGAGGAGGGCAGAAGGAGGCAAGGGACTTGAAGGTGGAGGATTTATTATTATTATTATTATTATTATTATTATTATTATTTCATCGGAACAAAGTAAGCAAATATTCTTATGTAGTGAGAACAATTGCTCGCTCCTCACCTATGCTTTTCCTCGGAGATTAAGGTGGAAATGTAAGGAAAGATCCAACTTATAGATGCCACCCCAAGAGGATGCCCACCCACCCAAAAAGCACGTCCGGCAGAGGAGACCACGGGGGAACTCTGATCTGAATGCAAAACAAGTAGAAGTGGGAACCTCAGGAAAAGCCCACTCCAGATATCCCCTCCCTCCTTCCCCCCTCTTCCCCCCCCCCCCACACGACCAGAAACTTCCACCCAACCCACAGAACTATAAAATCTATGACCATTTTAAACGGCAGGCTCGCATTCGCTCGCTCTTTCTCCCTCCCTCCCCCCTTCCCCTCTCTCTCTGTCTCTCTCTCTCCCTCCCTCCCTCTCTCTCCCTCTCTCCTTCCCTCCGTCCCTCTCTCTTACCTTCACAATGTTGAGGCAAGACTGCCAGTGCCGCCAGCGCCAGGGCCACCCCGAGCCACACTTCGAGGGCACTCATCGCCGCCGCGGCACGCACGCTGCAACCGCCCAGCATTCAGCATCCAAGAACCGGCTCCCGGCCGGACTGCTGGCTTTGGCGCCGGGGCCCGGGACGCGCGGAGGGAGGGGAACGGCGGGCGGACGTCCCGGGGAAAGACGGAGAAGTACCCCCACTCACTCACATGTGCCTGGGGGTGCCGATCGGACTAGGGGAAGCTCGCGGGCCACGCCACACACCAACGTGGGCTGACACTGAGCTGAGAGGAGGCGACGCGTGGGTCGCGGACGCCAAGTCCAGCCGGAAAGTTGCAGGTCACAGGCTGCTGGGGTCTCGCAGCATTCCCTCCCCTCGGTCTCGATCCGTCGCTCCGAGCTCGGCGCAGGTTGCTCTGGAGCAGTTTTTAAAGTTCTCTTGTCACTTTAAGGCGTCTGCAGAGGGGCTCCACCGGAAACCCCCAAAAGAGCCACTTCACCGGGTGCCCGCCAGACCTGGGCCACCCGGGGCGGCAGCTGGAAAGTTTGCGCGGCGCTGTGCGGCGCTGCGCTGCCGAGGATCGGGACACCGGGCGCTGCAGCCGCCCCGCACCGCCCGCTGCCGCAGATGGTCCCCGGCGCCCGGCGCTGCTGCCACCGTCTCGCCCCGGCTGCCGCCTGGCGGAGGAGGGTTGCGGGGCGCGGCCGGCTCCGCGCGGACACCCAGCTCCGCACGCTGCCCTCCCCCGCCCCGAGCGGCTCTGCAGGGTGGAGGTGCGATTACCCGAGTGGAGGCGGAGCCATAAACCGCAGACGCCTCCGAGGAAGGAGAGAGGCTGGCAAAGCCCCCCGAACTCAATGTTCAGTGGGCGGAAGAGCTCGGAAAGACACCAGCGAAGTCCGCGTGCGGACCCCCGCATTTACAATGCAAGCGCTCCGCCTCCCGCACCTTCCCGCTCCCCGGCTGGAGGTGAAAATGGACCCAGAGACGCGCGGCTCGGGCAAAGATTCCAGAGAGTCACGTGGGGAAGGGGAGCCCGGGGGAGGGGGTGGGAGAAGCCGAGGGAGCAACCTGATCCCCTTATTCATTCTGCCGGAGTTCAGCTCGGCTTTGTCTGGGGCGGATCCAGAGTGGTCACAACGGAGGTCGGGGGCCAGGTGGAAATAGGTGGTGAGGTCCTGACTCCGGCCCAATACAGGTCTGTGAGCCACTTCCACACCCTGCACATGGGGAGAGTCCGTTGGAGGCTGGAGTGCCAAATTAAAGCCCTAAGCTACCTTTCCTTCTCAAGACCCTCCACTCTGCGCAGAGCGTGGGGCCCACCTGACCGTCTCCCCCTCCTTGGGACTGTCCTGGGGCTTTTACCCAAAGCCTGGGAGGATAGTGGCGCCTGGGTTTTAAACCGAACCTCTCCCCGCCAATGAATATGCACCTCTACCTCTCCCAGAGAGAGACTTTGGAAACACCAGACTGCCTTAGCGAGGTGGGTCAAGCTGCGCCCCCAAATGTCAATGACTGGAAATCATTGTCAGAGCGAGAGCCCGCTGGGGCGCGCTCTTGAACAGTGGGGGCCTGGCTTCCCAGCCACGAATGGGTATTAGCAGCTTACTTTTATAGAACTGGCCCAGGTTTAATCATTTTATAAGCTCGTAATAGTTGCATGGAATAGATGCTGGCTGCGTTCCGATAGGCCCCCCCAAAAATAGTGATGCCCGGGTTTCCCGAGCTGGGTGGAGATGGCCAGAGAGAAGTTTGAACGCCCAGTGAGCGGCGTAGGCACAGATCCCAGCGGCTTTCAGTGTCCACGACCACCATAAAGCAACCGCTTAGCCAGGGCGAGGGGTGGGCGGGGGCGGGCGGGCATTGAGGAAGGAACTCCTGACAGTCTTGTGTTTGCCGAGTATTCAGGAGGAGCTAGGACTTGTGCAAATCACCTTTAGTCTTCCCCTGGGCCTTTGTCATGCTTGGGACAGAGACTTGATTATCCCTGTATCTGAAAGGACCCTAACATTTGTACTGAACAAAACATTCATTCCCCAAGACCACCAGATATATCAAGCTTGAATGAGGTTCTTCACCCCTAATCTTCCCCTTCACCCCAATCTCGCCCCTTCATTTTATTTAGAAAGTGAACTTTTGTTTTTTCAGGACTGTGGGACCCACTGTGCAAACTTGGCTTGGAGCATGTGCTAACAACCAGAACGCAACCCCTAAACCGCCTATGTGACATTTTTGTAGCTGCCACTGACTAGGAGTAATTTAAAGAAACTGGATCTTGTTAGAATCAACAATGTGATTTTATTTTTAAGAGTTCATACAATATGGCATTCAAGACATCTGTTATACTTGCTAAGTGCCAATGAACTATCTCTTAAAAGGGGAAAGAAGAGGAGGGAAAAGAGCACTACCGAGTTCTACTGATACACGCATACTTGCTATTTCTATGTAACATTTCTGTCTCCACCACCAGCCATCTACAGGGGCCCACACTGGCCAACTCACATGATCTTCCTTCTACCCAAAGTAAGAAAGCAAGTAGTCCCATATTTTCTGCCCCCCAAGATCACTTGGATGGCCAAAATGTTGAAAGGATCAACCTATAATAATTCAGTAAAATTTATAATATCCTATTTAAAAAGAAATTATATTAGAACATTTTACTTTTATGAAAGTTCTCAAGCAACTAATCATAGCTAGCTTATAAGTTAAATCCTATTACTCAGTGCTTTGCCAAAGAACCCATGCTTCCTACTAGAAATTGACAGTTCACTGCCCAGACATATGTGAGTCTATATTCTCAATCCTCCTTCTTCAATAGCGCAGATTCCACAGTGTTTGTTACTATGTTCCACAACATCTCCTTGGATCAGCCCTGCTGTTCTAGCTTCACATTAACCTGGTCTTGTGGCCACCTACCTGGGAGATTCATTTGACAAACTACTGCAAGTGAAAACAATGATAATAACTAAGGCATATGGAATCCTTTGTACCTAACACTGTACACTTTGCTATCATTCCTCCAGTAGCCCTGTGAGATGGTACCACTGTTATTTCCATTGACAGCTGAAATAACCAATGCTCAAAAGTCATGCAGCGAATACACAGCAGTGCATTAGACCAGGCAGCTCTGCCTACTATAAAATCCAAGCTCCAAACATCACAGTACCTGAGCACAAGCTCGTTTGTCAATCACATCCTAGCCCCTGGACATTGGAACCCTGATTATTATTGACTTTTTGTAGCCAGACCATACTGGTACATACAACACTACTGCATGGAATGAAAAAGGATACTCTGTCCTTCGGGGTCCCAGCCCATCCTTTCATGGTCCATTGGCAAAAATGACTCACATGGCCCCAACCTAGTACAAGGAAGGCCAGGGCACCTAAGGGAACGTGCTGGTATTTAGTAATTTCTTGTACTGCTTCGATCAGAGCCCGTATACTCTTAACTGCCCTAGCTTTCCTTAGCTACACCATCAGCAAAACTCTAGTGTGCCCTTTCCTGCTACCACCAGGGTTTAGCTGACCCTTGCCACACACTCTGCACTCCTCCAGGCTATCTTTTCTCTGCTTTCCTTCTCTTCCATGGAACTCTCCTTTTTATCTCCCATCCCGTTCCCCTGTCTTCCCACTATCTTCCTGCTACATAATCACTCTGTGTGCAATCTTGTCTCATCCCACTCTCCTGCAAGTTTCTCCTCTGTCTTCTTTCCACACCTACTCTGGGAGTGTCCTTGCAGGTTTAGTGCATTTGTTCTGCTTTGCTTCTTGCACCACTATTTTTGTCACTTAGCTTCCTGCTTTATACAGTTACATTTTTTAAAAAAGAATATTCAAAATAACGTACAAAGATAAACTGATATGTGCTGCTATCATCCAACTCCTCCACAAGAATAGCCACATCAAAGACAATCAGGCATTTCTCTCCACTTAATTAAAGATAATTCTATATAAAACTGGGTTATCATTTAGTGGTATTTTCTAGTCTGATTTTTATTCCAACTGAATAATATAGCAAGTGGTAATATACAGTTCAATTTACCCACTTAACATGTATTGCATGACTCTTGCTGGGAAGATGTGAACATCTTCATGCTGTGATCTATTCATACCAAATAGAGCGCAGATAGCAAATCAAGTACTGATTCCACTAAAGTCTATCTTGGTGAACCAATGAGCTTTGGGTGGTACTTACAGGAACATGAAATTCATAGGAATATGCTAACATGGGAAGATACATCTGGAAAAATCTCACCCATTCATGAAAGGATACATCCCTGGAACTCCCTGCCCAGCTTGCAGGCATCTCCACTGAAAAGTCTCCTCTTACCCAGAAATTGTTTACTGCTTATGTAACCTTGTTGAGAAAAGCCTGTGAGTGTTGAACTTTCTGAGCTTCTTGAGTTTTAGGGCCCTTCCTACCCACTCCCAGAGGGAATGTTTGAATACATGTCAGCCAAGTGAAATATGGTATTTTAGAAATCCTACAATTTTTTAAATTTATTCTTTGTTGAGAAATACTACATGAACATAACTATACTTTGACCACATTGCCATCCCATTATGCTCTTTTGTCTCTTTTTCTAACACCCTATTCCACTGAGGACCCTCCTCTTTCCAAGTAGTCCTTCCTCTCTTGTTGTCTCATTCCTTTTGTCCTCCTCCATCTTTGATGTTAAAATGTTGATGGGCTCAGAACAGTGCAGGTCCTGTGGGGGTACCAGCAACCTCTGTGGGGTAATGAGGGCACACACCTGTCAGTTCATGTCAAAGGAATGGTGCTCCAAAGCACTCTTTCCCACATACTTTCTACCCCATCTTTTATAATGATCCTTGAGCCCTGGAGGGTGAAATAGAGATGTCTCGTTTAGTGTTGATCTCTCAGTGGCCTCTAATTTTCAGATTTGAAGAGTTTTGAGTCTCTTCAATGTCTACAGTTATCTCCATAGAGAAGCTTCACTGGCTAGCAGTAAGAGCAGCACTCAGGTTCCACCACCTCCTCTACACTGTTCCCTCAGCCCTGGCAATGTGATAGAGATGACTCATCCAGTACTAAGCACTGGCTTGCTCTTCTCTTACTGAGTCTTGGGTCTCCCCAGTATTCACTACCAACAGTGAAAGTAGCTTCTCTAATCAAAAGTGAGAACAGCAGTAATCAAGGGACATAAACATATATATTTAGGAGGTTTTTTGATGGGCATAATGTCTCCATTTTGCCAAAGAACAGTGGAAGTTTCCCACTAGGATCTATGACCTTCCAAGCTGTAGGCTTTGGACTCTATTATCAGTACCAGGTATGAATTCCCTCCCACTGAGTTGGCCTTTTATCCAATCAGAGAACAGGTGATTACCCCCATAACTTATGTGCCACTATTGCACTTATGGGCAAATCTTGCCTGGATGATCGACTCTGTAACTTGCAGGATCCACTGCTTGTTAAGACTGTTGATGACTTTCCCCTCCAGCCCCCAACAGTCTTCATAGAGCTTTTCAACACTATAGCAGCTAGCCCACAGGGAGATAGCTTCCAAGTCAATTCAAACTTGATTTCTCAATGCCCTGGGACTGCAACCTGTGTTGTATTCAGCAATAGGGTCTTACCATCTAGTTCTGGTGGGTAACCAAGTGCTTTGGCAATAGCCTGCATTGTTTGTGGGGCCTCATAGGACTCCCTGACCCATAGCTCACTGTAGGGAGGGTGTTAATAGGAAGGGTGACCTATCTCAAACTCTGGAAATCACTCATTTCTTTTGCTTACTGTGGAGATGAAACACCTTTTCTTGTTTACTTCTGTATTTCTTTGGATCTTTGTAGACTGACTTGTTTGTATTTTATTTTGTTTGTTTCTACGTAGAGATTTAACAGTTCTTCATGTAGTCAGTGTATTATCCTTTCCTATGAATTCAGATAGGATTTACAAAAGAAAGGCTTTATTTACTGTTTGTGGAAAATAAGTTTCCTCAGTTAGTATCACTAGAAGCACATACAAGCAAGGTTAAATCCAAAAAAAAAAAAAAAAATGCTTTATACCTAAAACTTCTTCCCTGAAATAAATAAGAAAAACCCCAAGATTTTTAAATGTGGGGATATTTTTTGTTATTGTGTATTTGTTTGATTTTCCTCACAACCCCAGCACACTGTTTTAGCCATAGTAATTGTCTCAACTTGGTGTCTTTTCTTATTGGTTGAAGCCCCTGCCTCAGCAATTATTAAGCATTTTTAATATCCTCTCTGTGCCTACCATGCCACACGGCAGAAAGCCAAGCATTAGAGGTCACTGGAAAGGCCAAAGTGGCCACAGAAGCCAATATAGGAAAAGCAGAGAGGTCAGGTCAGCACGTTTAATCAATTCCTTTCTTGTGCAGGTTACACTGGCTTTTGCTTTCTAAATAAAGCCCTGACAAACCTACACTTTCCTACAACATCTTCACTTCAGGGCTTTCTATACTTTCTTTTTCACTAGATTACCAATCATCTTCTAGTTACACCGAGAGCACCTTGAATACCCACCGCCCAACTATTACCAGTTAGAAATGCAAGATGGTAATGGCAATAACAAAAAAGAACTGCTGACAACTTTATAGAAAACTGAAATTTCTATTTAAACAAAATTTTAAGTATTTTTTATTTTAATATATTTCATTTATTTTTTGAGAGAGAGAAAGGTAGAGAGAAGAAAAAAGAAAGAATGGGTACACTAGGGCCTCCAGCCACTGCAAACGAACTCCAGACGCGTGCAAGCCCTTGTGCATCTGGCTTATGTGGGTCCTGAAGAATCAAACCAGGGTCATTTGGCTTTGCAGGCAAATGCCTTAACTGCTAAGCCATCTCTCCAGCCCTAAAACTTTTAAAATTTAGCTGGGCATGGTGGCGAATACCCTTAATCCTAGCACTCAACTAGCACAGGTAGTGGGATTTCTGTGAGTTTGAGGACAACCTGAGACTACATCATGAATTCCAGGTCAGCCTGGGCTGGAGCAAGACTCTACCTCAAACCTCTACCCACCAATAAATAAATAAATAAATAATCTTAAATTAGCGCATACAGTGTGACATTTTCAGACAAAATTTGTTTCATTGGCTCTCATCCCCATGATCCTATCTCCCTGACCCTCCCCTACACCCTTCTACCTTTCCATAGCCTCCTTTCCACTTTGATGTCACATGTGTCCTACTTCCCCTCCCCCATGCTTCTTCTGCATCTTTCCCCTCTAGAGGTGTACTTTCTGGTTTCATAGCTATACCCATACACATCCATGGCCCACATCACTCCACCATATGCCCCAAATGGTAGGCAGATACGGAGCTACAGGATTTGATGTTTGCCCTTCTTGGCTTTTGCTGTCCTTCAATCTAGTTCTCTAAATTTCCCTGTCCTTCCCTATTTGGATGGAAATGTTTACCTTGTGTCATTTTATCCTAGAAGTCATAATTAGTTTGTTATTATTTTTATTTTTATTCATTTTTGAGAGAGAGATAGAAAGAGAAAGAGGGAGATAGAGAGAATGAGGGAATGGATGGGTGAGCTAGGGCCTCCAGCCACTGTAAACAAACTCCAGATGCATGCACCACCTTGAGCATCTTGGCTTTATGTGGGTCCTGGAGAATTAAACCTGGGTCCTTAGGCTTTGCAGGCAAGTGCCTTAACTGCTGAGCCATCAATCCAGTCCCTTGTTTTTGTTTTGTTTAGTTATGTTTTTTTTCAATTTTAATAGAGTCTTATAGCAAAGAATTTGCATTAAGTCTCAAAGGAGACTTTGAACTTAGATATTTAAGCAATTTTATAACTATTAAGACTTTGGCCACTGTGGGAATGATTTGAATGTTATTTTTATTTTATTTTTATTTTTGAGACAAGGTCTTACTATATATTGCAACCTGGCCTCAAACTCATGATTGTCCAACTTCTGCCTCCCTAGTTGAAAGATTACTACAGATTTATATCACCATTCTCAACTCAAGTGAATGCATTTTGTATTTTGAGTTTAATACGAGGCTTTGTGGACTAGGGGCAGAATGTTAAAGTTAGGATCTTAAATAGTCCCCAAAGGCCATGTGTTAAATATATAGTCCCCGGAACTGTTGAGAGTTGGTGGAATCATTACGAACTGACAATGCTATTGAAAGGTAGAATCTTTGAGAGCTGGGCATACTTGGAGTGTTTGTAGTGATCCCAACCCCTTTTTCTCTTTGCTTCCTAGCCTCCACAAGTAGCTTTGTTCTATCATGTGCTCCTTGCCATTTCTGCCTCACACAAGTTCAAAAACAATGGAGCCAAGTGACCATGGACTGGAGCCTCTGAAATCATGAACTAAAATAAGCTTTTCCTCTGTCTAAATTGATTTTCTTGTGCATTTTGTCACATCTATAGAAAGCTAATAATCAAATAACCTTTTCAAATATGAAAGTATTCCAAGATAGATATAATTTCTGCTTATGCAATTTTTTTTCTTTTTTTTTATATTTTATTTATTTATTTGAGAGCGACAGAGACAGAGAGAAAGACAGATAGAGGGAGAGAGAGAGAGAATGGGCGCGCCAGGGCTTCCAGCCTCTGCAAACGAACTCCAGATGAGTGCGCCCCCTTGTGCATCTGGCTAACGTGGGACCTGGGGAACCGAGCCTCGAACCGGGGTCCTTAGGCTTCACAGGCGAGCGCTTAACCGCTAAACCATCTCTCCAGCCCTGCTTATGCAATTTATACGGTGAAGTATTTTCAACAACTCATGATATAGAATGTTCAGGAAGTTGTGAGATCATCATAAAAAGTCACACAAGTTGAACATGCCTGATCCAAAATACTGCTGGGCATGGTTGTTAACACCTATAATCTTTTCACTCAGGAGACAGAGAAAAGAGGATCACCATGATTTTGAGGTCAGCCTGGGCTATAGAGTGCCTCAAGAAAGTAAGTCATCCTGGGCTAGAGAGAGACCCTGTCTCAAAAAAAAAAAAAAAAAATCCTACATTAAATGCTTCAAATATAAAAAAAACAATGTTGTGCAAAATGATACCATACATGGAAACTTCTACATGTAAAGGCAGACACACTGCAAATATTGCATAAAATTACCTTTGAGTTATATGTACAATATATACAAAACATAAATGAGTTTCATAAATGACTTGAATTTCATCCCCAAGATTATGTATAGGCAAATATTACAAAATCTGAAATCTAGCACACTTCTGACCCTAAGCTTTTCATATAAGAAATGTTCAATATTATACAGCAATTAAAACTGGCACCACAAAAATCTATTTATTCATTATATAACAGTTTCTATGCTTTTGCTTATACAGATGTGCCTTTGGCATATATACACACAAATCATACACATGCATCCTGAAGAATATATACCCAAATATCACCTCTCAGCTCCCAGGTTATTTTTCCTTTCTCTTTTAAGCTTGTTTGTATTTTTTCTTCATCTATACTGAACATATATTTACTTTTGCAGTGGAAAATATACTGGAGAGATTTTTCAATAACAAACTAAGCCTGCTTTCTTTTTTTTAGTCATATGTTGGTACCATCATTTCCCTCTTCCCTGCCCCCACTCCACTGAGGGCCCTCCTCAGTGGGATTGCTGGTATTAAGATTTAGGATATTTCCAGATTTCATTTAAGATCATCATAGGGACTTCTAGTCATTTCTTTCTCCCCACCCTACCTTTGTAGCAGATGTTACTGATGTTCGCCATCCTTTTCCAGAAACACGGGTTATCACACAGTTGTGCTGAGCCCTGTAACTAAATCTAGACCCACACTATCCAGTAGCCATAATCAATATTGGCTACTGAGCTCTTTGAAGGAGGCTTTACCAAATTGGGAGGAGCTTTAGTGTAAAATATACACCATATTCCAAAGACTTAGTGTGTCAGTTACTTTCTTGTTGCTTAGACAAAGTACCCAACCAGAAGCGATGTAGAGAAGGAGAGAGTTTACTTCACCCTATATTTCCTGAGGGTAGAGGCCATTGTAGCAGCAGGGGCTTGTGGTAGCTGGTCCCATTCAGTAGTGTGAGGAAGCCGACAGCAGTGAACGCTGGTGCTTAGCAAGCTTTCTCTTTTAATGCAGTCCTGGATCCCCAACCCATGAGATTGCACCACCCACAGTTAGGATGGTTCCTTGTCCTTCAATTAATCTAGCCTACAAAAATCTCTAATAGACCTGCCAAGAGGTTTGTTTCCATGTTGATTCTAGAACCTGTCAAATTGACAACCAAAGATTAACCATCAGACATATTTTTTCAAAAATGTAAAGAAAGATATGAAATTTCCTTTAGTTGCATGTTAAAATAATAATGCTTTGTATTATATCAAATAAAATATGGTATCAAGGCTAATTGTAACTTTATATGATGACACACATCTGTAATCCCAGCACTAGGGAAGCAGAGGTAGGAGGATTATGAATCTGAGGCCAGCCTGGATTGCATAGTGGGTCCTATCTCTAAACAAAGCAAAACATTCTGACTGATACTACCTTTTTCTTTTCACTTCTTAAAATAAATGCAGTTACTAGAAAACTAGGTTAAAATGTGTTCACTACAGACCCAGGACATACTTAGTTTTAAACCAAACAAGCTGGTCTTAGGATATGGCTTAGCAGTTGAGAGCACTAACCACTTAAGCATAAGGGCGTCTTGGGCTAGAGACCACCAAGTTCAACTCCCCAGTCCCACATAAAAAGCCGGATGTGGGGGCTGGAAAGATGGCTTTGTGGTTAAGGCTCTTGTCTGCACAGCGTAATTATCAAGGTTCAACTCCCAGAATCTACATAAGCCAGACACACAAGGTGATACATGTGCACAAGGTCACAGCATACACGCAAGGTAGCACATGCACCTGGAGTTTGATTGCAGTGGCTAGATGCCCTAGCACATCAAATTTCTCTCTCTCTCTCTCATAAAGAAAGCTAGACGTGGCATACACATCTATAACACCAGTCCATAGCAGCAGGGATGGAGACTGGCAAATAGCTGGGGCTCGCTGATGGACAGCAGCTCTGGGTTGAGGAAGAGAAGGAAATAAGTGGAAGAGCAATAAGAGGACCTCCAAAATTATCTTCTGGCCTCCGCATGCACAAGCATGATCCCATGGGTCTGTACATGCACACTCATGTACCACACATCACACATACCATAGCATGCACACATGCAAAAACAAACTGAGAATATCAAGCACTAGCAAGAATATGGAGCTATGGGAGCTCTCAAACATAGTGAAAAGTGATAGCCAATTTATAAAACACTTTAGTATTTTCTCTGCGGTCAGACATAAACTACCATATGATAGTTTTCTTACTTCTAAATATTGTCCAAGAGAAATGAAAGCCTATGTATTTTTATGCAAAAATCTATAGCTGACTGTTTATTAGTTGTCAAAAATTGTAAGCATATTTACAAATCTTTCAGTAGTAAGTGTATAAAACAAAACTGAGGCATGCCCCGGCAGTAGACCACTATGAGTACTTAATTATTGGTTGCATCATAGCATGGATAAGTATCAAATGCATTATGCCAAGTGAAAGACTCAAGACCTACATCCTCTGATTTCATTACATTATAAAACTATACAATGAGGAAGTAGAGCAGTGGTTGCCAGGGACTGAAGACTGGATGAAGGATTTACTCACATAGCGTAATTTTGAGGAATGATAGAACTATTTTAAATCTTGACTGTTCTGGTACGTGTACAACCATATGTGTTTGTTACAACTTACTAACTAGGGAATAGGGGTACAGACCCATCATTTTAGCTACTCAAGAAGCCCAGAAAGATGGATCTTAAAAGAAAAAAGGTAAATTTTACTATATGTAAATTGTACCTTATTTTAAAATAATCAAAGAAATCTTGTTAGCAAGCACTACCTCAGATTTGTCAGCAATAATAAAATAGATTAAAATCACATATTTCTATTGAATAGCCCTGTTTTGCCATTGGGCTGTGTCACCTGGGAGACAAAGCACTGCCTCAAAGTCCTACCCCTGTGTAGCCTGAAACCTACGATGGCAACATCACAACTAAGTGGACCCTCAACCTAGTAGACAGCCTCAGGTCACGCAGATGAACTTCCAGACCATGCACAGTTATGAAGGAAGGAATTTTTTGAAGGTAAAGAGAAAGTTCCATAATGGCAGAAGTTGACCTCCTTATCATAGGACCAAGCAGAGAGCAAGAAACCTCAGGTCAAAGAACCCAAAAACCACACCACACAGCTCACTTCAGGGACTCCAGGCAGAACTCAAGCACTTTGTATAGCTTTAGACTGGAATTCCAAATCCACCACCACACCTTAGGGCTGAACCCCTGGATCTGCCCAGTGACACTCTCACCAGCCAGGAAGCTGGAAATCTAAGAAGCTCATCTCTTGATTCAATTGGGGGACATTTATTTAAACTACCGCATTCTGTCCCTGGTCCCCAATAGATTTATAACTATCTCCAAATTTAAAGGTTTTCACAGTCTTTGCCAACTTTGGATAGTCCCAAAATCCCAAGTCTCTTTTGAGATTTAAGATTATCTCTTAGCTGTGAGTCCCATAAAATCAAACATATTTTCAACATATAATGACACAGAGTAAACATTTTCAACCATTATAAGGCATAACAAGGAAAGACTAGAACAATTCAAACTCAATAACTACCAAGCAAACATCAAACTTTTACAGTTTAAGTCCAATATAACCAGTGACTGACAGGCTCTGAGTTTTCTAATTTTGCCTCTCCACCTGGGCTGGGTAATCAGGGAAAACTTTTATCTCTAGCTAACAGCCACCACGGTAGCCCTTGTATAGTTTTGGTATATCCAAAACATCTTTGTGTCTCCATCCAAACCATGGTCCATTTTTTTTTTCTTTTTAATTTTTTTAATTTATTTATTTGAGAGCGACAGACACAGAGAGAAAGACAGATAGAAGAAGAGAGAGAGAATGGGCGCGCCAGGGCTTCCAGCCTCTGCAAACGAACTCCAGATGCGTGCACCCCCTGTGCATCTGGCTAACATGGGACCTGGGGAACCGAGCCTCAAACCGGGGTCCTTAGGCTTCACAGGCAAGCGCTTAACTGCTAAGCCATCTCTCCAGCCCCCATGGTCCATTTTTTAAAGGCTCTTTTAACCTATTCATGAGGGTCATCATGCCCTGTCTATATGTCACATCTAAGCAGCAGCTCCTGAAATCATGTGTATTTTATGGCCACACCATGTATTTTTTATGCTTCTGAAATCAATGCTAGGTGTATAGGACATAGCCATATTTTTAATTCGAGGATGAAATAAATCATGACTTTGAAGAGCAGATTCTTTTTTTAGTCAACTGTTTCTGAATGAGTTTGTATTTTCATCATAGTCTTTCCTAAGGCATCTTCTCCATTGTTTTAATACAGAGCATTTGGGCCATCTTCCTTAAGAATGTTAATGTGTTTGAAAATAGCAGCTTTAGTAACTTAAAACCAGTCTCAGTGTCTGTAATATTAATTTGTTTGAGTTTTTAACTTAAAATCTTAAATTTCTCAGTCCTATATCTTTAGTCAAGCACATCAGTCTATTACAAATTTAACTTTGATCAACCTCTTTGTAAGCATGGGCAGCAAAATGCAGCCAGCTCTTATGTTAGTAGCCCAGTTTCAACAAAGTCCTTTGTAATTTTCCTTCCCCTTAGAAAGTTCATAAGCCAAGCCTCCAAGTTTATTTAGCATTTTCAGACTTTCATCATAATAGTCTATAATACTTGGCTTAGTGCTCCAGAAGGCATTTTTAGTTTTAAGTTTTTTATTTCTCCAGCACACAAGTTTTTAAAAAAGCAAAATCTATGTGATCAGATTTATCTTTGACCTTTCCCCCACTCTCAGTAGCAAGTAGCAGTAGTAGTAGACAGCCTCAGGTCACTGAGATGAACGTCCAGACCAGGCACAGTTATGGAGAAAGGGATTTACTGAAGATAGAGAGGAAGTTCCATAATGGCAGAAGAAGTTGGCCTCCTTTTCATAGGACCAAGCAGAGAGAAAGAAACCACAAGCCAAAGAACCGAAAAAACACACCACACAGCACACTTCAGGAGCCCAGGCACTTTGCTTATCTTTGGACAAGAATTCCAAATCCACCACTACACCTTAAGGTTGAACCCCAAGATCCGCCCAGTGACACCCTCTCCTGGCCGGTAGCTGGAAAACTAGGAAGCTCATCTCTTGAGTCAATTGGGAGACATTTATTCAAACTACTGCACCTTGTGCAGCCTGAGACCTATGATGGTAACATTACAACATGCTGAACCCTTAACCAGCTCAAGCCTTTGAGTGGCTCTATGGAGCAAAGACACCTGCCAATACCCACTAAGGAGTTAGTGTGAGAGATAAGCTGTTTTTCTAAGTAGAGACATTTTAGATTTTTACCTCCGCATAACTTATCCTATCCTGACAAGTGTTGTTTTCTATTATATCAGCTTCATCTTCCACTTGGGTACAATTTTTCTATTCAAAATAGCTGCATAGCCTGGTCCAGTCTATAGAGAATTTAATCCACAGCCATCTGAGAAATGAACACCTAGCAAATATCTCTCTCTGTTTGAGACCGAACTGGCTCCCATGATCATCCTGGAATCAATATGTTTGACAGAGCATACAATTTCAGTTAGAAAAAAGTCAGGCATTGTGATTCCTGTAATCCTAGCACGCCGGTAGGTGAGGTAGGAGGATTGCCGTGAGTTCAAGGGGACCCTGAGGCTACAGATGAGTTCAGGTCAGCAAAGGCTAGAATGAGATCCTGCCTCAAAAATAAAATAAAAGATTTCATTGAACTAGCTAAGAGTTGAATTATATGGCATGGCCCTGCTCCTTCAAGTAAATGGAGTTAACGTTCCCACAAATTAGGATGACTAATTTGTTGCCTGAACAAGATACTTTTGAGAGCAACAGAGCATGCCACTAATGATTATGCTGGAGTTATAACACAAATCAAGATTCCCCAAATGACATGGTTTTTCAGGGAAGATATGAACACCTGAGTGAAAATTTGGTAGTTGGTAAGAAAAAGCATGATGGGTAGTAGGGTTTTAAAACACGTATCCACAGTAAATAAGGAACTCATGAACCACTACCAAATAAATTCTCTGTAAAGGAAAGCTCAGCGGAGTGCAAATCTTGCATCTCAAGTCAGCTTGTCTATAAGGCATTCTTTTCAAAAGTAATGAGGAATCAACATCAGGGAAAATAACCCTCCTGATGTGTCCTGGGCCTCGCTGTCCACTACCACCAAGGCTTACTAAGTCCCTCAGAACAGAAATGATGAACAACATTTTCCATCTTCTCAGAGATAAACTACAGACTTTGAGATTATTTTCACTATGATTCAAATATAGTGGTCCCAAGAAACTTAGGATAAAAAGGCTGTGTTATCTCACTGAGCCCAGGGAGAGACATCTATGATGGAATCTAGGTTCTGATGCCAGCTAAATGACTGGCTTCAGGTTAGTCAGATCTTCTAAGTCCTTGTTGGTAAAGAGGGGGGTAATAATATTAGAAGCCTACTTATCAAACTGAATTGAGACTTGATTTAAGAAAATGGATATGAAAAATCTTTTGAAGCATTATGAGTCCTAACAAGTACAAAGGACCATTACTGAAAAATTTCAGCCGGGTCAGGTGATTTTATATGCAAAGCAATCTTAAGAGCATGAAAAATCACCATCTTATAATTGGATATGTAAATGCTCCCAGAGGTCTATTTCAGTTAGCTCTTCAGATAAATCAAAACTGATGATGATAGTGTTGATGATGATTATGGTGATATTTTTTTAACCATGAATAAGAAGTGTGGAGCAGGGCTGGAGAGATGGTTTAGCAGTTAAGGCACTTGCCTGCAAAGCCAAAGAACCCTGATTTGATTCTGCCAGGACTCATGTAAGCCAGATACACACGGCAAATAAATATGGAGTTCGTTTGCAGTGGCTGGAGGCTCTGATGAACCCATTCTCTTTCTATCTGCCTCTTTCTCTCTCAAATAAATAAATAAAACATGTTCAGAAAAAAGAAAATAATTCATCCTTTAAAAAAAAAAGAAGTTGGGAACAAAGATAGATGACCCATATCTTGATCCATAGAAACAATGAGCCCTTCATTGCTTCAGTTTGTAACAGATTTTCAGTGATGATGTAACCAGAGCTGCGATTCATATATGATCAAGGTGTGTCTGGTCTGGTACGCTAATCCACTAGCATTTAATTTTGCTGTTTTTCTCTCTTATTCACTGCACACCTGGTATCAGCCAAGTTGCAGTGAGTCTGGCTAGAATCTCTGGAGTCACTCAATCTTAAGATGACTGTGGACTCTGAAATGACAGGAAAAAACTGGCCCCCACTTCTCGTGGGAATCACCTGGCAGACAGGCAATCCTAAATCTGCTGTCATTTTTAGGAGGTTATAGAGTTGAGAAATATTTCCCCTGTGACTAGAAGACAGAAAGAAGGTGGGGAAGCAGACAGTGAGGCGCCATGACCCTGTGTCCCTTCATCTTTTTTTAGACCAAAATACATATGGAATTTTAAAGTGGAGTGCCTTAGAGAGGGGAGAAGTATTTGTCTTCAGAGTTGGCACTCTCTTGTCAGCCCAGCATCCTCACTCAACACCTGCCAATGTGCTTCTCACCAGTGGGCACCAGCCTGAATTTGAATCAGTGGTGCATGAGATGAGAAAGGAGTGTAAAGAATCCAGCTAGAGATAAAGTAAGGTCATCCTTTCTATAAAATGTAAAGATAGGTGCTGTCTTCGTTTATATATGGTATAGAAAAAGATTAGTTACAAAGAGGAAAATCCACTCAGATAAGCAAAGAACTGTAAAGTTGCAATTCATTTCTTAGATATCTAAGGACAGGGCAAAGCTTATATGCATATGGATCTGTGGTATCTAGCATGGTTACTCTTTCCTCCATGTGAAAAAATACAAATGTATATTCTGGTTTCCTCATATTGGAATCAATTGTTTTTCATCCACAGCTGTACTGACAAATCCTCCTATAGTCTGAAGATATTAAAAGATTTAAATCAAGCTTTGAATTGAAGTGGAAAGTTGGTTAATATAGTGCTATTTTACATAATCACAAAAAATCCTGAGTTGTTTTTATTTCCATTACAACAGTATGGATTCCATAAGTGGCCACCTACATAAAAATAAATAAACTGCTGGGTGTGGTGGTGCATGCCTTTAATTCCAGCACTTGGGGGGCTGAGGTAAGAGGATTGCTGTGAGTTCAAGGCCAACTTAAGACTACATTGTGAATCCCGTCAGCCTGGGCTAGAGCAAGACACTACCTCCAAAAAAAAAAAATAAATAAATAACAAACTTAAAATAAATCCAAGTACATGAAATAGTATTACTTAGGTCATGAAACCCTCCAACCCAAACTGAACAAGTTAATTTGAACATATTGAAGGGACTAGAAGACTAGTGACCAGAGTCCTTGATGGGTAGCAGGAAAAGGAAGATAGAGGTTGGTCAACAGGTACAAAATGACAGATGAAGGAGTGAATTCTAGAGTGCTATAGTGGAAGGGTGACACTACCTAGCAGGAATTTATCATAGAGCTCAGAGCTAATTGAAAAAACTTTGAATACACTCAAAATAAAACATTAAAATAGTTTATAGTGATGAATATAGTAATTATCCTGACCTAATCATTATACATGACATATAGCATATGTCATTACATGTGGCATATCACAATGTACCCCATAAATGTGTAAAATTATGAGTATAAGTTAAAATAAATTTTAAAATAGCACCCCAACCCCAGTAAGGACTCTCTACCTTGAGCAGTTGCAGAGCTCACCTGCCTGCCCTGCCTTTGTGCTTACCTGTAGACCTCTGCTCACCTTACCTCTGGAATCCCAAAGCAACCAGACCCCTTAGGGAAGTTGTACCAACAGTTCCCTTTTGTGAAAAACACGAATCAGCCACTGCATTAGTCAACCTAATCCTTTCATAAAAACGAATGAATGAGTGACAATAGTCAAGGCACACTTAAGACAATCACAGCTTAAAATATTAATGTAACAATGAACATCTGAAATAACCAATCCCAGAATCCTAAAAGAAGCGTCATGCAGGACATAAGACAAGCTTGGGAAAGGATGAATCGTTAACCTCAGAGCTGTTTGAAAGTGTATCATTTCTATAAAATAAGACTGGACACTACATGTAGAAATGCTCTAGAAAGAGCAAGTCTGCACATAGAAGAGCTTTGGGAAAATGGAAAACATAACTGCCAAAATAAAAACTTCCTACAAGTTCTGAATAATAAAATACCCACAGAAGCTGGGTGTGGTAGTGCACACCTTTAATCCCAGCACTTGGGAGGCAGAGGTAGGAGGATCGCCATGAGTTCAAGACCACCCTGAGACTACAGAGTGAAATCCAGGTCAGCCTGAGCTAGAGTGAGACCCTACCTCAAAAAAACAAAAAATAAAAATAAAAAATAAAATAAATATGAATAGCATAAGACTTTGCAATGGACTGGAAGATATAACATTCATATAGCCCAGAACAATTAAAAATAGCACAGCTTCAAAGACAAAGCTCTGTCTACAGAGGATCCTCTACGGAGGGAACAGAAAACAGTGGCAGGATGAGGTTGGTGTCCATCACCTGCCTTCCAGCTGATTAGTAGCCCAAACAGCTAATGTGGAGGGCTCTTGGGAGTGAGAGGGGAATGAAGACAGTGTGGCCTACTTAGGATTTAGTGTCCGAGGGAGACAGTTTGCTTGGCCTGGTTTGGGTAGTTTGTGCAAGCATCATTTACAAAGCTGAAAGGCTCAGAGGCCAGGTTTCTACAGAGAAAGCTGATCACTGTAGCGGAAACTGAAGTGAAGGGTATTGATCGTGCATCTGCTGGAGTAAGACATGGCTGTCTGAGACTAACAGTGTTCCTAACACAAGGAAACCCTCAACTTCCATCATTGCAGGTCATCCTCGGGGGCTGCACCACCGGATGAACTGTCGCCCTTTGAGTGTTGCTGCAAAAGAAGGATCAACTCTGGCCCCACATACTCAACAGACAGCTGACAGAACCGAAACTTTCCTTAACCCTTATGTCTTTTTTCTTTCTTTGTTTTTGTTCTTGTTTTTCAAGGTAGGGGCTCACTCCAGCCCAGGTTGACATGGAATTCACTACATAGTCTCAGGCTGGCCTTAAACTCACAGCAATCCCCCTAACTCTGCCTCTTGAGTGCTAGGCTTAAAGGCATGTGTCACCATGCCCCACTTGGTAACTACATTTCTTGCCCATCCAACTGGAAGATACCACCAACCTTCTGACTTATACCGGTAGTGTTACGGGAGATCAAAAAGCATGGCAAGTTACTCTTTTAGTGCATTCAATACTTGAATAACAAAGACCAGAGCAAAAACCAAAATAGTCATCTCCCGTTGAAGCAGCTAGCACATTTAGGGAAGAGAATTTTTTAAAATATAGAAACAAATGGTACACAAGACAATATTGACAAAGGATCAGAAAACCAAAAAATATTAATTTGACAAAAATTAAACACAGAACCTGAATTCTAAATTTCACCAAACAACCACCTAAACAGGGTGGGTAGTCCTGTTAACAGAGCCCCCCGCCCCAAAAAAAGTCAAAAACCACAAGTTAAAAGACATGAAAGAATGACCCAGAAGATTGAAAGAAAACAAAAAGAAAAAGAGAAAGATGTAAAAAGAAAGTGTAAAAAGCTGAATCTTAAATAAATCTTAAATAAAGATTCTGATTTTTCACATTTGAACTATGCCAGACAAAATTGACTCAAAATTATTAACAAAAATCTGTTAAAGGGAGAGAGATAAACTTACACAAAAAAGAAAATCACAATGCATTTCTTACCCAAACACAGGAGGACAGAAATATTTGCAGGCTTTCCAGAGACAAACAATGAGAATCAAGAATTCTTACTAGCCTAGAGGTCATCCCCGTGAAAGGACAAAAAGTATATCACACATGATCACATGATATATTACCCATCTCTTTTCTTGCTGAGAAAATAAAGAAATAAAGAGCAAAGTGATTCAGGACAAAGATCTCAAGTTAATACAAGAGTGTTTATGCAAAAAGCATTGGTGAACCAGATACTTGCACAAACATGTTTATTGCTGCTCTGTTTGTAATAGTAATGAACTGGAATCAGACTAGATGTCCATCAACAGATAAATGGATAATGAAAATGTGGTACATTCAAAATGGAATTTTAGTCAGCTGTAAAGAAATGAAATTTGCAAGGAAATGTGTAGAACTGGAAAATATTCTATTAGAAAGAAATAGTACATGCTCTTTCTCATATGCAAATCCTAGCTTCTAACTGTTAACTGTATGTATTTTGTGAGACTAAGTGTAGGTAGAGGCCAGTAAACTAGAAAGGAGCCCCTAAAATGTGAAAAACAAAGAGGCTTTAAGGGAGTGACAGAGTGACGGGGATGACCTCTAGGCTGGTAATAAGACACATGTGATATGGAAAATAATAAGGGTTAGGTTAGGTACAATAGCGATGGGGACAGTAAAATGAGAGCGGAGAGTGAAGAGGGGGAAATCAAACAAAAGTAAATATGTATGAAAATGCCATAAGGAAACTTGTTGCTTTGTATACTAATTAAAACCTTAAGGGGCAGCTGAAGAGATGGCTCAATGCCTGCAAAGCCTAATGACCCAGGTTCAATTCCCAGTACCCATGTAAAGCCAGATGCACAAAATGGTGCATACATCCAGAGTTTGTTAGCAGTGGCTAGACACCCTGGAACACCCATTATTTTTCTCTCTCTCTCTTCCTCTGTCTCTCTCTCTCCCTTTGTCTCTTTCTCATGCGAGTGTTTTCTTTCTGTCTGTCTCTGCCTTCAAATAAATTAATTAATTAATTTAAAAAAACTCAAGGGGTTAGGGAGATGCTTCAGGGAGCAAAGTGCAAGCAAGGATCTCAGTTCAGAACCTCAGCACTCATGGAAAAGCCAGGCACGGTGGTGCATGCCCGGGGAGGGTGAGGAAGAGCTGACTAGGGATCATGTTTGGGCTGCGTTAGGGGTGGGTGAGGAAGTGCTGATGGCAGTAGGCATGTTTGGGGCCAAGGTCTGATGGACCGGTGAGGAAGTGTTGAATGCTGACAGTGTTTGAGGGCAAATTCAGAGTGTGTGAGGAAGTGGGTCACGCCTGACTGAGAGCTGATGGCAGGCCATGTTTAGGCCTCATTCTGAGGGGGTGAGGAAATGCCGATCACAAGTTGTGGTTAGGGGCCCACACTGGCCTCAACAACAATCTCCAAGTTTGCAGAAAACATAGACTGGAATACCCAAAATGCCAAAACTATGGCTCCAGTCCTAAAGCCCACACAGTCTTGGGGCAAACTGTACATCAAGGGCCAACTGTGGGGCAAGGCCGAAGTCATCCTCAGCTAAGCATACTGATGCTGCCTTGCGGGTCTAACGGCAGGCAGCTGTTAACAGTGAGCATCCCACAGCCTCAGTGCAGAGCAACCTGCCAGTCAGCCCCGAGACATTAATTCCCACATTGCTAAGTCCTCAGGCAGTAGATAACATGGGAGAAAAGAGCAGCGCTGGACAGCAAGCAAGCTAAGCAGGCTAGGGTCACACACTAACTCGCCTGGAGGCAACATGCACAAGGGGTACTCTGCTCAGACTCTGGATCACTGAGCCCAAGCAAGTGGGCAGACATCCTCCCCACACTTGCCCCTTACCCAAAACTTACCTGCTGATACAACTCAGGAGCCACAAGAGGAACAAGTACCACACTCTCAACACAAGAGGTCAAACTAGACATGAGCAAACCCCAGCGCAAAACAAACAATGCAAAACATCAGCTCAAGAGATCCCCACCAAGAATGCCTAGCCCTCAATGGAAGCTTCCAATGAAAACACACAGGATACTCCAGACAGAATTTCACAATGAAGGCTTGCCATCATTTTCCCCTGCCACAGTGGGGCTTCCCTGCCTGCCTATGAGCCAAAATAAACCTCTTTTTCCCACAAGCTGCTCTTAGTTGGGTGATTTCTACCAGCAATGTGAATAGGACTGCAGTGAAGACATGATCAAATGAAGGTATAAATTCTATTAAACAACCAAAAATGTCAAACTAGGACCTGAAGATGGGATACAATAAAGAAATGGAAATGATGCAGAAATATACAACAGAGAATAAAAATTAAATAGTTCTCTTAAAAGTTTCACTAGAAAACCTCACAAATGGAATAGATCATGTTGAGGACAGAACTTCAGAACCTGATGACAAGATAGAAGGAAATGAACTGAGAGTCTAAAAACTATGATGAATTCAAAACGCCCTGTGAACAGAATATGAGGCAATAGTGGGATACATTAAAAATACCAAATATCTGGATCACAGGCATACAAGAAGGCAAAAGAATACAGGCCAAATGCATAGAGAACATCTTTAACAAAGTTATCAAAGAAAAATTTCCCAGGCTGGAGAGATTGCTTAGTTGTTAAGGCACTTGCCTAAGAAGGCTATGGACCAATGTTCAATTCCCCAGTACCCATGTAAAACAAGATGCACAAGGTGGCACATGTATCTGGAGTTTGTTTGCAGTGGCTAGAGGCCCTTGCATGCCCATTCTTTCTATCTCTACCTGCCTATTTTTTCTCTATCTCTCAAATAAATAAATAAAATAATGAAAAGAAGGGCTGGGGAGATGTCTAAGCAGTTAAGGTGCTTACTTGAGAAGTCTTAAGTACCGAAGTTCAATTCCCCAGGACCCACATAAGCCAGATGCACAAGGTGGCACATGTGTCTGCAGTTCATTGGCAGTGGCTGGAGGCCCATGCATGCCCATTCTTTCTGAACCCCTGTGGTGGTTTGATTCATGTGTCCCCCATAAACTTAAGTGTTCTGAATGCTAGATTCCAAGCTGATGGATATTTGGGAATTAATACCTCCTGGAGGGAGTGTGTTGTGTGGGCAGGCTTATGAGTGTTATAGCCAGTTTCCCCATGCCAGTGTTTGGCACACTCTCCTGTTGCTATTGTCTACCTTATGTTGGTCAGGGGATGATGTCCACCCTCTGCTCATGCCATCATTTTCCCCTGCCATCGTGGAGCTTCCCCTTAAGCCTGTAAGCCAAAATAAACCTTTTTTTTCATGAAGCTGCTTCTGGTTGGGTGATTTCCACCAGCAATGTGAACCTGACTGCAACAGTAAAGTGGTACCAAGGAGTGGGATTGCTGCTAGACACCTGACTGTGTGCTTTGGCCTTTTGGAGCTGATTTTCAAGAGGAATGTTGGAGGATTTGAAACCTTGACCTAAGAGATGCCTTGCAGTGATATAAGTACAGCTTGATGGACTATTTTGGTCTGAGCTGCAAGACCTAAATGCAGTAAGAACTATGGACTGTGAGGGTTGCCTCATGAGGGTGAGATAAGAGCTTTGCTTGGACTGGGCTAGCAGTTTGTGTGAGAAGCTTGCTCTTATGCCCATGTCCTGAGAAGTTGTACAGGGTTGCTTTGCGTAGAAATGAACTGGTGTGAGCAGAGGGATATGGCACAGAAAGAAAAATCTTTGGGTGAACTGTTGCCCATTCAGCTGCAACTGAGAGATTACAATCTATGAGACTGGGCTAGCTGACCTGTGCTGGGGCAACAGGAAGAATGTTGATTCTTTTGAAGGGGCCTGCGTGCTCAAGGAGTGTCCTGTTCTTCAAAGTCTGCTTTATTCCCCCCTGGATTAACAAATTGGCACCCCACCTGGGATTGCAGAGTATAAGAAATGCTGGAAAGAGGGTCATGGAATTTGGAACATGATCTTGTGTTTTTTGAGGTTATTTTTTGGTATTATGGTTCAGTTAAAAGATCCTGGACTATGGGGATGTATGAACATCATTGGAATTGGTAAAAACAATGGGACTTTTAAAGTTAGATGAATGCATTTCATTTTACATCATGTATGCTTATCAGTTTATGGGGGTCAAGGGTAGACTGTGGTGGTTTGATTCAGGTGTCCCCCATAAACTTAGGTGTTCTGAATGCTAGGTTCCAAGCTGATGGATATTTGGGAATTAATGCTTCCTGGAGGGAGTGTGTTGTTGGGGGTGGGCTTATGGGTGTTATAGCCAGTTTCCCCATGCCAGTGTTTGGCACATTCTCCTGTTGATATTGTCCACCTTATGTTGGCCAGGGGATGATGTCCACCCTCTGCTCATGCCACTGTTTTCCCTTGCCATAATGGAGCTTCTCCTCAAGCCTATAAGCCAAAATAAATCTCTTTTTCTCAGAATCTGCTCTTGGTTGGGTGATTTTAACCAGCAATGTGAACCTGACTGCAACACCCCTCCTCTCATTCTCCCTCAGTAAATAAATAAATAAATAAATAAATAAATAAATAAATATTTTTAAAAAGAAAAGAAAAATTTCCCACCCCTGCAAAAACAGAGACCCATCCAACTGCAAGAAACTCACAGAACAACAAAAGAACAAAGAAGGGACTCTCCATGTCACATTTTAGTATGAACATTAAACAATGAAAACAAAAAGTGTTAAAAGCAACAGGAGAAAAGCAGATCATTACATACAAAGGTAACCCTTTCAGAATTACCTCTGATTTTTCAATGGAAACTCTAAAAGCCAGAAGGGTTTTGAATGGAGTACTACAAACCTTGAGAAACTATGGTTGCCAACAGAAACTACTTTACCCAGCAAAGGTATCCCTCCTAATAGAAGGTGAAAGGAAAACTTTCCATGATAAAAAACAGCTCTATGAATATATGAGCACAAAGCCAACCCTGAAGAAAATTCTTCAGGGAGTACTCCACACAGAAGAGTCCAACAACCAACCTTAAGAACCTATAAGAGAAAAACAATAACCAAAATTGCAAGAGACATGAAAATGTATAAAACTCAACATAGCACCAAAACTTGCAAAGCCTTCAGTATGTCAGGGCTTAAATCAAACCTCACAGTTACAACTCTAAACAACAATGGTCTCAATTTACCAATCAAAAGACACAGGTTATCTGGCTGAACCAGATAAATGCATTCATCTACCTGCTGTCTACAAGAAACCCACTATCGCTGTCAAAGACAGACACCTCCTCATGGTGAAAGGATGGAAAACAACTTTCCAAACAAACAGAAATGAGAAGCAAGCAGGTATGGCTATAGTAATACATCACAAAATAGACTTCATACCAAAAGTAACCAAGAAAGACAAAGAATGCCATTTCTATACATCAAGGGAATGATCCAAAAAGAAGATATCACAATCATAAACTTATATGCACCAAACACAGGTGCATCACATTTTATAAAGCAAAATATACTTGATAACAAACCAGAAATAATTCCCAATACCATCATAGTATGGGATTTCAATACCAGATCATTCAAGCAGAAAATCAGTAGGGAAATAATGGAGCTTAACAACACCATAGACCAGTTACACTTAACAGACATCTGTAGAACATTCCACCTTAATTATGCAGAATACACATGCTTCTCAGAAGCTCATGGAATCTTCTCTAAAATAGATCATATGTTAGAGCATAAAGCATGCCTCCATCAATTTGGGAAAATTGACATCACTCCTTGTACTACATCTGCCACAAGGCATTAAAGCTAGAAATCAACAAGAGAAACAACAGAAAACAAAGTAGCTCCTCGATACTGAACAATTCACTATTAGTCAAGGAATGGGTTGTGGAAGAAATATAAAAGGAAATTGTAATAATTCCAGAACTGAATAGTAATGAAAACACATCAAGCCAGAATTTATGGGACACAATGAAGTCAGTCCTCAGGGGGAAATTCATAGCACTAAATGCCTTCATATCAAAGACAGCAAGAACCAAAATCAATGACTAAATCATCCACCTAAAAGTGTTAAAAAAACAAGAACATTTTAATCCCAAGAACTCCAGATCAAAAAAAAAAAATTATCAAGATTAAAGCAAAAATTAATAAAGTGGAAACTAAGAAAACAAAAAAGATTGATGAAACAAACAGCTGGTTCTTTGGCAAGGGGGCAGTGGGGGAAAACAAGGTCAATAAACTCCTGGCCAATTTGATCAAAAGAAAAAAAGAGATGTCTCAAATTAACAAGATCATAAATGAGAATGGAGAGGTCACAACTGACACCAACAAACTTGGAAGAATCATCAGGGTATACTGCCAAAACTTCTATTCCAAAAAATTGGATAACGTGGCAGAAATAGATGAATTCCTAGACATACACCATCTACCAAAATGAAACCAAGAGCAGATAAACATCTTAAACATACCTATCTCATCCAATGAGATTGAACATGTAATTAAAAACTTTACTACTGCTGAAGACACCACAAGCTTCCATCTCAGAACACTTAGAGACAACTGTGAAGAAAGCCAGTACTTGTCTGGCAAGCCCTCATGGTGTAGGAAAGTGCTATGGGACATACTGGGTAAAACCAAGAGACCTAGAAAGCCACACAACCCACCAGCCCAGCCTGGAAAGCACTACACACTAGGGCAATAGTGGCACACAGCCTTTGTGGGTAACCAAGTGCCCTCTGATTGGACATGAGGCTGGCTCAGTGGTGCTGGTACCCAAGTCCAGAGAGACCCCACCCCCCATGTTCTCATCAAAATGTTTCTCAAACTCACAGGCATATCCCATTTAATCAAAGATGCTCTCATCCTTGGTTGGAGAATTTGTTTTATCTTACAGATGGCAGAGAATACTGGGGAGATCCAAGGTCCACCCACACAAGAAAAGACAGCCGAATGCTCTTCTGGACTGGGATCCAGAAGAAATAATGGAGGAAGTAGTGACATGAGTATTGTTCTCAATGCTAGTCTCACATCCATACCCAGGAAAATAGCAACAATCACATAAATAACATAAGTACAGAGGCTACAGGGAAGCCAACACTAATCTATAACACACCTTCCAAGACTCAGGGACTATTGCAGAAGAGCAGGCGGGAAGACTGTAAGAACCACAAGGTGGATAGAAACACCATTGAAGCACAGTTCACCCAGAGACAGAGGCTGTAATTACCCCACAATGAACACCAATGACCATATTGGGAAGGACCTGCAGTAAAATGGGGATGGGGCAGGGGACATACTACAACCAATGTTAAAAAGTTAATTAACGAATAAAAAAATTTTAAAAATGGGCTAGAGAGATGGCTTAGTGGATTATGCACTTGCCTGGAAAGCCTAAAGACTCATGTTTGACTCTCCAGGTCCCACAAAAGTCAGATGCACAAAGTGATGCAAGCACAGAAGGTTACACATGCGCACAAGGGAGTGCACGCTTCTGGATTTCAACTGCAGTGGATAGAGCCCTGGATCACTGATTCTCTCCCTCTCCCTCTCTCTCTCTCTTTCTCTCTCAGTCTCTCTCAGTGTCTCTCTCATATAAAAAGAAAGCCAGTCTGTTGGGCTTGCCTCAAAAATAAAAACGAAGATAAACCTAAGAAAACTAAAAAGGTGAAAACAAAGCAGTTAAAATCATCGCTTTAGAGGCTGGAGAAATGGCTCAGCAGTTATGGTGCTTGCTTGAGAAGCCTGAGGACCAGAGTTTGATTTCCAAATACCCATGTGTCGTATGGCAAATTTCGTCTGCACTGAAAAGTATAAACAACTATTGCCAGCTTCATCAAAAGCAGCTGGGTCCACCCAGGAGAGGTGTCATTGGACCCCCATCTCAGATTCACGTGCCCCCTATGCCAGCTACATACAATAATGCATTAGCTCTTGTGACCTCAGCAGGGAGATAGAGTACATAGATAGTAAAAGATCTAGGAACAATGAGCTCTGTTAAGATGGTGTCTCTGGAGTGTCCATGCTCTGTAAGTAAGCCCTCATCCCAAGGGGATAACCCTGGTATAGTGATCTCCACTGAAGAGTTGCTTTGTGGTTTCATGCTCTGTAAGTAAACCCTCACTCCCAGGATAAGGGAGGAATATCTGTGGGGTTAGCCCCAATACAGTGAGCCTCACTGACATGCTGCTCTGTGATGTCATAATCCTGGGCAGGGACAAGGAGCTTCTAGAAGTGGCCACAGGGAAGTTGTCATTTAGGTTGGAATGAGACTTCTCCATGATGTGGCTACTGTGGGCTCCCAATGCTCTGTAATTAAGCCCTCATCCTGAGAGAGGAGGCTCAGAGGAGATATTTTGACACAGGAATCTCCATCAAACTGCTGCTTTGGGGGCCCCATGTTCCTATAAGTAACCTTTCATTATGCTCTGTAAATGACTCCTGCAATAAACTCATTGGTTCACCAAACTGGTATTGGTACAATCATACTTTGGTCTGCCATCTTTGTCCCATTTGGGGTGAAGACATGTGTTTGCAAACTTTTCCTATAACACCACATAAAGTCAGATGTGTAAAGTGGCATATGTGTCTGGAGTTTGTTTGCAATGGCTAGCAGCTCTGGTGTGCCCCATTCTTTCTTTCTCTCTTAAATAAATAAGTAAATATCACTTTAGAGGTTTTTTTGAATGATAAATTAAGTTAAAGAAATTAATAAATATAAACACATTAAAAGAAAATTAAAAACTAAAGATATAAATTTTGGAGCAACAAGATGACAATATCTTGTCACCTTAGAAAAGAAAAAAAATACAAAGTCTTTTGCATGATGTTATGAGGTCCTTTGTTGACATTAGCCTGGTGTCCCTGAAAAGCATGGTAGCTCTACTTTTGCAGATCCGAATAGCAAAAGATTCTGTGTAATTTTGCTCCATGAATTCAATAATGATGGGGGGATGCCAGGGTGGCAGGGGACAAATGACAGTACTTGATGGTCAGAGACAAGGCCTCTGTGGTCACTGTAATGGAACCAAAGGAAAGGTCGCCATCAGAATGCTTAGATCTAGAAGATTTCTTGGTGCTGGCTAATTGCTCACAGTGCCCTGAGGACTAAAATAAATGGGCAGTCTATTAAAGTGTTCCTTCATTTGCATAAGTGGAAAAGATATAAGTCTAAAGAAAGAAGTCTGACCTGAATTACCACAACAGAAAATTGTAGCCCTTCAACCAAAGCCTCTTGAATGAAGGACAAGTTGGTGTTCTGTTGAGGAAAGCCTGTCCTGCCAAAAATATGCTTAAAACGTATCTTCATCTTAGGTTCCCAAAGAAACCTAGCATCATTTAGCAGAAAGGATCTTCAAATGGAAGGATACTAATTATCATTTGAAGGTTTCTGGAATCTTTGACCCACTATCTCCCTGTGTCTCAACCCATTGCACTTCACAAGTCCCAAGTCTCCTCATCAAAGTCAGGCATAGGTGAGAGTGAGACTCTGGGCATGATCCATCTTAGGAGTAAATTTTCCCTCTACTACAGGCCTGTATGACCAAAAAAACAAATTATCTGCTCACAAAATATGACTGGCAACAGGCAAAGGAAAACAGTTTCCAATATTCTAAAAGGATAAAATGGAGAGAAGAGAAAGTGAGGCTATTCCCAAGCTAACTTAAAACCCAAGTGGGCAAAGTCCATGAGGTTTAAAGGCAGGGAATAATCTTTTATGTCTCTTCCCTTGGTATGGAAGACACCACCTTTGGGCCTCAGGCTCTACCATTTATCATTCCTTTTGCTGGAAAGTCAAAATAGGTTTACAGCTGAGCAGTTACATTATTAGCCTGTTTCCTGCCTATTGAATTTGGGAGCATTGATGTTGTTCTTTCCTTTTGTCCTGCCATTCCATCCAGGGATGACACAAAACCTTTGTATGTCCACTGTGCATGTCATGGCAACTTATGCCATGAGACAATAAGCTTGTCTGCAGATATTTTCTGAACAATCACCTGTCTTTCCCTGACTTCTAGATCTGAGGATATAGATCAGTGGTAAGGTGATTACTTCACATAGTCAAAGCTCTGGGTTTGATCCATAGAAACACAAAAAGAAAAAAAAGGGGGGCTGGAGAGACGGCTTAGTGGTTAAGGCACTTGCCTGCAAAGCCAAAGACCTCAGTTTGATTCCCCAATACCCACGTAAGCCAGATGCACAAGGGGGCACACGCATCTGGAGTTCCTTTGCAGTGGCTGGAAGCCCTGCACACCCATTCTCTCTCCCTCTCCCTCTCTCATGCTCTCAAATAAATAAAGATATAATGTTTTCTTTAAAAATGATGTTCTCCCTAACTTCTGGTGGGAGAGTTGAGGAGAAGATCAGTGAGTCCGACGCTTGATCTCTTCAGAAACCTCTGTGTGAGTTGGATGTGGTGACATACACACATCTGTAATCCTAGCATTTGAGAGGCTGGGACAGGAGGATCATGAATTGCTGAGAGAGAGAGAGAGAGAGAGAGAGAGAGAGAGAGAGAGAGAGAGAGGGAGAGAGAGACAGTTATCTTTTGATTCTTGCCAAGCAGTACCAGCAGAAGGTTGTCCAGTCATATTCTCTTCAGAACATGCTTTCCTGGCATTGAGCCTGTGAATCATATCATATTTTGCGGTCTAGGTAGGGTGAGAAGTTCCCAAATCATTTAGATGCGATTACTTTTTTTTTTTCTTAAAAGTTTTTCCCTTAATACTCTTTCTGTTCTCATTTTATTATAATCAGCAAGAAGAAACCCAGTCGTACCTTGATTGCATTTTCTTTGAAATCTCCTCAGTTAAATGTTCAAGTTCATTACTTATAAGCACTCTTCTCCACACAACTGTCAGATACAATTCACGTAAAAATCCTTGCCATCATAGAACAGTGATCCCTTTTTCTCCAGCTTTTGAGAACATGTTTCTCACTTCCTTCTGACCTCTCATTGCCAAAGTCCCTAACATTCATGTTTCCACCAACAGTTTGTTGAAAGAAATCTACGCCTTTTCTATCATACTTCTCCAAAATTCTCCCAACCTGTCTTCATTAACTAATTCCAAAACAATTTTTAGGTATTTGTTAAACACTCTCACTCCCGGTATCAAAATCTTTATTAATTTCCTAGGGCTACTATTACAATTACCATTTAGCCATCTAAACAAAATATATGTATTCTATTATGGTGCTAGAGGTTAGGAACCCCAATCAGCTTCACTGGGGAAAATCAAAGAGTCTGTAGGGCTGTGCTCATTCTGGAGACGCTAAGGAAATCTCTATTTCCTGCTTCTAGAGTTGTATTCCCTGGGTTCCTTGGCTTATGATCCCTCAACCACCTTCACAGCCAGTAGCATAGTATCTTGCTTCATAATCACATTGCCTTCTTTTTTGTAATCACACCTCCCTTTGCTCTCTTTCATAGAAACATGAAGCACTTGGATGCACAAGGATGATTTCCGCACTTCAATATCTTAAACCCATCACACCTGAAAAGGCTCTCTTGCCATATGTGGTAATACAAGTTCACAGTTTGAGATGTGGCTATCCTTGGGAATACTATTCAACCCCACAAGCAATAGCGTGTTTTTGTAAGGTGGGGTGCCAAACATTGTGAAAATTTATCTTGTTAAGTACTACGTATTCTTGGTTTTTGAAAAATATTTCTTAAACTTTGTTTTTGAGTAAAGATTACATATTGGAAACAGGTTGATTCTTTCAAGGCTTACTTTTGCACTTTATTGGGTAGAAATTAGAGTCATCTTTTCAGTGGCAAATTTGATTCCCAAACCTTTCTGAAATCTCTACCCAAGGCTTTCTGAACTGTGAGGTTTGTTACTCTGGATGATGAAAATATGATACATCTCTGGCCTTGTGTGAATACCAGGGATCATTGGTTCTGCTGTTTTCAGGTGGAAATCCTTTCCTCTCTAGTCCCAATAACCCTACACACACACACACACACACACACACACACACACACACACACACACATCAGCAACAGCAGCAATCACACAGGACCACCTCAGGTCTTTGGAACTCTCTCGGCAACCCTCTCCTCTTCTGTAGCCTGTTCTGGGACCTTTGCTGATGATACTCTTGAAGCTCAACTCTCCTCTTACTACAGGGAGACTAGCTGCTAGCTGCTCTTTCCTGGTACTTTGCCCTGTTACGTGGCCTAGAAATTTTCTCTAAGCACTAAAATGTGCAGTCACAGGGATCATTTGTCATTGAGTATTGCCCTGCACCACCCAACATCCAGTGTCTGAAAAGTACCCATGAAACAATATCTTTTATTCAATCTTCTAGTTGTTTCTGGTATGAGCATAAATCAGGACTCTGTTACTCCATCTTTGCCAGAAGCAAAAGTTTATAAAACTTATGTAATAATACAAAGGAACTAGAAAAAGCAAAGAGGTTTTCAAATTGAATGTTTTGAGGGCTCACAAAACTTTCCAAATTCAAACATTTCACTAAAGCTGTAGGATAAAAATAGATGCATAAATCACTGGAATGGTATAGAGTTCACACATAGACTTCATACATACATGATCAGTCCCCCCAGCAAATCTGGAAAGAAATAGTATTTTTAACAGCTGATCCTACAATTCAGACACCTAAATGTAAAAATAATGAATCTTAACCATAATTTCATAGATATGTAGAAATCAACTTAAAATAAATCACTGCTGCAGCCTCAAAAGTTAGCATTTTTTATATTCTAAATGCCATGGCAGAAAATGTTTGTAACATTGTGCTAGGTAAAGTTCTCAGAAAGGTCACATAAAACACAAAACATGGGCTGGAGATATATCTTAGCAGTTAAGGCACATGCCTGTGAAGCCTAAGGACCCAGGTTCAAATCTCCAGGTCCCATGTAAGCCAGATGCGCATGGTGGTGCATGCATCTGGAGTTCATTTGCAGTGGCTAGAAGCCCTGGGTTGCCCATTTTCTCCCACTCTCTCTCTCTCTCTCTCTCTGTCTCAAATAAATAAATAAATAAATAAATAATCTTAAAAAAACACAAAACATTTTTTAAATTGAACATTATCCACTTAAAATCTGGTGTTTGAAAGAACTTATTTTAGGAAATAAAATGACAGACTAAAAGAGAATGCTTGCAGAAGACATGTTTTGCACATTGATATGTGGTGCTCCTGGGTGTATATGTGGATTTGTATGTGAGCACATATGTATGTGTGTGCAGGGGCATATACACGTATGTGTACATGCAAGTAGAAGCCAGAGGTTGACATTGGGTGTCTTCCTCGGTTACTTTTTACTTTTTTTTTTTATAGTGAATAAAAAGGTATATTTAGAATTAACCAGCTGGATCCAGTTTAGATGATCCCAATTTTGTTGGCAACATCCAAAGCACCATTATCAGGAGCCAGCCGAACATAGGCCTTCTTCTCTCCATCAGGCCTGATCAGGGTGTTGACTTTGGCCACATCGATGTCATAGAGTTTTCTTCACAGCCTGTCTGATCTGGTGCTTGTTAGCCTTGACGTCTACGATGAACACCAGGGTGTTGTTGTCTTCTATCTTCTTCATGGCCGACTCAGTGGTCAGGGGGAACTTGATGATGGCATAGTGGTCAAGCTTGTTTCTCCTGGGGCGCTCTTCCCAGGGTATTTAGGCTGCCTCCGGAGGCGCAGTGTCTTGGGTCGCCGAAAGGTGGGTGACGTGCGGATCTTTTCCTTTTTGTGGCTGTGGACGCCTTTCAGCGCGGCCTTCTCGGCTTTCAGGGCCTTTGCTTTGGCTTCAGCTTTGGGAGGGGCAGGAGCTTCCTTCTTCGCTTTCGGCACCATCTTGGCGAAAAGGGTGTCTCTACTTTTTACTTTTTGAGATGAACTGAACAGAGAGAGCTCACCAACTCAGTTAGACTGGGTAGCCAATAGCCCCAGGAATCCTCCGGTCTCCTTTTCCCCAGCCCCAGATTACAGGTGATTGCCACACCCAGCTTTTTTTTTTTTACACACTCAGGATTTTTTATGTGGGTTCTGGGGATCTGGACTCCAGTTCTCATGCTTGCACAAGTATTTTACCCACTGAGCCATCTCTCCAGGCCCCCAAAGACATGTTTACTAAGATATCAAATCCAGAACATACAAAAAAATTTATACATCCTAACTTAAAAATGGGCTAAATATATTCAAACAGACATTTCACCAAAAATTATATGTCGTGGGGCTAGAGAGAGATGGCTTAGCAGTTACAGCACATGCCTGCGATGCCTAAGGACCCAGGTTCAGTCTCCAGGTCTCACATACTCCAGATGCTCATAGTGGCGCATGTGTCTGGAGTTCGTTTGCAGTGGCTAGAAGCCCTGGTGCGCCCATTCTCACCCCCCACCCCCCAACTGTAATAAATAAAAATATTTTTTTAATTATACATATAGCATAACCTCACAACAAGCTTAACAATATTTGTTGTTGGGAAAATCCAAAGTAAGCCACAATGAAACATTAACATTCACCACCTACACTAGCTACAATAAGACTAAAACCACCAACTGCTAAGGAGGATGTGTAGTCACTGAAACTTTTATGCAGTTTTTGTGAGAATAAAAGACATTTCTGCCTCTTTGGAAATTTCTTTTTTTTTTAACTTTTGAGTTAATTTAAAATATGACCTACTAATCCTACTCCCAATAGTTTCCCAGGAGAATTAGAAGCATGTGATCTCACAAGATTTACACAGACATTTATAGCAGCAGGATTAATGATACCCCAAGTTTTAAATAGCCCAAATGTTCATGAACTAGTAAATGAATGAAATACTACTCAGCAATTAAAAGGGTAGACTGTTGGTCCATCTGATAACATGAATAAATCTCAAAAGTAACATGCTATGCAGCTGGGTATGGTGGCACCCGTCTTTAATCCTAGCACTTGGGAGGCAGAAGTAGGAGGATCTCTGAGTTTGTGAATTCCAGGTCAGCCTGGGCTAGAGCAAGACCCTACCTCAAAAAAACAAACAAAAAAATTAATATGCTATGAGAAAGAATACAGACACTGGGCTGGAGAGATGGCTTAGCGGTTAAGCGCTTGCCTGTGAAGCCTAAGGACCCCGGTTTGAGGCTCGGTTCCCCAGGTCCCACGTTAGCCAGATGCACAAGGGGGCGCACGCGTCTGGAGTTCGTTTGCAGAGGCTGGAAGCCCTGGCGCGCCCATTCTCTCTCTCTCCCTCTATCTGTCTTTCTCTCTGTGTCTGTCACTCTCAAATAAATAAAGTAAAAATAAAAAAAAAATATTTTAAAGAATACAGACACTAAAGTCTATGTATTATGTCCTGTATGGCTGCATTCATATGATACTACAGAAAGCACGCCTATGGGAACTAGACATAGATCCAAACCCCGTGCTGGGAGGGACGACTGACTGTACAGGATCATGAAAACATTGACCAAGAGGATGACAGTGTATCTTATTCTCCAAAATTTATTGAGATTAAGAAATTATATTTAGCACATATAAAGAAACAGAGGGGTCAGGCATGGTGGCACACGCCTTTAATCCCAGCACTGGGAATCAGAGGTAGGAGGATCACTGTGAGTTCAAGACCATCCTGAGACTACATAGTGAATTCCAGGTCAGCCTGTACTAGAGTGAGACCCTACCTCGAAAAGCCAAAAAAAGAAAAAAAAAAAGAAAGAAAGAAACAGAGGGGCTGGAGAGTCAGCAGTTAAGGTACTTGCTTGCAAAGCCTGATAGCCTAGGTTTGATTCCCCAGTACCCACATAAAGCCAGATACAAAAAGTGGCTCATTCATATAGAGTTCATTTACAGTGGCAAGAAGCACTGGTGTGCCCATTTTCTCTCTGTCTCTCTCCCCCACCCTCTCCTTTCAAATAATAAATTAATTAAGGAATTAACTAGATACTTTAAAAAATAATAGCTACTTTGAAGAATGAGATATTTTAAAGTGTGATTTTTTTTCTGTATGTAAAATAATACCTCAAAACAAAATGCACATATGATCCCATTTATGTGCATTGAAAACACATATGTTCCTAAAAATATATATACAAATTTTGTCTCAAAAGTGAAATAAGACTAGGAAATTTCCAAATTTAAGTTTTTTGAAAGCAGCAATTGTCAAGTAGCATATGTATTAAGAATAAGTACTTGTGGGGCTGGAGAAATGGCTTAGTGGTTAAGTCATTTGCCTGCAAAGCCAAAATACCCTCGTTCTATTCCCCAGGACCCACGTTACCCAGATAAAGGCAGCGCACGTGTCTGAAGTTCATTTGCAGTGGCTGGTGGCCCAGGCACATCCATTCTCTCTCTCTCTCTCTTTCTCTTTCTCTCTCCCCACCTCTCTCAAATAAATAAATAAAAATAAGACCCATATAAATCAACAAGGAGGAGCCGGGGGGGGGGTAGGACATGGTACCAAATTGACTGTATTTGCCGAGTACAAAACAAATTAATAAAAATAAATAAATAAATAAAGAATACTAAGTGAGGTAACCCAGGCCCAGAAAGCCAAGTGCCACATGTTCTCTCTCATATGTGTATGCTAGCTACAGATGATTGGGCTTCTGCGTGAGAATGAAAATACTTGGTAGCAGAGGCCAGTAAGTTAAAAAGGAGACATAAAGGGGAAAGAAAGGAAGGGAGGAGGGTACTTAATAGGTTGATATTGTATATATGTAAGTACAGTGATTGAGATGGGAGGCAATCTGATGGAGAATGGAATTTCAAAGGGGAAAGTGTGGGGGTGAGGGAGGGTATTACCATGGGATATTTTTTATAATCATGGAAAATGTTAATAAAAATTTAAAAAATAATAATAATAAAATAAAATTAAGAAAAAAGGCTAAAAAAAAAAAGAATAAGTACTTGTGGAAGAGAAGGGGAAGGAGAGAGAGTAAAGCTGTATGTCAGCCATCCGTGGCGATCCCTGGAATGCACGTCACTGTTCAGACATGTTCCTTGCTAAGCTGACCCGGCCAAGTGTCTTCACCTCCCGGAGCGTCAGTAAGGATGGTGATGGTTGATCCACCTCTGCTTCTGCTCCTGCTTCTTCTGCACTCACACATGCTTCATCCTGGGGCCGCAGAAGGTAGGCCATTCTAAGAGTACCACCTCCTTGGTACATCTTTGGCTTGCTATGCTGAAACTCTGCAGAGCTCAAAGGTCCCCATTGGTGCCATCTCTGAGGCATCCAGCAAATCTCATGGTCATGAACTGACCTCGGTACCTGCTTTCCTGACAAGTGGGGTCCTCTGCTCTTATGTAAGGTTACCCTATAGGAGTCCCATCCTGGTAGGCTGAAAATGTCATAGACTTCAGATAAACTTGCTAATCAAAGTTCATGGGAAATAAAAGTATATTAGCACCCAGAACATCTAGTTTTTCCTGTTAGAACAAATATCTGGCTATTTCAGGAGAGAGAGACCAATGTTCTCAGCTTACCACAAAATAAGTGGTTCGTCTCCTTAAAGAATATCAGCATGCTAGGGCCTCAGTGTTGGTTCCCCCGACTGATATTTGGGACATTCACCAGTAGTAACCAATTCAGTATTGGTAGGTGCGGACCCATGCTGATGGAGTCAAGCCCAGCCTTCCTCTCTCCCACAGCCACACTCCACTCATGTGCTCCTAGGCAAGCACTAGTGTGGCTGAGGATCCAGGCTGGCTCACAGCTAATGGTCAAGTCGTCTTGTTTACTCAATTGCAAAGTGCTTCTCCTACGAAGTATGCTCTTTGGTGAGTCCGTCTACGTCTTTTGACTGCGACTACACATGAGTTTATATATATTCTAACCTCAAGCCACGTCCCCTCTCAGACAAGGTGAATGAAGGACGCCTTGAAACTCCATCACCACTGCCTTACCTCCTCCCTGGAGTGGAGCTGCACAGCTGCGGAGCTGCTGCTTGTGTCTACTTTTACCCACGCACCAAGCTGTCTGACCTGTAGGACCGTTAGCTGGCTGCAGAGGATCTTGCAGGCAGCCCTAGGGCTAAGCTGAGGAATACTGGAACTAGAGTCGTGTCATGGGGGCCTGCACAACCTGCTCACGGAGCCTGCTTATGTCCATAGTCCTGCTCATTCTCCATTACCTCCACCTTATGACGGACCACTACTGAGTCTGCCCTCTACCTAACAGTTCAGTTCCCCTGACAGAACCCACTAATAGTTGAGTTACTCAGTGTCTCGTGGGCAGATGCTCCACCTGGACCAAAACACACAGCAGGAGTTATATTACAAAAGGCACATAATTCTCTTTATGAGTGCATAGCCTAGCTCAAGAACCCTAAGGGCTGGCATTTTTATTCCAAAACAGTCATATACCACAAACACCACACAGCCTCTGTTTTTACCTCTGGTATCACAGGGCCTGTGGGATCATTTAGTCTGAGTATCAAAGCTGCTTCCATAGCAATAGGGACATACTAAAGAGCTGAGCTCTTTCTTGTTCTGAGCCCACTCAGTGATGGCAGCCTTCTCTGCCACCCAGTGTGTAGTTGGGCACAGTGTTCCGAAATGCAGAACATGAGACCTTGAATTTTGTATTTTCTTCTCTGTTATGGAAAGTGCAAGATGCAATTGTTTCCCTTTTATTTTGAGGGGCTATTTTTGCACACTCTTGACTATTGAGTGTCTGATTATATTCTGATGTGATATACTTGAAACTTTATGAAGTTGACCTTCTACCATCAGGCATGTAACTGTTTTGCAAGGTCTCCAGTGTGCTCATTACTTTTGCTCATCAGATCCGATCAGTATATTTTTCATGTAGTGGATCAATATGTTGTTCTAGAGAATAGCTACATGCTATCCTCAAACCATATTATGGTTAAACCATGCTATGAGAAAACACAGTAGATTTTTAACTAGCCCTGGGAAAAGCTGTAATATATGTACATCCAATGTAAAAGTTGACTGATTCTGAATTTCTCTCATAGTTGGGATAAAAGAAATCATGTTTAACAACTCAGTGACATATTTCATGTCCTGAGATTATGTCAACATGCCAGCAATATTACATTTGTTATAACAATTGCAAAAGGGGCTATTGTCTGGATGGGTTTACCATATCTACTGGACTACTCTAGGATCCATCTGGTGTATTTGATGGCCAGACTTTCAAATTAGGAGGATGACTATTACTGTATATGTTTATTTCCTATTTCTTTTATAACAAATTAGCCTAAACTTGGTGGTTTCAATAATACAAACTTACTTTGCAGCTCTGGAAGATGCAACCTGAAATGGCTTGAAATCAAGGCTAGAGGCTCTGTGGGAAAGCCTGTCTCCTTGTCTTTTCAGATTCTAAACACTGACCCTGTTCCCCTTATTCATGGTCCCCTTCCAGTCTGAAACCCAGTAATGGCTGGTCAAGTTTTTCATATTTTATCAGTATGAGACACTAACTCTTCTCACTTTTTTTAAAATTTTATTTACATGCATGTATTTTTTTTAATTTTTTTTTATTTATTTATTTGAGAACGACAGACACAGAGAGAAAGACAGATAGAGGGAGAGAGAGAATGGGCGCGCCAGGGCTTCCAGCCTCTGCAAACGAACTCCAGACGCGTGCGCCCCCTTGTGCATCTGGCTAACGTGGGACCTGGGGAACCGAGCCTCGAACTGGGGTCCTTAGGCTTCACAGGCAAGCGCTTAACCGCTAAGCCATCTCTCCAGCCCTCTTCTCACTTTTTGATGTGGTGCTCAATCCAAAATAATTGCCTATTTTGGGGGGATAAACACCTAATGTAGCCCAGGCTGACCTCATACGAGCTATATAGCTGAGGATGAATTTGAACTCCTAACAGTTTTAAGAGGAAAAGCCTTCACAAAATGATAAACACAGGCTGGAGAAATTGCTCAGTGATTAAAGGCACTTGCTTGCAAAACCTGTTGGCCTGAGTTCCATTCCCCAGTACCCATGAAAAGCCAGACTCAAAATGATAAAGTCATGAGAGCAGACACCTCATGAATGGGATTAAATGCCTTGTAAAAGAGGGTGAAGATAACATCCAATGTCCCTTTTGCCCTTTTATCTCTACTTCTAAGTGAAGCCATAGCATTCATACTTTTTATCCCTTTGCCATGTAATAACACACACACACACACACACAGAGAGAGAGGGGGGGGGGGAGAGAGAGACTCACAGCTCAATCTTGGGAGCAGAAAGAAGCCCTTGCCAGACACCAGATCATTTGGTGTTTTGATCTTGGACCAGCCTCCAGACTGAGGAATAAATTTCTATTATTTACAAATTACCAGCTTGTGTTAAGTGTTAGTGCAATAGGAAAGGACTAAGACAATCCTAATTCCACCCTCAAAATTAAGGCTCCTTGACATGTAACAGAACATAGTTATGGGTCCAAGGACTGGTACCTTTAGGAAGACTGTCATTCTGCCTACCACAATTCCTCTCCCCAATAATTCAGCTACTTGAGCAATTGGCTGAATCCCTTTGGAAAAGGACCTGGAGAATTACTACTACACTAACTATCATGGGGTTCTAGGGACCTTCTTCCTGTGGACCTTGTCTCTTCTCTAGTCAATGTGCTCCAGGTAGAAAAGCTGGTTTGTTCTGAATTTGGACAATGGATTATAGCATTTTATTACAGTGACTGCTCAACGCCTTCTGGTCATCCATTCCCAATTTGTTGTGACCATATAAGCTGATGTTGGCTTTCATCTATTTTGCCCCTCTGGTCACCTGTTCAATCAGCCATCTATGTAACTCTCTTAGGTCAAGTCCCCCAGGCTGTCATTGCAGCCTTGTGGCTCATTACAATAATTGCATCCACCTGGCTTCTAGAAGTTAAGTGCTACCACCTGGCCTCTATTGTTTGGGACCCAATCAGCCTCATTCTTTAATAGTCTGCCCTCAGTCCTGGCTGGTGGAGAAAGCACTACCAAATACTGCTCTGTGCTACTAGTGCCCTCCCATCGGCAGATTCTCTTGGCTTTGCTGGGTGGGATGTGCTCTGGGTTCACTGGAAGAGCCTGGTTCTTCAGAGAGGTCTTCTGGCTTCATGTACCTCACATAACAGAATGCCCAGCTCCCCACAGGCAGAGCCTCTTTCCTCACAGGCTCTCTTCTACACATAGTGTAACCTCCTAAGTGTGGATGGCTTGATTCAGGATATGTTTCTTTTGTGTACTACTGTATTTAAACTTTCTGAGCATGTTTCTTGGATAATTTAAATAGCCTAAAATACTTTATAAAACAAGAAAAGGAAAATATATACATATATAAAGAAATTTTCTTGGGGCTGGAGAGATGGCTTAGCAGTTAAGGCAACGGCAACTACCTGCAAAGTGTAAGGACCCAGGTTCAATTCCCCAGTACCCACATAAACCAGGTGGCACATGTGCCTAGACTTCATTTGCAGGGGCTAGAGGCCCTGGTGTGCCCATTCTTGCTCTTTATCTGCCCCTTTTTTCTTCTCAAATAAATAAATGAATTAATTATCTAAAAATTTTGGAAGAAAAAATGTTGTCTTTAATCCAAGAAAAAAAAAAACAGAATATTTAGATTTAATACTATTCAGGATTCATGAAAAATATTGCACTTAGGAATCCTCTAGTAAGATTTTCTAGCTTTGGAATCAACCTAGTTTTTTTGTTTTTGTTGTTTTGGTGGGTTTTTTTTTTTTTTTTTTTTTTTTTTTTTTTTTTTTTTTTTTTGGTTTTTCGAGGTAAGGTCTCATTCTAGCTCAGGCTGACCTGGAATTCACTATATAATCTCAGGGTGGCCTCGAACTCTCAGCAATCCTCCTACCTCTGCCTCCCAAGTGCTGGGATTAAAAGCATGTGCCACCACGCCCAGCTTAAAGAGAAATTTTTAAACAATATGTTATTTATTTGTTTGAGAGAGAGATAGAGAGAGAGGGAATGGATGGGAACACCAGGGCTTTGTGCCACTATAAATGAACTCCAGATGCACACACCACTTTGTGCTTCTGATTCTACATGGGTACTGGGAATCAAGCCTAGGCCATCAGACTTTGCAAGCTAGTGTGTTTAACAGCTGAGCCATTGCCACAATCCCTCAATTTAGTTTTTTAATGACTCTAAATAATCAAGACTCAGATGAGTGTGTACTTTCCATCGTAATTATAGAAAGGCAATGGAATAATGTCTCCAAAGTTAAAAAAAAAAAAAGTAAAGAAAAGAAAAAGAAGTTCGAAAGTAAAACTCCACACAAAATTTCACAGAATGGCAAATAAGTATCAATATGTAAGGACAAGTGAGAGTTTTTTTTAATTCTTTTAAATATTCAGAAACTTGACTGTTTACTCAATCTTCCTATAAAATGCTTAGACGTACTCCTAATTATTAAAAATGGAAGTATCAAGCCCAAAAAACTCTAGTAAACTTATTAGTAAGTATAAGGAAATGTTAATATGTAAGCCAGAGGATAACTGTGGATGTAGTTCATTCTTCAGATACCATCCACCTTTCTTTGAAACAGGGTCTCTAATTGGCCTGAAACTCATCAAGCAATCAAGACCGGCTGGCCACAGAGCCCCAGGAATCTGTCTCTACCTCCCCAGCACAAGGTCACAAGTTCACACCATACATCTGCTTTTTGTTACTTGGGTTCTGGGGATCATTCTTGCACAGCAAATACTTTACCCACTGAACTACTCCAAGACTCATTTTTTAGTCACACAAATTAACAAATGTAGCATCCATGTGTTCACTTCACATGGTTGAAAGATTGACCCAAGTTTTAGGCCAATCTGGTTACAGAGTAAGTTCTAGGTCACCCTAACCTAGAGTGAGACTCTGATTCAAAAAAAAAGACAAATAAAAAAACATAACTTTATAGTGGGTATGTATAGACTGAGCAAACACAGTATGTATTCAGTTGGCATTAGCTATTTCTAGACATCCACGGGAGGTCTTAGAAAGTGTCCTCTGCCCAAAAGGAGGAACACTACACAAATAAAACTTATCATGCAAGCAGTCATACTTTCACCTTGGAAATTTTCAGTACCATTCACAGTCTCCTCTAGGGTTCATGGAATCAGTGTGGTTTATACCTAGCATAATATATGCTATAGAATAGAATATACATTTCAATCCATGGTGAAAAATGATAGCATTCATAGAACTTAAGATATAGATCACAAATAATGGCACAATATTCTCTTAGCAGTGAAATTACCATTATGGGTTAGGCAGTGGCTCAGTGGCACAACATGTGCCTAACACACAGTCCCTTGGGTCCAATCCCCAGCACTGCAAAATTAAAATAGTGAAATAACTTAAAGTTGTTTTAAATCCATGGAACAAGCATCCTGAGTATTATGAACTCATAGACTGAATTAAAATAAACTGAATTATACCTCAGTGTTTTGTGGTGACTTAATCATTACCCTCAACAGTTTTGTTCCCTATGGCAGCATAGTTGTAACCTAAAGCGTTCACACATTATTCCCCTCTCAGAGATGTTCAAAGATATCCTGCTGCCTAGCAGCAGAATGCTCAATGTTTGTCATCGGCATGTTTCTGCATGAATGAAAGGCCAAGCTTTATTCTTTTGTACAGTTGGGGAGTTTGAAACAGTGAAACACCAATGATTTGTCCTAGCTGATTAGCAGACAAGAAAAAATGAGTCTTGTGAAAGATGGCTTAGTAGGTAAAGTGCTTGCTGCATATGTATGAGGACTTGGGTTTGGAACCCCAGCACCCATGTAAATGCCAGACGTGGTAGCATGCCTATAATTCCAGGACTCTGGAGGTAGAGACAGGATCCCTAGGGCAAGATAGACTAGCTGAGTCAACAAACTCTGGGTTCAAGTGAGAGAACCTATCTCAGTAAATCAGGTCTTAGGAATGACTGAGGAAGAAACCCAATATTGATTTCTGGCCTCCACATGTATTTTGACATGCATGTGTACCCACACATATAGGAACACACATGCACACATACACCCAAATGAGATTTCATGGGAAGTAATAGAAACACATGGAGCAAAGGAGGCAGAGGAAGGAGGAAGATGATATCTGGAAAAGAAAATATGTCATGAGGGAACTGTGTGTGATAAGTCTAATAATGACTATTGTCTACATAAAAAATTGTTCTGAGGGCTAGAGAGTTTGCTCAGCACTTAGGGCACTTGCCTGCAAAGCCTAACAACCCTGGTTCTATTCTCCAGTGCCCAAGTAAAGCCAAATGCACAAAGTGGTGCCTGCATCTGGAGTTCGTTGGCAATGGCTAGAGGACCTAGCATGCCCATTTGCTCTGTCTATCTCTTTTTGCTGTATTCCTCTCTGCTTGCAGATAAGAAAATGATTTAAATGTTTTGAAAGCACACTTAGGAGAATCTGAAAGGATTTAAGAATTAATCAACTATGACAGGTAAATATAGCTTAGAAACCTCGCTAAGAAAATGAAACATCTGTTTCAGTAGACCATAAAGTGAGGAAGAAAACAACATTCTGATTATTAGCTAGGACCTGAAATCTAATCCACCTTTTAAAGCCAGAAATACCCAAGATCTCTGTGGACATCATTTCCTTCCCACACAGTGCACTGGCATCTTTGTAAAAGAGCAATCTCAAGTGAAAGCCCCATTTACAGATGATAACAATGCTAGAAACAAAACAGCGAGCAAGCCACACCTGGTGGCTCATGTATAAAATTGTGTGTTCAGGGATCAGAGGCAGGAGGATTGCCACAACTTGGAGGTCAGCCTGATCTACATAGTGACATCTTGCCTCAAAGAGTCAAAATAACACCAACAAAAACAAAAAGTCAGCATGCTAAATTAAAAGGACTAAGTGTGTATATGTGTGTGTTGTACATGTGTATGCATGTATGCATGTGAGTTCACATGAGTGTGAGTGCATGTGAAGGCCAGAGGTTAATGTAGGGTGTCTTCACTTTCCACTTTACTTACCTGGGCAGTCTCTCAGCTGGGCCCAGGTCTTGCTGATTCAGCTACACTAGCTAGCCAGCTTGCCCCAGAGAGCTGCCGTCTCCAACTTCCAAGTGCTGGGATTACAGTGGGTGTAAAGCAAATGCATTATCCACTGAGCCATCTCTCTAGCCCCGAAAAGCCATTTAATTCTCCATGCTATTCATACCCCAGCTGTCAAGGATTATCTGAGAAATGTAATTGAAACAAATTGAAAAGGAGCCTTCCCAAAAGGCTTCTAGTTTCAATCAAGGAAAGATAACTCTTTGGAAGTGTATAGTATACAATATATGCATTTATATTAGACCTCTCAAGTTTCTTTGATTATTTGTAAAGATGTTGATGGAATATGTACAACATTATATACATTCAGGTGATGATAAGGTGAAAAAGTAGAATAATTGCTTCTAGATGTGGACCAAAAAAGAGCTCTAACACATACACCAAAAATATCAAACTAGGAAATTAATTTTATTTCTAAACATCCCAAATAAAAGTCTGTGTTGATACTATCAGTTCATTCAATCAAAAATGGCATGCATCACTGTGGTGCCATTTATGAAATATTCTTTTTGCATAGATCTGCCAAGTTGACAGGTAATCAAGCTTCTGATAAGCTTACCACATCATTTCCAAACAGCATATTCTCTCATAAGGAAAGGAATCAGTTTTAAGTGTTGTTGGTAGCCTTCTCCCTGTTATCTCAAATACATTCTGAAAAAGACAAATTTTCAAGTACAACTTGTCTAGATTTTGCAGATAACTACTTGCAAAGTGCCTGCTTACAAGTTAGGAAGATAGCTCAGCAGATTAAAAAATGCTGGCTGCATGAGTTTGAGGGCCTGAGACGTCCCGAGTTCAATCCCCAACACCCTTGTGAACAGACGGCACACCTGTTGCCCCAGTCCTGCAGGGAACAGAGACCAGAGAAACCTAGGGCAGTCTGGTCAGCCAGACTGACTAAAAAAGGCAGTTCTAGGCCGGGCGTGGTGGTGCACGCCTTTAATCCCAGCACTTGGGAGGCAGAGGTAGGAGGATCCTTGTGAGTTTGAGGCCACGCTGGGACTACATAGTGAATTCCAAGTCAGCCTGAGATAGAGTGAGACCCTACCTTGAAAAATTGACCAAAAAAAAGGCATTTCTAGGTTCATCAAAAGACTCTATCTCAAGGAAGCATTCTGATGAGTGATGAAGATTACCCCACATTCTCCTCTGGCCTGTACATGTGCACAAGGTGCATGCATTTGCATGCACATATACATGCACCATCACATACACTTTCCAGAAACATGTCTGCTTAGCTTTATCCCACATATATTTACATATATTTACACCAAAGCAGGAACAGCAGAACTAAACTATTTCATCAGTAGCTATATAGTGAATAGAAACTGGTCTGAAGTTGGGGACTCGAGAAATGGCTCAGTGGTTAAAGGCACTTGCTTGCAAAGCCTGTCAGCCTGGGTTTCATTCTCCAGTACCCATGGAAAGACAGATGCACAAAGTGGTGCATGCATCTCAAGTTCATTTGCAGTGGTAGGGGGCTCTGATATACCCATTCTCCCCTCCCTGTTCTTTCTCCTCTTGCAAATAAATTAATAAGAATATTTTTTAAAAGAACAGAAAGTAATAAAGTTGGGTTTCATCCAGTTTTCTTTTCCTACTCATGCTGAGAAAGTCTATAAATGTGGAAGCTCTTTTAAATCAGTAAACCCTGTATTTTAGTGTGCTTTGACATAATGAGGAAACTTTCTGCCCTTATGGAGGATTTAGCCACTGACTGTAAATGCTGCTGCTGCATACACAGCCTGCTGTTTAGAATTAGCTTTTTTTTTTTTTTTTTTTTTTTTAGTAAGGAGATAAAATCTAAAATAATGGTTAAAAATATAGAACAGTAAATGCATCTAGTCTATTACCACCATCAGGTATTATGGACTCTATGATTATATGTGCTGTAGTTTATGACTGCAGCACAGTATGCATCTTTACATCAGCATCACTTCAAGCATGTGAGACGTTATGCTACAATGTTCTAATGGAAGATGTCACAAAACACTGGGGACTTTTCAGCTCCATTATAATTTTATGGGACAAGGAACTGTACTTTGTCACTGTTTGAAATGCTATCACACAACACATGAATACATTCATTTTGTACTATATTGTGATAAAGTACACATTTTAGTGGCTACTTAAGATTTCAGCAAATGGGCTGGAGAGATGGCTTAGCAGTTAAGCACTTGCCTGTGAAGCCTAAGGATCCAGGTTCGAGGCTCGATTCCCCAGGACCTATGTAAGCCAGATGCACAAGGTGGCACATGCATCTGGAGTTTGTTTGCAGTGGCTGGAGGCCCTGTTGTACCCATTCTCTCTCTCTCTCTCTCTCTCTCCTTCTCCCTCTTTCTCTCTGTCTGTTGCTCTCAAATAAATAAATAAAAATAAACAAAATTTAAAAATATAAAATAAACAAAATTAAAAAAGAGATTTCAACAAAAATTATATTTAGTTTTACTTAACCTTTTTACTTATATTTTCTCTTTAAAGAATAAATTTTGTTTGTGCTATTGTCATTTTATATTTTATCTCGACACATTACAAACCCAATATTCATTACTTTATACTGACTTAATTTAGTTAATAGTCTTTTTAAAATATTTTGTAACATAGTATTCTGGGTGCATATCTTTCCACACATCCATTGTTTCCAGTGTCCTTCATTTCTTCCAGAATATCTGAGTTTCTGTGTTGACTCATTTCCCCTCTGACTAATAAAGTTCTTTATGGTTTTCTTGTAGCGTTGTTCTCCTACATCTTCAGTTCTATTTGCTTACTTACTTGTAAGTGTCCATTTGACCCTCATTTCTCATATAAGTAATATGAATTTTGCACAATTGTAGATTTAAATTTTTATTTTTATTTTAGCTCTTTAGAATATCCTGTATGTTGGTTTGAATGTGACCGTCCCCATAGCCTCATGTGTTTGCAATTAAGCCTCATACTTATTTGCCAGCTGATAGAGTATTTTGGAGATGGAGCCTTGCTGGACGAGGTGTGCCACTGGAGGCAGGCCTTGAAATTCATTAGTCTAGCCCACCAGGTGTTCAGAGCTAGCTGATGCAACAAGACTTAAAACCTTCTGTCTCTTCTGGTTGGGCTTTTCCCACCACAATGAACCCAACTTTCAAAACTGAAAGCCAAAATCAACTCTTTCCTTCTGTGACCTGCTTCTGATCAGGTGTTTAGTCCCAGCAAGGAAAAGATAACTGCTACACACTATATTTTTCAGTGTCTTCCAGTTTCCACTGTTTTCCCTTGGAAGTCTGCTGTCTTCAGGTATAATATTTTCTGACTACTTTTAAGACACTTTTATCATTGGTTTCTAGAAGTATCCTTATCATGTGTATTTGTACCAGAAAATTTCTCAATGCTGAGACAAAATACCAAAAATAAGCAGCTTGTGAAAGGAAAAGGGTTTATTTCAGCTTAGGGTTCCAGAGGTAGTGTTCATCATAGCAAGAAAAGCATGGCAGGAGTAGGAAGTTGGTGTCACATCATCTCATCAGCAAAGAAAAGTCAAGAGAGATGAGTGCTGAAGGTTCAGCAGTCTTTCTTCTTTTTATACAGTTTAATAACCCATCCTATGGGATGTTGTTGACCATAATTAGGGTGGGTCCTCCCACCTCAACTAATCTAATCTAGAAAATACCTCACAGATGTGACCAGAAATTTGTTTCCATAGTGATTCTAAATTCTATCAAGTTGACAACTACAGACTGACCATCAGAGTTGAAACAACTTTTCTCCCATTTTAATTTCACCAAGTTCCTTGGGTGAATTGTCCCTGATAAGACTTCTATACAGATACATTTTCCTCCTATAGGTTGTGTGTGTGTGTTTGCAAATGCATATGCCCTGACTAATTTTTTTAAAAAATATTTCAATTTATTTATTTGCAAGGACAGAGAGAGAGAGGAAAAGAGAGAGGGGGGAGCATGGGTGCATCAGGTCCTTTTGCCACTTTAAAAAAATTCAAGATGCATGAACCATGTCATTCATCTGGATTTATGTGGGAACTGGGGAATCAAACCCAGGCTGTTAGGCTTTCCAACCAAATGCCTTTAACTGCTAAGCCATATCCCCAGCACTGCCTTTGATACTGTTTTTTAAATATGTATTATATTTATTTATTTATTTAAGAGCGAGGAAGAGGGAGAGAGATATAGAGAATTGGTATGCCAGGGCCTCCAGCCACTGCAAACGAACTCCACATGCATGTGCCCCCTTGTGCATCTGGCTTACATGGGTCCTGGAGAATTGAACCGGGATCCTTTGGCATTGCAGGCAAACACCTTAACTGCTAAGCCATTTCTCCAGCCCACCTTTGCCACTCTTAAGATATCATTTATATCATTGTTTCTTTAAAAATTAGATTGTATCATTGGATATTATCTCTTCAATCTTTTATGAATTCCTTGTTTTATTATATTTTATTATATTTTATATAGATTTCTAGGCTACTTAATATTTGGGTACTATTTGGAAATTATTTCTCGAAATAATTTCTTTTCTACTTTGAAAGTATATTTTATGTCTATTAAACTTTGTGATTTTGTTTCAGAATAAGTCTCTGTTTTTCATTTTTCATTTTTTATTCTCTGTTTTACTTTGAGTATTTTCTATTGCTAAAGAATCATCTTCCCTCATTGTTTTTACGAGTCTTAAGCTTTTATTAATCCTTCATAACATATATTTTTAAATACTTTTTATTTATTCATTTATTTTGAGAGAGAGCAAGAAAAAGATAAATGGAGAAACAGAAAAGGAGAGAACAGGCTCACCAAGGCTTCCAGCCACTGCAAATGAACTCCAGACGCATGTACCACCATGTATATTTGGCTTACATGGGTACTGGGGAATAAAACCTGTGTACTTAGGCTTCCCAGGCAAGTGCCTTAACAGCTAAGTGATTTGAAAGCAACAGACTGAGAAAGAGGTAGAGAGAGAGAGAGAGAGAGAGAATGGGTGCACCAGGGTTTCCAGCCACTGCAAAAGAACTCCAGCTGCATGTGCCACCTTGTGCATCTGGCTTACATGGGTATTGGGGATTTGAGACTCAAACCAGTGTCCTTAGACTTCACAGGCAAGCACTTAACCACTAAGCAATCTCTCCAGCCCCAAACAATATATGTTTAACTCTATATTTTCAATTGATCTTTTAAAATAACTCTTCTAGAGTTCCTTCCTCATATGTTCATGTTTTCCTTTAAGTTTTTGAGTATATTGATAATATCCTGCATCATGGTTCCTGTCTATAAATTTCATGATGTTTATCATTTTATGTTTTATTAATACTAAATAATTTTTCTTTATATTTTGGGTCATGTTTCAATTTCTTATGTATAATTACTTTTGATTGAATTTTGGAAACTAAATATTACATAGCTAAATTTCTAGATTGTTTCTGTTTAGTGTTAAAACTTATTATCCAAATTTTGTTACCATTCAAGTTGTTACAACAGATCAAATAGATCTTTCTGAGACTTGTCTTTATACTTTTTTTTTAGCATAGGTTTAGAATAGCCTTCATACTAAGGCTTGGTTAATCAACGGCAGTGCACAACTTTCTGGATCTTCCATGAATGCTGAAGGATTCAAGTAGATAACTAAGTCTCCCTCCTTTGTCTTTTTTCTCTTTTGAGACAAGGTCTCAGTATATATGATAGTTAATTTTGTTTGTTAACTTTATTGAATTAATAAATACCTAGAGCATTAAGGAAACAACTTTTGGGTGTGTCTATGAGGGAGTTTCCAGAGACACTTAACCTAAGAATAAAAAGCTAGTCTGAATGTGGGAAGCCCCTTCTCATGGGCTAGAGTCATGGGTTAAATAAAAAAGGAGAAAGGTGGCTAGAGAAGATGGTTTGTTGGTTAAGGTATTTGCCTGCAAAGCCAGAGGACCCTAATTCAATTCCCTAGGACTCACATAAGCCAGATGCACAAGGGGACGTATGTGTCTGGAGATCATTTGCCCAGTGGCTGGAGCCCCTAGCATACCCATTCTCTTTCTCATAAACAAACAAACAAATAAATAAATAAATATATTTTTAAAAAGGAGAAAACACTGGTATTACCCTTACTCTGCTTCCAAGTTGGCGCCACTGACCAAGTCACTCCCACTGCCCTCCCTTCCATGCCCTGATGGATTATATTCTAAACTGTGAGCTAAAACAAACCTTTTTTGTCTTAAGTTGATTTTTTCAAGTATTGGTTGCAACTATGAGAAAATAACCAATACTGGCCACAAAACTATCCTCTTCCTGCCTCTGCCTCCTGAGTTTTGGGATTACCAACATGTACCATCTCATAAGCTTAACAAAGCCTCTCTGTTTTGGAAGCCATAAATTATAGTGCTTCCCAAACCAGTGTTAGCTCTTTCTTGGGAAGAGGGGGTATGTAGTTTTTTATTTGTAAGGAGGGAGTGTGTGTGTGTGTGTGTGTGTGTGTGTGTGTGTGTGTGTGTGTGTGTTTATAGGCATACCAGCACCTCAGCCACTGCAAACAAACTTCAGATGCATATGCCACTTTATGTATCTGGCTTTGTGTAGGTACTGGGGTATCAAATCTTGGCCAGCAGGTTTTGCAAGCCAGCACCTTTAACCACTGAGCCATCTCCCTAGCCCTTATGTTAACTATTGAAATAGCTCTTTAACTTCCCCAATGGAGGGGTTGCCCTATAAATGTATTCTTTCATATACTGCAACTAACTCTAAATGACCTAATTCATAGTTCTTGTTGGTTTGTAATTGTTGTTAAATAGCTCTCCTTTCTCTACTACTCTACACCACAGATTCAGACATTTCAGCACTGTCCAACCATTCAGTGGGATCAGGAGTTCTCCCTCTCTACATCAAAATGAAGAAATTCTTCCAGGTAGAAACTCAGGATAATTGTAGTGTTCAGTCTCTTAGTTTCCATCCTCAGGTATATATTATTGCACTGCCTGTTGTACTGTGTTTACCAACACTATGTCTTCTTTTGAGTGCTTTAGCTATTTACAGTGGGAGAGAAAGGCTGGTACCTGTTACTCCACCAACTTCAGAAATGAGATTCTATAACATATTTCATAAAGGAAAGCTTCCAGAATTAAAAACTAAAATGGAGGAACCTCCAGGTAAGATGATGGCATAATAGCCATGCCAAATCAGCCTGGGGGGATGAAATAAGCAGAAAAACAGCAAAATGTATTCTTCTACTGAAAAGTGACAGTGTATAAGGAATTATCAGCCACTAAAGAGAAAGAGGAGAGACCCAGGACTTCTAGCAAGCAGGAAACCAGCCAAAAGCGGTACCATCAAGGTACCAGATCCACTCGCCTGTCAGGCACAGTGTGGCCCAGAACTGAAGGAGTAGAAGCCAGGTGAAGGGATTTTTCCACTCACATTAGCTTTGTCACAAAGTCAAGAAACCCAAAGGAGAGGACAGCAGGGATCACCTCAGCAACTACTGAAGGAGATCACAAATGGGACCAGCTAAGCAGTTCTGCTAAAACTCCAGGCATCCTACACAGCCTCCCATCCCCCAACAGCCAGTGCTGCAAACCACTAGAGTACTCATTCACCCCCTAGCTGCACAGCATCCAGCATAGCTAATCAGAACACTATATCCAGTGACCCAAGCAACCTAATGGAATCCACAGCACAACAGAGATGGACCAAGGTGGGCACTCAGCATAGGTGAGATTGGAAGACATCCCCAAAGGTAATGGGGCCTACTTACACAAAGCCAGGTACATAGGCTTGCACTGGAAGTGCTAATTACACCTACATGGTCAGGGCAGGTTATGTGTTAGATTTGATTGATGTATTCTTTGTCGGCTTTGTCATTCTCAAATAAGCTGTGTTTTGGAGTTGACTATTGTAGCCTTTGATATTTCCTGATTTATAAGGTTGTGGTGATATGATTCAGGTGTCCCCCATAAACTTAGATGTTCTGAATGCTAGGTTCCCAGCTGATAGAGATTTAGAAATTAATGCCTCCTGGAGGCAGTGTATTGTTGGGGGTGGGCTTATGGGTGGTATAGTCAGCTTCCATTTTCCAGTGTTTGGCATACTCTCCTATTGCTGTGGTCCATCTGTTTTTGGCCAAGAGGTTGGTGTCCACCCTCTGCTGATGCAATAGTTTTCCCCTGCCAACACAGCGCTTCCCCTTGAGTCTGTAAGCCAAAATAATCTACCCTTTCCCAAAAGCTGCTCTTTATTGGGTGATTTCTGCCACCAATGCAAACCTGACTGCAACAATAAACTTGGTACCTAGAGTGATGTTGCTGCTAAACACCTGACTATGTGACTTTGGACTTTTGGAGCTGATTTTCAAGAAGAATTTGAAAGCTTGGCCTAAGAGTCTCCTTGCAGTGCTGTAAGTACAGCTTGATGGACTATTCTGATCAGAGTTAAAAGACATTAATGCAAGAAGAACTATGGACTGTAAGGTTTGGCTTGTGAGGGTGAGAAAGAGCTTTGCCTGGACTAGGCTAGAAGCAGTTTGTGTGAGAGGCTTGCTGTTATGCCTATGTCCTGAGAACTTGTGCAGGATTGCTTTGCATAGAAATGAACTAGTATGAGCAGAGGGATATGGCACAGAAATAAAATATTTGAGCTGAAATTTCTGCCTATTCAGCTACAATTATATGAGAATTATAATTTTTGAGTCATCTGGCCTTCACTGGGGCAACAGGAAGAATGTAGACTCTTTTTAAGGTGCCTGAGTGCTCAAGGAGTGTCATGTTCTTCAAATTCTGCTTTATTCTCCCCTGAATTAATAAATTGGCACCCTACCTGATATTGTGGAGTATAACAAATGCAGAAAAGAGAGGATCATTGAATTTGCAACACCATCTTGAGTTTTAGAAGTGGCCATGGGCAGTGTGAAGCAGGTTTGCTGGATGCCTGTTTGGATACCTGATGGAGCTGTGAGGATGGATCATGTACAGTGGAGACCCATGTGGAGATGCCAGTATCCACAAGATGGTTGCCAAGGAGAGCTTCCATCCCCAGATGAAGTTTTCCAGGGCTGTGAGTAGCTTAGCTTGAGGGGCAGAATTGGAACTCCAGAGACTTGTTGCTAGTTAGAATTATCAGTCTTGGAGATTTGTAGTTTGTCATTAACAAGAGTTGTTGGACTTGGAGCTACAGAGTTTGATGCTTGCCCTGTTTAAATTTTGTATCAGTTGAATATTTCTTTGCTATGTTCAATGCAGTGTGAGTATTTGTTCTGTGACATTATGGGCTTTGGGGGATTTTTTTTTTTTTTTGTATTATCGCTCAGTTAAAATACCTTGGATTGTGGGGATGTTTGAATATCATTAGGCTTGATAAAATCTATGGGACTTCTAAAGTTGGACTGAATGCATTACATATTACATCATGGATGGTTATCAGTTTATGGGAGCCAGGGGCAGAATGTGGTAGTTTGATTCAGGAGTCCCCATAAAGTTAGGTGTTCTGAATGATAGGTTCCCAGCTTATGGAGATTTGGAAATTAATGCCTCCTGGAGGCAATGTAATGTTTGGGGTGGGCCTATGGGTGTTATAGCTAGCTTCCTTTTGCCAGTGTTTGGCACACTCTCCTGTTGCTATGGTTCATCTGTTCTTGGCCAGGAGGTTAATGTCCACCCTCTGCTCATGCCATCATTTCCCCTACCATCATGGAGCTGACCTTCAAGTCTATAAGCCAAAATAAATCCTTTGTTCTCACAAGCTGCTCTTGGTCAGGTGATTTCTGCCAGCAATGTGAACCTGAATCCAACAAGGGCCTTTGTCTTTTTCTTCTATCGCTGTTGGGGGAGGGTCTCATTTGGCCCCAGGCTGTCCTAGAACCCATTTCAGACCAGAAATCTCAGCCTCCCAGTTGAATGGATTAGGGGTATGAGGAAATTTAAGGGACTTTGACTTTATTAGACTATCTGTTGGTTTTATTCCCACTCATGCATAAATATTCTGTGCTAGTTTTGATTGAATGTGTATTTTGCTCAGTTGAATTTTAAAATTTGCCAGTAATTTGTTCCACCCAGCCAGCTAAAATACTTGAATATCAGGCAAACTCAATATCAAGGATCACCTCTTCTGTTACTCCAGGAGCATAACAGCCAAACCTGGCACTTTATACTTCTACCCTGAAGATATATAAAGTCAGATTTACACAGCTAACAGTGCTGCAGATGATTAGAAAACCCAACCATCAAATTAACTCAAGGTACATAAATCTCTACATTATAATACAAGAAACACAAAAAATCAAGACAATACAATTCCACCAAAAATTCTAAATTCATTCAGAAATGACCTCCAGTGAGAATGTTTTAGATGAAATGCCTGACAAATATTTCAAAGTAATGATTGTATCTATATTCAAAGGAATCAAAGAAGAAAACAAACTCCTGAAGGAGAACACAAGAAACCAACTTAATAAAATAAGGAGGTCAATACAAGACATAAGTAAGAAAATAGAAAGAAGGTGGAAAAGCCTAAGTGAGGTCAGGGGAAAAGATTTAGTAAAGAAAAGGCAGGGGGAGGGCTAATCAAAATCTAAGAGGGAATGAAGAAGTCATATGGAAACCTACTTTTATGGATAAATTGTTGTTAATAAAGTTTCAGTGTCAAGGATGGGATACCTTCCAGGGAGTTTTTGGCCAGGAAGGTCCCTTATGCCCCCAAAACATTATAGGTCATTACCAAGGTTCTGGGTTTCAAACCAGGGATAGATGGTAAGATCCTATTGCTGAAGACTCCACATACTCTGGCTGTAAGATCACTGAGAAATCCTTCTGGAGCTGAGCTGAAAACCTCCTCCATGTAGACTAGCATACTGAAAGCTGGAAAAGGCTATGCTGCATGCAGTTCAATGGTAGAGAGGAAAAATCACCAGTGGAGATACTCAACAGTGAACACTGCAAGCCCTAAATTTGGCCACCCAGGCCAAATGAGCCAATGGGTGCAATAGTGGCATATCTGGGGCTGGAGAAATGGCTTAGTGGGTAAGGCACTTGTCTGCAAAGCCAAAGGACCCAGAACCCACATAAGCCAGATGTATAAGGAGATGCACACATCTGGAGTTCATTTACAGTAGCTGGAGGCCCTGGTGAACCTTTCTCTCTCTCTCTTTTACTCTCTCTCTCCCCCTCTCAAATAAATAAAGAAAATAAAATATTTTTAAAGATAGCATATCTTGTATGGGGGAAACCAACTGCTCTCTAATTGGAAGGGAGGCCCACTACATGGGAAGGAATACATGTCTGATACTGAAAACCTACGACAGGGTAGTCACGAGCCCTAGGGGTGTAACGTCTGCTGGTGTCTGGCTAAATGTATATACTATGCTCACCAAACTGCTCAGTAAGCATTTTTCTTAATGTTCATACCCATATATTAATGCTACTCTCAATTTTTATTAGAGAAGCTTCTCTTTTCAGATTGCAGTGACATTGGGATGACTCAGAAGGCACCATAGTGCTAAAGAGAAGTGACAGAGGAGTGCTCCACACTGAAATATCTCTATCACACCTTCCAAGGCTCAGGGTCCATTGTGGAAGAGGTGACAGAAACCTCCAGACACAAAATGGCCTGGATATCCATGTCCTCACAGTGCCCGACACTATCTACACAAGGTCATCATAATAGGAGGAAAAGATGATGACATCAAAATAAAAGAAAAACTGATTGAGAAGGGAACATGTATGATGGAGAGTAGAGTTGCAAAAGGGAAAGTTGGGGGAGGGGGGAACTACCATGGGTTAGTGCCTATAATTATGGAAGTTGTCACTAAAAAAGTCTTTCAAAAACAGAAACTGCAAAAAAAGAGAGAAAAAGAATGGATGAATAAATGACAGAATACTAACCAGAAATACTGCCAGTGAAAAAGATTATGTCAAATAGAAAACTTTGTAGAAAGCCTTACCAGTAGAATGGATGAAGGAGAGGACAGAATTTCTAAACTAGAAGACCAGGCAGCATATCTAATACAGTCCAACAAAAAGAAAGACAAACTAATAGGAAGGTTTAAATGGGAATTTCAACATGTTTTGGACACTATGAAGAGATCAAACATAAGAATTCAAGGCATAGTAGAAAGAGAAGAATTTTACTCCAAAGGCATAGTAGGTATTTTCAACAAAATCATAAGAAAATTTTCCCCAAATATAGAAAGTGATGCCAATACAGATACAGGAAGCCTTTAGAATGCCAAAGAGACAAAATCAGAACATAACCTTTCACGGCCATATTGTAATTAAACTACAAAACACACAAACCAAAGAAAATATATTGACAGCAGTTAGAAAGAAAAATCAAGTCTCATGTAAAGGCAAACCCATCAAGATAACAGCAGATAACTCAACACAACATTTAAAAGCCATAAGGGCATGGAATGATGTATTCCAAGTTCTGAACAATAACTACTGTCAACCAAGATTACTTTATCCAGAAAAGCTATCCATCCAAATTGATGGAGAAGTAAGGACATTCCACAACAAAAATGGCTAAAGGAATCTTTGAACACTAAACCAGTTCTACAGAAAACACTTTAAAGGGTCCTTCATGCTGTGAAAAACATACACATAACTAAACAGGAAAAAAAAAGTATATCAAGTAATACTTAATACAAGAGAGTAAAGGACGAACTACAAAACAAGAAGAATGGCAATAATAATAAAGGCACACCTTTCAGTAATAACTATTAATAGCAAAGACCTCAATGACCCAAGCAAAATATAAAGGTGTGCAGAGTGCATTAAAAAGCAGGATCATGCTTTCCATAAAAGACAGACACTATCTTCAGGTGAAAGGATGGAAAATGGTATTTCAAGCAAATGGGCCTAGAAAACAAGCAGGTGTTCTATCCTAATATCTGAGAGGACAGACTGCAAACCAACATTAGTTACGAAAAATAAAGTAGGTCACTTTATATTGATTGAAGGAATAGTCCACCAAGAGGACATTACAATTCTAAACATATATGCATCTAATGTGGGGGCTCCCAATTTCATCAAACAAACACTGTTAGACTTAAGGTCATAGATAATGCCAAACCAATTGCAGTGGGTGACTTCAATACTTGACTCTCATCAATTGACAGGTCATTCAAGCAAAAAATAAACAAAGAAGCATTTGGATTAAGTGAGGTCATATAACAAATGGACCTAACAAATATCTACAGAACATTTCATCCAAATGCTGTAGAATATACATTCTTTTCAGAAGCATGTGGAACATTCTCTAAAATAGACCATATATTAGGACACAAAGCAAATCTTAACAAGTAAAGAAAAATTGAAATAATTCATTGCACTCTATCTGAACACAACCTCAAATCAGCAGAAGAAAAACCATAGAGCATATACAAAAGCATGGTAACTAAGCAGTACACTACTAAATGATGAATGGGTCAATGAAGAAATCAAGAAGGAAATCAAAAAACTCATAGGACCAAAGGATAATGAGAACACAACACACCAAAATCTTTGAAACACAATGAAGGCAGTCCTAAGAAGGAAATTTATAGCTTTAAGTGCCTATATTAAGAAATTAGAAGGGATGGAAAGATGGCTTAGTGGTTAAGGTGCTTGCCTGCAAAGCCTAAGGACCCAGCAACTCTCCAGAACCCACATAAAACCAGATGCATAAGGTGGTATATGCATTTGGACTTTGTGGTGGCTAGAGGCTCTGGGATAGCCATTCTCTCTCTCTCTCTCTCTCTCTCTCTCTCTCTCTCTCTCTCTCTCTCTCTCTCTCTCAGAGAGAGAGAAGCAAATATATATATATATATATATATATATATATATATATATATATATATCTCAAATAAACAAATAAATAAAATGTTTAAAAAAGGAAATTACTTCACAAATAAACAACTTAATGATTCACCTTAAGGTTGTGAAAAAAAGAAGAACAAGGCAAACCAAAAATCAGCAGATGGGAAGAAATAATAAAGATTAGGGTAGATATTAATGAAATAGAAACAAAGAATCAATGAAACAAGAGTTAGTTCTTTGAAAGAATAAATAAGATTGATAAGTCTATCTAATGACTTATCAATCTTGTACCTAAAGAAAGAAGAAACACAAATCAATAAAATTAAAGATGAAAAGACACCATTACAGCAGATACCAAAGAAATTCAGAAAATCATAAGGACATACTTTGAGAACATATTGCCCACTAAGTTTGAAAATCTGAAAGAAATGGGTTAGTTCCTTGATTTATATGACCTACCCAGATTAAATCAAGATCAAATTAACATTTAAGTACACCTATAACAAGTACAGAGATCCAAGCAATCACTATGTGTGTGTGTGTGTGTGTGTGTGTGTGTGTGTGTGTGTGTGAAAAATCTCCCAATTAAAAAAAGTTCAGGCCCAGATGGATTCATTGGTGAACTTTACCAGACCTTCATGAAAGAACTAACACCAATGCTTCTCAAACTTTTCCATGAAATAGAAAAGGAAGGAATACTACCAAACTCCTTCTATGAAGCCAGCATTACCTTCATACCAAAATCAGACAAAGATAGAACAAAAAAAAAAAAAGAAAGAAAATTACAGACCAATCTCCCCCATGAACATAGATGCAAAAATTCTCAACAAAAGTTTGGCAAACAGAATATTAAAATATAAATAAATAAATATATATATATCAAAAAGATGATTCACCCCAACCAAGTAGGCTTTATCCCAGAGCTGCAGGGATGGTTCAGCATATGCAAATCAATAAATGTAAAACACTATATAAATGGACTGAAGGACAAAACTCACATGATCATCTCAATAGAAGAAGAAAAGGCATTTGACAAAATCCAACATCCCTTAAAGGTAAAAGTTCTACAGAAACTAGGAATAGAAGGTACATACCCCAACATAATAAAGGCTATTTATGACAAACGTGCAACCAACATAATGCTAAATAGGGGAAGGCTTAAAGCTTTTCTACTAAAATAAGGAACAAGATAAGCTTGTCCATTGTCCCCATTTTTATTCATTTTAGTACTGGGAGTTTTAGCTATAGTACTAAGGCAAAAGATACACATAAAAGGGATACAAATTAGAAAGGAAGAGATCAAATTATTATTTGTGGATGATATGATTCTATACATAAAGGACCCTAAACTACCAGCAAACTGTTAGAGCTGATAAACACTGGATACTTTCCAGTGAGGTGCTGGCCATGAAGATTACTGCTGCCCCCAAAACATTACAGTCCATTGCCAAGACTCTTGGTTTCCCACCAGGAATAGATGGTAAGACCCTATTGCTGAAGACCCCACAGGCTTGCAAGGTCACTGAGAAATTCTGTTGAAGCACAGCTGAAAACCTCCTCCCTGTAGACCATCCATGTAGATGGAAAGCTGGAAAAAGCTATGCTGCATGCAGCCCTTGGGAGAGAAAAATCATCAGTGGAGATTAACAACAGTGTAAACTCCAAGTCTTACGTTTGGCCACCCAAGCCAAATGAGACAACTGATTCAATAGTGGCATGTCTGTTATGGGGGAAACCAACTGCTCTCTAATTGGACTGGAGGACCACTGAATGGGAAGGAATACATGCCTGAAACTGAAAATCTATGATTGGGGTGGTCATGAGCCCTAGGGGTGTAATGCCTGCTGGTGTCTGGCTAAATGCACATATTATGCTCACCAATCTGCCTGTAAGTGCTTCTCTTAATATCTACACCCATGTGTTAATGCTACTCTCACTTTTGGTTAGAGAAGCTTCTCTTTTCAGGTGGAAGTACCCTCTGGGATGATGCAAAAGGCACCATAGTGACAGAGGAGTGTTCAGCACTGAGACATCACTATCACACCTCCCAAGGCTCAGGGTCTATTGCAAAAAAGTTGGCAGAAAGGATGTAAGAGCCAAAGGAATGCTTACAATGCAATCTTTCAGTCAAAATTTCCTGGATATCCATGAGCTCACAGTGCCTGGAGCTACTACACAAGACCCACATTATGTGAAGAAAAGATGTTGACATCAAAATGAAAGAGAGACTATTTGAGAAGGAAAGGGGATATGATGGAGAGTGGAGTTGCAAAGGGGAAAGTTGGGGGAGTTATCATGGTTTATTGTCTATAATTATGGAAATTGTTAATAATGTTTTTTAATTAAAACAAATTTTCCTAGAAAGATTCAAAGTTTTATCACTAGTTCTTTGGCTTTCAAAATTTTAATGCTTATTTTGTTTCTTGCATTTCTTATTAAGTTACTCTGGTTATTCATCTAGGTTTTATACTCATTTAAAATCCACTATTGCCTCTTTCTACTTGAAATGCCTTCGCTTATCTCACTTCTATTCATCTTAAATTCCTCTGGGTAGAATTAGACCATTTTGAATACTATAGCCTTGAATCACAGTGATAGTTTCATGATCTTCTCTGAGGAAACTGCCCCTAGGGGAGGTTGGTTTTTGTTAATCTTACAGTATCAGTGTAGAGTCATAGAATATGTTTCAGAATATCTATCATAATCCTCTAATTTTACTCATAAGGATATGGCGCTCTAGGAAAGTTCAATAATTCACCCCAAATTATCTAGCAGCTGCTTGGCAGGATTAGAACTCAAATTTTTTCACCTCATTTTTGGTTGTTTTTGTTCTTCATTTGTGTGGTTTATTTTATTTCACATTGTCATCTTCACCAAAAATGGAGTTTATTCAATCAGCTTTCCAAATCATTTTATTAGACTAATGACAGTAAGCCAAACATAGTGTCACATACTTGTCATCCCCACACTGAGGAGGCTAAAGCAGGAAGACCGTGATTTCCAGGACAGCATACATTACCTAGCAAGGCCTTATCTCAAAAAGATTATTTTAAAGGAATAAAATTGCTTTCTCCAATTTTTTTCATTATTTCCAATCTTTTCATTGCTGGTAGTTATTTTTTTGTGTGTGTTTAGTAAATCAAAGCCTGATACCAGGTAAATCACAGAGCTCCTCCAACAGGACATAAAAATAAGTATTGGAGGCTAGACAGATGACTTAGTGGTTAAGGCACTTGTCTCTAAAGCCAAAGGACCCAGATTTGATTCCCTAGGAACCACATAAACCATATGCACAAGGTGGCACATGCATCTGGAGTTCGTTTGCAGCAGCTGGAAGCCCTGACATGCCCATTCTCTGTCTCTTTCTCTCTGTCTTTCCTTCATTCTCTCTCCCTCTCAAATTAATAAATAAAAATAAACATTTGTTCTTTAAGTGAGTATTGGCTATAAAAAAAAAAGAAGATGTCACTCAATCCATCAGGTAGGGAGCCTTGGTCTAGATGCGTATGTGACACAGAAGTAGGCACAAAGGAAATTAAAGGCAGAACAGTGGCTCATACTAGGTTATCTCAGTGCTTGTGAGGCTAAGACAAAAGGACTGCCACAAATTTGAGGCCACTTGAGCTTACACAGTATTCTAGATCACCCTGAGTTCTAGATTAACCTGAGCTTTAGATCAGCCTGGCCTAGAGAGTGAAACCCTACTTCAAAAACTCAAAAACAAACAAAACAAAACTGTAGATACTAAACTAAATATAGATAGTATTTAGGGCCCAATATTGGACTCTGTTCTTCATTGCAGGCATTCAAAATATATGTGTCCATGAATCAAAAATACTTATGATGAGTCTGATGGTATAGCTCATTACTAGAGTCCTTACGTAGTTGAGTTTGATCCCTAGCACCAAAATAAAAAGGAGGGAAGAGAGGGAGAGAGGAAGTCATAGGTTCTAATTCTTATTCTACCAATAAATGTATGAATCGCCTTGAGCAACTGTCACAACAACCCTGTAATTTAGGAGCTATTATCATTTCTGTTTCTTATTGGGGAAGTGAGGAATTGGAAGGGTAAGCAGTCTGCCCAGTATTACAGAGCTGGCCACTGATGGGTTTGGCTTCCACAGGGCACTCTGTGCTTTTAGCCACTCCATGCTTACAACCATGCTTTCAGTAAAAACTTAAAGTGTTCTGCCACTAGAGAGGGCGGGAGAAAGGAATGGAAGGAGTGTGGTCAAGCACGAGACACATGTTTGATCCCTAGCACCAAAATAAAAAGAAGAAGATAAAGACAGAACTTGGGCTGGGGAGATGGCTCAGTGATTAAGGTGCTTAACTGCAAAACCTAACAACCAAAGTTTAATTCCCCAGTACCCATGTAAAGCCAGGTGTGCAAGGTGGTGCATGCATCTGGAGTTTATTTGCAGCAGCGAAAGGCCTTGGTATGTACATTCTCACTCACTCTCTCTCTCTCTCTCTCTCTCTCTCTTTCTCCCTCTGACTCTCTCCTTCTCCTTACAAATAATAAATGAATAAAATTTTTAAAAGAAGATATAACTTAGCTATGTGATCCAACGTTTTACTATAAAAATAAAATAACCTACTAAGAAAATAAGCGAGATCTGTGGTGCTGACTGCCACACACTAACATCTAACAATACCTTGTGGAAAGTTCTCTCAGAATGAGGGGCAAGGCCCCTTTCACAATGCTTCCTGCAGTCAGTCACTCAGTTCCTCTTATTGTGTTAACATAGGTACATCTGTATCTATGTGTATTTTTTCCTTAAGTCTCTGTGTACATAGCTTAAGCTATTTCCAAGTCACACAAAGGAGAAAAATTCCAGAACTGAAAACGCACTAATTTCTATTTTGTTAGGAATTGCTTTAAACATCAACAACTAGCAGAGGATTATTAAAGACGTGCCCACATACAAATTCCACATAACCTGTAGATGCAGTGTCATGTTAACAAGACATAAAAGTGGTGCTTTCTGTTAACATAAAATGGTGCTTTCTAGTTTACAAGGTCATATGCGAGAGAATAGACACTTTATTAAGCCTCCCAGAATTAGTTATTGACTGTCTTTTCCCTCATCTCCCTGTAACTACATGGCAATGCTAATAAAATAAATCAAATGTTACATATTCATTTCTTACGATGCTCTAGATTTATTTAGCTCACTCCAAAGGCAAAGGTATCAGTCCTTTATTGTGTACTATTACTATCTAACTAGACTATGAGCTAGGGAAGGGAAAGGACATTTTTAGAATAGCATATAGTATCAAATAACATTATTGAACGCTTATTATAAGCCAGGAACTGTGCTAAATACTTCAATTTTATCCTACGCAATTGTCACAGCTATCTGTGACTTGGGTACTACAATTATTTCTATTTCTGTATGAGAAAAGTGAGGCATGGGGAGGGTAAGTAACCTGCCCAATATTAGAGCTCATCATTGGTGGGCCTGGCTATAGCATTGTGCTTTTAACCACTCCAGTCTAACAACCATGCTTTCAGTAAAAATTTAAAATAGTCTTATACTATACACAAATTTGTATCAGATCCCTTAGATAATGAAAAGTTTACAGAGACACATTTCCAAAAACCAAGATAAGGGACTTAGGGAGAGAGCCAAGTTGTTAAAGTGCTTTCCTTGCAAGCATGAATACCTGAATTTGATCCCATGTAAAAATTCAGAAATGGTGATGCACTGTATGATCCCAGTGCTGGGGAGCTGAAACTGGATCCCCATGGCTCACTGGCCAGCCTAGCCCAAGTGATGGAAGACCCTGTCTTAAAGAAAGTAGATGAGGGCTGGAGAGATGGTTTAGTGGTAAAGGTGTTTGCCTGGAAAGCAAAAGGATCCCAGTTCGGCTCTCCAGGACCCAAGTAAACCAGATGCACAAGGGGGCGCATACATCTGGGATTCATTTGCAGTGGCTGTACAGTGCCCATTCTCTCTCCCACCCTCCCTCTCTCTGTCTCTGTTTCTCTCTCTCTCTCTCTCTCTCCCCCCCCCCTTTATCTCAAATAAATAAAATATATTTTTTAAAAAAGTAGATGGCAGCCCGGCATGGTGGCACACCCCTTTAATCCCAGTACTCAGGAGGCAGAGGTAGGAGGATCACCATGAGTTCAAGGCCACCCTGAGACAACAGAGTTAATTCCAGGTCAGTGTGGACCAGAGTGAGACTCTACCTTGAAGAACAAAAAAAAAAAAAAAAAGGTAGATGGCTTTCCTGACAACCCAACTCATCCTCTGGCCTCTACATGAATGTGCACACATACCCATCTACACACACATGAATAAACACTCTAAAAAAGATTGACTCTTATCTAGATACAACAAAAAAGAGACAACATGGCTCAATGAATAGTAGAAAGCACTGTGTTCAGTTTTTCTTAAGAAAGAAGATATATTTGAATGCAAAATCAGAGCTGTGGTCTTAAAAAAATTATGGAACATTTTCTTTCTTAAAAGGCATGTTGACCCAGCACTTGGGAGGCAGAGGCAGGAGGATCACTGGGAGTTCGAGGCCACCCTGAGACTACAGAGTTAATTCCAGGCCAGCCTGAGCCAGAGTGAGACCCTACCTCAAATAAACAAAAAGGGGAGGGAGGAATGTTGGAAAAAAAAATTTAAGGTATGTTCGTTGTCAATTTTAATATTAGTTTTAATTGCAAACTACTTAAGGCATTTGAGAGTAAAAATAAGGCCAACACTTGAGAAAACTAACCTAAAGAATTACCAAGTATTGTTCTGGGGAAATGGCTCAGCAGTTAAAAGTACTTGCTTGCAAAGCCTGATGGCCTAGGTTTGATTCCCAAGTACCCATGTAAAGCCAGATGTAGAAAGTGTTGCATGCATCTAGAGTTTGTGTTTGCAGGGGCAGGATGCCCTGAAGTGCCCAATTCTGTCCCTCTTTCCCTCTCTCTCTCTCTCTCTCTCTCTCTCTCTCTCTCTCTCTCTCTTTCTCAAATAAATAAATATTTTTAAAAGAATTAAGTATCACATAAGTGTTTCTAATACTTTGATGTCAAGTCATAGATTCTAATCACTGTTCTACCAATAAATGTATGAATGACCCTGAGGAAGGCATACATTTGTATTATGAGGATGGTCATAACAAAGTGACTTAATAAACTGGTCAGATAAGAAAGCATGCAGTCTACACTGACTGGCATCCCTTACACAGACTACTATTCCATACTGATAATTTTTTAGACCATGACATCAGAAACTGAGACAGAACTTATGCATGTAACTAATCCCCTGGATTTCCAAGTACTAGGTAGAGTGGTTATGCACTTTGCTTCCTCTGATAGTGAACATGATTCAGGGCACTCCCCTTGATTTGTCTCTTCTTTCATAACTACTCATCAGATTTCCAGGAAACCAAAGAATATCCAATGATACTGAGCCAAAGAATGTTCAGCACATACTGCAAAGGGGCAGGAAATTTGCTTCTTAGGGACATTTACAGTATACAAATTTGGCTTTAGGAATCAAGGAAGCTCCTGCTAGATTTTGAATCTATCACTTAAAAGTTTGTAACTCTTGGCTAAATTACTTAGGCTGTTTTCCTTTAAGTATTAATTGTGGGTAATAATATTTATTTAGCCACATGTGGTAGTGCACGCCTTTAATCCCAGCACTCAGGAGGCTGAGGTAAGAGGATAGCTGTGAGTTTGAGGCCAGCCTGAGAATACATAGTGAATTCCAGATCAGCCTGGGCTAGAGTGAGACCCTACCTCGAAAAACCAGTATATAGCAGAGCCACTGTGAGCCTAAACCACTGCCTCAAACATATTAGCAATTTATGAACTAAAAAAAATATCTAGGAAGAAACTGTAAATATTTAACTCTTATGATTTTGCAAATAATTAGTAGCAATAATGGGTGTAGTGGTCTTATTTACAGTCTCTGAAACAAAATTCTCATAATCCTCTAATTATCTTGATGAGCATTCATGAAGATATTATATAAATTATACTTACATGGTACTGACAAGTGTGGTGGCTTACAGTCCTGGCACTTGGGAGAAGGAAGACTGGAAGATCGGTAGTTTGAGGTCATTCTCAGCCATATAAAAACTTAGAGGCCAATCCAGGCTGCATTTTCTTTCAAAACAAAATGAAATACCAAAAAAAAAAAAAATTGATCTTACATGACATGAAAATTTCACTGATAAAGAGCATACCACCTAGCTGATCTCTATACTCAGTAATATACCTGTTATAAGTTTGTTACTAATCAAATTAGCTACCAAAAGAAAATTTTTTTGTTAAATCTACTCCTTCCTAGTCACCCTGCCTTATTTGTCATGGAACTTAGTATTCTTCTTATCTTTGCCATGACATCTTGTTGTATCGTTGTTCTTTCTTTAGCAAAGTGAGATGGTCAGCCTCCAAGTTTAATATACCTGAATGGACTTGTGGCTATCAAGAAAGCACACTAAAAATATACCCAAGGCCTTCAGGGAATATCTGGCACTGGTCATTAAATAACCATCCTGTAGCTCACAGTGCCCAGAAATAGCACTTGGTGTCTTATTACTTGAAGGGATTAAAAAACTATAGATCAGAGCACAGTTCTGAATTAAAGTTGGAAGGTTTCTGCCGTTTTAAATGACCTAAAACTTCCTCCAACAAAACAAAAAGGGATCAAAGCTCCGGTGCAGGCAACTGAATATCAGATGAATTGCCCTAGTTGGGTCAGCTTGATTATTCTTCTTTAACCTGATTGTTTCTCTCCATCACCTTGTGCCATTAGTGGAGAAATTAATCTTTGAAGTTCATATGGCTCAGCATTTTCAATTATTCATCTCAGCTAAGGAATTTTTTTCAAGAAAAGCTCAGTGTACTCAGTTTTGATAAGCTTACCAGCAGACACTGACACCAGGTCTGAACTGACACCCCCCAAAAGCATCTTTACTAAAGAAAAATTCTGAAGATTTTTAAAACATCCCTTCTACTGCTTATTTCCTTTCTTAAAGTCTAAACTCATAATCAGCTTAAGGCACAAAAACTGTTTAATAAGCATTTAAGTAATTTTCCCCTAAAGATATTTTCAGAAGGGAGAGGAATGGGAACAAGAAGAGCATGCAGAAGTACAAACAGTGCAGTAGTTCCAGGGGAGATTGGTTCCAGCAACCCCACAGATGCCAAATCCACAGCTGTTCAAGTTGCTTATTAAAAATGGTGTAGTAGGGCTGGAGAGATGCTTTAGCAGTTAAGCGCTTGCCTGTGAAGCCTGAGGACCCCGGTTCAAGGCTCAATTCCCCAGGACCCACATTGGCCAGATGCACAAGGGGGTGCATGCGTCTGGAGTTCATTTGCAGTGGCTGGAGGCCCTGGCACACCCATTCTCTCTATCTGCCTCTTTTTCTCTCTCTGTCTCTGTCACTCTCAAATAAATAAACAAACAATTTTTTTTAAATGGTGTAATTGTTGTATAAAACCTACATATGTCCTGGTCACATAATCTCAAACACATATTTTAAATTGTAATTGGTAGGTATACAAGGTATAGTGTGACATTTCAGTAAATGGATATATGTAATGATTAGATCAGAGTAAATTGACATGTTTATTACCATTAACAATTCTTATTTCTTTGTGTTGAATATATTGCAAATCCTCTGTACTAGCTGTTTTGAAAAGTTCAACTCATTGTTATCAACCATAATTATCCTACCATGTTGTAGAACCTTAGAAGTTATTTCTTCTTTCCAATCCCATTCCTCTATCCAGTAACCATACTTCTCCAACACTTCCAAGACTACATTCTTTAAAGAGGGTTATCTAATCTGACACCCATGAGCAGCATGCATCCCATGATAGTTATGAATGTAGCCGAACACATGTGTATATGACATCTTGTTACAGTGTCAAAAGGTTGGGTACTAATGTCATCAAAATGCAATGTAAATGGTTGTTAGATTGTATAATGTGGTAAATAATAATTTTTAAAATTCTGTACATGTTAAGTTCAAATACAATATTTTAAAAAGTAATCACTTACAAGTGGTTGAATCCATTACATGTAGAACTCACAAATACAGTTCCATACAGACTTACTGGGCTATGATCTCACATACATTACACTGACACACTGGCTCTAATTTTTACCTTGTTAGACCTTAGAACTAATCAAGCTCTTTTAGCTTGAAAGCAACATACTTCTTTCCTGTCCCTAGTATCTCCCCAGAGCCAGTGTGATCCTTATTTGTTTTTATTGAATAATTCCTTCTGCTAATTGTCATTTGACTTTCATGAGAAGGCAAGGTCCTGTGATCCCATTTGTACTTATTAGCATACTTTACCCAACAGGCTGTCAGTGTATAAGAAAAGTTTTAGTGAAGATATTACTTACACTTCTCTGAAGATGTCAACACCATCTATTGACTTTGGCAAGACTGTGTTGACTTTCTCTGGCAGTAAACTTTATTCTCAGTCTTCATTTAAAGAAGATACAGAATTGCCAAGTGAAGACAAGGAGATTGAGACTTCTCTTATGTTATTTATTTATTTACTTATCATTCATTCATTCATTCAGGACTTATTGCTTCTAAGCAATATCACATTGAAATGCAATCCTTAGAAAACAACCAACAATCGAGCTTTTAAATACCCCTAGTTTGGAGATGACTATAGGTTGAAGGTATTTTATTGCTTTTCCAAAACATATTTAGGAAAGGGATCATTTACTGATATGTTGTGAAATTTACCATTAAAAGGTCTGTTTTTGCAACCCTGCCAAATTTCTCACAGGCTGTAATAATATGAATAACTTTTAGTTAAAATTGTTTGATCATAATAATCAGGGCTTTAATCTCCAGACATGAATGTATCAATTTCAGGTCTATGAAGACATGAAGTGCTAGGAATTGTTTCTTTTTTCCATAGGCAGTTTTATGCTTTCATCAATAATGTTCATAATGCCACTTCTCATTCATTTCCATGTCAAATGACATCCACATACACGTTTTCAAACCTTCCTCTTTAGAGTATACCCATCTGATTACTTTTTGTCTCTTCACCCTAGTTCTCCCCTTCCTAGCATTCATCACTATACCTTGTGATGTTGACTTCGGAGTTGTTTTTATTGAATGTCTCAACAAACTAGAGTGTAAGCTTCTGAGAGCAAGTAAATTGTCACCTTCTTTATTTCTGTATCTTCAGGCCATTTCTGTGTGGATTAAATGAGTTAATATTTAAATGTTATTGGGTTGAATGAATGGGGGAAATCCCATAAATTTCCTGCTATCTGATCAGTCTCTTTAATGTGGACCACTATATTACATGCCTGCCCTTCATTCCAGATCTTTATCCAGAATATAGCAAACATGCTTCTTTTTCCCAAGAGTTTGTTGATTTGCTTGTTTGAGGTTTCTCTCTCAACTCATTACTAGTTAGCACGTGTTCATTTGCAGGAAATTTAAAGGGAAAGCCAAATTTTAGAAAAATAGGGACTGGGGTTATAGCTCATTGTAGATTGCTTGTTTAACATGTTTGAGGCCCTAGGTTCAATCCTTAGCACCAACCCCCCCAAAAAAAAAACTCGGAGAGCACTGTGGGTTGCACAGTGGGAGAACATTTGCTTAGTGCATGTAAGGCCTGGGTTTGATACCAGCAATGCAAAAACAAATTTTATACATATATATATATATATATATATATATATGTAATACATACAGCTCAAATCATAAAAGTCTAAGAAAAGCCATAATAAGTTGTTTCTGCTACACCTCACCTCTCATGCAATAGCTGCCATTACAATTCTATTTTCATCTAGTACTTGATGGATATTATACACGGATGAGATTGTATCACATAAACAAATAAAAATTCAGTTCTTTCCAATTAATTTTATTTCATGAACACTTTCCAATATAATTCAAAACATTTCTTACATCACATTAAAAGCTGCTTCACATTCTACAGTACACTTAGAGACAATGTAATATATGATTCAAGACCATACACTAGAACCAGACTGTGAGATTTAAACTCCATTCTGTCTTGAACACTTTATCTTCTCTGTGCCTTAGTTTACTCAGCTCCAAGAAAGTTCTCCAGAAAATATGTTGTAGAGTTATTGTGAGAATGAACTTGAGTCATACTTCAATGTTATTAAAAACTACCTGTTTGTTTTTCTTGGTAGATTGTCATGTATCTGATAGAATATTCATAACCTTTCTTGATCTTTGTCTGAACCTACTTTTTCCCTCCTTTATTTTTCATGGCCATTACTGCAGAAGAAATCTTCATATTATTAACTCCATCTTTTCACTTCACAAATAATCAGAAGCTTTGGTGATTTGACATGGAAAAAAAGACATTACATTATTTTGATTGCAGATTATAGTTGAACATTTAGTTTATCTTTATTAGCCTCTAAATGTCCTCCCTTGTGATTTTATGTTCTTGGCTCAGTCTTCCTACTGGAGGTCTTGGCATTTTTGTTAAACCTGTTTGTCTCAGATTTTTAAAAATTTATTTTTATTTTTATTTATTTGACAGAGGAAGAGGGAGAGAGAGAGAATAGGCACACCAAGGCCACCAGCCACTGCAAACAAACTCCAGACGCATGTGCCCCCTTGCGCATCTGACTAATGTGGGTCCTGGGGAATAGAACCTGGGTCCTTTGGCTTTGCAGGCAAACGCCTTAACCACTAAGCCATCTCTCTAGCCCCTGTCTCAGGTTTTTATATAGGAAAGATAGGGGCTGGAGAGCTGGCTTTGTGGTTAAAGTGTTGCCTGCAACACCTAGTGACCAAGGTTCAATTCCCAAGTATCCACATAAAATATCAGATGCACAAAGTGTTCATGCATCTGGAGTTTGTTTGCAGTGACTGGAGGCCTTGGTGTGCCCATTCTGTCTGCCTGTCTCTCTTCTATCTTTCTCTGCTTGCAAATAAATTTAAAAAAAAAATTAAAAAGATGCTAGTCCTATATGTTGTAGCTGGTTTTTGATGTACAGAACTTTTATACTGTTACATAGGCAATTTATGATAAATCACTTTATAATTTTCATATCAAAAGAACACAGTCTCTTCTAAAGTTTAGTCATATATAGTCATCCTTTATTATGAAAAGTTTATGTGTAGATATTTTAGAATAAATTTTTCCCCTTATGTAAGATAAAAATCTAAATTAATTTTTTCCTATCTTATTATATTTCTTCACACCATTCATTGGACAATCTCACTCTCACTGATTGATTTGTCATGTCTTCCAGTATCATCCATTAAAATTTAATAGATGCTGGATTCTCTTCCTGCTACATGAGTTTGTCTTTTTGCTATATTCTATACTTGCTAACTGATGGTAGTTTTATTATCTGTTTAAATCTTTGCTATGTTGAATCTGAATCAATAAACTTTCTGGCCTTTTGTACTTTTTCCAAAGTACAGTTCTGGAACTTTAGATTGTGCCTGTGTAGGGTCATTTTATCTTTCTTCTACTGTCCCAAAATTGGAAATGTGTCATTGCTGAAGCTAGTGGTTACAATAATATAGAGAATCTCATAAGGCCTCTCCATAAAAGAGAAAAAAACTAATTTATAGAGCAGAGCTGCTGCAAACATGATACAGATGTAATTACAATGACCTCCTTAGCTTGCAAAGGAGCCTGCCAGCTTAACCATATTTTGTGGTGCAGAGCATCCGAGTTCATGATGGAGGATGTAACAGAGACATCCCAGGACCTAGTAGTGTGTGTTCTATGGTGACAGAAGCAATATCTCATGAAGTGTGTAACCAACAGCTCTATCTATTCTACGAAGAAAGAGGTGGTTAGTACATATGAACAGAAAAAGGGATGGAGAGAGAATGGACTACACTTGGTTGGTGACTTCTGTTGCCTCTTGGATGATAATTCTTACCTAACTGAGTTATAAAGGAGGGAGAAATGGAGGGGAAATGACAGAGAGACCTGTAGACAGCAGAATGCTAGCCAGCAACTGACTTCTAGGATAGTCCTACTTGGTCACTCCTAGGGCAAATACTATTGGGAGGGGGAGGCTCAAGAGTTTTAAAAGACTTTAAAATTCTTTCATAACACCCATTTAGCTAGCTGCAATTGTGCAAGTTGTCTAAGTGGCCACAATTTTATTTAGGATGTAGTTAATTCTTTCTGCTATAGTAGGGATCTGATGCAACTGGATGTTTTTCTTTACCTCTATGGCAAAGAAAATCCTGTTTGGTTGTTGTTGTTATTCTCCTTGGGCTCTATGTTTTTGAAATGAGTTTAAAAGAAGTATGTGCCTTCAGTTCACTAAGATGGATAAACGGGAAAAGAGTGGATAATTCTTTAATGGACAATAAACCCAACAAGAACGTGAATGAACTTGTAGCTGAGTTTTATAAAGTGAAATGGAATCCAATGGATGACTGTATGTATTTTAGGAACAGAATAAAATAGAGCATTATAGGTGCATTATCAATTCAATATTGGCTCACAGCTGTGGAAGCCAAGAGGTGCTACTGTCAGCTGTCCGCAAGCTAGAACACCAGGAGAGCAGCTGGTGGAATTCAATCACATCTGAAGGCCTAGAGACAAAAGAAATTGATGGAGTGACTCTGAGTTTTAAGTGACCAGAGCCTCCAATGCCTGAGACCAGAGAAGACAGAAGTCTCCACTCAAAAGACAGACTGGATTTACCATAATCCCACCTTTAGGATCTATTAAGGCCTTCAGTGGATTGGATGGTGCCCACCCACACTGGAGAGCACCATCTTCTTTACTCAGTTCTCATTCAAACAGTAACTTCTTCCAGTAACCCCCTTATAGGCACCCAGAAATGTTTTACAAGCTATCTGGATATCCCTTTAGCCCTGATAAGTCAATATACATAATTAACCACCACAATCAGCTTTTTTTTCCCCAAACACAAATTTGAAGACAACTCTTTTTTTGTTAAAATATTTTATTTACTTGAGAGAATGAGAGTAAGGGACAGAGAGAGAGAAAAAAATAGGCTCACCAGGGCCTCCAGCCACAGCAAAAGAACTCCAGCCTCATGTGCCACCTTGTGTATATGGCTTCCAGGGGTCCTGGGGAACCAAACCCGAGTCATTAGGTTTCACAAGCAAGCACCTTAGCTACTAAGCCATCTCTCCAGCCCTGAAGATAATTCGTGAGAGAAAAGATATTTCTCTAATATGCTGAGGAGTCTTCTAGCATCCCCAATGCTATTAAGAGGTATTGTTGGGCTGCCAAAAGTTAGGCTACAAAGCCACTACCTAAAAACAGGCCATTCAGGGCAGCAGCCCAGCCCAAAACTAGATAAAGAATTTGAAGAGCCTTTCATGTGGATAGTAAAAAGTAGTGATGCTGAAAGCAGTTTTGAGGGACACATTTTTATGACATTAGCAAAGTAGTTCCACTTCTGAAACTGATAGACATCTTGCGTTCTGGCTGGATGGCAAAACTCAAGCCAAGGAACAAATTGCCTTAAAAATTGATTATAGTAAATATTGCTTGGAATGGTGAAAACATAGTAGTCCTGGATAAAGGCAATATTTTTTTAAAAATGTAAGTCTTGACATTCCAGAAGAATCAAATTAGCATATAACCCAGACCTGAATCTGCTAACTCTGGCCACTGGGACAATAGATTTCTTCATCTGTGAAATTTCTTTTTTTTTTTTTTTCCTTTTTTTAGGCAAGCCTAACAGACTGACTTTATTTTTTTTAATGTGAGTGAGACAGAGAGAGAGAGAGGATTGGCACACCAAGGCCTTTAGCCACTGCAATCGAACTCCAGACACGTGTGGACCTTGTACACATGTGCAGCCTTGTGCACTTGTGTCACTTTGTGAGTCTGGCTTATGTGGGACCTGGAGAGTTGAACATGATTCCTTAGGCATCATAGGCAAGTGCTGTAACCACTAAGCCATCTCTCCAGCCCAAGATTTTGGTATTTCTTACCCCACAAGCTTGTTTCAGAAATTGAGTGAAATAGGCCGGTGAACTACTCTGCGGTAGGTGCTTCATCTATGCTAACTGCTATCGTCACTGCTGTTGACTACTATCAAGCAAGCACCAGAAGGAGCTAGCAAGTTTTTTCAATTTGTCCTTCTGCTTCCAATTTAGATAACATGTAAATGATTACAGAAAATAAAATTTGTTACTCTCCTATTTTTAAGGATATCTAAGAAAAGGAAAACACTGTACTTCCTATAAAAATTCTTTTTCACTCAGAAATGTGTTCTAGTTTTCCTGAAAACTCCTCAAGCTTATTTCTTCTTGGCTAACCTTGCTAAGGCCCAAGTGCAGTTTAACAACCTTCTTAGTGACCTTCTAGATAGTGTTCTTTACATGTTCAAAAAGTAAGTTTTCCACAGAAAAAGGACAGAAGTCTAAATTTTGAAAATCCCCAACTGCCAAATAAAATTGAGAAACAGACCTAGCTATGTATATATTATTGTGCACATGAAGAATAAAGAAAAAAAAATCTTCCCTAAAAAACAAATCTAATCTTAGCAAAGTCACTCGAAGTAGAATTTAGCTTTTTGACACATCAGTTGATTGTAGAATAATTCTAATGGACAATCATTTTGTTTGGGTTGGCAAAAACTAATTGTAGATATTTGTGGAATTATGATATGATAAATGTACACATTGTATAATGATGTGTAATGATCAAGTCAGAAAAATTAACCTCCCTATCATTTCACATATTTGTCTTTTATTTGTAGTGACAGGACTCAAATATTTTTGAGCAATTTTGAAATATATAACATATTGCTACTAACTATAGCCATCCTCTTGCACAATAGAACATTAGAACATAATGTCTACATGTGATAGTCCATTGTGGTATTCTCCTGAAGGCATGTAGAATGCGAGAGTTACAGGGTCATGGGGCTCACACCAAGGTTTCATTAGAAAAGCTGATGAGGTTAGGCAATGTGTGGTGGGATCAGATCATATTCTCTCACATGATGTCTTGAAAGGCCACTACTTGAAGCTATGGAATGAATCCAAAAAGCACTGGAGACCTCAGAGTATTGGATATGCCAGGAATGTTGGATGTCCACAGACAAAAGCTATAATCATTGAGTAAATGTAGCCCAAGAGAGAGGCTACTTGTCCTTTAGGCAACAGAGCTGTTGGTGTGGGGCTACCTGTGCCAAATGGAAAACAGATGATGCCGCCATAATCCCCAGATGTTGGATATGGAGCTGCAGCATTTGATGTTTGCCCTACTGGGTTTGGATCTTGCTTTGGTTAGTCTTTTATTACCATGCCCATTCCTCCCTTTTAGAATGGGAATGTTTGCCTTTTGCCATTGTATATAGGAACTATGTGGCTTGGTTTTTCATTTTATAGAAGCTCACAGTTAATAGATTGCCATGAGTCTCAGAGGAGACTTTGGACTCATGAGCAGTGTTGGAAATATAAGGCTATGAAGACCTTTGGAGTATAGCATCTTGTGTTATGAGATGAACATGACCCCATGAAGGCCAGAGGAGAAATGCTATAGGCTGAAATGAAGTATTCTTCTACAGGCTCATGTGTTAAAAACAACTGCTCCCCAGCTGGTGTCACTGTTTATAAAGGTTGTGGAAACTTCTGGATAGGGTCTTGATGATAGATGGACAGACAGCTATGGGAAGCATTTGGGGGTTAAGGTATATAGGCCAGTTCTACTTCTGGCCCAAGCTCTCTGCTTTCTGAAAGCTGCCACTATGAAGCCATCAATCTCACACTCCTGCCTCCATGCTTTCTCCATTAAAATGAATTATATTCTCTCAACAATGACCTAGAATAAATTCTTCATTCTGATTTGATTCTGTCCAGTAGTTCATCACAGAGAAGAAAGAATAATAACTAATGTAGGTATATGATTTGCATATATTTCCCTATTCTGGATATTATCTTTTCACTCATTTTCTTTGTTGTTCCAAATTCTTTTCATATTGATGTAACCCCATTTTTTTGTTGCCTTTATTTTCTGTGCTTCTGAGTTTTGTTTTGAGAATTCTCTCCCAGGATCTGGACTTAAATTTATTTATGCATGTGCATCTTTTTCAGTTTATTCTATCCATGTCTTATAATGTTTGGTGTAGAGATTATTCACCTCCTTAGTTATCCCTAGGTGGTTTTATATAGTTATTGAAAGTGGAATCATTTTTTTGATTTCTTTTTGGAATAGTTCACTATTAGCATAGAAGAATGTTGGTGACTTTTATATCTTTCAATTTAATGATTTCATTTATTTTAACAAACATGTATATGTTTGTGTGAGCGTGTATGTGTGTGGGTGTGTGTGTGTTCTGTGTATAGTCTTCAAGGTTTTCTATATTTAAGATTAAGTCATCTGCAAGCAGAAATAATTTGACTTCCCATTTTTCCCATTTTAGTGTCTCTCATTTCTTCTTCTTAGTCAATTGCTATGGATAGAACTTCCAATGTTCTTGTAAATGGAAATGATGAACATAATTATCTTTCACTTATTCTAGAGCTTAGGGGGAAAAGGCTCATCATTTCTCTAGTCAATATGGCATTAGCTGTGGATTTTTCATGTATGGCCTAAGCAAAAAGGACATCACACTACCTGTCTTCAAAATGTACTACAACATGTCACACTGGCCTGCCAGGGGCAAGTGTTTATTGACAAAGTGAGGAAGAGACTTTTTCCTAATATTTCAAGTAGGCAAGCAAAAGAGACACCTCAGAGCCTGTCCCTAACACCATCCAAGAACATTACCTCTGAGACAGTATAACAAAAGGATGCTGTGCATGATGTTCATCATTTGACAGATGCTGACCTTAGGATTGAGCCTAACCACCAGCTCTATACTATGAGCTTGCCTCCTGAGAGGTTTGTTTCCTGTTTGCCAGAGCCCAACAACTGTACAAATTCTGAGGATGCCTCCAGTGGTGATGATGCATAAAATCTCAATCTTCATGATCAGCCAAAGAAGAGAAGTAGAAGGCACAGATCAAAGAAAAAAACTTTAAAATTCCAATGATGTTATTATAGAGCAAGAAGAATTAAAGAAATAGCAGAATCTTTTACACAAAAAAGATACGCCTGGTCCCACAGTGGTGAAAAAGCAAGCACCTGGCTTAGTCACAAAGGCCTGTGGTGTTACTTTACATCCCAACCTGAGCAGGAAGATATGGAGGGTGCTACAGGAGAAGGGGCCCAAGACCCTCTGGAAGTGGGCCCTAGAGATCCCAGTGAGGAGGGCACAGTCCCAGACACCATCCACGAAGACAATGAATTGTTGACGGCAAGACAGATGGTTTCTGAAGGCTACGCAAAAAATTGATCTTTATGATGGTATTTCCAACGACTCAGATCCATCTGTGTACATAGAAACTGCTGAAGCATTGCTTTTGCTCCCTCCAGTCTTTCAGGATGCCTCCCTCAGATCAATTAACTTTAGACCACATGAAAGCCCTACCATATGTAAAAGACATGGAGAGACTGAAGAATGTTGTGGGGAGGTTCCCAGAGTGCTTCACCCTGTCTCCTGACTGTGCCAGAGTATTCTCAGATTTCTTTAATCACTGGGCTACACACATCCTTCCTCTGAAAAGCAGTATAATTATTTAAGAAAAGCTAATATATAATAAGACATAAAAGGCAAATATGACATGGAATTAGAGTTCATTCTTTTATACAAAGATTTATTTTCTTTGTAACTCAAATCCTTGAAGTTTTGAAGGCATTTCTGCCATATTTATTCCTATATTTGCATGTATTGAGTAAGACATCATCTAAGACTTTAAGTGAGAAACTGAGGTAAAATTGAAATTTTTCACTTACTCATAGATACATGTCTTGAATTACTACATAAAACTTTGTTTTTCTGAATCTGTAAAAATTAGAACTAAACATTCTATTAAATTTTTTAAAAGTTCTACAAATCTACAGTAGCCAAACAACATAGTATTGGCATAAAACAAGCATATAGGCCAATTGAATAGGTAAAAAGCCTGAAATTTAAAATAATAAGCTTATTTTTTAACAATAGTGCCTTCCTAAACCTTGGTCTCCTTGTAAAGTGTGAATAATTATATCCCCAAGATTGGATATTGTTTCAAATGCTGCTCAGTATATTACAACTGTGACAGTTAATCATAAAGCACAACATAGAATTCTGAAAAATTCAAAATGCATGCAAATAAAAACCATTATGAGACATCACTTGACAACAACTAAAATGGTTATGCTTTTTTTTTTCAGTAACAGGTTTTTCAATGCTTCAGAAAAACTAGAATCCTCAAACACTGTTGGTGAAAATGTAAAACGTCAGCCACTTTCAAAAACTGATGGCAATTCTCTAAAATGCTAAACATGTGACCCAGCACTTCCCCTCTTGGGTACATAATGGAAGGAAGGAAAAACATTGCATTAGGCAGAGTTCTCCAGAGAAATAGAATCAGTAGAATGTATGAATGTTCTCAAAGGAGGTTTATTAGATTGGCTTACATGACAGGGTCAGGATAGTCTAGCCACAATTATCTCTATGCTGAAGTGGCTTAGAACCCAGTAACTACTTAGTCCACGAAGTTGGGGACTCAGCAGTTCCAATCTGTCTCTGCAGGCCTATGAGATCCTGGAAGAGTGGCTGGTATGCAATCCATGTTGGAAGGCCCAAGAAATTGCAGTGTGATGCAGAAGACAGTATCAGCAGTCAGAATAAATGTAATCACTTGGCAAGAAGTGCAGGCAGGCAGGCAGGCAACATTGCTTTTTCCTTGGACCTCTTTATCTCTGGGCCACCCAATGGAAGGTTGCCTGCTCTGAAGGAGGGCCTTTCCCCTCTGCAAACTCTTTCTGTAAGTACTTTCATAGACATTCCTAGACGTGCATCTCCTAGTTCAGCCCAGACCCCATGAAGTTGACAAGATTATCCATCAAATGAATGTTTGTTTACACACAGGTGTACATGAATATTCACAGCAACATTATTCATAATAGCCTAATAGTAGACATAACCCAAATGTCCATCAACTGATGAGTGTGCAAATAAAATATGAGAGATCCACACAATGGAATATTACTAAGCAGTAAAAAGAAAATATTGATACATGTTACATAAGAACCTTAATCCTTTTTCTACTAAGTGAAAGAAAACAGCCACAGCAGAACAATTATTTATGTGAACCGCTCAGGACAGGAAAGTCAGTGGATACAGAATGCAGCATGGTGTTTTCTAGGACTGGGAGAAAGTAATGAAAGTAGATACTGGTGGGTCAAGGATTCTTTTTAGGGTAATAAAAATGTTCTTGAAATACCTGCTATTAATGATTGAGGAACTCTGGAGATATTAAAAACCACTGAATCGTGCACTTTAAAGGATGAATTATATGACATGTGAGATACATATCAATAAAATTTAAACTGAAATAATATATGTAACTATGTGTGTTGAATGAAGGTATAGAATAAGAAAGGAAATAAAGATGAATAAGATTGTGAAATTAACTATGATAGGATGTCTGTTACAATGCCCAAATGTTTAAAAAACTTTCTTCTAATTCAGATCATCAGAACTGAGGTTTAGATCTGAAAAAATGTCATGGAAAGGTTTACAACAAAATCAGAATTTTAATTTTGCATGTGTATATTCATGCTACATGTGTGTGTGTGCCTGTGTGTGCACACATTGTGTGTGTGTGTGAGCAGGTGGAAGACAGAAGTGGATGTCAAGGTGGCTCCCTTGATCACTGTCCTCTTTACTGAGGCAGGCCCCTTCACTTGAGCACAGAGCTCACTGACTCAGCTAGTCTAGAGAGCCAGCTTTTGGGGAAGAGGGTGCAGGGTTTGAAAGTCCTGTCTCTGCCTCCAGGAAAAAAGCAGGAATTACAAGTGAGACATGTGGGCCACCATGCCCACCTGGGCATTTATGTGGGTAAGTACTGGGATCTGAACTCCACTCCTCACACTTGCACAGTGAAGTGTTTTACCAACCAAGCCATCTCCCCAGACCCTAAATTAACTTTTTAACGAAAGGCCTGATCAGAAAAAAAATATTTTATGCTTTCTTTCTTTTTCGGGTGGGAAGAATGCAAGTTTAAATGTTAAATTTAACTAGCTAAGGCCAGAGATGGGGCAATGTAGTTTAGAGATAGATTGCTTGCCTAGCACCCTCAAGGCTTGGGCTCAGCCCTTAGTATTGAAAAAAAGAAAAAGAAGGCTGGGGAATGAAAGGAGGGAGAAAGGATAATTGGACTATATTAAAAATTATCTTTGGGCTGGAGAGATGGCTTAGCGGTTAAGCGCTTGCCTGTGAAGCCTAAGGACCCCGGTTCGAGGCTCGGTTCCCCAGGCCCCACGTTAGCCAGATGCACAAGGGGGCGCACGCGTCTGCAGTTCATTTGCAGAGGCTGGAAGCCCTGGCACGCCCATTCTCTCTCTCTCTATCTGTCTTTCTCTCTGTGTCTGTCACTCTCAAATAAATAAATAAATAAATAAATAAATAAATAAATAAATAAAAATTATCTTTGGGAAATTAATTTTTATCAAATGTTATCTTTCATGTAAATTCCATTGCATTAATTGATATGTAAAATTTCAAGAACTAAGGGATGGCAAACACAGCAGAAAGAAAAGCCAGAACAACCTTACTTTTCTTTAAAATCAGCTAATTTTGAAGGGCTGTTTAGGCCCTGGAATGCAAGCTATTTCAACTTGGCTGGGGGAGTGCTTTCTCCTCTACTCACATCACATTCCTTCTTCTATCTTCCTGCTGCGGCCCGCTGGAAGGCTCATCAGTTCTTGGACATTTCCCAGTTAGATTTGGATGTGTACCCATGAAAACTTCTGATCTTTACTTAGCCTATATCCAGTTCTCAGAACTTACTGCATATCACCACAATGGTAGGATAATGAAATACTGGTTGATATAACTGTCATCCTAATCATATCAAATACTTTAGAGTAAATAATGACTGTTTGAGGAAAGTTCTTTGGGAGCAAAGTTTATATAAGTCAAAATATTTATACATTTAAATAGCCATCCATCTACCTAGCCTGGTGTAAGTATTTAGAGAATAGATTTTAAAGTCATATGAGACTCATCCAACTGTAATGGGAATTTCTGGGAGTCAAGAGACCAGCAGCCTGAGTCAGGTGAAGGAGAGGAAGTTTATTTATGCAGACAGACTGACACCCAGATCCCTCTGTAATGGCATCAGCCCCAAACTCAAGTTTTTTGGGGATTTCATAGTATAAGCAAGTGTGGATTACAATAGTATGGGATAGTTGAGTAAACAGATTCCAAAAGATTTACAAAAATGTGGGAGTTTGGCAAAAAAATTACAGAGGACTATAAGTGGTAATTAAAGTTAAACCTGTAATAAATTGCAAAAATGGGGCAAGGACAATAAACAGCCAGGGGCGGGGCATCCTCTCTAGTCAACCTCCTCACTCTTTTCTATCCCGTCTTGGGGGCTTTCCACAATTCAAGTTTTGCATATTTCTACTGTTACTACATTATTCCCCTCCTCTTTATGTACGTAATTCCTTATATCCTATTCCAGACATATTTTCTGATATTCCCGATGAATTATATGGAGTCTGACAGCCTCTATCTGTTTTCCGATGACTCTAGTGATCAGGTTTATCAGGCAAGGCCCAAAGAAGAGGGCAAAAACGAGCATAAACTAGTCACCCTGCTAGAGGGGCTTTCCAAGGGCACCAGGTGGTCCAGGTATTCTTCCAGTAAGACTCACTTTCCTTTCCTTGACTTAGTTCATTCAAATAGCTGTCTTGCATTTTCTCTTACTATGCCAGATTGGTCCATGTAGAAATATCATTTTTCCCTAGATAAACAAAAATCCCTCCCTTTTGCTGTAATCAAGTCCAAGCCTTTGCAGTTTTGCAGCATCACCACTGCTAGGAAATCTGTGTGGTTCTGTAGAGTGACGGTGCTCTGTTGGACTAGACTAAGATCTTCCCTGATCTGGTTAGAGAGCTGGCTCTGCTGGACCTAGGAGGACAAAGAGCAGGGGGCTTAAGCCTAGAACATAGAAGCCCCTTGAGGGAAGAGGGCAGAGCTCTTGCCCAGAAAGGCAAGGTGGGGTGGGGCTGAGAAGCCCACCTTGAGTCTCAGATCTGGAGTTTTTGTATGGGGAGTGGCTACATGTGGAAGACCAGGTCAGCTGGTTGCATGGACAAAGACTGGATTTTATAGCTTTTTGAGCAAGCTTAATCTAGAACTCTTTCCTGGAGGGTGTGACATCCAGATTTCTGAAAGTTTAGTGACATTTCCTGCTTTTGGTCAAGAAATACAAAACCATTACTTTTGGTGTCCTGTTACCCTGACTGCCTAGCCAATTTCTGTCACTTATCATTTTCTCCTTCTCAAGAGGTAGCCCTAAACGACTTTAGGGATTAGGATGACAGATTGGTCTGACTTCTTCAAGCTGCACAGGGCCATTGGTTGTGGCTGTTGATGTACCCCTCCAGTGGGTCTATGCTACAGGACTCCAAAATGTACTGGTGGTCTTACAGTGCAGGAAGAAATCTACCCAGATAAAGACATTGGTGGTGGATTGGAGAAATCAGGAAGAAGCAAACATCGAGTAAATTGGGGTTTAGATAGGTCCTCAGACTTGGGCTCCTGTCAGTAAAGAATTCCAATTCTGAGTGAGGTTGTGGCTCATCACATCTGGATGGGAGGAAGACACCTCTTCCATAACCTCCGCCATAATCTCCTCACAGCTATGGAGGCTTCCCCTCCTCTCTTTGGAGGTATGTGTCTGGATTTAGGTTTAGCCTCCACTCAAACCCAGGGTTCCCATTAGCATTTCAGGCCTTGGCGGGCAATCCAGGAGAGCTGGGGTAGATGGACTTGGACTGTCACAAAACCATCTGAGTGTGGGCTAACTATAGATGGGAGGATACAAGGTTAAGATGGCAGATAAACACACAATGTCCCAAAATTAGCACAATTATTACCAGAAATGACAGGCATGATCATCATGAAGTCTAGAAATTTTCCAGATAGGGTGGTCTATACCTGTCCTTGTCACAGTGAGCATGCTTATCTAAAGTTAGAGTGTGGGTTGTGATGATTAAATTCTATAAGATATACCTTACTTTTGGGCTATATTTTTCTCTTGAATGCTTAAGACCAAGTAGGTAGCCAAAGTTTAATTTTATAATGTAATCTTGAAGGTCAGTTGTGGCTCTATAGTGGAGATTTTTAGGCACCTTGGAGGAGCCCTTTTGACCTAGAGGGGCTGAGACCAAAATACTGGGTACCCTTTTAACCCCAAGGTCCTTATTGGTTCTGACTGCTACATCTGGTTGTTAAGCCCCCAGGAAAAAGAATGGGAACACACAGTATGTCTATACCTTTTGTCTCTAACCAAATAGCTCTAGTTAAAACATGGTATTAAAAAAACCTTAACATTCTGTTGTAACATTTAATTTATGTTGTCTGATGACATGGTAATCCATATCTGAAAGACAGGAAACTATATATATAATTTAACACTAGTAAGTACAGACAAAACATGGTAACAGTTCTGTAAGTGGTTTGCAGGGCCCAGGAGTGGCAGCCCCTATGACCAACAGGGGTACAGTGGCAAAATCTCCCTGGGCCCTCCATAAATGTTACTGGAATTTCTGGGTTTCAAGAGACCAGCAGCTGAGTCAGGTGAAAGAGAGAAAACTTATTTATGTCAGCAGACTGACACCCAGATCTCTCTGCAATGGCATCAGCCCCAAACAAGTTTGTTTGGGATTTTATAGTATAAGTAAGCATGGGTTATAATAGTGTGTGACAGTTGACCAAGCAGGTTCCAAAAGACTTACAAAAATGTAAGAGTTTGGTAAACAAACATTACAATGGGATATAAGTGGTAATTAAAATTAAACCTGTAACAAACTGCAAAAGGAGAGCAAGGGCAATAAACAGCCAAGGGTAGGGCAGCCTCTCGAGTCACCCTCCTTTACTCTTTTCTATCTCGTCTGTGGGAGGGGGGGGTCTCTCCACTGTTCAAGTTTTTTTGGCATATTTCTACCACCAGTACATTACAACTTTTCAAAGGGTCTAATATTGTGTTCCTTGGATTCCCTTCTCTGTTTTCTTTAAAAAATTGTGTACAGAAAGGTTAGGTAAAGTTAGTTAAGGTCACAGTTAATGGCTGAGCTAAATTTAAACTCTAACTTTTTTTATACCAAGTTCTGTCTTTTCCTCAACATTGGCCAGTTACTTCATACTATTTCAGTTTCCTTCTTGAGATTGTTCAGATTCATCCTATGCATCCTATGTAACATCGCTTGCTCTCTTGCTTCTTCTGCTTCTTCTTTTTTTTTTTTTTTTGGTTTTTCAAGGTAAGATCTTGCTCTAGCCCAGCCTGACCTGGAATTCACTATCTAGTCTCAGGGTGACCTTGAACTCACTGCAATCCTCCTACCTCTGCCTTCTGAGTGCTGGGATTAAAGGTGTGTGCCACCACACCTGGCAACATCTCTTTTTGAAAGAAAGAAAGAAAGAAAGAGAGAGAGAGAAAGGAAGGAAGGTAGGTAGGTAGGTAGGAAAAAAAGAAAGAAAGAAAGAAAGAAAGAAAGAAAGAAAGAAAGAAAGAAAGAAAGAAAGAAAGAAAAAGAAAGAAAGAAAGAGATCTTCATTGACAAAAGGGAGGAAGTACATTTCTTCACGTAATTGAGAAAGGAAGACTAATTAGATAAAAAGAGAAAATGCAGTCATGTTAACGTTAATGGAGAATAACAAGTAAGCCAATATATAACTGGACATGGAACATTTTCTTGAATGATGTCTTTTATTTAAAGCAGCCCTTATTTTTAGATTCTTTGATTAACAGCCAAATTAAAAGGTCAGCAAGTTTTTTAGTTGGCAATTTTAGCATTCCAAAAATGTCCTTGCATTTCCATTACCCTCTCTAAAACTGAAATCAACCTCTCTTTAGGACACTGGTCTCCACACAGGTCATCCAGAAGCATCCAGAGCCTGTAAATATATCCATCCAATTTAAATTTATTCTTAAAACTCCAAACCCATTCCTCATTGACTGCCCTCTCTACCTTCCAGCTCCCCTGGTTTACTTATTTTCTACTTTCAAACTTTGCCAGCTCTTGGGTTAGTCATTTTCTGTCTATCAAAATTTGTCACCCAGCTGTTTCAGAACCTATCACACAGAGTATGTCTGCTCTTCCCAGCCGTTGCTGGCATACACAAATTGCATTTTAAGGCTAGTGAGAATTGATGAGGAAGAAGGAGGAAAAGGAGAAGTATGCGGAGAATGAAACATCTAGTGACTCTAACAACTTGAACAACCATAGCATTGGCTGATAAGAGTTGCGCTCACACAGAAAGGAGTGTCAGACAGAATCTGAGTAGATAGGAGAGGCAAAGAAGCCCACTAAAAGGCCAACTTGGTGATTGATTAGGAAACTGTGAAAAGGCAGGGGCCTTGGCTAGACTCACAAATTCTTGGAGTGCAAAGATAAGAATAGCTTATAGCCTCTCTTTCTTATTAGTTTCATTTCACTTCCTACCATCAATACCCCTTTATGAGATAAGAATCCACAGCATATACATATACAAGATCATCTTTACCTTTAGTAGGTATGGATAAGCTTCTAGGGAGTTGCATCTTCCACTGAATGTAATTTGGGAAGTCAGCCTGGGTATTCCATCCCTTGAAGCACAATAATTATTTCTGGCCAATCAATTACCAACAATCCTATCATCTGGACTCTGAGTTGGTTTTTGGTTTTTTTCTTTGTTTTGGGGTTGAGTATGTTCATATGTTCATGAGCACACTTGTGCAGATGAGTGTGCACACTTGTGTGTGGAGGCCAGACGTGGATGCCGTGTATCTTCCTCGTTTGCTTTCCATCTTTCTTTTGTTGTTTTGTTTTGTTTTGTTTTTCAAGGTAGTGTCTCACTCTAGCCCAGGCTGACCTAGAATTCACTACAGAGTCTCACGGTTGCCTTAAACTCACAGTGATCCTCCTACCCCTGTTTCCCAAGTGCTGGGATTAAAGGTGTGTGCCACCATGCCCAGCTCCATCTTATTTTTTGAGACAAGGACTTGCACTGAATCTGGAGCTCACCAACTTGGCTTGCCTAGCTAGCAAACAAACCCTAGAGATCTCTTGTCTCCTCCTCCCTAGCTATGGGCTTATATGCATGTTTTACCACCTTTTATGCAGGTGCTAGGAACCTGAATCCAGGTCCTCACACTTGCAGAGCAAGCACTTTACTCAATGGGCCATTTCCCATCCCCTAGCTTTTAAAGGAGGATCAAAGTTCTGGTGTTATTTTGGCCTCAGATCCTACCCTAAATGCAGGCTCTGTATTTCTCAGTTGATGGATCAAGGAATTGGGTTTTTCTATCACTGAGAACAGAACAAGCCCAAACCAATATACATTTCATTTATACCAATGCCTCTGTATAATATATGAGTGTATTTATACTTTTAGCTTCTCTTGTTGGATGATAACCTGTAGACTTTGTTGAAGTAACACTGTTGATAAATATTTAGAACAAATGTACAATTACATTTTTTTAAAGCATGAAACTGTGCAACACTGCTTTTTGCATGAACACTATTGCAACTGGAATTCTTATACACACACAGCACTGAAAACCAATGGATCCACAAATGTTTCAACCAGTCCGAGGTCAGCAGGACCCAGACTGTCACATGCACAGAATGGGTTATTTATGGAAATAATCAGAACTTAGTAATTAAACCGAGTAGTAGATGATGTTTTACTTTATAAGCAATGTTAATCAATTAAGAAGAAAATGGCCAATGATTAGAGACTATTAATAAAATAATAAAGTTAGACAAAGATAAATTAAATAATTAACCAGAACATTTCATATAGGTCATTTTAAAAGGCCAGTCTTCTTTTTAAATATATAAAATTTATTTATTTTATTTATTTCAGAGACAGAAGGAGAAAGAGAGAGACAGAGAATAGGCACACCAGAGCCTCTAGCCACTACAAATGAACTCCAGACACATGTGTCACCTTGTGCAGCTGGCATACATAGGCACTGGGGGAATTGAACCTGGGTCCTTAGGCTTTGTGGTCAAGTGGCTTAACTGCTAAGCCATCTCTCCAGCCCTCCTACTGGCTTCTTACATAGGTTTTCTGACTCACGTCTTTTTTCCCCATGCTGGGCATGCTCTATCACTGAGCACATCATAACCTCCTAGTTTTAAGTCTTGATCATTTTGAAGACACCACTGAGGGAAGGGAAAAGATCATCTATCTCTTACTGTCTGCTAGTTTATCAGTTCAAAGGTCTCCTGAAACACAAACAAAATGTAAACTGAAGCTGGATTAGAGAATGAGGGGACATGTTGCTTCACACAACTAGAAAGGCCAGAAAGCCAGGTGTGGTTATAATCCCAGCACTTGGGAGGCAGAGGTAGGAGAATTGCATGAGTCCGAGGCCACCCTGAGACTACATAGTGAATTCCAGGTCAGCCTTGGCTAGAATGAGACCCTACCTCAAAAAACAAAAAATAACAACAACAAAAGACCAGAGACCAAACTTTAGGACGAGTTTGAACTAAAGGTTTGTATATCAACAAGGCCAATGTTACTTATCTCCCCGGTTCCCTTGGTTACACCCTCCTTGTTTTGGCTGTTTTTATTGAGACTGACTTTCCTTGGGGTGGCAAGGTTGTGGGACTACACACATCCTCATTCATATTAGAGGCAAGATGGGCTTCTCTTTCTAATCATAAAACCAAATCATCAGGCTTCATACTGATCAGACATGCCCATCTCTGGGAAAACTTTCTATGGCCAAAGAGGTCATGTACAAAAATAATTTTAGGCTTGGAAAATGAACATAGATCTGATTCAATAACTACATAGTAAGGGCTAAACTAATGAGAAACTCCCCCTTCCTGGCACTAGGTACCAACTTGATCTACCACAGAGTTTCTACTCAAAGCAAGAGGGTTGAGGAGTATTGCAATCAGGTTCACACTGCTGGCAGAAAACACAACCAAGAGCAGGTTGTGGGAGAAAGGGTTTATTTTGGCATAGAAATTCAGGGGATGATGGCAGGGGAAATAATGGAATGAAAACAGGGTGGGCATCACCTCCTGGCCAACATTATATAGACAACAGCAACAGGAGAGTGTGCCAAACACTGGCAAGAGGAAGCTGGCTATAACACCCATAATCCTGCCCCCAGCAACACACTGCCTCTAGGAGGGTTCAATTCCCAAATCCTCCACCTAGGAGGCATTAATTCCCAAACCTCCATCAGCTGGGAACCTAGCATTCAGAATACCTAAGTTTATGGGGGACACCTGAACCAAACCATCACACTCTGCCCCTGGCCCCCATAAATGATAACCATACATGGTGTAAAATGTAATGCATTCATCTAACTTTAAAAGTCTCCATAGTTTTAAGTCAATCTCAATGATATTCAAACATTCCCATACTCCAAGGTCTTTTAACTGAGTCATAATACCAAATAATAATAATAATGGTACAGAATAAACATTCACACTATGAAAGATGACATTGGGCATAGCAAAGAAATATTCAGCCAATGCAAGACTTAAATAGGGCAAACATCAAGTTCTGTAGCTCCAAGTCCAACAACTCTAGTCAGTGACAAGTCTCCAAGTCTAATAACTAAACTAGCAACAAGACTCTGGAGTTCCAAGTCCGCGACTCCAGCTAGGTTACTTACAGTCCCAGAAAATTTTACCTGGTGCTGGCAGCTCTCCTTGGCAGCCATCTCATAGTCCTGGAATCTCCACTGTGTCTCCACTGCAACCCACAGTTCATCCTCATGGCTCCATTGGGTCTCTACACAAGTAATCCAACAATCCTGCTTGCTTCACACTTCCCGTGGCCATTTCTAAAACAACAACAATAATAAAAAAAAAATGTATTGTAAATTCAATAACCTTCTCTTTCCCATCTTTGTTATACCCAATAATACCAGGTGGGATGCCAATTTGTTAATCCAGGGGGGAATAAAGCAGACTTTAAAGAACAGGACACTCATTCAGCATTCAGTCCCCTTCCAAAGAGTCTGTGTTCTTCCTGTTATCCCAATGCAGGTCAGCTGGCCCAATTTCACAGGTTGTAATATCTCATATGAGTGCTGCTAAACAGGCAGAAGTTTCAACCCAATGATTTCATTTCTGATCCATATCCTTTTGCTCATACCAGCACATCCATTTCTATGCAAAGCAACCCTGCACAAATTCTCAGGACACAGGCATAATAGCAAGCCTCTCACACAAACTGCTTCTAGCCCAGTCCAGGCAGTTTTTCTTACCCTAATAAGCCAAACCCCACAGTCCTTAGTTCTTACTGCATTCAGGTCTTTAAACTCTGACCAGAATAGTCCATCAAGCTTTACTTATAGCACGGCCAGGATTTCAAATTTGTTCACATTCCTCCTGCAAAGCAGTTCCAAAGGGCCAAAAGCCACACAGTCAGGTTTCTAGCTCTTACTTCTCAGTACAAATTTTATTGTTGCAGTCAGGTTTTCATTGCTGGCAGAAAATACTCAACCAAGAACAGCTTGTGGAGGAAAAGGGTTTATTTTGGTTTAAAGACTCAAGAGGAAGTTCCATGATGGAAGGGGAAAATGATGGAATTAGCAGAGGGTGAACATCACCTCCTGGTCAACATTAGGTGGACAACAGCAACAGGAGAGTGTGCAAAACACCTGCAAGGGGAAGCTGACATAACACCCATACGCCTGCAACCAACAATACACTGCCTCCAGGAAGTGTTTATTCTCAAATTACCATCAACTGGAAAACTAGCATTCAGAATACCTAAGTTTATGGGGACACTTGAATCAAACCACTACATCAGGGGAAAATGATGGCATGAGCACAGGGTGTACATCACCTCCTGGCCAACATCAGATGGACAACAGCAACAGGAGAGTGTGCTAAACACTGGCAAGGGAAAGCTGGCTATAATACCTATAAGCCTGTCCCAAATGCTACATTACCTCTAGGAGGATTCAATTCCCAAATTGCCCTCAGCCAGTGACCTAAGTATTCAGAACATATACGTTTATTGGGGACATATGAGTTAAACAACCATATTCTACCCCTGGCCTCCATTAACTGATAACCACATGTGATTATAAAATATAATTCATTCATCCAACTTTAAAAGTTCACATAGTTTTTATCAATCCTAATAATGTTCACACATCCCAATAGTCTGAGGTCTTTTAACTGAGTTGTAATACAAAAAAAAAAAAAATCCAAAGCCCATAATGGCTCAGAATAAACATTCTCACTGCAAAAAATGGAGCTGGGCATAGCAAAGAAACACTTAATCAATACAACATTTAAATAGGGCAAACATCAAATTCTGTAGCTCCAAGTCCAACAAAACTAGTCAGTAACAAGTCTCCAAGTCGGACAATTCTAACCAAAGATGAGTCTCTTTTTTAAAAAAAATTTTTTTGTTTATTTATTTGATAGTGACAGACAGAGACAGAGAGAGAAAAAGGCAGAGAGAGAGAGAGAGAAAATGGGTGCGCCAGGGCCTCCAGCCACTGCAAACAAACTCCAGATGCATGTGCCTCCTTGTGCATCTGGCTAATGTGGGTCCTGGGGAATCAAGCCTTGAACCAGGGTCCTTAGGCTTCACAGGCAAGCGCTTAACCACTAAGCCATCTCTCCAGCCCAAGATGAGTCTCTTGAGTTCCAATTCCATCCCTCCAGCTAGGCTACTCACAGTCCCATAAAACTTCATTCAGTGCTAGTAGCTGTCCTTGGCAGCCATCCCATAGTCTTGGCATCTTCATTGGGTCTGAAACTTCAACCCATGGTTCATCCTCATGGCTCTATAGGGCCTTCATACACGTGATACAAAAGCCTGCTTCACACTGCCCATGGCCATTTCCAAAATACAAAATTGTGTTGCAAATTTAATGACCCTTGTTTCCTGCATTTGTTATACTCCATAGTACCAGGTGGGCTGCCAACTTGTTAATCCAGGGAGGAATAAAACAGACTTTGAAGAACAGGACACTCCTTCAGCATTCAGGCCCCTTCCAAAGAGTCTGATTCTTCCTGTTGTCCCATTACAGGTCAGCTGGCCCAATCTCAATGGTTGTAATCACTCATACAAATGCAGATGAATGGGCAGAAGTTTCAGTGCAAAGATTTCTTTTTTTCTGTGCCATATCCCTCTGCTCACACCAATTCATTTCTATGCAATACAACCCTGCAAAAGTTCTCTGGACATGGGCATAACAGCAAACCTCCCACGCAAACTGCTTCTAAGCCAGTCCAAGCAAAGCTTTTTCCTCACCCTCATAAGCCAAACCTCATAGTCAATAGATCTTACTGCATTCAAGTCTTTCAACTCTGACCAAAATAGTCCATTAAGCTGTACTTATAGCACCGCAAGGCATCTCTTAGGCCAAGATTTCAAATCCTTCCACATTTCTCTCAAAAAATCAGCTCTAAAGGGCCTAAAGCCACATAGTCAGGTTTCTAGCACCAGTGATACCACTTCTTGGTACAAAGTTTACAGTTGCAGTCAGGTTCACATTGCTGGCAGAAAACACCCAACCAAGAGCAGGTTGTGGGACAAAAGGGTTTACTTTGGCTCACAGACTTAAGAGGAAGCTCCATGATGGAAGGGTAAAAGCATGGCATGAGCAGAGTGTGGATGTCATCTCCTGCTTAACATCAGGTGGGCAATAGCAACAGGAGAGTGTGCCAAACACTGGCAAGGGAAGCTAGATATAACACCCATAAGCCCATCCCCAACAATACACTGCCTCTAGGAGGACTCAATTCCCAAATTGCCATCAGCAAGAGAACTAAGCATTCAGAACACCTAAGTTTATGGGGACACCTGAATCAAACAACCACAAGAAGCAATCACAATATATTACATGCCAGCCTGGATCCAAGCACAAAGGTATGCTGGATTGACTGTTCACCTCAGTACTAAATTACAGGAGCTTTCACTAAAGATGGACTTTTTCTTCTAAATGTACTCAGAGAAAGTTGTAAAGAGCCATCCCATGTGGGAGTCATGGTCCTGAAGCCTGGCATAATTCCAGAGCAATTTTCCCACAGAAATAAATAGAAACCAGTGCATCCATCTATTGCCATTATTTTCTAATTTAACTTTAATGTTTACCTTATAGTTTCCCAAAATTATTTCTAGTGTTTCATAGTATGCTTTCTCCAAAATTTCTAGCCCAGTGCATTAGGGTGTTTGACCTTATTTTAGCATGTCTAACCAGTATTCCAGAGATATTGATTTTTCAGACCTATTTTCTTAGCACTACCATTTGCACCATCTTCAAATGAATGCTTAGGCAACATTACTGTTGGATGCTATAACATTTAAAATCAAACAGTGAATATTAGAAGCAAAATAGTCATAGTTACAAAGTGTTTGTGGAAGAAATTTTTACTGCCCTGGCTCATACTTCCTAAACTCACTTCTAATTTCCAGTGACAATCATGGTGTAACATTAAAAACAAAGACAACAGAACAAAACAAAACAAAAATGTCTGATCTCTGTTGCTGATCCCCAACACAAAGCTCCTAAAACCCTTTAACATCCTGAATGCTAATGGTGTCAGAGCATATTTTATCCTATTATTTGGTCTTTAACACTAGTTTCTGATAGAAGGAAAAAAAGAAGAAAAAGTCTTTCTTTTTTTTTTTTTTTTTAAGCAGATCTTAATCAGTTGGAATTTCCCAGACAACAGTATCTTTTGTTTCAATGAGATGATTCTCAGAAGATACTTTGTGGGATCGTCTCACCAGAAAGACCATAGTTAGAAACTTGGGATATTCATCCTCACTCATTCTGTAGAAGTGGGAGAGGGGCTGGGTTAATCCATCATGTCTAAGTAATCAACCTCCATGAGGTCCTAAAGTGAGGATCTGGTGAGCTTTAGAGTAGGTGAGCACCTGGAACGGCCTGCAGGGTGGCTCACCCACAGAGCTCAGGGAAGCTCTTCACCCCTTCACTGCACCATGCCCTATGCAAATCTTCTTTTAGGATGTTCCTAAATTGTATCTTTCATAGTACACAAGCGTCTAGCAAGTGAACTGTTGTTTTTTCTGAGTTCTGTGAGACAGTTTGTCTAACAAATGGCAGACCCAGTGAAGAGGTGGTAGAGTCTGATTTGCAGCCAGTCAGAAGCACAAATGACAACCTGGGTTTGAGATTGGCACTGGAAGTGACAATGAGGCAGGCACGCATAGGGAATATCTTCACAACTCATGATGCCACTTGGTTTGCACAATGTGTTTATTGCCCAAATTTTCTCACAATACAACCAGTTACTTGTTGGACCCCTGGCTACATCAGGCTGCATGTGCACCTGCTCCAAACAATTGAATAAATTTCTACTTATTCTAGTAAGCATTAGTTACTCCCTTTTTGTGATCGGTTTCTATTCAAATATGTACTTAAACACGTCCATCATCAGAAAGGGAGGGGGCCATCCATCCTGGAGTGGTTTGGGCTGCATTCTCTGTAAGACAAACCTTGACCTTTAAGCATATTTTTAGGCAGAATCCTCTTTTTCACAATGTATGCTTATGAATAACTTGGCATACCATGACTAAAATCAGATCCATCATGGGATGGGATATGTATAGCAAAGATTACATAACAAATATGTCAATCAAAATACAGAACCACCCAACCAGCTACTCCTTCTGGAACACACCTTAACAAGTGTCCAGAGCCCCTCAATGCTTTCCCACTCATTTAGACAACTGCCATTTTGGCAGTGTAATATCACTCTGTGCTTTACTTTCTGTGCACATTTTTTTTTCCAATTCTTTGAATAAGGCGCCAAGAAACTAGGAACACCCAGGCAGTGGGACAGTCTTTTGTGTTTGGGGCTTTTACCCTGCAAGATCTGACACTAACTCAGCTTAGCTTCAGAACAGAACTAAATTATAGGATCCTACAGAAAATAGTGTCTGCAGAGCCCCCCCCCCCCAAAATATACATCTGGTGACAAAGTGAACTAAGAGAGTGACAATTGAGAGAAAAGCTATGAGTTTTGTTTTGTTTTGTTTTGTTTTTTTACTCTACCGTTTCACCTCACACAGCACCACCAGTCTTAATTTCCATCTCTGTATCTTTGAAATCTAGAGCTACAGGTACTTCCTTGGCAGCCAAAGCCAGGAAATGTAGTTGATGCATTATAGACATCTGTTGATTGAGTGAATATTAAAATGTCATTGTCATTAAACTGCCTGGTCAGAGTATGAACTACGTATGGGGCTCTTGCTTCACAGTAAAAGGCAAACATGCTTGGAACCTAGAGTCTTGTACTAGATCCTGCATTACTTAGGAAGTACAGTGGTGACCAGTGGAACTTTCTACAGTGATGGAATGATTCTTTATTAGTCCTGTGCAATACAACAGCAAACATTCACTTTAAGCAACTGAACATTTGGAATGGAGCTAATGTAAGTAATGAAACTGAAACTTATTTCAGTTAATTTGCATTTAGCATAAGAACAAGATGCATCCAATAACTACCAAAGCACACACCACACAGTGAGAAATGGCAATTGCTTCCACAAAAGCCCTCTTGCTCTTTGCCATACTCAGCTGAAGATGTATTTCTTTAGCAACAGATTGCAGGTGCACAGAAAAATTAGCCTGCCTGGGAAGCCCATGTGTCTTGGAGCAGCCGTGTACCATACAACAGACAAGATTTTTGTTTGTGATTGAGAGTCCAGACTGAACCAAAACAGGTGAAACCAAGAATTTGTCCCTGTCGTGGCTTCCTTAGTGTGTATTCATGATGAGCTATGGCACATCTCACCACTGCTTCATTTCTCTGGGTTGGCTTAGAAGAACAGAGAAAGCTGTGGCTGGAAATGTATGTGACACTTTAAATCCAGTCCTCTCAGGTTCATTTACATTTAAATAAGCAAAAAGTACTGTTCTAAAACAGCCATTTCTGTCCATGAAAGCATCTTTACATCCCTTATTTGAAAAAGTCATTTTATTAATGAGAAATATGCACTTTGTGCGGTTGTTGGTGTTCAGGTTGCAAAGATGACTGAGCCTCTCTCTGGTTTCAAAGAAGTTTCTAAACTTAGTAAGCCCTGCTTCCCCATGACTAAAATTAAAAATGCTTTGTGTGCACACACCTTGCTCAGTGAGGATTAGAAGATAGGTCACAGGCCAGTGTCAGGTACTGGGGGTTCTATTCTCAGCTCTACGACTGACTCAGACTTTGACCTCAGGAAGGTTGGCATAGATTTAGACTATAGACTCCTGAGTGCAATCAGAGTGTGCTGTAGACTTGATTCCCCTTCCCTAGACTCACAGCACAAATCGAGTGCTTTCATGAAACAAGTCATTAGGGCACAGCCACAAACAATGTTTAACCTTCCCAAGGCTTCCCAGGGGTCACTTCCTGACATCATGCCCAAGAGCTTTGTCCTCCCTTCTCTCTCACGCCCCTCCCTCTCCTCTTGCCCCTCCCCCACAGTGGTTGCTTATCACACATAGACTTGACCAATTAGTCCCAAGCATGACTGTAATATCTCAGATCTTCAGTGTATAAATGAATGCAGTCAGGAAAGTCTCAAATACAGCTGAGCATATTTAGTGTTTTGCTTTGTTTGCTTTGTTTTTGTACAAGAGAATTTGATCATCACATGATGCCCCAAGGGCACAATGCCCTACGGCCACAGTGACACCTTACCTGCCAGACCCAAATTCTCATTTCACTGCTGTCACCAAGGTGTGATCTACCTCACATCTGCTTATCTGAGGTTTCCTTCCTGGGCTCTTTCTGGATGAAGTCTTCTCTCTGTTCCAAGGTTCCAGGTTTGTTGCTGGAGCTCTTTAGAAATTCTAGGGATCAAACAATGACACAAAAATGAGTGTGGCTGACAGCAGCAAAGGGTTGTCATCCTCCTACAATCCAAGAACCATATAGTGTCAAGAACAAAATGAAAATGGTCCATCATCCAAGGGCACATTTAAAAATTTTTGATTTGGGGCTGGAGAGATGGCTCAAGTGATTTAAAAAGTTTTCTTACAAAGTCTTCTGACCTGGGTTTGTTATGGGGTTTGGTGTTGCACAAGTAAAACCATCAACTCTCTGAATGTGAGGCAAAGTTTCACTGGGTTAAAAAAAGAAAGAAAAGAAGAAAGCCTGGTATACTGGGTCTGAACCCCAGAATCTCAGAGTGACGCTCTAAACTGTTTGGAGTGTCAGCTTTTATAGAAAAAGAAACAGTATGGGGGTTAAACTATAAATCACAATTTACATGTGAGAGTTACAGTCATAAAAGTAAAAAAAAAAAAAAAAAAGGAGCTTGTAAACAGGTCTGTTGGTCAGTTACAGGAAGTTCCTGGGGGATGTGAGGTAGGTCTGTAACCAGGAGTCCAGCTTATCTTAAGGTGTTTGCTCAACAATGCAGGCCCCAGGTAATGCTCTTCAGACCAGCAGAGCCTCCTGTTTACCCACCATCCCCATCTGCTTAAACAAGTGTTTCATTCCATTCTTTTATGAGCTCCTAGAAGGAAGTGACTGCTATTTTTCTTTGAGCTAGGTTTTCTCTAAGTTAGGTATAAATAAATGTAGAGAAATATAACATTTTTGCTCATTTTTTACAGGTTTAATTCCTCAGTACTCACATAAAGTCAGATTCACAAAGTGGTGCCATGTATCTGGAGTTCATTTTCAGCGTCAACAGGCCCCGGTGTACCCATTCCCTCTCTCTCTTTCTCTTTCTCTTTCTCTTTTGCTCTGTGTCTGTGTGTCTATCAGTCTCTTTGCTCATGAATAAAAATTCTAAAAATTTGGATTCTATGGGCTGGTAAGTTGGGTCAGTGAGCAAAGTGATTTCTGTTTGCAAGCATGAAGACCTGACTTTTGATTCTCAGCACCTACGTAAAAGCCAAATGTGGCAGCACATGCCTATAATCTCAGTGCTGGGAAGGTGGAGACAGGAGGAGCCCCAGAGCTCGCTGGCTAGCTAGTGTAGCCCTATGTGAGCTCTAGGCTCAGTGTGAGACTCCCCCCATCTCAACAAATAAGGGGGAGATTTATCTTTCTTGGCCTCCTCATGCCACCATGCCTTCCCCATTGTGATGGACTATAGTCAAGATAAACTCCTCTTCCTTTAAAAAGAACAACAACAACAAAAATGCAGTGGCAAACAACTGAAGGAGATACTAGATTTCAACTTCTGATGTTGTCACATGTGACATACACAGAAACTACATGCACTCACATGCAAAAAATTAAATGCTGCAATTGCAACTTTTCATTAATTATGAACTCTACCGTATGAACATATTGCATATTGGTCATATTCCCATTGGGTTATACTCTTATTTCCACTCTCTCCACCTCCATTCCCCAGAGGACCCTCCTCTGTGGAGTTATAAGGATTCACTGTGGAGTCATGAATGCATCAGTCTCTGTGAAGTAGGTGGGGTACAAGGTCTCAGGATACTCCTCCCCATGCTGTGGCTTTTACAATCTTTCTGCAATGTTCCTTGACCTTTGACAGGCATGTTATAAGTCTCTTAGTGTCAAACTCTACATCCTCTGAGTCTCTGCTTTGATGAGTTTTGAGTCTCCTCAGTGTGCACCACCATCTCCCTGGAGAATGTTCTCAGGCTGGCAGAGAGGGAGACATTCGTGTTTAAATTGCCACTTCCTCTGTAATATCTCCTGGGGTCTGGCAGATGTGATAGACATGATTTGTTACATGCTAGGCAGTTGGCTATCTTCTCTTGTATTGATGGATCTTGGATCTCCCTAGTATGCACTCCCATCTGTAAAAAAGCAGATTCTACAAACAAGACAGAGCACAGCATGGATCAGAGGAGATAGGCATAATCATTTAAAAGACTTTTTGATAGAAATACCCCCTGTTCTTAGCCAAAGAACAGTGGGAGATTCCTTCTAGAGTCTATGGACTTCCCTATCCATATGGTTCTCAGTACCAGGTATGAACTCATCCCACTGAGTAGGCCTCATATCTAATCAGAAAGTAATTGTGGGCTGGAAAGATGGCTTAGTGGTTAGGCGCTTGCCTGTGAAGCCTAAGGATCCCGGTTCGAGGCTCGATTCCCCAGGTCCCACATTAGCCAGATGTTCAATGGGGCATACACCTCTAGAGTTTGTTTCCAGTGGCTGGAGGCCCTGGTGTGCCCATTCTCTCTCTCTCTCTCTCTCTCTCTCTCTCTCTCTCTCTCTCTCTCTCTCTCTCTCTCTATCTCTATCTCTATCTCTATCTGCCTCTTTCTCTCTCTGTCTGTTGCTCTCAAATAAATAAATAAAAAAGAAAGTAATTGTTTACCCTCACAGCCCATGTTACCACTGCAACCTTTATACTGTGTGATGTGAGTTGCTACTAGACAATTTTGAACGGAACTACAAATTAGACTTAACTTTTTTGCCTATACATGTATGAACATTTTTATGCATGTGAGTGTGTTGTATGTATGGAGAACAGAGGATAGCCACATATAGCATCCCAAAATATGCTGCCCACAAGGTCTCTCACTGGCCTGGGGCTCGCCAATTAGGTTAGACTGATTGGTCAGCAAGCTTCAAGAGTCTTCCTGTCTGCTACCCTGTGCTGAAATTACAGGTGCAGGCTCTCCTGCCCAACATTTACACTCTTACTGAGGACTGAACTCATAGTGGCATGAGACGACCATATACTGTGAGACAAGAACTTCACCAACTGAACTATCTCCCAAAACTCAGACTTCACTTTTTAAAGTCCTTGTGGCTGTTAGGTTTCAAACTCTCCCTTATACTCTTGTTGTCTTCCTGATGGTAAATTTTCCTCTTGCTCTGCTGCTAAGATTATTTACTCTGACTCATTATTACCATCCACAATGTAATAACACCTTACCACCTTCACTCAGTATTGAGCTCTGTTGTTTTTCATTTGGCATAGAATTTTCATCCAAATGGAATCTCAGAGATCCCCAGGCCATAGAGACCCAAATCTGAACACTCACTTTATACTGGTATCCTTACCTCTGCTGAGCTCATCACCCCACTTCTCACCTTTACATTTTCTGCCTCGTAAAAAGTTTTCTATATGTAAATTACTATCTTTGGTTATCAGTTAGAGAAATTAGCTGAACTAATTTATTAACAAAAATTAATTCTTTGGGGCTAGACATATGGCTCAGGAGTCAAGGTACTTGCCTGCAAAGCTTAATGACCCAAGTTCAATTCCCCAGTACCTACATAAATCACAAAGTGATATAGTCTGTTTATAGCCACTGGAAGTCCTATTCTCTCTGTCTTCTCTCTTCTTTCTGTCTCTGCTTGCAAATAAATAAATGAAAATATTTTTTAAAAATTAACACCTAATGAAAATATAAATGCAGATAAATTTAAATAGGGATATTATTTAAGGTGTCTTTAGCCCACAAATATATACACATTGTCCAAAATTGTGTACATATCTGACTTATTGTACAAAATGCCAAATATGAATGTATATTTGTATTCTTTTTTTTTTTCACTTTATAATACACTATGTACATTTTCCCCATCTTAGTAAATGAAGGTAGTTTTAGAGTTTGTACTGTGTGGTGGCATCATTAATGGAATATATATACATATATATATGTGTGTGTATATATATAGGAATATATATATTAATGGAAAAAATATATATATATGGTTTGTGATAATGTCACCATGTTATAAGAAGTGTTTCATATACCAGTATCAGAATATATCACTGATAATTTCATTCTACTAAGTTCCTGGAAGTGGACTTAACGGGTCAAAGAATAAATATACCTTAAGGTGGGCTGAGCCTTTCTAAATGAAACTTCAAATCCAAGTAAAAATAAAAAAGAGTCCCTCATGATCCCTTGACCAGAGGCAGGAAGTAAAGTTAAGGTAGGCTCAAAAAAACCCTTAGTAAGTAAGACCTTTAATCATTTAAATTAACTTCTAATGACCCAGGCCTGCTAGAGCATATTAATCAGTGTTGACAAAGTAGCTTCAGCTATCAGGAGCAGCAGATGGAGAAACACACGTGGCCCCAATTTCTCCTCTACAATGAATAGTCAGTATCAGGCAAAAATGTGATTTTTCTCCTTCTGTCCCCACTCAGTTCAAGCAGCGAGTTGACCTTTGCTCTGGCTCCTAATTAAATGTTAAGGTTACACCAAATCTGAAGACCAGCTATTCAATGGAAATGAGGAATCTGTAAAGCATTAATCCTTCATAAAACCCAAAATGGGCGGGAGCAGCAGATTGCACAGGTACTTGCAACATCAGCTAAACGGGGAGAGTAGAATTTTATGCAGACACATCACAGCTGAGAAACCCAGTGTGAGTTCCTCCTTGAGCATTGTATGGCAATCACTTACTAAGTGATTACCCTCCTACCACTGTGTATTGATCCTCAAGATATATGTGTGACCTAAATCAAACTCCTTGCTCTCTTTTAGATATGGCAAGGCAGTCTATTTCATTTGTCCTAAACCATCTATTTGGGCCAGATTCATTTCTTCTTTTATTTGAGTGCTTCCTATGAACTAGGCATTGTGCTTTATTGATTTTTCAGAATCTCTGACCTTGAGGAAAGAAAAGTATATTCATAAAAGCAAAAATTATGCTAATGCATTCCTGCGTGTTTAGACAGTAATAAAAGGAGCAGTATGTTGAAAAGGAAGTAAGCTACACAAAGCCATGAAGTCTACATCTGTCTTCATGAAAACGACAAATGAGCCAGCAATCTGATATCTTGAAAAAAATGATATGAATGTGGATCTAATGCACAGATCCATTCTTGCTATTGGACTCCAGAGATCAGACACATTCACACCCAAATCAAAGCTTGTAAAGATGAGTAACTTCTCTTTAGATCATTTTCCAGTGCAGTAATTACTCTTCATAAACACTTGCAGTAAACATCAATTTCCACGTAATTAAAATCAGTGCCTTTGTTTGCATAATAGGAGAATGGCACATCATACATGATACTGGTCCAAGACAGATTCCAATGAGCAGATCTGTTTACAATTATAAATACCTTAGGGAAACACTCAATTCTATATAATTCCAAGATAGACTAAAGAGTTTGTGGATTATCTGAGCAATTTTCTTCCTCTCTTTCTTTCTCATGCTGCTTGGGGCTTCCCCATTTGCTATTTACTACTTCCACCTGGGCCCATAAAGAAGCAAAAATACAGAAAGGGCAGAAGTCCAACATCAATTTTGCAACTCCATAATGGTTCTTATGAGAGGTTTGCTAGGGGATAATATTATAATATTGAAGAATAGACAATGATACAGTGCTTAGAAATGTTAATGGTCGTGATACTTTCACACCTTTTACGTGAAAAATGAAAATTAGCTATTGCTGACATTAAATATCCATAAGCTTGAGTCTTCTAAAAGTTCTAAATGTCTAATCAGTACTTAAATTTGAGCTGCTTGTCTTATGACTTTCAAAGGGATCCAGACAGTCTAGGGCCCATGCGTATGTTAGGAAATTGAATGAACATCACTGTAACAGAATATTTGTATGCAGTAATATTCTTCCTGTTGCTGGATAACAAATAAAGCAAATCCACTGATGAGAAATAGATAGGGAACAAAGCAGTGTGTATTTCAGAGCTAGAAACACTGATCCTTTTAAGACATGCTCGCATCCTGACTTTGATTCTATTTGTCAGGAAGTGAGTATTAAGGAATGAATCACGCTAGTTCAACAGATGTTGGCCAATCGATGCGTGCTTGTGCGTCACACTCTTACTTGATGCCTGTTATCAGAAAGGCTGGCTTCAAAAGCAATAGCACAGCCAGTGCAGCTCTCCCAACATTGAGAAGCAGTCTGCTCTGGCTGCATCATCCTTTCACATTACAGATCGATTTTTATTCATCATTATTTCTGACACTACCTCTGATTGGAGAAACAAGGCTGTGCAATCTGGGATGACCTAGTCATCAGAATCAGCTGTCACTATGGTGGCATGAAAATTGTGGACATTTGACTCTTTTCTGCACTAGATCAAAGAGGGAGTTGCTGTTTCTAGGCACAGATGGCCAGGACTCAATGTGCCGTGACTCAGTACTCATCTCCATCCTTGGAGCCATTTACTTCATGCTGGCTGGAGGTCCATCCAAGAAAACTAAATGCTTGCTTCAGCATAATATTGTAAAGTGAAGTCTGGAATGTGTCCTTCCAGCTCCCAGTGCATTTGCTTTGCAATCTTATACAAAAAAAGGTTAAAAACTGAATTTTGGGGGCTAGAGTGATAATTTAGCGATTAAGGCACTTGCCTGTGATGCCTAAGGACCCAGGTTTGCTTCCCCAGGCCCCACATAAGCCAGATGCACATGGTGGTACATGTATCTGGAGTTCATTTGCAGTGGGTAGAGGCCCTGGTATACCAATTCTTTCTCTCTCTCTCTCTCTCTCTCTGTGTCTAAGAAATAAATAAAAATTTAAAAGCTGCATTTCCTTTTCCCCAATATTACTGAATTTTCATTTTATTATAAATCAGAAATGTTGTCATATAATTTTAAATATAAAAGACCACACAGAGAAAATTTCCAAAATCATGGGTGTAAGAAACTTCAAAGTACTTAAGCAAATCTTTAGCTTTACCTGACTGAACACCTGGCCCTATCTCCCTGCTCCCTTCTCCCTTCTGCCATCTATATCATAAGCCCTTCTTTTTTTGGTCTTCCTTCTATATCATAAGCTCTTATTTTTTTTGTCCTCCTTCTATATCATAAGATCATCTTTTTTGATCTGCCTTGAAGCTGGCCAGTGAGATCTAAAGAGAAAGTAAGTGCTCTAGGTTATCTGGAAAACATTTTAATTTTTATAAAAAATATTTATTTATTTATAAGCAGAGAGAGAGAGAGAGAATGGGCATGCCAGGGCCCCTAACCACTGCAAACACATTCCAAATGAATGTGCTCCTTGTGCATGTGGTTTACGTGGGTCCTGGGGAATTGCACCTAGGTCCTTTGGCTTCACAGGCAAACACCTTAACCATTAAGCCATCTCTTCAGCCCTGGTAACTCTTTTTTTTTAATTTCCTCTTTAAGGAATAGATATGGCTAGAATAGTTCCCTTCCCTCTTTAAAAATATTGACAATTTGGGGGGATGGAGAGATTGCTCAGTGGTTAAGGCACTTGCTTGCAAAGCCTAATGACAAAGGTTCAATTTTCTAGTACCCATGCCAGATGTATAATGTGGTGGCAGATGTACAATGTGGCATATGGCATATGCATGTGGAGTTCATTTGCAGTGGCTAGAGGCCCTGGCATGCCCATTTTCCCTATTTGTCTCTCTTCCCTTTCTCTGTCTCTCTCTTTCTGAAAAATACTTTTTTGCTGCTCCTTGATGGCAGGAGAGCTGTCTGCGGGCAGAGATGGAGGTGAGGGAGCTATCCCCAACTGCAAGCCGTGTTCTCATGATGTAATTAGAAACTTCTGGAAGTACAATGTTTATGGGAAGTTACAAGCTGTTGAGAAAAGGAAACAATCGGTTAGTTGGGAAAATGGGTGATTGGCAATGATCATTTTCATAACACTATCATGTATGTGCTCGTACTATAACTTCTTTAAAAAAATTATCTCTCCACTTGTAATGGCAAATGTGTGTTTATTCTTAATTCATAATGTTCAGTACATGAGAAAATATGCAGCCAAATCTGCCCAATCAAACCCTTTTCTCTGGAGTTTGGTACACGTTTTGACTTCTCTCGTTCTGTATAAGAAGAATAAATGCAATTGAATTCCCCCCAAAAAAATACTTTTAAAAGAAACAAAAAATATTGATAATTTTTATGCATATATGTCATATACCTTGATAATAATTCCACTACTTTCTCCTGTGGCCCATCCTATTCCCCTTTCACTGAGCCCTTTATTCTTTCCAACTCGTCCCTCTCCTGCTCTAATATCCTTCCTTTCCCTTCCTTTTCTATTCTTTATATTTCTCTTTCTTGTTCTTCTTTCTTTCCTCCTTTCTCTCTTTCTCATTTGCCCTCCTTCATTATCCATGACAACATGTTGATGGACCCAATATTTTGTACGTCTTGTGCAAATAACAACAGCCACTGTGTGGTCATGAATGCAGTTGCCGCTTTATGTCTGGAAGACAATGTTCTAAAAACACTCCTCCCTTTTCTTTAGCTCTTACCTTCTTTCTCCTGACTCTTCTGCAATGGTCTGTGAGCCTTGGAGGGTGTGACAGAGATGTCTCATTTAGTGCTGTGCACTCAACTGTCACTTCTCAACACACTGATGAGTTTTGAATCTCCCAAATAGTCACTGCCATCTGAAAGGCTGTTTCTCTAATCAAAAGAGAGAGCACAAGCCCAGCACTCTGGTCTGGTTCCCTGTGTAGACAGTGTGTGGGTGGGCTCAACAGTGCAGAGTGAGTAGGCCAGAACCCCATTTCCTGGATCCTCCCAGCTCCCTGGTCTGGGCTTCCTTTGCAGACAGGGTGCAGGCGGGCAAGTGCAGTGGTGTGGAGTGAGTAGGCCAGATCCCTGTTTCCTAGTGCCTCCCATCTCCCTGGCCTGGGCTCCCTGTGAGGACGGTATGTGAGTGGGTACGGTGGTGGGGAGTGAGTAGGCCAGACCTCTATCTCCTTGCTTCTCTCAGCTCCCTGGTCTGGGTTCCCTGCATGATGAAACAAAGATGAAACAGAGAGCTGGTTGTTTGAAAAAAATAAGATTGCAAATTCCTGGACAATTTGATCAAGAAATAAAAGAGAAAGCTGGGTGTGGTGGTGCATGCCTTTATTCCCAGAACTCAGGAGGCTGAGGTAGGAGGATCACCATGACTTTGAGGCCACCCTGAGACTACATAGTGAATTCCAAGTCAGCCTGGGCTAGAATGAGATCACAACAGACATCAATGAAATTGGAGTAATCATCAGGGCATACTTACAAAGCCTCTACTCCACAAAATAATTGAATAATCTAGAAGAAATGGATCAATTCCTAGACACATACCACCTACCAAAACTAAACTCAGAGCAGATTTGTTGGTTCTTGAGAGGCCTGGACGCAAGGCCTAATGGAACTTCCTGAGCCTAGCTAAAGTTTGGCGACCTATCTCTGGCCAGCTATGACTCAGCAGGGCGCCAAATTGCCTCTGGCCTGCTACTTCTGCGTAGGAAGTTAGAGTTTCCACGTGTGCTTAGAATCATTCCCATGTGCACTTAGAACCAATCATTCCCACGTGCACACGCTTAGAATCAATCATTTCAAAAGTCGTGGTATACTATTGGCCTTTCCACCTCACCCCATCCTGAGATCCCCACCCTCGTTCTCAATGCTATAAAAGCACCTGCCTGTTACAATAAAGTAGATCCTGCTTCGACAAGTCTCCCGACTCAGTGTGTTTCTCTCCGGTGACTAAGAGAGGGTCTGGGTCATCAACATTTACCATCCCGCTCAGCCCCAGAGAGAGATTGGTGGGACGGTCTCTCCCACAGCCCTACTTGCCAGAGTATTCGGCACACATTAATCTCCTAAACAAACCTATCACATCCATGAAGACTGAAAAGGTAATCAAAAACTTCCCCAAAAGAAAAGTCCAGGACCAGAAAATTAAAACAACTATGAGATTCTACCTTATCACAGTAAAGATAGCAAACATTAAAAAATCAAATGAGTGGGGGGTGGGGAGGGAAGGAATTACCATGGGATTTTTTTTTTATAATCATGGAAAATGCAAATAAAAATTTAAAAAAATAATTTTTTTTTAAAAAAGATCATGAAAAAAAAATCAAATAAATCCAGGCATGGTGGCACACACCTTTAATCCCAGCACTTGGGAGGCAGAGGTAGGGGGATTGCCATGAGTTCAAGGCCACCCTGAGACTACATAGTTAATTCTAGGTCAGTCTGGGCCAGAGTGAGACCCTGAATAGAAAAAAAAAAAAAATCAAAAGAAAACAAATATTGGTGAGGATGTGAGAAATAGGAACACTCATTAACTATTGTGGGAATGTAAGCTGGTACAACCACTATGGAAATCAATGTGAAGACTTCTGAAAAGAGTTCCCAACAGAACTTGGTATTCCCTTACTGGACATTTACCCTTTAAAAGCTCCACATCTCAGTTCAGAGATGTTTGCTCAACCATGTTTATAGCTGCTCAATTCATATTAGCTAAGAACTGGAATCAACCCAGGTGCCCATCACTGGATGGATGGATAACCAAGATGTGATATATCTACATGATGGAATTCTACTCAGCAGTAAGAAAAAATGACACATTGAAATTTGTAGAAAAATGGTAGAACTTGGAACAGGTCATTCTAAGTGAACTCATACAATCACAGAAACACAACCATTGCATGGTCTCACTCATCTGCAGTTCCTAACATGGATCAGACTGAGTTGCTGACATGCCTGGATAGCATCTCAAGACTTGGACAATAGGGAGGGTAGGGAATTGGGGAAGGAGTAGAGTAGAGGGGAACAAAACTGAATCCAAATTGAACTGGTACCATAGAATCCTATATCCTGAAAGTTCAACTAAAAGGTAGACCCCTCAAGAGGACCATAGAGGGAACACCTGAATCAAAGGGCCCTGGAGAGGGTGAGACAAAGCCTAACCTTAAATTTCTCCTGTTTCTTTTTCTTTTCTTTTTTTTTTCTTTTTTTTATTTTCCCTTGGTGCTGGCCTGTAATACCCTGTACCAGGATTTGGTTTACATGCATAATGAGCTGTTGATCAGAGAGTCCTAGTAGATCTCCCAAAACAAATAAGACAGTCTTCTGTTAGAGCACTTGATTACTCACCAGAAGTTAATGGTAAGGCCCTACTGCTGAATACACCATACACTGTCGGTATGAAACATGGAGAGACCTGGTTGTAATATGGAAGAGAGCCAGTCCCCAGTAAATTAGCCATCTAGTGCTGGAAGGCACTACATGAGCTACCAGGGGAAAGTGGCCAACATCTGTCCAAGCAACTCAAAGTCTAAGCAACTCAGAAGCAAACAACCTGACATGCTCACACAAGTGCAATAGTGGAACTGATTGCTGTCCCCATAATGCATGACCCACAATCCCCATGGAGTTGACCTACATCCCCAATGAGGAAGGTGGCCTCTTCAGAAAAGAGGCAGGGAGGAGGGAAAGGATAGTGCCAAGATGTGTTGTTTACATACTAAATATGTCGATATCTAATAAAAATAATTTTGTAAAAAGTGAGAGCACGATTAACATGTAAGTATAACCATATTTAGTGGTCAATTTGGTGGGCATAATATATCCATCTAGTCAAACATCAGTAGTAGCTTCCCCCTAGGCTTGTGAATATAGTTTTCAGTATTAAGCATGAGTCCTTTTCTGTGGAGCATGCCTCAAATTCAATCAGAGAGCAGTTGGTTACCCACATAAGAGACCTGACACTATTACAGTAGTAGACACATCATGCCTGGGTGGCCAGTTTGTAGATTTCAGTGTTCATTGCTGGTTAAGATTGTGGATGCCTTTTCTCCCCAGAAGGCTACATATCCCTTTCCAGCACTATGACAACTAGTCAACAGAGAGAATACTTCTGGCTTAGTTCTAGCTTTATTTCTCAGTATCTTCCAACCAAAGCACATGGTATGTTCAGCAAGAGGGTCTTATCATCTAATTCTGGTGGCCAACTGAGGCTCCCTCCCCTTTTTGTCCTGCTTTGTTCTTGAATGGAAAGCCTGCAGCTCCTTTCATGTGTGTGCTAAGGACACAGTACTACAGTATAACAGAGAGGAAAGGCCTGAAAATAATGGTATCCTTCAGTTTCTACATCAGCCATTATATCTTTGACCTGTGAAAACAAATTGAGTCATGGCTTGTTTAAGCCACTGTTGCCCCAGCCAGTGGGGAGTGAAACAAGGACCCGAGGGGAAATTAACCTGGATGGGAGACAAGAGACACAAAGAAGGAGACCAAGTCTATATTCTGATCAAGGTCTCAGATTTATTCAGGCAAGCACAAATATACAGAAAATAAAACTTTCCAGACAGTGCCTACATGCCTAAAGTCAGCTCCACAAATGCCTATGTGTCTGAAGACTGTTTGCCAAGGCCATATGATAAGGCCTCTGTGCCCAGAGATCCAAAAATAGCTTCAGTTCTCATGGTCAAAGAGCAGCTACAGCTCCCAACATCTCCTCCCTTCTTTTATACAAAAGAAGGGGAGACCCGGTATTCAGTGGTGGGCTTTAACCAACTGGGGGAGTATTGACCTGACACCTCCCATGGGCTGTCATTTTTTCAGCCCAAATCTTGACCCTTGGTACCTTTTGGGGAGGGGAGGCAGGGCCTATATGCTCATAATAAGTGTGGTACCAACTTCCATGCAAATCAGGTTTTTCTCTCAGGGAATTCAGAAGTGGTCAGAAAGGGACCTTCCCTTGTGGTGCTTTGCCTTGCACCCACGTTGGTGCCCATATCGTACTCACTTTATTGTGAGCCAATATGCATAGGTCTGAATCCTATGAAGCTCCTAAAGGAGGGAAGTCAAGGATGTATTCTATAACCCATAGCTTGGACCTCTGCGAACATTCACAATAGATTTCATTAGACACTTGAAGAAAATATGTAATAGGCATAAGAGAAGCAGAAGGCAAACTCCCACAGCTGCAAAGCTGCCTACCCAAGAACTTACAGAGTCCCAACCAGACAACACAGACTTAATTGCAGCAAGTAAGTCATTAGCAGTCTTGGTGGCATCAAAATCAAGATGACTGTTTTGTATAGCTAAAATTTTTGAATGTAAATTAACCAAATCTAACAAAATGTTATCATTGTGCCAAATTCCTCCCAAGTGCATTTTGACCTTTACCCAATCTTTATAACTAGCATTATAAGTTTTAGAGGTTATGCAGATCCATTGATAATCTGCATGGCATTCCAATCAAGCTCTAATCTTCATTCCTTGAATTTGCTCTCCTAAATAGGTCACTACATCAAATAAAGCATCTATTTTTTCATCTAACTTCTTGCCTATGGTAACTTGAGTTCCCAAAGCAACAGAAACGTTTTTAGCTAGATTATTAACAAAGTGTGCAGTATGAACTTATTGTGTAAGAGCAACAGCAGCAGTAGTAATAGAAGCTCATAATGTAATGAATGCAACAATCCCAGCAATAACTAAACCTACAACTCTCTTTTGTCTACTTAAACTATTTTTAACCTCCTCTAGAATTTTAATACCCTTGTCAGAATACCAAGGCTTTGAAAGATTAACAGGAATCATAACAAATGCAGGTTGTTTGACAATCATTACAGTTCCAGAATCGTGAGAAATACAAATGGACAGACTACAATTATCACAGGTAACATTAAACATTTCCTCAGACCCATGATACCAGATAATATTTATATTCCCTAACATCAGGGCATAAGGTGGTGTAACACAGGCCATAACAGTTCCCTTTGGAAGGCTATTTGAATCATTGCTGTCAGATGTAATCTTGATACCTCCCCTAGCAGAAGCAATTTTCCACACATAAGTTTGCTGATGTCCATTGTCTGACCACCACAATCCTGAGAACAGTCCAGTAGCCCAATCATTAACCCATTCAGTTTTACTCTCTATGGAGCCTGATGAGCCTGACCAGTCTTTAACATATCTAGTAGATCCAGAAACATTATACCTGATAAATTTTTTCCCTACACATTTGCTCCAATGTATAGATTTATTGAACCAAGGTGTAATTCCTTCACAGGGAATAAAGTCCTCTGGTGGACTATCCCCTGTAACTTGATTTCCATAGGGAAACCAAATAGAAATTCTGCTTGTTTGAACCTGCTTTATCTTCTTTGTACCTTGTACATGCTCTTGTACATGCTTTACAATAATGTTTCTTTCTTTTATTTCAAAACATCCCACTATGCTACTATTAAAAAAGCATAGTGGAATACCTAAACCATGCCCTGAATATGAACTCATAATTATTTGATGTAATTCTATATTTTTACTAGATGGCATACTTAGCAACCAAGTGTTATTAATGAGAACTATGATTTCTTTTTTCTCCCAAGTCACTGGATGTAATATAGGAGGATCAGGAACATAGGTCCAGTAAAGTTCACTGTAAGCAAGATGTAGATGACTCCATATTATCAAGATCAGCAGTGTCCTCTTGTTTGATCTCATGGCCTGCATGCCGCACCAAACATTCTGGCAACCATCTGGCTCCATTTTCTTTCTGTGAAAAAATACAAACAGATCCTTGTCCCCATATTAATACAGGGTCAGGTCCACTCCATTTGTTAGTCAATGAATCTTTCCACATTAGTTTGGCAAAGGTATTTTTTGTATTTGTGTGCCAAAAGCAATCAGCAGCTGAATTTCCCTGAGTATCAAGGGTTAAAGGACAAATAAGGCATGATGAAGAATATTTCTTGGAGAGCCTTTTATGGGGTACAAATCCTCCATTTTTAATTTTTGGAGGGTATATTTAATATTTTGATGGGCTCGCTCAACAATACCTTGACCCTGGGGATTGTTTGGCATGCCTGTAATATGTTTAATTTGTAGTTGATGACAGAAATCTTGGAATTTTTTTCCAGTATATCCAGGACAATTATCAGTTTTAATAATTTGGGGCTTTCACATGACACCAAGGCAATTGAGTACATGAACAATGACATTTTTCGAAACTTCTCCAGCATGGAGGCTGGCAAAGATGAATCCACTAAAGGTATCCACAGTAACATGGAGGTACTTAAGATTACCAAATGAGGGAATGTGTGTTACATCCATTTGCCAGATCTCATTGGGAATTAGACCCCTAGGGTTTATGCCCAAGTGGGGGGCGGGTAGGAGGGTGACACAGTTTGTGCATTGTTTGACTATATGGTGAGCTTGTTTCCTAGTGATTTTAAAAAGAAGAAGCAAAGTTTGAGCATTAAGGTGATGAACAGAGTGAGCTGCTTTGGCCTGGGCCACAGGATCAAGCTCAACAAGGAAGTTGAACTGGGTGGCTCTATCAGTCATGACATTGCCTGTGGCTAGAGGCCCAGGGAGTCCAGAATGAGCACGAATATGACCGATATAAAAAGGGTGTTGCCTAGAATGTATGCATTGCTGAATGGAGAAAAACAGTTGGGTGGCGTTCGTAGTGTGTTTTATGTATGGCACAGTTTCTAACAGGGGGATGGATTGAGCAATATAAGCACTATCAGTATACAGATTAAAGGAAGTATTTGGAAGTTGTTGAAAAACCTGTAAAACAGCAAAAAGCTCCACCAATTGAGCAGAGTGGAATGGGGATTATAGGGAAGTTTGATTGTTTACAGTGAAGGCTGCCATTCCGTTACAGAAGCCATCAGTGAAAACTAGGGGAACATGGGGAAGGGGTCAGGGAGAGGTCAATGTAGGAAAAACAAATGGTTGAATTTTCAGAAAGTGGAGAAGCTTGTTAACAGGGTGTTGATTTGCCCTTCACCAAACAACTGAGTCCATTACTTTTAAATCTAGCTTCATCCAAGTTCTTGTGACATAGACAGAATGCAGACAGATTCTTTTCCAGAATATAATGTGAAATACCTCTAGCCTAGATCCTAAAAGACTATGTTCCTCTTTGAATCCTCATGAGCTTGACCTCCACTGTCAGCATTTATCAATAATTTGATCTTCCAAGTTGCCACCAAACTGGCTCAATAAACTTTGCTTACAGCATTCTAGGGCTTTTGCAGACCAAAGTTCCAAATTCTTCCACATGTCTCTGATAAACCAGTTCCAAAGACCTATGATCATATAGCCAGGTTTACCACTGCAACAGCCCTCTTCTTTTATTAGTTACCTTTCTCATTGCTGTGACAAAATACCTGACAAAAAGCAGTTTAAGTGGGGAAGGACTTGTTTTGGCATAGAGGGCCAGGGGAGGCAGCCCCTCATGGCAGGGAAGACATGGCAGCAGAAACAGGAGACACTGGTCATATTACATCCACATTGAAGAAGCAAAGAGCAAACAGAAAGGGGGACCATGATGTAAAACCTCAAAGCCTGCCTCTAGTGACCCACTTCCTCCAGCTAGGATTCATTTAACAAAAGTTCCAAAACCAAGTGAGCATATGAGGGACATTTCACAGTCGAATCACAGCATTTACTAAACCAGGCATGGTGGTGCATGCCTGTAATCCCATTAATCACTTGACAGGTGAAGGCAGAAGAATTGAAAGTTCTATGCTAACTTGTGTTATAAAGTTAGACTCGGTAGATAGATAGATAGATGGATGGATGGATGGATGGATGGATGGATGGATGGATGGATGGATGATGGATGGATGGATGGGCGGGCGGGCGGGCGGGCGGGCGGATAGATAGATAGATAGATAGATAGATAGATAGATAGATAGATAGATAGATATAGATAGATAGATGATACTATTTATTTGAGAGAATGAGAGAGGGAAAGAGGCAGACAGAGAGACAAAGAGAGAGAGAATGGGCACACCAGGGCCTCCAGCCACTGCAAATGAACTCCAGACACAGGTGCCACCTTGTGCATCTGGCTAATGTGGGTCCTGAGGAATCTAACCCAGCTACTTTGGCTTTGCAGGTTAATGCCTTAACTGATAAGCCATCTCTCCAGCCGCAAGATACTGAAGCATTTTACATACCTTCTCCATGAGCAGTAGTCCCTAAATAGCTTTGGGTTTTGTCTGCCTAGAATATTTTTTCTAGCACTCTGCTTTCTTCTAGAGTTGTTCCCTGACCTTGACCAGAGAGGCAACTATATAATCTTGGATGACACTATTCCCTTCCTATGTTTCTTCTTATGAACTAGTTTTGTCTCTTAAAAATTTAAAATTTGGGGGCTAAAGAGATTTCTCAGAGGTTAAAGGTCCTTGCTTGCAAAGCCTGACAACCATGGTTCAATTTCCCAGTACCCACATAAAGCCAGATGCACAAAGTGGCACATGCATCTGGAGTTCATTTGCAGTGGTAAGAGACCCTAGCATACCCATTCTCTCTCTTTCTCTCTCTCTACCTCCCTCTCTCTCTTTTCTTTCTCTCATTCTCAATCTTCCCTCTCAAGTAAATAAAGTATAAAAAATTAATTATTTCAGCAGAAACACTTTAAGAAGTGTTTTCCTATGGTCACCTAATCTGTATTAGCTTTTCATTGCAATGAAAAAGTTCTGATTGAACAATTTAAAAGGAGCATAGATTCATTTTGGATCATGGTTTTAGCCCATAGTCATTTGGTCCCAATGTTGGGCCTGTGATAAGGCAGAAAAAGTATTGTAGAACAAAGTTGCTCACTTCATTATAACCAAGAAATATATAGAGAGGGGAAGAATCAGGAAATAAGATGTACCCTCTAAAGGTACACCCCCAACAGTAATCTACCTCCTCCAATCAGGCTTCACCTTCCAGTTCCACTACCTCTAAATAATGCCATCAAATCACAAACTTGTGAATGGATTCATCCATTGAGGAAGGCAGAGCCTTCATAGTCTTATCACTTCCCCCATATTCTCACCTGTAAACACATGAGTGCTCAGCAGGCATTTCAGGTTCAGGAGTACAAAAGGTCAAATAGATTGATATCAAATGTAAGGTGGTTAGGGCGGATTTATTAACAAATTACTTTGTCATTTCTGTCAAGTAGATATATTTCCATATCCAGTTCACTGTATCAAAGCCCAAGCATACTTTTGGTCATTTAAATTATTTCTTGATCCTGAAATGTGAAATATTTACATTAAAACAAACACCCAGTTTTCTATAAGTAACTTGCTACCCATGACAAACAGACACTATAAGTTCATAACAAAGACAAAAGTTAAGTTGGAGTATAAGTTACTCATTGATCTAATAAAAGATTACTTACTCAAGCCGGGTGTGGTGGGCACACCTGTAATCCCAGCACTAGGGAGGCAGAGGTAGGAGGATCACAGTGAGTTCAAGGCCGCCCTGAGACTACATAGTGAATTCCAGGTCAGCCTGAGCTGCTAAAGTGAGAACCTACCTCAAAAAAAAGGTTACTTACTCAAGCAAAACTTAAATGGAAAAATAATTTTTATAAGGCATCCATTAAAACTGAGAAAAGATACAAAGGGTTTTTCTTTTGTCTTATAAACTGCTTATTCAGTTGAAAAATGTGCAAGCTACTATGATTTACTTTACTTGTGATTCCTTTTGTATGTTGATTCAAAAAATGAGTTGGGTAATAACACAACTTGTAGTGGCAGCAGATGGCATAATAATTTCCCTTACTTAGCAACTAATATGTTACTCTGGGCACTGTTTAGATTTCCATGCTGATGCACAGCATTAAAACACTTAACAATAGGAAGCCCCATATCTGACTTTGAAGAGCCTAGGTATAAGAGTCAGGTGTTATGCAAGTAGCAACAGGCCAAACAGGCTGAAGAAGAGCATTTATACTCACAGTTTAAGGTTTTTTGTTTTTAGATTTAAGGAATCATGCAATGACATGTCTTTTAAAATCTGAGATGATATTGCTTTTGTTTATGCCAAGTATTTTATAGCTGTTGAATAAACTAGATCCTTCTTTCTCTGAAAAAAAATAATTGTGGCATGATAGAAAGAAGTAAGTGGAGGAAGACTAACATAATAGGGAAAACACTGAACATGAAACATCTGGTTGTTAGACTCACTAACTGGTTTATCTTGAGTAATACATTTTGTGCGTGCATGTGTGTGTGTGTGTGTGTGTGTGTGTGTGTTCATATGCATTACACATATGTATGGATGTCAGCAGTCTTTCTCAATTGCTCTCCACTTTATTTACTGAAGCAAGGTCTCTTATTTGTACCCAGGTCCCATCAATTCAGCTAGTCTAGCTAGCTAACTTGCCTCAGGGACCCCCACCTCTACTCACCCCATCCACCTAGCATTTATGTGGGTGCTGAGGCTCTGAACTACACTTCTCATACTTGCACAGCAAATGCTTTATCTACTGAGTCACTTTCCCAGCCCCTGTCTCGAGTAATACTTACCATCACATAGTCTCCACTAGTATATCAATAAAAGTATAAGTCCCGTCCACCTCACAGAATTGTTGTGAAGACCAAAAGAAAATGTTTCACTAGGATGCAAGTCCATTAAAGCAGAGGTGCTTTGAAGTTGTGATGATTGATATTAACTGTCAACAGGATCTAGAGGCATCTAAGAGACAAATCTAGACATGTCTGTGAAAGAGTTTCTAGGTTAAGTTAATTGAGGTGGGAAGACCCACCCAAAGTGTGAGTGGTACAACTCCATGGGCTGGGGGCTGAGGTCTGGGGGATGGGGCTGAGTAAAGAGGAGAAAACTAGCTGAGCATGAGAATTCACTATCGCTCTTTGCTCGCTGACTGCAGTTGCAATGTGACCAGCCGCCTTAAGCTCCTGCTACCATGACTTCCCACCATGAGGGGCTTGGACTTGGACCTTGGAACTTATTCCTTATGTTGCACTTGTCATATTTTGTGGTAGCAATGAGAAAAGTAGCAAAGATAGCTGTGAGCTACACTTTAGTCATTCTTATTGACATTGAAACTTTGGGTGTCCAAAATGAACATCCTTGCCCTTGAGCTTGCAGACACAGGGAGATGCTTCAACCTTGTCTTCCACCTTGCTCTGCTCTCCTCTGTCCAGATCTGTCTCAGGGGATAGTCTTGTCGCCAGTCTCTCAGGAAGACAAAGTCCTCAGGCACTCCTCACATAGAGCTGTCAGGGTGTGTAGTTTTTTCTTAGTTGCCCTAGGCTTGTTCAAGTTGGTTCAGGCAAAATTCTCCATTGAGACTACATGTTTCCCCTTGAACTTTTTCTGCAATGCATGAACTGGTGGAGCTTGAATTTCCTGGAAAGATTTCATTTGAAGCAAGAACAAAAATTATGATAGCAAGCTGGGCGTGGTGGCACACACCTTTAATCCCAGCACTTGGGAGGCAGGGGTAGGAGGATCGCCATGAGTTAGAGACCACCCAAGATTACATACTGAATCCAAGTCAGCCTGGGCTAGAGTAAATCCCTACCTTGAAAAAAAGATAACTCCTATATCACTATTAATTTCCTTGGCAATCATGGCATTGAGTACCTGCAGCTAGGCCTTGAGGTCCAAGTTCATCTCCAGCTTCAACAAGGCCTATGAGATTCCTAACTTGAGCACTTCTTTCTTCTCCCCCATTGGGCTTCATGATCCCAGCACTCTTTTTTTTTTTTTTTTTTTTTTTTTGGTTTTTTGGTTTTTTGAGGTAGGGTTTCACTGTAGCACAGGCTGACCTGGAATTCACTATGGAGTCTCAGGGTGGACTCAAACTCATGGCGATCCTCCTACCTCTGCCTCCTGAGTGCTGGGATTAAAGGCGTGCACCACCACACCCGGCCCAGCACTCTTTTTTTAAAAAAAGTTTTTATTTTAGGCTGGATGTAGTGGCACACACCTTTAATCCCAAAACTTGGGAGGATGAGGTAGAAGGATCTCTGTGAGTTTAAGGCCAACCTGAGACTACATAGTAAATTTCAGGTCAGCCTGGGCTAGAATGAGACCCTACCTCAAAAAGGTTTTAAAAAATTATATATACGGGTTATACTGTTTTATCTCCTTGCCCCTGCTCTCATTACCCTGGGGGTCCTCCTCAATGGGGTTAGGGTATTCACTGTGGTGTCATGAAGGCCTCCCTTATTCCTTGTGGGGTAGATAGAGGAGGTAGGGGCCATGCCTCAGGATATTCCTACCCACTCTGTGGCTCTTACAATCTCTCCACCTCCTCTTCTGCAATGTTCCTTGAGCCATGGCAAACCTCTCGGCAGTCTGATTTACTGTTGAGTTCTCCATAGCCTCTGAATCTCTGCTTAGATAGGTTCTGATTGATCACTATGTCTGTCACCATCACCCTAGAGCTGGCTGTAAGGCTAGCAGGAAGAACAGTATTTGTGCCACCACTTCCTCTGCAATTTCTTCTGGGCCTTGACAGATGTGGTAGAGGTGTACCCTCTTGCAGTGGGCAGTCTGCCTTCTTTTTGTCTTACCAATGGTACTCCATTTTCTCAGTTGTCTATAAAACAAAACAGATTCTCTAGCCAAGAGTGAGAGCAGGTGGGTTCAAGGGGGTATGCAAAGTTATTTTAAGAGATTTTTGGTGTGCAAACTTACTCTTCTTCAGAGAGCAGTGGGGGTTTCTCTCTGAAGTCTGAGATTCCTGACTATGGTACTCTGACTTGGTCTCTAGCACCAGGTATGAGTTCTCTCACATCCAATAAGAGAACAATCAGTTACCTGCAGAGGTTGTGTGCCACTATTGCATAAGTGTGTGCTTCTTGTCTGGCTGGTTGATTTTGTCATCTGCAGGATCCTCTGCTGATTCCTGCTTTTGGTGACCATTGTCCTCCAGCAGATGCCAGAGGGCTTTCCAGCACTGAGGGCTAGCCAGGAGGGAGCTAGTTTCCCTGTTGGTTCCAGCGCAGTGTTCTGAAGTCTATGACCTCAGCCTGTGGTGTCTGCGGCAATAGGGTCTTACCTTTTAGCTCAAGCGTTTTGGTAATGGCCTACATTGTCTTGGAGATCTCAAGTATCTCCCTGGCCAACAGCTCACTATAGGGGCAAGACAAATCTGGGCCTGTAAATTGCCAGCGAGAGTCCATAGTTTTAAGCTTAAGATTTTTTTAAAATCAACTATACCTATATTCAACTATATTTTATACCTTATTCTGAAGGCATTTAAATGTATGATTTATAAGCTTTTATTGTAATACCTTTTAAGATCTACAATGTTCTAAAATTGAAAGGCAGTCAAATGCAGTATGATGAACATCTGAGTCTTGTTGTTTGCATGACCTAAGATACAAGGCTAGCTGACATTTGGCATAGCAATAATGGAAGGTAGAATCTTGGGCATCTTCTCACTGAAGGACTTCTAACATGCAAATCCTAACTGTGACAAACACTGCAATATAATCTGCAATTATTGTCACAGTGAAGCCACAGAACAAACCTTTTTTTTCCTGAAGCCTGAATTCATTTCTCGTTTACTCATTTCAGAGGGGCTAGTGGAGGTACAATTCTAGTGGTAACATCTCTTCAAATATGCTTGCAAATGTGTTTTCAGTAGCGAACCTTTGGAAGGTGAGCATTGTTGGCAGACCTGGCAGACAAAGGCTTCTCCAGAGCGACTTCCATCAGTTTGGGCTGCACAGATGGGCTCCCGTCCATGGTGCTTCCCAGCAGTTTACCTTTACCTTGTTACCTACTCATTTCACAACTGGAGGTGACTGCAGCTTTTTATTTTATTTTATTTTATTTTTTTGGACAGAGTCTCATTATATAGCTCAAGTTGGCCTTGGGCTTCTGGCCCTCCTGCCCCCACCTCCTTAGTGCTAAGATTACAGGCATGCACCACCATGCCCCAGTTTACATTTATATTTAATGCTCTCATACTCTCCCCTCACAAGTTGAGGCAATTAGCCCTAGCTCACACACCCGTAGTTGAACAGAATCCTGAGCTTGTAGCCAGTGGCTGCTACAAACTGAGTGACCTGTGAACAGAGGGAGTTGATGGCCAGGGAAAGTTCCTCTATCTTCAAGTTAATAGTGTTTATAAAACACTGGAAAGACAAATGATGCCACCTCCATAGCATAGCTGCTATAGACGGAAATGTAATGTTTTTCTCTGTCCAGAGAAAGAGGAGTTTCCTCCCAGTAGTCTCCTTAGAAATGTTTCTAGAACAGAATGTGTGGTTATCAGTTGCCAGCAGTGATAAGAGTTGGCATTTGATGACCTGAATTGAGTATTCCAAGGATAGCCTTAACCCCAGTGTGTAAACAGGAATGTCTGAGCACCATTGCTGTAATTCCTAAGGACAGTGGAAGGGCTGCCATCTAGGGCCACTACACAGTGTCTCTTTCTCCCTTGTCTTCTTGAAGTCTCCAGATACCAGGGCCTCCCAAGTGTTCAGATCTGTCTATGTTCTTGCTGCTGGTGGGATGGGTCTGCTTTATAACAGAGAGGTCTTAGGATAGGGGTCTGGTTTTATGTGTGTCTCGAAAAAATGCTCAAGAGCTTCTGTGATCTAGTTCATGTTAGATGTATATGATGGATGAAATTTGCTTAGGAGAAATTTTTTATGACGTGAATTAGCTTAATAGTTAAGTACCTATTTTAGAGCATAGTCAATGTATTTCAGTAAATAAGAAAAAAGTGAATATTTTAAGCCTGAGAGATGATAGGATGTTGTTTTTCATATCCTGTAGATTACTAACTTTCCCCTCTGTAGTATAGTACATGATATTTGTGCTACTATAATGTCAAAACTGAAATGTGTGTGCAGGGTTGATTTTTAAAACCTCTTTTTGAAAGAGGTTTGGTACTGTTGCCCTGGTACATGATGAAGGTTGAGAGACATACCAGGTTTACGTCTCACATTCTGCTACTTGTGTCCATATGATCAGCATCATGCAGTAAGCAATACAAAACACCAAGCCTTATACCTACCACAAAGAACTTCAACACATGGAATGTTGTGAACATAACCATTATATCTAAGTGATAAAACTAGATTTTTAAGGAAGTGTGCATTATAATGTGGAAACTTAATATTGCATTAATAAACTTCTTTAGAACTAGGAAAACATTTCATTGGAGAGAAAGTTCAGGGGTTAAAATTTTCTTTTTTATTTTAAATGGTTAAATAAGTCTGTAATTTGGAAAGAAGTTCCTTTGAATATAGAACATAAAAATTTGAGGGACTTTTGTTTGCAAAATTGTATTTTTATGCCTTAATATTTGTTTTCTTAATAAATTACTTTCTCAAATTTTGAAAAAATGTTTTTATAAAAGTTTTTAGGGGGCTGGAGAGATGGCTTGGTGGTTGAGCGCTTGCCTGTGAAGCCTAAGGACCTCGGTTCAAGGCTCGATTCCCCAGGACCCACGTTAGCCAGATGCACAAGGTGGCACATGTGTCTGGAGTTCGTTTGCAGTGGCTGGAAGCCCTGGCGTGCCCATTCTCTTGCTGTCTCTCTCCCCCTCTTTCTCTGTCTGTTGCTCTCAAATAAATAAAAATTAAAAATGTAATTTAAAAAAAAAAAAAAAGTTTTTAGGGCTGGAGAGTTTTTAGGGCTTAGTGGTTAAGCGCTTGCCTGTGCTGAAATAAACCTAAATCCTGCCCCCCCCAAGAAAAAAGTTTTAAAAAATATTTCATTTATTTATATACTTATATATACATAAATGTATAAATATATTTGTGTATTTATATACAAATACATATTTATAAATTTTATTTATATATTTGTAAATATACTTATTTCGTTCTTTTTTTTCCTGGCATAATTCTAGTTTTATGTGTATATTCCTGATGTTTGCATTTGCATTTCATTTGCATTCATCTCCAGTTTATCCCACTTAGGAACCACATATGAGAGAGTACATGTGGCATTTTTCTTTCTGCATCTGTGTGACCTCACTTAGAATGATATTTTTCCAACTTTATCCACTTTACTGCAAATTTCATTATTTCATTTTTCCTTACCACTGACTAGAATTCCATTGTGTGTATGTGCCGCATCTCTATTATCCATTTGTCGGCTGATGGGCATCTGGGCTGATTCCAATTCCTAGCTATTGTAAATACAACAGCAATAAACATGGTTGAACAAGCATCTCTATAGTAAAGAGTGCAGTCTTTAGAGTATCCTAGGAGTGGTATAGCTTGATCAAAATGTAGATCTATTTTCATTTTTTTCAGGAGTTTCCATACTAATTTCCACAGTAGTTGTACAAGTTTTCACTCCCACCAGCAGTGGGTAAGTATTCTTTGTCCACAGCCTAGCCAGCATTTGTTGTCACTTGATATTTTTGATGAATGCCATCCTGACTGGAGTGAGATAAAATCTCAAAGTTGTTTTGATTTGCATTTCTCTCATGACTAAAGATGTTGAACATGTCTTTAAGTGTGTAATGACCATTTGTATTTCTTCCTTAGAGAATTATCTATTCAATACCCCATCTTTTGATTGGGTTATTTGATATTTTTTTGTTTAGTTTTTGATTCTTTGTAGATTTTAGATATTAGACCTTTGTTGGAGGCATAGCTGATAAAGATTTTCTCCCATGCTATGGGATTGATGGTACAGTAGCTTTCTAGTTTAATGAGGTACCAGTGGTTGAGTTTTGATATAATTTCCTATGCCACTGAGGACTTATTCAGGAAGTCTTTCCCCTATGCCAATATTGTGGAATGTTCTCTCTGTTAGAGTTTCAGGTTATATGCCTTCATTGTCTCCCATATGTTTTGGTATGTTGTGTTTTCATTGTCATTCAGTTCTATAAATTTTATTAATTTTCTTTCTGATTGATAAAACAACCCGTTCATTTTTTAATAATGAGTTGTTCAGTCTCTAGGAGTGGATACATTTTCTATTGTCACCATTGTTGTTGATTGCTAGCTTTAATGCATTATGGCCAGATATAATGCAGGAAATTATGTCAGTTTTCTGAATTTATGAAGACATGCTTTATGCATAATATATGGTCAATTTTGGAGAATTTTTCATGAGCTGCTGAGAAGAATGTGTATTCAGTAGAATTAGTGTGTAATGGACTATAGCTGTCTGTTAAGTCCATTTGACCTATAATGTTTAGTTCCATTGTTTCTCTGTTCATTTTCTGCTTGGAGGATCTGTCTATTGATCATAGCAGGGTATTAAAGTCTCCTACTATTACTGTATTAGGATTTATATCTGTTTTATTGGATAGTAAATTTTGCTTTATAAAATTAGGTGCCCCAGTGTTTGTGTAAATAAGTTTATGATTGCAATACCTCCTTATTGAATTGTTCTATTAATGAGTATGAAGTGGCCTTCTTTATCTCTTTTGATTTCTTTTGGTTTAAAGTCTATTTTGTTGGAAATAAATATAGCCACTCCTGCTTATTTCTTGTTGCCATTTTCTTGAAATATCTTTGTACATCCTTTCACCCTAAGGTGGTGTTTATCTTTGATTGTAAGGTGACATTCTTGTAGACAGAAAATGGATGGATCCAGTCTGCTAAATTGTGTCTCTTTTTAAAATTTTTTTTGTTGCTCATTTTTTATTTATTTATTTGAGAGCGACAGACACAGGGAGAAAGACAGATAGAGGGAGAGAGATAGAATGGGCACGCCAGGGCTTCCAGCCACTGCAAACGAACTCCAGACGCATGCACCCCCTTGTGCATCTGGCTAACGTGGGACCTGGGGAACTGAGCCTTGAACCAGGGTCCTTAGGCTTCACAGGCAAGCGCTTAACCACTAAGCCATCTCTCCAGCCCTAAATTGTGTCTTTTGATTAGAGAGTTGAGTCCATTAATGTTCAGAGTTATAATTTTAAGTTATGAGTTAATCCCTGTCATGTTGAAGGTTTTGTGGATTGTAAGGTATGAGTTAATAGCATCATGTTGAAGGTTTTGTGGAGTTTGATGTTTTCTTGGTCTTTGTATGATTTTATCTTCATTTTAGTTTTTCTTTGTTGTTGTTTTTGTTTTTTTATAGTAGAGTCTTGCTTTTTAGCCCAGGCTGACCTGGAATTCATTATGTAGTCTCAGAGTGGCCTTAAACTCATAACAATCCATCTTCCTCTGCCTCCCAAGTGCTGGGATTAAAGGTGTGTGCCACCATGTCTGGCTTCTACCATTCTAGTTTTGATTGTCTCTTTTTCACTCCTTATGTCCATGTGAGTTCATCTCCTGAGTGTGGAGTATTCAATGTAATATCTCTGTAGGGCTGGCTTGGTGTTTCTGCAATCATATATTGTGAAAGGATCTTTTTTTCCCTTCACCTTCTATAATGAAGGATAATTTTGCTGGGTATAATAGTCTGGGTTAGTAGCCATTGGCCTGTTCGCTTTTGAAATACTCTGTTCTAAGTCCTGGTTTTAAGAGTTTCCATTGAAAAATATGAGGTAATTCTGATGGGCTTACTTTTATATGTAACAAGCTATTTTTCTCTTACAACTTTTAGTATTATCTCCTTATTTTCTGTGCTTAATGTTTTGATTTTTATGTGACATGGGGTGTCTCCTCTGATCCTGCCCATTTGGTTTTCTGTGCACCTCCTGGACCTGTATTGGACTCTCTTTTGTACAATTGGGAAATTTTTCTTCAATAATTTTGGTAAAGATATTCTCTATGCCCTTAGTTTTTATTTCTTTCCCTTCCTGTATGCTTACAATCTGAATATTTGGTCTTTATAAGTGTCCCAAAGTTCCCTCATGTTGTTTGCACATTTTTTTGAACTTGTCATTGTCTTTGGAATCACAATCTAATTTTTCTGTCTTGTTCTTATGTTCCAAAATTCTGTGCTTTATTTTATCTGTTGTGTTGGTGAGGTTTTCTTGGAAGCATTTTAATATGATTATTGCATTTCTGTTTTCTATTATGTTTTTATTCAGCATTTTCACCTCTTATATGTCTCAATGAGCTTGCTCCTTTGGCCTATTAGTGAAAATTAGCTCATTGATTTCTTTATTCTCCTCAAATTCCTTTAGCCTTTGTCAATCTCTTTTTGATTGTCTTTGATTTCATTAAACTGTCTATAGAGTACTCTTTCCTGATTCTCTTTAGTTTCTTTCATGTATTTATTAATCTGTTCTTCTTGATTATTTTCCATTTCCTTCATCCATCCTTTGAATCTTTTTTGCATGTCTTCCACATCATTTAGTAAGCCACCCTTTAATTTGTAATTTGAATTTTCTTGTCAATTTTCTTTCATTTCCTTCAGCATTCTTTTTTTAAAACTAATTATTATTTTATTTTATTTATTTGCAATAAGAGAAAGAGAGAGAATGGGTATGCCAGGGCTTTTAGCTACTGCAAATGAACTCCAGATCTGGCTTATGTGTGTACTGGGAAATCAAACCCAGGTCCTTAGGCTTTGAGGGCAAGCACCTTGAACTGCTGAGCCATCTCTCCATTCCAACCCATTCTTGAAGTTGTTATTTTATTACTTTTTGTCCAGTTTCTTCCTATTCAACCAGCTATGTTTATTCATGGTCTCATTAAGTTTGTTTAAAATGCTTGTTGAGATTTCATTTGGGCTTCTATGCCCAGAGCTTCCTCTAAGCTTTCATTGGAGGCTTCCATTGTGGGAATAGGTAATCTTGGTGGGAATTCCTTTGCTGAGGTTGTTTGTTATTTGTTTTGCATTGGAATCTGCCCATATCAAGATCAGTTGTGTCACTGAGGATGCAGCAATAGCAGCTCTTGTATAGCGTGTGTTTGGTAGCCTGGCTTAAATTGATCACAGTGGGTATGGGATTGAAGACTAGCCATTGGGTTGGGGTGGGTGCACTTGAGCCTGAACAGGGCCTACTTTGTGTGTGCCATCTCCGGGCAAATCTGGGTAAGGCATTGGGAGGCCTTGTTTTTCTTGTGTCCAAGTTTGTTGCTGACTTTTTGAAGTGAGATCAGCTCCATGTTTCTCCTGGGAACTGGGAACAGTATAGTTTCCCTCCATTTCAGCCCTTTTTCAGGTGACTGGTGGGCGGCTTGCAATGTGGGTATGAGAAATAAAATACAAATTGGTCAGCTGTGCACTGCTGACCCTCCCCTGGTTTATTTCCTCTCAGGCAGCCACCCTGGAATTCCATCTAGCCTTGGTGTGCAACCTTGGCACTCAGCTCAGTCTCACATGGTGTGCAGCCCTCTTCCCCACTGGCCTTTCACTGGTTTGTTTCCTCCCAGGAAGATGTCCTGGAATGGCATCTTGCCCTCCTGTGCAACCTAGGCACTTGGCCTAGTCTCCAGTTCTAGCACTCTCTGAACACAAAACCTGGTCTTTCAAGAGTGGCTGACTAGGGCACCCTGCACTCATTCATATCCTGGTGGAAAAATGAAACAAGTCAGAAGTAATGACTTTTATAGCTTTGGTTCACTGATGTATCCCAGATATCTGGATGAGTATCTAGTACATAATAATCACTCAGTGAGTCCTATGAAAATGTTTTGAGGTGATGCATGCATCTGGAGTTCATTTGCAGTGTCTGGAGGCCTTAGAGCACCCATATTCTCTCTCTCTCTCTCTCTCTCTCTCTCTCTCTCTCTCTCTCTCTCTCTCACACACACACACACACATAAGTAAATAAATAAATAGATAATAGTTTTTTTTAAAAAGAAAATGTTTTGAATATTACAAAGACATAGTGTATCATATGTCCAGCGTTATTATTCATTTACCCAAAGAAGCCAACCAAAGTATAATCTTATTTGTTCACATGATTTAAGTATATCAGAATGGACTTAAAACCAGATTTATGATCCTGGCCTCTTGACATTTATTTGGTCATTCACCAAGGAAACATACTATATGCTGAGCATGATACTTGGTGCTGGATGTACAGTGGTAAAAAATATACATTAGAGTTGTACATAGGTAATAAATGAACATATGAATAAACAAAACCAAACTATAATAAGCACTATAAAGTTAGAAGAACATCAGATGACAAAACAACAGATTCTTCAGTTTACATCTAGAATAAATATATGACTAAATTTTATGAAGAAAATTCCACTCTTAATACTGTATATATTATAGAGTGTTCATTCATTGCTATGGAATATTGTTTAAATTTTTCACTAAATTATGAAAAAGTTAACAAAATCCTCTAGAATTAATGATCTGAAATCCATCTATTATAATTCAATTTTGAAAAATAAAATAATAGCATTAATCACTCACCCTTATCATTATAGTTCTTATAACCAGAAACTCAGTGCTTATTAACTATAATATTAAAGCTGAGACAGAAGTCTCAAAATAAGCCGGACATGGTGGTGGTGCACACCTTTAATCCCAGTGCTCGGAAGGCAGAGGTAGGAGGATTGCCATGAGTTCAAGGCCACCTGAGACTACATAGTGAATTCCAGGTCAGCCTGGGCTAGAGTGAGACCTTACCTCAAAAAGAAAAAAAGAAAAGAATTCTCAAAATAAGCCTTCAAAATTGTATATGGTTGCACACACCTGTACTGCCATCACTCAAGAAGCTGAGGCAAAAAAAAAAAAAAAGAAGCTGAGGCAGGATTGTGAGTTTGAGGCCAACATAGGCTGCATAGTTTAAGAACCTGTCTAAGAAAATTATGTATGGTAGTTAAATTGGGCCTTACACTGTGTCTTACTTTTTGTAGGCATTCAATGTGTTGAATTTTAATCATTTAGAATGTTGAAGGTTATGACTATCATATATATAAGCATTGTTTTTCCATAGTGACACCAATTTGTTAAATGTTCATCTTTCTGGTTGACAATGGATCCTGTTTCCTACACTAGATATGTATCATTAAGGCTGTAATTTCTTATCCATTTAAGTTATGAATAAATTGATGAGACTAAAAGTTTACTGGTTTTAATAGTTGATTAATGCTTTAGATCTATGCAAACTTGATTTTCACCTTGTGGGAAATAATGGGAGAAGATTATGAGCTTGAAGCCAGATTAAGCTACATAGCAGGTTCAAGGCCAGTCTGGGCTATGTAGTGATACTCTGAACTCAGAAGGAGGGGGCATTAACTATCCCAATCTAAACTGTGGAAATTTTCCCACTGACTTGTATCTTCTTTAATATTTTATAGGATTCTTTGTTTTTATTTTAATAAGGTCTTACCCAGGCTGGCCTCGAACTTGTGGTGATCCTCCTGCTTCAGTTTCCTCGATTAAAAGATTGAAGTTATATACCATTATGTTTAGCCTATATTCTATAATTTTAGCCCACATACTGTACTTTGTTGCTTAAATTTATTCCTATTATGATTTTATGCTATTATGAAGAATGGGACTTTAAATTTTCTCTTTTTCAAATACTTCATTGGCAGCACATAAAAGATTTCTTCCTCTTTTTTTATTTGAGAGACTTTAAAAAATATACTGGGCTAGAGGCATTGCTTAGTGGTTAAGGTGTTTGCTACAAAGCCAAAGGACCCAGGTTCGATTCCCCAGGACTCACGTTAGCCAGATGCACAAGGGGGCGCATGTGTCTGGAGTTCGTTTGCAGTGGCTGGAGGCCCTGGAATGCCCATTCTCTTTTTCCCTTTCTCTCCCTCTTTCTCTGTCAAATAAATAAATAAATAAACACATAAACAAGCAAACAAATAAATAAATAAATTTATCCATTTATTTGAGAGAGCCAGAGGGAGCAAGAGAGATAGAGAGACAGAGAGAATGAGCACGCTAGGGCCTCTAGCCACTGCAAACAAACTCCAGATGCATGTGCCACCTTGTGCATCTGGCTTACATGGGTCTTGGGGAATCAAACCAGGGTCCTTTGGCTTTGCAGGCAAATTCCTTAACCACTAAGCCATCCCTCCAGTCCTGAGAGACTTTTTATTACTATTCATCTCTTGACTCTTCATTGGTCTGTTTAAATTTTGTTTCATTATGATTCAGTCTTTGAAGCCCATATGTTTCTATGAATTTATCCATTTTTCTAGATTATCCAATTTATGAAGTATTCACAGTAGTTTCTTATAATCCTTAGAATTTTTGCAGCACCAGTTGAAATGATTCTTATTTCATTTATGTTTCTAATGGTTAAGTTCACTTAACAAAAACAACTCAGTTTTTTATACTATGTTCTACTGATTTTATAGAAAGTTTCCATTTCATTTCTCTCTTCTGTAATCTTTATTATTTTCTTCTTTCTGCTAATTTTGGGCTTTGTTTGTTTTTCTGTCTCTAATTTCTTGAGACATCAAGTTGGGAAGCTTAGGGTCTTCTTTTTCTTATTTTAAAGGAAGAATGGGTTTAAGCATAACCATGGGAGCTTGATTTGGGTGGGGACTTTTTTATGATTTTTAAATGTAGTGTGTGTGTGTGTGTGTGTGTGTGTGTGTGTGTGTGTGTTTATCATTAATCCCCTCCCATTAGCTTCTCTTACCCCCACTTCCTATTCTTCTCTACTGAACCTCTTTTTCCCCCAAACTAGTACTTCTGTTTTGATGTCATTTATTTGCATGTGTCCCACATCATTTAAATAGGATTGTTTGTATGAGTATGGGATAGCTATTTATTTATTTATTTATTTATTTACTTATTTATTTATTTTATGAGAGAGAGAGGGAGAGAAAGAGGCAGGCAGATACAATGGGTGAGTCAGGGCCTCCAGCAACTGCAAACGAACTCCAGATGCATGGGCCACTTTGAGCATCTGGCTTTACATTGGTACTGGGGAATCAAACCTGGGTCCTTTGGCTTTGCAGAAAAGTGTCTTAACCTCTAAGCCATTCCTCCAGCCCAGTCTTTTATTTGAAAGTGACAGAGAGAAAGAGGCAGATAGAGACAGAGAGAGAATGGGCATGCCAGGGCCTCCAGCCACTGCAAACAAACTCCAGATGCATGCGTTCCCTTGTGCATCTGGCTAACGTGGGTCCTGGGGAATCGAGCCTCGAACCAGGGTCCTTAGGCTTCACAGGCAAGTGCTTAACCACTAAGCCATTGCTCCAGCCCTGGGATAGCTATTTATGAGAACCTATGCAATTTAACACTGGCTACACCACTGAAAAAAAAATGTCTCTCACTCCCCTAGCAGCCATTAACTGACAATACTTCCTCAGAGAGGTATAAAGGCCTCATACCCTCCTCCATCATCTGTGACAGAATGTTGATAGGCCCAGTAGTATGCAAACTTGTGCACACTACAGACAGTAGCTTTGAGTTCATGAATGCAGTGACCATGTCATATCTCATCCTCTCTGGCTCCTTCTTCCACAGTGTTTCCTGAGTCTTTAGTGGGAGCAGATATAGATGTCTCATTTAGCACTGAGCACTCAATTCAACAGTTACTAATTCTTAGCACTTTGATGAGATTTGAATCCCCCCAGTAGTCAGGCTGGTTCCATTTGATCTATAGTCAGGAAAAAAAAAAAAAAAGAAATGAATTATGGTGCTCAACTGACTTTTTCCTTATTTCTCTCTTTATTAAGTCTGAAACACAAGTGTATGGGATGGAAAAGAGTAGGTCCTCTCTCCTCAGCCAAATAACATATCCGCAGGTGTGTAAGTATCATTTTTTTAAAATATAGGTATTAATTTCTATAAACTTCTCTATTAAAAGTGCCCACAGCACATAATGATCTACAGATTAAATCCAATCTCTATCAATATTCCAATGGTGGGGCTAGAGAAATGGCTTAACCATTAAGGCACTTGCCTGCAAAGCCAAAGGACCCAGGTTTGATGCCCAAGGACCCATGTAAACCAGGTGCACAAGATGGTGTGTGTGTCTGGAGTTCATTTGCAGTGGCTGGAGGTGACATTCTTCTCCCCCCCCCCCTCTCCCTCTCTCTCTTCCTCTCTCTTTCTTTCTCTTTCTCCCCTCCCTCTTCCTCTCAAATAAATCAAAATAAAATATTTTAAAAATCCAATGGCAATTTTCCAAGAAACAGAAAAAGAATGCTAACACTCATATAGAACCAAAAAGTACCAAAAAAAGAAGCAGCAGCAGCTGTCAAGGCAAAACATGGGGGGGGGGATTAGAGTAGAGTTATTACATCATCAGGTTTTAAAATATGCCAGAAAATAAATACATATATTATTCCCACCAAACTGCCCTGCATGCACTTTAATTAATGTTTATACCCATATATTAATGCTACTCTCACTTTTTGTAAGAAAAGCTTCTCAGATGGCAGTGACCTCTGGGATGACCTGCAAGGCACCATGGTGCTGAGAAGATGTGACAGTGGAATGTTCAGCATTGAAGCATCTCTATCACACCCTCTAAGGCTCAGAGTTCATTGCAGAAGAGGTGGCAGAAAGAATGTATGAGCTGAAAGAAGGGTAGGACTGCTTACAATGCAATCATCCAGACAGAAATTGGCTTCTATATCCATTACCTCATAATGACTGGCACTACCTTCACAAGACCCTCATAATAGGAGGGAAAGATGATGACATCAAAATAAAAGAGAGTAGAGAGAGGGAGGGGATCTGATGGAGTATGGATTTGTGTAGGGGAAAGTAGGATATGGGAGTGAATTTTCATGGGTTATTGTCTGAAAGTATGGAAGCTGTCAAAAACTATATACCAGGGCTGAAGAGATGGCTTAGCAGTTAAGGCACTTGCCTTCAAAACCAAAGGACCCAGGTTCGATTACCCAGGACCCACATAAGCCAGATGCACGAGGTGGCGCACAGGAGTTCATCTGGCCCTGGGATGTCCATTCTCTCTCTTTCTTATTACCTGCCTCGTTCCTTCCCCCTTTTCAAATAAATAAATAAAAATAAAATATTTTAAAACATATGCCAGAAAGCTACTGTCATTAAAATAGAATAGTATTGGTACAAATTAACACATATAAGCCAAATGCAAGAGAGGGTCCAGAAACAAATCATTGTATTTATAGACAACTTGGTCTTTGACTAAGGTACCAAGGGCAGTGTTTTCAATAAATTGTGTTGGGAAAACTGAATATCCACATTTAGAAAAATGGATCATTATCTCACAGAATACATAAAAATAGCTCAAATGGATTAGACTAAAGTGCAATACCTGGTACTGTAAAATATAATGGGCAACAAAATTAAACAGGCCCAAAGGTAAAAAACACAAAATGAATCGCATTTATAAAATATCTGCCCAGAAAAGAAAAAAATCAATAATTTATACCAGCATTAGTCATAATAGCCAAATATTAAAACAACTGAATGTATATCCACCAACTAACAGATGAAATAGGACCAGCCACACAAAAGAATGTTTTTTTACTAATGGAGATGAAGTAAGGTTGTGAGCTACATATAGGGGAACCTTAAAAGCATTACATTACCCAAGAGAAGCTGGTCAAAATGACCAGAGATAATATAATTTCATTTGTATGAGATGTCCAGAAAAAGCAAATTTATAGAGAAATTAAGCAATTAATAGTTGAATATGGCTGGGTATGGGTATGTTGGAAAACTGAGATTTCTTTTGAGGCTTGTGAAATTATTCTCAAATTGATTATGATGGTTTTATAATTTTGAATATAATAAAAATAATGGGTGTACAGTCTATGTGAAAAAATGTATGGTGTGTGATTTATATGTTAAGCTACTATAAATTTTTCAATTAAAAAATATACAAGCCAGGTGTGGTGGTGCATGTATTTAATCCCAGCACTTGGGAAGCAGAGGAAAAATGATTGCTATGAGTTTGAGGCCAGCCTGGGGCTACAGAATGAGTTCCAGATCAGACTGGGCTAGAGTGAAACCCTCCCTCAAGAAACAACCAATAAGAACAACATATATGAAAAAAATCTATACCTAGAATCCTAGCAAGGTAATGAACTTCTAAGTGAAATGAGCAAGAAAAAAAAAACAGAGAAAACATAAGTTACTCACAAAAATGTCAGAGGAGTGTCACTATATGCAGATATTAAAAGGATAATAAAGAAATATTTTACACATATTTATTCAATAAATTTGGCAATTTAGATAAATAGATCAATTATGACAGGTTAAAATTATGAAAACCAAAACTGGTAAAACATTGTTTAAAAAATCACAATAGTTTTTATCAATTAATTCGAGTTAGTAATTTTAAAAATTTCTACAAAAACCTTATTTGTTCTGAATTTGATCTCTAGCACCCACTGCACTGAGGAGGCAGAAGTAGGAGGATCGCTGTGAGTTCGAGGCCACCCTGAGACTACATAGTGAATTCTAGGTCAGCCTGAGATAGAGTGAGACTCTGCCTCAAAAAAACAAAAACAAAAACAAAAACAAAAAAAAGTTGAGCATGGTCATATATGCTGGAGAACTCAGTCCTGTTGGCCTGTTGGGAAATGGAGACTGGAGAACTCCTGGGGCTTGCTGGTCAACCAGTCTGACCCAAAAGGGAGCTCCAGGTTCAGCGGGAGACACTGTCTTAAGCAAACTCCAAGCCAAAGAGGGACAGAAAAGACACCTGATGTTCTCCTCCAACCTTAGTACTCATGCACACAGCGTGTATACACCTGCACACACACACACACACACACACACACACACACACACACACACACACACATTTACTGTAATTATGCACACCATGCACACACCACACAATGCATACTATACCAAAAAACCCTTATAAATCTTATATAGAATAATGTAATAGAGAAAAACACAGAATAAAATTTTTGTAAGGCTTTGGAGACTGAGAAGGTATCTTGGACGATAAAAAACTACTAACTATGCAAGCAATATTAAAATTAAGTTATTAAAAATTATAAAATTATGTTTTGAAAGATTATACATCTTAATGAGAAGCAAATCACAAATGCAAGAAAATATTTTCAATGTGCATATTTGAAAAACTGCAAAGCTCGATTTTAAAGCACTCTTCCAACTTAATAAAAAGGCAATCCAATTTTCAACAGGGGAAAGATTTGAATAACTATTTTACACAAGGCGATAAAAGAATCACTAATTAGTACCTGAAGAGAAGTCCAGCATTATTAGTCACCAAGGAAATCTCACAATGAGATACTACTGCACACCCAATTGAGTAGCCAAAATGAAACAGACCAGAAGTTCTAACTCCTCCTAAGGGTATCGAGAAGTTTCACCTTCTCATGTGTTGTAGGTGGAATAAAACAGTACAACCATTTTTGGAGACTTGCTCGGCTGTTTCCTTGTGAAACTGAACATATATGTATTACCCAGCAATTACATTCATAAGTATTTTCCCAAGAAAAATAAATTCAAAGGTTCATAGGTAAAGCCTGTACATGTCCTTCCCAATCATAAATGGTCACAGAACTTGTGTTCCTAACAGCCCCAGATTGACAATAATATCTACATCCACCATCAGGTGAATGGATACTTTTGGTAGCCTATACAGTGAAATCTTTCTTGACAAGATTGATACACATAGCCAGATGGATGAAATTCAGAATCATTAAGTCAAACAAACCAGGCCTGAAACACAAGCCTCACACTGTATGATCCATATATATGAAATTATAGAGCAGGCAAAGCTATAGTAACAGATGGCCAATCTACTGTTGCTTGGGCTAAAGGAAAAGAATGAGTACAAATTGTGCAGGTGAACATTTGGGGGCAAAAGAAATGCTCTGTGCCTTGATTTTCGTGTGGGTTTATGTAAGAGTGTCACACTAGGTAAACTATATACTTATTTGTGCTTTAATACTTATTTTTTTTTGCAACAGTGACTTGAATTTTGATTTGTCTTGTATATGCCTGGGTACACTTAGAACACTAAGTGAATACAGCCAGCTGTGTCCATTGAGCCCGGCCATGAATCATCATCCTTTCTGCTGTCCTTGTCATTCATTTCAGCTCAAAGTGCAATGAATCCCACATGCACATTGGCTCTCTTGTTTGTGTGTTACTGGGGATTGAGTCCAGGGCCTCCTTAATACTACACCTCTGCTCTACTCCTGAGCATTATATCCAGCCATCTTATAAATTCATTTTAAGGCAGAGTCTCACCATTCACCATGCTGACCTTGTCCTCACACTGTATGCCAGACAGGCTTGAACCCGCAGTCCTAGTACCTCCAGCCTCCCAAGTAGCTAAGACAGTAGGTCTGTGCCACCAAGCAGGGTGAAATTTTGCTACTAAAAGGTAATTCTTTAAAATAAATGCTAAAAAAAAAAAAAATCTGTATAATTCCCACATTTTTACCAGTCGGCAATCTTCATGCATTTGCATAGGAGTGAGTTAGTAGCTGGTCTTTAACAATATCCTTTATCACTTTTTATAATTCGGGTCTCCTGGAAACAAATTCTCTCTACTTTTACTTGCTCTCCTTTTTAGAAGATGGTTCTCACTTGACATAAAATTCTAAATCAACTTCTTTTGTAATCATAATAAAATTTTCATTCTGTCACCTTTGGTTTTTGCTTATATTATTTCTGACATAAAGCCAGTAGCAATTCCTACTTATTTAACTTTTTTGTGTGTATTCATGTGTGTGCAGGTACACAGGTGTGCATGTGCTTAACAGAGACTAGAATAGACCCTTAAGAGTTATTCTCAGAAATGCCATTCACCTTTTCTTAAAAACATTCTTATTTTTATTTATTTATTTGAGAGCGAGAAAGAGGGAGAGGGAAAGAGAGAGAATGGACATGCCAGGGCTTCCAACCACTGCAAACGAACTCCAGATGCACGTGCCATCTGGCTTACGTGGGTACTGAGGAATCGAACCAAGGTCCTTTGGCTTTGTAGGCAACCACCTTAACTGTTAAGCCATCTCTCCAGCCTCTATTTACCTTTTCTTAAAACATCATCTCTTATTGGCCTAGAACTCATCAATTAGGTTATAATGGCTGACCAACGAGCCCCAGGGATCCTCCTGTTTTGCCTCTTGAGTACCGGGTTACAGGCATGCTCCCTCATGCCCAGATTTTTTTACATGGGTGCTGGAGATCAAACTGAAGTCTTTAAGAATGCAAGTCAAGCACTTTACCAACTGAGCTATTGCCCAAGGTCTGCCTAATTTCTTTAATGTTTTCTTTTCCTTTGACTGTTTTTCAGAGCTTGACTTTGCCACTGGTCTTAACAATTTGAATATGCTATGTCTCATCATGGTCTTATTTCAGTAAGTAATATTGTTGAGTTTTCTGAGTTTCTTGATCTGGGAAACAGTTTTCATCTTATTTAGAAAAAAATGAAGTCATTATTCCTTCAAATCATTTTCTGCCTCCTCTTCTGTTTCTGTTTCAGGAAAGCCGGTTACAGTTATGTTAAAGCACTCATAATGGGTTCATATTACTGAAGATCTGTTCTTTTATTATTTTTTATGTGGAAGTATGTAACTGGTTTTGATTTTACAAGAGCTCACAGTTAAAAGACTATGTTGAATCTCAGAAGAGATTTTGAACTTTAGACCTTTGAACATTGTTAGAACTTAAGACTATGAAAATTTCTGTTAATGAACTAAGTGTATTTTACATTATGACATGGCCATGAACTTATTGAGACCAATGCTGAATTTAATATTTATTGTTGATTAATAATTTGCACATGCGTGTGTGTGTGTGTGTGTGTGTGTGTGTGTGTGTGTGTGTATGGGCACACCAGTGCCTCTTGCTGCTGTAAATGAACACCAGACACTTGCAATACTCTGCACCTGGCTTATGTGGGTGGCTTGGAAATTGAACCCAGACTAGCTTTTTACAAGCAGACACCTTTAATCACTGAGACATTTTCCCAGCTCCCAAATTTAATGGTGTGAATATGAAATATCCCCCATAGGCTCATGTGTTAGAAGACTTGGCCCCTAACCAGTTGCATTGTTTAGGAAGCTGTGGAACTTTTTGGAGATGAGGCCTAGCTGGCAGAGTAATGTTCTTAGGTGTAGGGTTTGTGGGTTGTAACTTGGCTCCTGTCTTTGCCTAAGATCTATCTCTTGACAGCTGATGCAATTAACTAGCTGCTTCCTGCTTGTAACACCATAGCCATGAGCCACTTTACCACCAGGCCTCCCTTGCTATAATGGACTGTATCCTATTCATTGTAGCCAAAATAAACTCCTCCCATAAAGTAAATAACAGTTGCTTTATAGTCATTTCTGTAACTCTGAATCAGTTTCTATTGATTGATTTTCTTTGCATTTTCTTGCTTATTTACATGTCTTATAATTTTTATTGGGTGCCACATACCATAAATAATGAGTTCTTAATATTTTTGGTCTTTTAAAAAATATTTATTTATTTATTTAGGAAGAGACGGAAACAGAGAAAGAGAGAAAGAGAGAGAGAATAGCCACTGGAAATGAACTCCAGATGCATACGACACCTAGTGCATCTGGCTTTACATGGGTACTAAGGAATCAAACATGGGTCCTTGGCTTTGCAGGCAACTATCTCAGCCATTGAACCATCTATCCAGCTCCTGGATTTTGTTTTTAATTACAGTACTGAACACAGTTGGTAGTAGAGTTTCTTTCCAATCATCTTGGTCCTTTTGCAATGGCTTTCCAACTTTATTTATAGTGGCCCAGCTTTTACTTTAAAGCTCTGGTACTGTGTTCTCAGGCATGACTCTGGCACATCTATTTTCAGTGCAGTCTTGCTACTCTGATGTTGAAATTAAATGATTCTGCTATACTTCAGTTTGCAGCATTGCTCAACCTACTATTCTCTGGCAACTGCTTTTTAATTTAATTTAATTTTATTTTATTTTGAGACAAGACCAACAGACTGGCCTTTGTTTATGCAAAAGAATGACAGTGAGAGCGAGAGCAAGAGAGAGAGAGCTAGAGAGAGACAATTTCATTTACTTTCATAAATTATTTTTAATTTGAACTTCCAACTGATAAGCTATTGTCAACCTATAACATGATAACTAGCATATTTCAGAACCTTTAGAATTTAAAGTTCCAGCCTAGCCCAGCCCAGAACCATGCTAAACATTGAATTGATATTACCTTTTCTCCTCTGTCAAGTAATTGTCTCTACATTGTTTTGACCTATGAAACTATAAAAAATTTATGATAATTTTGCCTAATCCAAATTTCAAAAATAATTAAAAACTTAAAATAAAAAATTCAAAACTAAAACGAGACTAAACAAAGTAAGCCAGCCCTTCAGAGTGACAAAAAATAGGTTAAAATGATGTCTTTTAAAGAATGAGTCACCTTTGGTCAGTCTAAGTTGGGACCAATCAACAATTGGCCATACTTATGAAAATTATAACACTCAGAAAATTATCTTGTGTCCTGAAGTTCAGGATGAAAAAACTGTTTTCATCATTTATTACATTTCTAAACAACAATATGACTGCACTGAGCAAAAATATGACACTACACACTGTGATGGAATACTATAAATATGTGAATGATTCACATTTTTAAGATTGTAACAAACCTGAGGCCACACAGAAATCAGTGGGGAGGAGTAGTAGTTACTGTCTTGCTGTGACTGAAGCCACTTAAGGAGGGGTTGATTTGGCTCACAGAGTGCAGCCCCAGGCCATCGTGGCAGGGAGGCCTGATGGTGAGAGCACTCCAGCTGGGCTGAGCAGGAGCACGAAGCCGCTGGTTACACGCAGCTGCAGTGTTGAGGCACAGAGAGGTAAAGGCTGTGCTCAGCTCACTTTCTCTCATTTTTTCCCCTTTTCTAAAAAATAATGTTTTATAATCACAATTTTTATTCATAAACATAATGTGTTTTGACCATAATCCCTTCATTACCTCTTTGTCCTTCCTCCCTGAACCTACCTCAATTTTTTCCCCTCTTTTCCAACTGCTAAGCCATCTCCCAGCCCAATATTTTTTCCTTTTCATTCAGTCTATGGGATGGTGCTGCCTACATGAGTGGGAGAGAGTCTTCTCTCCTCAGTCAAATCTCCGTGGAAACACCCTCACAGACATGCCCAGAGGTGTCTGCTATGTGGTTCCACATTCAGTCAAGCTGACATTGACAAGCAAACATTATAGAAGGTTAGTCACAGCATGTCACATGCCTGGTTGGAAATGGGAGTGAAATGGGGGTGATGGAATATAAGCTATGGATTTGCAGTTCATGTTCTATGTTAAAAGCATCAATATCTAAAATTGCTTTATGTAGTAGAAACATAATTCTGAAAGCTTATGGATCTAATTTTACCAAATATTAGAACTTAGATATAAAGATGCAATATTGAAAACAAGGTCATGGACTCTGGATTTCCTGATGAACCTGACAAAGAATCTTTTCCTTCACAGAGGAATCCAAACAAGATTAATCTTGCAGACTGGAGAGATGGCTTAGCAGTAACGGCATTTGCATGCAAAGCCTAAGGACCCAAGTTTGATTCTCCAGTACCCATGTAAGCCAGATGCACAAGGTTGCACATGTGTGTGCAGTGGCTATAGGCACAGGCATGCCCATTCTCTCTCTCTCATAAGTAAATAAATAAAATATTTTTTTAAAAGATTAATCTTCCTATGAAGAGGTCAACAATTCACTGGAATGAAAAAGAACTTGAACTCCTCCTTCTCTAAGTGTTTTCTTTTTTACAAAAAGTTTATTTGCAAGGAGAGAGAGAGAGAGAGAGAGACAGAGATAAATTTGCACATCCATGTACACTGCTGCTCTAATTCACAGAAACAAAGAAATGCAATCAAACTAGATATGCATTAACTGATAACTGGATAATGAAAATGTGGTATACATATACTATGGATTTTTTTTTTTAAGTAGGGACTCATATAGCCCAAGCTGACATAGAATGTACTATGTAGTCCCAGGATGGCCTTGAACTCACGGCAATCCTCCTACCTCTACCTCCCAAGTGCTGTGATTAAAGGCGTACACCACCATGCCCCACTACTATGAAATTTTACTCAACTTTAAAGAAAAATGAAGTTATGACTTCTGGTCAAGATTGAAGCCTCTTTATATAAATAAATCATTTGGAATCCTCCGGTTGTGGACAATGGAACACTCAGGAGACATAGATTGTTGCTAGAAAATTTTCAGTGCCAGGGATGGGATACCTTCCAGTGAGGTGTTGACCAGGGAGGTCCCTGATGCCCCCAAAACACTATAGGCCATTGCCGAGGCCCTTGGTTTCCCACCAGGAATATATGGTAAGACCCTATTGCTGAAGACTCCACATACTTGGGCTGCAAAGCCATTGAGAAACCCTGCTGAAACTGAGCTGATAACCTCCTCCATGTAGACCAGCTGGCAGAAAGCTGGAAGAAGCCATTCTACATGCAGTTCAATGGGAGAAAGAGATACCACCAGGGAAGATACTCAACAGTGAACACTGCAAACCTTATAATTGGCCAGCCAGGCCAAATGAGCCAACAGGTACACTAGTGGCATGTCTGTCATGGTGGGAACCAACTGCCCTCCAATTGGACTGAAGGCCCCCTCCATGAGAGGGAATACATCCTTGATACTGAAAACTTAAAACAGGGGTAGTCATGAGCCCTAGGGGTATAACATCCACTGATGTCTGGATAAATGTATATACTATGCTTATCAAACTGCCCAGTAAGCACTTCTCTTAATATTCATACCCTTATATTAATGCTACTCTCACTTTGGGTAGAGAATCTTCTCTTCAGATGACAGTGACCTTGGGACAACTCAGAAGGTATCATAGTGCTGGAAAGAAGTGACTGGAGTAATGAGTAACATCTCGATCACACCTTCCAAGGCTCATGGTCTAATGCAGAAGAGATGGTGGAGAGAATGTAAGAGCCAAAGGAAGGGTAGGGGTCCTTACAACGTGCTCCCTCCAGACATAAAATGGCCTGGATATCCATGACCTCACAGTGCCTGACACTACCTACACAAGACAATCATAAGAGGAGGAAAAAATCATGACATCAAAATAAAATAGAGACTGATTGAGATGGGGAGGGGATATGATGGAGCATGGAATTTCAAAGGGGAAAGTGGGGGAAGGGAGGTTATTACCAAGGGATATTTTTTATAATCATGGAAAATATTAATAAAAATTGAGAAAAAAAAGAAAAAAGAAGATTGCAGCCTCTTAACCACACTTCTCCTGGGGTAACAGCAGATAAGATCTGTAGGGCTGTAGTGTGAGTAGGCCTTAGAAGACTTCCAGTGGGTGGGCACAGTGGGCAATATGCCGATTCCCACACTCTCGGGTATCCCACTAGACCTACTACTACTCAGGTTCCCTCAAACACCCGCCCCAGCAGCATGCCCTTGACCAGGTTCTCTGCTACACTATCTGCAGGCTCCCCAACTGGAGCCCTGCCACTGTCCCCTCTCCCCCAAGCTGATTGGCCATGCCCTCCCCTCCCTCCTGAGCTCCTGCTGATCACTGCAGTTGCCCATGCCATCACAGCTGAGACCAGGCCACAGGAACCCCAGACCTTGAGTCCTACCCTAGGTATTAAGCAGCAGCACAGAACAGCTGGTGCATTTATGCCCTTCACAACCTGTGAATCCCAAAATACTAAGCCAGTATTAGCCTATTGTAGTCAAACATATAAGGGAACACTCACTGAAGACACTACAAAGGAAAAACTCTTGCTTCCCCCTTAATTAAATAAGATTCCTACACTGTGATGGGCAGACCACAATGCAAAAGAAACAATATGAAACATCAAATGGAAGGAACCCCATTATAAGGTTGTCTAGACCCACAACGGAAATCTCCAATTAAAACATAGAAGAGACAACAGGAATAGAACCACAAGATAAAGACACAAGATATGTGACTCTGACCAAGCAAACTGCTGAACTGGCAGCAAATCAACAACAACAACAACACACACACAAAAAAACACTAACAATCACATAAATGAAATCCACACAGCTGTCTTCATTAGGCTAGACCTAACAAAACCCAGGGAGACCTCAAAAGAGAGTTAAGTAAACTGAAGGTGAGCAAATTTTATATTTTATTTTATATATCTCAATAACCAGCTGGGTAAGCTCAATGAAGACATAAGTAAATGCAAGACTGAATTCCAAGAAGGATTAAGAAAATAAAATATACCCTGAAATTGGAACTCAACACAGGGATGGATACTATACAGGAAAAGACAATAGAAAATACAAACCAAACTGAACTAGTAAAAAAAAACCTCTCTACAAGCCCTTAAGAACTGAGTTAATCATGTGGAGGACAGAACCTCAGAGCTGGAAGGCAAAACAGAAGAAACAGTTTGGGAGTCCAAAAACTTTAATGAGTTCAAAAATTCTTGTCAGCAGAACATGAGGGACCTATGGGATACCCTAAAACATCATAATATTTGGATAATGGGCATACCAGAAGGGGAAGAAATTCAGACAAAGGTATAGAGAACTTATTCAACAAAATTACCAAAGAAAACTTTCCAACACTCTCAAAAGAGAGTCCCACCAAGATATAAGAAGCTGGAGAATGGAATTTCAAATAGGAAAGTGTGGGGGTGGGGAGGGAGGGAATTACCATGGGATATATTTTATAATCATGGAAAATGTTAATAAAAATTAAAAAAAAAAAAGATATAAGAAGCTAACAGAACTCCAAACAGACGAAAAACTCTACAAGACACATCATTTTTAAAACTCTAAACAATGAAAGCAAAGAGGGAGTGCTAAAGGCAGCAAGAAAGAAACAACCCCATTAGAATTACCTCATATTTCTCAATGGAAACCCTGAAAGCCAAAAGGGCCTGGAACGGAACACTTCAAAGTCTAAAAAGCTATGGGTTCCAACCCAGACTACTATACCCAGTGAAAGTATCCCTCATAATAGATGGTAGAAAAAAAATTTCCGTGATAAAAGCCAACTCTATGATTATATGACCACAAGCCTAATCTAAAGAGAATACTTCAGGGAATTCTCCACACAGAAGAATCAAACAACCAACTTCAAAAGCCAAGAAGCAGACCACAATAACCAAAATAGAGAAGGCGCAAAAAAAAAACAAACTCCAAGAAAACACCAAATCCCAAAAAGTGCCCAACATGGCAGGGAATAAATCAAACCTCATGGTTATTACCTTAAACATTAGTGGTCTTAATTCACTCATCAAAAGATACAAGTTAACAGAGTAGATCAGAAAAATGGACTCTTCAAATTGCTGTCTTCAAGAAACCTGATAAAATAGACTTCAAACCAAAAGTTATCAAAAAGGACAAAGAAGGCCACTTCTTACTCATCAAGGGAATGATCCAACAAGAGGATATCATAATCATAAGCTTACATGTACCAAACACAGGTGAAACACTGTTTATAAAACAAAATCTACCTGACAACAAAACAGAAATAAACATCAACACTATCATAGTTGAGGACTTTAATACTCCACTATCAGCAATAGACAGATCATCCAAACAGAAAATCAACAGAAAAGAAAGAGAGCTCAACAATACTATAGATCAGCTAGACCTAATGAACATCTATAGAACATTCTACCAAAAATCTACAGCATACACATTCTCCTCAGCAACCCATAGAACCTTCTCCAAAATAGACCATAGGCCATAAAGCCATTGAAGTAATTTCCTGCACCATATCAGAACATAATCCTGTAAAGCTAGAAATTAACAGCAATTCCATCAGCTCCTGGAGACTAAACAACACACTTTTAAACAATAAATGGGTAGCGAAAGAAATCAAAAATAAAATTAGAAAATTTCTAGAATCGAATGATAATGAAACACAACCTACCAAAACTTATGGGACACAATGAAGGCAGTCCTAAGGGGAAAATTCATAGCACTAAATGCCTTCATAACAAAGATGGAGATATCCCAAATTAAAAACCTAACTATGAACCTAAGGGAATTGGAAAAACAAGAATCCAACCCAAAGAGCTCCAGATGGAAAAAAATAATCAAGATCAGAGCACAAATTAATGAATTGGAAACTAAGAAAACAATTAAGAAAATTGATGAAAGGAAGAGCTAGTTCTTTGAAAAAATAAACAAGATTGAGACACATTTGGCCAATTTGACCAAGCGAAAAACATAAGAAAAAGATGCTTCAAATTAACAAAAATTAGAAATGAAAAAGGACAGGTCACAACAGACATCAATGAAATTGGAATAATCATCAGGACATACTTCCAAAACCTCCACCCCACAAAACTGAATAATCTGTAATATATAGATGAATTCCTGGGTGTGATGGCACATGCCTTTAATCCCAGCACTCAGGAGGCAGAGGTAGGAGCATTGCTGTGAGTTCAAGGCCACCCTGAGACAACATAGTAAATTCCAAGTCTGCCTGAGCTAGAGTGAAGCCCTACTTTGAAAAACAAAAAGAAAAACAAACAAACAAACAAAAAAGATGGAATTCCTAGACACATACCCCTTACCAAACTAAATTAAGAGATTAATCTTCTCAACAAACCTATCACATCCATTGAGATTGAAAAGGTAATCAAAAACCTCCCCAGGATCATATGGTTTCTCAGCTGAATTTTTTTTTTTTTTTTCTTTTTCGAGGTAGGGTCTCAGTCTAGCCCAGGCTGACCTGGAATTCACTATGGTGTCTCAGGGTGGCCTTGAACTCACAGTGATCCTCCTACCTCTGCCTCCCAAGTGCTGGGATTAAAGGCGTGCGCCACCACGCCCGGCTCAGCTGAATTTTATCAAACCTTCATGGAAGAACTGAAACCAATTCTTCTCAAACTATTTCACATAATTGGAGAACAGAGAATTCTCCCCAATTCCTTTTATGAAACTAGCATCACCCTAATACCAAAACCAGATAGGATACAACAAGAAAAGAAAACTAAAGACCCACATGCCTGATGAATGTGGATGCAAAGATCCTGAAGAAAATCCTCACAAACTGACTTCAACAACACATCAAAAACATTATCCACCTTGATCAAGTAGGCTTCATCCCAAGGAGGCAGGGACAGTTCAACATAGGGAAATCAGAAAATGTAACACACCACATAAATAAACTTAATCTCAAGAACCATTTGATAATTTCAAAAGATAAAGAGAAGGCCTTTGGAAAAACATCACTTCATTATCAAAACACAGGAAATAATAGGCATGGAGGGCTTATATCTCAACACAATAATGGCAATATATAAAGCACCTAAAGCCCAAATAATACATACTGGGGAAATACTCAAAGAGTTACCACTGAGATCGGGAACAAGACAGGGGTGCCCACTCTCACCTCTGCTCTTCAACATAGTACTAGAAGTCTTACCCAAGCAATAAGACAGGAGTAATAAATAAAAGGGATACAAATTAGAAAGGAAGAAGTCAACTTAGCCCTATTTGCAGATGACATGATATGTAAGTGACCCAAAAGTCTCCATCTCAAAACTTCTAAAGGTGATTAATTCCTTCAGTAAAGTGGCAGGATACAAAATCAACACACAAAAATCAGTAGCCTTTCTATATGCAAAGAACAAATATACAGAGAAAGACATCAGCAAGGCTGTCCAATTTTCAATAGCAGCAAAACAAAATTAAATACCTTGAAATAGCACTAACCAAGGACATGAAAGACCTATATAATGAAAATATAAAAATACTCAGGAAAGGGCTGGAGAGATGGCTTTGCAGTTAAGGCACTTGCCTGCAAAGCCAAGGAATCTCGGTTTGATTCCCCAGGACCCACATAAGCCAGATGCTCAAGGAGGCACATGCATCTGGAATTCATTTGCAGTGGCTGGAGGCCCTGCTGTGCCCATTCTTTCTCTCTCTCTCTCTCTTTCATTCACTCGCTCGCTCTCTTGCTCTCTCAAATAAAACAATACTCAAGAAAGAAATTGAGGAGGACTTCAGAAGATGGAAAGACCTCCCATGCTCCTGAATAGGTAGAATTAATTGTGTGAAAATGGCAATTCTACCATAAGCATTATACATATTTAATGCAATGCCTATAAAAATTCCAGCAACATTCTTCAGAGATAGAAAAATTATCTCAAAATTCATATGAAATGGCAGCAGGTCTCAGATACCCAAACATATCCTAAGCAAAAGCAACACCCATAGTGGTATCACCATACTTGATCTAAAGCCATATTACAAAGCCATAATGACAAAAACAGCATGGTACTGGACAAAAATCAGAAACATAGACCAATGGAACAGAATTGAAGACCCAGACTTTATATCAAGTAACTACAGCTATTTGATCTTTGACAAAGCCACCAATAATGCAGACTGGAGAAAAGTCAGCATGTTCAACAAATGGTGTTGGACAAATTGGATAACCATATGCAGACAAATGAACCCTGACCCATACATCTCACCATGCACAACTATCAAGTCAAATGGATTAAAGACCTCAATATAAGACCTGAAAATCTTCTCATACTGGAAGAAAAAAAAAAATAGAAAGACCTCTCCATGTCACAGCATGGGGAAATACTTCCTGAACAATACCCCAGTAGTCTAGTAACTTAAACAATCACTCAACCAATGGGATCCCATGAAGCTAAAAAGTGTTACAAACAAACCATAATCAGAGCCAATAGATTACCCACAGAATGAGAGTAAATTTTTGCCAGCTATATCACTGACAGAGACCTAATATTTATAATCTACAAAAAACTCAACTAAATAATAGAAATTCAAACACCCATTCCAAAAATGAGGCAGAGAATTAAATAAGTAGGTCTCAGAGGAAGAAATACAAATGACTAACACACAGTTAAGGAAATGTTCAACATCCCTAACCATCAGGGAAATACAAATTAAACCAACTATGAGATTCCATTACCCCAGTAAGGAAAGCAATCATTAAAAAATTTAATGACAACAAATATTGGCAAGGATGTGCAGAAATACAAATATTCATTCACTGTTGGTGAGATAGTAAGCTTGTACAACCACTATGGAAATCAATATAGAAATTCCTGAAAAGGATGAATATAATGCTTCCAACAGACCCAGTTATTCCCTTACTGGGCATTTACCCTAAATGCTGAATACATCACTACAGAGATACTTGTTCAATCATGTTTATAGCTGCTCAATTCGTAATAACTAAGAACTGGAATCAACCCAGGTGCCCATCATTGGATAAATGGATATTGAAGTTGTGGTACAGTTGCACAATGGAATTCTACTCAACAGCAAGAAAAAAAATGACACAATGAAATCTGTAGAAAAATGGACGAATCTGGAACAGATCTTACTCAGCAAATTTACACAATCACAGACAGTCGCCACATGGTCTCACTCATCTGTGGTTCCTAACATGGATCAGTTCGAGTTGCTGACCTGATAGGCAACTCAAGGCCCAGACAACAGCAATGGAAGGGCTTGAGGGGGTAAGGAAAAGTTGGGCCGGGGGAAACACAAAACTGAACCAAAAAGGAACTGGTACCATAGAAAACTTTTTCTTGAAGATAGACTAAAAGGTTGAACCCTCAACAAGACCGTGGGGAATCACCTGGAAAAAAAAAAAAAAAAAAAAAAAAAAAAGCCCTGGAGAGAGTGGGATGAAGCCTAACCTTAAATTTTTATTTTTATTTTATTTTATTTTTTGGCTCTGGCCTGTAACTCCTAGTACCAGAATGCAGTTACTACCCATAATGAGCTCTACATTGGAGAGACATACAAGGTCCCCAAAACAAGACAGGCTTTGTAAAAGCACTTGATTACCCTCCTGAGGTAAATGGTAAGACCCTATTGCTAAAGACACCATATGCTGCCAGCTCAGAACGGGGCAATACTTAGCCAGAATCTAGAAGAGAACCAGATCCCAAACAGCCAATCTAGTGCTGGAAAGTACTACATGAGCTACTGGGGTAAAGTGGCCAACAACTGTCCGAGCAACCAGGGGTCTAAGCTACTGAAAAGCAAACACCCTGAGGAGATGTACACAGAAGTATAATAGTAACACACAGCCTTGGTGGGTAACCAATAGCTTTCTGATTGGTTTAAGAGATCCACTCAGTGGACAGAGACCCATATCTGGAACTGGAAACCAGAATCCCAGGAAAACAAAGATTATGCTCTCCAATATCTAGCTCCCACTAATCTTGGGCTTAAAGACAGACTACATCTATCACATTCTCCCTAAATTAATAATGCTTATCCCATTTAACCTGTCCTGACTTCACTCTCCAATGGAGAATCTGCTTTTCTTTTTCAGATAGTAGCCAGACCAGAGGAGAAAAACTACCCCTCACACTTTAGCCAAGCCAAGCTGAAACCATAGTGAGCCTGACAATCAGCACCAAGGTGAAGGAGGCAGATGCTGAGAATACCTACTCAATACCTACTGTGGTGGTTTGATTCAGGTGTCCCCCATAAACTTAGGTGTTCTGAATGCTAGGTTCCCAGCTGATGGAGATATAGGAATTAATACCTGTTGGAGGCAGTGTATTGTTTGGGGCAGGTTTATGGCTATTATAGCCAGTTTCCCCTTGCCAGTGTTTGTCACACAGTCCTGTTCCTACTGTCCACCTGATGTTGGCCAGAGAGTGTCCATGGAACTTCCCTTCAAGTCTATAAGCCAAAATAAACCACCCCCCACTTTTTTCCCCCAAAGCTGCTCTCAGTCGGGTGATTTCTGCCAGCCAATACGACCCTGACTACAACACCTACCAAAGCAAAGATCCAGATGCTGCTAAGATCTCATCACTGAAGTAGACTTAAAACACACTCACCACGGCTCAGGGAATTTTGCAGAAGAGAGGGCAGAAAGATTTTTAGAGCCCCAAGTTGGGACATCATGCCCATTGTGGAGGGCCCCAGTGGAATGGGAGCAAGGATGAGGGAAGGATGGTACCAACACATGATGTACCCACACTTGGTATGTCTGTTATTAATTTAAAAAGGGGTAGGGAGAAAAATTTATGCTGAGGTAACCCAGACTCAGAAAAACAACAAAAAAATTGCACATTCTCTCTCATATGTGGGCCCCAATTTAATTTTTGTATGTATGTAAATAGGGGATGAGAGAGTGACTCATGTCTTGAGAAAGGAGACTCTGAGACAAGAGGTGATGAGAAAGTGGAGAAGAGAACAAAGGCAACAAGGAGTAGAAAGGTGGAAAGGAGGCTGTGGTGAGAGATGGGATGGGGAGAAGGGAAGAAAGGGAAACAAAAAACAAAAATTTACTTTAAAAACGCTATAAGGCCTGGAGAGATGGCTTAGTGGTTAAGTGCTTGCCCATGAAGCCTAAGGACCCCAGTTCGAGGCTCGATTCCCCAGGACCCACGTTAGCCAGATGCACAAGGGGGCGCATGCGTCTGGAGTTCGTTTGCAGTGGCTGGAGGCCCTGGCACACCCATTCTCTCTCTCTCTCTCTCTGCCTCTTTCTCTGTCTGTCATTCTCAAATAAATAAAAATAAACAAAAAATATTTTTTAAAAACAATGCTATAACTTTTTTTTTTTTGAGTTAGGGTCTTGCTCTGGCCCAGGCTGACCTAGAATTCACTATGTAGTCTCAGGATGGCCTTGAACTCATGGTGATCCTCCTATCTCTGCCTCCCAAGTGCTGGGATTAAAGGCATGCACTGCCATGCCCAGCTATAAAACCTAATATCTTAAGATATGGTAATAAAGAGTAAGGGCTGGAGAGATAGCTCAATGGTTCAGGTGCCTGCTTGCAAAGCCTGATGGCCTAGGTTCTATTCCCAGTACCCACAAAGCCAGATGCACAAAGTGGCACATGTGTCTTGAGTTTGTTTGCAATGGCAAGAAACTCTGGTGCTACCATTCTCTTTCTCTCCCTCTCCTTGAAAATAAATAAAGTATTTTTTTTAACTTTCTAAGAGATGGCACAGTATGAGTGCTTACAACATAAGCACATAAGACTAAGAGTTTATCTTCTGCACCCGTGTAAAAAGCTGGGTGTGGCCATGCATGCCTATAACCACAGTGTAGGGCAGAGACAGGAACTTAGAAACTTGGTGAGCCCCAGGCATGATTCCAGGAAGTAAGGTGGAATAGTGATAGAAGACATCCATCCTCCTCCTCTAGCCTCAGTGCATGTTTGCACACATCTGCACACACACCTATGATACATATTACACACACACACACACACACACACACACACACACACACAACACATACACCAAAACACTAAAAATAAAACAAAACTTCAAAATAATAATAGCAAATAATAAATAATAAATAAATGCCCCAAAGAGAGCATGAACAAAAACGAATCACTTTCAAACAAAGCTCCAACTGGTGTATTCAATTTTTGTTTTTCTACTTTATCGGTAGAGTCAACTGAAAAATCAAGAATTTACCAATATTCAAGTATTTAAGTTGTATGAAAGGCTATTATCGCCATCTACTGGACACTACAACTCACTGCTTGCTAAAAAAATTAATTTAAACAACAGAAAACCTTCGTAGAATAGGTCCTTCTATCCTACCCCAAGCACCTTGTTATGTGTGCGTGTGTGTATTTTGTTTGTTTGTTTTCTGAGGCAGGGTCCAATTCTGAGCCAAGCTGACCTGAAAAAGTCTATAGACCTGGCTGGCCTTTAGATCACAGCAATCCACCTACCTCAGCCTCCCAAATGCTGAGATGAAAGGTCAACCATAACTGGCTATAAAAGAGAGAGGGTGGGGAGTTGGCCTTTAGATCACAACGATCCACCTACCTCAGCGTGTGTGTGAGATGTGGTGTGGTGCTTGTCTGCATGGTCTGTGCATGTGCATGTACCTTTAGAGCACTCCAGGCCCTGGCCAACCTGGCCTCAGTGAGCAGTGGGTGTCCTGCTCAGGGCTCTCTTGCTTCATCCTTATTTAAGCTTCAGTCTTACTCATTCCAGAGCTTGCTGGGGTTTTTTTATTCAAGAGCTGCAATTCTTGGGTCTCTGCTTTCCTACCAGATTAGGGTTACAGATGTGCATGGTCACATCCTGCTGTTTTTGTGGGTCCTGGGGATCAAAAGGAGTGGTCTCTCAGGCCTCCTCAGGCCCTCATGCTGAGCCATCTCTTTAAGCGTCCATTTTAAACACAATAGTAGTAAACAATACCATCAAATTAATTTCTCTTGTTTATTCATATTAGCAATGCTAACTAATGTCATATTATATCATTTCTCACCGTAAAATGCCACCTCCTGAAAAACATATCACAAAAGTTTGGTTTGAAACTACATTATCTCATGATATACTTGATTGACATTAGATTTCAAACTTGGTTTGTCAAAAGGGGTATCCAGAAATAATTTGATCTTGCTTCTTCAGGGCATTATCTTTTTGTCATCTAAATCTTTTAAAATCCTAACAATTGAAGGAATATTTCCATAAATTAGGCTATCAAAGGATAAAATGTTGCTCAAAAACCAGGGTGTGGGGTGAGGCTGATTTGGGAGGATCTCTGAGTTTGAGGTCAGTTTGAGCTACAGAGTAAGTTCCAGGGCAGCCTTGGCTAGAGTGAGACTAAAAAATAAACAGGGCTAGAGAGATGGCTTAGCAGTTAAGGTGCTTGCCTGTAAAGCCAAAGGACCCAGGTTTTATTCTCAGGACCCATGTAAGCCAGATGCACAGGGTGGTACATGAGTGTGGGCTCATTTGCAGTGGTTGGAGGCCCTGGTGCACCCTTTCTCTGTCTCTTTCTCTCTCTCTCCCAAATAAATTATTAAAAAAAATAAAACAACAAAATTTAAATGATGCTCAAATAATATTTTTAAACAATTCTTTTTTTAATTTATTTATTTGCAAGCAGAGAGAGAGAAAAAATGGACAATTCTTTATATACATATGTGTATATAAAATTTGAGAGGGACAGAGTGAAGGGGCAGAGTGTGAGTGTGTCTGGGCATGCCAGGGCCTCCTGCCACTGCAAATGAACTCCAGACGCTTGCATCTGGAGCATCTTTGTCCATCTGGCTTTCTTTGGTGTGGTGGTTTGATTCAGGTGCCCCCATGAACTTAGGTGTTCTGAATGCTAGTCTTTCCAGCTGATGGCAATTGGAAATTAAAGCCTTCTGGAGTCAGTATATTGTAGGGGGTGGGCTTATGGGTGTTATAACCAGCTTCACCTTGCTAGTGTTTGGCACACACTCCTGTTGGGGTTGTCCATCTGATGCTGGCCAGGTGATGTCCACCCTTTGCTCATGCCATCGTTTTCTCTTACTATTATAGAGCTTTTCCCCAAGTCTGTAAGCCAAAATAAACCATTTTTCCCACAAGCTGCTCTTGGCCAGGTGATTTCCGATGGCAATGCAAATCTGACTGAAACATGTGGGTACTTAAGAATCAAACCCAGGCTTCGCAAGCAAGTGCCTTTAACTTCTAGGCCATCTCTCCCCGGCTCTCTCAAATGCTTTTTGTTTGTTTGTGTGTTTATTCAAGGTAGGGTCTTATGTATATTCCAGGCTGAGCTGGAACTCACTAGTCCTAGGTTGATCTCAAACTCACAGCGATCCTAGGATTAAAGGCATGTGTGTCACCATGCCCAATTTCAAATGGGCATTTATTTGTTTGTTTGACAGAGAAAGAGGGAGATAGAGAGAGATTAAAAAATGAGAATGGGGGGCTGGAGAGGCTTAGCGGTTAAGCGCTTGCCTGTGAAGCCTAAGGACCCCAGTTCGAGGCTCGGTTCCCCAGGTCCCACGTTAGCCAGATGCACAAGAGGGCGCAGGCGTCTGGAGTTCGTTTGCAGAGGCTGGAAGCCCTGGCGCGCCCATTCTCTCTCTCTACCTCTATCTGTCTTTCTCTCTGTGTCTGTCGCTCTCAAATAAATAAATAAATTTAAAAAAAATGAGAATGGGTGTGCCAGGGCCTCCAGTCACTGCAAATGAACTCCAGACGCGAGCTCCCTTGTGCATCTGGCTAACATAGGTCTTGGGGGATAGAACCTGGGTCCTTCGGCTTTGCAGGCAAACACCTTAACCACTAAGCCATCCCTCCAGTCCTCAAATGGTATTTTTGATGAGATTTTAAATAGTGAGAATGATTCTTTCCTTGCTGCTTGTGTACATGTATGTGCTCAGTCAGTTAAAAAGAACATGGTGAAATATTACTGCTGGTTATCCTCAAGTAGTAGGGTTATGAGTGATCTTTTTATGTTCACAAGTGTTCTAAATAAGCTAATGCTAATAACCCTCTACTAATCACAAGAAAACCTACAAATAAAACACCAACTCTTAGGCCTGGTAGTTAAATATTGGTACAGAGCTCTGTTTTCAACTCCCAGCCCCACGAAAAGTAGAGGGTCTGTCTGCTTTGTGAATTGGGATCTTGAGATAATGACTAGTCAGGAAGTGTTCAGAGTGAGGCAATCGTGGGCAGCATCTCCCTCCCCTTCTTGTGCTATTTTTTTTTTTTCTTAATCCATCCCTTCTCTCTCTTTTACTGTGTACCACAGAGCTCTAGGGATCTGTTCATGCTGCCCTCCAGCACCAAGATTACAACCATGCTTCACCACACCTGGTGATCAAACTCGGGCTTGTTATTGAGGTACAGTGGTGGCTCATAGTTTCTTGGACTTTCTAGACCACTAAAAATAGGGGAGGCATACTTGCAGCTGTCAAAAATTTTCTTTTTAAATTATGTATTAAACCCCTACCATCAAATTTGTCCTTCTTACTATTTTACCAAAAAAGAAAAAAAAAGCATTTGAATACACTATAACAAAAACAAAACAAAAACCCAAGTACTAAGTAAGAAAAAGACAGTTGGTAATTTTATGCACAAAATACCATTTTTTATATATTTTTGTCGGTAGTATATGCATGTGTGTATACAGATGAGCACACCATGTGTGCATATGTGCTGAGGTCACAAGAAAACCTCAGGTGTCCTCCTCTGTTGCTCTTCTGCCTGTATCCCTGGACAGTCTCTCACTGAACCTGGAGCTCCCTGTTTGTCAAAGTGTCTGACCAGGGAGCCCCAACAATCCTCCTGGCCTGCTCCTCTTAGTACTGAGGAACATGCATGTGCAACCACGCCTGGCTTGTTACGTGGTGCTGGAGATGGAACTCAGGTCCTTGTGCTTGTGGAGCTACTGCTCCCTCCCACTGAGCCATCTCCCAGCCTCCACTGTTACCATCTTGTCACATCAGCACTTAAGGACCAACAGTAGCTGGCTAACTAGCATTTGGTACAAGACATGGTTTCTTAGCTGGATCCTTCATCATATTTTTTTTTGCTTCCTCATGAGGATGTTCACTCAACAAAATTTTAACCAAACAATTAATATGTCATTAAAGCAGAGGAATTCAGGATCAAATGGCCAAGTGCATGAAAATACTATACCCAGGACTCTATGTATATAGAGCATGGTAAAATACTACAGATTGAAAAACAATACAGATTGATCCCTAAGAGGAAAAGCTGACCCACTCACATATTTCAAAGACTAGTCATTTTCTATATTCAAGCTACTACAAGCTGTTTCTTAGAAAGGTTCCTTGCAGCTGGGCATGGTAGCACACGCCTTTAATCCCAGCACTCATAGGTCTAGGCAGGAGGATCGGCTTAAGTTCAAGGTCACCCTGAGAGTACACAATGAATTCCAGGCCAGCATGGACTAGAGTGAGAACCTACCTGGGGGGGGGTGGTTATTCCTTAGAAATAACATTTTATGCATTTTTCTTCAGAAAATGGTCCTGTTTGCAATGAAGCTCATGACTATATTCTGTGCTCTATGGGAACTGAGGACAGTACTGTTCTTTCAGATAGTTATGAATCCCAAGGGAATGGTGTTATTGAGCTAGAATACTGCATCCTACCAATATGCAAACTATAAATGCTAAGAAAGAAATCATGCAGGGTCTTTCTTTCCTAATTTTGAAGTTGGAATAATTTTTACTTAAAATTTACTTTCAAACGTAATGATTAAGAAATCACTAAAGAATAAAAACTATACAGTTTTTAATATTTTGTGTGTATGTTTTTTAATCCACTGACAATAGTTTCACAATTCAACACTTTCAAGCAGTTTCTTTGTTATTTTCTTTGGTTTCGACTTCTCTGGGCAACAAGGAGTCATTCTTTAGTAGCAATCCTTCACTTGTTGAACTGCGAAGAAAAGTATGCACCACAAAGGGCCCTAGGAACAAAGACAAGAATCAACTTTGATTTCTGGCAGAGATCCCATAGATCAAAGCACATACACAACAGCAAACCTTACAGGACTCATATTCTCACTGGTGAAGTACTGTGTTGCTGGACTAATGCTCTGCATTATGGAAGTGGGAGGATATTTCACTGCTACAGTAAGGACAACTAACTGTACTAGAGGTACCCTTGTAACTACGGGATGACTCAGAGGTCAGTTCTTCTAGAAGACCACCAGTTAAGATTCACTTATAGCAAAGCCAACAGTGGAGGGAAGAAGTAGAGATACCTACATGTGATGGAAGCACTCTAAATGTTTGGTTAAGTAGCACAGATGCTACCTCTGAGCTACCAAACATTCTCTAAATATTAAAAATCTTTTCATGCCGGGCGTGGTGGCAACGCCTTGAATCCTAGCATTTGGGAGGCAGAGGTAGGAGGATTGCCATGAGTTTGAGGCCAACCTGAGACTCCATAGTGAATTCCAGGTCAGCCTGGGCTAGAGTAAGACCCTACCTCAAAAAACCAAAAAATAAAAATAAAAATAAAAAAGTAAAAAGCTTTTCATGAGAACAATGCTAAGAATCTTCATTTAAAATGACAAAAAGAAGGCTGGATAGATGGTTAAGTGGTTACGGCACTTGCCTGCAAAGCCAAAGGACCTACATTAGGTTTCCCAGGACCTACATAAGCCAGATGTGAAAGGTGCCATATGCACCTGGAGTTATTTGCAGTGGCTAGGGGCCCTGGCATGCCCATCCTACATAAATAAATAAATAAATAAATTTAAAATGACAAAAAAAATGTTGACAATTTATTGTCTATTATTCAGCTCTTGGTATTATCTCAGTGGTTCTTATACTAAAATCAAAGTTCCCTATGAAATTTAAGAACACAAATACATACAGTGATTATGGTCATGTTTAGGACAAAAGAACAAACAAACAAGGGCCAGAGAGATGACTCAATGGTTAAGGCACTTGCATGCAAAGCCTACGGATCTGGGTTTGATTTCCCAGTACCCAAGTAAAGCCAGATGCACAAAGTGGTACATGCATCTGGAGTTCATTTGCAGTGGCTAGACGCCATGGCATGCCCATTCTCTGTCTCTTAAATTTATTTATATATATATATATAATTATATATATATATATATATATATATATATATATATATATATATATATATATGTATGTATATATATATTTAATAGCCAGGCATGGTGGCACACGCCTTTAATCCCAGCACTTAGGAGGTTGACGTAGGAGGGTCTCTGTGAGTATGAGGCCAGCCTGAGACTAATTCTAGGTCAGCCTAGGCTAGTACAAGACCCTACCTCAAAAAAAAATTTAAAAAAAGAATTAACAAATGAGATACTTAATCACCAGTGTTTAACTCCCAGAGAAGGTGAAAAATAGCTCAAATTTTTGTTTTAATTATTCACATGGTTATAAAATAACCTTGTAAACTTCCAGTTAGTTCAGTATAATGAACTTGACTTCAACTACCTACAAGAACAATTTGTGTCTAGGAGTCTAAGTGGCATATAACACAATGCTAGGCTTGTGTTCTAGTCTTCCATAGTTTCCACATCTAGACCAAGTTTAGAGATTCCCCAGGAATAAACTCCATTATTAAGAAGGGTCCATCATGATATAACAAAAATAACCTTTCTCTTCTAAATTAAGATTAAGAAAGCCAACTGCTAGTTAGGCCTAGTGAACGATATAGTTTATTCTTTGTGATTAATAAAGAAGTTCTTCTATAAAAACTATAACTCATTAGTAAGGTGATTAGGAATCCTTTGGAAAAATTATTTTTATTTTACTTATTTACTTCTTTAAAATAACTGTGGTGATTACACTTATATGGTAACTTGATGTCTTAATATTTTACACTTTCAAGTATCACTGGGCTGTATGGAAGTCTTCTCTCATCTAGCCACTCACCCAGATTCAGTGGTCTGTGCCTACAGACTTCGTTAATAACTGCTTGCAGATTGGCAGCTATGTGGTCAGTAGGCATATCCAACTGCAAGAAAAAATATAGATATATATTAAACACTAATGTGGGGAAGTAAGAAGATATGATAATTTGGGTAACTGTATCCCCAAGAGCACTCTCCCACAAAGCTACATCCCCAACAGTGTCTCCCATGGAGCCACACCCCCAACAGCGCTCTCCCACAGAGTAACATCCCCAACAGTGTCTTCCGCGGAGTAACATCCCCAATAGAGCAACATCCCCAGCAGCGCTCTCCCACAGAGCCACATTTCCAATGTACTTTCCTTTGGAGTAACATCTCTAATAATGCTCTCCTGGAGTAACATTGCTAGTAGTGCTCTCCCATGGAGTAGCATTTCCAACAGTGCTCTTCCATGAAACAATATTTTGAGGTCATAAGAAAGCTGGGATGACCATTTTTTGAGAAATGGATGGTATTTATCTATTAGACACTCAACAGCAGAGTATGAGTATATGTCTTTGTAAGTAGGAAGCTAAGAAAACAACATACAGGAATTAGACTGAGCCTTAAGGAGATACTGAACTACGCTAGGCATCAAGCTTGAAAATGTAATGATCACAATACTAGTTATGTTTAATACAGTGGATGGTACACTACAGGACTAAACAGTTATTGCTTATTCTGCAGTACAGTAGTTTTTAGAAACAACTGCTATTGATTGAATCCCATTTCCTTCTTACCACCCTTATGGAAGATTCTTACCATCTGTGTATGTAGGTGAACTCTGCCTATATCTTTACACTTCAACTGTCAGATTTTCCCCCTTACCAAGTAATTCCTAATCTTCATCTTTCAGGAAATTTCTTATTCTAGTGAGAAAACTAAAATTTGGTCATTCTTCTCTATTATTTTTGCCCCCTTGAGAAGTATATGTTATATTTCATCTCAGGGCAAAAAAAAACATGTCAAGGAAGTAAATCTTAACTTTCTCAGGTCATGGAATATTGCACAAGTAAAATGCTCATAAGTACATAAAATAATTAACCTCGGGGCTAGAGAGATGGCTTAGCGGTTAAGGCGTTTGCCTGCAAAGCCAAAGGATACCAGTTCAATTCCCCAGGACACACATAATCAAGATGCACAAGGGGACACATGCATGTGGAGTTCATATGCAATGGCTGGAGGCCCTGGCATGCTCATTCATATTCATTCTTTCTTCCTCTCTCTCCCTCTCAAATAAATAAAATATATTTTAAAAAATTAACCTCAGTTTCAGGGTCATCATTGTATTTTCTTTATCTTAAAATTTTATTTATTTATTTATTTGAGAGAGAGAGAGAGAGAAAGAGGTAGACAGAGGACACGCCAGGGCCTCTAGCCACTGCAAATGAACTTCAGATGCATGCGCCCCTTACTCATGTGGCTTATGTGGGTCCTGGAGAATTGAACTGGGATCTGTTAGCTTTGCAGGCAAATGCCTTAACCACTAAGCCATCTCTCCAGCCCATCATTATGTATTTTCTGACAGGAAAGGAAAGTGAGAGAAAAGAAAGATTCTTGGGGAAATAGGATACCTGGACCACAATGTGAGAATTGACTGTACTGAATTAAGTTTATTCAAATAATTTAGAGAACTATGAATTACACTGGGAAATAGTATTTCTATACTTTGTAGAGGACAAGACAAAGAATAAAAGCAAAGCACATAAAAACAATCGTTCACAGTACATGCTCCTTCTAAAGTGGCCAGTTTCTCTATTCTATTCATAATGTGGAACACTAGAGAGACACCAGTTATTTGTTCCAAGGTGAGATAATTACACTTGCTGAATATGGGTCTCTCTCAGAGAGAGCTGCACTCTAGTGCTGGGGTGAACTGCTGTCAAAGCAGAATGCACTAGGAAGTAGGCAATTTTGTTGATTCAGTTTTCTGTCTTTATCCTTTAAATTTGTGTGTATAAAGTCAAGTCATAAAGCTAAAGGTCGTCAATGTACTGACAAAAATAATAAATGTCATTCCACCATCTAAACACATATTATGAATTTAAAATAAGTATCATACGCCTTTATTTGAATAAAATCAGAAGTAATAATTTAGAACACTTGACACTTAAATCAACAACCTACAGCATCATAGTTGATGAACTGATTTATGTGTATTATTGAATTTAAAATCATTTTATGTTCTATGAAACTCTTTAGAAGCCAACTTATTTTTTAGCTGACTGAACAGTGAATCAGTAGCTATAGTATATATTACTAGGCACTCTAAATTCTAAAAAAAATGAAATGAAAAAACTATGTCAATTTTGCAAAGTCTACATTAATATGTCTTGATACTTTTTTGATAACAGACACTGAGTAGCATTTTTCATATTGTTGCATAGAGTTGTCATTAGATGTTATAGTGAGCTATATAAAAATAACTACATTCTATATGTAAATTTAAGATGATATAATTTTTTGAAGTTTAATTTCTCAATTTAAAGTATTACAGCCAATTACTTATTGGTTGACTGCTTCATAGGATATAACAACAATTTATGTATAGATATATGAAATAATTTATACATCTTATTGAGCCTAAAATAAAAGTAAATTTGAAGTTAAATTCTCATATGTATGAAAATATAATGAAATTCATTTTTATGTATAACATGAAATTAATATATGCTAACAAAAACCTTTAAATGCTTGCCTTCTTCTAGACTAAAAAGTAAAGAAGCCATTAGCTTCTGTCACTATGTCCTGATAGTTTCTAGACGCGTGATCACCTGTAACTGGAGACTACAGAAGACTGCTGCCTTGGGTGAGTGCTTTTCAACCACATGACCTTCAAAAACCCTTCCAAATGCCAACAGCTTCTACATATGGGCCAAAACTGTTAATCTCTATAACCCTAAGAGTGTAAAACAAGGAAAGAATAGTCTAAGTACATCAATAGAACATACATAAATAGTAACTGATCACACTACACAATTTGTTTGGATACTTACTTTGGGTCAAGCTCTAAGCTTTTGCCCAAGAAGCCTACCTGTGTGCCAAATAAATCATTATTAGCCCTCTCTTAACAATGAGAAACTGAGAATTAGAAAAACATTTCATCCTACCCTAAAACACATGCAAGCTGCATGTGTGGCTTCTACAATCCAAGAATCAAGAGCTTAAGACAAGAGGACTGGTTAACACAGGGAGTGGGAAGCCAGCTTGAATTTCATAGTGGGACCCTGTATGCACCAAACAAAGCAAAGTACCAGGGGCACGCGCATACAAAGTGGCCTAGGAAGTATGCACAGAAGTTCTGAAGGCAGACATATAGCAATGTGAATGGCACTCTCACCGCTTGCCGCTTGTAAAGACCTGACACAGCCAATACTGTGCTGCTGAGCCTGACGAAAAAATGAAGTCCACTTGTCTGGAAAACACAAATGTGTTTGTTGTAAACAAAAAGTAGGAAAAGCAAACTATGACTAAAGGCAACTGGTCTAAGTACCTCTGCATAGACACCTTGCAGAAGTGGAGAACCATTACCCTGTGTGGCCAGTGTCACAAGTCCGGAACTGTCAAAAATAATCAGGATTTTCATAAGATACTGTTCAGTTTTTAAATGCTGATTTGACTAAAACAAAAAATCACTATTTCAGCTCAACAAGATAAGTCCAAGGACCAAATTCAGTATGCAAGCTGTCAATTATAATTCTAGTCTTGAGGTTGTAGCACTGAAAATAGCAGGAAACACTGACTTTGCACTTGAGAGAGTGATTTGAGATTACAATGCAAGGGGATTTAAATGTAAAGATTTGAGGACATACCCTGTCAGCAGCGTGCACCTAGTTCATGTTTCTAAACAGATCAGTGGTATAACTTGTCTGTTTTAGGAAGAGCTCAGGAGGAAGAATATAAAATGGGACATGGCACATTTTCTTTGCAAGTGGAGAGACAAAGTCAATATTTTAGGCTTTGCGGGCCAAATGGGCTCTGTTATAACTGCTCAACTCTGCTGCTGGAACTTACAAACCAACAATGCCACAGCGGCACATACATGAAAGTGCAGCTGTGCTCTAACAATGCTGCACTTAGGAAAACAGGCAGACTGAGGAACGGTCCCCGCTACTCCATAGGGACTGACTGAGGCCTTCATGTCCCCATAGTGAATGCCTTCACCCTACTGATGAGGTGACCTGGGGTAACAGGAGCTGGGACAAAGGGTTAAAGAGTATAAACTGTTGTAATATATATATATAATAAAATTTTAAATTAAAAAAAAAGAACAACAGGTAAAGCCCTGGATCTGGCCCTGAGTCCATAGTGTACTGACCTGTGATGCTGAAAATAAGACTGGAGGATATTTAAGAAAGTGAATAAACAAAAGCAACAATTACTTTGCCGTTTTACTTAAAAGAAAACTTTGCTAGCTAGACTTTTTCCTGGTAAGATTTTGTAGCTTATAACCACCCATCTACTATGGAGATGAGGGAAAACATATGCTTTTTCAGACTAAGAATTGCACTGCCATTTAAAAATAACAGTAGGAAAAATGCTTAACAATAGTTTCAACTACTATAAATTTCATGTATACATTTGAACAAGTTTGTTAGGACTGATGACAGAGCCAAATCTGAAGAAAGAAAAGTGTCTTACTCTATATTTTTTAAAAAACACACAATAATTCAGACCACTAAAAAGGTCCTATTGTTATCTATATCCATTCTAAATAAAAACTGAAAAAAGTCTCCAGCTTGCTCAGCATCTGCCTTTTCTCCCTTTCTTCCACTAGGCTTCTCTCTACCCAGAGCAGTTAAGGCCTAAAAAGGGTCGTGGAGGCGGTACCAGAACTGAAGACTTCAAGGTCTAGAGCCAAAGAAAAATGAAAACCACTGGGTATGGTGGCACACACCTTTAATACCAGCACTTGGGAGGCAGAGGTAGTAGGATCACCATGAGTTCAAGGCCTCTCTGACACTATGTAGTGAATTTCAGGCCAGCCTGTGTTGGGCTCTGAAAGGCCCAGGCGTGAGGCCTAGTGGGACTTCCTGAGTCTAGCTGAAGTTTGGCAATCTGTCTGTCTCTGGCCAGCTAGGACTCAGCAAGACGCCTAATGGCTTCTGGCCTGCCACTTCCGAGTGGTAATTGTCATTACCATTTCAATAGTTACAGTTTACTATTGGCCCTTACCTCTTCCCCCATCCTAAAATCCCCGCCTCATCCCCAACATGATATAGACAACTGCTCAGAGTAATAAAGCGAGTTGTTTCTGCAAGTTCCTGTATTGAAAAGACTCCCGAATCAGTGTGGTTTCTCTCCAGTGGCCAGGAGAGCTTTCTGAGTCGTCACTCATCATCCCCTCAACTCCTAGGGAGGAACCAGCAGGCCTGGTCCTTCCCTGGGCACTACCTGAGCGGGAAGGAGCCCCGCAAGCCTGGGCTAGAGGAAGACCCTACCTCAAAAAAAAAAAAAAAAAGAAATTAGGTTTTAGCCTGGCGTGGTGGCACACACCTTTAATTCCACACTTGAGAGGTAGAGGTAGGAAGATGGCCATGAGTTTGAGGCCAGCCTGAGACTACATAGTGAATTCTAGGTCAGCCTGAGCAACAGCAAGATCCTACCTCGAAAAACAAAACCAAAGATGAGGGAGTCTCACTAAAGATCACATGAGACATAAAAGCTTGGCTCCTAAGTAGGGAAGGGAAGCCTTCAGACATGAAATTAAGTGTTCTGAGCTGGATCAACTATACCCTGAACTACTAATAGCCACTAGAATTATGAGATCATTCTAAATATGCTTGTGCCTAACAGAGAAGGGAAGGTGTCCTGGGCACAGCTGGAAGCAGGGAATAGAGTCAAACCAACTATTTCATGATTTTACCTCATATGATGCAGACATTTCAATAAATAACTACACATTTATTCACAGACACAGAATGTATTCTGTGTTCATGAGAGATGTAAATTGATGTTCCTAGGAGCAATGTTCATAGCAATGAGATATTAGCAACAATCTAAATGCCCAACAAAAGGAATAAGATTGAATAAATTATAGCATAACAACACAACAGGCTGTAAAACAGCTATTACAATTCTTTGCAAGAATTTTTATGACATGGTAAAGTGTTTAAGAAACAATGTTAAAGGAAAAAGAATACAGAACTCAATATACAACAGCAATTACATAAACAAGAGTGTATGCACAGAGAAAGTGCAGTAATGAAAACACTGAAATGTTACTGATCGTTATAGGAATTCTGAATTATTCTTATATTCTTAACTAGGATGTTCAGTACTTTCTAAACATTTTCTTATGTGTTATTTATCGCAATAAACAACTGCTTTGCTCAGTGGTATGATGCTTGCCTAACATAGCTGAGGCCCTAGATTCAGTGCTCACCCAATCCATTTAAGATGCTACATAAGCTACAAGATGTAATTTATTTCTTCATAAACCAACATAAAAATTATTCTCACTTTTGGTACTGAAGGATAAATTCAAACTCCTATTTAAAGGACAATCTCTGCTGCTCATAAGCCCTATTGTTGTTTTTATGCTTATAAGCTTTTATTTTTTAAGTGAAAGGCAATAGAATTGACCTTCTGGGGAGTATACAGTATTATAAATTTTAACTCATACATACACTTTAAATAACAACCACACTGATAGGGATGCCAAAATCTACCTTGTGATCCTTCTCAGGCATACACCCCATCTACTCCTAGCCCCTAGCAACCACTGAAAGCCATCATTAGAGGTCTATTATTTTTAAAAATGTCCTACAATTAGGAAAACAGTATGTCAGCCATTATACAGTGAATCCTCATTTTCACTTTCCCCGGCCTGTGGAAACTCCCATTCTACTCTCTGTAGAATTTTCAGAATTCTATTCCACTAGGTAGCTCATAAAAGTGGACTCACAGGGTAGAATATTTATCCTTTGGCTAGCTTATTTCACTCAATATGTCTGCAAGATTAAAACATGCAGCATTTCAGTAAATCTAGTCCATGTGTATATCATATTTTGTTTATCTCTCTGTTGCTAGACACAGATTGTGTTTACCTTTTGGCTATTATATATAATGTGCTATCAGTATGAGTATTCATATAGTTCGTATATTAGATTTCAGTTCTTTTGGAGGTTTATCTAGAAGTGGAGTTGTTGTATTATATGGTAATTCTGTTTGCCTTTTCAAGAACTACCTTGTCATTTTTAATGGTGAATGCATTTCCACCAGAAATGTCTAAGAATTTCACTTTTTCTACATCCTCACCAACACATGTTATTTTATTTACGAGTATAGATAAATGTCAATAATAACCAACCAAAAGAGGGGTGAAGCAGTCTCTCCATGATCTTGTACTTTCCTGATGGCTTAAGGCTATCTCTTCATTTTTTTATTGGCTGCCATTTTCATTTTGAGAGATGTATATTCAACACTTGCTTATTTTAAAATTAAGTTACATACTTTTATCATTGAGTTTTAAAAGTTACCTTTATGTTTTAGATACAAGCTTCTTCTGGTTTGTATGATTTACTCACATTTTCCCCTCTTTACTCTGTTGATAGAGTCCTTTGATGGACAGAAGCTTTAAATCTTTAAAAAAAAATTACATGTATTTGAAGGAGAGAAAAATGTAGAGAGAGAGGGAGAGAATGGGCATGCCAGGGCCTCCAGCCACTGCCAGCAAACTCTAGACGCATGCACCTCCTTGTGCATCTGGCTTACGTGGGTCCTGGGGAATCGAACCGGGATTCTTTGGCTTTGCAGGCAAACGCCTCAATCACTAAGCCATCTTTCCAGCCCAGAAGTTTTAAATCTTAATGAAATCCAATGTACCTTTTTGTTTACTTGTTGTTTTGTGCATGTACATGTAAACACCACCTTTTAAGATTTATCTAAGACGCTGTCTTTGGTAGTTCAAACCTTTTTTTATATTTATTTGTAGAGTGAGAAAGAGGCAGAGAGAAAGAATGAGCCTGCCAGTACCTCTAGCCACTGCACACAAAAAGACGCATGTAGATTAATGAGAAAAGCTAGCTGTTTCTCTCAAATGGTATGGTTTTCTTTATGTTAATATTTATACCTCATAAAAGAATAGGGTCATATTTTCATTTCTTGAAAGTTCTGGGAAATTATTATCTAATTTCATGACACTACAGGTTAAAAACTGAAATAATAAACTATTTTGCATTCTACAACTTATTCTGGTAACAACACTAGATTAAAAAAGGGATATAACCTAAAACTACAAGCATGATTCACCTCAATTAAATATACATCTCTCACAATACAGTACCAGCACAGACTAGATTATCAATAAATAACATCTTTCTTAGCTTAAATCTCAGATCCACGGCTAAACCACTTCCTCTACTTTACAGTCTACACTTTTTCTCTCTTCACAGTTGCCTCATTTATGACACACTACACTGCAGAACGCCAAAAGATATGCAACAAAAGAGAAGTTAGTTAGCTAGAAGAAATGATGACAGAGGATTGAAGTGGCCCGGAAGTGAGCCAGTAGGCAGCTGGCTCCCTTTCCCCAGCAATTACTGGGTTCTAACTGATGCAAGCAATATTCTTTGCTAGCCACAATTTCAACAAAAGTAAGCCTTCAAATTCCACATCCTATACTCTCTACACCTTGTTGAACTAAACTCCAACACATTCCCTTTTCTTGTTCAAACATGTCCACTCCAACTGAAGGCTCTAACTTAAATACATGACTTTACTATGTTTATATCCCTTACCTCAAAACTTGTTTATTTTTGTTACAAGACACTTCAGCTTTAAACAGCTGCCAGGCAGACAATATTCTTCCTTCAAAACAACTTACTATTACATAAGCAAAACATAGTGATACTTATGAATGGACTATGTCTACAACATTAAACATGTCTACAACTTTAAAAAGAAGACACAAACAAAAAAGCACACATCAAAGATACTGCCTCTATATTAAGTAGTTCAAAGCTCCAAATATATCTGAAACCCAGACAAGAAACACCAGTTAAACCAGATCTTGGCATCCTTTGTGTAAACACAGATTTAAGTCTTCCTACCCACTGTTTTTCCTTTGAGGACAGCAGCCTTGGGTTTGATTTGCCAGTGCTCTCATTGTGCGTAAGTCCTCAAAATCTGGACATGTACATGACAGTAAAAGAGTTGAAGTGGTTTTTGTTTCAATGGTGGCGCACGCCTTTAATCCCAGCACTTGGGAGGCAGAGAGATAGGAGGATCATGGTGAGTTCAAGGCCATCCTGAGACTACATAGTCAATTCCAGGTCAGCCTGGGCTACAGTAAGACCCTACCTCAAAAAACCAAAATGAATAAATAAAATAAAATAAAATTTTAAACTAAAAAAGAATAAGTGACATTGTAAAAGCAGGTACTTTTTTTTGCATTTATTTATTTATTTATGGTATCCCCAACGAGCTTAGAACTTATAATTCCCCTCCATCAGCCTACTGGGTATTGGGATTTACAGGTATGCTACACCTCACCTGATCCAGGTTGTTTCTTAGTACCACTTCATTCTCTATCACTGACTTAACTTGATTTTATAATATGCTGATAGGAATCTGTCTTGAGACATAAGAGGTTAAGTGGGGAAAAGCAGGACTCTACTTGCTCACAAGAAGAACCAATGTGTAACAGACATACATACTGGAATATATTGCCAACAAAATACATCATTCTGAGTTCCTATGTCAAAATCATACATGAATTCCAACCAGCCTGGGCTAGAGCAAGACCCTACCTAAAAAAAAAAAAAAAAAAAAAGAAGCCAGACTTCCTGTGTTTGTAAATGAACTTCTAAAGAAAACAACAACAACAACAAACAAACAAACAAAACCAGGTGCTCGCACAGCCAGGTACCTATATATTCCTCTCTGCTCAGCAATGTTTCTATGTTAGGACACAGAACTTAACTGAAGTTAAGGCTCTGATGATGAAGCAATAGGTTCCAATGTGTGACATTTCATTTTACTTTGAAAAGTGCTGTGAACATAAGGAGTCCCAAAGTTCTGAGATAAATAAAAATAAAACATCAAGATATCTAGTTTCATATTTTAGAAAACATTATAGTGAAAAGTCATTTTAAAAAGCTTCAACTACATGTAAATATACAATGAAAAGAAGTTCTTTGAAAGATTAAAACTGGGAGTGAAGAGATGGCACAGGTTAAGGTATTTGCCGCCAAAGCCTAACAACTTAGGTTTGATTACTCAGTACCTATATAAGCCACATGCACAAAGTGGTGCATATGTCTGGATTTCATTTGCAGTGGCTAGAGGTCCTGGTGAGCCCATACTCACTCCTCCCCCCACCCAGCTCACTCTCTCCTACTTGAAAATAGAATATTTATGTAAAAACAACTGAGGAGTTGATTGGAAAGGTAGCAACCCTTCACTAAACATATTTTGAAGTCCAAACACATTTTATAAAGTGTGGATATGCTTTGTTACTGTACTGACACCACCATACTTTTAAAATGATATTAAGACTGCATAATACAGTGCATCTTGAATGTTGAATGTAATTCTGCTTTAATCCTGAACTTTTGCCTACTCTTTTTAATTCTGAACAGCTTTGTTAGAATTGATTTGAAAACTACAACTAGCCGGGCGTGATGATGCACACCTTTAATCCCAGCACTCGGGAGGCAGAGGTAGGAGGATCACCATGAGTTCGAGGCCACCCTGAGACTCCATAGTGAATTTCAGGTCAGCCTGGGCTAGAATGAGACCCTACCTCGAAAAACCAAAAAAAAAAAAAAAAAAAAAAAGAAAAGTACAACTAAAGCTACTACATTAAGTACTTCTACCCACGTAAGACTATTAGATTCATACACAAAAGTTGCTTGCTAGTAGTAAACATATACAGAAACATAGGTCTAAGTATCTCAGAGTAAATGTGTCAAATTATAACATCCCAAAATTTTTCTTAATTTGAATTACAATCCTTGCCCTTTTATTGATAAATATTTCTTACTATAAATCTAATATTCACATTTTTTAGTATTGATAATTTTTTCCAATTGAAAAGTTCTATTTCTTGACCTATAACATTCTAAATAAATGAAACTTATCACATATTGCCATCATATTTGTTTGTTTCTGAAATATTCAGTCAACATTCACAAAAGTGAAAATGAAAAATAGGATGGGAGGGAGGGAAGAAAAAAGAAAGAGAAGAAATGAGGAAGAAAGAAAAAGAGTTAACAAATTAAAAAAAAAGGGGGGGGGAGCTGCAGAGATGGCTCACCAGTTAAGGCACTTGCCTGAAAAGCCTAACAACCTGAGTTCGATTCTCCAGTACTCTCACAGCCAGATGCTCAAAGTGCATATGCACCTGGAGTCCATTTGCAGAAGCTGGAGGCCCTGGGGTGCCCATTCTCTCTGTTTCTCTTATATCTCTCTGTGCTTGCAAATAATAAAAATATTTTTTAAAAAAGGAGGAGGGATGGATAAGACAAAGAAAATACAAAGGTTTTTGGACAAATTTTATACATGTACATAATGTATTTTGATAACAACACTAAGTTTTTGAAAAATGTAAAGGTATGGGCTGGAGATATGGCTTATATGTGCCTCTGAGTAAAGGGATAGTATTAATAGAAAATTAGGAAGAAGTGCTGGAGAGATGGCTTAGCAGTTAAGTGAAGCCTAATGGCCCAGGTTCAATTCTCCAGGTCCCATGTAAGCCAGGTACACAAGATGGCACATGCATTGGAGTTCATTTACAGTGGCCAGAGGCCCTGGTATACCCATTCTCTCTCTCGCTCTCTCCAATAATATAAATAAATAAAAATTTAAAACATTAGGAAGAAACGCTACTCTGTAATGAAGGACAAGTCACGAAAATCAATTAGCAATGCAGGTGCTCCTAATTATACTTTGAAATATTCTAGAAGAGCAAGCTGAAGACTATATATTTTAAACTATACAAAGAACCTACCAGTGAGAAGACATAAGGCATGTACTGACAGCCTCAGAGCTAATATAAATCAGTGTTTGTTTGTTATAAAACATTAAAAGTCATCCTTTGAAATTTACTTCAAAGTATTTTGAAAGGTCTAGGCTTCAATATTTGGACAGTTTAATTTTCTTAAAACACCACCAAAATATACGTCTAGATAAGCATATCTATAATTAACACTGGACAAGAGCTTTAGTTCTGACTCATTTTATTAAATTCAAGTAATTGCTAACTATTTCACTTGAAATATTGCTCCACAAGGACTATTTGAAAAGTTTAGTGTAAATCAGCCAGATTTTCATAAAATAAAACATCTTTACATTACTTGATGTTTTAAGTTGAATAATCTTTTAATAATGTCTAAACTTTAAAGGCAGATTTGAAAAAAAATATTTATTTGAAAAAGAGAGAGAGAAAAAAAATAGGCACACCAGGGCCTTTAGCCACTGCAAACAAAATCAAGATGCATGTGCCACCATGTGCATCTGGCTTACGTCAGTTCTGGGGAATTGAACCTTGATCCTTAGGCTTTGTAGGCAAGCATCTTAACTGATAAACCAATTCTCAAGCCCTAAAGGCAGATTTTATTTGTCCATATATACATTGATTCATTCAATAATTATTTACTGAGTAACTCCTATTTGCCAGGAAAACTTCAAGGAATTAGGGATATAGCATTAAGTGAAATTAATAAAAAGTCTTCAGCTGGGTGTGGTGGTGCATGCCTTTAATCCCAGCACTTGTGAAGCAGAGGTAGGAGGATCACCATGAGTTTGAGGCCACCCTGAAACTACATAGTGAAATCCAGGTCAGCCTGAGCTATAGTGAGACCTTTCTTTGAAAAAAAAAAAAAAAAAAAAGGTCTTGACTTTCATTTTTTTTAACAATATGTATGTTTAAAACAGAGAGAAGGAGAAGGAAAAAGGCATATGCAGAGAGAATAGGTATGTCAGGGTCTCTAGCCACTGCAAACCCCAGACACATGTACCACATAATGCATCTGTCTTACGTGGGTCCTGGGCAGCTGAACCTGGGTCCTTTGGCTTTACAGGTGAGTGCCTTAACCACTAAACAATCTCTCCAGCACATTGTCTTTCATTTTCTCATTCTTTTAGGATTCTTGGTTTCTGCTCTGCTGTTGCAGGATTGTAAGTTATTTAATCTTTCAGTCACAATTTTATCTGGGTGCAAGGCCACCTAGCTAGATGCTACATAACACAGGCCTTCAGATAAGCCGTATGGAGTCTAAACGATAGGATGGGGACAAAAGGAGTGGGGAAATAGCTCACTTGCTCAAAACCAAACTGCTTACTCCCGAGCTCCTCCTGCCTCCTTCTTTCAGTACTTCTGTCAGACATGGTAGCCAGCAAACTTCAAGCACAGAGACTAGAAGAGCTTTGAAGACAGGAGTGGGGAGAGGGGGAGGAAGAACTCTATCTTTAAATAAACCTGTGGGGCAAAGCAGCCCTGAGCTGCCCACCAGTTCAAACTTGGGAAGAAATTAACTTCCTATAATAGTATAGTCACTATTGTTGGATCCCTTTCAGGTAGCTGAATCAAACCAGACAGATGTGTAATAGTTCACTCATGATCAGTTACATTATTTTGAAATATGAATAATGATGTTTAATTTACTGACACATATTTTTAGACTCCTAGCAGCTATCCTTATGGTGCCCCATGCCATAGTTAACCACTACTTCCTCTGGTAACTTCAGCATTTTCTCTGTACTACTGTTACGCTTCCCACATTTGCCTGTAGTAGAGCTCCATCCCACCCACTCCACTACATGCATCTTTCTGGGTATCGCCAAGATTGTCAGCATTTAAAATTTCTTAAACAAAACTGCTACACTAAGCTTATTTTTTAAATTTCTTTTATTAGATTGCAAAGGAGCTAACAATGCTAGTCAATTACATGGAAATAGGGTTTTCTTTTATTTATTTATATTTTTACCTACATAATATAGTGAAAAATCTCTTTAACACATCTTTGATGAGAAATATCAGTCTCAAACACTGGGTATAAGAAGTTATATTTTGAGTAATGAGCAGATGCCAAGCACCCTAATGTCTGCGAACCTCATTTTATAACCTCTACCTGCAGTGGTAGAGATTTCATTTAATAACACTGGTGAACAGCAAGCAAGGGCAAAGGTGAGTCAGGCCAAGTCCACAGCAAAGAGCACAAAAGAATGACAGTGGTGGAGAATCAGACTAAGTTGGACTAGGAATGGGAAAAGAAATAATTAAGAACAGAACCTCAGAAAACAGAACAGATATGGACTGTAATCAAAGTAGAAAGTAATGGAACTGTTCATCCTGGAATCCTATCATTATTTTATTTATTTTATTCCTTTTTGGCTTTTAAAGACAATCATGTCATACAGCTCAATGGCCTTGAACTCACAACCCTACTCTTTCAGCCTCCCTAGTACAGGGATTACTGGTGTGCGCCTCTACATCCAGCTTCAAATAGAACTCCTCCCCCCCCCCCACAGGTAGGGTCTCACTCTAGCCCAGGCTGAGCTGGAATTATTTGTAGTCTCAGGATGGTCTTGAACTCCTACCTCTGCCTCCCGAGTACTGTGATTAAAGCCATGTATCACCACACCCGGCTTCAAATGCAACTTTTAAGCTATTTATTAAAAATACAAATAAGCCAGGTATGGTGGCTGGCACATGCCTTTAATCACAGATCACTGTGGAGTTCGAGGCTACCCTGGGCTTGAGAGGGACCCTACCTTGGAAAAAAGAACAAAGTACAAATGATGCATGAGAAGATTGGTCAGTCAATAAAGGGTTTACCATGCAGCCATAATGACCTGAGTTCAGCCCATACAGTCCATGCAAAACAAAACCAATGATGAGGCCTACTCAGTGTGAGAGACCTCCTATCTGGTACTGGAAACTAAGTCAGAATCCCACGATCAGAAAACTCAGAGATCAAGCACAGATTCAGAGAGAGAAGCACCCACTGCTCTATGGAGAACAGTGGGCTTGCACACGACAAATTCTCTCAAATATCTTGCCTTCCCCCTTTAACCTAAGCTGTTCTCACTCTTGGTTGGAGAATCTGTTTTATCTTACAGATGGCAGAGAAAATGGAGGAAGGCCAAGATAGACAAGATAAGACAAGATAGCCAACAAGACTTACCATCTCTACCACATCTCCCAGGGCTCAGAAGAAACCACAGAGAAACAGGCAACATAAACTATCACTAGGGTGATGGTGACAAGACACAGTAATCAATCAAAAAAATCTATCAAAGCTGAAATCCAGAGGCTACACAGAATTCAACACTAAATCAGACTGGCAACAGGCCTGCCATGGCTCAGGAAACACTGTGGAAGACGAGGTGGAAAGACTGTAAGAGACACAGAGTGGGTAGGAATACCCTGAGGCATGGTCCCCCACTACCCCACAGGGACTGACTGAGACCTTCATGCTCCATGCATACTGTACATGTACATACTCCATGTACACGCTCCGTGCATACTGTAACACTACTGAAGACAGCCCCCAGGGTAAGGGGATAAAAGAATATAATCTGTTATATATAAGTTTTTTTAATGTCAGGCAGTATGTTCACTTTGGCAGCACATATACAAATAATATCCTGCACGGTGGCATAAGCTTGTAATCCCAGCACTGGAAAGGCAGAGACATCATGATCCCTGGGGCTCAATGGTCAGTCTAGCCTATGTGGCCAGCTCCAGGACACTGAAAGACCGAGATTAAAAGAGAATAGATGGTATCCCCAAGGTTGTCTTCAGGGCTCCACGCACACATGCACATATATGTACATGTATGCCTGTGCACCTACATACACTCAAACACACATATTCACAAGCACACATGAACTTTCTATTTCTTTTACTGCATTTGTTGTCTCCTAAAAAGCAACAAACCAGTTTCTATTAATAATAAACCAGCTGCTCATTATAAATGCGAGGTTTAGCAAATTAGTAATCCATGGTACAATTATTTAAGTGTCTACTGTTAATTGTTAATTATGAACAGATCACTGAATGCCTAGTTTATTTCTGTAGTTTATGGTAACTCTTGGAACAAGTTAAAATTTAATTGCTAGCAAATTTATATTAGAATAGAACTTAAAATGTTTTTTTCTATATCCTTTTCATTGGAAAGCAAAAGTAAGTATCTTCATTTTTGTATAAGATATGTTATAATAAAACACTGTGCAGAGTATCCAAGAGAGATAGAAAACTAGTTTTTGCTTCTATTTGTGTATGTTTTGTAGCTACTTTTTAAAAAAAAATTCAAACCTACTATATATTTTTTTCCGTAACAGTAGAATGACAATCATTTCCAAGTACATACTGATGTCAGGGTAGGTTTTATTCACTGGCCAAAGCTTGCCATGAAAGTAAGGTCTTCAGTGTTGTGGTTCTTTCCTTTTTGAGAATATATGCACAATAAAATATTTCTTACTTGTTTCCAAAAGGAACACATAAACTTTTACATTAATAATGTATCACCTAGCAAGCAGACAAAAATGTTTACATTTGAAAATATGCAACACAGTTAAGAGTGAGAAAAAACAGGCCCTTTATTCTTTATATATACATTCTATCTCAGGAAATTTACCTTAAGACTATTCTTAGGAAATGTTGGCAATTTATTTGTAAAAATTTCATTAGTGTCACTCATAACAGCAAAAAAAAAAGTGAGTAAAAATTAAAGGTTCATGAATAGGAAACTGGTTATGGTATAAGACAGACTATAAGAATGCAGGCATTAAAAAAAGTGCCATGGTTTATTCCTGGCACCTCTAGAATGTGCAGATTGCTGTGCCTTGAATCCTGGAAGACATCTATGTTATTTTTCATGGGAAGGGGATAACACAACAGTGTTATGTGGTATAATATTTTAAATATAAGTTAATTTTGTAGCAGTATTTATGTTTTATGCCTTAACATTTCTAGAAGAACCAAAATAATACTATTAATAGTTATTCCATAAGAAAATAAATGCAAAGAAAAGAGCTTTATTGTTTCTTTATGTATTTCTATGAACTATTTATATTTAACCTTGTGCATATATTTGAAAAGTCAACTGTGAATAGTTGCATAGATAACAGAATTATAACTACTATACTGCTCCCTATATTATATGCAGATAAGTCATTTTAAAATTACTTAATTATGATCTTGAATTATGCTGTTATTTAAATTGTAAACATCTATCAGAAACACAGGTCGCCCTTTTATTTTCTAAGCACCTGCTTTATTTTCATGTCCATTTCATGGAAAGAGCCATAGAAGCAGGGAGAAAGTTTAAGCAATGACTATTTTCCATCTGCACATTACTTCTAAATCTGGTTACTTAACAACTTACTTTTATTTCCAATCAATTATGCTTTGTGCCAAGATAGAAATAAATGGTGATACAAGATTAACAACATAACTGATCACAAAGCAAACTATTAATAATAACTTGTTTTATCTTCATTATAGTCAACACACCATTATGTATATATGTATGTACATATGTATGTATATATGAATATATACACATATATATATTCAACATACATTTTCATTGATGTGTGAGTTCACAGCTTATATACATCACCAATTTCAGGAGGATGTGAGTTTTAGGTACAAATGATAAATTAGGAATGAAACTAATTTATTTGCAAGTACTTTTGATACAGCGAAGGAGTAAGAGTATTCATATAGTTCTTATATAGAATCAGCTAGAGGCTAAGTTGTAGTAACCACGATACCAGCCTACAAACAGTTAAGAAAGAGTATTCAACAGAATATATTTATCACTCTGAAAACAGAACAAAAACAGTTTAAACTACTTGAGGTATATTTCACATACGAGACCTGGATCTTGGAGCAATGTGACACTTCAGATCCTTTGCAGATTGTAACAAGGGACACCAAAATGGCTGAGCTAGAATGAAACAGCCTCACTGTAGCTAACAGAAACAAAAAGCTAATTCCTTCCTTTCCTCCTCACCCTCAAAATAAAACCTTTTCTAGCTGATCTTTAGGAAACTTTTTGTGAACAAGACAGATAACATATATTTTAAGTGTTTCAGGCCACTTTCAATCTCTGTTCTCTATCTTTGCTGTTTTCTAAAAAATATTTATTTATGTAGTGAGAGAAAGACAGCGAAAAGAGGCAGCAGACAGAAAGAGAAAGAGTATGGGCACGCCAGGACCTCCACACAAACCTACCCCAGATGCCTTTGCTGCTCGTGCATGTATGTAGCTTTATGTGGGAACTGAGACCACTGTGCCATCTATCCAGCCCTGCTTTGTTTTTATAACCATCTTTAACTTTTCATTTTTAATAAATTTACTGAGGCACCATTTACATATCATATCAGTCATAATTTTCTAGTAGTTGTTTTTCTGGTGCTTGGGATTGAACTCAGGGGCCCAGCACATGCTAGTCAAAGTGCATTTGTCACTGAACTACACATCCCTAGCTGCCCAACCCCTATAATTTTCTAATGTAAGATGCAATAATCTGTAGTAATTTTGCCAACCCTCATCATAAACTGGATTTCAACATTTTCATCATCCCAATATGATCCTCCATTTACATCACTGTTGATGCCTATTTCCTACCCCATCCCAAGTGATGACGTATGTTTTTATCTTAACTTTTCCTTTCTTTGGACATTTTATGTTTAACTGCTCACCAACTCAGCTAGTGAGGCAGCAAGCCTTGGGTATCCCATGTCACTGGCTTCCTAGTGCTGGCATTAGATGTATGTCACCATGCTCAGCACTTTCTGTGGGGGATGGCATCTGAACTCAGGTTCTCATACTTCTCTTACAAGCCCTAGAGAGCTTTTTATGTATTCAGGATTTGTGAGATGAATGATATGCGAATATTTTCCCCTATATTCAGTCTTTTCATTATCCTTACATTGTCTTTTAAAGATCAGAAACTTTTAGCTTCTATAAAGGACAGTTAGTTATGTTCTACCAATTATGTTTTTTTATGTCATATATAACAAATCGTTCTTTAACCCAACTTTTTCCTCTAGAAGTACTTAAAATTGTAGGCTTGACATTCAGGTTGCTGGTCCATTTTTAAGTCATTACATATGCCTTGAAACGAGGGTCACAAATGATTTTTATTGCATGCAGATATGTAATTATTCAATTATACCTTTTTAAATTGTGACTTATCCATTAAAAATACCTTTGTATCTTATTAAAATGAAAATCAGTTGTTTACAAACTTTTTATTTTATTTTTTTATTCACAAGCAGAGACAGAGAAAGAGAGAAGAGAGATAGACAGAATAGGTGTGCCAGGGCCACTAGCCACTGCAAACGAACTCCAGACACATGCACCCCTTGTGCATTTGGCTTACATGGGTCCTAGGGAAACGAACCTGGGTCCTTTGGCTTCACAGGCAAGTGCCTTAACCATTAAGCTATCTCTTCAGCCCTCACATACTTTTTGTCTATTTCTAATTCTCTAGTCCTGCCTACTATTTTACTTCTTCACATTACTACCAAAACATCTTTTTTGTTGTTGTTGTTTTGTTTTCCAAAACATCTTTATATAGCTTTATATAGTGGTTGGAGATTCAGGTGTCCCCCATAAACTTAGGTGTCCTGAATGCTAGGTTCCCAGCTGATGGAGATCTGAGAATTAATGCCTCCTGGAGGCAGTGTATTGTTGGAGGCAGGCATATGGGTATTATAGTCAGTTGCCCCTTGCCAATGTTTGGCACATTCTCCTGTTGCTATTGTCCTCCTTATGTTGGTGAGGGGGTGATGCCCACCCTCTGCTCAGACCATCGTTTTCCCCTGCCATCATGGAGCTTCCTCTCCAGCCTGTAAACCAAAATAAACCCTTTTTTCCCCAAAGCTGCTCTTGATCGGGTGATTTCTGCCAGCAATGTAAACCTGACTGCAACACTTTATAACTATTGAAATCAGGAAGATCTATAGCATTATTTTTTTTTAACTGTTTTAACTACTGTAGATTCTTTGTAATTCTGTATGTATAGTAGAATCAGCTAGTCAACTTTCAAAACAAAAAAACTGACTGGAGTTTTGAGGATGCAATGTGTCTAACAGATTACCTTCAGTAAAACTGGCATTTCAGCAATATTCAATTTACTATTCTAAAAAATACATCTCAGGCTGGAGAGATGGCTGAGCGGTTAAAATGCTTGCCTGCAAAGCCTAAGAACTCATGTTTGAATCTCCAGTCCCATGTAGCCAGACACACAATGACACAAGTGTGCAATATTATGCATGCACATAAGGGTTGCACAAGTCTGGAGGTCATTCTCAGTGGCTGAATGCCCTGTCACGCTCCATTCTCTCTTTCTATACCTCTTACTCTCTCTCAAAATAAATAACAAAAAGTACATCTCACAGTTTACTTAGTGCTTCAATTTCTATGTTTATAAGCCTTCAGTGTATGAACTGCATCTATCTTTATATTTATCCCTAAGTAGTCAAATTTGATAAGTCAAATTCATTATTCTTAAAATTTAATTACTTAATGTTGTTATCCAAAAATATAATTAAATTTTATACCTTGGGTTTTATCTTCAACCATACTTAATTTCTTTGTTGTACTAGTTGGAGCATATCATCATCTATGAACAATGAGTCTCATTTCTTCCTTTCTATACATCCTGGCATTGAGCTTATGAAGAAAGCAGCATTCAATCATTTACCACTAAGTTAATGTCACTGCTGGTTGTTCTTACATATCCCTTATGAAGGTAAGGGCACTGATGTTTTAAGGAGATGCTGGGGATTGAAATCAAAGTCTTGTGTATGGTAAGTACATTCTCAACCTGAGCAACATTCAAGTCTCCAGAACCATAAGCCAACATTAACCTCTACTCTTCATAAATTCCTCAGTGTCAAGTATTCCTCTACAGCAATATAAAGTAAGGCAATCAAAGTTAGTACCCTTACAACATATGGCTGAACTCTATTTGTTAAAGCTTGGTTAAAGATTTTATAACTATGCTTTTGGAGATTATATTGTTTTGTTTTTTCATCTTTTTAATTAACAATTTTGATACATGTATATAATGTACTTCGAAAATACCCTACCATTATTTCCTTTTGTACACCTCCCACATGCCTCTTCCATATAATGCATTCTTGTTTTTCCCAACTAGTTCATCTTCTACCATCTCCCCATCATTAACACCTTCCTTTTTGACCTTCTTTCATCCAATTCAACATGTTGATGGGCCCAATAATATACAGGTAACAACAGGTGCAGTGAGGTCATGAATATAATGGCCACTCTGAATCCAGAATATAGCTTTTCAAAGCACTCCCCTTCATTCTCTGGTGCTTACGTTCTTTTTTTTAAAATTATTTATTTATTTATTTATTTATTTATTTATTTATTTGAGAGCGACAGACACAGGGAGAAAGACAGATAGAGGAGAGAGAGAGAATGGACGCACCAGGGCTTCCAACCTCTGCAAATGAACTCCAGACGCGTGCGCCCCCTTGTGCATCTGGCTAACGTGGGACCTGGGGAACCGAGCCTCGAACCGGGGTCCTTAGGCTTCACAGGCAAGCGCTTAACCGCTAAGCCATCTCTCCAGCCCACATTCTTACCACTACCTCTTCCTCATTATCTCCTGAACCTTAGTAGGTATGATAAACATATCTCATTTGGTGCTAGAATACTTAAGTGTCACTTCAGGACTTTGACAAGTCTAGAGTCTCTCCAGTAGTAATGACCATCTACAAAAAGCAGCTTCTCTGACTGCAAGTGAGACTAGCACTGATCTAGACATAAAAAATAAGTATTTAGCTGGACATGGTGGCACATGCCTTTAATCCTAGCACTCAGGGGGCAGAGGTAGGAGGATCACTGTGAGTTCCAGGCCAGCCTGAGACTAGCCTGGACTACAGCAAGACCCTACCTCAAAAAAAGCAAACTAAATAAGTAAATATTTAGAGGGCAATTTGATGAGCAAAACATGTGCATTTAGCCAAGTAGTAGCTTCCCTACTAGGGCCCATGATTTTCCAAATCATCAGCTTTTGACTAGTTTTTCAGTGTCAGATATGAATTCCATCTCACGGAGTGGGCCACAAATCCTATCAGAGAGCAGTTGGTTCTCCCCACAATAGTCATGGCACTATTGCACTGGTGGGCACATCTTGCATGACTGGCTGGTTGTGTAGTTCACAGGATTTACTGCTGGTTAAGATACTTGATGAGTTTTCTCCCTCAATAACCTGCACAGGACTTTTCCAGAACTATGACAGCCAGAAGAGAGGGAGGCTTCCAGCTCTATTCCTGCTTGATTTTCAGTGTCCTGCCACTGAATACTGTGGTAGCCTCCATTGTTTCAGGTGCCTCATAGGCTTTCCTGACCAAGAACTTCCTGAAAAGTCCCACTCCAGCTCTGGAATTTTCTTCTCACAAGCTATTGTTTCTGAGCACTGCATTTTTCACCCCTTCAGGACATTTCCTTCCAAATTTTCTTTTTTTTTTTTTTTTTTTTGGTTTTTCAAGGTAGGGTCCACTCTGGCTCAGGCTGACTTGGAATTCACTATGTGGTCTCAGGGTGGCCTTGAACTCATGGCGATCCTCCTACCTCTGCCTCCTGAGTGCTGGGATTAAAGGCATGCACCACCACTACCGGCTCTTTTTTAATCATATATTTTAATTGGTTATCAAAGAAGTAGGTTTTGGGCTGGACAGATAGCTCAATGGTTAAGGCACTTTCTTGCAAAGCCTAACTACCTGGGTTTGATTCCCCAGTACCCACATAAAACCAGATGTTCAAGGTGGCCCATGCATCTGAAGTCCATTTACAGTAGCTAGAGACCCTGGCATGCCCATTCTCTCTCTCTCTCTCTCCCTCCCTCCAACCCCCTCCTTCAAAATAAATAAGTACTAAAATAAAGAAATAGGTTTCTGAAACTGGAAGCTTTTCCACTAAAATCAGGAACAAGACAAGGGTGTCCACTGACCCCACTTTTATTTAATATAGTTTTGGAAGTCTTAGCCATAGCAATAAGGCAAGAGACACACATAAAAGGGATACAAATTGGAAAGGAAGAGATCAAGTTATCATTATTTGCAGATGACATGATTCTATACATAAAGGACCCTAAAGACTCTACTAGCAAACTGTTAGAGCTGATCAAAACCTACAGCAATGTAGCAGGATACAAAATAAACACACAGAAATCAGTAGCCTTCATATATGCTAACAACAAACACACAGAGGATGAAATCAGAGAATCACTCCCGTTCACAATTGCATCAAAAAAAAATAAAGTACCTTGGAATAAACCTAACCAAGGAAGTAAAGAATCTCTACAATGAGAATTTTAAAACACTCAAGCGAGAAATTGCAGAAGAAATAGGTTTCTGTATTTCTTATTCATACTGTCCTGGTCCTTAGTTGTGGCTAACCCTACTTACACCCTCTCCTCTTGCCCAACCCCCCCCACTTTTTTTTTGGTTTTTCAAGGTAGGGTCTCACTCTGGTCCAGGTCGACCTGGAATTAACTCTGTCATCTCAGGGTGGCCGTGAACTCATGGCAATCCTCCTACCTCTGCCTCCCGAGTGCTGGGGTTAAAGGCGTGCGCCACCACACCCGGCTCCAACCCCCTTTCTTGATCCTGCTTAGACTCTATCCCTCTACTTATATATATATACTATCCACTCCCATTAAGCCCTCACACCACCCAATAGCCCATTTCTACCTTCTTTCTACCTACCTGCCTACTCAACTATTAAACTTACATATAAATCTGAAATTTAAGTCCTAAGATCTGCCAACATATCTTGTTTTTTATTACTCTAGCTATGTAGTATAACTTGAAATCTGGTATGGCAATATCTCCAGCAGTATTCATTTTGCTGAAGACAATTTTGATTGCCCAATGCCTTTGTGCATCCATATGATTATTACTTTTGTATTAGAGAGAGTGAGAGAGAATTGGCATACCATGGCCTCAGCCACTATAATCAAACTCCAGACACTTGCACCACCTATTGGGCATGGCGACCCTGAGCTTGCCTTACCTCTGTGCATCTGACTTAAGTGCAATCTGGAGAGAGACTGAACATGGGTTCTTAGGCTTCGCAGGCAAATGGCTTAACTACTAAGCCATCTCTCCAGCCCTATATGATTATTTTAAAGATTAAGATTATTTTTCTATTTTTGTGAATAGTGCTAGAATTTTGATTGGGATTGTACTGAATCTGTATATTACATTTGGTAGGATGACCATTTTCATGGTATTAATTCTTCTATGAGCATGGGAGATCTTTCCACCTTATGGTATGTATCCTCCTCAATTTCTTCAGTGTTTTAAAGTTCACTGGAGAAGACTTTCACTTTCTTCATTAGGGATATTCTGAGATATTTAACATTTTTGTGTAGCTTTTATGAATAGTACTATTTGTCAATTTCATTCTGAGTCTGTTTGCCATAGGTAAATAAGAAGGCTACTAGTTTTTGTGTGTTAATTTTGTATCCTCCCACTGTGCTGAAAGTGTTTATCAGTTTTAGGAATTTTCTGTTGGAGCCTTTGTGGTTTCATATGTAGAATCATATTATTTGCAAATATCCTAACTTGTTCCTTTCTAACTTGTCTTCCTTCAATTTCCTTCCCCCAAGATAGGGTCTCACTCTAGCCACGGCTGACCTGGAATTAACTATGTAGTCTTAGAGTGGTCCTGAACTCACAGCAATGCTATCTTTGCCTCCCAAGTGCTGGAATTACAGGTGTGTGCCACCATGTCCGGCAATTTCCTTTTGTCTTATTGCTCTATCTAAGACTTCAAGATCTATATTGAATAGCAGCAAAGAGAGTTAACTTATCTTGTTTTGGATCTTAGTGGGAATGCTTCCAATTTTTCCTCCATTTCAGTATAATACTGGCTATAGATTTATTATATGTAACTTTTATTATGTTGAGATATGTTCCCTCCTGTGGTGGTTTGATTCAGGTGTCCCCCATAAACTTAGGTGTTCTGAATGCTAGCTCCCCAGCTGATGGAGATTTGGGAATTAATGCCTCCTGGAGGGAGTGTATTGTTGGGGGCGGGCTTATGGGCTTTGTAGCCAGTTTCCCCATGCCAGTGTTTGGCACACCCTCCTGTTGCTGTGTTCCACCTTACGTTGGCCAGGGGGGTGATGTCCACCCTCTGCTCATGCCATCGTTTTCCCCTGCCATCGTGGAGCTTCCCCTCGAGCCTGTAAGCCAAAATAAATCTCTTTTTCCCAGAAGCTGCTCTTGGTTGGGTGATTTCTACTAGCAATGCGAACCGGACTGCAACACCTCCCTTTTTCAGTCTCTTGGTGTGTTTATCATGAAGTGTTGTTGGGTTTTGTCAAAGGTTTTTTCTACATCTATTGAGATGATCATGCAATTTCTGTTATGGAGTCTATTTATGTGATGTTACATTTATTTAACTATGTATTTAATTGTGTATATTAAACCATCCCTGCATCTCTAAAATAAACCCTACTTGATCAAGATGGATGATTTTTTATATGTTCTTGAATGTCAGTCTGCAAGTATTTTCTTTATAATTTTTGCATATATGCTGACCAGAGACATTGTTCAATAGTTTTCTTTTGCAGTTGTGTCTCTATGTGGTTTAGGTATTTTTAAATATTATTTATTTGAGAGAGACGGAAAGAAAGGAGCAGACAAAGTGAGAGATAAAAATTTTTAAATTTTTAAAAACATGTTTATTTATTTGCAAGGAGAGAGACTATGGGCATGCCAGAGCCTTCTGATCCTGCAAAAGAACTCCAGACACATGTGTTATTTTGTGCATCTGGTTTTACTAGGGTACTAGGGAACTGAACCTGGGCCATCCCTCTAGGCCAAGTTTGGGGATTTGTGCAATGCTGACTTCAGGGAAGACAGGGAGGATTCTCTCCTTTTCAGTTTTATGATGTAACTTGAGAAGCCATTTTAGTTCTTTAGAAGGTTTGTTAAGAGTTCTACAGTGAACCCAACTGGACCTGGACTAATTTTGAATGGGAGATATATATATTTTTTATACTCAAATCCAGCTCAGTGAACCAGTGAGTTCATTAAGTTACAAACATGGGTGAGGGGTTGTTTACAGGAGCATGAGTGACTCAAAGGCAGCTGCATCACTGTAAAACCCACTCAGCATAGCCACGACTCACAGAAGCCACATCTCTCTGAATGGGAGATTTCTGCTGCTTCAATGCCATTGCTTGTTATAGCTCTGTTTAGATTCTTTATCCATCGCAGTTAAACTATGGCAAGACATGTATGTCAAGAAATTCACCCATGTCTTTAAGATTTTCTAATTTGATGGAATACAAGTTTCTGAAGCATAACCTTATGAGTCTCTTAATTTCATTTGTATCTGTTGCAATGTCTCTTCTTTTTTTTTTTGTCTTTTCTTTCATTTGGTTGATTTGACTAAGGGTTTATCAATCCTTTTTATTTCTAAAGAATCAACTTCTTTTTAATTTTATTTTTATTTAATTTTATTTTTGGTTTTTCAGGGTAGGGTTTCACTCTAGCCCAGGCTGACCTGGAATTCACTATGTAATCTCAGGCTGGCTTCAAACTCATAGTGATCCTCCTACAGGCTCTGCCTCCCAAGTGCTGGGATTAAAGGCATGCACCACCATGCCCGGCTAAGAATCAACTTTTTTTTTTTTTTTTTTTTTTTTTTTTGAGGTAGGGTCTCACTCTGGCTGACCTGGAATTAACTATGTAATTTCAGGGTGGCCTCGAACTCATGATGATCCTCCTACCTCTGCCTCCTGAGTGCTAGGATTAAAGGCATGTGCCACCACAACCAGCTTGATTCATCAATATATTTGTTTTTTCATCATTTTTTAAAGATTTTATTTTTATTTATTACAGTCAGAGAGAGAGAGTGAGTGAGAATGGGCGCTCCAGGGCTTCTAGTCACTGCAAATGAACTCCAGACACATGCGCCATTATATGCATCTGGTTTATGTGGGACATGGAGAATCAAACCTGGGTCGTTAGTCTTCGCAGGTAAATACCTTAAATCCTAAGCCATCTCTCTAGCCCTGTTTTTTCATTTCTAATTTCATTGACTTTTGCCCTGGTGTTGTTTATTTCGTTCCTTCTGGTACTTTTGGATATGGTTTGTTCTTGGTTTTCCAAGGATGTCTGGTGCATAATTTTCTTTATTTGAATTCTGTTGTTGTAATGTAGGTATTTAGAACTAGAAACTTCTATCTTTGGACTGCCTTCATTGTATCAAATAAATTTTAAAAATTTAATTTTAGGGCTGGAGAGATGGCTTAGCGGTTAAGCGCTTGCCTGTGAAGCCTATGGACCCCAGTTCGAGGCTCAGTTCCCCAGGTCCCACGTTAGCCAGATGCACAAGGGGGCGCACGCGTCTGGAGTTCGTTTGCAGAGGCTGGAAGCCCTGGCGCGCCCATTCTCTCTCTCTCCCTCTATCTGTCTTTCTCCCTATGTCTGTCACTCTCAAATAAATAAATAAAAAATGAACAACAACAACAAAAAAAAAAAAATTTAATTTTAAAAAATATGTTTATTTGCAAGGACAGAGATTGAGAATGGGCATGTCAGGGCCTCTTGCCACTGTAAACTAACTCCAGATACATGTGCCTCTTTGTATATCTGGCTTCATGTGAGTACTGGGGAACTGAATCTGGGTCTTTAAGTTTTGCAAACAAAGTACCTGACCTGGAAATAACCTGCTGAGTTATCTCCCCAAACCTAAATAAAAATTAAAAGAAATTTTTAATTTTCTTCATTTCATCAATAACTCATTCATTGCTTAATAGTATGCTGTTCGATCTCTAAAACTTTATATATTTTCTATAGTTCCTCTTCTTGTTAGTTTCTTGCTTTATTGCATTATGGTCACTTACTGCAATTTTCCTAAATTTATTGGGGCTTGCCTTGTTCTATTTATGTGATCTATTTTAGAGAAAGTTCCATGACATGCTGAGTACTCTGTAGAGCTTAGACTGAATGTTCTCTAAATGACTGTTATGTCCACTTGATTTATGGTGTCCATTGTCTCTATTTTCTGTTTAGATGACTTGTCTATTGATGACAGTGGTAGACTGACATCACAATTATTCCATTGGGATTTATTTCTGACTTCATAGCAAGTAAATTGTTTTATAAAATTAGGTGTGCCTGTATTTGGTGTGTATATTTTTAGAATTGTAATGTCCCTTTGGCTTATTATTCCCTTGATCAGTATAGAGTGACTTTATGTCTTCTGATTAGTTTTGGTTTAAAGTCTATTTTGTCAGATATTAGAAAAGCCACAACTGGGATGGAGAGATGACTCAGTAGCTAACTGTGCTTCTTTTGCAAGCATGAGGGCCTAAGAGCCCTGAAACTACACGCGTTGGAATCTCTAGAACCCACATAAACAGCTGGGAATAGCCACATACACCTGTAAACCCCATCCTGCAAAAGGGATCAGAAACCAAGGAATCATCCAGGCTCATAAAAAGCAGCAAGCTCTCTTATCAGTAAGAAACTCCGGATCAAACAAGAAGGGCAGAAGAGGGGCTGGAGAGATGGCTTAGCAATTAAGCGCTTGCCTGTGAAGCCTAAGGACCCCGGTTCGAGGCTAGATTCCCCAGGACCCACGTTAGCCAGATGCACAAGGGGGCACACGCATCTGGAGTTCATTTGCTGGAAGTCTTGGTGCATCCTCTCTCTCTCTCTCTCTCTCTCTCTCTCTCTCTCTCTCTCCATCTTTCTCTCTGTGTCTGTTGCTCTCAAATAAATAAATAAAAATTAAAAAAAAAAAGAAGGGCAGAAGAGCACTGGAGCAGGTCACCCATTGTTCTGCTCTGTCCACCTCAGGCAAGGGCATGGGCAGCCGCAAGGGCATATGCTTGTGCTCCTCTTCTTTGTCTTGAAGGCCTGTGTGGTGGTTTGATTCAGGTGTCCCCCATAAACTTAGGTGTTCTGAATGCTAGCTCCCCAGCTGATGAATATTTGGGAATTAATGCCTCCTGGAGGGAGTGTATTGTTGGGGGCGGGCTTAAGGGCTTTATAGCCAGTTTCCCCAGGCCAATGTTTGGCACACCCTCCTGTTGCTGCGGTCCACCTTATGTTGGCCAGGGGGTGATGTCCACCCTCTGCTCATGCCATCGTTTTCCCCTGCCATCATGGAGCTTCCCCTCAAGCCTGTAAGCCAAAATAAATCTCTTTTTCCCAGAAGCTGTTCTTGGTTGGGTGATTTCTACCAGCAATGCGAATCGGACTGCAACAGCCTGATATTCTGTCTTCCACTTGATCCATCCTGTTGGTGAAGCTTACCCTGGGACTTTTTGTTTGACTTAACTATATTTTTCATTTCCAGCTTCATTTCCCTTTGGTTTCTCTTTAGGATTTCTATCTCTTTATTGGATTCCATTTTCATTCTTAGTTTGCTCCCTGATTTCACCTAGCTATTTCCTTGTGTTCTCTTAGAATTCATGAAGGCATAGATGTGTCAACTCTGAATTTATTCAGCATTCCATGCATGTATTAATCCATGCCTTCTCTGAATTCTCAATGCAGATTTATAATCATTCTTTGGGACTGTGTCTATAGCTTCCTATGGATAGCTCCCAGGGTGGGGGGGGGGGTTAGTATATATGTCTTGGGGCAGGCATATTGACTTGATTTCTCACACTAAGAATTTTATCCGTCTAGAGATAGTGCATCACTCAGGTCTTCCTGGCATTTCTGTTCTAAGTGAGTGCTTGGAAGAGTGCTTTTTGTTTTCTTTGTGTTCACTTGTCTTTGCTCTACTTTGTGATACTTGGAAGTTCAATCTTACAGGTACTTGGCACTACTTTCTGGATGAAGTGGTCTCAATTTAGTTACAGCTGTGCTACAACTTACACTTGGCTCACAGCCCAAACAAGTAAATCTCTGGTGGCTCCCACAGTGAGGGTAGGAGGACTGCTGAAGGGAATAGAGAATGTGAATGCCAGAACTTATGCACCACAGTCCTAATCAGGTCCTAATGAGGATGTTGGGTCCTGTGCCCAGTGAAGGGAAGAGAATTTCTAAAAGGAATCCAGCTGCTGGAACTTATGTGCCCCAGGGCCCAATAAGATGTCCTCTTTATTTTCTTTTTAATGGGAGTATGGCATATGTGCTTGTATGAATGTTCATTATGTGTGGGGGGAGGGAGGAGAGACATGCATGTATCTGTGTGTGTGAACTGGCCAGAGGTTGGGTCGTCTTCAGTATCTCTCCACCTTATTCATTTAGACAGGGTCTCTAACTGAATCTAGGGTTCACAGCTTCAGCTAGACTAGCTAGCCAGTATAGGAATTCTCTGTCCCTACCACCCCAGCAGTGGGAATACAGGCATGTGCCAACATACCTGACACTAAACTTGGGTCCTCATGCTTGCATGGTAAGCACTTTATCCACTGAGCTTTCTCTCCAGCCCTGTTTCTGATTTCAATATTCTGCTCACTGCTTCAGATGGGAAAATAAATCCTGCCCCAGTTATCTGCTCTTAGCTAGAAGTATTCTGCTACAGAGCTACTTTTTTCTTTTGTTTTGTTTTTGTTTTTTTAAGGTAGAGTTTCACTTTAGCTCAGGCTGATCTGAAATTTACTATGTAGTCTCAGGGTGACCTTGAATTTATAGTAATCCTCTGTCTCCCAAATGTTGGGATTAAAGGCATGCACCACCATACCTGGCTCCAGATTTACTATTTTATCACCTCACCTACTGTTTCCTAGCTTAGGAAGTAGAAAATAAGGAAAAAAATAGAATGCAAACTGACACAGTTCTTTCTAAGCTGGAGGCAGAATGTGAACCACAACTGTAAGAGTCTAAAATCCATTCCATCAATACCCTACTGTAGTATGACACCTAAGTAGTATTCAAGCAAATTTTCTCCCCAGATGATCCACAGTCTAATCTCAACCCATATTTTAATCATTATGGTAGCTCTTGAAAGAATGAATAAAATGTGATGGTTTCTGGGCTAGAGATATTGCTCAGCTGTTAAGGCACTTGCCTGCAAAACCTAAGGCCTCATGTTCAACTCTCCAGATGCCATGTAAGCCAGATGCACAAAGTTACACAAGCACACAAGGATGCACATGTGCACACGGGGACACATGTGTCTGGTATTTGACTGCAGTGGGTGGAAACCCTGGCAGGACAATTCTCTCGCTCTCTCGCATAAGAAAGGGTGAGGGGCAATCTTTTGGGCTTGCCTCAAACAAAAAGTGGACTGGAGGGATGGCTCAGTGGTTAAGGCATTTGCCTGCAAAGCCAAAGGACCCAGGTTCAATTCCCCAGGACCCATGTTAGCCAGATGCACAAGGTGGCACATGTGTCTGGAATTTGTTTGCAGTAGCTGGAGACCCTGGCGTGCCCATTCTCTCTCCTCTCTCTCTTCCTCTTTATGTCAAGTAAATAAATAAAAATAAAAAGTGAGAAGCCGGGTATGATGGCGCGTGAGTTTAATCCCAGCACTTCAGAGGCAGAGGTAGGAGGATCACTGTAAGTTCAAGGCTACCCTGTGACTAGTCAATTCCAGGTCAGCCTGAGCTACAGTGAGACCCTACCTCAAAAAAACAAAAACAAACAAACAAAAAAAGTGATGTTTTCTTATACTTTAGACCTATATAAACTATTCACTATTGAAGTATGGCATATAAAATAGGAGTAGTAATCCAGCTAGGAAGTCTTATAAGGACATTTAATAGCCCCAAAAGACCAAACAATACAATAACCCTAACAGATACTATTATTTAAAATATTTATCTAATCTCCAAAAAACACATTGTGAAATATGTATTACTATATACATGTGTGGTGGTTTGAATAGAATAGATGGCCCCCAATATATTCAGTTGTTTGTTTGTAGTTTGCATCTGCAGCCACCTGGCTGGAGGCAGTGTTACTGGGTGGATCTTAAAGTGTGGTGGTGGGTTTCAGATTTCAATCTAAAGATATGCAAAGTGTGTCTAGTTGGAGTTCCTTAGGTATGGCTTTTGGCTTGTACTTCTCTCTCTCTGCCTGGTCCTGTGAAGGCAGGCGAGCTTCTTCTGCCATTTATGGAACTTCCCCTGGATCTGTAGGTTTGGATAAATATCCCTTCCTCCATAACTGTGCCTGGTCTGTAAGTTCACCTCAGTGAACCTGAAGCTGTCTGCTACAACATGCTACATATGAACATGGTTGAAACAGATCATCAAAAAACTTGCTTATAGCATGGCATTTCTTAAGAAGCAGGACAAGTTTCAAATTCAAGTCTATAGCTCCAGATTAGCCCCTGTAATTGTGCATTTTTATTTTGTTTCTCTTTCAGTCCATAAGAAACAAAAAGATTGCTGAAGACCCGTGGGAACAGGAGAACTTCAACATCAGATTCTAACAAAAGATTGTACCAAGTAAACTGGAGCACAGAATTTAAGATAATGAGGCAAGCAGACCTTCCCCAATCTCTGTCTTTACTAACCCTATTTTGCTTCCTTTTTAAAGACAGTTTTCTCATCATAAAAGTAGGAAAGTTCTTTGTATATATTTGTGATTATCTCCAGTGGACGTGGCTTGGTTTGCCTGGACTTCCCGTTACTAGTTCAGATGTAAAATTCCTCCAAAAGTAAAACTGAAGAAAGAGAAAGAATACCAGCTATTCATAATATTACAATTTTATGGACAGCATGCAGAACCTGGATTCTTGAGACTGCTGAAAGGTTGAAATACCTTCCTATTTTCCTCATTTTCACTATGGAACTTGGGAAAGATTTCAATATCTCTGTGTTTCTATGCTTCCATCTATAAAAAGGTTATTGATAGCTTTATCTCTCATGAGTTTAAGGACTGAAAGTTTCAACACACACACACAAAAAAAAAATGTTTAGTACCACGCCCTAGGAAGGCACTGTGTAAAATTGGTGCCAATATTGTAACTATTCCTAAAGCTATAAACAGAGATAAAAATTAAATGTTAAATAGCACTTTGGAGATTCTTTACAGAACATTTGCAAAGAACAATATCACTTATAACTTGAATGTTTCTAATATATGTTTAAAATAGTTTTGTAATTCTGCTATACATTTATTAGTATCCTAAAAGTGACACTGGAATCTGACATTTATCATCTTCTGTAAGTATGCACACAATTTGTAAAGCCTAAAAATAAGTATACACAATTCACTGAAATAAAGCAAATTAATCCCTGAGGTAGTATTGAATATCTACTATATGCTCAGCAATGTGCAGTGTACTTTTTTAGGATATATAAGATATAAGTCCTAGAACTTGAAATAGGTTTAAATATTGGATAACAAAAATTACAACCTTAGAATAGATTGCCAAAACAAAATATAAGTAAAACACTCTCAGTGAGCAGCACATAATTCTGGAAGAAGAAATTCGTGAGTATTATTAACATTTGTTAAGTACAATTTACAGAATAAGACTATTCTCTGTGTACATTTAGTGTCATTCCTAGTATTAGTTTCAAAGAAAGTATATTAATTTTTATTAATTATTTGAACAAAAAAAAGGATTATTTGATAATTTCCACTGTAACTTACTGTTGCTATTTTGGTACTCAGAAAATTCTTCTTTTCTTCATCTACGACAATTTCCTGTCCAGTTTTAAATAATTCAAGCATCTGGGGGATATCACGACCAATGGAATCTGGTTAGAAAAATAAAAAATCCTGAATTATTACTTTATCTAAACAAGTAGTAAAAAATACTGAATGAGTTAAACACATATCCCATGTGAAGATATTCCAAGTGGGCTGTGGCAGAAAGAACTTAAGGTGGCCTAAAGGGCCTCATTTCTAGAATTTATACTCTTGACTGACCTCTCACTGGGTACTGATGAGGTAGGTTTGCAACTTGCCTTCTAACCAAGACAGAGAATAATAATGTTTAAAAGATCACATTACATAAAACTGCAATGCCTGCCTTGGCAGAAACTCATTTTCTTATTGGCTTTTTAGAAACAATGTTTTGTGCTGACACATAGAAAGGACTATATAGCAAAGAGCTGAGAGCAATTTCAGGCTGACGGCCAGGACAAAACAGAAACCCTCAGTCCTGCAGCCTGAAAGGCTGTTTGGCCAATAACCATGTGAGTCTGGAAGTGGAAAACTGGTCAAGGCCAGGTGAGACCACAGCCCTAGCAGATACCTTGACTGAAGCTTGGTGAGATCCTAGCGTCTTACAGACATTCCTGACACACAGTGATGGTAAGATAATAACTGCCCTGCTTTAATCTTCTAAGTTTGTGATAACACTGTTATACCATTAGAGACAGAGGATGTACAATTACTGAAAAGTACTGCTTCCAGTATAAGATTCTGATGCAATTAGTAATACTAAACAGTATGACACCATGTAACAAACAGTAAGATGCTAACTGTATATAAATGAGACATCTGCTTAAGCTATTCATTTCTCTATTTAAATTTCTTTACTTGGATTCATTTTTCAAAGTTTGTTGCAATCAGGTTCGCATTGGCAGAAATCACCTAACCAAGAGCAGGTTGGAGGGGGGAGGTTTATTGTGGCTTACAGACTCGAGAGGAAGCTCCATAATGGCAGGGGAAAATGATGGCATGAGCAGAGAGGGTGGACATCACCACTGGCCAACATAAGGTGGACAACAGCAATAGGAGAGTGTGCCAAACACTGGCATTGGGAAACTGGCTATAATACCCATAATCCCGCCCCCAATAATACATCACCTCCAGGAGGCTTTAATTTCCAACTGCCATCAGCTAGGGAACCTAGCATTCAGAACACCCAAGTTTATGGAAGACACCTGAATCAAATCACCACAAAGTTGTATTTTTGGAGGAAGTGTCATCCATTTAGTGAGAATTATTTTTTTTTAATTTTTTATTTATTTATTTGAGAGCGACAGACACAGAGAGAAGGACAGAGAGAGGGAGAGAGAGAGAATGGACGCGCCAGGGCTTCCAGCCTCTGCAAACGAACTCCAGACGCGTGCGCCCCCTTGTGCATCTGGCTAACGTGGGACCTGGGAAACCGAGCCTCGAACCGGGGTCCTTAGGCTTCACAGGCAAGCGCTTAACCGCTAAGCCATCTCTCCAGCCCTATTTAGTGAGAATTATTTAATGACACCTGCAGATGCCAACAACACTGCTTTACTTCATGACAGATAAACTCTTTCTGCTTCTAACAAAGCCCATCTCTTTCATTTCTGTGTTGTACTCTACTTCTACTTACCTATAGAGACAATGTTTCTCCCTTTTTTTTCCATTACCTATTTTCCCCTAATAATCGTTAAAAAAAAAAGTTATACTTTTTTATTCCCTCTCCCCTGTTTCTGTTTTCCTGGGGTCCTCCTCTGTGGGTTATGGAATTTACTGTGGCTTCGTGAAGACTTCAAACAGCCCTACTGTGAAAGTGGGGGAAACATGCCTCATTCCCTGGATAATCTTGAGCTTACAAACTTGCTATAAAATTTCCCATCTCAAAATGAAATAAACAAGTCTAACTGCATTGACTTCCAGTAACCATCTAATAATCCTCTAAAGTATATGAAGTTTTAAAATAAAATCTTTTTTCTGTCTCTTCCTCTTTCCTTCCATTTTCTTTTATACCTGCTTTAATCAGGTTGTCCTTCCCATTATTCTGCTGACAATAATCTTGTCAAGGCTGCCAACAATCTGCACACTGGCAACCAGTACTCCTTTCTCAGGATTTATGTTTTAATCTAGCGACAGCAGTTTACCGCCCCACTCTTTCTCTCCCCCCACCCACAGTTTCTTAACTTACCCTCTGAAACGCATTCTCACGAGCTACTCTAATACATTCCTGTTGCCAGAGACACCTTCATTTAGCTGACTTCCAAAGTTTTTAACACTGCAGGGTTCAATTATCTGACCTTTCTTACATTCTTGCACAATTCCCTAAGTCTCTAGACTAATGGTTTTAAATAATAACCATTCCTAATTATCAAACCTAGATCCCTAGCCACAACATCTCATGATTTCCAACCAACTACTTGATCTCTTCATCTACATGCAGACAGGACATTAGTAAAGTACAAAAACTGACTTCATAGTTTCAGATCTAATAGAGTGATAATCTGAGGTGGTAAAGTAGGACAGAACAGGATTTAAGAAGAAAATAACTACTTCCATCATATCCCATCAATTTTGATATATAATGTTTTCATTACTCAGTTCAAGATATTCTCTAATTTCTTTTTTGAACTATGAGCCATTTATTAATTTTAACATATATAAAGACTGCCCATGGTCACCAATTTCTTCTTGTTGATGTGTTTATTTATATTAATTTCTTTTTTTGGTTTATCAAGGTAGGGTCTCACTCTAGCCCAGGCTGACCTGGAATTCACTTTGTAGCCTCAGGGTGGCCTTAAACTCACGACAATCCTCCTACCTCTGCCTCCTGAGTGCTGGGATTAAATGTGTGCACCACCACGACTAGCTTGGTATTGTTTATTTAAAACAAGGTCTCACTGTAGTCCCAGCTGGCCTTGAACTTTCAGTACCACTCCTGTCTTTCAGCCTATTGAGTGCAGGATTACAGGCATGAGCCTAACTATGTTCACCAATTTCTAACTTAACAAAACTATGATCAGAAAACATACTACTTTTTTAAAAAATGATTTATTTATTTATTTGAGAGCGACAGACACAGAGAGAAAGGCAGATAGAGAGAGAGAGAGAATGGGCGCGCCAGGGCTTCCAGCCTCTGCAAACGAGCTCCAGACGTGTGTGCCCCCTTGTGCATCTGGCTAACGTGGGACCTGGGGAACTGAGCCTCGAACCGGGGTCCTTAGGCTTCACAGGCAAGCGCTTAACCGCTAAGCCATCTCTCCAGCCCAGAAAACATACTATTTAAGTCCAAATGGATTAAAGACCTTAACATCAGACCTGAAACTCTGAAACTGCTAGAGGAAAAAGAAGGGGAAACCCTTCAATATATTGGTCTTGGCAAAGACTTTCTGAATACAACCCCAATTGCTCAGGCAATAAAACCACAGATTAATCACTGGGAACTCATGAAATTACAAAGATTTTGCACTGCAAAGGACACAGTGAAAAAAGCAAAGAGGCAACCTACAGAATGGGAAAAAATCTTCACCAGCTATATATCTGATAGAGGATTAATATCTAGGATATACAAAGAACTCAAAAAGTTAAATAATAAGGAAGCAAACAAGCCAACCAAAAAATGGGCTATGGAGCTAAATACAGCATTCTCAAAGTAAGAAATACAAATGGCATGTAAGCATCTAAAAAAGTGTTCTACTTCACTAGTCATCAGGGAAATGCAGATTAAAACTACATTGAGAGTCCATCTCACTCCTGTCAGATTGACTACCATCATGAAAACAAATGATCATAAATGTTGACGGGGATGTGGAAAAATAGGAACTCTTCTAACACTGCTGGTGGGAATGCAATCTAGTCCAGCCATTGTGGAAATCAGTGTGGAGGTTCCTAAAACAGCTAAAGATTGATCTACCATATGACCCAGCTATAGCACTCCTAGGCATATATCCTAAGGACTTGTGGTGGTTTGATTCAGGTGTCCCCCATAAACTTAGGTGTTCTGAATGCTAGGTTCCCAGCTGATGGATATTTGGGAATTAATGCCTCCTGGAGGGAGTGTATTGTTGGGGGCGGGCTTATGGGCTTTATAGCCAGTTTCCCCATGCCAGTGTTTGGCACACCCTCCTGTTGCTGTGTTCCACCTTATGTTGGCCAGGGGGTGATGTCCACCCTCTGCTCATGCCATCGTTTTCCCCTGCCATCGTGAAGCTTCCCCTCGAGTCTGTAAGCCAAATAAACCTCTTTTTCCCAGAAGCTGCTCTTGGTTAGGTGATTTCTACCAGCAATGTGAACCAGACTGCAACAGTAAATTGGTACCGAGGAGTGGGATTGCTGCTAGACACCTAACTGTGTGGCTTTGGCCTTTTGGAGCTGATTTTCAAGAGGAATGTGGGAGGATTTGAAACCTTGGCCTAAGAGATGCCTTGCAGTTCTGTAAGTACAGCTTGATAGACTATTCTGGTCTGAGCTGCAAGACCTGAATGCAGTAAGAACTATGGACTGTGAGGTTTGGCTTATGAGGGTGAGAAAGAGTTTTGCTTGGACTGGGCTAGCAGTTTGTATGAGAAGCTTGCTCTTATGCCCGTGTCCTGAGAAGTTGTGCAGGGTTGCTTTACGTAGAAATGAACTGGTGTGTGCAGAGGGATATGGCACAGAAAGAAAAATCTTTGGGTGAACTGTTGCCCATTCAGCTGCAACTGAGAGATTACAACCTTTGAGACTGGGCTAGCTAAACTGTGCTGGGGCAACAGAAAGAATGTCGACTCTTTTGAAGGGGCCTTAGTGCTCAAGGAGTATCCTGTTCTTCAAAGTCTGCTTTATTCCCCCCTGGATTAACAAATTGGCACCCTACCTAGTATCCTGGAGTATAAGAAATGCTGGAAAGAGGGTCATTGAGTTTGCAACACGGTCTTGTGTTTTGGAAATGGCCATGGACAGTGTGAAGCGGGTTTGTTGGTTGCTTGCATAGAGACCCCATGGGGCCATGAGGATGAACCGTGGCTTGCAGTGGAGACCCAGTGGAGATGCCGGGACCATGAGATGGCTGCCGAGGAGCTGCCGGCCCCAATGAAGTTTTCCAGGACTATGAGTAGCCTAGCTGGAGGGGCGGAATTGGAATGCCAGAGACTTGTTGCTGGTTAGAATTATCAGACTTGAAGATTTGTCACTGGTTTGAGTTGCTGGACTTGAAGCTACAGAGTTTGATGTTTGCCCTGATTGTTTTAAATCTTGTATTGGTTGAATGTTTCTTTGCTATGCCCAATGCCATCTTTTGCAGTGTGAATATTTATTCTGTGCCATTATGGGTTTTTTGAGGTTATATTTTGGTATTATGGCTCAGTTAAAAGATCTTGAATTATGGGGATATATGAACATCATTGAGATTGATAAAAATTATGGGGACTTTTAAAGTCAGACTGAAAGCATTGTATTTTACATCATGTATGGATATCAGTTTATGGGGCCAGGGGCGGAATGTGGTGGTTTGATTCAGGTGTCCCCCATAAACTTAGGTGTTCTGAATGCTAGGTTCCCAGCTGATGGATATTTGGGAATTAATGCCTCCTGGAGGGAGTGTATTGTTGGGGGCGGGCTTGTGGGCTTTATAGCCAGTTTCCCCATGCCAGTGTTTGGCACACCCTCCTGTTGCTGTGTTCCACCTTATGTTGGCCAGGGGGTGATGTCCACCCTCTGCTCATGCCATCGTTTTCCCCTGCCATCGTGAAGCTTCCCCTCGAGCCTGTAAGCCAAATAAACCTCTTTTTCCCAGAAGCTGCTCTTGGTTAGGTGATTTCTACCAGCAATGTGAACCAGACTGCAACAGGACTCATCTCATTTCCTTAGAAGTACATGCTCAACCATGTTTATTGCTGCTCAATTTATAACAGCTGGGAAATGGAACCAGCCTAGATGTCCCTCAACTGATGAGTGGATAATGAAGATGTGGCATATTTATACAATGGAGTTCTACTCAGCGGTAAAGAAAAATGAAGCTATGAAATTTGCAGAAAAATGGATGGATCTGGAAAGGATTATACAAAGTGAGGTAACCCAGGCCCAGAAAGCCAAGCGCCACATGTTCTCCCTCATATGTGGATCCTAGCTACAAATGATTGGGCTTCTACGTGAGAAGGAAAATACTTAGTAGCAGAGGCCAGTAAGTTAAAAAGATATAAAGGGAAGAGAAAGGAAGGGAGGAGGGTACTTAATCGGTTGGTATTGTATATATGTAAGTACAATAATTGACATGGGGAGGTAATGTGATAGAGAATAGAATTTCAAAGGGGAAAGTGCAGGAGGGAGGGTATTACCATGGGATATTTTTTATAATCATGGAAAGTGTTAATAAAAATTGTGAAAAGAAAAAAAATTAAATAAATAAATTTAAAAAAAAACATACTGTTGTAGGATTTCAGTTCTTTCAAATTAATAAACCTGTGACTTAATAAAGATTTGTTTTGACTTCCAGGTAAGATAGTGACAAACTAGCCACACCAAAGCAGCCTAGGAAGGGAAACAAACAGAAACACAGCAAAATACACTCTTCTACTAAAAAAAATCAAGATGTATAAGTTATTATCAAATACAGCAGAGACGCAGGAGAGACCAAAATCTTCTAGAAAGGAGGAAACCAGCCAGAATCCTGCCAAGGCGCAGCAGCACAGAACCACGAGCCTGTCTGGCAGGCGGTAGAGAGCAGCAGGAGCAGAAACAAGGTGAGGGGATTTTCCACTCACATCAGCCTGCTCGAAAAGGTAAGAAACCTGAAAGGGAAGATATCAGAGATCAGCTGAGCAGCTGCCAAAGGAGATACAAACGGGACTGCCTGAGCAGCTCTGATACAACTCCAGGCACCCTGCAACGTCTCCCATTCCACAATAATCAGGGCTGTGAATGTCTGGAGAACTGATTCATCCCTGGCCACCTGGCACAGAGAAGGATCCAAAGTGGGTGCTCAGCATTGGTGAGATTGGAAGCCATCCAAAAGGTAACTTATATGAAGCCTACTTATACAAAGCCAGATACATAGGCCTGCACTGGAAGTGTTAATCTCTCTTTCCATGTCAGGAAAGGTTATGCATTACATTTGAAAAATATATTCTTGGTTGGATTTACTCTTCTCAAATAGGCTGTATTTTGGTGTTAACTATTGTTGCCTTCGATGTTTCCTGATTGTTAGAGCCTTTCTCTTTTCTTAAGTCACTATTAGGGGCAAATACTGACTGGCCCCAGGCTGACTTGGAAGCAGTTTCAGACTAGAAATCTCAACCTGCCAGTTGACAGGATTAAAGGTGTGTGGCAACACATGCCCTTGGGAATCTTGGCTTTATCAGATTATCTGGTGAGCTTAATCCCCGTGCTTGTATAAATACTCTGTGCTGGTTTTTATAGGATATTTATATTGCTTAGTTGGATTTTAGAATTTGCCAATAACTTGCTTCAGTCTACTACAACACCTGAATAACAGACAAACTCAACACCTACGGTTACTTCTGCTGTATCTCTTGGAAAATAAAAGCTACTCCCGACACCTTAAATTCCTACTCTGAAGATAAATAAAGTCGGATTGATACAGCTAAGAACACAGCAGATAATTACAAAACCAAGCATCAAATTAAATCAAGATGCAAAATTCCCTACATTATAATACAAGAAACAGAAAATCAAGACTGTACAACCCCACCAAAAATTATAAATCTATCAGAAATGACCTCCAGTGAAACTTTTATATGGAATTCCTAACAAAGATTAAAAAAAAATAATGGCTATCTCTATACTCAAAGGAATCAAAGAAAAAAACTAACTCCTAAAAGAATCCCAAGAGAACACAGGAAACCAATGTAATGAAATAAGTAGGTCAAGCAAAATATGAATAAGGAAATAGAAATAACAAACAAATATTAATCAGAAATACCAGAAATGAAAAACAGAGTAAGCCAATTAGAAAACTCTGTAGAATGCCTCACCAGTAAAAGGATCAAGGAGAGGATAGAATATCTAAACTAGAAGACCAGGTGGCAGATCTAATACAGTCCAACAAAGAGAAAGACAAATTGATAGGAAGGCACGAATGGGAATTTCAAGACATTTAGGACACTATGAAGAGATCACACATAAGAATTCAGGGCATAGTAGAAGGAGAAGAAATTCACTGCAAAGGCATAACAGGTATTTTCAACAAAATCATAGAACAAAACTTTGCCCACATGGGGATGCCAATACAGAACAGAAAGCCTATAGAACACCAAACCGAAAAAATCAGAAAAGAACCTCACACTACCATATTATAATTAAACTACAAAGCATACAAAGCAAAGAGGAAAATATGCTGAAAGCAGTTAGAAAAATCAAGTCACACACAAAGGCAAGCCCATCAGGATAACAGCAGATTATTCAACACAAACTTTAAAACCCAGAAGGGTTTGAAACTATGTATTCCAAGTTCTGAAAGATAACAACTGTCAACCAAGATTACTTTATCCTGCAAAGCTGCAAAAAAGCAGAGAAATAAGAACATTCCACAAACAAACGCAGGCTAAAGGAATATTTGAAGACAAAACCAGCACTACAGAAAATACTTGAAAGGATCTTCCATGCTGAAGAGAAAAAAAAGCACACACATAAGGAACCTGGAAAAAGCAAAACATACTCAAATGCAAGTCAATACAAGAGAGCAAAAGTAAAACCAGAGAAACCACAAAACAGAAAAATGGTAAAAATAAATACACACATTTCAATAATAACTCTAAATATCAATGGCCTCAATGCCCACAACCAAAAGACACAGTTTGCAGACTGGGTTAGAAAGCAGGATTTTTCAATTTGTTGACTCCAAAAAACTCACCTTTCCACAAAAAAAAATGGACACTATCTTAGGGTAAAAGGTTGGAAGACAGTGTTTAAAGCATATGGGCCTAGAAAACAAGCAAGTGTCACTAGCCTAATATCTGACAAGGTAGACTTCAGAGCAACATTACTTAGGAAAGATAAGGAAGGTCACTTTATATTGACTAAAGGAACACTCCAATAGGAGAACATTACAATCCTAAACATAAATGCACCTAACATGGGGGCTCTTAATTTCATCATACAAACACTATTAGAACTAAAGGAACAGATAACACCAAACACAGTTATAGTGGGTGACTTCAACACCCCACTCTGATCAATAGCAGGTCATCCTGGCAAAAAATAAACAGAGACACCTGGATTAAATGAGACCATAAAACAAATGGACTTAACAAGTATCTACAGAACATTTCACCCAAATGCTACAGAATACACATACTTTACAGCAGCACATAGAACATTCTCTAAAATCAACCATATATTAGGACAAAAAGCAAATCTTAACAAATACAGGAAAACTGAAATAATTCCTTGCAAGGAATTAAAAACTACAAATCAATAGCAAGAAAAGCTATATAGTATATACAAAATCATGGAAACTAAACAATACACTACTAAATGACGAATGGGTCAATGATAAAATCAAGAAGGATATAAATAATTCATAGAATCAAACGATAATGAAAACACAACACACCAAAACCTTTGGGACACAATGAAGGCAGTCCTATGAGGGAAATTTATAGTTTTAAATACCTATATTAAGAAATTAGAAAGGTCGCAAGTAAATAACTTAATGCTTCATGTTAAGGCCTTAGAAAAAGAAGAACAAGGCAAACCAAAATCAAGAGATGGGAAGAAATAATAAAGATTAGGGTAGAAATTGATGAAATAGAAACCAAAAATAATAATTATTATTATTATCCAAAGAATCCATGAAACAAAGAGTGGTTCTTTGAAAGAATAAACAAGATTGACAAACCCTTAGCAAATCTAACCAAGAGAAAGCGAGAAGAGAAACAAATTAATAAAATTAGAGATGAAAAAGGTACCATCACAAAAGATACCAGAGAAATTCAAGAATGCATAGGGATATCTTGTAAGAACATATACTCTACTAGGTTTGAAAATCTGAAAGAAATGGGTGGTTTATTGGATTTAATGACCTGCCTAAATTAAATCAAGATGAGATCACCTAAATAAACCTATAACAAGTATGGTGATCCACACAGTTATCAAAAATCCCCCAACTAAGGGCATGTGAATGCCCAATAGGTTGGTCCAGCACTCCATCACTCCAGCCAGACTAAGCCATTGAGCCACTTGGCCAGATCTGGTTTGTTTTGGATTAGATCAATTTCCTGCAAAAAAAAAAAAAAAGTTTGTTTTCTAGTGACTTAAAGGCCAAGGAGCAAGTCCCACTCTTTTTACCTTGAATGCTAAACCCACGATCCTTCATCCTGCTTCCTTGGAGTGCGTGTAATTCAGGCTTCCAAGGAAAGCGGTGGCAGCTGCTTCTAAGAAACCACAGCTCACCTCATTGGGACTTTCTTGTTTTTAATTTTTAACTAAAAAAAAAAAATTGAGGAACTGAGAGAACACTTAGTGGTTAAGCCCTTGCCTGTGAAGCCTAAGGACCCCAGTTTGAGGCTCAATTCCCCAGGACCCACATTAGCCAAATGCACAAGGGGGTGCACACGTCTGGAGTTCATTTGTAGTGGCTGGAGGCTCTGGCATGCCCATTCTCTCTCTCTGTCTCTGTCTCTCTCTGTCACTCTCAAATAAATAATAAACAAAATTAAAAAAAAAAAAACTTGAGAGAGAAAAGGGTACCCAGAGAATGGGCATGCTAGGGCCTCCAGCCAATGCAATCAAACTCCATATATATCTGCTACCTTGTGCATCTGGCTTACCATGGGTACTGGGGAATTGAACCTGAGTCCTTTGGCTCTGCAAGCAAATGCCTTAACTGCTAAGCCATCTCTCCAACCACCACCCCCCCCCCCTTTTTTTTGAGGTAGGGTTTCACTGTAGCCCAGGCTGACCTGGAATTCACTCTGTACTCTCAGGGTGGCCTTGAACTTCCTCCTACCTCTGCCTCCCAAGTGCTGGGATTAAAGATATGCACCGCCACACCCGGCTTTCTAACCCTGTTTTTTGATTTTTTTTTTCCATTCATTGTGATTTTTTAAAATTCATAGTATCTAAAAATATCCTAGTTATTCTCCCATTTGTAAATTTGAAGAATAGTTCTAGTTATTTCTCCTGTAATTCTTTCCTCAACCACCAACAGAGGGTGAAAATTTGGCTGGCTGGGGTGAGGACAGGTGGGTGGGATGGACAGATACCAACAATTTCAGAAAGGTAGCCTGAACACCTGGAGACTGACTATAGGTTAGCATCTAGAAATTAACTTTTACTATTTTACTATTAGTTAGAAATTAACTTTTACTATTTAAAACTCAATACACCCACTGTCCGACAGCAATGAGAGATGACATCATAGTAGATCTTAAGATTCTCCAAGGTTAGTCACAGAATATTATGAACAACTTCATACTAATAAGTTAAAAACTTAGATGGACACATGGCTGGAAAATTACTCAAGAAACAGATAATCAGACTAGCCCTTTACCTACTGTAGCCATAGCTCAGAAATGCAGGAATTGTCCTCGTTTTAGAGATAAGGAAACTGAGGCTTAGAGAGGTAGACCTATTCCTCAAGGTCATGTCACTAAGAATATAGCAATCAGGACTCAAGCCTGGTTTCTCTGGCTGTTACTCCATGGTCCTTCCTAACATACCACATTGCCTCTAAAGATTGCAGCTCCTCCTTTTGGGGAAATTGTTTCTGCCCAAACCACACCTCTGACCCCCTCCTCCCCTTTTTAAGCACTGTGTGATATGTCAGGATTAAGTCCGTTAGTTGTCTTTGCAATCCATGTTCTTGTTAGGGGAAGAGAATTCCCTGCTACCAGCTTGCACTCAGACCAACTTGGGAATAAAGAAAAGCTTAGGGCTGGAGAGATGGCTTAGCGGTTAAGCGCTTGCCTGTGAAGCCTAAGGACCCCGGTTCGAGGCTCAGTTCCCCAGGTCCCACGTTAGCCAGATGCACAAGGGGGCGCACGCGTCTGGAGTTCGTTTGCAGAGGCTGGAAGCCCTGGCGCGCCCACTCTCTCTCTCTCCCTCTATCTGTCTTTCTCTCTGTGTCTGTCACTCTCAAATAAATAAATTAATTAAAAAAAAAAAGCTTAAATGCTGTTGCTGATGTACAATTAAGAAATGTGGGGCTGGAGAGATGGCTTAGCGGTTAAGCGCTTGCCTGTGAAGCCTAAGGACCCTGGTTCGAGGCTCAGTTCCCCAGGTCCCACGTTAGCCAGATGCACAAGGGGGCGCAGGCGTCTGAAGTTTGTTTGCAGTGGCTGGAAGCCCTGGCGCGCCCATTCTCTCTCTCTCCCTCTATCTGTCTTTCTCTCTATGTCTGTCGCTCTCAAATAAATAAATAAAAAATGAACAAAAACAAATTTAAAAAAAAAAAAAGAAATGTGAAATTTGTAGCTTTACCTTTTTTTTGTAACAAAAACTAATAACTGGCTTAAAGTGCTGACTTGAAATGCTGTTTTGTAAGGTTTGGATGTGAATACTCAGCTGAGGTCAGCAGTTTGTATATGTAGAAGACAGCTTCTTCCACTGCCATTTGTTTTTAATTTGAGATACTTTCGGTGTGCTTTTATGTTAGACTTGTTTGTGTTCTTCTCTTCTTCCTATACCTTGTCACCTTTGTTTCAAATAAACTATTCTTTGCATCAAAAAAAAAAAAAAATCTCCCAACTAAAAAAAGCCCAGGCACAGATGAATTCCCTGGTGAATTTTACCAGACCTTCATTGAAGAACTAACACCAACGCTCCTCAAACTTTCCCATAAAATAGAATAGGAAGGAATCCTACCAAACTCATTCTACAAAGCCAGTGTCAGCCTGATACCAAAACCAGACAAAGATAGAACAAAAAAAGAAAATTACAGACCTCTGCCTCATGAACATGGAAGTAAAAATTCTCAACAAAATACTGGCAAACAGAACACAAGAATGTATCAGAAAGATCATTCACCCTGACCAAGTAGGCTTTATCCAAGAGATGCAGAGATGGTTGAAAGTATGCAAATCGATAAATACAATACACCATATAAATGGACTGAAGGACAAAAATCACATGATCATAGCAATAAATGCAGAAAAGGTATTTGACAAAATCCAACATCCCTTCAGGATAGAAGTCCTACAGAAGGAAGATATCTCAACATAATAAAGGCTATTTGTGACAAAGCTATAGACAACATAACACTAAATGGAGAAAAACGTGTAGCTTTTCTACTAAAATCAGGAACAAGACAAGGGTGTCCACTGTCCCCACTTGTATTTAATATAGTACTGGAAGTCCTAGCCATAGCAATAAGGCAAGAGACACACACAAAAGGGATACAAATTGGAAAGTAAGAGGTCCAATTTCATTATTTGCAGATGACATAAGGGACCCTAAAGATTCTACCAGCAAACTTTTAGTGCTGATAAACACTTACAGCAATGTAGCAGGATGAAAAATAAACACATAGAAATCAGTAGATTTCGAATATGCTAAAAACAAACACATAGGGAATGAAATCTAAGACTCACTGCCATTCACAATTTCATCAGAAAAAAATTAAAGTACCTTGGAATAAATCTAACCATGGAAGTGAAGGATCACTACAATGAAAACTTTAAAACACTCCTGATAGAAATTAGAGAAGACACTAGGAAATGGTAAGACATCCCTTGTTTTTGGATTGGAAGAATCAATATTGTGAAAATGATAATCATACCAAGAGCAATCTACCCTTTTAATGTAATCCCCATCAAAATTCCAATGGCATTCTTCATGGAAATAAGAAAAAAATCCAAAAATTCATTTGGAAGCACAAAAAAAAACCCTCGAATACCTAAAACAATCTTGAGCAACAAAAATAAGGCTGGTGGTATCACCATACCTGATTTTTACTTTTATTACAGAGCCATAGTAACAAAACCAGCATGGTATTAGAACAAAAACATTATCAAGCTCCCACCAATTGAGGGCAACAAGAGGGCCTACACCTTTAAAATCTCTTTAAAATAATAATGGTTATCCCATTTATCTAGTGCTAACTTCACTCTCCTTTGGAAAATATGCTTCTCTTTTTCAGATGGACTCAGATCCTGAGGAGAATCAGCCCACTGCACCTCACCAGGGCCCCAGTTGAAACCATAGAGTAATTGGGGAAATGAGCAAGAGTGCTGCTTTGTTGGTGAACCTGGTGGTACAAGGGTGAAGGAGATAGACACAGAGAGCACTCAACTCCTACCAAGCCAGATATCCAGAGACACAGAGGCTCCCAAGACCTCATCACTCAAATAGACCTAAAATGAAACCAACATGGCTCAGGGAAATTCACAGAAGGAGGACAGAAGGATTGTTAGAATGACTAGCTCGGACATCGTACACAGAGACACTGTCTCCTCCCCATAACCGATGGGTAACTCCACAATACATGGCCCATATTCCCCAACAAGGAGAGTCCCTTCAGAGGGGGGAGGACAGGGAGGAGGCTAACGATGGCATCAATATGGCTATGTATATACTGTGTATGTAATAAAAAAATCAATAAAAAATGGGCTATGGAACTAAATAGAGAGGTCTCAAAAAAAAAAATACAGGTGGTATATAAACATCTAAAAAAAAGTTCTACATCCCTAGCCATCAGGGAAATGCAGATTAGAACTACATTGAAATTCTAGCTCACTCCTATCAGAATGGCTACCTTCATGAAAACAAGGAACAATAAATGCTGATAAGGTTGGGGTTGGGGGAGAGGAACCCATCTACACTGTTGGTGGAAATGCAATCTGGTCTAGCCATTGTGGAAATCAGTGTGGAGGTTCCTGAGAGAGCTAAAAATAGATTTACCATATGACCCACCTATACCACTCCTAAGCATACATCCTAAGGACTCATCTCACTACCTTAGAGATACTTGCTCAACCATTTTTATTGCCACTTTATTCACCATAGCTAGTGTGGTGGCTTGATTCAGGTGTCCCCCATAAACTTAGCTGTTCTGAATGCTAGGATCCCAGCTGATGGAGTTTTGGGAATTAACACCTCCTGGAGGTAGTATATTGTTGGGGGAGGTTTTATGGGTGTTATAGCCACTGTCCCTTGCCAGTGTTTGACACACTCTCCTGTTGCTATTGTCCATCTGATATTGGCCAGGGGGTGTTGTCTACCCTCTGCTCATGCCATTGTTTTCCCTGCCATCATGGGGCTTCCCCCACAAGCCTATAAGCCAAAATAAACCCCTTTTTTCCCCACAAGCTGCTCTTGGTTGGGTGATTTCTACCAGCAATGTGAACCTGACTGCAACAGCTAGGAAATGAAACAAGCCTATATGTCCCTCAACTGATGAGTGGATAATGAAGATGTGGCACACTTATACAATGGAGTTCTTTTCAGCAGTAAAGAAAAATGAAGTTTGCAGGAAAATGGCTGGAAAGGATTATAGTGAGGTGACCTATGCCCAGAAAGCCAAATGCAACATGTTCTCTCTCATATGTGGTTCCTAGCTAAAAAGGATTGGCCTTCTCTGTGAATTGGAATAAAACTCAGTAACAGAAGTCAGTAAGCTAGAAAGGGGATACAAAGGAATAGAAAAGGAGGGAAGAAGGGGGACTTAATAGGATGGTATTGTATAAATGTAAGTAGAAGAACAGATTGGAAGTGGAAAGGCCTAAGTGAGGTCAGGGGAAGAGATTGAGTAAAGGAAAGGTGGGAGAGGGCTAATCAAAATCTAAGAGGGGATGAATAAGTCATATGAAAACCTACTTTTTTAGACAACTGAACACCCGGAAGCCATAGATTGTTACTAGAAAATTTTCAGTGCCAGATACCTTACAGTGAGTTGTTGGCCAGGGAGATCACTAATGCCCCCAAAGAATTACAGGCTATCGTCAAGGCTGAAGACTCCACATACTTGGGTTGCCAAGGTCACTCTAAAATCTGCTGAAGCTGAACTGAAAGCTTCCTCCATGTAGACCAGCTGACAGAAAGCTGGAAAAAGCTAGGCTGCATGCAGATCAAGGGGAGGGAGAGAAATCACCAGCAGAGATACTTAACAATGAACACTACAAGCCCTAAATTTGGCCAGCCATGCCAAATAAGGCAATGGTTGCAATAGTGGCATGTCTGTTATGGGGGAAACCAAGAGCTCTGTAATTGGACTGGAGGCCTATTCCACAGGAGGGAATGCATGCCTGATACTGAAAACCTATGACAGGGGTAGTCATGAGCTCCAGGTGGTGTAATGTCTGTTGGTGTCTGGCTAAATACTCACCAAACTGGCCAGTAAGCACTTCTCTTTAATTTTCACACTCATATATTAATGCTACTCTCACATTTGGCTAGAGAAGCTTTCCTTGGGATGACTTAGAAGGCACCATGGTGCTGAGAAGAAGTGATAGAGGAGTGCTCAGCACGGTAATATCTATCACACCTTCCAAGGCTCACGGTCTACTGCAGAAGAGATGGCAGAACAAATATTAAGAGACAAAGGAAGGGTAGGACTCCTTACTAAGTGCTTCTCCAGACACAAAATGGCCTGGATATACATGACCTCATAGTACCTGACACTACCTATACAAGACCATCATAATAGGAGGAAAAGATTGACATCAAAATAAAAGAGAGACTGATTGAGGGGGAAAGGAGTATGATGGAGAGTGGATTTTCAAAGGGAAAAGGTGGGGGGGAAGGAAGGTATTGCCATGGGTTATTGTCTATAATTATAGTAGCTGTCAATAAAAAAGCAAATTTAAAACAAGATTTATCTTATCATCAGCAAATAGGTCTCTCCTAGTCAATGCTTACCACCACACACTTGCTATTACTATAAATATCAACTAGGCTAAACTGGTTAATAGTGTTATCTACATATCCTTATTGAATTTTTTTGTTGGTATGTTCTATCAGTTACTAAGAAAAATATTAAAATCCCCAGCAGTACTTGATTAGTATATTTTTCCCTTCAATTATATCTGATTTTGTTTCTTGAACCTTGGAGCTCTGTTTACAGATAAATATGTCCCATTATTACTATAGAATATCCACATTTTTCTCCAGCAGTAGTCTCATCTTAAAGGTCTATTTTGTCTGGTATTAAGAGAGCCAATCCAATTTTCTAATGCTATTTTGTTGTCAAGATCTATTATTTCCCAGCTTACTTCAGTGTATTTATGTATGTAAATATGGTGATTTTCCTGCAGACAGCTTAAGTTGGATTGCTTTTTCGGCATCTCATTAGCTCTGCCTTTTACTTGGAATGTGCAGTCCAATTCCAATTAGCCTGACTATTCACATGGCTGGCAATGGATCTTTATGTGGATATGTTTTCTATTTGTCTCATCTTGTTTGTTCCTTGGTTCCTCCTTTACACACATTTTTGTTTGAAACAAAAAAAAATAGTTATTTTACCCATGGGATTTTTTTTTATGATCATGGAAAATGTTAATAAAAATTTAAAAATTAAAAAAAATAGTTATTTTAAGCTACATCTTTGTTTTTCACTTGTGTTAGAGATTACAATTAGCTACATGTTAACACACAATACATTTCTAACACCTGATCTATCCTCTCCTGTCCCTTTATTTATATATGTCATGCCAAAATCTGTTTTACTACCTGTCTTTAAAATAATTAATATTCACTGGGCTATTCAAGACCAAAATTAAGAGAATCATCCTAACGTCCTTCTACACTTCATATCTAATCAATAATTCTTGTTCTTTCTACCATCTCACTATTCCTCTTAGCTTTTCTTTTCCGTGTTTATCGCCATTGATCATCTTCTACCTAGTACAGGAACCTCCTCCCCAGTCTCTATTAAAGTCTCACCACCCTCACATAGTCACAACAACTAACATGCCAAAAGTACTCATTGTAATAAGAAATCTTAATCTTTTGAGCAATGGTTTTCAATGGGAAATCTAATCTCTATGGAATGGCACACAGTGCTCGCCATGACTGGTCAATTGCCTATCACTGTCTAGCTCCATTAATCACTACTATCTGATTACACTTTATATTCCAAATCACAGATCACAACTGAATTCAAACTTCCTGAACACACTGGCTCTCTCTGAACATTTACATTTTAAAAACCATTTACTCTGCCTGGGATGTAGTCACCAGGCATGTTAGGAAAGCAAATGCCTATTTACGCTTAGCTTCTCAACTTAACTATCTTCATTGTACAATTTTAATTCTAGAAAGCAGTTCCTCGTTCCTCTAAGCACATTGTGCATTGCCTAATACACATTGCATTTTAGTAAAAAATATATTTTCCTATCTCTCTTCTCTTAATGTATACCTTCTTAAATTCATTAAATGTCTCTTCATCACTCACTTCTCTGTACTAAGTACAGTGCCTGGCACATGGCTGGCACAAAATACTCTCCTGCTTACTCAACAAATGATCTGTGAAGGAAGAAATGACATAAATGACATAATTCTCCTAAAATAACTTGAGAATGAATAGCTACTTTAGGCATTACTTTGTAACGAGGTAATAACTATGGTCCACATATAGCAGCAACTTTTTATATAACCCAGTTTTGCATACATTATCATAAAAACACTTCTGGGTAGATGTTATCATGAAACATATTTTATAAATGAACAAATGGAGATAAAATGTGACAAAGTTTGTTCAAGGTCATGATAAGTAGTAAAGCTGAAGTGAGAAAGGTTTATGTTAGCTAGTGTTTCATTGTTTTCGGTATAGCCAAATATTAAATTTATCACTGCTATTTCTAGGGCTGTGCTGTATCTTATTGATGTGCAACTGCTCTCCTCTTTCTTCACTTTCCTTGCTCTGTATGTTTTTTATGATTGGCTATTTTTCACGCTTTTCTTTCTTTTGTGCCCTATCTTTTCCTCTAATTGTCCCTATTCAACAATTAGACAAGCAGAACCTATACTACACTACTTCCACCTGCTGTGCCCTCACTTTTTCTTGTCTGTCCACAAAAGTCAGAGTAGCCATAGTAAGGAAGGAGGAGAGTTAGGATTGTACATGCACATTTCAAGAACATAAGAAAACTAAGAACTAACCTTTGAATCTGGAGAGTTGAGTAAGGAACTGGTTAGAACTAAGAGCAGTATTTTAGATGAATTATGGGAAGAAATGGTTGTTGCTGATAAAAACATGATTGTGTGGCTTTTTGGAACAGATTTGTGGGAGGAATGTGGAAGGATTTAAAACTTTTCTCTAAGAGTTGCCATGCAGTGCTGAAGGCAGAGTTTCATGAACTATTCTGGTCAGAAATGAAAGACCTGAAATCAATAAGCACTATAGACTGTGAGGTCTGGCTCAAAAGGGGAAGAAAGAACTTTGCAGGCACTGGACTACAGCAGTCTGTGTGAGAGTTTTACTTCTTTATATCTCCCCATGTCCTGAACTTGAGCAGCTTCGCACTGCATAGAAATGGACCGGTGTGAGCTGAAGGATTTGGCACAGAAAGAAATGAAAGATTTAGGCTGAAAGTGCTGCCTGTTCCACTGCAATTGGTTGAGAGATTATGACTAGTGACACTCATCGATCCAGGAGATCTGCATTGGAACAGCAGGAAGAAGGAAGACTCTTGAAAGTAAGGGGCCTGAATGCTGAAGAAGTGTATTGCTCTTCAAAGTTGGATTTATCCCCCCATAGGTCAGGTGTAGAGGCAGAGGTAAGAGGATGGCCATGAGTTCAAGGTCAACCTGAGACTACTGAGTTCCAGGTCAGCCTGAGCTACAGTGAAACCTTACCACCACAAAAAGAAACATGAAAAAAAAAATCCACAAAACTCAGTTAGGCACGGTGATACATACCTTTAACTCCAGCACTTGGGAGGCTGAGGTAGGAGGATCACCATGAGTTCAAGGCCAGACTAGATCTAGATAGTGAATTTCAGGTCAGTCTGGGCTAGTCTCACAACCCTACCTCAAAAGACAGGAGAAAAAAGAAATAAATGAGGATCTCCCCCTCTCCCCAGAATTAACAATTTGGTTAGCCCACCTGGTACTATGGAATATAGCCAATGCATAAAAGAGAGGGTCATTGGATTTGCAGCGCAGTTTTATTTGTGGAAATAACCATGTACAATATGAGGCAGGATTGTTGGAAGTTCCTGTGTGGAGACCCAATAGAACTGTAAGGATAAACCATGGGTTACAGTGGAGATCCAGGGTGGATGCCAGGACTATGGGATGGCTACTAAGGAAAGCTGAAGGCTCTCTGTTTCCCAGTCTTGGAGGAGCTCAGCTAGATGGAGGGAATTTGAATTCAAAACTCATCACTGGTTACAGGACTTGGAGATTTGTCACTGGTTAGACTTGTCAGACTTGGAGTTATAGAATTTTATTTGCCCTGTTTTAGATCTTTTATTAGTTCAATCTTTCTTTGCTATGCCCAATGTCATCTTTTGCAGTGTGAATATTTATTCAGTGCCATTATGGTTTTGTTGCTGTTGTTGTTTTATATAGCTGAGTTAAGAGATCTTAAGATTATGGGGAAGTCTGAAGAGCACTGGAATTGATTTAAAAAAAAAAAAAAACTATGGGGACTTTCATTAAAGTTAGGCTGAATGCACTGCATTTTTTAAAAATATTTTTATTTATTTATTTGAGAGTGACAGACAGAGAAAAGGCAGATACAGAGAAGGAGAAAGAATGCGCACGCCAGGGCCTCCAGCCACTGCAAATGAATTCCAGATGCATGCGTCCCCTTATGCGTCCCCTTACTCCTGGGGAGTCGAGCCTCAAACCAGGGTCCTTAGGCTTCACAAGCAAGCGCTTAACCACTAAGCCATCTCTCCAGACCTGCACTGCATTTTATATCATGGATGGTCATCACTTTATGGGGGTCAGAGGTAGAATGTGTTGGTTTGAATTAGGTGTCCCCCATAAACCAATGTGTTCTGAATGCTAAGTACCCAGCTGGTGGCAATTTGAGAATTGCAGCCTCCTGGAAGAAATGTGCTGTTGGGCGGCCGGCTTATTTGTGTTATAGTCAGCTTCTCCTTGCCAGTGTTAGGCACACTCTCCTGCTACTGTTGTGTACCTAATATTGACTGCTAGGTGATGACTAGCCTCCGCTCATGCCATATTTTCCCCTGCCATCATGGAGTTTCTCCTCTAGTCTATAAGCCAAAATAAACCCTTTTTTTCCATCAGCTGCTTTTGGTTTGGTATTTTCTGCCAGCAATAAGACTAACTGTAACACTTCCCAAACAGGGGTACTTTGCTGGGAATCAAGTGTTCAATCACTTGTGCCTATAGAGAACATCTCATATTCAGGCCATAACAGTAACTAATCATTAATACATTCTTTTATAGGTGAACAGTTTTAAAACTAGTATACAAGGAAATTAGGAAATTTTCTATTTTTTGTATTTCTCATTATATAACCTAAGAATTCTGTTCTAGTTTTGCAAGAAATACTCAAAAGTACAGTATGTTATTGTTGGACTTTAAAAGTCTTTTAAATTTCTATTCTTTTACCCTATATGCATCTCAAAAATGATCCAACTTTCCTTCAAAAAGCAGTATCATTTTTAGTAGATTTAAGGATCATTTAGACAATGCTCCAATTGAGATATGGTGTTCAACTCCAAAGCTACAATTTAAAAGAAACACATAGTTGTATAAATCTAATTTTCCAATCATATTCTTCTCTCTTAAATGCCCAAAATTTACTATGATTTGAAGTAATTCAACTGGAAGTCAGACATAGTGAGGCATTTGAGAGTCTAAGGCAAGAGGATTGGGATTTCAACATGTGTTGGATCTACATAATAAGTTCAAGGTTAGCTTGAGCTATGTGGTGACACTTTTAAAAATAAAATAATAATTAAACTGAGCTGGGTGTATATAGATCAATTGCAGAGTGCAAGCTTAGTTTACATAAGGATATGGATTCAGACCCTAGCATCAGATAAATACATAAAATAATCAAAACTTATTACATATGACACAGTATCTACACCATGGTATTAATGTGTATAATAGAAAACCAATTTCATTAAATCCAAGAAATTATTCATATTAGTATTTTATGTTTAGTAAGTGCTAAATAATAAGACTAGAAATGAAAACATTTTAATATCAACAAGACATATCTATATTAGAGATTAAAAAAAAAACTTAAGAGGGCACTTGGGGAGAAGCAAGGTAATTAGCAAAATGGGGCTATATTTCTTCCAAGAAATTTTAAAAAGCAAGTTAATTTTTATTTCATCAAACACAAAAGGAAATACAACGAAAACAAGCTAAAAGTAAACTTGAAAAATAGAGAAATTGCCAATTGTTATGTAAGTAATTAAAATAAAACATGATATAAAATGTGCACATTCAATCTAACCAAAATGGTTACACCCATTCCCATTAGTGACACTGAAACAAAATGGGAAAGTAATGAGCTCAGCTGCAGGCTTGTTTGTTTGTTTTTAATTTCACCCGCTTGCTCAAAATGTAATTTCTATTTTACCCTAATGTCTTTTGTTGGACTTAAGGGGAATCAAATGTTCCTAAACAAGAATCCAAATAACCTCCCTAACTGCACAACATAAGCTTCAATTGTGCTATGTACATCTGGTATATTCTGCTCAACTTCTCTGACAGGTTAATAGTTTTTCTTCATGCTTAAAGAACACAACGTTTTGCCAGTTCTGTTAAACAGACCTTGTGGGAGTGGAAAGAAAACGCTAAAACAACAACAAAAAAGAATGATCTGCTTCTTCAACGTGCCTTGTTAAACAAATGGGGGGGGGGGGCACATAACTTAGGTATATGACCACAGAACATGGAAGGTGTGGTTCTTTATGAAAGTAGAAACCCACAGACAGAGAATGCTTTTTTAAATTTTTTCATAACTTATTTGAGAGCTTGTTTGGAGGTTCTAGCAGGGGAGCGCAGCTACTCGTATACCCTTGACCGAAGACCGGTCCTCCTCTATTCGGGGAAGGTCGTCCTCTTCGACCGAGCGTGCAGCTTCGGGAGGGACGCACATGGAGCGGTGAGGGAGGAAGGGGACACCCGCCTAGCCAGCCAGATCAGCCGAATCAACCCTGGCGATAAATGGGGTGACAGATGTCGCAGCCAGATCGCCCTCACATCCTCATAACTTATTTGAAAGAGAGAGAGACAGAAAGAGGGAGAAAATGGGGATACTGGAGCCTCTAGCCACTGCAAAAGAAGTCCAGACACATGTGCCACCATATGTATCTGGCTTACATGGGTACTGTGCAATCAAACCTAGGTCCTTAGGTTTCATAGGCAAACACACCTTAACCACTAAGCCATCTCTCCAGCACCAAAAGAGAACATTTGAAAAAAAAACTTGTTATGTGGAGAAAAGTTACTTGAAAACCTTTACTTGAAAACCTTTCAAACTAAAAAATCATAGTCCCAAGTTTTGCGGCAACTATGGTAATTAAAAAAAAAATCAAGGCTAAAGAAAATAGAATCCAAAAAGGTCATAGGGAATGGATAAAGTAGCAAAAGTAACCAAATTAATGTTTGTAAAATTACCAAACAAAGCAAGAAACAGAATGAATCCAGATCTGTTAAATATTCACTTTTACTTTTAACTGGCTCTGCCAAGAACTATTTCTTTCTTTGTGACTACAGCCAGTTCAATTAGAGACAAAAAAAAAAAAAAAAAGAAACACTTTCATTAAATCTGAACACATTTTTTTCAATAAACCTTAATTTTAGATCAGACAAGAAAAAGATGTCTGATTCCGTAACAACAAAACTGGGGTAATGGACATATCTGATAAAAATGGCAAGCTTTGGTCCTCTATCAAATAAAAACACATGGGCTAGAGGGATGGCTTAGAGGTTAAGGCATTTACCTGCAAAGCCAAAGGACCCAGGTTCTATTCCCCAGGACCCACATTAGCCAGATGCACAAGGTGGCGTAGGCGTCTGGAATTTGCAATGGCTGGAGGTCCTGGTGCACCTTTTCTTTCTTTCTCTATCTCTCTCCCCACCCCTCCTCCTCCTCCGCTTTCTGTCAAATAAATTCAAAACTTTAAAAATACAAAAAAAAAAAAAAAAAAAGACTGGGCTGGAGAGATGGCTTAGCGGTTAAGGCATCTGCCTGCAAAGCCAAAGGATCCATGTTTGACTCTCCAGGATCCATGTAAGCCAGATGCATATGGTGCCACATGCAACTGGAGTTCATTTGCAGTGGCTGGAGGCCCTGGCACATCCATATTCTCTCTCTCTCTCTCTCTCTCTCTCTCTCCTCTCCTCTCCTCTCCTCTTCTCTCTCCCTCTCTCTCTCTCTCTCTCTCTCTCTCTCTCTCTCTCTCTGGTAAATAAGTAAGTAAAAATATATTTTAAAATATCAATGCACTTCAACTGGGTGCTTCTAAACATTAAAAAAAAAAAAAAAAGAGTAGGGCTGGAGAGATGGCTTAGCGGTTAAGCGCTTGCCTGTGAAGCCTAAGGACCCCGGTTCGAGGCTCGGTTCCCCAGGTCCCACGTTAGCCAGATGCACAAGGGGGCGCACGCATCTGGAGTTCGTTTGCAGAGGCTGGCAGCCCTGGCGTGCCCATTCTCTCTCTCTTCCTCTATCTGTCTTTTTCTCTGTGTCTGTCACTCTCAAATAAATAAATAAATAAATTTTTTTAAAAAAAGAATTTTTTAAAATACATGCTTTGTTTACACAATGTTTTTCAAAACAAAAATCTATCTATATCAGACACTTATACCACCTACAAGTGAAGTTATTTTGCAAGTAAACTTACTATTTTCTCCCAAATGTACTTCCTATTTCAATTAATGATACTAGTTACCAAAAGTACTTAAGCTTAAAAACCCCAGCACCATTTGATTCTTCATTCCTCCCCATTAACCAGTCCCTTAACTATTAACTCACAAAGTCCTGACTTGTTTAACATTTGTCCTCTTCACTCCATCACATTACGAACTTAGTTTAAACATTACCATCTGTAAAGATCTCGAAATAGAAGAGGGACTAGCTAGGAGGATTAAAGAAAGGAGACAAGAGAAGGTAATGGAGGGAACTATGCTCCAAATACATTATGTACATATATTAAAATTACAAATAATTTTTTTAATTACCATTTTTAGTGTCTTGTAATAGGACACTCACTAGTCTCCTGCGTTTAGTTACATACATGTCATACTACACTTTAAAACAACTAAAAGTATATACTCATTAACTCATTATTCAAAGTCCTTTTCAAAACAGCATCAGTTTTCCAACATCATTTCCCATTCTCTACCATGCCAATGTAGAGATGCCATTCCCTCAAGCCAAAGAGAGAAAACTGGTATTTCTTGGACCTAGCCTGTAGTTTCTGGCATACTTCAGTTTCTATGACTAATATAGTCTTTCTACTTCAAGCTGTATTCTCCTTAATTAATTCATCCAGTTACTCTGGGTACAACTTAAGTGTCACCACTTTCTGTGTGTTAACACTCTTCCACAGCACCTTATAAATTAACCAAGTAACTCATACTTTGTAATGTGTATGGCTCATTATGTAGTGACATCACCTCTCCTGGTGAATTTTTTTATGAAAATATTTGTAAGGAACAACTCTATTAAGGGAAAATACATGTAGAGACATGCACATATATATGCATTTAATTATTATTTAATGTACATACTTAATGCTTAAATAAATCAGCATATATATTAAATTGATAAGGAGTTATAAAAGTCAATAAAACAGTAATATAACAATATATCTTGAAGATAATTGTTCTATTAATTTGAAGGTAGGCTATAATCTTAACTTAAAGAACAAGTATTATGAAGTAAATAGGTACTCAAGTTGTATTATAATATCCATATTAATGCCAAAGGAAGAGGAATCAAATCTACAAATTCTTGTAACACAAAACTCAAATGCCTGGGCATTAATATTTATTCTACACACATATTAGCAATCTTCCATTCTAAGTAAACAAAATTGAAAATAAAGTTAATAAGGGAGCTTTAGATGTGGCTTAGTGGCTAAAGGTGCTTGCTTGCAAAACCAGCTAGTATGGGTTGGCCCAGGTTCAATTCCCTAGTACCCACATAAAGCCAGATGCACCAAGTGACACATGCACACAGAATTCGTTTTCCGTGTCAAGAGATCCTGGTATGTCCATTCTCTCTCTGTGTCTCTTCTCACTCTTTGCAATTAAATTAATAAAAATATACTTAGGGCTAGAGAGATTGTTCAGTAGTTAAAGGCACTTGCTTGCAAGGCCTGACAGCCCAGGTTTGATCCTGTAGTACCCATGCAAAGCCAGATGCACGAGGTGGCATATGCATCTGAAGTTTGTTGACAGTGGCAAGAGGCCCTGGCATGCCCACAATCATACTCTGTCTCTCTTGTTTAAATAAATAATTTTTTTAAACAAATAGATATAATTTTAAAACAGAAAGTTGTTAATAAGAGTGAAATAATAAAATGGATTTTCGCTTACTTCTAATGGCTTTGGGAAATTTTTTTTGCAGCTTCTTCTTTAATGGATTAAGTTCAGGCATTATTTCTGGAACCGCTACATAAAAGTCTGCATGAATCTCATCATCCAAAATCTAAAAAGTCAGAGCAAAAAAATAAAATAATCTTAGATTATATAATAAACTTTATAAAAATAAGTAATTTACATCAGGATTTTAAAAAGATAAATTATTCCTCTATTTGAACACAGAATATGAATATGTTCACCAATTTTGAAAAACATCAAAAAGAAAACATTCTCTTATTTTAGAAATACCTGCATCTAACTTTGTAAGAAATGTAATGGTTTTGATTTTTCCATAGGATTATGTAAGGCATAAAGGTACAACCTAGAAAACAGCAGTAATGTGTATATACTCATATAACCTCACAAAACTGAGTTCATGTCTATTAAAGCCAAAGAGACAAACTGAAAATTTTGCAATACATCACATGTAAAATTAGTAACTATTAGCTGACAAACTAACTAGCAACTATTAAGCTTTTTAAATATAGTTCATCAAAAGAATTGAATTTGTAATTAGTTTCACAAAGAACAGAACTAAAATTTTCCTTGTCACCAATAACTAAATTTAAAACTCAAGGGAACAAAAATCAGGTAACTTATCATCTGTCAGGGTTTGAATGTACACTGTCTTCCCCTCTCCCAGCCATGGATTTGTAATTAACCTTCATAGTTAATCCTCAGCTGATGGAGCCTTGCTGAAGGGGAAGTGTGTCACTAGGGGCAGGCCTTGAGATTTTATACTACAGCCCTGCTTACCAGCAGGAGGAAGCTCACTCTCCCCTTCCTTTCCAGTAATGTGGAAATGTGATACCAGCTATCTGCTGGAATCACGCTTCCGCCACTAGAATGAAAATTCCCCTTGAAATTGTAAGCCAAAATAAACCCTTTCTTTCCTTAAGCTGCTTCTAGTCACATGTTTTGTCCTAGCAACAAAAGGGTAACTGCTATGTCATCCATTTTATAATAGATTATTAGAGCAAAGGGATTAATACTTAATTTTAAAAAGACAAATTCAGGCATTCACCCCAAATAATTACTACAGCCCTACACTATACTGCATTTAAAAATTCATGACAAGGGGCTAAAGAGATAGATGGCTTAGTGGTTAAGGCATTTACCAGCAAAACTACAAAAGACTCAGGTTCAATTCAACAGTACCCATGTATAGCCAGATGCACAAGGTTGCACAAGCATCTGGAGTTTATTTGCAGTGGCTGGAGGCCCTGATACACCCATTCTCTCTCTCTCAAACTATCTATCTATCTGACTCTCTCTCTCAAATAAGTAAATGTTGTTGTTGTTGTTGTTGTTGTTGTTGTTTATTTTTCAAGGTAGGGTTTGGCTATGGCTCAGGCTGACCTGGAATTAACTATGTAGTCTCAGGGTGTCCTCGAACTCACAGTGATCTTCCTACCTCTGCCTCCCAAGGGCTGGGATTAAAGGCATGTGCCACCATGCTCAGCTTTCAAATAAGTAAAATTTTTAAGAGAAAAAAAATTGATGATACGACTATAAAATGAAACAGATTTTAGAACAGTATTTACAGAGTAACAAATATTTTACCACTGATTTATTCATACTTTTTGCATATAATCTTACCAAATATACCTTAAATGAGGTTAAGGAAAAACTGAACTCTGGTAAAATTAGGCTATGATTCTGGAGTCTTATTACTCTTTACTACTGTTTCATTTTACATATTAATCTTTAACATCCTGTATACCTCTTTAATTTTTTTTTTGGTTTATTTTTATTTATTTATTTGAGAGCAACAGATAAGAGAGAGGATAGGCGCAACAGGGCTTCCAGCCACTGCAGACGAATTCCAGACGCCTGCACCCCCTTGTGCATCTGGCTAACGTGGGTCCTGGGGAATCAAGCCTCGAACTGGGGTCCTTAGGCTTCACAGGCAAGCGCTTAACCACTAAACCATCTCTCCAGCCCAACATCCTGTATACTTCTTAAAGACAACAACCTATACTAAGTGATGGCTTCACAGGGGTCACAAATTTTGTTTAATACTCTATATAGCTTATTTTATCCACTCCTGACAACCATATAACAAAGCTGGAACTAGAACAGGAAACAGGCAACCAGGCTGAGTCAGTCTGTGCATGCTGTAAGAGGCAGAGTCAGAATTCAAACACAGGTAGTAGGATGGTTGTAGAACTAAGGCTCTCATTCCAAAAACATGAAAACAGGGGCTATTTTGAAATCAACTTAACAAAAGAAGGAGCTTGCTGGGTGTGGTGGCTTTACCCCAGCACTTGGGAGATAGGAGGTTGGCTGTAACTATACTATATTCAACAAAGCTATCTGTCATAACTGAAGAAGAAATAAGAACTTTCCATGATAAAAACAAGCTAAGGGGATATATGACCACTAAGACAGCTCTACAGAAAAACACTTGAAGGGATCCTTCAGACAAACAGAAGGAGAAGCACATATGTGAGACCACAGGAAAGAAATTGAAAAAGACAGTAGGAAAACCATATTCATGTATTTGAAGAATCGATATTATGGAAATGTTTATCTTACCAAAAGTAATCTACAGATTTAAAGCAATCCTCATCAAAATTCTAAAGGCATTCTTTTTTTAAACCTTACTTATTTATTTGTAAGCAGAGAGAGACAGAATAAGCACAAGGGCCTCTAGCTGCTACAAACAAACTCCAGATGCATGCACCACTTTGTACATCTGGCTTTTCATGGGTTCTGGGGAACAGAACTGGGTTATTGGGCAACTACTGAGCTGGCAAGTGCCTTAGCTGCTAATCTATCTCTCTAGCCCCAACCCCCATGGCATTCTTCACAGAAATAAAAAAAAGTCCTAAAATGCATTTGGAAGCACAAAAACCCTCATATACCCAAAGCAAATCTGAGGAACAAAGAGAAAGCAAACCAGACACAGGTGCCACCTTGCGTATTTCTGCCTTACATAGACACTGGAGAATCAAACCTGGGTCCTTTGGCTTTGCAGGCAAGCACCTTAACCACTAAGCTATCTCTCCAGCCCCAGATCCTGATCTTCCTGCAGTGTAGTTACCTTTGCATTGCTGGGCTAATACACCCCACGAAATACTCATGGTGGGAGGAAAGCTTTATTGTAGCTTACGGTCTTCAGGGGAAGCTTAATGATGGCAGGGAAAAGCACAGCATGAGCAGAGGCTGGACATCACCTCTGCCAAATCAGGTAGAAAACAGCAACAAGAGAGAGAGCTAAGGTCAAAGGATAGCTGTCTGTCTATACGACCCCAAAGCCTTCCCAAAGCAACAAATCTCCTCCAGGAAGGCTTAACCTATAAAAACACACTAGTTAAGGTTAACTTACATAGCAGTACAGTCCCTCTAATAATAGATATACCACTAGTTTTCCTAAAGAGAAATTCTATACCTATAGTATTTTTAAAAAACGTCAAAGAATACTTGATTTACTTATTTGTACTACTTTTTCTAATGTAAGGCTAGACAATACCTTCTGCTCTATGTTTCTTTCTTAAGAAGTGAACAGCTTCCTAACATCCAAAAACTGGCTGAGTAGCTATTACAGTTCTACTATATATTTTTGTGCCTTTAGGAAGAAAATAGTTGGAAAGCATTATACAAATTTACTAAAAATAATTAGTTTTTTTGGCTCCAGAGACCAAACTACTCTCAAATGCTCAAAGATTTGTCCCATGTTCATTTTTAGTTAATTAAAGAAAAACCTGAAATGTGGGCTAGAGAGATGGCTCAACAGTTAAAAGTGTTTGCTTCAAAGACTGATCCAGGTTTGATTCCCCAGTAGCTATGTAAAGCCAGATGCACAAAGCGGTGAATGCACCTAGAGATTGTTTGCAATGGGAGGAGGCCCTGGCCACCCATTCTCTCTCTCCCTCCCTCCCTTCATTTCTTTCTCCATCTCAAATAGATAAATAAATAAAAATTTTTAATGAAATGTATTTAAAAATTAAAATAATATGCCAGAAACAAATGGATACTACACTTGGACTTGGCTAAGAACTTGTGTTAAAGCATAATCTCTTCCTATTTTCTACTAGTTCTGATCCCAAGCTCATTTCAGGAATTCTATTTATAAATTTATGATCTCTATAAAATTTAGAGCATTGTCTGAATAGGAAAAAATTAAAAACTACCAGGAATTCTGTGTACCTCAAAGGATAAGTCCAGATAAAGCTACAGCAAATGAAAATCTGGATATGTTATCAAAGGATAAATTTTCAAGTCAGTTTTTCTTACTCTCCTAATATCCCCTACAATTCATAGCCTGAATAACTTTGTTTACAAAGCATACATTTTTTGTTTTTTTTTTTTTAATTTATTTGAGAGTGAAAGACAGAGAGAGAAAGGCAGGGGGAGAGAGAGAGAGAATGGGCGCACCAGGGCTACCAGCCACTGCAAACGAACTCTAGACCCATGCACCCCCTTGTGCATCTGGCTAACGTGGGTCCTGGGGTATAGAGCCTCTAACCGGGATCCTTAGGCTTCATAGGCAAGTGCTTAACCGCTAAGCCATCTCTCCAGCCCTACAAAGCATACTTTAAGAGAATGTTACGGATAGTCTTTCCTGTTTTTAGAGATGACTATGTGCCTCTTCCCACCTCTTCAGAAAGGCTCCATAGGCTGTTAATTTCTGAAGGTGACTACATGCTCACTTGTTAGCTACCAAGCTGAACTGACTATGGCACAAAAGATCAGAGTAGGGCTGGAGAGATGGCTTAGTAGTTAAGGAGCTTGGCTGCAAAGCCTAAGAACTCATGTTTGAGTCTCCAAGTCCCACCTAAGCCAGACACACAAGGATACAAGCATACAATGTTGCATATGTGCACAAGGGGGCACACACATCTGGAGTTTATTTGCAGAGGCTAAAGGCCCTGACATGCCCATTCTCTCCCTCTCTCTCTCCCTCTCTCTCAAACAAAACAAAACAAAACAAGAAGTTCAGTGTAGCCAAAAGCACCCTACAACGGGGAAACACACTACACTTTGTGATCTACCAAGTGACCCATATTTTCACTCCAAGAAAGCAAAACAACTACTTGCTCTTTAGAATTGTATAGAGAGATATCCATGTGTACTATCTTTTAGTTTTCATTTTAAACTTCACTTTCAAGACCTGAAAAATACTGCCCTTTAAAGTCTATCTATGTACTTCTCACAAACAAAATGAAACAATACATAATAAGTAAGTAAAGTAATACAAAAATGTTAAGATGGCTTTTTCTTAGATTTTGAGATTGAAGAAAACACAAAATTTTTTTCTTGTTACATAAGCCTTCTATTTATCAAAAGACATAAATCTAACAATTATGTTCAAAATATGACAAATTGATGGATAGTAGAAATAATAGAATAATCTTTATCACTAATGAACAGAAAAACACTGTACCTTCTGAATCAGATTAGTTCCTCCTGCAAATGCAGCTCCATGTTCTTCTGCTATTTTAACCTCTGTTGCATTCTAAAAGCATAATAGATTATACCAAAGCATAACAGATTACACATTAATTTTTAATTTTAAATAGTTAAGTATACTTTCAAATACTACCAGAAATATTAGTTAAAATGGAAATTATGTTAATTTTTAATTACAATGCATCAATTTTGAATTACATACATCAGATACATTCAGAAAAAAATTAATTTGTAGGTCACTAAACTTTTTCTTTACCGACAAAGGGAATGTGCCAAATTGGCATATTAAGACCCTACCAAGTGACAGGTCTCTAGTTTATCAGCATTACCTGCCAATAGTAAAAACTTTTACATTTAGTTTTGCTAGCATGCATTTTATAAAATTTAGGCATGTCTTAAAAATTAAATATTAATAATTTTCTTCCCATATCATTTCCGTATCAATTCTACCATTTTGTTTTCCTGTGAAAATGTTTTACACCCTCAGTAACTAAAAAGTGTTATAGCATTCTGACAACTATATTCTCCACCATTCTGGGAAGAAAGTAGATTTCTCCCTTGAGAGTGAGGCAGAGAAGACTAAAACATCTCTGGCTTCAACTTTAGATAAAGAAGGAAAAAAGTAAATTTACTAATTCATTGCAAACAAATGTTAATAACACAAAAAGACAATGAAGAGAAGGATTGCTATAATTTCATATATCCTTGACTTTCCTGACTGTCCAGATTGGAAACCGACTTAAATTCTGTTTTCTGAGATTCCACAACAGTAAGTTGTTCCATTGCTTTGAAAAAGTGATTCTACTGAAGCTTAAAGAAGGAAATTTGGGCAGGAAGCAGAAGGTCTGCAGGCTAACCCCACACTTCTCTTCAGAATGGAGGAAAGCAATGTTACATTTAGTTCTTTCTCAAACTAGCGCTCAGCATAAGCCAGGCACTGCTCTGAGCTCCAGCTGGGAAAAGAACCAAGGTGAACATTCGTATTTCACCTAACCATCTTCACTTACTCTACTCACTCATAAGCATGCTCTCATCAAAATTAAATGATATAAATAGTTGACAAAAGCTACTTACCTCTGTAAATACAGCAACTTTGTTGATTTTTGAAGCAAAGGGGTATGGAAAACTAATAACACTGGCAAATGGCTCCACTTTTTTCTAAACATACAATAAGGAAAAATAATTATGAGATAATTATTAAATAATTATGAAAATTCAGCTTTTCTATTTCCTCCTAGACTCTATAAAAAGCAGACCTGACATTTTTAGTTCCTGGAGTTGTTTATTTATTATCAAAATCTAGATCCTCCTGCCTCAGCTTCCTGGTGCTGGGATGACAGGAGTGCACAGCAAAACCTAGCTTTCATTCTACCATATGTCCTCCCAATTATCCAGAACTGCTCACTGATTCTAATTTAAAGCTCTAGAGATCATATTTCTTTTGTTAAAAAAAAGTCTCTCTCTGGGCTGGAGAGATGGCTTAGCGGTTAAGCGCTTGCCTGTGAAGCCTAAGGACCCCGGTTCGAGGCTCGGTTCCCCAGGTCCCACGTTAGCCAGATGCACAAGGGGGCGCACGCGTCTGGAGTTCGTTTGCAGAGGCTGGAAGCCCTGGCGCGCCCATTCTCTCTCTCTCCCTCTATCTGTCTTTCTCTCTGTGTCTGTCGCTCTCAAATAAATAAATAAAAAATTTGTAAAAAAAAAAAAAAAAAAGTCTCTCTCTTGCAAGTTCCATACTTCCCCAGAGCATGGCTTCGATCTATACTGTATCATTCATCGCAGCCTCTCAAATGTCAAGGACACACACGCACGTTTGTGTCTCCTTAGCATTCAGAAACAACTGAGTTGTTCTCCATTTCCTGAGTGTCATGTTCAGACACAAAGGGTAATGATTACAGCTACAGAAAGTGAACAGATCTTATGTAGTTTTCTGCTTAGCAAGTCATCCTAATGACCATTACAGTTCCAAATAATTAAGTAACATAAACCCTAAATCTGAAAATCTCTTTTGAGTGGGTCTATTTTTAAATAACCTGGATCACTATTTCTTTCGAATGTATTTGGGAAGTGAATTAGAAAATCCAAAATAATGACAGACATTGGAAAGACCACAGTAGAGGTGCAAATCCAGTAAGACCACAGAGCTAATCAGCTAATCATAATTGTACCCAATGACCCACACAGTCCTGAGATCAGCCCTGTTAGGGAGGTTTTATATGGAAACAGGCTCTACACCTGCTATGGTTTTGGTGTTTTTAACTTTGGAAGAAAAGAAGAAGGGGTTTCTCCTCTGATAAAACTAATTTGAAGGTTTTATTTTAGAATACTTTATTTTGAGTAGAGACATCCTTCTGAGGATTTTTCAGACATGAAGGTATAAATTCTTAAGTACACTTTATATCAGGCATCCAACTTAGTTTTACTGATTGGCAATCCATTGCTATTAATGTGTCACAACTGACTTCAGCACAGCTTTCATGGTGAGCAGTCACCACAACAGCATTCCTGGGAACACTGGCTCACGGTGAGCAATCACAACAACATTCCTGGGGACACTGGCTTGCTGTACAAATACCTAATTAAAAGTAACATGAAATACCTTAGGGGCTGGAAGTGCGGCACAATGGTATAGCCCTTGTCTACCATGGTCAAGGCACTGGGGTCAGTCCTCTTCCTCACCCCAACCCCCAAGGAAGGGGGGAGCTTATGAAAAGGACAGCCTCTTTTCAGTATCCTTAGCTTGTAAGTGACTTCAATACATGAAATGAAGCTTGTGGTTCTATAGGACATAGCTATAGACTACATTAATGATTGAGAAAAGGATCATCTTGAACACTAAAACTTAAATGAGGCAACAATAAGGTACAAAATAAAAGCTATAACAAAAGTTGGAATAAACTGTTTCTGATACATGATAACTAAGAAATACCTTAAATCTGGGTTCAAATCTAACTCTCCTCATCCCATTACTAAGAGTAAGATACTTCACTTCCTCTGCATCTCTTTCCGAAGATTACTATAGGCTTAAATAAGGAAATGGATACAAAGCACTGTTTCCTATAGTGGCTGACCCACAGAAAGCATTTGGTAAATGTTGCTATTAAGCACTTACTAAGTCTTTTAGATACTATCGCATTTAACCCTCATTAGAACCATACAAGCTAAATATTTTACCTTCCTTTATAAAAAAGGTAAGCACACTGAGACTGTAATAAGCAAAAGAACAAATCCACTAGGCATGGTTGTGCAGATTTTTAATCCCAACACTCGAGAGGCAGAGGTAGGGAGATCACTGTGAGTTTGAGGCCAGCCTAGTACTTCGTAATAAATTTCAGGTCAGCCCGGGCTAGAGTGATACCTACATCAGGGAGAAAAAAAAAAAACAAAAAACACCCAAAAAGGAATAAATCCAAGGTCAAATAACAAAGAAGCTCAAAGTGAAAAAGCAAGAGCAGGATGTTGGTGTAGACTATAATCTTAAAATCTTGACTCCAGAGTTCATGCTATTAAGCACTGCTCTGAGCTGCATGTTTTACTGGTATTTACTGGTAGAAAGTTTACTGGTACTGTCAAGGCTGTTAAAATGCATTAAAATGCTTATATCTTATAATCTGACCCAAAAAAGATGCCCTTAGAAAAAATTCAAATGCTTGTTGTTCTTGTTGTTTTTCAAGATAGGATTTTCACCCTAGCCCAGGCTGACCTGGAATTCACTATGTAGTCTTAGGGTGGCCTCAAACTCACAGTGATCCTCTTACCTCTGCCTCCCAAGTGCTGGGACTAAAGGCATGTGTCACCACGCCTGGCTCTCAAATGTGTTTTAATAATTAGATTTAAGGGGTTGAGGAGATGGCCCAGTGGTTTAAAGTGTTTGCTTACAAAGCCTGCTGGCCCAACTCCCCAGTTCCCATGTAAAGCCAGATAAACAAAATGGTATAAGAAGCCCTAGTGCACATATATCCCATTCTCATTCTCCATCCTCCCCCTACCCCAACAAATAAATGAAACTTTTTTTTTTTTAATTCAGGGCAGTAATAGACTGTAATATTCAAGTTTTAAAGTGTTTTTAAAACTTTTATAGATTTGTAAAGCTTTCTGAAGAACTAATGGGGGCTGGAGAGATGGCTTAGCGGTTAAACGTTTGCCTGTGAAGCCTGAGGACCCTGGTTCAAGGCTCGATTCCCCAGGACCCACGTTAGCCAGATACACAAGGGGGTGCACGCATCTGGAGTTCGTTTGCAGTGGCTGGAGGCTCTGGCATGCCCGTTCTCTCTCTCTCTCTGCCTCTTTCTCTCTATTGCTCTCAACTTAATAAATAAAAATGAACAAAAAAATTTTTTTTAAAAAAGAACTAATGGATAAGCAGAGCAAAATACTCTTAAACAGTAAAGTAAGGAACTTGGAACTCCACCCATACAAAGGTAGTCTCAATCTAGGGCTTCAAGGACTCCCATTTGAGCTCAGCCACAGCTTTCATTTACAAAGAAGAAAGGAACATGATACCCAGACAGCTTTAAGTCATTTTCCAAAGCTATTTGGACATCTCAATTAAATACCTTCATCAAAACTCACACTAGTGATTCGTCAGGTAAAAAGATACATGCTTATCAATTCTTTAGTCTGTTTTCAATATATTTTATATTTGATAAATAATACTTCCATGCTTAAGTATAGAACAATCATGAGGCTTTCTAAAAAATTATTACTGAAGACCAATTTTAAAAGTTAAAAATTCAGGTCCAGGGAGATGGCTTAGCAGTTAAAAGTGTTTGTTTCTAAAACTTGCAGCCCAGATTCAAGTCCCTAGTACACATGTAAAGTCAGATGCACAAGTAGTATGTATATGCATCTGCAGTTCATCTGCAATGACAAGAAGCCCTGGTGTACCCCCCCCACACACACACACCCTTTCTCTCCCTCTTTCTCTCTGCTTAAAAATAAATAAAAAATTTAAAAAAAAAAAAAAAGCAGCCGGGTGTGGTGGCACATGCCTTTAATCCCAGCACTTGAGAGGAAGAGGTAGGAGGATTACCGTGAGTTTGAGGCCACCCTGAGATTACATATGGTAAATTCCAGGTCAGCCTGAGTTAGAAGTGAAATCCTACTTTGAAAAACAAAATAAATAAATAAAACAAGCTGGGCATGGTGGCACACGCCTTTAATCCCTACACTAGGGAAGCAGAGATAGAAGGATCACGATGAGTTCAAGGCCACCCTGAGACTCCTTAGTGAATTCCAGATCAGCCTGGACTAGAGTAAGACCCTATCTCCAAAAAATAAAATAAAAATAAAACAACACCAATTCATGCAGCCACTTCAAATAAACTTGAATCCACATACCTTTGTCCCCAGTGACATATCCAGTGTCAAATCAAGATAAACACCTTGCTTTGGGTTAGTGAAGTCCAGAATTTGAAATTTCCTAAGTAACTGGATAGCTTTCTCCACCTCATAGATCCGCCTCGGGTATAAGCGTTTTAAATAGACATCATCCTCAGGTTCCCCTTCCATAAAAGAGTAGGACTTCACTTTTATTTCATCTGGTTTTTCATTTGATGCCTTGCCTTTGGCATCTTTTTTTGTTTTTGGTTTCCTTGCAGGCCTTAAAAAAAGACACATTAAGGTTAGCTATATCAGTAGGTTATTCCAGGAGATTTTTTTTAAACCCAATTTATATAAGACAAAAAAAACAACAAAAAATAGTTTAAATCAAAGGCACACATTGCTTTATAGTTTTCTCTATTTATTAACAAACCAGTGCTATGCACAGCCAGGACAAGTTCGATAACACAGTGATGCTACTTTCCAAAAACTTACAAACAAGTAGAGAAGACATATATACAAAAACATAATTTCAATTTAATTTAACAAGTACTATAAGAATGTTTATTAAGGAATGGAGAAGTCAGCTAAGCCAGCTTAGGAAGTTAGGGAAGAGTTGTGAAACATCACCACATACCCGATACTGAAGGATAAGAAAGTTAACTTTGGGACACAAAATAAGAGAGGCTAGGAAGAGGACTCAGTGGATAAAGCACTGGATGCACAATCATGAGGATAAGTCTGGATCCGCAGCACCCAGGTCAATGACAAGTGATTTCAGCAATCTGTAAGCACAGCACTTGGAGGTGGAGACACGGGATCCCTGGGCATGGTGGCTAGCTAGACAAGCTAAATCAGCGAAACTTTCTCAGAAAAGTGGAGAATAACAGAGGAAGATACTTGACATCAAACTTTAGCCTGCACATGCACACGTGTGTGCACTCACATGTCAACACATACCACACACATGCACACACAAAAAGAAATATGTCCATGTAATATCTTGTACTCAAATGTTTTTAGCAGCATTATTCCTACTAGCTAATAGTTCAAAACAACTCAAATATTTATTATTTGATGAGTTCATAAAATGTGAGACTGCAATATGATGGAATTGTTTCAATTAATTTTGTGTGTATATGGTATGCATATAAGTGTGGGTACATGTGTGTATGTGTGTGTGCAAGTGTGAGTGCACATGTGTGTACATTCATTCTGAGGTTAACATTGGGTGTCTTCCTCAATTGCTCTCCCAACTTATTTATTAAGACAGGAGATCTCCCTTGAATCCAGTGCTTGTCAACTGGACTGTCTACCTAGACAGGCTGCTCCGGAGCATCTCTGCCTCCCGGGTGCTGGGGTTACAGGCAGCCACCACACCCACACACCATTTATGAGGGTGCTGGGGATTCAGACTTAGGTCCTCACACTTGCACAGCTAGCTCCTTACCCACTGAACCATCTCCCTAGCCCCTTAATTAATTTTTTAAGTTAGCATTCAAGGTCATAGGTTTATTATGCAATTGTTTTCACACATCAATGTCAGTGTATCTTGTTCATATTTGCCTTCCTCTCTTTCCTCCCCCATCCCTTTCTCATTTCTTTCTGTCCCCTGCTTTTGCCCCCACAACAGTCCTTCTTTTAGCTTTCACATCACATGTGTTCTCTTTAACATAATGATCTCCTGTTCAAACCATTGTCCTGCCAGTGCAAATGTCATTTTATTTTCCTTTATGGCTGAAAAGAATTCCACTGTGCTTATGTGCAACATCATTTTCTTAATCTGTCCATCTATTTTTCTTTTTTTTTTTATTTTTCAAGGTAGGGTCTTGCTCTAGCTCAGGCCAACCTGGAATTAACCTCAAACTAATAGCAATTCTTCTTAACTCAGCCTCCCAAGTGCTGGGATTAAAAGCATGTGCCACCACACCCAGCAATCTGTCCATCTTTTGATGAATATCTAGGCTGATTCTATTTCTTAGCAACAGTGCATTAGTACATCAGTAAACATGAATATGTAAGTATCTCTGTGTACGCTGACTTAACAGTCCTTTGTAGACTGGAAAGATGGCTCAATGGTTAGCAATACTTCCTGTGCAAGAAAGAGGGGAGCCTTAGGGACCTGAGAAACTGCTCAAGTGGTATTCCTAGGACCCATGTAAACAGCAGGGAGTGGCCACATGTCTGTAATTCCAGTTCCATACAGGAGCAGAATCTGAGAATTACCAGAAATTGCAAAAAAAAAAAGGGGGGGGGCTGGGTCCAGCATCAATAAAAGATTGACTACAATAAGCATGAGCAAAACAGCAATGGAACCAGACATGTGAAGTCCTGCTCTAGCCACCACAAGTGAGCATACCCTACTGTGAGCAAGTATATGAGGCACCACATAAACAAACAAAAATAAATAATAGGACTGAAGAGATGGCTTAGCGGTTAAGCACTTGCCTGCTAAGGACCCCGGTTCGAGGCTCGATTCCCCAGGACCCCCATCAGCCAGATGCACAAGGGGGTGCATGCATCTGGCCCCATTCTCTCTATCTGCCTCTTTTTCTGTCACTGTCAAATAAATAAATAAAAATATTTTAAAAAATAGAGATTGCCTTACATAAAAAAAATTAATAAATCAAGCAAGAAAGAAACCTTTGGGTCTACACACAGCAGTGCGATAGCTAGTTCATATGCTTGTTTAAAAAATATTTTATTTTCATTTATTTATTTATTAGAAGGAGAGAGAATGGGTACACCAGGGCCTCTAGCCACTGCAAAGGAATTCCAGATGCATGCACCACCACGTGCATCTTACATGGATTCTGGGGAGTTGAAACTAGGTTCTTAGGCTTCAAAGGCAGTTTTTATTTTCTCTTCTCTGTCATAACTAAGACTGTTATAATTTAACTGTATAAACATAAACCCAAATGTTATTTATTTATTTATTTATTTGGGTTTTCCAGATAGGGTTTCACTCTAGCTCAGGCTGACCTGGAATTTATGTTTATATTATGTTATATTTAAACCTATGACAGTAAATATTTTAAAAAGCATTTACTGGCCATTTTCATTTCTTCTTTTGAGTTCAATTCAGTAATCAATATTGATAGTTTAAGGTATTTTTAGTGTTTAATTTCTATAGTTCTTTACATATTATAAATACTGATACCCTGACTGATGTCAATTTTTTTATGTCAATTCTTAAGATTATTTCCTATGCTACTTAGTCCTTTTCAGAAATCCTTGGCTATGCCTTGAAGTAAATATGATGAAATATTAACCAGCAACAAAAAGAAATCAAATATTTATACATGCTACAAACATGTACTAACCCTAAAAATCTTAAACATAAACACAGTGTAGAGATTTCTCATTATATAATCACAGAAGAACACATATTATATTACTCATACAAAATACCAAGGATCTATAGACACTGAAGTTAGATTTAAGGGCTGGAGAGATGGCTTAGCAGTTAAGGCGCTTGCCAATAAAGCCAAAGGACCCAGGTTCAATTAATTCCCCAGTACCCACATAAAACCAGAAGCATGCATCCGGAATTCATTTGCAGTGTCTAAAGGCCCTGGCATGCCTACTCTCTCTATATGCCTCTTTCTCTCAAATAAATAAATAAATAATTTTTTAATAAAGTATATTTAGACAGGCATGGTGGTACAACACACCTTTAGGCCCAGCACTCAGGAGGCAGAAGCAGGAGGATCACCATGAGTTCAAGGCCACCTTGAAATTTTATAGTGAATTCCAGATTAGCCTGAGCTAGAGCAAAGACCCTACCTCAAAAATTAAAAAAGAAAAAAAGGAATTAGTGGTTGTTTAGGCAAAGGAGAGTGTTTGAAGGAATGGAAAATGACTCCTAATGGAGACAGGGTATTTCAGGAGAACAATGAAAATGTTCTAAATAAAATATTGTAGTGAAAGCTGCACAATTACGTGACTATACTAAAAGCTACTATCTATACACTCTAAGTGAGGGAACCCCACTGTATATAAATCTTATCTTATTGAAGTTAATTTTTTAAAAATAGACAAAACTCAAATGATAAAAAGCATTGTGGCCGGGTGTGGTGGCGCACACCTTTAGTCCCAGCACTTGGGAGATAAGAGGCAGGAGGACTGCCGTGAGTTTGAGGCCACTCTGAGATTACATAGTAAATTCCAGGTCAGCCTGAGCTAGAGTGAAACCCTACCTGGAAAACCAAAAAAAAAAAAAAAAAAAAGCATTGTGCCACAAAATAAGATAGTATGTAAGAAGAGCCAATGCAAGTTCTATATGACTAGCATCAGTTGGAAAATTTTTCCTCTTATAGATTTAGACAGTAAGTGTTTTAGCTATGAGAATACTGAGGTTTCCATTGCAATGAGTCAATTCTGCTTGTATAATGCAAAAGCAGCCATAGGCAATACATAAATGAGTGAGCATTGCTATGTGTTCCAATAAAGCTTTATTTGTAAACATGGAATTTGAATTATATAATTCTCATAAGTCACAAAATATTCTGCATTGTAATCATTTAAAAATATTAAAATCATTCTTAGTTTACAAACTACACAAAAACAGGTATGACCCATTGGCTACAGAATGCTGACTCCTGAACTCAAAGGATAACACAGAAGACAGGAAACCAGCTGGAAACTCCAGATCACAGTTGGTCTGCTCTAGCTAGAAGCAAAGAGATGCTCCTGAGCATGAGTGGCACATGAATTTCAATAGAGTATCCCAGCTGCAATAAGAGAGATGAACCTAAAGAAAGCAGGATGGGAGACAAGAGGTTAGTCCCTCCCTCTATTCTCAAGGAGGCAGGTTGAGGCTGAACATGTAATGGTAATAAGTCTGGAAAGGACAACAGAGCAGAAAAATATATACAAGGTAAATACAGGAAAATGAAAGAACAGGTTTTTGGATTTAAAAAAAAAACTAGATATGCAATAGTTTATCATTAACTAAGAGTAGGAAAAAAAGAAAGCAAAACAGTTCTCTGGGGAAGAAGGTAGTCACAGTGATAAGTTCAGTTCTCTGGGGACGGAAGTACTCAAGAGATAATATAATAAGTTCAGTTCCAAAGAGGGCCGAGTGCTCTTTACACCCTCTCTACCCAAGCACCTTAGCTAGATGGCCCTGTAATGCCTGCCACTAAGGAGGCAGAATGCACTTCCTGGCCCTGTGAAATGGTGATGTGACTAGTTTGGGCAGACAAAATAAAGAAGTGACAGCTTCCCTGCTCTAAGCTTAAATCTGGAGGGGCTTCATATGTTTCCACTTTAAGGTCTGTTATTTATGCCCTTTTGGTAAGCACATGACTCAGCTAAGCCAAGGCAGGAGAATAAGAGACATGAGATCAGAGCTGGCCCCACAAAGCCCCAAGCTAAATTAGGAAATTCTCATCTGACCTGAAAATTCAAAGCAGAACAGCAAATCTAGAAGGTCATCACACACCACTGAACCAAACCCAGGCCAGCTGACCCACAGATATGTAAAAAATGATAAATAATTGTGGACGAGGGTGGTTGTTGCAGACAAAAGCTAACAAGTGCTTACAAAATACCAAAAAATTTAGGTCTTACATGTATCTTCAGGTACAATTAACATTTAAAAATTTTTAGAGCTAAGGAAATAGCTTAGAAGTTAAGGCATTTGCCTGTGAAGCCTAATGTTAGTCAGGTTCGCATTGCTGGTAGAAATCACCCAACCAAGAGCAGGTACGGGGGAAAAAAAAAAAAGATTTATTTTGGTTTTCAGGCTCAAGGGGAAAGTTTCATGACAGCAGGGGAAAAGATGGCATGAGCAAAGGGTGGACATCACCCCCTGGCCAACATCAGGTGGACAATAGCAACAGTGCCAAACACTGGCAAGGGGACACTGACTATAACACCCATAAGCCTGCCCCCAACAATACACTCCTTCCTGAAGGTGTTAATTTCCAAATCTCCATCAACTGGGAACCTAGCATTCAGAACACCTAAGTTTATGGGGGACCTGAATCAAACCACCACATTCAGCCCCTGGCCCCTATAAACTGATAACCATACATGATATAAAATGCAATATAGTCATCCAACTTTAAAAATACCCATAGTTTTATCAATTCCATTAATATACTTACATCCCCATAGTCTAAGATATTTTAACTTAACCATAATACCAAAAAATCCCCCCAAAATCCATAATGGCACAGAATAAACACTCACTCTGCAAAAGATGGCATTGGGCACAGCAAAGAAATATTCAAACAATATAAGATTTAAAACAACCAGGGTAATCATCAAACTCTGTAGCTTCAAGTCCAACAAATCTAGCCAATGACAAGTCTCTCCAAGTCCAAATTCTAACCAGCAACAAGTCTCTGGAGTTCCAATTCCACCCCTCCAGCTAGGCTACTCACAGTCCTGGGAAACTTCATCCAGGGCCAGAAGCTCTCCTTGGCAGCCATTTGTGGTCCTGGAATTTCCACTGGGTCTCCACTACAACCCATGGCTTATCCTCATGGCCCCATGGGATCTCCATGAAGGCATCAGCAAACCTGCTTCACACTACCCATGGCCATTTCCAAAACACATACTGCACTAAAACACAATGACCCTCTCTTTCCTGCATTTTTTATACTCCATAAAACCAGGCAGGGTGCAAATTTGTTAATCCAGGAAGAACAGGACACTCCTTGAGCACTCTGGCCCCTTCAAAAGAGTCTACATCCTGTCTATTGCCCCAATGCAGGTTAGCTGGCCCAATGTCAAAGGTTGCATGTAATCTCTCAAACAATTTGCAGGGCAGCAATTTACACCCAAAGGTTTCATTTTTTCTGTGCCATATCCTTCTGCTCACACCAGTACATTTCTACACAGTGCAACCCTGCACAACTTCTCAGAACAGCACACTTTTCAAACTGCTTCCAGCCCAGTCCAAGCAAAGCTCTTTCTCACCCTCATAAGGCAACCCTCACAGTCCATAGTTCTTACTGCATTCAGGCCTTTCAACTCTGACCAGAATAGTCCATCAAGCTGTACTTACAGCATTACAAGGCATCTTTTAGGCCAAGGTTTCAAATCTTTCCACATTCCACTAGAAAATCAGCTCCAAAAGGCCAAAGCCACATAGTCAGGTGTCTAGCAGCAATCCCACTCCTCGGTACCACTTTATTGTTGCAGTGAGGTTCACATTGCTGGTAGAAATCACCCAACCAAGAGCAGCTTGTAGGAAAAAGAGGTTTATTTTGGCTTAACAGGCTTGAGGGGAAGCTCTATGACGACAGGGGAAATAATGGCATGGGCAGAGGGTGGACATCACCAACATCAGGTGGACAATAGCAACAGGAGAGTGTGCCAAACACTGGCAAAGGGAAGCTGGCTCATAAGCCCGCCCCCAACAATACACTTCCTCCTGGAGGTGTTAATTTCCAAATCTCCATCACCTGGGAACCTAGCATTCAGAACACCTAAATTAAGGACCCCAGTCCAATTTCCCAGCACCCATGTAAGCCAGCACAAGGGGGAACACGCATCCAGAGTTTGTCTCTCTCTGACAAATAAATATATAAAATATTTTTTAAAAATTTTGTAAATAAGAAAAACGAGAAGTAGAGACAAGATAATTTTTCAGTATTAAGTCAGACTATAAAAGTTAGAAAAAAAAATAGCTGAGCATGGTGGCACACACCTTTAATCCTAGCACTTGGGAGTCAGAGATAGGAGGATCACCATGAATTCGAGGACACCCTGAGAATACATAACGAATTCCAGGTCAGCCTGGGCTAGAGTAAGACCCTACCTCAAAACCTTCCCCTCCCACACACCAAAAAAAGGTTAGAAAAATAAAATTCTAGAACGATATCTGGGTTCCGTGGTAGTTAGAATAATGTTCCATGTTATGGTTTGGATCTGAAATGTCCCCCAGAGGTTCATGCATTTGAACTCTAGGTACCTAGCAGTTTAGGGACACTGTGTAATCTAGAGAAGGTAAGGCCTAGCCAAAGGAAGGAGACTTGGGGACAGGTCTTTGAGATTTATAGTTTGACCTTGCTTCTTGTCTCTATGCTTCCTGATCCATCCAGACATTAGCAAGCAGCCCGGGGCTCCTTCCTCCAATCAAGAGGCCAAATAAACCTTTCTTTCCTTAAGTTGCTTCTTGGAGGTATTTTATCACAGCAACAAGAAAAATAACTAAAGTAATCTCCAACAGGATTTTGCAGATGTGACTAAGGTTAACAACCTGAGATGCAAAAATTCTCCTAGATTATCCATGTGGGCTCATCATATAGACAATTAAAAGTGCTTCCCATCAAATGAAGCTGGGAAGATGACATAGGAGAAATTTAAGCAAGAATGAGATTCAATCTGCTACTGCTTTAAATATGGAGGAAGAGCACACAAGCTAAGGAATGGAAGCAATGACTTACAGCCTCCAGAAGAGAACTGCCAACACTCAGACTTTAGATCAATGTAACCCATGTCAGGCTTCTGCCTAGAGAATGGTAAAATAAAAACTTTTATTGTTTTGGGCCTCAAAGCTGTGGCAATCTGTTATAACAGTTATGAGAAACAAATACAGGGTCCCATAAAATTTATATGAAAGAAATAGGTAACAGTAAAATAACTTTTTTAACTCTCAAAACCAATCTAACGTAAAATTCCATTCTTGTCTTTAGTACTAAATTCTATTTCCATCACTAATAATAGCATCCTCCCAACTAATGAGCAGTTCAACACAGTCAAACACATAATGACAGTTCTGGTCATAATGGAGTGCAGGTGTCCTTTTGGGCTGATAATAATGAGTGTAAGCTCATACCCAAGTGTAAGGATATGTAACATGTCTCAAAAGCTACATTGGAAGCATTCTTCTAAATCCAGAAACCTTCCAAACCAGAGAAACCATGCTTCTTATCTTATACTTAGCAAAGGAGCAAGAGTTAATAGGAGAGTTGGAAACACTGTTTGAAGAAAAAAAAAAATCAATTTAAAATGAAACATCGAGGCTAGAGAGTGCCTTGCCTGCGAAGCCTAAGAACCCCGGTTCAATTCAATTTCCCAGGACCCACACAAGCCAGATGAACAAGGTGGTGTATGTATCTAGAGTTCATTTGCAGTGGCTAGAGGCTCTAGAGCACCCATTCTCTCTTTTTCTCTCTCTCTCTCTGCCTCTTTCTCTCTCAAATAAATACTTAGCTGGGCATGGTGGCACACGCCTTTAATCCCAGCACTTGGGAGGCAGAGGTAGGAGGAGCACCATGAGTTCAAGGCTACCCTGAGACTACAGATCAGCCTGAGTTAGAGTGAGACCCTACCTCGAAAAACAAAGAAAAATAATTAAATTAAAATTAAAATTAAATCAAATATTTTAAAATAAAATATCCTAGCTATAACCTCCATATTTACTTTGTTGACTTCACTATTATATCTTTAGTCATCTAATATGCAATCAATATGAAATCTCCAGTGGCTAAAATATAACTTTTAGGTCAGAGATTAAAATGGTTATATATCAATTTTATACAGCTTATTTATACTTTGGACCTGATCAAATATTTGAGGCCATCAATGAAAATATTTTTTTAATTTTTTTTTGGTTTATTTTTATTTACTTGAGAGCGACAGACAGAGAAAGAGGCAGAGAGAGAGAATGGGCACGGCAGGGCCTCCAGCCATTGCAGACAAATTCCAGATGCGTGTGCCCCCTTGTGCATCTGGCTAACGTGGGACCTGGGGAATGGAACCTTGAACCGGGGTCCTTAGGCTTCACAGGCAAGCGCTTAACCGCTAAGCCATCTCTCCAGCCCAATGAAAATATTTTTAAATTTCAAAAGCAACAGTTCTTTAGTGAACACAAAAAAAGCACAGCATTTTTTTTAATGTATTTTATTTATTTATTTGGGAGAAAGAGGCAGAGAGAGAGAGAGAATGAATGCGCATACCAGGGCCTCCAGCCACTGCAAAAAAACTCAGATACATGTGCCCCCTTGTGCATCTGTCTTATGTGGGTCCTGGAGAATTGAACTGGGATCCTTTGGTTTTGCAGGCAAGTGCCTTAACCACTAAGCAGTCTCTCCAGCCCCAAAAGTACAGCATTTTGATATAGAACAAATGAGACTCTTGAGCGTCAGACAAAGGAAGATCTGGCGTTCCAGGTCAGACTGGACTGCCCAGTGAAACCCTGCCTCAACAAAAGCCAGGCATGGTGGCGCACACCTTTCATTCCAGCACCCAGGAGGCAGAGGTAGACGGATCACCATGAGTTCAAGGCCACTCTGAGAATACATAGTGAATTCCAGGTCGCCTGGACTAGAGTAAGACTCTACCTCTAAAAAAAAAACAGAAAATAAATAAACTTAAAAATAAAAACTCTCAGACAAATACATTGGGACTGGAGATATAGCTCAGCAGTAAAGCATTGCCTATCCTATCTTAGGCCCTGGATTCCATTCCCAGCATGACAAAAGGTTGGCGGGGGGGTGGTGTACAATTTAAAAATCAACCTGAAATTGAACAAATTGCTTCAGTAATATAGTAAGAAGCAATCTCATAAACCCACTGCTGTGTGTTCCAGAGCCCTGCAAAAAATATCTTTAGGGTTGAGGAAATGACTCTAAACACAGTTGCATGCAAAAAAGTATCTATTTATAAGAATCACACTCAGAAGAACTTTATTGTTCATGCCATGCAATCAGGTGAGGCCCTATCATAGAGCTTAAGTACTAATTTTTGGAACAAAATAAATCATACTAGAAAGAGTTTTGGGAAGGCAGAGGAGAAACACCTGGCAGTCTGAATCAAAGACCAGAATATAGCTGCAGTTACCTGGCTAACTAAACCACACAGATGGAATGACTAACAAGAGACCACACTCAGCTAACTTTGACTGTGCTCATCTGTCCTAGAACTCTAAAAACATGAAAGAGAAAATGATAACTTCATGATCAGACCCAATAACACATGATAAGAAAAGCAGGGCTACAACCAAGTTCAAGACTTTTGAATATCTGTGACTCCAAGAGACTAACCCAAGTATTTCAAATGCTAAAGAATCCTTTGAGATTTGTTTTGCTTTGTGGAACTACTATGAACTCAACAGAATTCAAGAGACAAAGCTGGAGTAGTGTGAAATAAGCTTACATCTCTATGCTGGTTTATTTGTTACCTTTTAAATTTAGTGCAGTCTGCTTCTGCTTAAAATGTAAAAGCTAGCAAGAGTACTAACAATGAGAAAGAGCTAAATAAAAATCTCAACCTTTTTTGTTGTTTTTTGTTTTCTTTGTTTTGTTTTTGCGGCAAGATCTTCCTCTAGCCCAGGCTGACCTGGAATTCACTATGTAGTCTCAGGCTAGCTTCAAACTCCCAGTGATCCTCCTTCCTCTTCCTCCCAAGTGCTTGGATTAAAGATGTGTGCCACTACAGCTGGCTCCCAACTTTTCTGGATCCCACCACAGAGCTGAGAACACAAACAGAAAGCAGGCACTTAAGTAGCCTAAAACTCAGAATCAGCCCACTTCCATCCCCACCTTCCCTGCACTAAGTCTCCCTATGGCAGAACTTGAGAAAAAGACAAGCAGGTAAGAAAAAAAATCCTTGGGCCCCCCCCCCCCCCCCCGGGACATACAAGGAGGGAGTTCATTCTTTCACAGCTCTTTTTCCACACACATTTGCCAGGTGTTCCCAGTAAAGACAGAAAAGGGCTGGAGACTAGCAAGCCTCGTTGGGAAGTACAGGCAGGAGGAAAAGGCTCAGATAAACAACCACTGTGTCTTGGGGAAGAAGAAAATTACTACTCAAATGGCCACCTCTAGATACAGGGTAGGAACAGTGCTGAGACCAGTAGCCATGCAGCTGGAGGAGGGGGAAGGAAATTTACCCTCACAGTGTGCAACAGATATGTACATCCTGGGGAGAAGGGACGGAAACATGAGAAAACCCTCCCCCAAAGCCCAGCCTCACTGGGCTTACAAAAGATTAAGAGGAAGTCTGGGCTGCAGAAAAGCCTCTTGCTGCCCATGGCCGGTGTCGCAAGCACTGAGTAATGCTCAATGGCAACCTACAGCAGGATGGGGGCAGACTGTACTCAGCCACCCCTCTCTGAGATGCAGCTGCACACAGAAAGCACGTGGAGAGAAAGAGCATGGAGCAGAATAGGGAAAAAAATCCTCCAGCAACCCAGCCACCACCCTAAGCACAAGGTATCTGTTCACAGCTGAGTTGGTGGTAGCCATGGCAACCACAAAACCAAAACCTAGATGAAGCTTTGATTAGATTGGCTCAACTTACATCCATTAAAAATAAATTCAGTCTCTACTGTTATGCACAGGATATTCGGCATTTAATAAAAAAAAAATAGAGACAGATAAAACCAGCAAGGAAAAAAAAAGCCATTGTCAGGAGAGAAAAAACTGGATTCAGATGACCTAGATCTACTAATGGCCAATAATGGGTATGTTTGGACCGAAATGAGATACAGGGAGGTTCTGAACAACAGAGATGTACCTGCATCGCTACCTGCCTTATATCCTGACCAAAAAAATTACCCATGAACCATTTTAGTACATTCTAAAGTCAATACATTAAAAAACAAAGATCACAACTTTAATCAAAATTATAAATACACACATTTTTGATCCAAAGATACCATTTCTCAAAACTTATACTACAAATACTTTCATAAGATACATGATTGGGCAGGATCACTGCAAGATCATTTGTAGTAACAAAATACTGAAGTTAAACGTATATCAAGAGGAAAATTATTACATAAATTGTAGTATTCTTACTTAAACATTATACAGTTTAAATGAAGCCAATAGTAGAAACATGCTAATACATAAAGCAGGGCAGGGGAATGTTCAGAATGACAGAAAGAAGCACCCCTCTCTCTATCCTGCCTATGACCAAAACCCTAGCTATGAAATGCTTTCATTGTATTCTAAAGCCAATACATTAAAAGCACAAAGATGCTGGTGTGGTGGCACACATCTTTAATCCCAGCACTTAGGAGGCAGAGGTAGGAGGATCACTGTGAGTTTGAGGCTAGTCTGAGACTACATAGTGAATTCCAGGTCAGCCTGGGTAGAGTGAGACTCTAAATTCAGAAAAATAAAAAATAAAAAACAAAGGCAAAGATTAGGGCTGGAGAGATGAGTCAGTAGTTAAGGCACTTGCCCATAAAGCCTAATGACCCAAGTTTAATTTCCCAGTACCCACATAAAGCCAGATACACAAAGTGGCACACGTGTATAGAGTTCGTTTGCAGCTGCTAGAGGCCCTGGTACACCCATTCTCTCATTCAGTCATTCATATTCTCTCTCCCTCTCTCTGTCAGGAATGGTGGCACACACCTTTAGTCCCAGCACTCACTCAGAAGGCTGAGGTAAGAGGATCGCTATGAGTTCCAGGCCAGCCTGAGACTACATAGTGAATTCCAGGTCCACCTGGGCTAGAGTGAGACTCCACCTAAAAAAAAAAAAGGCAAAAATTATAACTAAAATATAAACACTATATTCTCATCCAGCCACAGTGTGAAAAATTTTACCTTATAACTTTTTGTAGCTTTTAAAAATATAGGTATTTGACAGGTGTGGTGGTATATGCCTTTAATCCCAGCACTTGGGAGGCAGAGATAGGAAGATCACATTGAGTTCAAGACTAGACAGGTACTACAGAGAGAGTTCCAGGTCAGTTGGAGTACAGTGAGATCCTGCCTCAAAAAATCAATACAAAAAATATACATATATGTGGTTTTTTTCCTTGTGTAATGCTTTTTAGGATAGTGAATTAATGTCCAAATAAATAGTCAAACATAACAGAAAGAAAATGACAAACAGCTTAGTGAAAAAAATAGGCGAAAAAAAGGGCAGGGTTAAAGGCTTTCTTGCAAAGCCTTCTGGCCTGGGTTCAATTCCTTGGTATCTGCATAAAGACAGATGCACAAAGTGCAATGTGTGTATGGAATTCAATTAAGAGTGACAAGAGGCCCTGGCATGCCCATCCTATTAAATAAATAAATATTTTTAAAAGAAAAATAGGTAAAAGATATAAACCACAAATACACTAAGAAAAATATACATTGATGCTGTGCCCAGAAGTCATAGATGGTTATAAGAAAATTTCAGTGCCAAGAGTGGGATACCTTCCAGTTAGTTGTTGGTCAGGGAAGTCCCTGATGCCCTCAAAGCCTAACAAGCTATTGCCAAAGCTCTTAGGTACCCACCAGAACTAGATGGTAAGACCCTACTGCTGAAGACTACATATGCTTGGACTGCAAAACACTGAGAAATCAAGCCTCTTATCGTCTTAACCAGCAGTGGGCCCTGCAAGCTTTACAGCTGGCCAGGCAGGACAAATGTCACAACTGGTGCTATGGTGACTTGTCTGTCATGGGGGAAACCAACTGCTCTTTGATTGGATTTGAGGTCTGTTTCACAAGAGGGAATTCACGCTTGATACTGAAAACCTAACCAAAAGCCTATGGCTCTGGCTCTCTGTGTGTCTGTCTGTCTGTCTCAGTCTCTCTGGAAAATAAATAATAAATGCTAAGAAAATAAAAGCACAAAGTGGCACATGCATCTGGAGTTCGTTTGCACTAGCAAGAGACCCTGGTGCACCAATACACTCCCCTTCCACTCCCCATCTCAACCAATAAATATATAAATAAGTAAGATAAATAATAAAAGTCTATTGTTTTTAAAGCCTGTGGTAGCCAGGCATGGTGGCTCACACCTTTAATCCCAGCACTTGGGAGGTAGAAGTAGGAGGATTACTAAGAGTTCGAGGCCACCTTGAGACTTCATAGTAAATTCCAGGTCAGCCTGGGCTACAGCAAGGCGCTACTTGTGGGGGGGGGGGGGGACCAGCCTATGGCTAGGGAGGTCATAAGACCTAAAAGGAATCTACTACTATTGTCTGGCTAAATGGATACATTATGTCCACCAAACTGCCCTCTAAATACTTATGTTTAGGCCCGTATATTAATGCTATTCTCACATTTGGTTAGACAAGCTTCTCTTTTGAGTTGGCAGTAACCACTTGGGAGACTCAAAACCCACTGAAGTACTCATAAGTGACAAAGGAGTATTCAGCACTGAGACACCTCTATCACACACCCCAAGGCTCAGGGACCACTGCAGATGAGGTGGTGGAAAGAATGTAAAAAGCCAAAGGGGCGGGGGGGATGTTTTGCTCTACTGTCTTTCAGATACAAAATAGTCATGGCACTCATGACATTAGTGGCTGATGCTCCTTACACAAGACTTGTACAGTAGGTGGGGGAAAATATGACATCAACAGGAGAGGGACTAATCGGAAAGAAGGGATTCAGTGGAGGGAATATAGGGAAAGAGAAAAGGAGAGGGTGGTAGAAGGGGATTATGGTCATGGTGTTCTGTCTATAAGTATGAAGGTTGTCAATAAAAAGTCAAAAACAAGAAACAAATATGACAACCTGGGCTACAGTGAGACCCTACCTTGACAAACCAAAAATAAAAAAAGAAAGAAAGAAAGAAATATGAAAGTTGATGATGTTGAAGGTTGTTAGAAATGTGGACAATGACATTCTTCATTCACTGCTGAGTGAGGACATAAACTGTTACAGACAGTCCTCTCCCAGCTTCTTAACAAAAAACAGAATTTAGGCAACTTTCACATGCAATAGAAGGACTAGGGATAGAGCTCAGTGCACCTGATTAGCATGTACAAAACGTGGGTTTGAGTCCTACCACCAAATCCTATATATCACACCCATAGGAAGCCTCCTTTCAAGTCACATTTTTGCTAGTTCATTATTCATCCATATTGAGCCATATTAAAGTATTAGATTATTTTTATATCCAGACCATTTACTTCATGCCTTGGTATTACCAATAATACCTTTCTGTTAAGTTTCCTAAAAAATTCTACCTTTCAATGCTGTGGTGGCACACACCTTTAATCCTAGCACTCGGGAGGCAGAGGTAGGAGGACTGCTGTGAGTTCAAGGCCACCCTGAGACTACATAGTGAATTCTAGGTCAGCCTGGGCTAAGAGTGAAACCCTACCTTGAAATTAAAAAAAAAATCTACCATTCAAGGCCCAGCTCAAATAATTCTTGCCTTTGTATCCCTCAGGTAGAACTTACCTTTTATCTGTAATCCCACAGTATTTCCTCTAATATGACAATTATAACATTACAGTGAATAGCAAAGATCTGTGTCAATTTATTATCTATACCTAACCATCAGTAACAAAATTCATGAGCAGAAAATTCAAGTAAAGAAAATATAAGTGTGTTTTAAACACAAAAGGCATACAACCTCAATAAAAATATACATTAAAATCATAATAATTCCATAATAATAATAATTTATTATCTATCAAACTAGAAAATATCAAAAATGTGAATACACTAAATATGAAGAAATGAATATTCTAATAAAACTTGCTGGTAAAGATATGAACTGACAATATATATATATGAAGGCAATTTGGTATTATCTATCCAAATAATAAATATATAAGTTTTCAGACCCAATAATCCTTTTACTCAGAGCTTACATACAAAATAATTTCATTATATGTGACAAGATACATGAGTGAGCATTATTATTTACTTAAGAATCATTCATAATAACAAAAATTGGAAGTATAAATGTGTATCAATGAGGAAATTATTTAAATTGTGGTACATTTTAAAGTTAAGATGACTAGATGGGGCAGAGACTGTAGCATATGAAATTATTTCCATGATACATTGCTAGAAGCAAAGTGCTTGATATATGCACTACCACTTATACAAAAAACAATAACATTCGTATATTTATAAATGCATGCAGCATCTCAACTAAATGGCTAACGAACAGGTGTGGGAAGGTAATAACCTACTTTTCAGTATATAACCTTTATACTCTTAGCTGCTTAACTCACAAATAATTAATGCATTTACAATACTAATTTCAAAATAAAAGGCAATGATTTATGTTGCTGTCAGTTTACTGTGGGATTTGCAAGGGTAGAGTAACAGCACATGCACCTTGGTCATCATCATCATATCACCAGCATCTTACACAGGGCCTAATATGCACAGGGCAGATATTCAACAAAGTAACTGAAATATGAGAAGCTACTGGGGCTAAGTTGAGAGAAACAAGAATATATAAGGGGCAGGGAGATGGCTTAGCAGTTAAAGATACTTGCTTGCAAAGCCTGCTGGTTCAGTTTCAGTTCTCCAATACCCATGGAAAGCCAGATGCAGAAAGAAGACTATATGAAACAACTGGACATTTACCAAAAACAAAAGAAAGTCCTACATTTTAAGCATCTTATAACTTAGAATTGCATTCTACCCAATTTCATTAAAACATAAGATTTTGTACACAGAATTGAATTTGCGGTTAAATCCTACCCTCCAAAGCCATGGATTCCATTATTTTATACTAGCAATTAAGAGTGATGATGCTAAAGCCAAGACAATCTGGCCTAAAATCTCCCCTCCAACATATCGTCCAAACCTAGAGAGTTTATTTAATAATCTCTGGACTTCATTCCTCCATCTCCAATATGCTAATGGTGGAACCTATACTTCTTTAAATAACTATTGTCTATAAAGCTTAATCTTCCACAGTTTTTCAGCATTTTATTATAACTTGCCGAGCCACTTCTTTAACTACGAAAATGATATGAAGAAGGAAAAAATGTAGGACAGGATGCACTAACTACCCCACTCCCACTGGGACAAAGAACAGCTCATCTCATGCCCTGAAACCAGATGCTAAACGACTGGAGTTTGAGAATTTAGGCAACATCTGTTTTTTAGTCCCTTCCCTCAACAGAGAGCAAAGCAGTATGTTATTAGGCTGTCAGACCATCATTCAGTTGGTAGCAACATCAACAGAGAAAAGGACTGAGCTCTAATTTTAGTATAAAATTAGTCTATGCTCTTGGTGATCAGAAGCTGAAAGAACAAATTCCATTCCTTTAGGATTATACATGCTCAAACTTTACACTAAATAATATAATTTTTTTTTAAAGTATTTATTTATTTATTTATTTGAGAGCGACAGACACAGAGAGAAAGACAGATAGAGGGAGAGAGAGAGAATGGGCGCGCCAGGGCTTCCAGCCTCTGCAAACGAACTCCAGACGCGTGCGCCTCCTTGTGCATCTGGCTAACGTGGGACCTGGGGAACCGAGCCTCGAACCGGGGTCCTTAGGCTTCACAGGCAAGCGCTTAACCGCTAAGCCATCTCTCCAGCCCTAAATAATATAATTTTATACATACACAATCCTATGAAAAATGAAAATCCAAAGTTCCAGTCCTGACTGGGCATGGTGGCGCACGCCTTTAACCCTAGCACTTGGGAGACAGAGGTAGGGGGATTGCCATGAGTTTGAAGCACCCTGAAACTGCATAATGAATTCCAGGTCAGCCTGGCCGGGCTTCAGAAGAAAAAAGAAAAAAAAAACTCCAGTCCTGGTAATCCAATAACAATTACAAAAAGCAACCTAAGAGGAAAGACAAAGAGACACACATATAACTAAATCATAATTGAAATTCACTGATATGAACACTGGGTTCTTTTCCAAAAAGGTAATGAGAACATACTGAAAAAAAGCAAGGTTTAAGAACTAAACTCCTTAAGTTCAAATTCTCACTGCAACATATACTAGTTCTCTGACCTTAAGCTAATTACATAACCTGCTGGTGCCTTTGTTTTCTACTCTATAAAATGAGCCTAATGGCAACAAGTTTCTTATAGAGTGGCTATGAGTATGAAAGCAATTTAAAAATACCAGTTCTTGAGGACTTCCGGTTAAGATGGCGGCGTAGGTACCACGCCAAAGCAGCCTAGGGGGGAAAAAGACCAAAAAAACCCAGCAAAATACACACTTTTACTAAAAAGTGAGGTGTATAGGAAATTGAGGCGGCAGCGGAGTAGAAGAGTTATAGAGCATACAGAGCCTGCACAGGTGGGAAAAGCGGCTCCGGCAGCTCGGCCAACCGCCGCAGCCGCAGCGCAGCAGAAAACCGCCAGACTCCGCTCCAGCCGCAGGAAAAGCCAGGTGCGGGATTTTCCCCTCACACCGCACTCTCCGCAACTCGGGAAACATGAGGGGAGAGCGGCAGTGAGCAGCAGAGGAGCAGACGGCGAGGTAGAAGAACACGTGGAACAGCGAGACAACCAGAGCAGCTGCGGCTCCCTCCCCTCCCCCAACGCCTGAACCCAGCTCCAGCGAACACAGCAGCGGCCCGGGACCCGGCCATGCCAACTTGGGCTGACAGCGGGACCCAAGCAGGAGCAGAGTTCGGCAGCTACTTCAGCGGCTCCAGCACCGGTACCAGCGGCCCCAGCAGCAGCGGACCCAGGAGCGGCAGCGGAGGCAGATCCCGCAGCAGCGGCTTCGGGGGGAGCAGCGGCGGTGGACACGGCAGCGGCAGCTTCAGCAGCGGTGGTGGCTCCGGTGGTGGCAGCTACGGCAGCAGCAGAGGCAGCAGCAGCGGCTCGGTTTGCCCCGTAGGAAAAGCAAGTGCCCAGCTCCAGAAATCAGAACAGCAGCCCGACGACCCAGGCAGCAACTTGACTGAGACCAAAATCACCCAAGGTAACTGGGATTGCACCAGGGAAGGGTCTCACTTGGTCACAAGCTGACTTGGATCCCTCAACAGACCAGAAATCTAAACCTCTTTGTTGATAGAGGATCTGGTCATTATAATAACTACTCTTGCATACATACTCGGGGCTGTTTTTGATTGAATGTGTACAGTGTTTAGTTAAATTTTAGAATCTACCTGTATTTTATTCCACTCAGCCTGCTTGAATACTCCTATAGCAGGGAAACTCAACCCCTAAGAACATCTTTGTAGATACTCTGAGAGTCTTAAGAGCCACACCTAATACCTTAAGGTCCTACCCTGAAAATATATTACATCAAATCAATTGATACAGCTAAGAATACACAGCTAGCTACAAAATCCAAGCATTAATTTAATCCAAGATGCAAAAATATATACATTATAACACAAGAAACACTAAAAAGCAAGACGATATGAATCCACCTAAATGTATTAATGCATCAGAAATGTCCTCCAGTGAGAAAGAGTTAGAGGAAATGCCTGAGAAAGAGTTCAAAAGAATAATTATAAATATGTTCAAAGAGGTCAAAGAACACATGAAAACAATCAAAGAAGAAATCAAAGAGGAAATCAAAGGAATCAAACAAGAGGCAGGACACCAATTTAATGAAATAAAGAAGGCAATACAAGACATAAATAGGGAAATAGAAATAATAAAAAAAAAAAAAAACAGTCAGAATTACTAGCAATGAAGAATACAGTTAATGAAATAAAAAACTCTGTAGAAAATCTCACCAGTAGGATGGATGAGGGAGAGGACAGAATATCTAAGCTAGAAGACCAGGTGGCAGACCTAATGCAGTCCAACAAAGAGAAAGACAAACTTATAGAAAAGTATGAGTGGGAATTTCAAGATATTCGGGACACTATGAAAAGATCCAATATAAGAATTCAGGGCATAGTAGAAGGAGAAGAACTCCACTCCAGAGGCATAGTAGGCATCTTCAACAAAATCATAGAGGAAAATTTCCCCCAAATTGGGAAAGAGGTGCCAATACAGATACAGGAAGCCTTTAGAACCCCAGCCAGACAAAACCCAGAAAGAACCTCTCCTCGCCATATTATAATCAAACTTCCAAACACACACACCAAGGAAAAAATATTGAAAGCAGTTAGAGAGAAAAATCAAGTTACCTACAAAAGCAAGCCCATCAGGATTACAGCAGATTATTCAACACAAACTTTTAAAGCCAGAAGGGCTTGGAGTGATATATTCCAAGTTCTGAAAGATAACAACTGTCAACCAAGGTTACTTTATCCTGCAAAGTTATCCATTCAAATAGATGGTGAAATAAAGACATTCCATGACAAAAGCAGGTTAAAGGAGTATTTGAAGACAAAACCAGCTCTACAGAAAATACTTGATAGAATCCTCCATGCTGAACAAAAGGAAAAGCACACATATAAGGAACCTAGAAAAAACAAGCTATACTCAAATACCAGTTAACAGAAGAGAGCACAGGTAGAACCAGTAACACACACACACACACACAAAAATGGCAAACATAAATACACAGCTTTAAATAATATCTCTTAATATCAACGGTCTCAATGCCCCAACGAAAAGACATAGATTTGCAGACTGGGTCAAAAAGCAGGATCCTACAATTTGTTGTCTCCAAGAAACTCACCTTTCTACAAAGGATAGACATTATCTTAGGGTGAAAGGTTGGAAGACGGTGTTTCAAGCAAATGGGCCTAGAAAACAAGCAGGGGTTGCTATCCTAATATCAGACAGGGTAGACTTTAGTCCAACGATAGTCAAGAAAGATAAGTAAGGTCACTTTATATTGATTAAGGGCACACTCCAACAGGAGGACATTACAATCCTAAACATATATGCACCTAACATGGGGGCTCCCAAATTTGTCAAACAAACACTATTAGAACTAAGGTCACAGATAACACCAAAAACAGTGGTGGTGGGTGACTTTAACACCCCACTCTCATCAATTGACAGGTCATCCAGGGAAAGAATAAACAGAGAGGCATCTGGACTAAATGAGGTCATACAAGGAATGGACCTAACAGATATATACAGGACATTTCATCCAAAGGCTGCAGAATATACATTCTTTTCAGCAGCACATGGAACATTCTCTAAAATAGACCATATATTAGGACACAAAGCAAATCTTAACAAATTCAGGAAAATTGAAATAATTCCTTGCATTCTATCTGACCACAATGGAATTAAACTACAAATCAGTAGCAAGAAAGGCTATAGAGCATACACAAAATCATGGAAACTAAACAATACACTACTAAATGATGAGTGGGTCAATGAAGAAATCAAAAAGGAAATCAAAAAATTTATAGAGTCAAATGATAATGAGAACACAACATACCAAAATCTCTGGGACACAATGAAGGCAGTTCTAAGAGGTATATTTATAGCCTTAAGAGCCTATATTAAGAAATTAGAAAGGTCGCAAGTAAACGACCTAATGCTTCACCTTAAAGCCTTGGAAAAAGAAGAACAAGGCAAACCAAAAATTAGTAGATGGGAAGAAATAATAAAGATTAGGGCAGAAATTAATGAAATAGAAACAAAAAGAACAATCCAAAGAATTAATGAAACAAAGAGTTGCTTCTTTGAAAGGATAAACAAGATTGATAAACCCTTAGCAAATCTGACCAAAAGAAAGAGAGAAGAGACACAAATTAATAAAATCAGAGATGAACAAGGTAACATCACAACAGATTACAGAGAAATTCAAAAAATCATAGGGACATACTATAAAAGCATATACTCCACAAAGTATGAAAATCTGAAAGAAATGGATGATTTCCTTGATCTATATGACCTACCTAAATTAAATCAAAATGAGATTAATCACTTAAATAGACCTATAACAAACATGGAGATCCGAACAGTTATCAATAATCTCCCAACTAAAAAAAGCCAAGGCCTGGATGGATTCACTGCTGAATTTTACCAGACTTTTAAGGAAGAGCTAACACCATTGCTTCTTAAGCTTTTCCAGGAAATAGAAAAAGAAGGAATTCTACCAAACTCCTTCTATGAGGCCAGCATCACCCTGATACCAAAACCAGGCAAAGATAGAACAAAAAAAGAAAATTACAGACCAATCTCCCTCATGAACATAGATGCAAAAATTCTCAACAAAATATTGGCAAACAGAATACAAGAGTATATCAAAAAGATCATTCACCCTGACCAAGTAGGCTTTATCCCAGAGATGCAGGGATGGTTCAACATACGCAAATCTATAAATGTAATACATTACATAAACGGGTTGAAGGACAAAAATCACATGATCATCTCATTAGACGCAGAGAAAGCATATGACAAAATCCAACATCCCTTCATGATAAAAGTCCTACAGAGACTGGGAATAGAAGGAACATATCTCAATATAATAAAGGCTATTTATGACAAGCCTACAGCCAACATATTACTAAATGGGGAAAAACTGGAAGCTTTTCCACTAAAATCAGGAACAAGACAAGGGTGTCCACTGTCCCCACTTCTATTTAATATAGTTTTGGAAGTCTTAGCCATAGCAATAAGGCAAGAGACACACATAAAAGGGATACAAATTGGAAAGGAAGATATCAAGTTATCATTATTTGCAGATGACATGATTCTATACATAAAGGACCCTAAAGACTCTACTAGCAAGCTGTTAGAGCTGATCAAAACCTACAGCAATGTAGCAGGATACAAAATAAATACACAGAAATCAGTAGCCTTCATATATGCTAACAACAAACACACAGAGGATGAAATCAGAGAATCACTCCCATTCACAATTGCATCAAAAAAAATAAAATACCTTGGAATAAACCTAACCAAGGAAGTAAAGAATCTATACAATGAGAACTTTAAAACACTCAAGCGAGAAATTGCAGAAGACACTAGAAAGTGGAGAAACATCCCTTGTTCCTGGATTGGAAGAATCAATATTGTGAAAATGGCAATCTTACCTAAAGCAATCTACACATTTAATGCAATCCCTATCAAAATTCCAAAGGCTTTCTTCATGGAAATAGAAAAAGCAATCCAAAAATTCATTTGGAATCACAAAAAACCTCGAATATCTAAAATAATACTGAGCAACAAAAAAGAGGTTGGTGGTATCACCATACCTGATTTTAACCTATACTACAGAGCCATAGTAACAAAAACAGCATGGTACTGGCACAAAAACAGACATGTAGATCAGTGGAACAGAATAGAGGACCCAGATGTAAGCCCAAGTAGCTATAGCCACCTGATATTCGATAAAAATGCCAAAAATACTCATTGGAGAAGAGACAGCCTCTTCAGCAAATGGTGTTTTGAAAACGGGATAAATATCTGCAGAAGGATGAAAATAGATTCTTCTCTCTCGCCATGCACAAGAATTAAGTCCAAATGGATTAAAGACCTTAACATCAGACCTGAAACTCTGAAAGTGCTAGAGGGAAAAGTAGGGGAAACCCTTCAACATATTGGTCTTGGCAAAGACTTTCTGAATACAACCCCAATTGCTCAGGCAATAAAACCACAGATTAACCACTGGGACCTAATGAAATTACAAAGATTTTGCACCGCAAAGGACACAGTGAAAAAAGCAAAGAGGCAACCTACAGAATGGGAAAAAATCTTCGCCAGCTATATATCTGATAGAGGATTAATATCTAGGATATACAAAGAACTCAAAAAGTTAAATAATAAGGAATCAAACAAGCCAATCAAAAAATGGGCTATGGAGCTAAATAGAGAGTTCTCAAAGGAAGAAATACGAATGGCATATAAGCATCTAAAAAAATGTTCTACGTCACTAGTCATCAGGGAAATGCAGATTAAAACTACATTGAGATTCCATCTCACTCCTGTCAGATTGGCCACCATCATGAAAACAAATGATCATAAATGTTGGCGGGGATGTGGAAAAAAAGGAACCCTCCTGCACTGCTGGTGGGAATGCAATCTGGTCCAGCCATTGTGGAAAACAGTGTGGAGGTTCCTAAAACAGCTAGAGATTGATCTACCATATGACCCAGCTATAGCGCTTCTAGGCATATATCCAAAGGACTCATCTCATTTCCTTAGAAGTACATGCTCAACCATGTTTATTGCTGCTCAATTTATAATAGCTGGGAAATGGAACCAGCCTAGATGTCCCTCAACAGATGAGTGGATAATGAAGATGTGGTACATTTATACAATGGAGTTCTACTCAGCGGTAAAGAAAAATGAAGTTATGAAATTTGCAGAAAAATGGATGGACCTGGAAAGTATTATACTAAGTCAGGTAAACCAGGCCCAGAAAGGCAAGCGCCACATGTTCTCTCTCATATGTGGATCCTAGCTACAGATGACTGGGCTTCTGCGTGAGAATGAAAATACTTAGTAGCAGAGGCCAGTTAGTTGAAAAGGAGACATAAAGGGTGGAGAAAGGAAGGGAGGAGGATACTTAATAGGTTGATATTGTATATATGTAATTACAATGATTGTAATGGGGAGGTAATATGATGGAGAATGGAATTTCAAACGGGAAAGTGTGGGGGTGGGGAGGGAGGCAATTACCATGGGATATATTTTATAATCATGGAAAATGTTAATAAAAATTAAAAAAAAATAAAAATAAAAATACCAGTTCTTAATACATGCTAAATATTATTATACTATATCTTTTCTTCAAGACTAAAAGGTCAAAAAAGTATAGATGGTAAACTATTACAGCTGCACACCCCTGTAGATCTTTAGGAAACTAAGCATATTTAAAAAAAAATTTTTTTGTTTTGTTTTGTTTTTTTGAGGTAGGGTCTCACTCTGGTCCAGGCTGACTTGGAATTAATTAACTCTGTACTCTCAGGGTGGCCTTGAACTCACGACGATCCTCCTACCTCTGCCTCCCGAGTGCTGGGATTAAAGGCGTGCGCCACCATGCCAGGCTTTAAAAATATTTTTATATATTTATGTGCAAGCAGGGAGAGATAGAAAACAGATAGACAAAAATGGGTGCACCAGGGCCTCTAGCCACTGCAAGTGAACTCCACATGCATGAGCTACTCTGTGCATCTGGTTTTACATGGGCACTAGGAAAACCAAACCTGGGTTGTTAGGCTTTGCAGACAAGTGATTTAACTGCTGAACCATCTCACCAGCCTAAGCATATTTTTTAATAAAAATTTAAAATCAACAGCAAATGAAATAATTTTTAAAAATACTTACTTTGTAACAGCAGCGGCAAAATGTCTACTGGACAATAGAACACTTACAGGACAATGCAAAAGAGATGTCTGATAAACCATCTTAGAAAGGTTATGCCTTTGATGTATCAAAACTTGAAAGAAAAAACATAAATATTAACATTAGTTATAATATTCCTAAGTTTTTACATTCTAAAAGTAAGTCTTTTCAAAATAAAAATACTCAATAGTTTGTGATTCTGAACTATTATTAAAAGTATAATGATGGAGGTTGGGACACAGCTTAGTAGTATGAGTACTTGCTTAGCACACAGGAGGCTCTGGGGTCTATCCCTAGCAACACTGAACGAAAAAAGTAAGCCGGGCGTGGTGGCACATGCCTGTAATCCCAGCTCCTGGGAGGCAGAGGTAGGAGAATCACAGTGAGTTTGAGGCCACCCTGAGACTACATTGTGAATTCCAGGTCAGCCTGGGCTAGAGTGAGACCTAACCTCTAAATAAATAAATAAATAAATATGTAGTTAAAAAAACACATATTTCTAGAAACTAAATGTAAGACAACACATCTAATAGTTGAACTTTTTTTTTTTTTTTTTCTGCTGTTTGACTTGGCTTTCTGAGACAGGGTTTCTTCTAGCTCAGTCTAGCCTGGAAGTCACTATGTAGCCCAAGGTGGCCTGGAACTTGAAGCAATCCTCAGCCTCCTAAGTACTAGGATTGCAGGTATAAGCCATCACACGCTCTTCACTCATTTTTTAACTTAATTTAGTGCAGGCTCAATAATTATTTTAGTTCTATTACTAGGGAATATGTATATATACCCCTAATTTTTTTTAAAATTTTTTATTTTATTTATTTATTTGAGAGCGACAGACACAGATAGAAAGACAGAGAGAGGGAGAGAGAGAGAATGGGCGCGCCAGGGCTTCCAGCCTCTGCAAACGAACTCCAGACGCCTGCGTCCCCTTGTGCATCTGGCTAACGTGGGACCTGGGGAACCAAGCCTTGAACCGGGGTCCTTAGGCTTCACAAGCAAGCGCTTAACCGCTAAGCCATTTCTCCAGCCCTATATCCCTAATTTTTTTAAGCAATTTGTATATTACTCATTTATGTTTTAAAGATTTTTATTTACTTATTTGCAAGCACAGAGAGAAGAGAGATAGATAGAATAGGCATGCCAGGGCCTTCAACTGCTACAAATGAACTTCAGATGCATGTGTCACTTTGTGCATCTGGCTTTACACAAGTACTAGGGAACTGAACTCAGGTTGTCAGGCTTTGCAAGCAAGTGCCTTAAACGCTGTGCCATCTCTCCAGTCCTCAATCATGTTTTAGACAGCAATACCAGAGATTAAGATGTGTTATAAGGAAAACTGGGAGGGAAGCCAGTGTAGGTGGTTAAGTATACAACATAAAGTTATATGTACATGAAAATGTCACAGTGAAACCCACTCCTTTTATGCTAAACAGAAAATAAATTTAAAGCCAGGCTTGATGGCACACACCTTTAATCCCAGCACTTTGGAGGCCGAGGTAGGACAACCACCATGAATTTGAGGCCACCCTAAGACTACATACTGAATTCCATCCAGGTCAGCCTGAGCTAGAGTGAGACCCTGCCTAGAAAAACCAAAAACATAAATAAATTTAAAGACTTGTTATAGAGCTATAGTAATTCCAGACACATTGGTAGTAGCACAAACATAGACAGAAAAACAAAGCAACAAAATACACACATGAAATAAGACAGAATAGTTACTGCAAATCACCTTGAGAAGAATTCAATAAGGTGTCTCAATGACAAATGACGACCATCAGAACACCCTACCATGTTCGGATCCTGTGACATACCACACACACAAAATCAAGCTCATATACAATAAAGACTACCATGTGGCGCTGGGTGAGGGGCAGATTAGCTCAATGGCAAGGCACTAGTCTAGCATGTGTGAGGTTCTGGGTTCAATCACTAGTACCAAAAGACAAAACAAAACAAAAACCCTTTGGTGAAGGAATAATTTAGTAAACAAGATTCTGTGGTCATTGAACATAATCAGGTTAACAAGGCACCCATATGCCCTGTCAAACTTGCAGAGTTCATGGTCAGATTAACTGATACAAGAGCTCCTCCTGACATACTGTGATGATCTTTACTGAAAAGGAACACATTTTTACTAAGCTGGAATAGAAGACTATACAGAAGAAAATACTGTCTTAAAAGAAACTGAAGAAACAAAAGCTTACAGTACAGGTATAAACAGTACAAAATAAGTAAAAATAAGAAACATGAAGAGGGGATGGGGAGATGGCTTAGCTATTAAGGTGCTTGCTTGCCTGTAAAGCCAAAGGATCCAGGTTAGATTCCCCACATAGGCCAGATGCACAAGGTGGCGCATGCATCTGGAGTTTGTTTGCAGTGGCTAGAAGCCCTGGCACACCCATTCTCTATATATCTACTTTTCTTTCTAATAAATAAATAAAAATAAATATTTAAAAAGAATAAAAATCTTAACAAAAAGATCCTTTAAAAAAAAAAAACATGGAGAGAAGATCAGTGAAGGCAGAGAAAATGAAGGAGAACTAAGATCCACTAATAAGACAAAAAGATAGCTAGCTGCCCACCATAAGATGTGCCATCTCTAGCACATCTCTTAGGGCCCAGAAGAAATTTCAGAGGAAGTAACAACATGAATACTGCTCGCCAGACAACCAGCTCCATATTGATAGTGACAAGCATGGTGATCAATCAAAGCAAAAATCCAGAAGCTTACAGAGAACACAAAATCAGACCACCAACAAGCCCACCATGACTCAGGGAACATAGTGAAAGAGGGGAAGAAAGATTCTAAGAGCCACAGAGTGGGTAGGAATATCCTGAGGCATGGTTCCCCCTGCTTAACACACAAGGACTGACAGAAGTCCTTCATGACTCCACAGTAGTGAATACCATAACCCCACTAAGGAGGGACTCGGGGAAATGGGAGCAGGAATAAGGAGATAAAAGAATATAACCTGTTATAATATATTCATATAATAATTTTTTAGGGCTGGAGATATGACTCAGGAGTTAAGGCAATTGCCTGCAAAGCCTAAGGACCCAGGTTTGATTCCCCAGTACCCATGTAAGCCAGATACACAGGTGGTACATGCATCTTAAGTTCATTTGCAGTGGCTAAAGGCCCTGGTATGCGCATTCTCTTTCCCTCTCTCTCTCAATAAACATATAAGTAAATATTTTTCAAAAAACTGAAATAATTTTTTTAAAAGAAACATAGATGAGGGCTGGAGAGATAGCTTAGCAGTTAAAGCACTTGCCTGTGAAGCCTAAGGACCCAGGTTCAATTCACTAGTACCTACATAAACCAATTACACACAATGGTGTATGTATCTGAGGTTTGTTTGCACTGGTTAGAGGCTCTGGCATGCCAATCCTCCCTCCATCTCTCTTTCCTCCCTCTTAAATAAATAAATAAAATTAAAAATATTTTTTTTAAAAATACATGGCTAGCAGTGCAGTTCAGTGGTACAAAATGTGCTTAGCAAGCTTGAAGCTATGAGTTCAATTCCTAGCACAAAAAACAAAACAAAACACAGTTATTTTTTGAAACAAGGTGTTTCACTGAACCTGGAGGTCACCAAATTGGCTGGACTAGCTATTCAGCAGGTGCCAAGGATCCTTCTGTTTTCACCTCACCAGTGCTGGGACTGCAGGCACATGTCACTATGCCTAGCTTGTATACGGGTACTAGTGATGCAAACTGAGGTCCTCATGCTTGCGCTACAAGCACTTTACTGACTCCGTAATCTTCCCAGCCTTGTTTTTTGTTGTTGTTGTTGTGTGTGTTTTGTTTTGTTTTATTTTTACGGTTTTTCAAAATAGGATTTCACTCTTCACTGTAGCCCAGGCTGACCTGGAATTCACTATGTAGTCTCAGGCTGGTTCTGAACTCACAGCAATCCTCGTACCTCAGCATCTGGAGCATTGAGATTAAAAGATGTACACCACCATGCCCAGCTCCAGCCTTGTTTCTGTTTGTTTGCTTGTTAAGGTTGTTGTTTTGTTTTGTGAGACAGGATCTCACTATGTAGTCCTGGCTAGTTGGGAACTCACTATACAGACCAGGCTGGTCTCAAACTTGCAGCAATCCTTCTGTTTTTGGCTCCCAAGTGCCAGGACAGTAATGTACCACCATAACCTGTGTAAGTTCTTAAAATTTTTACTATGAGAAACGGTGGTGACTTAGAAAAAGATAGTTGGAATGTTATGATTAAAAAAAAAAATACTTTGAATTCATAACATTTGGCAAGCAGCAGCAGGAGGGTTGCGTTGAGTCTAAAGCCAACATGAGCTGCACAGTGAGTACCAGCTAAGGTTACTAAGGCCACATACAAGACCTTATCTCAAAAAGGAGGGGGGGGGGAGCTGGAGAGATGGCTTAGCGGTTAAGGTGCTTGCCTGCGAAGTCTAAGGACTCATGTTTAACTCTCCAGATCCCACTTACGCCTAAAGCACAGTGACAAAAAGCATGTAATGATGCACATGCACACAAGGGGACCCATGCATCTGGGGTTCGACGGCAGTGGCCGGAGGCCCTGGCACACCAATTCTTCCTCTTTCTCTCACTCTCTAGCACATTAAAAAAAAAAAAAAACAAAAAAGGCCAGGCATGGTGGGGTACACCTTTAATCCCACCACTTAGAGGCAGAGGTAGGAGGACTACAGAGTGAGTTCCACAAATTGTGCTTTATTCAATGCTAAGGAAGATGCGACTCAGAAATACTATAGAATTTGCTTCCAAATGCAATTCAAATTACATAATGTCTAGAAATTTAAGAAATGGAATCAATCACCTATATTCAGAAAGCACCAACAAGCACTTTGAAAACTATTCGTATTCACGGAAGCCACTCAAGACACCACCTTTACCTTACTAGGACTCACGTCCCTTACCAAATCCCGTCCACCTGCTGGTCACACGGGTCAGAACCGTGCTTATCCTTCCTCACTCGTAGCTGGAAGGAATGCCAACCATGTACGTTTCCCTCCCATCCCGGCCTCCAAGAGACCTGCCCCAGGAAACCTCCGAGGACAGTGCCTTGTACGTAGTTATGACTTTCCAGAGAGCCTAAAGCCCAGAAAGAGCACTGAGGGATCCAGAGCACCCACAGCTGACTTGTGCCAAGGAGATTCTGGGGTGTACTCTGCTGCAAAGGAGAGCCCAAGAGGCCGACCAACTTTCTGCACAGGAGCTGCGGCTACCTTACCTCTCCCGAGGGATCCCATGGCGGCCGCCATCTTGACCGGATTGTGCTGATGAAATTGGTCCGACCGTCCAGTGGATGGACGCGAAAACAAAGTTCCGCCCCGGAACCGACGCGGGAGGAAGGTGTTAGAAGGTGCAAGAGGAAGAGGGCGGTGCCACCAACGGACCGGACTGCCGGCGTGGCGGTGTTCCTGTCACTGGTCTGTGCGGGGGCTCTTTCGTGGTTCCGGTACAACGGTTTAAACCACCTCAGGAAATATGATTCTGTTTGAGATACTCTAGTTTTGTTATTCCTTTTTCAATTATGCAGTTGTACCCAGGACGATACTTCTTTTCATAGCTTATTGAAGTAATCCGGAACCCAACCTAAAATCTTGAAAACCTGGAGTCCCTCCAACTACCTCAGACACATTTCCAACTTTGTTAAAGAATTTTTCCTTAATCCCTTAGGTTGGAGTATTGCCCCGAGACAGAGCGCTTAGCTAGGAAGCGCGAAGCCCTGGGTTCGATTCCCAGGACAGGAAAGAAAACCGCAAACTGTGACAGACTTCACAGGGGCGGGGAAGCCCACCTCACTAACCCACTTTCAGCTCAGTGCAAGATGAACCTTAGTTTTATGTTAATCTTACTTTAATCTGCTTTACAGTTTTCCTCAGCTGGCAAGCTGTGTGCCATTCGGATCAACTGAATAAATAATGCAGTGCTTGACATTTATGTAACGGGTCTAGGTTTTAAATGGCAGATTTCAAACCCACGCAGGGCTTATTCTAACAACCAAAAAATTGCTTGTCTTTTCCATTACGTCACAGCTGCCAGGGTGGTTTCTCTAAAACAAATCTGATCACGGATTATATCAGTTGCAGTTCAAATACAAGCTTCCAGTGATTGACAGTTTCCAAAGCCTTTGTCTACCTTCCCAGTCCAACATCCTTTTCAGCGTGATTATTCTGTTGCCTCTGCTGGAAAGACATTTTTTGTTGGTTTTGTTTTGTTTTTTGTTTTTTGCGGTAGGGTCTCGGCTCTAGACCAGGCTGGCCTGGAATTCACTAGGTAGTCTCAGGCTGAGCCTCAAACTCACAGCAGTCTTCCTACCTCAAATATCTTGTACCATGCTGCCATTATAGTTGTTTTCCCCTTTAGGATTTCAGGTCAGGCTTAACTCATTGACAGCCTCCCTCCAGACTTCCAGGGCTGAGTTGTGGTCACCTCTTCCAGGCCTTTTATAATACCTAAGAATTATCTTTAGTTGTGTTTGTTTCTTTTTAAATAATCATACAATTCACCAATCTAAAATACAATTTTATTTTCTTTTTAGTGAATTTAGAGTTGTGCCATTGTGTTGGTGTCTTCACAATGTCTATCTTACCAGTCTGAGCTCTGTATGGGCAGAAGTCATGTCATTCATTTCTTGTAATCTCAGCACAGTCTACACCAGGGACTTAGGAGGTTTGCACTAAATGTATTTTTAATAAATGAATATATGCATATATGCATTAGTGACCGAATCAAAATGGTACACCTGGGCTGGAAAGATGGCTCAGTGGTTCAAAGCACTTGCAAAGCTTGATGGCCTGGGTTTGGTTCCCCAGTAGCCATGTAAAGCCAGATGTACAAAGGGGCCCATGTATCTGAAGTTCATTTGCAGTAGCAAGAGGTCCTGGGACACCCATTCTCTCCCCGCACCTCCTGCCTCTCTCTCTGTCTCTTCCTTTCTTTGCAAATAAAAATATTAAAAATGGGCCTGGAGAGCTGGTTTAGCAGTTAAGCACTTGCCTGTGAAGCCTAAGGACCCCGGTTCGAGGCTCGATTCCCCAGGACCCACGTTAGCCAGATGCACAAGGGAACACACATGTCTGGAGTTTGTTTGCAGTGGCTGGAAGCCCTGGGACACCCATTCTCTCTCTCTCTGTCGCTCTCAAATAAATAAGAAATGAACAAAAAAATAAACCACCAGGCATGGTAGTGCATGCCTTTAATCCCAGCATTCAGGAGGCAGAGGCAGGAGGATCGACATGAGTTCGAGGCCACCTTGAGACTACATAGTGAATTCCCAGTCAGCCTGAACTGGAGTGCAACCCCACCTTGAAAAGCAAAAAATTAAATAAATAAATAAATTTTTAAAAAAAGAGGTAAACCTACAAAAAGCTGCCTACAGAAGATTGACTGGATAAAGGTAGGAACTTCCCACAAGCTTTATTTTGTATTTATATGTCATACTCATCTACATGAAGAAATAATTCCTAATTCATTGCCTTCTTGTGTTCACATGTAAGCAGTTATTTTAAAAGTTTCACAACCAGTTAACACTGGAAAAGAATTCAAATACCTTAAATCTACCCTTATAATTGCCTTGCCTCTTGCCCTCCTCTTCTTCTATCCTGTTTTTCTTATACATATGTGGGCATCTGTCATGTGCCAAGCACTGTGCTTACCTATGAATAGATGTGAATAATACTGCCAGCCATCTCTCTCATGCTATTTAAAACTTAATTCAATTTGAGGATATGTGCAAGTTTTCCTAGTCCATTTCACACAAAGCAAACTCTTGGATTCAATGTTCTCAGACTCATCCCTTCCCTCTCTGGAGCCTACCTGCCTGCATTTGAGTCCAGTATCATCACTTGCTATTGTGTAATGGGCAAGTTATGCCTTACTGGGCCTCACTTCTTCAGTTGTGATATGGTATAATTTACAAGGAGCTTAATATGATATTTGTCACAAAGTAAGCCCTCAATAAATATTAAATGCTGCCCAGTATGGTGATGCACACCTTTAATCCCAGCACTTGAGAGGCAGAGGTAGGAGAATCAATGTGAGTTTGAGGCCAACCTGGGACTACATAATGAGTTCCAGGTCAGCCTGGGCTAGAGTGAAACATTGAAAAAAATTAAATGAGTGTCATTCTTAAAGAACTGGTAAGAATTTTAACCAGAAAGGCAAAATGAAATATCTGCTTATTTAGTCATCTGATCCATATTATTTTTGTTCCCACACACGTAGAATGTTACCTTACTCAAGTTTGAGACTTTTGTTAATATCTGCAGAAAGTCTTGTGTATACACTTCCTCAGAATTCATTTCCTGGTTGATTTCTAGGAAGTTTCTCTCCCACAGATGTGGCAAAATGCCAGCAGCCTGCCTGCTTGACTAACTTCCCTGGAAGAAACTTGTAAATATGTTTGGCCCTGGAGTTGTTTTGATCCATGCTCTCTGACTTTTTCAAATTAATTAAACTGTTTCAATCTAAGAAAAGTCACTTCCTGGCTGGTGAGATGGTTCAGTGAGTAAAGTGCTTACCATGCAGTCATGAGAATCAGCTGGGTTATCGGGTATGGAAGCAGGTGTCTATAATCTCAGTGCTGCAGAGGAGGAGATAGGGAATCCCTAAGGCTGACTGGCTAGCTAGTCTAGCCTAAGGTGAGCTCTAGGTTTTAAAAGAGACTGTCTAAAAGAACAAGGTGGGATAAAAGAATAATGGGGAAAGTAATAGAGGATGACATCTGACATTGACTTCTGGCTTCCCATGCACCCACACACAGAAGAACACACACACATGCCCCTCCAAAAGCAAAGCCACTTCCTGTTTTGAGGCTAGAGGTGTAAATAGATTCTCTCATTGTACAAAAGTAAGGAAGTCTATTTCTATTGCACTAGTGTGCATGGGAATCACTAAGGAGGCTTATTAAACTTAGACTGGTGACTTCTGCCCCCAAGAGTTTCTGATCCAGTGGATCTGGGGGAGGAACCTAGCAATGTGCATTTACAATCAGACCTCATGTGATGCTGATATACAAACCTGTGGACTGAACATAGAAAAGCTCCTTGTGTACTGCTATAAAATATTTGCATCCATACCGAAAATTAACTTGGGGAGGGATTATTGTTTTGTATAATAATTTATACCACATATGATATAAACTGTAAAATTTCCCCATGTGGTATGAACCCAGAATCTACCCACTCTTCTTCAGCTCTCCACAGAAATTACTGTTCATGTGTGAGTTTCAGCTTCAGAAATGTCCATTGCATCTGCCTAAATGTATATTTTATGTCCAATAAACTGCCCTCCAAAGACCTATATTTATGTCCATCTATTAATGCTACTCTCACTTTTAGTTAGAGAAGCTTCTGTATTCATATGGGGGTGACTCAAAACTCACCATAGTGCTGAGAAGAGGTGACAGTGGAGTGTTCAGCACTGAGACATTTCCATCACATCCTCCAGGCATCAGGGACCATTGCTGAAGAATGTAAAAGCCAAAGGAAGGGGAGGACTGCTTACAATGCTGTCTTGCAGACCTTTATTTCATGACCTCACCTTGGCTAACATCTTCTACACAAGACATGCATAACAATGACATCAAAATAGAAGAGAGTCAGGTGGAGAGATGGCTTAGTGGTTAAGGCACTGGCCTGTGAAGCCTGACCCAGGTTCAGTTCTCTAGTACCTATGTAAGCCAGATGCACAAGGTGGCACACACATCTGGAATTCGTTTGCAGTGGCCTGGGGTGCCCATTCTCTCTCTCTTTCTCTCTTTCTCTCTCTCTCTCTCTCTCTCTCTCTCTTCCTCCCTTCCCCCCTCTCTCCAATAAATAAATAAATAAATTTTTAATTAAAAAACATGGTGGCACACACCTTTAATCCTAACACTCAGGAGGCAGAGGTATGAGGACTGTCATAGTTCGAGGCCACTCTGAGACTACACCGTGAATGCCAGACCAGCCTGTACTAGAGTGAAGCCCTATCTTGAAAAACTAATAATAATAATAATAATAATAGAATTTAAAAAGTAGGAGAGACACTAATTGGAAAGGAGTGGTTCATTGGAGGGGAGAATTAAGAGGGCAGTTGAGAGTCATGGGAGGGGATTACAATTATGGTATATTGTTTATACTTATGGAAATTTTCAATAAAAATTTATTAAAAATGTCCACTGCCAAGTTCCTATCTCTGATTGTATTCAGGTTGTATTTACTCCTATGTTCCTTTTCCCTCTTGAGCTCATTTCCAAATCAGACTATTTTTCATAAAGAAATTACAATCCAGAATAATACTGTCTGTGGGTTTGAATGTAAAATGTCCCCCATAGATTCATGTGTTCAATCATACTTAATCCCCAGTTGGCTGTGCTATTCAGGAATATTGTGAAACCTTTAGGAGGTAGAGCCTTGCTGAAGGAAATGTGTCACTGGGGCAGGCCTTGAGGTTTTATAGTCTATCCCAGTTTACCTGCATCACTCCCTCCACTTTGGCTCTGCTGATATGACACTAGCTGTCTGCTCCTACCATGCTTTTCCCACCATGACAGATTTCTCCTCAAAACTTTAAACCAAAAATAAACCCTTTCCTTCCTTAAACTGCTTCTGACTATTTTGTCCCAGCAATGAGAAAGTAACTGATGCAGTGTCAGCACTAAGGTTGAAAGCATTGTGAGTGACAGTTTAGAACTCATTTTATTTTGTCCTATGTATGCAGAAGCATCTCTTGCTCTCTAGGAGACTAGTTTGATCCCAGATTGAATTAAGAGATTCAGAACTGGCTAGTGGTATGCTGGTAAAACCTTAACAACTGCTTCTACAGTACTAAAGAAATGAAACTGTAGCATTTTGCTTATTTCCATGAAGTAAATTCTCTCGCAATGACTAACTTCAAGCTTCCATACATAAAACTATCAAATTCTCAGTATCCCTGACAATTTATAACTTGGTTGTTTTGGAGTTTTCTAGTAAAAAGCTTTTTTAAGAAAACTAGGCCAAGCTAATTCTTTCTAGATCCATACTTCTCAAAACTTACATGAGCACAGATCATTGGGAAATCTTATTGAAATGTAGATTCTGGTTTTGTGGATCTTGGGTGTGGTCTGAGATTCAGATTTTTAACAGGTTTTTAGATGATGTTAATGCTGCTAGTGCATGGTCTACACGTTGAATAACAAGGTTCTAGAACACATTAAACAGCAAAACCTATATTTCTGAAGTTTTGTCATTTTTTCTTTTTTAGGCAGGATTACACTCTGTATAGAAGGCTGGCCAGGAATTCAGTATAGCCCAGGCTGATCTCAAACTTGCAGCAATCCTCCCAAGTTCTGGGGCAAAATCTACACTTCAATCATTAGTCTCAAGCCATATTCCTTTGAACATATTCTCCCTCCTAATAAGGATTATGCTTAAGTGGATTCCTGAATTTGTGTGTATGGATGCTATGGCTTTTGTCAATCAGTAGCAAGAGTAGAAACACCAATAATCTGCCCCATCCATATGTGATTCCACTGGAGTCTTTCCCTCTAACATGTAAAATCTTGCCAGACTCAGTTGTGATTTAAATAGGATTAGTTCCCACCAAAACACATCTTGAGACTTAATTCCTCAATGACATAGTGTTGGAAGTGGGACCTAGTGGGAACTATTTGAGTCATTCAAGGGGCTGCATCAGTCCTGAATGGGAATGAATTAAATATTTCAGGAGTTTGGCCATTCTCTCTCTCTCTCTCTTTTAGGGTCCCACTTGCCCTTCTTCCATGAGACTCGCCAGAAACCAGCAGATGTCATTGCCATATTCTTGAACTTCCCAGCCTCCTCCAGAACTCTGAGCCAAATAATATTCTATTTCTTATATATGTCCTACTCACAGATATTTTTCCATAGCAACAAAAAACTAACTTAGATTTCATTTGACTCAAGAAATGTCTATTCATTTTGTAACTAGTAACCTTACTTGAGTAAACAAAAACCTGAACCATCCATTCCTCTCATGAAACTTGGCTTGGGAAAAATGAAAGATGGAAATAGGGATGTGGGAGGATTCAAGCTCTTAAAGTGATAGAGTAGATTCAAATCAAGGAATGTCTTGAGAAACAAGCTGGATCTATTAGGGAACAGAAATGATGAGTGAGCAGTTTCATGAAATCAGTCAGTTGCAAGAATAGAATGTCATGAGATGCTGAGAAAAACAGTGATAACAGAAAAAAGAAAGAGATTTATGACCCTGGAGAGGAAGATACCCAATGCTGCCTTGGTTCCTGCTATAGTGTCTATCAAACCTGCTATACACTGTCCCTCTCCTAGTACTATTGTGAGATCCCTGCCTACCATTAGTCTTTACAATAACTCCTGTTTCCTTAAGATAGCACCAGTGACTTTCTCTACATTCTTAAATAAAACTGAAAACTAATAAAACCAAAAGGTTCAGGTAGCCATGGTGGTTTATGCCTGTAGTCCTACCATTTGGAAGGTGGATGCAGGAGGATCATCATGAGTTCAGGCCTAATTTGGGCCTTAAAAGCCAACCTGGGCTATAGAATAAAACTTTGTGTTGAATCAAAAACAAAACAATGGGCTGGGGAGATGGCACAGAAGATAAAGTTCTTGCTATGAGTTCCTGAATTCCAGAACCCATATCAAGCCATAAACTATAATGTAATCATCTGGAATTCTGGCATGCCTAGTGTGAGAAGGAGCACAGAGACAGGAGAATCCAACAGAAGTTCATGGGCCAGCTAGCCTGGTGAATGCAGTGGTGAACAACAAAAAGGCAGACCCTGCCTCAAATAAGGCAGAAAGTACTGGGCATGGTGGCACACACCTTTAATCCCAGCACTTGGGAGGCAGAGGTAAGAGGATCACTGTGAGTTCAAGACCAGTCTAGGACTACACAGTGAATTCTAGGTCAGCCTGGGTAGAGTGAGACCCTACCTCCAAAAAAAAAAAAAAATCAAAACAAAAGAAACAAGGCAGAAGGTGATGACCAATACCCAAAGTTGTTCTCTAACCTCCACAAATGTGCCGTGACACACACATCATCTACACAAATATACAAACATCAATAGAAAAAAAAAAAAAAACTAAAACCAAGCATACACACATAGAAACCTGTAGGGTTCTATTGGTTCTGGTCATAATTCTATTCCAGAATTAGTATCAAAGGCATCTCAGAATTTGGAAAGTTTTTGGCTATCTTTCAACTACCTGCTTCTTTATAATGCTTTGATTAATTTCTGGTGAAAAAGTCTTAACTATTCTATGAGTTGATTCATTCTATTTGTGGTCAACACAGTATTGGGAAGATGGCTCAGTGGTTAAAGGTGCATGCTTGAATTTGTGGTCAAATCTAATTGATAAAAGGTTCTTACACATATTAAATCTGAAATGCCTCTGTAACTTTTACCTAATCAGATGATTTGGGTCATTTCCATTTCCACGTGGCAAACTTGCTGGAATTTGAGTACAGTTACCATACCTTTCTTTAAGTATGCCCTTTCTTAGCCAAGTATGTTCTTATCCTTAACCACCCATAGTCCCTCCCTTCTGTGAAGTGGCAATGAGAAGCTCTCATTTTCCTAGGAGTCTTACCAAGGTTATACTACAGTTTAAATATGTGTCTCCTAGTGCACAGTCAAAACTGAACAAAGCACCCCAGAGCAGCAACATTGGTTTAGGAAAAGTTACTACAACTTAAAATTGTATTAATATCTTTGGCCATTCTAATGGTTTCACTTACTACTTTATAATTTTCTTGTTTTTCCTCGACATTCCCTCATTTACAATGAATGTATACAACAGCTATCTGAAAGTTTGAGTTAATCTAAAAGGTAAATTTCTTTTTGATGAATGTTTTGCTTTAATATTTCTATATGCATGTCTATAGCACTATCAACATAAATATCATACAAGTTTTCATACTCTTTAATTTTCTAGCAACTACATTTAAAAAAGCAACAAAGTTAATATATCCATCATTTGAAATGTGTTCAATACAAAAACTGTTGAGATATATTATTCTTTTCATATCAAGTATTTAAAATTCAATGTATTTTTCATCTGAAACACATTACAAAATTAGGTTTCAACAAGATCAGGCATGTTCAGGCCAATATGGCCATAGACAAAGATTACATTTCAGATGTTTATTTATGGTTACCATATTGATCTGCATAATTTTCAAATAATATAATAATAATAATTACCATTATAATATTAAATAGCTACTGCTTATTAGGCACTTACTCTAGGTACTTTTCTAAGGGATATTATATATATTCTAATTATGTAAATATATATATGCATATAAATTGTTTTTATTGAGGTAGGGTCTCACTGTAGCCCAGGCTGACCCAGAATTTAGTATGTAGTCTCAAGGTGGCCTCAAACTCACAGTGATCTTCCTACCTCAGCCTCCCAAGTGCTGGGAGTAAAGGTGTGTGCCACCATACCCAGCACTAAGGAGTTTATATATTTTTAACTGAAGATCTACACAACAACGTTATGAGATAGGCACAATAATCGTTCTCATTTTACCAATAAAGGAGAAGAGTCACTGAGAAGTGAAGTAACTTGCCCAGATAATTGTTGAGATTAAATCAAGGATGCTTGGCTTTTCATGTTCTTAAGCACTCTCATGCAGGTATCACATACACATGCTATGCTGGCCACTATACTGAGCAGTTTACATGTTGAATTATGACTAAGACAGAGGCCCCAAGAAACTAGTTTCTTGCATCAAACCATAAGCTAGCATCAGATTCTGACATCTAAGCCAGGGCATTTGACCTTTCCACCTTCTGCCTACTTTAAGCTATCCCAGCCTCTGATGTTTACTCATGTTTACACCTGTGACTCAATATTTTTGATGTGATGCTTGAAATTAGACAATGGCCAGATAACATCAGAGTATGTGGAAGAAAACAAGTAACATGAACGTTATTTTTTTATCTTCAAAACAAAGCATATAAGTCACAATTGCCAACCAAATACTAATTAGAGTTTATTTTTATTTCTAATGTACGGAGAAGTTTTAAAAAGCTTGAAATATTCATATAAACTGAGAGTAAGCACATTTTAAAAAGCTTCACACACATGAGAGAAGTAACAATACCAACAAAGCAATTCTCGGAAGGACATCTTATTTTTACAACAGACTGTGCATAACACAGGAGGATGCAGTTATTGGGAGGATATGACACCCTTCCTCTCTTTTGTACTGAGCAGCTTTATTGTTTTGCACACAGAAAAGTGAACTTGACATTTTGCTGTTACATTTTTTCAGATCTAGTCTTTCATTTAGATTAGATCAATCTGAGACTACATTTATCCCCAAGTTCCAGCTTAGGGGTTAATAAGTTCTTCCTCCATCTTTAGGCATCTCTAAACTTCTCTTTTTATTGCTTTAGGAAATAAGTCCAAGGTTTATATGGAAACTTGAAATTATTTTTTACTACTTTTTTTTGAGATACAGTCTTGCTATGTGATCCAGCTGGCCTACAACTGTCAATCTTCTTGCCTCAGCTTCCCAAGTGCCACTATCCCTAGGTCTTAGTAATTATTTTTTTCTGAAAAAATGTTGAGTTCAAATACTCCAATACACCTGTGCCCCAGAAGTATTGTATCTTTGTCCAAACTACTTTATTCTATTTACTGATTTTTCTGTTGCTGCTATGGGGTTAGCATACGATATGCCTCAGATATGAAGTATTCCCTAGACTGCTTATATGTCAAAGGATTGGTACTCATCTGGTAGATCAAATAGTTGAGGAGTGCATGGATCATAAGGGCTCTGGCCTGGTCATAAGAGTATCCACTGAAAGGTGGTATGACATGGGACCTCTATGGAAGAAGTAGGTGACTGGAGGTAAAGCTCTAAAGGGTATCATAGCCCTGACCCCGTCCTGCCTCCTCCTATCTCTGTTTCCCAGTTGCCATGAGATAGAAATGTCTGCTCAACTACACGCTTTGCCATGAGATTCTGTCTCCCACAGGCCCCAAAACAATGGAGCTGCCTATTATGGACTTTAACCTATGAAACAGTGAACCCAAACAAACCTTTACTCCCTGAAGATATTTGTCACAGGACAAAAAGTCTGACTAGCCACACCATAAGTTACTAAGCTATGAGGTAGCATAGTAGTAGGAGACATTGGGGTACAGAGAATGTTAGTTTATTTTTCACATGACTGTGATATGATTTGCCTGATGTAAAACAACTTAATGGAGGAAAGGTCTGTTTTTATTTATTTGTTTGTTTGTTTATTTTAGAATTAAAGAGAATTGGCAGGGTCTCAGCCACTGCAATCAAACTCCAGACGCTTTCACCACCTAGTGGGCATGTGTGACCTTGTGCTTGCCTCACTTTTGTGCATGTGGCTTACATGGGATCTGGGTAGAGATCCAACATGGGTCCTCAGGCTTTGCAGGCATCTCTCCAGCCCAAGGAAAGGTTTATTTTAGCTCACAATTCAAAGGAATGACAGCAGAGAAAGTATGGTGGTAGATCCACTTGGTCTATGATGCCAACTAGGATGAAGAGAAAGAGAAATACCAATGTTCAGCTCCTTTTTGTTTTAGTTTTTGTTACTTTTATTATTTTAAATATTTATATTTTATTTATCCAAGAGGCAGAGAAAGAGTGTATGTATGAGAGAAAGAGAGAGAGAGTGTGTGTGTGCGTGACACATCAGGGCCTCTTGCTAGTGCAAATGAAATCCAGATGTTGTGCATCTGGCTTTATGTGGGTACAGAGGAACCAAATCTAAGCTAGCAAGGTTTGCAAGCAAATACATTTAATTGCTGATCCATCTCCCCATGCCCTGTTTTCCTTTTTGTTAATCAGTCTGGAATCCTAGTCCCTGGGATTGTGCTACCCACATTCAAGGTGAGTCTCCCCTCTTTAGTTAAACCTGCCTCCAAGCTCCCTCAAATTCTCAGCAAGAGGCATGTGTCCTATGTGATTCTAAATTCACTCAAGTTGACAATGAAGATTAACCAACTTAAGTCCATCCCTTTCAACTTGACATCTCCCAAAATCAATTTAAAACTGTAATATTCTATTTTTGTTCTTCAAATGCTCATGACCATCTCACAATGCCAATTTCACTTAGTTCATCTCCAAGAGTATTCCAATATATATAATCGCACAGGGCAGACATTATCATTCCAAATGGGAGCATAGCAAGAAGTGGACCAATGAAAGACCAAAGTCCAATGAGGCAAACATGAAACTCTGCTACTCCATGCCCAGCATTTGGGGCTCCTGGTCACAATATCTGGGCTCCAATAGCTGTAGAGTGGGCAGCACCACTGCTTCAGTTCTGCTACCTGTAGCAAACGCAGCAATTCTTGAGTGCCACTCCATTCATGCCATTTTCCTGGGTGAACACACCATGTCCCTGGCATATCTGTCACCGTGAAGTTTCCACTGTAGCTCAGGCTTTACCTTCACAGCTTCACACAATGGCCTTAGCCTCTCCTTGTGGGAACCCAACCCTGCCACACATCGTGTGGTATCAGCAGCTTCCTGGAACATTGATGCATGTTTCCATGATTCTATACATCTTACAGTTCGCATGGCTGCAAAACCAGGACCATGTGGATGCTGCTGCTAAATTCGGCTGACAGCTCAAAACATTGTCTGGTCCTTTCTACCACCGCTGTATAGCCTCTGTGTGCCTTGTGGATGGGCCTGGAGAAACACTTCCCTAGACAATTATTCCAAGCAGCTAAATCCTTTGGTGGCATTTTTAGCCCAGTCTCTCCCCTTTCAAATAAATTTACATTTTTGTAAACTGGAGCCTTTTTTTTTTTTTTTTTTTTTTTTTTGAGGTAAGGTCTCACTCTAGCCAGGGCTGATCTGGAATTCACTAGGTAGCCTCCGGTTTGCCTTGAGCTCACAGCAATGTCCTACATCAGCCTCTCATTTTATAAAATCTCTCTTTTTATTTTTTATTTTTTATCATTATTATTATTATTTGTTTGTTTTTCTAGGTAGGGTCTCACTCTGGCCCAGGTTTACCTGGAATTCACTATGTAATCTCAGGGTGGCCTTGAACTCATGGTGATCCTCCTACCCTGCACCACCATGCCTGGCTAAAAGTTCTCTTTTTAAAAAAAGATATTTTAAAGTGTGGGGGGTGGGGAGGGAGGGAATTACCATGGGATTTTTTTTTTATAATCATGGAAAATGCAAATAAAAATTTTAAAAATTAAAAAAAAAAGATATTTTATTCTTCTATTTGAGAGAGAATGGGTGTGCCAGGGTCTCTAGGCCCTGCAAACAAACTCCAGATGCATGTGACCATGTGCATCTGGCTTACGTGGGTCCTGGAGAATCAAACCAGGATCCTTTGGCTTCGCAGGCAAACGCCTTAGTCGCTAAGCCATCTCTCTAGCCCTGTATAAAATCTCTTGAACCCTCCTTGTCTGAAACTTTAAACTCCCTTATACTCCTTTTACTCCCCAAATTGTAGATTTTTCATATCTTTCTGTTTTACTTACTCTTTTCTCTCACTGTAAACCTGGGTAAGAGCAGTGAATAGTAACCATACCATACCATGAGTAATATGCTGCCTTGGAATTTCCTCAGACCAACAAATTAGTTCATTTATATTGACTTCAACTTCACTCTAGGTCTCAGGACACAGGCAGAATGAACCCAGACTCTTGGTCACTATGTAACATAGTCTATTTCGCAACAGAGTCCTCATTCCCCCTGTAAAGCTTAGGAGCTGAGAACTTCACTGCTTCTATTTCTATTGGCATTCTGGTCTTCTACACTCCCACCAGACCAACCCATTAAGCTCTAATCCCACCAGAATCACCCATTAACCCATTGTCTATTAGACAGGTACAAACTCCTCCAAAAATCCTCCTACAGACCAGTTCCAGAAGCATTCAGAGGACATGGTCAGCAAGTATTTCATTTCTCAATGCCAGTCTTCTATATTAGCTACTTTCTTCATTGATGTGACAAAAAAAAAAAAAACAAAAAAAAAAAACTGAGAGAGAACTGTGTAATGGATGGTAGTGGTGGTATTTTAGCTCACAGTTCATGGGAATACAGTCGTAGAAGCAGAGATGGTATCAGTAGCTTTGTCTGTGGTGCTTACCAGGAAACAGAGAAAGAAGAATGCCAGGGCTTAGCTGGATGTAGCTTTTGTCCTTTTCAATTCAGTCCATGACTTGCATCCATGGGAAGACCCACCTTGAATGTGGGTCTTCCCTCCTTAGTTAAGCCTTTCTGAACCCTCTCTCAAAGACACATCCAGTGATGTGTCTCCTAGGTGACAGTAAGTCAAATCAATTTGACAATGTAGATTAATGCTTATAAGGATTAAAAAGCCAGGAGTGTGGCTAGAGAGATGGCTTAGCAGTTAAGGTACTTGCCTGCAAAGCCTAAGGACCTATGTTCAACTCTCCAGGTCCCACATAAGCTTGACATGCAAGGTGATGCAAGTGCACAAGGTTGCACATGCGCACAAGGTGGCACATGTGTCTGGAGTTCGACTACAATGGCCAGAGGTCCTGGCATGCCAATTCTCTCTCTCTCTCATAAGTAATTACAAAAAGAGAGAGAGAGAAGGTGTCAAAGAAAAAAAAAGCCAGGAATGGTAGGATCATCAATAATCAGGGAGCCAGAGACTCAAGCCACACCTTTCTGGCGTGGTCAATCCAAGCAGATCATGCCTCTGCTCAGTTCCTCAGTTCCTCAGTTCCTCTATCAGAAAATGGGGATGGCAATAATTCTTGTGGTATGTAATTTTCCATTGCACTTCCTTAGATTCAGTGGGAAATGTTCTAAGTAATCATGGATTCTTGTTTAAGGATAATATTTAGTACATAAATGAAAGGTGATTTTCTGGTATCACTGGGAGAGATGACCAAGAAAAGAACAGACCAAGATATTTTTAACAGTCAAATGAAAATAATAATGACCAGGATAGCTATAGGAGTAGAACAGTTAAGAATTTTGTAACAAAAATTTTACTTAAAAAAAAAAAAAGAGCCGGGTGTGGTGGCGCACACCTTTAATCCCAGCACTTGGGAGGCAGAGGTAGGAGGATCACTGTGAGTTCGAGGCCATCCTGAGATTCCATAGTGAATTCCAGGTCAGGCTGGGCTACAGTGAGACCCTACCTCGAAAAACCAAAAAGGAAGAAGAATTGTATTGACCTAGGCCCTGGATTATGTATAGGTAACTTCTTAGTTTGTGCTTTTATATATAGTGCATACTATATAATTCTTTAAGAAAATGTAAGAATGCGTTGCTCTTCTGAACCTATTCTATGAGAGCTACCCATGGCTCAGGAAAGTAATGGGCCCTGGTTCTCAAGGCTCTGCCATAGGAAGAGGTAATATGCTTTCAGGATTGGCATCAAGGATGGGAATTTTTGCAGGATTACCCACAGCTCACCATGTTTGTAGTGCACAGAATGAATTCAGAAAGTAAAAGCTATATATTAGGAGAGCTTTACTAAATGTAAGCCTAGGTATCCTGAGATTCACATACTCATTTAGACAATGGAGGTGTCTTCACATCCTCCAGGGGTCATTGCATGGCTCTGAGTTGCAATTCATCCTGATGAAGGGGAGAACATTTGAAAGTCACAGGACCAGTAGGAAAGGGAACAATTCTGGGGACGTTGCTGAGGTCCCTGCTCTGCTCAGTGCCATCCACAGATCAGTGTCAGAACGTGGGCAGTAGAGGCAATAGAAAAATACATTGAGTCAATTCTTTTGAAAATTTTGAGAGACTATGAGCAAAATACTTCCTGTTTATGTGAACCAAAGGGAACATGGAGGACATGAGAGAATTCTTTTTTTTTCTTTCTTTATTTTTTTGAGGTAGGGTCTCATTGCAGCCAGGCTGACATGGAACTCACTCTGTAGTCCCAGGGTGGCCTCGAACTTATGGGGATCCTCCTACTTCTGCTTCCCACATGCTGGTATTAAAGGAGTGAGCCACCACACCTGGCAAGTATTTTTCAATATAAGGAGTTTCTGCAGCCTGGGATACATTAAGAACAGTGACAGCCTCCATGGCTTTGGAACCTTTCCTAAAGAAGTCAACAAATTCATCAGAGGACAGACAGGACTGATGCCAGGGAAATAGCAAATGTGTTTAGGAACACTAAATGAAATACTCCCTGGGCACATGCTTCAAGAGCTACAGAGCCTTTGAAGGTGAGATGTGGAGCCAATAATTATTGGTGGGGTCTCAATGACAGAGAAACATTTCGTTTGAGAAATACCAGCTGCATGGGGAAAGCCAAACAGTAATACAAGCAAGGATGATGGTAATAGTTATGGTATTTGGCAGGTCTTATTCAGCATTCATTCTCCTTATTTTTCAAATTAAGATTAGCAAGCTCGGGCTGGAGAGATGGCTTAGTGGTTAAGCGCTTGCCTGTGAAGAGCCTAAGGACCCCGGTTCAAGGCTCAGTTCCCCAGGTCCCACGTTAGCCAGATGCACAAGGGGGCGCACGCGTCTGGAGTTCGTTTGCAGAGGTTGGAAGCCCTGGCGCGCCCATTCTCTCTCTCTCCCTCTATCTGTCTTTCTCTCTGTGTCTGTCGTTCTCAAATAAATAAATAAAAATTAAAAAAAAAAAGATTAGCAGGCTTAGCTTTTTGTACCTTATTTACTTATTTATGAGAGAGAGAAAGAAAGGGTGTGGCATGTCAGGGCCTCCAGTCACTGCAAACAAATTCCAGACACTTGTACCACCTTGTACATCTTGCTTATATGGATACTGGGGAATTGAACATGGGTTCTTAGGCTTCATAGGCAAGTGCCATAACTGCTGAGCCATCTGTCCAGCTCTCTTTGTACCTTTTTTTTCTTTTTGGTCTTTTGAGGTAGGGTCTTACTCTAGCCCAGGCTGACCTGGAATTCACTATGTAGTCTCATATCATAACTATTAATTGAATTAACATGAATTCTTGTTTATCCTAACAAACTTATCAAATAACCCATGGCTGTTGACTGCTGATTTTTTTCTTTATGAGAATTTTTGTTTTCTTTTTGAGACAATGCTTCATTCTGTAGTAAAGGCTGGCCTGGAACTCACTCTTTAGCCCAGGATGGCCTCAAACTGATGGTAATTTTCCTGCCTCAGCTTCCTTAGTGCTGAAATTATAGGCATGAGCCACTATACCCTGTAAAACTGGGATGTAGCTTGGTGGTAGAGCATATATTTAGCAAATATGATGTCCTAGGCTCAATTTTCAGCACATAAAACTTCAAAGACATAGTTACAGCACATACCTCACATGTGTGGTGTCCTAGGTTCAATTCTCAGCACAAAAACTTCAAAGATAGAATTAGTTATATTTAAGGCACATTTATTCTTCACTATTCTCCATTCTGCTTGGCACTCATGAAAACTGGCCCTTTTAAACTGGGCTGCATAGGCTCCCTGGGCCATTGGCTTTTCATTAGGCTTGGCCAGGTGAAAAATCACCAACAAGAGATGTAATTCAGGCAGAAAACTAGCAGTGACTATATGTCTAGCATTGAACACCACTTCTGCCAGATGACCTTTGTCCATGGCTCCACTATTGACCATGCTTCAATAACTTGACACCTCCCCTTTTTTTTGTAGCCTACATGTTGTTGTAGCTCCCATACTTGCTAATCAATGTTTGTTTCAATATCCCTTTTTGTTATCCTTAATCTTCCCCACACCTCTGTAAATATTTCCCCTTTTAAACTCTCTTGAGTTAAATTGTTTGAGTTTGCCATCTGTTTCCTGTTGGGTTTCTGGCTAACACAGAAACCTAGTCAATCTATTGCTAAACCATATCTGAATGAAGGGGCAGAATAAACAACAAGAATCATTTATGTTGGAAAAATGGAATTTCACATTATGCTATTATTAATAATTTCTATAGTCCAGAAAAATGCAGGTAAGGAATCATACCATTTTTAGTGGTTCTCTTAAAATCGACAATAGTTATTAAATCTGTATTAAAGCCGGGCGTGGTGGTGCACGCCTTTAATCCCAGCACTTGGGAGGCAGAGGTAGGAGGATCGCTGTTGAGTTCAAGGCCACCCTGAGACTACAGAGTTAATTCCAGGTCAGCCTGGACCAGAGTGAGACCTTACCTCGAAAAACCAAAAAAAAAAAAAAAAAAAAAAATCTGTGTTAAAGTTTAAAATGTATATCTCACTGTATGAATACTGCCTTTATTTTACTTTTAATGTGCCATACTACACCAGTCTACTGAAAACCTTTCACCCATATACAAGGAATAGCCTGACCTTACAGTCTCCATTGCAGTACATGCTCAGTGTTTAGAGATGTTTAGTCTGGAATAATGCCCTGGGAGCTCCTCATGAGACAGTCCTTGATGCTCATTGACATTCTCTTAGTAGTGAAATGGCTGCCCTGTATGATGTTCTTGGTAAAGGTACATTTGTTTCCTCTCCATTCTCAGCATTCTACATTCTAAAGAAAAAGGCGCATGTTCTGCATGATAGCATTCTCCTTGTCACTATGGATAAATATCTGAAAAATGTAATTCATGGGGCAAGGGTTTATTTTACTGCAAGTCTCCGTGGGCTCAGTCCAGCACAGCAGGGACAGAGGGTGTTGCAGAGGAGAGCTCTGAACACACAGCAGTCTGGAAGCAGAGCAGGGTCAGGGAGGGACCTGGACAAGATGTTCTCCTCAAAGGCATGCCCCCAGTGACCGACTTCTTCCAACCAGATTCTACCTTCTACAGTTTCACCACCTTTCAATAGTCTACTTAAGTTGTGAAACCATCAATGGCTTAAAACCATGTTTTTAGGTCTGAGCCCTCATGATCTGTCTCAAGAAATGTCCTCACATACACACCCAAAGTTGTACATTAGTAATCTTCTAGAACCTCTCAATCTAAACAAGTGGACAATGAAGAATGGCTATCACAATGATGAAAAAACTGTCCCTTCCATTGTCTGCCTGCCCATTGCTCTCTGACCTTCTTTTCCTTCTTCCAATTGCCTGTTCTTGCACCTGAGTTCTCTAAGATGGCCTGTTCCTACCCTAGAATACCATCCCTTGGATAACCTTATTTTCTTTTTACCATCGCTCATCTCCAGAGAACTAGTATTCAAGTGGCAATCAAAAGATCCTAGTCTAATAACACAACACCCATAGCATAACCCCAGAGAATACAGGCACTCCCACCTAGTCTTCTTTAATTTTCCTGCAATATGAGTTATAAAAATCTTTTTTGTTGTTTCAGTTATCAAATAACTATTCAACCATATGCATGTATACATCCTCTATAAAGAAAGATGAATGCTTGCCAGGCATGGTGGCACACACCTTTAATCCCAGCACTCGGGAGGCAGAGGTAGGAGGATCGCTGTGAGTTCTAGGCCACCCTGAGATTACATAGTAAATTCCAGGTCAGCCTGGGCTAGAATGAGACCCTACCTCAAAAAAAAAAAAAAAAAACATAAAAAGAAAGAAAGAGGACTGGAGAGATGGCTTAGCAGTTAAGTGCTTGCCTGTGAAGCCTAAGGACCCCGGTTTGAGGCTGGATTCCCCAGGACCCACGTTAGCCAGGTGCACAAGGGGGCGCATGCATCTGGAGTTCGTTAGCAGTGGCTGGAGGCCCTGGTGTGCCCATTCTCCCTCTGTCTTTCTCTCTCTGCCTCTTTCTCCCTCTGTCTGTCACTCTCCAATAAATAAATAAAATTAAAAAAAAGAAAGATGAATTCTTGAAAAAATATACTCTATTCATACAATATTTTCTCAACATGATTTTTTGCAGACAATATTTTTTAATGATAAAGGAGGCTATCTTAGATGAAGGTAAAGTTTTAAGAACAACATTAAAGTAATTAGAAGGAACATTTAAAACACAAGTATTTGAGAAATATATCATTATGTGAATGGAATAACCACGGAGACACACCATGGATTTGAGCAAAAATGGAATATTGCACCCAATTTAGTTTACAAGCATATAGTTTAATGTCAAATGTAATCTATATTACCTGTAGCCATTTCAACAAATTAAAAATATGAAAGTAATTTTAAAATGTACAATCAGGGCTGGAGAGATGGCTTATCAGTTAAGGCGCTTGCCAGGTTTGTTTCTCCAGGTCCCACAAAAGCCAGATGCACATGGTGACACATGTGTCTGGAGTTTGTTTGCAATGGCTAGAGGCTCTGGTGTGCTCATTCTCACTCTCTCTGTCTCTAATAACTAAATAACATAAATCTTTTAAAAATGTGCAATCAAAGAGATTCAATGGAGGGGGCGCAAGGGAGGAAAAAGGAGGGAGGTGAGAGCGGATTATGATCATGCTATATTGTGTGTATGTATGAAGGTCAATAAAATCTTACAGAAAGTGCAATGAAAAGAATTTTTCAGGCCAAAAATAAATTTACTAACAACTGCTATGGATAGAACAGTCTTCCTGTGGTTAAGTGGAACCAAAGTGTTGAAAAACACAGAATCACTATAATTCAACTGACTTGGCAAATAGCCTAATGATTATATCACATTAAGCACTTTTAATTTTTAAAATTTTTTATGAGAGAGAGAATTGGCATGCCAGGGCCTCCAGCCACTGAAATCAAACTCCAGATGCATGTGCTATCTTGTATGTATGTGCAGTTTTGCACACTTGCATCACCTTGTGCATTTGGCTTACATGGGATCTACAGAGTTGAACATGGGTCATTAGGCTTAACAGGCAAGTGCCTTAACCACTGTGCTATCTTTCCAGCCCTCATTAAATTTTTAAGACCTTTCTGTAAAGGGCTGAAAAATTTGACCTCACATAATAGAGAGCTATAGAAACATAATCTCAAAACAAAGAATCACAAATAGTTTAATTTTTGTTTTTACTTGCAAGCACACAGATACAGAAAGAGACAGAGAGAGAGAACCAGATGCTAATGAATTCTAGATATATGTGCTACTTTGTGTATCTGGCCTTGTGTGAGCACTTGAGAACCCAACCCAGGGCCATCAGGCTTTGCAAGCAACTGCCATTACTGGCTGAGCCATCTCCCTAGTCCAGCTAATACTTCAGATACAAATGTTATTTTTTATAATATAATTTTAAAATTTATAATATAATGTAATTTAAAAATAATAGTTGCTATGTATCATCACACATAAAACAGAAGAGGTCTTATTTAATAAGAATAAAAGTAAAAGTTAAGAAAGTCACAAAATTAAAGCCGGGCATGGTGGCGCACGCCTTTAATCCCAGCACTCAGGAGGCAGAGGTAGGAGGATCACTGTGAGTTCAAGGCTACCCTGAGACTCCATAGTGAATTCCAGGTCAGTCTGGGCCAGAGTGAGACCCTACCTCAAAAAAAAAAAAAAAAAAGTCACAAAATTAAACAAAAACAGCACATGCAAATATGAAAAATATAAGAGAAAACTCACTAGGCAGATCATTACTCATCCCAATTAGCTAGAGAAAAGATGCCAAAAGCTTGACACATGTACAAAATCAGAAAGATAAAAACAAAAATTATAAGATAATTCTCATAACCGATCAATATGCAAATTAATTTGAATTGTACAATTAAAATAATACTTGAGCAGGGTGTGGTGGTTCATTCTTTAATCCCAGCACTTAGGAGGCAGAGGTAGGAAGATCACCATGAGTTTGAGGCCACCCTGAGACTACATAGTGAATTCCAGGTCAGCCTGAGCTAGAGTGAGACTCTACCTCAAAAACAAAATAATAATAATAGTTGATTAAAGCAAAGATTAATACAGTGAAACAGGAGCGCTGTAATGAGGACTTAACAGTCATCAAAAGAAAAGATCTAGATGGCCGTCAACAGAGGAGCAGACAGAAAAAATGTAGTTAATAAACATAATGGAATTTTTTTTTCAGTTGTAAAAAATAATTTCTTTCAGTTTATAGAAGAAGTCATATTGGGATGGAGAAATGATGGCCCAGTGGTTAAAGGTGCTTGCTTGCAAAGCAAGTTTGATTCCCCAGTGCCGACACAAAGCCAGACACATAAAGTGGCACATGCATCTGGTCGTTGTTGGCAGTTGCAAGAGGCCCTGTTGTGCCCATTCTCATTCTCTATTTCTCTGTTTGCAAATAAATAAACAAAAAGTTTTAAAACAATAAAAAGAAGTCATTTTGTTTGAAGGAGTAAAATGAATGTAACTGGAGATGTTCATATTAAGTGAATTCAGTCAACCTCAGAAAGATAAATATCACGTTTTCTCTCATTTGTGGGTTCTAGTCTCTATAGATACATAAAATCGTATGTGTACAGATGACATGAAAGTAAGTATCTATCTAGTAGAACGAAGAGGAGAGGGGAGAAATAATAGGGTAGCAAAGTATGGGGGAAAACGAAGGAACAAAAGTAAAGATCTGCAGGGAAAAGTGAAAATATAACAGACCTTGAAGCAAGAAAAATGAAAATTAAATTAGAATTATATTCTATTTTCTAGGGCTATAGCATAACCTAATTTTCTTCTCTGTTTTTTAACTTTTTTATTGACAACTTCCATAATTATAGACAATAAACCATGATAATTCCCTCCCCTCCCCCACTTTCTCCTTCACAAATCCATTCTCCATCATATCCCCTCCCGCTCTCCATTAGTCTCTCTTATTTTGATGTCATTATCTTTTCCTTCTACTATGAGGGTCTTGTGAAAGTAGTACCAGGAATTGTGAGATTCTGTCTCATTTCACTGGAATCAGGTAGTGTTTGTCCTATTTTGAATTAGTTTTATACTCTACAGAATGTAGTGCAGCTCCCGCTGAGACATCTTTTCTTCCCAGTCTAGAATTCTTGAAACCTGCCTACTACATTTCAACACATTGTTTAAATTTGACTTCTTACAATGCATTAAGAAACATAATGCAATACTTTACTTAATTTATTAAATTGGCATTATATTAAAGTTGTAATTTTCTAAATGGATTCTCTATTGCTAAAAATGTCTTTCTTTTAAAAATGCTAAATATTTGGCCGTGTCTTAGTATTTACTGACTTAAAAATAAGGATAAGGAAAACATGGTCTTATAATTGAGTACACTCTGTTACCAACTTTTTGTTTGTTTGTTTTGTTTTGAGGTAGGGTCTCACTGTGCCCCAGGCTGACCTGAAATTCACTATGTAGTCTCAGGGTGGCCTGGAACTCACAGCGATCCTCCTACCTCTGCCTCCGGAGTGCTGGGATTAAAGGCGTGCACCACCATACCCGGCTGATACCAACTTTTTTATATAGAACATATAATAAACAAAATAGAGATGGGGAGGGGATATAATGGAGAATGGAGTTTCAAAGGGGAAAGTGGGAGGAGGGAGGGTATTTTTTATAATCATGGAAGTTGTTAACAAAAATTTGAAAAAAAATAATAAAATAAAATAAAATATACCCATAAGGAAGTACTGTGGGAATAAATAAAATAAGATGCTTCAGGCAAAAACTGTATGCCATGATTGGCACATAGTGCCTCATTAAACATGTTTGTGTATGTGTGTGTTTGTACAGCCTCGGAAGGACGTTGTCAGTCCCTGAAATAGGAAAGAAGGATGATAAGCATTCTTTCTCCGTGTAATCAATTAATGTAGTTCCTTAACCCTTTCCAGTAAACATGTAAACATACTGATGGATTGCCTCAACACTTTGCAAACTTGGCAAGCAATCTTCCTCTGTCCACAAAAAGGCAGAAACTAGTAGAGTTTTGTGCTTAAGTGTTGTTATCTAAAATTTATGATCTTTTTGTTTTGTTTTTTCAAGGTAGGGTCTCACTGTAGCCCAGGCTGACCTGGAATTCACTATGTAGTCTCAGGGTGGCCTCAAACTCATGGTGATCCTCCTACCTCTGTCTCCCAAGTGCTGGGATTAAACACACGTGCCACCACACCTGGTTAAAATTTATGATTGATGAATGATATACAAAAATTTATACAAACTAATCTGAATTATCTGTAAGACATGATACAGACAATCATAAAATGTAATCTGTTAAATGTAATTGCTGTGAAATCTGAGATAACAAGATAACAATTGTAAAGACATGATAAAGGACTTGAGGAGTGGTAGCAATTGCCTATCATGTGCAAGGCCCCAGGGTCAATCCTCAGCAGCCTCCACTCCCTACTCCCTCTCAAGAGATTAAGGTGTATAATTTACACTTCACATGATTAAATAATCATAAAAAGGCTATATTTTAGCTGGGTGTCATGCCACACATCTTTAATCCCAGCACTCCGAAGCTGAGGTAGAGGATCGCCGTGAGTTTGAGGCCAGCCTGAGACTATGTAGTGAATTCCAGGCCACCCTGGGCTAGAGGGACCCTACCTCAAAATAACAACAATTACAACAACAAAAAGGCTATGTTTTCTTATGGCAGAAAGCATAGAATTTTTTTTAAAAGTACAATAGTCTTTTCAACAAATGATGCTAGGACAAAGGTACAGGTATAAATATATTTCTGCACATACCTCACACCTTACAAAACATTAGTTAGAAATGGATCATAATATCCCTCAACTGATGAGTTGATAGTGAAGATTTTCTATTCAGCAGTAAAGCAAAACAAAACTATGAAATTTGCAGGGAAATGGATGGATCTAGAAAGGATTATACTTAGGGAGGTATCCCAGGCCCAGATAGCCAAGCGCCACATATGTAGATCCTAGCTACAAATGTTTACACTTGTATGTGACTTGGAATAAAACTTGATAGCAGAAGCCAGTAGACTAGAAAGGGACTATAAGGGAAAGAGGAGTGGGGAGGACTTAAGGGGATGGTATTGTATATATGTAAGTAGATGAACAGATTACTGGGAGTGGAAAGGCCTAAGTGAGGTCAGGGGAAGAGATTGAGTAAAGGAAGGGTTGGGAGAGGGTTAATCAAAATCTAAGAGGGTATGAATAAGCTGTATGGAAACCTACATTTTTGGACAATGTTGTACCCAGAAGCCATAGATTGCATTTCAGTGCCAGGGATGGATATCTTCCAGTGAGTTGTTGGCCAGGGAGGTCCCTGATACCTCCAAGACATTACAGGTCATTGCCAAGGCTTTTGGTTTCCCACTAGGAATAGATGGTAAGACCCTACTGCTGAAGACTCCACAGGCTTGAGCTGCAAGGTCACTGAGAAATCTTGCCGGAGCTGAGCTGAAAACCTCTTCCCTATAGACTAGCTGACAGAAAACTGGAAAAAAGCTATGCTGCTTGCAGCCCTATGGGAGAGAGAGAAGTCATCAGTGGAGATAAACAACAGTGAACACTGCAAGCCTTATATTGGGCCAGCCAGGCCAAATAAGCCAATGGGTGCAATAGTGGTATGTCTGTTATGGGGGAAAACAACTGCTCTCTAAGGTGGACTGGAGGCCTGCTCCACAGGAGGAAATAACATGCCTGATACTGAAAGCCTACAATGGGGAGGTCATGAGCTCCAAGGGTGTAACACCTGCTAGTGTCTGGTTAAATGTATATATTATGCTCACCAAACTGCTAGGTAGGCACTGCTCATAATGTTCATACCTATATATTAATGCTTCTCTCACTTTTGGTTAGAGAACCTTCTCTTTTCAGATGGCAGTGACCTCTGGGGTAACCCAAAAGTCATCATAGTTCTGAAAAGAAGTGACAGAGGAGTGCTCAGCACTCCAAGGTTCAGGGTCCATTGCAGAAGAGGTTGTAGAAAGAATGTAAGAGTCAGAGGAAGAGTATGATTCCTTACAATGCGGTCTCCCAGACACAAAATGTCCTGGATATCCATGACCTTGCAGTGCCTGGAACTACCTACACAAGACCCTCATAATAGAAGGAAAAGATCATGACATCAAAATAAAAGAGAGAGCCGGGTGTGGTGACACACGCCTTTAATCCCAGCACTCAGGAGGCAGAGGTAGGAGGTTCGCCATGAGTTCGAGGCCATCCTGAGAATACAGAGAGAATTCCAGGTCAGCCTGGGCTAGAGTGAAACCCTACCTTCAAAAAATAAAATAATAGCTCTCCCTTCCTGACCCCTGGCCCTTCCTCCTCTCCCGCCTCCTTTGCTTGTGGCGCTGCGGCTCGCAGAGGAACTCCAGGCACGGTGATGGGGTCCCGGGCCTCCTCGTTATTGCGGGACGAAGAGCTTGAGGAGATTAAGAAGGAGACTGGCTTTTCCCACAGTCAGATTACTCGCCTGTACAGCCGGTTCACCAGCCTGGACAAAGGAGAGAACGGGACTCTCAGCCGGGAAGATTTCCAGAGGATTCCAGAACTTGCCATCAACCCCTTGGGAGACAGAATCATCAATGCCTTCTTTTCAGAGGGAGAGGACCAGGTAAACTTCCGTGGATTCATGAGAACTCTGGCTCATTTCCGACCCATTGAGGATAATGAAAAGAGCAAAGATGTGAATGGACCAGAACCACTCAACAGCCGAAGCAACAAACTGCACTTTGCTTTCAGACTATATGATTTGGATAAAGATGACAAGATCTCCCGTGATGAGCTGTTGCAGGTCCTACGCATGATGGTTGGAGTAAATATCTCAGATGAGCAGCTGGGCAGCATCGCAGACAGGACAATCCAGGAAGCTGATTAGGATGGGGACAGTGCCATATCTTTCACAGAATTTGTTAAGGTTTTGGAGAAGGTGGATGTTGAACAGAAAATGAGTATCCGATTTCTTCACTAAAAGGGCAGAGACACATTGTCCTTGCTTTCTAGTATTTAAGAACTGGAACCTAAGCATCCTCTTCTTCTCCAGCCCCACCCACCTCACCTTATTATCTCCTTCCTCCCAGGGTATGGCTCTTGCATGACAGCCCCAAATCTCTTCTGTCCACATAAACCTACCTTTGGTGTACAAACAGGGTGTTACAGAGTGGTGCCCTCAGTCCATGTCTGTTCAGGATCCATCACCAGCAAGTGCATCTCTCCCTGTTCAGCTGCTGAATGACATCTGTCCATCCAGTTGAGGACATGGGAGGGACTCATGCCAAGAGCCAGCTGGCACAGCTTCCAGTGGCTGGAGACTGCGGCCATGCTGCCTTCCCTGCAGTGAGGCTTCAGCGTGCTCCTGCATCCTTCTTACACATCCTTTGCTTCCTACTTCCCTGCCACACAGCCTTTCGTTCGCTCCTCTTTATTGCGCCTTGAGATTCTCTCGGTTGTACTGGAAACTCCAGGCTCTGCTGTTAAACCCATTTCTGACTTGGCAGAATAGTTCAGGGGCCTGGCACTTTTGTTCTCTTTCACTTAGTGGGTCTCTGAGTGTTGCCTTTCAAGGAACTATTGAGTATCCAGTACTTCTCTTGGAAGAATGAGGCTCTGTCTTGGTCCCCTGCACAGCACTGTTGTCAAAAGGCTTTTGGGTGGAGATGTCCCTCTTGGAAGGTAGCCTTTAGCCACGTTTCCTAGGTGGCTTCCTAGGTCACTCTACCTCCAGCCGCTGATTCTCTGCTTACATCCTTACACGCCTCCTTATGCAAGTATAGTGTTGGTGATCCCGAAAAGAGGCATTGCCTGCAGGTTTGCTTCACTTTGGGACACCGTCTTCACCAGTGACTGCTGACGTGTGCTGGGGAACTGCTCATGGCAGAGTGAACATGGAGGTGAGGCACCCTGTAAAGCTGCCTGCATCCACTCTGCAGCAGACTAATGTGCTACAGAAGTGCCTGACTTACCCCAGTGCAAAGAAGGAAAGATTGTCCTCAATGTCCCTAACATTTTGTTCAAAATTCTTTGTGAGTTTGAGACATGCAAACGATAATGTTGGAAGCCATATTCAGCCCCTAACACAGGTCAGAAACATTGAATGTATTATCTCATTAGTTTCTTGGTCACATGACCTCCCTTGCTCCTTGGGTAAACCACTGCAAATCCCTTAGAAGCTCAAATGCTAGCACTGGTGGCACTTCCTAATATAGCAGTACAGGTCTTTGAGTAAGCTAGAGCAACTTTTCTGCTAAAGTCAGCTTAGTGTAGACTTCGTGGAGTCAGGCTCTTCCCACCCTGTGTCTGTATGAGTCTATTCATCTATGTGCCCTTGGCTGGTACTTTCTCTGATGTATTACTTCCTTGCTTGCTTGTTTCCTTGCTTTGGAAGGCTATCCAAGATATGGAAACAGTTATTCAGCAATTAAGTTGCTTAAAAAAAATGGGTAAATGTGGGAACCGGGGATTGGCCAGGTTGAGGGGCTTAAGTATATATGAATGAGTAATTCTTCATGAAATATCAGTCTGACTTTGTGATCAAATAATGTATAGGAATTGAATTGTCTGATACTGATGTGTTATCGAGGTACGTCAGAGGCTTCTTGATTTACATATTTAAGGTTCCTAAAATTATGCCATCCCTTTGGCTGTATAGCAAACTGTTTTAATCCACAGTTGTGCCTTATTGTCCCATTAATTGTGTTCCTCAGTCCATCAATAAATACTTGTGGTTAAAACAAAAAATAAATAAATAAATAAAATAAAATAATAAATAAATAAATAAATAAATGACAGACTAATTGAAAGGGGGAAGAGATATGAAGGAGAGTGGAGTTGTGAAGGCGAACATGAAGGGAGAGGGAATTATCATGGCTTATTGTCTATAATCATGGGAGTTGTCAAAAAAATTAAAAAATGTATCATAAAAAGAGCTGGAGACAAGCTAGATACAGGGGTACATGTATGTAATTCCATCAGTCAAAACACTGAGGTAGGAAGAACAATATAGTTTCAGGCCAGTTTAGGCTAAAAAGAGAAACTCAGTCTCAAAAACACATCAGGAGGATCTTGGGTCATTAGGCTTTGCAGGCATGTGCCTTAATCACTGAGTAATCTCTCCAGACCTGGCTTAAACATTTTTGCCCAAAACTGATGTGGGCTTTTGTCCTCAGCATAAGATATGACATTTACACACAAGGTTTGGCTTCAGGCTGTACTTTCAGCTCTCCTATTATTCTGCCTCTGTACTCAATAAGCTTTTGTCCAGTATTTCCTACTCACAGGGCATCACATGACATAACAGAAAAACTGGAGAATGTTGTTCATAAGAAATTGAATTTATATGAAAAACCTACCATCTACTAATTATAAAAACAGGAGGTAATTACTTAGCTCAGGTAACAGAATTCCATGTTCCTAATAAGAGTTGAGATTTAATTAGTAGCTTGAGATTGTGTAGATATGACGTTTTTTGACATTTCACTCATGAGAAGCTGGATTTTAGGTAAATTGATCGGTCACAGAAATCATGAAGTAAGCTTCGGCCAAATTGACTTCAGAAGTAATATTTAATTAAACAATTTCAGGTGTAGCTTTTTGGTTTTGCTAGTTTAGAAAGATTAATTTCAGATGAAAACCTCATTCAGCCCTTACTCATGAGCTATCTCTGCTACCTGGGCATGGTGCATGGTAACACACTTGAGAGGCTGAGGCAGAAGGAGCATGAGTGCAAGGTCAACCTTGGGCTACATAGTGAGGCATTGACTCAAAAATTTAAAGCTATCTCTGTTACCCCAAAGACTTGTTAAATACACATGAATAAGCCACCTGTCCCAGACTAATTCTCTAGGTTTGGGATGTGAGCAGGGAAACTCTAGTTCTAATGTACTTCCAAGTGATGTTGACGCTGCCAGCAGGGGACAGCACTCACAGAAAGAAATGACAAACTAACTGGAGGTTGTTATTTGGAGGGCATCACAGCACAGAAGGGGACTTTATGCATGGGTTAGCATTGACAAAATCAGAAACTGCCTGATAGACTGCTGGGAAAGTAGCTTAAAGTGTTTGGAAACTGAAGACCCATGGAGGGGAGTCCCAGCAGGAAAGACAGCCCTTATAAACAAAGCCAAGGAATTTGGTATATCACTACAGGCTTTGAGTACTAAAGGATGTGATCAAGCCAAGAGAGAAATAGTAATAATTTAACCATAATGCTCCTTTGACTCCCATAAAATTTAGTGTTAGAATGGGAAAATGGCTCAGTGGATAAATTGTTTGCGGCACAAACATGAGGACCAGAGTTCAGATCCCTGATGTGGGTGTGACAGTCCTCCTGTAATCCCAGTGCTCAGGAAGTGGACATGGAGATCCCCAGGGCAAGATGGCTAGCTAAATTAGTTCGTGAGCTCTGGATTCAAGTTGAAAGACCCTGCCTCTCAGCAAATTAAAGTGGAGCACATACACACATGCACACCCATATACATACCCCCCCCAACACACACAGCAAAAAACAAGAAGACAATAACAGACTTCAACAGAACTAAGAACAATGATTCCTAAATGATTGTTTCCCAGACAAGTGTCTGGCAGTGGACTGCACAGAGATCCTATTAGACATTTTATATTAGACACTCAAGACAAATTTAGTTAATGCTGTCAAAACATTTACATAGAACCATTTCAGGTTTTTCTTCATTTCTACTTATAACTAAATATCTGGGATAGGAATATGATTGATTATTCTAAGCTGATTTTTGACATTTTAAAATCATACATAAGCCCAAGGGGTAGAAATTTTCATTACTTAGGTATACTTTCAATAAATCAAATGACTGGCTTATATAATGTATCTAGCAGAATTTGTTCCATATTATGAACAAAAAGAACATTGTGAATGGATATTCACAATACCTCAAACACCTTTAAGTTTTAGCATGGAATTAAATTCATCATGATAATAATTTGCATTTATGAGTAAGTATATTGACATAATGTTCATAAGTACTTCTAGACAAAGTAGAAGATGCAGCTAAGAATAAGAGTTATGAGTAGAAAAATACATATAATAATTTAAATAATTTAAAGAAAATTCATGTTCTAAGTACAACTATGAGATAAGAATTGACTTTGCACTGTTTAATCCAAAGCTATAATTCAATATTGATGTCATTCAAACCCCTGTATGGTAGGTCTAGTCTGGGAGGGGTACCAGACATAAGCAGCATCCACAAAGGGGAGATTGTGTTTTAAAGATTGTATATCACAGAAGAAATATGCATGTTCTAGAGTTGTTAATAACACAAGTGTAAACACCCAATTCACATGAACAATAGGTAGAAGGGACAGTAGTGTTCAGAAAACAAAGGAGGTAAATACCCAAAGCCAAACAAATGTAATAATGAAAAATCATGTGAACATCAAATGAAGTATGTACATGTTTGTGCATGTACATGCATGTGTATGTGTGTTGTTTGGGGGAGTTTGGGACTCATTTCAGCATATAACAAGTTTCCCCCATAGCAACTAGCTTAATTCTAAAATAAGCAACATGCAAATAAATAAAATTCAGGGGGAGAGAGATTCAGCAAGATGAAATATGAGGGCTGGAGAGATGGCTTAGCGCTTAAAGCACTTGCCTGCAAAGCCAAAGGACCCAGGTTTGATTCCCCAGGACCCATATAAACCAGCTGTACAAGATAGTGCATGCATCTAGAATTCATTTTCAGTGGCTGAAGGCCCTAGTGCACCCATTCTCTCTTTGTCTACCTCTTTCTCTCTCTGTCTCCCTCTCTCTTTTTCTCTCAAATAAATAAAATGTTTGAGAAAAAATGTACTAAGTGAAGGAAAACATTTAGTAAAAGCTGATAAACTACTAAGACCTTAATTTTCCCTTCTCTTCTTCAAAGTATATCTACTCATTGTAAAATATGAAATTCGATAAAATACAGTTAAGGAAACAGATCCATTTAAACTTTATTTTCTCTTTCTCCTTCAAGCTCTTTCAGTCTCTCCATCTCTCTTTTTCCTCTCTGTGTCTCTACAGACACAGGACAGGGAGAAATTATCTTTTGGCATGGAGAAATGTGTATTTGTACATTAAAGATTGTGAAGTCTTTTTCACAGTATTCATAACATTTACCATACACAGATTATAAACTAAGACACTAGCTCCTACTTGTAGTAAGTAGACATTTCTCTTTGTTGTGGTTGCTGTTGTTTGGTTTTGATTTTTTTTTTTTAGTAGGATCTAAGTATGTAGCCCAGGCTGGTCAGGAAATTATGATGTTGATCAGACTGGCCTTGAGCTCATGCAATCTTCCTGCCTCTGCCTCCTGAGTGCTGGAATTACAAGTATGCACCATTATGTTGGGCTCCCAACGAGCTATTTCTTACCTGAATTAGTCTTTCATCTTTCCCTGCCAAGCATTTGCTAAAACAAATAACCTACTTGTATACTGTCTGGGATTATTTTAAGAAGAAAAGAATATGCAATCAGGGCTACCTCTTCTGAGGAATCAACAGGGGACCAAATAGTCTAGGGAGATGAATTCAATGGCTATTAAACCTGTCTTTGCCTTCTTGCCCTTGGTTCTTAAACAAAGCATTTGTTCATTCACTTGATTATTCCTTTTGTACTCAGAAGATAACAGCAGGAGAGAAGTTGCAAGGAACAGCTCATTGAATGATATGAAAGGACTTTGTTAGCCTGGGGATATGGCTCTGTGGGAGAGTGCTTTCCTAGCACTCATGAAGCCCTGAATTTTTCAACATAAAATGCTACATTTGATAATTTCTTTAGAAATTTAATTATTGCATATAACTTATTTGTTTAATTATAGTTCTATTATACAAACCAACCCTTAACCATAAGAAAATGTAGCCCGCCGTGGTGGTGCACACCTTTAATCCCAGCACTCGGGAGGCAGAGGTAGGAGGAGCGCCGTGAGTTCGAGGCCACCCTGAGACTCCCTAGTGAATTCCAGGCCTGCCTGGGCTGGAGTGAAACCCTACCTTGAAAAACCAAAAAAGAAAAAAAAAAAGAAAATGTTTATAAGTTACCTTTTAGAGGTAGTATAATCTTGTTTTAGGTTACTCTCAGGAAAATCTGTCTCAGACTCCAAACTGATATCCTTGCTGTTAGAAAGTACTGTGATTTCCAAATAGAAGAAAACAGGCTTATTCCATGTAGTCACCTGGCGAACATTTATTGAAATTACTGAAATGTATGAAAATATAGTTATTTTCTTGAAAATTAAGCACACAGCAATCTCTGGCTATGAAAACACTTATGAAAGAAAAAAACCAGAAAAGAATGAAAATAATTTTCTTCCAAAAACCTATAAACTTAAGTGGCAAAATCTACTTTCAGACATAGAGAATAGTTTGTGATTTGTGTGTTCACATGTGCAAGTACAGCATATGCATTCTTGCCTTCCAGCACGTTTGAGGCAGACAGAATATTATGTATGTGTGTGTGTGTTCACATGTGTGAGTAAAGCACACACATACTTGCCTTCCTCCATGTTTAAGGCAGAGAGAATATTATGAGTGTGTGGTGTGTGTGTTCATGTGTGTGAGTACAGCACACAGCTCCTTGCCTTCAACCATGTTTGAGGCAGCAGCTCTTCGTCACTGCTGCATCCCCAGGCTGGGCCACAAGCTTTCAGGCAATTCTCACTTCCCTCCCTAGGCATGTTGAGATCACACACTGTAGCACAACTGCTTCCAGCTTCACATGGGTACTGGAGATCCGAACTGAGTTTCCTAAGCATGCAGAGCAAGGGTTTTACCCGCTGAGCCATATCTCCAGCCCCGGAAATAAAACTTTTTCACGGTGCTGGGGATGGATCTTGGGGCCTCGCTCATGCTAAACATGGGCTCTACCATGAAGCTATATCCTCAGACACCTAAAATAATTCCATTTCTCCAGTCTGCAAATCACATGTGAATTATCTGGATGGATAACCTGTTTCAAGTTTTGGAGTACACTAAAATTGTTCTTTTTATAACAAAAGTAATGCTAAAAATTTCAAAAATGGGCTTGGCGTGGTGGTGCACACCTTTAACCCCAGCACGTGGGAGGCAGAGGTAGGAGGGTCACTGTGAATTCAAGGCCACCCTGAGACTACAGAGTGAATTCCAGGTCAGCCTGAGCTAGAGTGAGACTCTACCTTGAAAAACAAACAAACAAACAAAAAAATTTCAAAAATGGAAGGTAAAAAATGGAAGTCTTTTCCCAATAATGATTGAAGATTTTTCCCATCAACAGAGAAATAAGCCTGTTTCCATGTTCATATATCTAGACTTCCCCCGCTGGGCACTAAGTTATAGTAGAAGATTCAAGAAAGTAGAAATTTCCAAAGTCCTGGGAAATTTAATAGTTCAACTTCTTCTGGTTGTAATGATAACCTATAAGAACCTTAAGTTACCCAACCAGTTTCTCCTTGTCCCCAGTGCTCCATGTTCTTCAGTGCTTGTCTGCCATCTTAATGCCTAAGTAGCAGGGTACAGAACATTCATCTATCTATTCAGTCTCTTCCTGGCCATGTGGATGTCCATAAAGGTAGAGTTGAAAACTTCAGTACTCTCACAGTTGAAGTTTGATCACCAGTCTACATAGGACTTTATATCATCCTGTTAGTGATCCTAACACTGGGGCTGGGACACTACATGTTAGATATTTCCAGGAGGAAAGCCTTCAACATGTGTCCAACCTAAGCCAGTCCTCTCATTTATTGCTGTCAGAGAGTTACTTATAATTCTAGCCTAACATACATGCAAATGAATGCCAATACTTATTCCTTCACTGAATTATTTGAATATGTGCTTTATGTCAGTGAATATTAAAAAACAATTGCCCTGAGAAGAAATTAAAGTTAAAATTTTTATTTTATATTCAAAGGTAAAAAAGACTGTTACAAAATTATATAGCTGTATATGTAAGCAGAGCCAATTCAGGACCTGAATCTATATCTAGGTGTTATCAGGACAAAATATCTACATGAAAAATATAATCTGTCCCCCAAGAAAATAAAAAAATTAAGAAGACATTTTAAGGGGAGGAGAGATTGCTCAGTGGTTAAGACGCTTGCCTTCAATACCTAATGACCTGTTTGATTCACTAGTACCCACGTAAAGCTAGATGCACAACGTAATGCATGTATCTGGAGTTCGTTTGCAGTGGCTAGAGGTCCTGGTGCACCTATTCATTCTCTCTCTTTCTCTCCTTGCAAATAATTTAATCTTTTCTGAGAAAAGCATTCTAAATTTACCATTTTGAGTAAACTGCTCATGAGAGCTTTTATATCAAAATACTTTCCAACTGCTAGAACAAGGACAAAAGAACAAAACCCAGTAAAAAATTCTAGGCATGTAACATGAACCTGTTGTGCTAAACCACTTAGATTAGGCACTATTTTTGTTAAGAAATATGTGGTGGTACATGCCTTTAATCCCAGCACTGGGGAGGCAGAAGTAGGAGGATTGCCAAGAGTTAGAGGCCACCCTGAGACTACATAGTGAATTCCAGTTCAGCCTAAGCTAGAGTGAAACCCTACCTTGGAAAAACCAACAAAAAAAAAAAAAAAAAAGAAAAAGAAAAAGAAAAAGAAAAAAGAAAGAAATACTGAATTGTCTCTGTCCAAATGCTTTTTCTTTTTATTGCATATCTTAGTGAACAAATGTAAAATTGTAAAAATAAATTATGATGGAAATAAAAGCCCATGGATATTTTCATTCACATGTTAAGTGACCTTACAGATTTTTTTCCAGAGTGATGTTGACATTGTCGTTCTCCCTGAGTGACAAGCATCCAACTTTCAAACACTCATGATAGAAAAACCGGCAGTTAGGCCATCCTTTTGACAATAAAACATTGGGCTAGATATGGTGTACATCTCTATAATCCCAGCACTTGGGAAGCTGAGATAGGAGAGTCATGAATTCAGTGCCAGTCTGGGCTACATTGTAAGATCCAAAGTCATAAATGTTGGGGAAAATGTTTTTGTAAGTTGGAGTCTGCTGTCATGTGAAAGATACAGACAAGAAAACATTTTACAGTTTTCTATACCATTGGCTAACTTGTAGTTTACCTATCAATATAGAAGGCAGCTAAGTGCATGAGACAGTCTTATGTAACTTAGACATACCCGCAACTAGTGAAGACATGTGGCAGTAATGAATGCATCACAAGTCTTTTATTTTAGTTTTAGTTTGTAACTTACATCTAATGCTTCAATTTGAAAATTAACAATTCATAATCATCTACTTGGACTTCAAGAAGATTTTGAGGACTGGAGACGAACTGCAGTGGTAGAGCACTTGCCTGGCATGTGGGTTTAATCCCAGAAGCACATGCACACACAGAGAAAAAAGAAAAGAAATGGTCAGCTGTCTGATGCTGTTGCAGTGAGACAAATTCCTATCCCAGAAAACTTCATTGGAATGTGTGAATGAAGAGTAAAATCAGCCAGGCATGGTGGCACACATCTGTAATTCCAGCTACTTGGGAGGCTGAGGCAGGAGGATTCCATCTTAGGTAATATAATGGGATCTATATAAACATTAAAATAAGGAAAAAGAGTTAGTATTGTAGCCTAGTTATAGAGCACTTGCCTAGCATGTGCAAAGCCTTGGTGTTCTCCCCCCACACAGGGGTAGGACTGCTATATTCCGCTTCATGCTAAAATATTTTTGTATTTGATGGTGGTGTCCTTTGCGCAGATAATTTTTTTTAAAAGGCAGGGCTTCACTCAAGTCCAGACTGACCTGAAATTCACTATGTAGTCTTAGGATGGTCTCAAACTCATGGTGATCCTCCTACTTCTGCCTCCCAAGTGCTGAGATTAAAGGCATGCGCCACCACACACAATTTGTTATGTGTCCACTAATTAACTCTTGAAGTGGATATCCTTCTTAGGTTCCTATGGATCTAGTACAATTATGTAGATCTAGATTCCACTTCAGGTTTTTTTCTACCTCCTTTGCTTCAAGAGTTACTGTCTATAAAAACAGTAGCTACACTTTGCATTCTGCATGGTGAAAAGTTTAGGCCTATCTGTGAGTTCACTAAGGAAATAATCACATATCAATTTTCTATGCAAAGGCTTAGTGAAAAGTAATTCTACAGTAGCACTCACAGTAGGCCAGGCTGGCCTTGAACTCACTGCAATTCTCCTAATTCAGTCTTCCAAGTGCTGTGGTTGCAGGAATGGCCCACAGCATTCAGCAAAGAGCATGTTTGAGTATAAATGTAAGTCATCTGATGAAACAGCATGTAACTTGAAGAGCACAGGCTGTGCCCTAAAGGTGTGAATGTCTGCATGGGGACTTGGGTCTGCTGTGGACAGAGTTTTGGGGCTTGAAGACCTCATTTTGCACCTCAACAATTGTTTATTTTTGGTATGAGAGATGGAACTCAGGGTCTCTCACTTGACAAGCACATACTCTACCATTCAGTTCTTCTCCCAACGACCCTAGCATTTTATACTAAGAGTGATACATAATGTTCTGAAGTCTTCATAGCAATATTTTTGTGAAGATCGACTGAGCTGATTAAACATAAGAATATTTTATAAACTGTAAAGTGCTACACAAAATTAGAAATAGAGTAATAAGTATTTATTAAAAACACAAAGTTCTATTTCATTCATTTATTATCTTGAAAACTGGGGAGATTTAGAATGCCATTTTACTTTTAGCTTGATTCATTTTATTGGACCTTTGTTATACAACTCAGATTTGAAGCAAGTATTTTCTCTTCTGGATTTAATGAAAGAATATCATATGTATTGTTTCTTTAAAAGTGTGCATATTCCACTCTTAATATTTTTGGGGGGACTGTTTTGAGGTAGGGTCTCACTCTAGCCCAGGGTGACCTGTAATTCACTATGGAGTCTCAGGGTGGCCTGGAACTCACGGCAATCCTCCTACTTTTGCCTCCAGAATGCTGGGATTAAAGGTGTGTGCCACCATGCCCCACTTCTACTCTGGAAAGAAATATAGGACATACTTTCCATGATATAGCAATGGAAAAAGACTTCCTGAAGAAAACCTCAGTAGCTCATGATCTCAAACAGTCACTCAACCAATGGGATCACATGAAGATGAAGAGTTTCTTTACAGACAAGCATGCAATAAGCAAAGCCAATAGATTACCCACAGAATGGGAGAAAATATTTGCTGGTTATCCAACTGACAGAGGCCTAATCTCTAGAATCTACAAGGAACTCAAAAATCTAAACAGTAAAAAGTCAAACACCCCACTCACAAAATGGGGCAAAGAGCTCAACAGGCAGTTCACAGAGGAAGAAATACAAATGGCAAACACACACTTAGGAAAATGTTCATCATCCCTAGTCATCAGGGAAATGCAAATTAAAACAACTATGAGATTCCACCTTACCCCAGTAAGGATAGAAAAATTCAAAAAATCAAATGAACATAAATGCTGGCAAGGATGTGGAGAAGTATGAACACTCATCCACTGTTGGTGGGAATGTAAGATGGTACAACCACTTTGGAAAGCAATATGGAGACTCCTGAAAAAGCTGACTATAGAGATACCAACAGACCCAGTAATTCTCTTAAGAATTTTAATCAGCTTCAAACAAACCCGTGGGTTTGTGCTTGCTAAGCAAGTGCTGTACCACTGTGCTAAATCTCCAACCCCGTCAACTTTTATTGTATGTTTGTATGCAATTGTGTGTGCGTGTTCACTGTGGGGGTACATGTGTGTGTACATCCATGTGAAAGCCAGAGGACAACCTTGAGTGTTGTTACTCAGCCATGATCCCTTTTTGGAAACTAGTTCTCTCATTGGCCTGGAGCTCACCAAGTAGGCCAGACTAGCTGCCAAGTGAGTCCCAGGAATCCTCCTGTCTCCACTTTCTCAGTGCTGGGTTTACAAATGTACACCAACATACTGGGCTTTCAAAACCCATAAGTTCAAGGCTGGAGAGATGGCTTAGCAGTTAAGGTACTTGCCTACAAAGCCAACGGACCCAAGTTTGATTCCCTAGGACCCACATAAGACAGATGTGTAAGGGGGCACATGCATCTGGAGTTCATTTGCAGTGGCTGGAGGTCCTGGCACGCCCATTCTGTCTCTCTCAGATAAATAAATAAAAAGATAAATTTTTAAGAATGGGTTCTAGAGATTATGAGGCAAGTACTTTACCAACTGAGCTATTTTTCCAACTTTGTCATACTTTTTAAAGAAAAACATAAAGACCACCACACATAAAGACAGACTGTCATCTTGATTTAGAAAGCAGTTATTAAATATATTTTGGGATTGAGTGGGAATATTATTCAGTGACAAACTCCATGCATAATGTGAAGGAGACCCTGGGTTCAATTCCTAGCAAACCTCTCCCCACACACATATGCACACATGCACACATACAGACACACACACACAGGCTAAATATCTTCTGGGAAAAATCTAGAGAAGATTATTGTACCAAAAGTTAAGGACATCCAATCTGAAGTACATAAAACCTTCAAATAAAATCAAAGAAAAGCCTCCAGGGAATCCTCAAGTCAAGGAAGGTGTACTCAAAGCTTATTTAATAGAGAGAGGAAAGAAAGAGCTATTACTGTAATAAGAATCATTGATGTGAAAGAATATAAGAAAAGTGTCAAGGGAGTGAAGCAGGCAAGGAAGATAAGACAGCAAATGTACAAGTGTTCCTAAGGGAGAGAAAAATTGAAAAAAAATGCTTTATGAAGAGAGAAAAAGGTAATAATCTTCAGATATCCCTGAAGTTACATGTGAAAGAGTAATCTATTACCATGTCTCCCTGACACTAGATTTAAGCTCCTTAAAGCAAGATACCACATCTTATTCATTATTGTATTCTCCATTCTCCAGAGCAACTAACTTAGTTTGTAGCTCACAGAAGGTGTTCATGGGTGGTAAGTTGAACATGAAAAAAGTGACCTGTACTGAAGCTTACATGCTGGCTATGAAACACAGTGAAGGAGACAAAGACAAACAAAACTTTAAAAATAGTTTTATTTATTGACTTGTGTGTGAGACAAAAAGAAGAGAGAGAAAGAGAGAGAGAGAGAGAGAGAGGTCGAGTTTGAACAGGTCAGGGCCTCTTGCCACTACAAATGAACTCCAGACACATGTTCATTGTGCATTTGGATTTACATGGGTACTAGAGAATCAAACCTAGGCAGGCAGGCTTTGCAAGGAAGCATCTTTAACCACTGAGCAAATTTGCCAGCCCTCTTCTATAAATTCTTAGTAATACCATGTGCTAGGAAGGCTCCATGGATTAAAACAATGAATCACGTGTGTTAGGATTTTGCTTTTCTTTCCAAAAATACAGCCCAGATCTTTCAAGCTCAACATTAGAAGAATTTTCAGATGATCAAGAGACAGGCAAACCATGTGGTCCTGTCATTTTTCCTAGCTTAGCCTTGTCTTTGGGATCTTGAAGCTATATACTATTGAGACAAACATACTGAGGAGGAATGGTGGAAGATCCTGCTTTTGGAATTCTGAACCAAGCACAGACAAATGGCCTTCTCATGGTTTCCTGCATTACAGCTAACATAGTCTATCAAAGATTGAGGAAGGGAGTCAGCTGGATTGGTACCTACCTATAACCTCAGCAAGCTGTGAAGCAGAGATAGGAAGATCACTTAAGCTCAGGAATTTGAGACCAGCCTGGACAATATGTCTCTAAACAAACTAGCAAACTAACTAATTACATAAATAAATGACAGGAGGATGTGATTAAAATGCTTCCTATACAAGCATGAGGCCCTAAGTTCAGATACCTGATACTTATGTAGAGTTTGGGCATGGTTGTATATACCTGTAATTCTAGAGCTGGGGAGACAGAGACAGGAGTGTCCCGAAGATTTGCTGGCTACCTAGCCTAGCCAAACCAGAGAGCTCCACATTCAGGGAAAGAACCCCTTTCAAAAATAAGGTGGGCAGGGGCTGGGGAGATGGCTCAGCAGTTAAAGGCACTTGCTTACAAGGCTTTCAGGCCCAGGATTGATTCCCCAGAACCCACATAAAGCCAGATGCACAAAGTGGTGCATACATCTGGAATTCATTTGCAGTGGCAAGAGGCCCTGGTATGCCTATATAATCTTTCTCTCTCTAAGAAATAAATTTTTTTTCTTTTTAATTTTTATTAGCATTTTCCATGATTATAAAAAAAATCCCATGTTAATTCCCCCCCACACTTTCTCCTTTGAAATTCCATTGTAACAATTGTTTTTTTTTTTGCAATATTAATTTTTATCTAATCTCAAAGCATTTTTCACATTAATTACAATCTTATAAATTAAATAACAAAATTTAAACAAAATAAAAATAAGATGGACAGCAATTGAGGAAGGCACCAGACATCGACCTCTGGCCACCATGTGCACACACTACATACAAATCCATGCAAAACAAAATACATTTAAAAATTGAAGTGGAGAGCTAGGGCTATAAAGTAGTGAGAACACTTCACTTACTTAGCATGTATTAGGCGATGGGTTCACTATCCAGTTTGACCAAAAAAAAAAAAAAGATTAAGGGTTATAAAAAGGGAAATAGTCAAGCAGTGTTGTCCAATCTACTCCAGTGGCTGAGGCAAGATGATTGCTTGAGCCCAGGAGTTTTGAGGCTAGTTTAGGCAACACAGTGATACTAGGCAATGAACCTAAATAACAGCATGAACTTTCAAAACCTGCAATGAATTGATACAACTCTCCCAAATCCATGTACTACTTTGGTGTGTTGTGAGGGGCAGTTAAAAAACAAACAGATATTATCTGTGTCCTTAGTTCTTGACTTCCTCTTTGCTGCCATATGATAGATGAGGGGCATTATCTTTAATAGTTATTACTTAATAGTATACTTCTAGACACTCTGCTTTCTTGACCTTTAGAATAAAATCTCATATCAATTCTGGCTCACTAGGTAAAACTATCCTGTCTAGGGACTACACTCTTTCCTTGGAAATTACCAACAAGAAAGCAAATTCTTTAGACAAGACTCTACTTGCAGGTTTGAGGACATTTCAAAACATTTGCATTATGACAAGACATTTGGAGATGGTTGCATCATAGCGTTCCTCTGAAGATACGCACATGAATAGTCATAGTATGAGTGGGAAGATTAGCTCCATACCATGGAAGTACAGCTCTTTCATTTATAACTCGAGCAATGGACTTTGTATATATTTCAAAAATAATCACTATAGAAACCTAAAAGTGGTGAATATGTTCAGCTATCCCACCAAATTCTATATACCTATAATCCAGAGGAACAAAAAAATTGTGTATATGCAGGTTCAAAATTGATCTCTTTTGAAAATCACTCTGGTTAAAACATTTATATTAGTCAGCTTGTCAGTACTGAAATCAATAATTTTATAATGAAGTTAGTTTAGCTCACGGTTTTAAAGACTAGAAGTCCAAACAGAATTGTACAGATTCTGGCAAGTGTCCTGATAGATTGAATCACATCATAGCAGGAAGGAGAGGGAAAAGCAGCTCCTCGGTGCTCTGAAGGGCCTCCTGTGTGCTACTGTAATTCTACCATCACTCACAAATATTATCTCATGGAATCCTAATAGCAATCTCCCAAATTAGAAGCTATTATGCTATTTTATAGGTGCAGAAATGAAAACACAATGGTTATAAATTAAAAGTATATTTGTAAGCTTTCCATTACTTAAAAAAATTCCTCATGATAATCAGCATTTAAAGGGAAATGTTTATTTTGGCACATAGTTTTAGAGGTTTCAGTCAATGATCAGTTGGCTTTGCTGCGTTGGGGCTGTGACAGCATATCATGGCAGGAACCTATGGAGGAACCAAAATGCTCATCTCACAGCCAGCAAGTAAAGGAAAGAAAAAGCAAGAGACTGGGGTCACGCAAGCCCCTTCTTGCTTTTGAGAGCTTGTTTGGAGGTTCTACCAGGGGAACGCAGCTACTCATATACACTTGACTTAAGACCCATCCTCCTGTATTCGGAGAAGGGCGTCCTCTTGGACCAACCACGCAGCTTCGGGAGGGATGCACGTAGAATGATGAAGGAGGAAGGGGACACCGGCCTAGCCAGCCAGATCAGCCGAATCAAGCCTGGTTATCAATGGGGTGACAGATATTGCAGCCAGATTGCCCTCACATCCCCCTTCTTGCTTTTGTTTAGTTGTTTAATTTTTGTTTGTTTTATGTGTTGTTTTTGGTATGTGCTAGGGATTGCTGAATCCTGGGCCTCATGCATGTATGCTACCAATGAATTATACCTCTAGGTCCCCAAGTACTCAATGACCTCCCGCAGCACCCACCTTTAAAGTTTCCACAACCTCTCAACTGGGACTAAGCTGAGGACCATGTCTTTTACTCATGGGCCTTTGCGAATCCTTCAGTATTCAAACTATAGCAAAGCCTGTTCATCACAAATTTTGAGTTAAATTAGATTAAATTTAACCTCATGTAAATCAGTCAAGAGATAGTTACTGAGAATTTATTATGTATAAGCCTTATGGTGTCTCACAGAAGAAACAAATTAGTATACATTCTCTGTCCACCAATTGCTTCCCCTCTAATCATGCAATGGAAAAAACACTTCACTAATGAGGAGGTCACTCATAAGCAGGACAATAAGCTCAGATGACAACAGTGAGATAGCAGCAGACATTCAGTCGCTTAAGAAGTGAATAGCTAAGAAAAAAAAATGTGAATAACTAGTGAGGGAAAAGAGGTAATGAATATGAAACAGTATACTCCCTGGGCATGTTGGTTCAGGTTGAAAATTCTCAAGCTCCTTTGAAAATTGAATTTGCTCAGTTATATTGAGTCATTCATTCAAAGACAGCCTTAGGGGAGGGACATTAATTAGAACCAATTTTAACAGATCCAAATGCCACACAGATCACATTAAAAAGCAGGAGAAGGTGAGGAACAGCCTCCTGTGTTCCTAGACAGGAATCCTTCCACAAAGATCAAAAGGCGAAGGCATTTACAAAGAGAAGCTATATCAGAAGGTAAGGAGAGTATGAATAGAAAGAGCCCAGATACTCTAAGAAGAAATAGAAAATTCGGTTTGGCAATATGTTGTAGTGGCTAAACACATGATTTAAGTATCAATGCTGGTTCTGCTGAAGAAAGTTACCTGACATTTCTGAGCATCAGGTTTTCTTAGTTGTATACTTCCTTGTATAGTGACTGTGTAGGTTAAATATGCAAACACAATCACAAATAAAATATCTAAGAAATGATGAGTACTTAGTAAGTCATTCTTATTGTGATCATTCCATGATTTAAGGGATTGATGTTGAATTTAATGAATAGTTGGCAATTCATTCATGTCATTTTAAACCAATAGAACTTTCGAGAGACTGAGGTAGAAGGATTACTGTGAGTTCAAGTCCAACCTGGAATTACAGAGTGAGTTCTAAGTCAGCATTAGCTAGAGTGATACCCTACTTCAAAAAAAGGGGGGAGATTCAAATATTCAGGTTGAAGAGATGACTCAGCAGTTAAGGCACTTGCTTGCAAAGCCTAAGGACCCAAGCCAGATGCACAAAGTAATGCATGTATCAGGAGTTCATTTGCAATGCTTAGAGGCCCTAGTGCACCCATTCTCCCCCCCCCCCGTGGTGTCCCCCATAAACTCAGGTGTTCTAGGTTCCCAGCTGATGGAGATTTGGGAATTAACGCATCCTGGAGGCAGTGTATTGTTGTGGCAGTTTCTCCTTGCTAGTGTTTGGCACACTCTCCTGTTGTGGTGATCCATCTGTTGTTGGCCAGGAAGTGATGTCCACCTTCTGTTCATGCCATTGTTTTCCCTGCCATAATGGAGCTTCTCCTTGAGTCTGTAAACCAAAATAAACCTTTTTTCCCACAAGCTGCTCTTGAAGGCAACAGTCTGCCTCTTTCTCTCTCTTACTCTCTAAAAAATAAATCATAAATAATAAATAAATATTTTAAAAACCATAAAATGCTATCTGTAATAGCAGTTCATAACTGGTGTATCCCCACTCACAAACGGGAACACTGTGGGAGTTATTAGGGAAGGTTTTTTCAATATTGCAATCACAAGGAATGGGAGTGGTGGAAAATGATATCTGAGATGAGTGAAGACACTAAAACTACCAGCGAAGTTCTGCACACATCAGTTGCAGAGCACTTGCCTACCATGTGAAAGGCCATGGTTCAATCCTTAACACCAGGGAGAAAAAAAGTCCCTCTGGACAAACAGGAAAAATGTGTTTACAGTGAGCTGAATCTAGAACCAACTCTATTTTAACTATAAAAAGCATCCAGTTTTTTTGCGGGGGTGGAAGTGGTTTTAATATAAATGTTTCAGAAATGTGACTATTATGGAAATTTAAGAAAGAATGTTTTGCTTGGAATTTTACCAAGGGTAGTTTGCTATTTTAGAAATAAGTCACTTTTTTTGATACATCACCACACTTATCAGTCTATTCATAAGTCACAGGATGTGCATTAAAGCTACATGTAGATACAAGCCTTTAATTTCTTTATTTTTGGCATCTAATGCAGTCCTGCCTGGGCATTTTATTACATTACATTTCGTTACATTATACTACATTACATAACTTTGCTTTTAATTATCTTATAACTAAACCATTATATTCTAAAGACATTATTTATGTACATACAACATATTTATGCATGCTAAATAAAGGCAGGTCAAGATAACACAGAATGCATTATAAATTATTTGCTATTAAAACAGCAGTGGAGCTGGGCGTGGTGGCACATGCCTTTAATCCCAGCACTCAGGAGGCAGAGGTAGGAGGATCACTGTAAGTTCAAGACCACCCTGAGACTCCATAGTGAATCCCAGGTCAGCCTGGACTAGAGTGAGACCCTACCTCGAAAAAATGAAAATATAAAAAAAGATTGGGTGGGAAAAATAAATTTCACATGATCACCACACATACACAGCATAAGAATTCATGTTTTTTCTTTTGTAATATCTTGTAGATTAAAGAAACAAGAGAGCCAGTATCCCAACTCAACATCTCTTCTTACATAGTCTACAGTTCTGAGCATTTTACAAACATATATACATTTATTTATTTATTTGCAAGCAGAGAGAAATAGAGCGAAGAGAGAATAGGCACACCAGGGCCTCCAGCTGCTGCAAACCAACTACAGATGCATGCACCACTTTGTGTATCTGGCTTTATGTCGGTACTGGGGAATTGAACTTGGGTAGTCAGTTAGGCAAGTGTCTTAACTGCTTAGCCATCTCTCCAGCCAAGTTGTGAACATTTTGATTAAATAATTCATGCACTTTATTTAAATTGGAGAATTATGGCAGTATATTGTTTGGATTTCCAGACTTCAGATGGGAAACAAAACATAGGTTCCAATCCTAAATAATCCTTTAACTTTTCTTTTCATGTGAATATGTTTTATTGTTCTTTAAAAGGCTTCAGAGTGGTTTTAAGTCAGGATGCACACTGTTCATTTGTCTGACATTTCTCACCATGTCAAGCTGGCTTCAGCTAGCAATGCTTCACTAAACACAAACGAAAAAAGTTTTAGTTTTGAAAAAAAAGTCCAGATCTGACAACAATAAACATTAGTCTAATTTAAAGCAAAATAGGATGTTTCATGTTCCTTTACACACCCTCCTCCTCACAGAACCAGGAATGTAATTCTCCCAGCTCAGGCAGGCACTGTTATTGATGGACACTGCATGCATGCACCCTCACATGCACATGCATGTGCACCCCCCTCCCACACATACACACAGACAAAATTCAGAGTATGTCAAATGAAAAAGATTTTGTTCGTGTTTGGATTGATCAAAACCCCTGCAGTCAACAGTTTACAATTTAAAGGGTTAGATGTTCTGATTGTGAGTCTATGTTAAAGGAATCTATTGTCATTCAAAAAATAAGAGGCCCAGGCATGGTGGCACACGCCTTTAATCCCAGCACTTGGGAGGCAAAGGTAGGAGGATAGCCATGAGTTCAAGGCCCCCTGAGACTACATAGTGAATTCCAGATCAACCTGAGCTAGACTGAAACCTTACCTCAAAAAAAAAAAAAAAAAAAAAAAAGAGGATTTTGGATAGTACCATCGTTATTTACTTTAAAATTCCAGAAACAATATCAAAAAGCATTATTTTTCATTTTCTGGAATGAGAGAAGAAACTACATATTTGCATTGAGTTAGAAATCAAAACAACTCCAACAATAAGAAATAGGCAGTTCACATAGCCAGCCAACCTGAGGTATCATCAGTGTGAGACAACATCCCAGTCCATTCCTATTGACCTAGCTAATAGCATAGAAAGCCTATGGCTCTGCACAGCAAATTTAAGTGGGACATGATGACTTGAGGCCTGTATTCAGGGCCTTAGAATCAGGATGATTAAGTATGTGACATTAAAGTGAAGAGTTCAAGAGCTCCCGATTGTGCCCCTCCGTGTGCTTTGTCAGTGCAGCCTGGTCACAGCAGTCACCACAGATAAGAGAACAGCAGCTTCTCCAGATCAGCAGGCTTATCCCAGCAGAGAATTTGCAGGTGTTACCACTACACACATCACAAGCTACATAGCCCCTTTGCTATTCCCTATCACAGCCTGTGGGCACGTACTTAGTACACATTACTAGTTCTGACCTTGACTTTCCTTCTTCCTTGGAATTTTTTAATCTCTAAAGAACCCAGTAGTAACAATGCCATCAGTGGTTAAACTGAACTGTACAGATAGGAAGCAGCTTGTAAAATAACAAAAGGCAGGTCTCAAGACCAGAATATTTTGAATTTGATGTTGTTCCTTTGACTGAAAATGCAGAGTACAAATACGTTCTAGAAGTACTCATTTAACTTCTATAGGTCTGTTTTGTAATTGGAAAAACAGTGACTTTACATGAATGGTTGGACCCAGCTCTGGACCTTGTATGTTTCCACAATCGATATTATAGTTAAGATATGTCCACTGTAACAGTAGCATGACTACTATGCGGATAACCAAGGACTTTCTGAGTGAATGTGAGGCCCAATCCACAGAAGGGAATTCATGCCTGGCATATGAAATCCTGGTCAAAAGCCTGGCTTTGTGGCACACACATTTAATCCTAGCATTCAGGAGGCAGAAGTAGGAGGATCCCCGTGAGTTCGAGGCCACCCTGAAACTACAGAGTGAATTACAGGTCAGCCTGAGTTAGAGTGAGACCCTACCTGGAAAAACAAACAAAAAAGCCTGATTCTGGTAGTCATAGGCTCTAGGGGGAGGGAGGGAGGGAGGGATGAGAGGTTCCTATTCTTGTTGTTATGCTAAACTGACAGGTTGTCAAACTTCCTTCTAATAACTTCTCTCTATACCTGTTGATCAGTGCTGCTCTTAGTTTTGATCACAGGTTTCTTTTTGCATTGGACAAAGGTTATTGCAGAGATGCATTGCTGGTGAAAATGCTGAGTGTGTGATTATTGTGTGCTCAACCCTATATGGGATATCTATGTTGTCCGGGAAGCTCAGGGAATATCTTGGAAGAGGGACAAAAAGAAGGCAAGAGCCAAAGTCCGGTAAAAATGTGATAGAATGATGTCTTCTGGACATGACATGGCTGTCACACTCATGAATTCACAGCAACTATTTTTTTTTAATATGCATAGGATCAAACCAGTCAACATTGCATAATAGATGGAAGAGGTAATGAGATTAGCTATCAGCACTGTATGGTTGCTGGGAAAAAGGAGTCATGTTTTTCAGGGATAAAGTCATTGGTAAGTTGTCCATGCTCCAGTATATAACCCCCTCCTCCATGCTCATACAAACAACCCTAAGTAAACTCAATGGTCACAAAAAACAAAAACATGAAAGTGGGAAGAGGCTAACTAGGGAGAATAAGGAGGCTGGTACTAGTGGGATTAAAGAAGGACTGGGGTGAATATGATGCAAATATATTATATATGTATGAGGTTGTCAAAAAGAAAATAGTGACTTAAAGTATGTATTAGTTACTTTTGCATCAATGTAACCCTGATTAAAATACATGACAGAGGGCTGGAGAGATTGCTTAGTGGTTAAGGCACTTGCCTGCAAAGCCTAAGGACTCAGGTTCAATTCCCCAGTGCCCATGTAAGCCAGATGCACATCTTAGATGGTGCATGTGTCTGAAGTTTGTTTGCAGTGGCTAGAGACCCTGGCACACCCATACTCTTTCTCTATCTGCAATTCTCCCTCTCTCTTTATCAAATAAATAAATAAATAATTAAAATATTTAAAATGTATATTAAAGATGGATGTGGTGGTGCACACCTTTAATCCCAGCACTCGGGAGGCAGAGGTAAGAGGATAGTCATGAGTTCAAAGCCATTCTGAGACTACCTAGTTCCAAGTCAGCCTGGGCTAGAGTGAGACTCAACCTCGAAAAACTGAAAAACCAATATATACGTGTGTGTGTGTGTGTGTGTGTGTGTGTGTGTGACAGAAAGGGGAGAAAAGGTTTATTTTATTTTGGTATCATGACTTCAGTCCATCATGGCAGAGAAGCTATGGCAGGTGTAGTTTAGTTTGTGGGTGGAAGCATGTGTTCACATCATGGTGGACCAGGAAACAACCTAGGTCTGAATCAGAGAAAACTTTCAAAAGGTCCACCCCTACTGACTCATCTCCACCAGCTCAGCCTTATCTCCTAAAGGCTCCACAGCCTTCAAAATAGTATCACAACTGAGGGAACCAACTGCTCAAAACATGAGCCTATGGGGGAACATTTCAGATTCAAACCACAAGTTATATTATTAATAACATATGATTTCTCCCTTAATAGGCTGTGATCCTGAAACAGAGCTTTGCTGAGGATAGATTTAAGTAGTATTTTCCAAAGTGTGCTCTAAAGAACCCTGGTGTGTAGGATAGACATTTATGGGTGTTAATAGATATCTAAAGTCAATACACACACACATTAGTTACTTGTCTAGTTGATGGGATCAAATACCTGACCAGAAGCCACCTTAGGGGAAGAAGGGTTTATTTTTGGTTTGTGGTTTGAGAATACAGCCCATCTTGAAGGGGAAGGCCTGGCAGCAGGGGCAACTCATAGCTGGCTGGATTAGGAAATAGAGAAGAAAACCCAGATCCTTGGCTTCTTCATATTTTCCTTTTTATTCAGTCTAGGACTCTATCCTTAGGCATGGGGTTGCCCATATTCAGGATATATCTTCCTTCTTCAGAAAAACTTCTCTGGAAACATCCTCACAGACATGCATACAGGTATATATCATAGGTCACTTTACATCTAGTCAAGTTAACAGTGAAGATTAATCATCAGAACATATTTGAGAAAGCGTGGGGAGAAAGTATCACATGTTGCTTTGCTATATGTGGTGTGTGTACAGATGTATGTGTGTGTGTGCACATGCATGTGGAAGCCAGAAATTGATGTTAGGTATTTTCCTCAATCGTTCTTCACCTTATTTTTGTTTTGACACGGGATCTCTTCACTGATCCTGGAGCTCACTGATTTGGCTGGATGATCATCTTTTTTTTTTTTTTTAAAAAAAACTTTATTTTAAAATTTTCGTTACAGTTGCATTTTTTTTTTACTTAAGAAGTCTACTGTTTACTTTCTCAGGATTAAAAAAAAACAATTAAGATTCTAAAGAATTAAACAACAAAGGAATGTCAAGGGACAGACACAACTGTCCCATTCTTAAGGGTGTAATAGCTATTCCAGTTTAATGTCTAGCTTCAAAACAAAATTAATTTTCTTATTTCTAAATGAAATAATGTACAACCACCATCTGCATCTATGCGTGTTATAACGTTCAAACACAAAGCTTCGTTTTAAGCTTGGTTAAAAAAAAGTAACAGGAATGATGGCCGACCTTAATATGTAGTGTATACCTTACAGGAAATATTGTTAACAATCATAACACAGTAATAATGCCATTAATAGTGAAGTCCTCAATTTAGAATCTGGAACATTCTTCCATCAAGGGGGTAAGGGGAAATTCAGTCCAATGAGTCTGTCTCAATATCTTCATCTCTTGTTTGCTCCACTTGTATTCTCTTTTCAGTAACTGGATTAATGCTTTGAGCCCAAAATGAGATATATTTTTTATTACTGTAGATTACATGTTGTTTGGTGTTCTGTCTCCATTTGTTCCTCCTGCTTGCGTTTTCAATCTGCTGCTTCTTTCTCATGCTGCCCTTTCAACATATTCCTCCTGTGAGCAGTCGGAAAGTTTCTTCCACCCTTCCTCTTCTTTTCACCTTCTTGATCATCTCCTTCCTCTTCAGAATCAGAAGTTGATGCAACCCCAGTTTTAGGTAAGTTTTTCCTTTTTGACTCAACTTCTTTCTTCCCCTCTTTTTTATCTGGTTCTTTTCTTGGCTTATCCTCTTCCTTTTGGCCTTCCTCTTCCTTTTTAAGTTGCTTTTTAGGTTGTTTTTCCTCTTGCCCCCTTTTCTTACTTTTATCTTCATCAGCAACCATGTCACTCTCTGAAGGACAGGGCTGTTTTACTATTTTAGGTCTGTCTCTTGGTTTTGGAATCTTGACCTCCGTAGCTGCAGGTCGTCCTCTTTTAGGACTCACCTTCAGATTAACAGATGCTGTTGCTGCTGTTACCACTCCTGCCTCCTCAGTTTCTACTTGTTTTTCTGCCTTTCTCTCTCTTCCTCGTCGGGCAGCTTTTGGAGTGGTTATGTCAATAGCTTTTGTCATATCTTCATTGCTGGCTTTTTCTTCATGATCAGTATCTTCCTTTGAAACATTAGTTTCTTTTTCTTCCACTTCAACATCAGATGATGCATTTGATTGTTTAGTTGATGTCTGCTGACTTGAAAATTTCACTTTTGGATTGTTATCTATCTCCCATAAACCTTCATTAAATCCTTTTCGTTTATTTGGTTTGCCATACTTCTCCTTATTCTCTGAGTATGGAAATATATCCTTTGGTCCTAAAAATGCAGTCTCATGAGTTCCAAAAAAGAATATGGGTAGTTTGTTTGTAGTGGCTTTACAGCTCCATCAGGAACTTCATCTACCCGAGCCGGCCAATGAGGGTAACCTTTCATCTTGGTAAAGATGAGGTCTCCAGGTTTGAAATCGCGAGTCATCTTTCTGGGGGCGAAGCCTGGGGTCCTGAAGCCAGAAGGTGGTGAGCTCGGGTGGGGACCTAGAGGTGCGAGGGCGGATGGAAGCCCAGGATCGGGGGGGCCGGGGACGGATGCCTCGGGGTGTTGAGACGCGGCTGCTGCCGAGGCGCGGGTGCTGGGGCTGCGGTGGCGGGCTGGCCGCCTCTGCCCGCGTCCACGAGAGCCACCTGCGCCACCAGCTGCCGCAGAGGCGTCTCAACGGCCGACACTAGCCACCGCCACTGCCGCCGCCGCCGTCGCTGCGCCGCTCTGGATGATCATCTTATCTCTGCTTTCTCAGTGCTGTGATTATAGTCATATAACTGTGTGCCCAGATTTTACATGGGTGCTGGGGATCTGAACTCAGGTCCTCTTGCTTGCATTGCAAGTACTGCCTTATCAGCTGAGCCATCTTCACATCTTCATGTTTGTGGGGCTGGAGAGATTGGTCAGTGCTTAAAGCACTTTGCCTAGAAGACCTAATGACCCAAGTTTGATTCCCCACTACCCACATAAAGCCAGATGCACAAAGTGGTACATGTATCTGAAGTTAGTTTGCAGTGGTTAGATGCTCTGGCATGCCCATTCTCTCTGTGTGTCTGTCTCCCTTCAATCTCTCTCTCTTATTGCAAATAAATAAATAAATAAATAAATAAATAAAATGTTTGCCATGCAGGGGATCAAATATAGAACATTATGGATCTTGGGTAATTACTTTGCCAGTAAGTTCAATTACAGACCCAAGATTTCTTAATTTTCTTATTCAGCTTGAGTATTATAAACTTTTTAAAAAATATTTTTTGTTTTATTTATTTATTTATTTGAAAGTGACAGACAGACAGAGAAAGAGACAGATATTGAGTGGCCTCCAGCCACTGCAAATGAACTCTTGATGTGTGCCCCCTTGTGCATCTGGCTAATGTGGGTCCTGGGGAATCGAGCCTCAAGCCTAGGTCCTTAGGCTTCACAGGCAAGCGCTTAACTGCTAAGCCATCTCTCCAGCCCCTGTATTATGAGCTTTTGATAAAAAAAAAAAATGCATGGAATAGCATTCCCTATTTTTATTTGAGCACACAATCTTCCCTCTCCGTATACATTGACAATCTTATGGAGAGTAGTGTTTCACATAGTAGGTGTTGTGATTGACTAAAGTCATGTAGGGAATTTCAGAAGTTTTTATTTTCAAAGAACTAAGTTTCCATGGTGAATTTTCAGGCATTACGCACGCAAAAGGGAAAACAGTTTTGTGTAGTGATTCTCGTGTCACTTACCATGTAATCCTAATTTGTAAATTCATGTTGACAAAAGGAAAGAAGAGGTTAACCAAAGAGCACAGATTAAAACATGTGATACCTATGAGTCATTTCAGAATGAAAGAGTGAAACAGAGGCTCCATCTTCATATGAAAAGATTTGTCACATTTCCTGTATGTGTGGGGAAGCATGGCTGGCCTATTCAGTCAAATTTGAAAACTGATTGTAGTAGAACAGCGAATGGTATAGATAGAACTACTACTTCAAGAGGACATTAAGTGCAGCAGTTAGAATAGTTGAGATATTAGAAATGTTGTTCTGCTGTATTTGGGGAATGGGCCAGTGATAGAGACAAGCTAAATAAAGAAGACAAGTGACAAGATTATCCCTATGTAGAAAAGAGAATAATTGCTTTGACCAATGATCATCTTAAAGGTCATTTGGTGGAAGTTTGCCTAATTTGTTTGCTATAGGTTTGTCAGCATTTGCTTCCTACCTCCCTCCCTCCTTCTCTCACCCCTCCATCCCCCCTTCTGTTCTTCGATATTTGTGTGAGGGACTGAATCAAAGGCTTTGTATATATTAAGCATATGGTCTATTATTGAGGTGTCCGCACCCTCTCATAACATAGGGAGTCCCTTGCAGCAAAAACAATAGCAAATTCTCTATTTTACCAAAAAGTGTTAAGTTCCTGCATGCACAAGTCATTGAGGTTGGTTTCTGGAGAATGAGTGTGGGACATCACCCAGGACTCAAACTCATTTACTGTGAATGGGACAAATGTGAAGTACAGAATGTATCTATGACGTGTGCTAGTTAAAGTGCATGTTTTTAATCCATTAAATCTTGAGCTATAACATATAGTTTACAGAAAAAGGAATTAGACAAAGCAAAAATTTGACATTGCTCAAAATGATTGTGCCAGGCTGGGCGTGGTGGCACATACCTTTAATCCTAGCAGCTGGGAAGCAGAGGAAGGAGGATCACCTTGAGTTTAAAGCCACCCTGAGACTACATAGTGAATTCGAGGTCGGCCTGAGCTAGAGTGAAACCCTACCTCAAAAAACAAAAAAATAAAACAAAAAAAAAAAAATCAGGAAAAAGGGACAGTACTAGATGAAATAAGACTAAATACCCCATCAACTGGATGCACTGTGAGATCCTGGATTGGAGGCTAGTTTGGAGAATATAGTACTCAAGGGCCTTTTGTGTCATTAAGAGTATATGTGTATATGCATGTGTATACATAGTATTTGTTATATAAAATAAAATTCTATTGAAAGAAATAGGTGAACATTATTGACTACAAAATAAATCAGGCTACAAAATAGCACACATAGCATAAGTAGCTAAAATTGAGAAAAACAATTGGAAAGCTATTAATCATTTATGTTCAGTAGAAATTTAACACCCCCATACACATATCTGTGTGTGCATATGTATATAGATATATATACTTTATTTTCATGGGGAAAGTTCCTGGGCTCAATCACTTCCAACCATAGCCTCCTGAATAGATGGAACTATAGGAACAGACTATCCTGACCAGAAAGTTTTTATTTATTTATTTTGTTTGTAGTATCTAAATTCCACAAAGAAAGTTCACTAATAAAGGGCCTACCAAATCAGAGAGCCAGAGCCTCAGAGGCCTCCAACACCTCATCACTGAAGGAAAATGAACCCAACATGGCTCAGGGAAATTTTGTGGAAGAGGGGGTGGAAAGAATGTCAGAGCCACATGTTGGGTCTTCATATGCAGAGACATTTATCATACCAATAACTGTGGGCTAACTCCACAATGCACGACCCATATACCTCAACAAGGAGGGGCCAATGGGGGGGTAGGTCACGGATGAGCCTAACAATGGTACCAAACTGCCTGTATTTGCTGAATAGAAAACTAATAAAAAAATTAATTAATTAATTTTTTTAAGAAAAAGGGCCAGTAGGAGCTGGATGTGGTGGCGCATACCTTTAATCCAAGCACAGCCCTCAGGAGGCTGAGGTAGGAGGATCGCCATGAATTTGAGGCCAGCCTGAGACTACATAGTGGATTCCAGGCTAGCCTTGATTAAAGCGAGACATTACCTTGAAAAAACAAACAAACAAACAAAAAACAAAACAAACAAAAAATAAAAAGGTCAATAGGAGCAGATAAATAACATACATGCCTCTTTGGTGGTTTGATTCAGGTTTCCCCATAAACTGATGATTCCAAGCTGTGGTGATTTAAGAATTGGAACCTTGTTGGAGGAGGTGTGTTGTTGGGGGTGGGTTTATGGGTATTATAGCCAGCTTCCCCTTGCTAGTATTTGTCACACTCTTCTGTTGCTGTTGTCCACCTGATGTTGACTAGGAAGCGATGTCCAGCCTCTGCTTATGCCATGTTTTCCCATGCCATAATAAAGTTTCCCCTTGAGTCTCTAAGCCAAATTAAACCCTTTTCTTCCAGAAGTTACTTTGTGCCAGCAACATCAAGGTAACTTCAATAGCTCCTCAATGAAAGGAATTTTCCTTTAACTTATCAGGTTGTATAATCATGAGGGAATTGGAAAAAAGCCAAATTTTGTAGGTTCTTAATTCTGTGAGTAAATGCTTGTAAAATATTTCTGTTTCTTGGGTTGGCGAGATGGCTTAGCACTTAAGTGCTTGCCTATGAAGCCTAAGGACCCTGGTTTGAGGCTCGATTCCCCAGGACCCACATAAGCCAGATGCACAAGGTGGTATGGTACATGCATCTGGAGTTTGTTTGCAGTGGCTGTAGGCCCTGGTGCACCCATTCTCTCTCTCTCTCTCTCTCTCTCTCTCTCTCTCTCTCTCTCTCTCTCTTTCTCTGCCTCCTTCTCTGTCTGTCTCTCTCAAATAAATAAGTAAATAAAAATAAACAAAAATTTTAAAAAATATATATTTCCATTTCTTTCCACAGCTATTACTCCATTCCTCTAAGTCAAGTCTAAGAGTCTTTGACAAGATGCACATCAAGTCTTTCCTTTCTTCTAAAGACCATAGCAGAAAGTATTTGGGCTGCTTTCATGGTTCTAGGAAATCTGGTATGTAAACTTTTCTCTGAGGGCTTACTTGTGAGTACCCCAAGGAAGAGGCAGTAATAAATCCTATGGGCTAGACTTGACATTCACTAGAACTCACTGAGAAGGTTGCTTGGTCCTATGTTGTAACTCTGCACTTTCTCTTGCTCTTCAGATACAGTGGGCTGTGTTTCAGATCACACTTGAGCATGCAAGCATATCTGGACAGAGCCTCAGCACCATTTATCTTGGGGACAGGGCCTGACTGACATTGTCTCTGCCCAGGTAGCTGCCTGTTCACAAATCTCACAGGTTCCAGCTTCTCACATGTGGCAGGATAATCAGCCCACCTAGCCTCTGCATTTCCATACAGAGGGTATACTTCACTTTGGCCTCAGTCCAGTGAAGTAGCTAGTTGAGAATTTTCAGATTGTGAGACTGATGCAATACCTATGGTGTTAAGAAGGCAACAAGTTGAGCATTTTCTTCTGTATATATAAGAAACATCTTCAGGGCTGGAGAGATGGCTTAGTAATTAAGGCACTTGCCTGCAAAGCCAAAGGACCCAGGTTCAATTTCCCAGGAGCCACGTAAGCCAGATGCACAGGTGGCACATGTGTTTGGAGTTCATTTGCAGTGGCTGGATGACCTGCTGTGCCCATTCTCTCTCTCACTCTACCTGCCTCTTCCCCTCTCTCTCAATAAATAAATAAAAATGAAATATTTTAAAAAGTATATATCAGATGCTGGACCAAGTGTGCTTTATTGATGGAAAAATTCTCTGGAAATGTACTTGGTTTTTGAGCTAGATTTGGAAATGTTTGAGTATAGGTTATAAAGACCCTTGAATGGAAAGACAATGGAGAGCCTATACTACTAATACTAGCTTAGAAGCAGAAGAATAAAATACAGTCCTAATATTTCAATGTTATCTGGGTATAGTAAAGGACCTTACTCTTTCTTTCCCTTTTTCCCTTGTTTTTTTTTTTTTTTTTTTTATAGTTTACGGTAGCTTGGAATTTACTGTGATCCTCCTACCTCTGCCTCCTGAGTGCTGGGATTAAAGGTGTGCACCGCAATGCCCAGCTTGTTTTTTTTTTTTTTTTTTTAGCTAAAAACCTGTATTTTTAAGTCTAATGTAATGTTTAACAACCTGCGGTTAATCAAACATTAACTTAGGTAGCTTATCCAAATGGATCTCGCCCATCAGGGCATCACTCGACCACTGAGCACATGGTCAGCCTTTCCCCTCCTTTTCCATCAGGGTTCCCATAAACTGCCTGCCAAGGGTGGTTAATTACAGACCCGAGTCACTGCCCATACACTTGGTTTCAAGTTATGTTTGGGCTGAGGTGGCTTAACGGTTAAGGCGCTTGCAAAAGTCAAGGAGCCTAGGTTCGATTCCCCAGTACCCTAGGCGGCGAATGCATCTGGAGTGAGTTTGTAGACCAAAGGCCTTGGCGCGTCCATTTTCCATGTGCCTTTCTCTTTCAAGTAAGTATGAAGCTCCTGTCCAATCCAACTTCCAACCTGATCGCACATCCCAGTTGGGTTGGAAATCACCCAGGCCAGCGGACATGTTGTGGAAGGGAAAAGCGTGCGAATACGCGCGCCCTGGGCACTTTAGCCCTGAGTGAACACCGCCTGCCCGCTCCAGGCCCAGGAACTGCGATGTGGCTCGCGGTTAAAGGGGCCGCCCACGGCGGGCCAAGCGGCCCCAGTTATGCGCGAGCGTGTACTGTGGCGCCGCAGCTAGACCTCCGCGGCCACGTGCAGGTGCGGCGGGGGCTCAAAGGCAGCGCGATGTTTGTTTTTTTTTTCTCAATTTTTATTAACATTTTCCATGATTATAAAAAATAATCCCATGTTAATACCCTCCCTCCCACTTTCCCCCTTGAAATTCCATTCTCCATCATATCCCCTCCCCATCTCAATCAGTCTCTCTTTTATTTTGATGTCATGATCTTTTCCTCCTCTTATGATGGTCTTCTGTAGGTAGTATCAGGCACTGTGAGGTCTTGGATATCCAGGCCATTTTATGTCTGGAGGGAGCATGTGGTAAGGAGTCATACCCTTCCTTTGGCTCTTAACATTCTTTCTGCCACCTCTTCCGCATTGGACCTTAAGCCTTGGAAGGTGTGATCAAGATGTTACTCAGTACTCCAGTCACTTCTTTCCAGCACTATGATACCTTCTGAGTCATCCCAAGGCCACTGTCATCTGAGAAGAGAAGATTCTCTACCCAAAGTGAGAGTAGTGTTAATATAAAGGTATGACTATTAAGAGAAGTGCTTACTGGGCAGTTTGACTAGCATAGTATATACATTTATCCAGACATCAGCAGATGTTACACCCCTAGGGTTCATGACTACCCCTGTTTTAAGTTTTCAGTATCAGGGATGTATTCCCTCCCATGGATCAGGCCTCCAGTCCAATTGGAGGGCAGTTGGTTTCCACCATGATAGACATGCCACTATTGCACCCATTGGCTCATTTGGCCTGACTGGCCAATTATAAGGCTTGCATTGTCCACTGTTGAGTATCTTCACTGGTGGTTTCTCTTTTTCCCATTGAACTACATGTAGAATGGCTTCTTCTATCTTTCTGTCAGTTGGTCTACATGGAGGAGGTTATCAGCTCATTTCCAGCAGGATTTCTCAGTGGCTTTGCAGCCCAAGTATGTGGAGTCTTCAGCAATAGGGTTTTACCACCTATTCCTGGTGGGAAACTAAGGGCCTCGGCAATGGCCTATAATGTTTTGGAGGCATCAGGGACTTCCCTGGCCAACAAGTCACTGGAAGGTACCCCATCCCTGGCACTGAAAATTTTCTAGCAACTGTCTACGGCTCCTGAGTATTCTACTGTCCAAAACCGGAGGATTCCATATGATTTATTTATATCCTCTTAGATTTTGATTAGCCCTCCCTCCACCTTTCCCTTACTCAAACTCTTCCCCTGACCTCACTTTGGGCTTTTTCACCCCCATTACTCTATTCTTCTACTTATTATATATACAATACCAACCTATTAAGTACCCTTCTCCCTTCCTTTCTCTTCCCTTTACATCTCTTTTTACTGGCTTACTGGCCTCTGCTACTTAGTTTTTTTTTCCTTCTCACACAGAAGTCCAATCATCTGTAGCTAAGATCCACATATGAGAGAGAACATGCAGTGCTTGGCTTTCTGGGCCTGGGTTACCTCACTTTGTATAATCCTTTCCAGATCTATTCATTTTCCTGCAAATTTCATACCTTCATTTTTCTTTACCGCTGAGTAGAACCTCATTGTATAAGTGTGCCATATCTTCATTACCCACTCATCAGTTGAGGGACATCTAGGCTGGTTCCATTTCCCAGCTATTATAAATTGAGCAGCAATAAACATGGTTGAGCAAGTATCTCTAAGATAATGAGATGAGTCCTTCGGATATATGCCTAGGAGTGCTATAGCTGGGTCATTGTTTTTTGTTTTTTGAGGTAGAGTCTTGTTCTAGCCCAGGCTGACCTGGAATTCCCTGTGTAGTCTCAGGGTGGCCTTGAACTCATGGTGACCCTCCTGCCTTTGCCTCCTGAGTGCTGGGATTAAAGACATGCACTACCATACCCAGCACCTTTTTCCTTTCCTTCCCTTGTGTGTGTGTGTGTAGGGTCTCTTGCTGCTGCCATTGAATGCTTGCCTGGCTTTATGTGGGTGGCTAGGGAATTTAATTTGGGCTGGGCTGGAAGGATTTGCAAGCAAGTACTTTTGACCATCGAGCCATGTCCCCAGACCTAAAGACCTTATTCTTTAGAAGAAACTTCTTTTTTTTTTTTTTAAAATTTTTAGAGTAAGTGAATTATTCTACTTGACAACTCAGATTTAAATATAGAGGATCTTCAGGATACAAAACAAGCTCCACTGACCTTCCAGAGAGAGATAAAGAGACAGAGTGATTATGAACTCTTTAAAAGCAGAACATAAAGTTTTGTTGAAAAAACCTTGCTTGTAGATAAGCATACATAACAGTATGCTAGCTTTACGAGAGTTAAAATGTTTGGTTAAGGGCTGGAGAGATAGATAGCAGTTAAGGATCCAGGTTCAATGCCCCAGTATCCATGTAAGCCAGCTGCAAAAGGTGGCGCATGTGTCTGGAGTTTGTTTACAGTGGGTGGAAGCCCTGGTGTGACCTTTCTCTCTGTCTGCCCCCCCCCCCCCGCCTCTTTCTCCAGTAAATAAAATATTAAAAAAAAAAACTTTTGATTGAGATTAAATGCCATATTTTAGCCATTATTTCTTTGGACCCACCAATCAGTCAATGTTGAAGTCATGGATTATACCTATGCAGTCTAGGAGTTTATTTATGGTGCTCATATGCTTAAATGAAACCCTGTTTATGAGGATTTTTTTTTCTGACTAGTTAAGACTTTAAGACTTTGACTGGAGAGATAACTCAGCAGTTAAAGGCAGTTGTTTGCAAAGCCTGGTTGTTCTAGCTTTAATTTCCCAGAACCCATTTAAAGTGGTGCATGCATCTGGATGGAGTTTGTTTATAGGGGCAAGAGGCTCCAGAGGGCCCATTCTCATTCTCTTTTTTTCCCTTTCTTCTTTCTCTCCTTGCCAATTACTAATAAAAATTAACAAAAAAAAAAAGATGTTTCATTTAGTTTTTGGTTAGTGGAATCTAAGGAAGTAATTTTGGGAGGGTCTTCTAAGAAAGTTCATGGGGTTTATTGTGTTTTGAATGCTGTTACAGTCAGCTCCTCATTGCTGGCAGAAAACACTCAAACAAAAGCAACTGATGGGAGGGAAGTTGTTTATTTTGGGTGACAGACTTGACTGGAAGCTCCATGATGGCAGGAGAAAACATGGTATGAGCAGAGGCTGGACATCACCTTCTGGCCAACATCAGGTGGACAATAGCAGTAGGAGAGTGTGCCAAACACTGGGAAGAGGAAAGCTGGCTATGAGACCCATAAGACCACCCCAGCAATACACTGCCTCCAGGAGAATCCAATTCCCAAGTTTCTACCAGCTGAGGACATAGCATTCAGCACACATAAGTTTATGGAGGACACCTGAATCAAACCACCACAAATGTAATATTCCCCATTGATTCTTGTGTTTGAACACTTGGTTCCCAACTAGTAGTGCTGTTTGGGAAGGTTGTAGAAACTTTAGAAGGTGGAGGCTTGCTGTAGGAAGTAGGTCACTGGGTGTGAGCCTTGAAGTTTTTAAGCCTGACTCCACTTTCTGTTCATGCTCTTCTCCTGTTCATCCTGACTAGCTGCACTGTGACCAGTAGCCTCCTTCTCCTGTTGTCATACCTTCCTCACCATGATGGAATTATTCCCCTTGAAACTGTAAGCTGAAAAAAAAACCCTTTCCTTTCTTAAGATGCTTCTGGTTAAATATTTTGTCCCACAAATAAGTTTTGAATGTAGCAACTTGGTACCAAGTAGTGGGACTGTTGTTGTGATAAACCTGACCATGTATTCTGTAGGCTTTTGGAAGTGGTTGATGGGAGGATTGTGGAAGAATTTCAGTCTCTGGGCTATAGAAGGCTTACAATGTTGTAAGCAGAGGTTAAGAAGCCATTCAGGTGGGAATTTGGAAAACAAGAATGGTGAAACACAGTCACAGTCTGCTTCACGAGGTTTCAAAGGGGAACAAGGACTCCATCAGGAACTGAGCTGCCGGTAATTCATGTTATATTATGGCAAAGAAATTGCATTCTGCCTGTGTCCTGAGAACCTAAGTGAGGTTGAACATAACAGTAATAGATTAATTTTACTAATTTTTTGGAGAATATTTCAAGGCAGAATAGCATTCCAGTTGTGGTGGCTAGTATTGACTACTCTTATTTGGATCTGCAGTGAGATAGAGTAATAAGTAGAACAGAAAAAATATGAAAAATGTGGTTTGGAAGGAAAGGCATGTGAACAAGTTTAAAGTTCTGGACAAGAAGACTCCAAGTGACCACACACCTGTGATTGTTAAATTAAAGAGATTAAAGAAAACCTCACTCTCTTCATTGGGACTATAGGAAAGGTGCCCCATGGGTAAGACTCCACCTACTGAAAGAAAGCTTTAACTTGTGAGAACATAAATTCTTCTGAAAAGAAAGCCTGAAGTGGGACTGCTGAAGAAGTTTCCTGCTCCTGGAAAGCAACTGCCTGGGGAAGTGTTACCCTAAATCAGCAGACAGAGGTCATAGAGGTCTAAGAGGGACAGGTTTCATCCTGAACTGGCAGCAGAACTTGACATCATTGTCTACAAAGTATTGGAATTGCAAGCATGGAAAAAGACAGGATTGAGAAGGTCATAGAGTCAACTCTATGGTTTCAAAGAGCTACTGAGGCTGGGAAATGTGAAGCAGGGTCATATTCACTGCAAGGAGACCCTAGAAGATCAGTGAATGAAGCAGTAAAGACAAAGCCTAAGTTTTCTTTTTTTTTTTTTTTTTCTTCTCTTTTCAAGGTAGTGTCTCACTCTAGCCCAGGCTGACATGGAATTCACTATGTAGTCTCAGGGTAGCCTTGAACTCATGGCAATCCTCCTACTGCCTCCCAAGTGCTGAAATTAAAGTCATGCACCACCACACTCAGCCCCCAACCTAAATTTTAATGGAGGCCCCAGGATGTTGGAGATCCTGAACCATGGATATGTGCCAAAGAAATCTATAGACTCAAAGCAGAGCTAGTGCAAGACAGAGGCTATGTGTGCTATAGGCAGCAGAGCTGTAGGGGGAAGGGCTATCCAAGTGTTAGATACCAGACATGGAGCTACAGGATTTGGTGTTTGCCCTGCTGGGCTTGTCTTTCTTTAGTCCAGTCTTTCCTTGCTATGTCCCCATTCCTCCCTTTTGAAAGGGAATGGTTACTGTGTGCCATCATGTGTTGGAAGTATGTAAATTGTTTTTTGATTTTACAGAAGGTCCCGGTTAAGAGATTTCTTGAGTCTCAGAATTGACTGGATTTTTTAACAGTGTTAAGACTGCTAAATACTATGGAGACTTTGGGACTGAATTCATTTGTTACACAAGATAGCCATAAGCCTATGATGGCCAGGGATGGAATTTTGTGTCTTGAAGTAGAATGTCCCTCATAGGTTCACGTGTCTCAGCACTTGGTCCCCAGCAGGTGGTGTGGTTTGTGGAACTTTTAGGAGAGGCAGCCATGTTGGAGGAAGTGGGTCACTGGGTGTGTTCTTCAGGTTTGATCACATGGCCTCACTTCTTATTTACTGTTTCCTGACTGTGGATAAGTATGACCAGCAGCGTCACTCCTGTTGCCATGCCTTCCCCACCATGATGGAATGTAGCCTCTGGAAACTATAATCCAAAATAAACTCCTTCCTTGGGTTGCTTCTCCTCAAGTATTTTATCCCACAAATGAGTAAAGTAACTAATACAGAGGTGAAGGTAAAGTTTTCTTTGCCAGAAAAATGGATTAGATAGCTAGAAACAGTCATAGTGTTTTCAGTGCCTTTGAACAACAACAACAAAAGCCCCCATCCTTGCATATGAGTTTGGAAAATGTACTCCTCTGGGTACATGCTTCAGAATATACAGTACCCACTCACTTTCCTTTCTTTCTTGCTTGCTTTTTTTTTTTTTTTTTCCAAGTAGGGTCTTGCTCTAGCACAGGATGACCTGGGATTTATCTTTCAGGGTAGCCTCGAATTTATGGCAATCCTACTACTGCCTCCCAAGTGCTGGGATTAAAGGAGTGTCCCACCACACATAGCCCCACTCACATTTTGTTAGGTTCCTTTGCAGTGAACTTCACAATCCTATGGGATGGCTTTGACAGCTATACTGGATTATAGAACAGGAAAGGAATTCATCCTCTAAAGGCAGCATGACCCCTGTTGACTATAGGTGTCCCATAACACCCCTGAATTGACTATTTCCAGAATGACTTTATATGAGAGAAAAATAAAATTTATTTAAGCAGCTGTTGTTTCTGATTTTTTTAAAAACAGCAGCTAATTGTTAGCAAATTAAAATAACATGGGACAGGTGTGGTGGCACATATCCCTAATCTTAGGAGGTGGAAGCACAGAGACTGAGTTCGAGGTCAGTGTGAGTTGGGCTGCATAGTAAGTTTCAGGCCAGTATGAGCTAAAAGGTGAGACCATGTCTCAAAACAAAACAAAACAAATAAAATTAAAAAAGATGTGGTGTGTTTTGAGGAGTGCTATCATTTATTAAATATTCCTTGAGAATTATATGCCAGGCATTCTGTGATGTAATAAGGACAGAGCTCACAGTATAGGCTGTAAAAGATAGGTGTGTACATGCACAGGTAATTAAAGCATACTGTCATATAGTTGTTTAGTTTGCATATTGCATAGAGACATCTGGCAAACAGCAAGTAGGGGACTGCTTTGACAGACTGCATGCACAAGACAGGGGAATCCTTAATTCATCTTCACAAATGGGGTGCAGGTATTTTTTTTATTTTGAGAGTAACAGAAAGATAAAGAGGTAGATAGAGAATGGGTGTGCCAGGGCCTCCAGCCACTGAAAATGAACTCCAGATGCATGCACCCTCTTGTGCATCTGGCTTACATGGATCCTGGAGAATCGAGCCTCAAACAGGGGTCCTTAGGCTTTACACCAAGTGCTTAACTGCTAAGCCATCTCTCTAGCCTGCCTGTATGATTTTTAGACTCTGATTCAAGCAATAATGATGATGATATTTTAGTGTAGTTTTGTTCAATGCTTTTCAAACTTATTTAACAGTAGTCTTTTTTGAAAGATATTGTCATTCAGAAAAGCACAACATTGGCCAGAAGGTTTAAGAGGTCACCTCCTTACACTTACACTAGATATAGAAGAAAGTATACCAGGTAATTTAACCATACTTAGTATAACAGAGGTGGGCACAGTGTGCTTAGGAAGTCCTAGTCAGGTTTTAGAGAAAGCTTCATGAAGGAACTGATGCTTAAGCTAACTCTTAAATATTTTTATTTATTTACTTATAAACACAGAGAGAGAGACAGAAAGAATGGGTATGCCAGAACCTCTAGCCGCTGCAAACAGACAAAGATGCATGCGTCACTCTCTGCACCTGGCTTTTCATAGGTACTGGGGAATCGAACTCAGGTCATTAAGCTCTGCAGGCAAGTGCTTTAACCACTGGGCAATCTCTCCAGCCCTTAAGCTAACTTTTTGAAGGATGATTCCCAGAGGACAAAATGGGCAAGAGCATGTCATGCTAAGGAAAAATCCTGTGTATAGAGATCTAAGAAAGCATGTCGTATTCCAGAGATAGCAAGCAGTGCACTAAAGGTGGAGAGTGGGAGAGGGGAGAGTGGGGAGTCTTTAAAGAGCAGGGCGATGGGAATAGACCCTCTTTGGAGGATGTAAGGTTTATATGTGCTTGGAATACCCTAAAAGAAATAAATATAAAAATCATATGAAATGTTAGTACTGAGTTAATGACAGTGAATTGGGATGACAAGAATAAAGAGAATATTTAGTAAGTAGAATTAATGGCTCTAGGAGAGGACGGAGGAGAAAAATTAAAGATGATTCCTAGGTTTCTCAGAATACGTCAACTTATGATACATGATCTTTAGCACAATAGTGCCCTTTTTAATGAGTTTTGCAAGGTCAGGAATAGATTCTGAAGAAAAAATGATGAGCCAAGTTTCAGATATATTGCTCTTGAAATATGTGTAGACTGTCTGGGTGGAAACGCCCTGGATAAAACTGACAACATGGATCTTGATAAGTGGTAAGAATTCTGTGGAATTTGGTTGATAAGAGATTTGAGGGTCATGGGTGTAAAAAAGGTAGGTGAAACTTGTTGATGTGACCATCTAGGACTCAAAGAGTGTGTTCAGGTTCAACATAAAACTCTGGATAGGTTCAAAGAAGAATTTGGGTCCACTATAGCCTCCATGGCACCAATATCTTCCTATTAAACTTTTAGTATCATAAGTATTTTCATGAGTTCCAGGCCAGCTTGGGCTACATAGCAAGAATGAGACTAACCTGTGCTATACTGTGAGACCTAGTCTCAAAACAAATAAAACAAAACAAAACATGAATGGGGAGAGAAATGAAAGCATAGAGAATATAATTCAGTTAAAAGTAGATTAAGTCATTGTCACTGAGATATAGTTTGGAGCCCTATCAGGAAGTCTGGAAAAGTAAAAAAAAAAACAAAACAAAACACCACAAGTTCAATATTTATCTTAAAAATTAAAGTTATTTATTTACTTACAGTGCTAGGGATCAAACCTATGGCCTTGTTTATGCTAGGCAAGTGTTCTAACACTGAGCCACATTCTAGACCAATACTAAAGTTAGTATTATTTTTTAAAAAGAGAGAGGGGTAGGGGGGAAAGTGAAAATGGGTGTGTTGGGACCTCTAGCCACTGCAAACGAACCCCAGACACATGTGCCACCATGTGCATCTTTCTTATGTGGGACCTGGATAATCACACCTGGGTCCTTAGGCTTTGCAGGCAAGTACCTTAACTACTGAGCCATTTCTCCAGTCCAGTAAAATTATTTGATAAACACAAATATGAGGGAAACTACAATGAAATGTTTTACTAATTATATTCTATTGCATACATTTAAATGTGACACTTCTTGAATAATCAGTGAAATAAAATTCAATCGACAGTACTTTAATTAAAAAAATCTGGGCTGGAGAGATGGCTTAATGGTTAAGGTGCTTACCTATGAAGCCTAAGGACCTAGGTTCGGTTCCCCAGAGTTCACATTAGCCAGATGCACATGGTGGCGCATGCTTCAGGAGTTCGTTTGCAGGGGCAGGAGACCTTGGTGCACCCATTTTTTCTCTCTCCCCTTTTCTGTCAATAAATGAACATAAAATATTAAAAAAATTGAAATTGGGGCTGGAGAGATGGCTTAGCAGTTAAGCGCTTGCCTGTGAAGCCTAAGGAGCCCGGTTGGAGGCTCGATTCCCCAGGACCCACGTTAGCCAGATGAACAAGGGGGCGCACGCATCTGGAGTTCGTTTGCAGTGGCTAGAAGCCCTGGCGTGCCCATTCTCTCTCCCTCTCTCTCTCTCTGTCACTCTCAATAAATAAAAATGAACAACAACAACAAAAAAAAATTTAAAAAAAATTGAAATCTTTGCTTTTGAGTAAGTTGCTAAGCAGAATTTGAAAAGGAGACAAAAAACATAGTTGTAAGGAATCTTACAGGACCAGTAGTTACCTGTGTGACCAAAAAAACCATCAGGAGATTACGCCGGGTGTGGTGACACATGCTTTTAATCCCAGCGCTCAGGAGGCAGAGGTAGGATCACCATGAGTTTGAGGCCACCCTGAGATTACATAGTTAATTCCAGGTCAGCCTGGACCAGAGTGAGACCCTACCTTGAAAAACAGACAAACAAACAAACAAAAAAAAAAAAAAAATCAGGAGATATAAAGATTTATTCATATAAAAATTAATTTTTCTTGAAACTTCTTTTATTGACAACTTCTATAATTATAGACAAAAATCCATGATATTCCCTCTCCTACCCCACTTTCCCTTCACAAATCCACTCTCCATCATATCTCGCACAGCTTTTTTTTTCAAAAATTAATTTCTGATTGGGAAAATTTACATTGCCTCTAGAAATGTACTTTTTTGGGGGGTGGTGTTTCGAGGTAGGGTCTCTGTAGCCCAGGCTGACCTAGAATTCACTATGTAGTCTCAGGGTGATCTCAAACTCATGGCCTTCCTCCTACCTCTGTCTCCTGAGTGCTGGAATTAAAGGCATGCACAACCACACCCAGCTAGAAAATTACTTTTTTAATTGAGAAAAGATGATTCACTTCTGCAATAAAACAGACAAACAAAAGGTCTTCAGAACTAAAACTGTACATATATATTGCTGGTATTAAAACAATTTAGTTTTAGCTTTACTGAAAAAAGAGGCTTCGACTGGATAAATCATTTATTTACAAACAGGTTTTTCCTTTTTTTATTAACACATTAATTGTACATTTCTATGGAATACATTTTTAAAATATATACATTGTATAATGATCATTTCTTTATAACTAGTTTATTGAGCAACATAAAAATCACTCCCATGTTTAGTATAGCAAGGTAGAGGAGATTTTCTAGTGCCTTTTATTTCATGTTTTTCTTTTCCTTTTTGTTTTTTTGAAGTAGGGTCTCACTCTAGCTCAGGCTGACCCGGAATTCAGTATGTAGTCTCAAGGTGGCCTCGAAACTCATGGTGATCCCCCTGCCTCAGCCTTCCAAGTGCCAGGACTAAACACTGCACCACTACACCAAGCTCATTTTTTTCTTTTAAATCACAGTGTCTGGGACAAACATGAAAACTGTTCAGAAATGTGATATTAAAAGCAGGTAAATGTTCTACCGTGGCACATATGTGCACATTCGTGTGGAGGCCAGAGTACAACCTGGGTGTCATTCCTCATGTAAGCTGTTCATCTATTTTGAGACAGGATCTCTTCTTGGTCATCAAGCCCCAGGGATCACCCTGTCTCTACCTCCCCAGCGCTGAGATTACAGCATTTGATATCACACCTAACTTTCTTTTAGGGCTCAACCTCAGGTCCTCATGCTTACATGGCAAGCACTTTACTGACTGAAGTATCTCCTCAGCTGTTTGTTTTTGCTTTCTTGAGACAAGATCATGCCATGTAGCCACTGGCTGGTCTGGAACTTGCTATGCTGACTAGGTTGGCCGTGAACTTGCAGTAGTCCTCTTGCCTCTGCCTCTCAAGTTCTAAGATTACATTTATGTGATACCAAACAAGGCTTTGTAAAACTGCTTTCTAAAAATGGTCAATGGAGCTCAGCATGGTGGCACAAGCCTGTAATCTCAGCACTTTGCACGGCCCAGACAGGAGGATAGCTCATGGCTAGGCTAGGCTATTTAATAAGACCTTCTCTCAAACACAACAAACCCAATGGCTAAGGCTAAGGATGAAGATCAGTGGTTGAGCACAGGTTTTGCAGGCTTGAGTCCCTGGATTTGAAATCCTGGGGCCAGCGAGTCAGTCCACTTGATATAAAGTCTAGAAAACATCTCTGAGAGTAGAAATTATTTGAATTTAATTTGTATTCCATTGAGCTTCTTATAACAACATTCACTATTTGTAATTGTAATTGTCATGGTCATCTTTCTCAATGGGTAATGATGCATTTACTCTTCAAATGCCAACAATGAACATTTACCTATGTAAATCTGAGTTTCAGGATTAATTTAGCATTTCCTTAACATCCACAAGGACCTACCATTGTCCCCATACTAGTTCCTTGTTAGGCAGCCTGTGATAACAGATGAAGTATCCAGTGAAGTAAAAATGCCAGTGCTACTCCTAGACATTGTTGTGACTATTTTGTGTCATCTTTCATACTTTCACTTCTGGCTTGTTCTGTGAGAATTTCCTGTTTATGAGTGAGCTACATAAACAGAGGGACTGTATCTATTTGACTGTGCAGCTCTCAGTGCTAAGTAGTGTCTGGAATACAACCCCGCCCCCCATATGTCTGTTTATTGTACATGAGTGAAAAGCTAGAGAGCTATCAACAGGTGTTTGAAGAAACCTACGTTTATGAGGCTATCACATTTACACTCTGAGGTATTTATTTCTCTGTTCTTCAACATTTGGTAGTATTTTTCCTTGGGGGGGTGGGTCAAGAGGAAAGGCTGTTGGGCTGGGGAGATGAGTCAGCGGTTAAAGGTGCTAGCTTGCAAAGCCTGTCCACCAGGGGTTGTTTCCTAGTGCCCAAGTAAAGCTAGATGTATAATGTGGCGCATGCATCTGGAGTTCATTTGCAGTGGCAAAATGTCCTGGTGGGCCCATACTCACTCTCTCCAATAAACTAAAAACAAAACAAGAAACAACAGACTTGATGGAGGAAGGGCACTCTTCTGAGTTCTGTTTGGCGTTGTGGTTAGGAAGGGACATGAAAACGGAACTCAAGTGAAAAACCTGGGTGGCTCGTAGATCTTTTTGGTCTACAGGGGTTTTTTCATTCACTCACACTTCCTGGTGAGAAGATGAGAGTTTTGTTCAGTTTTGGCTGATGATTTGCATTTTTTTGGCATCTTCCTCCCCACCTTGTGTGATAAAAGGCATTTTACACTCAGTAATAGGGCCCAAGATAAGCTGCAAACAACATGATGTGCTTAGGGTGCTAAAAATGCTAAAGCACTTCTGAGGGTAAAACACTGAACAGTGTAATAGAACGAGGACAAACAATGGTAAAAAACACAATCCCGGGACATGCACGGAGGAGACTGAAGTCGTGCAGAACAGTATTCCGCAGAAGAAACATGGCTAATTTGCTTTTTGGACTCCTCATAGGTAGTAAAAATGCACCTGGCCCACAAAACAAAACGAAACCGCTCAAACTTAAAAATATGGCCACATTTACATACACCATTTCTAGTTTACACTTCAATGTAATTTTATCGCGAGAAGGAAAAATGAAAAAAAAAAAAAAAGAAAGATGGTTTTCTAAGCTTACTTCCCACTCTGCAGCTTCCACATGCTACCCATGGGGAAAAAAAATCCACCGATGATGTGAGAAAAACCTTTCCTTCGGTCAGGTCACTTCGCCTTACCTAGCATCGCATCATCCATCCATCACCTACACCTGTCCCTGGCTTTCCCGTCACTCTTGAACAGCGCTTAGACTGCGCGACCACTGGCGCGAAGCTCTTTCGCCTTACGGACGTGAAATTCTGATAACCTTACGAGGATCCTCAGCTCGATTTTTTTTCAGCTCAAGCGCATGAAAAAGGAAAACACAGCAAGGGAGGCGAAGGAAGGAAGGGAGGGGGGGAAGCCGGAGCCCGCACCTCCGCTCGCGCACGCGCACTCCAGCGAAGCGTCGCGCTCGCGGGGCGGGGCCGAGACCCGCGGAGGCGCAGGAGCTCCGCCCACTCCGACGCCCCGCCCCTCCGACGCCCCGCCCCCTCGGCGCCGGGGAGTGACTGACTCCCGCCAGCCCCTCCACGTCAATCAACTCTCCTCCTCGCACTCTGTGCACCTTGTTATTAAATCTCCAAACCGACGTCGCCCGGACCTCCTAGCTCCCCCCGGCCGTCGGGGGTGGGGTGTGAACGCGTGTGAGCGTGAGCGAAGGCACCGTAAAAGCCCAGCGTCTCTCGTTCGGCCCGGGCCTCGGCAGCGCCCGGCTCAGCAGCAACCCCCGCAGCAGCGGCAGCCCCGGCTCCGGGAGGCCAAGGCCAAGGCCGGGCTTGTGAGGCTCTCTTGGGTGGCTGCGGGGGCGCCGTTTTCCTCCGTCTGCTGCGGCTGCTGGTGTGTGTGTGGTGTGTGTGGGTGGGTGGGGGGAAGCTCGGCGGCGGCCGCGGGGCCTTTTCCTGAGCGCCTCGGGTCACCCGTCCTCGAAGTCCGGCGGGGCGGCCCTCGTCCCCCTCCCCGCCCCCATCCGTCTCCTGGGTCGCTGCCGTCCGCCCGCCGTCACCGCCGCCGCCTCTGCCATTACTCAGGCCGGCCCGGCCCGGCCCGCCCGTCCGTCCCGAGTCCCCTCCGGCCGGTGCCTCTTCCTCCCGGCGGGCTGCCTGCATGTCTTTACTGCCCTCAGCCCCGCCGCCACCGCCGCCGCCGCCTCCCCCGCCGCCGCAGCTCCAGCAGCAGACGCCCCGCCGCCGCCGCCGCCGTCGTCGCCCGGACCCTGGCGCACTGAATGCAGGTGAGGAAGGGGCGCAGGTTGCGGGGCTGGGGGTGGGTGGAAGGGCGACCCCCGGTTCCGGGCCCGCCAGCTCCGGCCCTCTCCCGCCGCTTCCCCTCGGGGCGGGCGGGCGCGCGTGTTTGTGTTTTGCGTGAGCGGCGGCGGCTCGGGAGGGGAAGCATCTGTGCGGGCCTGGTGCGCGCGCGTGCTGTGTGTGTGTGTGCGTGTGTGTATATGTGTGTGCGCGCGTGTTTCCCCTGCCGCGGGGAAATGGCTGCTGTGGCTCCTCCTGGGCCCGGGGAGGAGAATGAGGTAGAGTGGTGTTTTCGTGCCTCGGGCTAGCGCCGAGGGTGGTGGGGCGAGAGGCGCGCGTCCCCCCCGGGGTGGGGGGGGACGTGAGGTGGGAGAGGGCCGAATGTCGTGTGGGTGTGCTGTGGGCACTTTGGCGGGCTCGGAGGCGGCCCGAGGACCCGCGGCGAGTGGGTGTGTGGCTGGGGGGCGGCGCGCCGCGGGCGGGGGGTGGCGGCGGCCCGGGGTTCCGGCCAGGGGCTCCGGGGGGGAGGCGGCGGGCGCGTGTTCGGGGCCCCGGAGTGGCGTGTCCCTCCCCCTTTGTGGCCAGGCTCCCGAGCCTCGCAGGTGAGAGACCGACCGACAGACCGAGCCGCTCGCCCGGGCCCGGGCCGGAGGTCCGGAGTGGAGTGTGTGAGCGCGGGGGCCGCGAGGACGGCCGGGGTCGGCGCCGCGCTTCCCCAGGCTGGGTTGCGGCCGCGGCAGGAAGCGCGCCGGCCTGCAGCGCGGCCTAACCGCCTTCGCGCCCTCCCCGTGCGCCCGCCGGCCAGCCCGCCCGCCCGCTCCCGGGACCCGGAGCTCGCGCGGGTCCCGGGCTCCGCGCTGGCCTGGGCAGGTGAGGGCCGGAGGCGGGACGCGCCGACCAGGGTCTACCCGGCCGCCCGCTCGCCTGCGCGGCTCCTGAGGGGAGGCGAAGGCGAATTTTGGCGTTCCAGCTGCAGGCCTTTCCCGGCCGGCCGGCGGGAACCTGAGGAAGAGTGAATCAAAGCAGTAAATCTCGGAATACGTGCTCCCCCCATATCTCCTCTTTACACCCTTCTTTTTTAAGGCTGTGGTTCGAGAGACTGTAAATATTCTCCCTTTTGTTTGTTGTTATTGTTGCAAATACTTTGTCGTTGATAAATGTATCGCCTCCCCCTCCCGAAAACCTCCCTAGAGGAGTAAGGGAAGAGAGGAAAACTGGCTTTCTCCTAGCCTACCTATTGGTGTTGGTAGGACAAATTGGTTTTGTGCTTTTGAATTCGCTTTATCCTGCCTCCTATGGGGGAGAGGCTTGCACACGTTGAACTGAGGTCAGCGAGGAAGAGGAAGTTACTGAAGCTGTCATCTTAACCCAGCCAGCTTATTTAGCTTAGGCTGTTTAGGAAGATTATGTTCAGGAGCTAGGCTGAGCTGTTTGTACACACTTGGAAGCACACAGCCACATTTTAGGAGATGCTACCTTATTACTTCCCGTTGTTTGAATTGTCCATCAAGATTGTGGTGCACAGCCAAACATTTTCTTCAGATCAAGCAGCTTCTATAGTATACTCACAGTGTGTGTGTGTGTGTCTGTGTGTGTGTGCGCGCGCGCGCGCGCGCTCCTGGAAAGCTGTTTTAGAGGAATCAAAGCAAAAGGCGGTTATAAAGATAAATCGCTGCCTATAGGCTCACAGTGCATTTCAGATCCAAATGTAAATGGCATTAGGGTAATTATTTGCTGATTTACTCTACTTTTTATAGTTGTATTAGCCCATATATTTAGATCCTGACTATGGATAAACTTATAATACAGATTTGGTGTTTTTAGGACATGGTCTATGTAATGGCTAGAGATTCCTCTTTTCTAAGAACCTGGGCTTACAAAGAAGCAATATGCTGTTCACTGGGAAGCGGGGAGGAAAGCTAAGGGAAGGTAAAAAAGCTGTTTTCTGTTCTTGACTAGAAACATTTTAAGACACAATTTCGTGGGAAGACTTTAAAGGCTGCAGACCTCAATTGGAACTGTAACCATGTCCCTTCTTTAAAACTGATAAGAACAGGTACTACACTTGATCTTAGCCAAAAGGCCAAGAAGCAGTCCCCTCCCACTTTTTTTTTCTAGCTGTTTGGCCTTAGAAAAAGTGTCTAGTAGTTGTAAAACCTCTGTAGTAGAGATGGTACCATTCAGTAATGTGAGAATAGGTTGAGAAAACATGTTTGTCACCTAGTAGATGCTTAGTTAATGCTGGCACCTACAACCCTGAATTGTCAATTTTGAAATGCATTTATAAGTACAAATGCTTATTACTTGTCCAGAGCCATATTCACTGTGAGTTAGAAATCAAGATAATAAAGTTGAGAATGTAGCTCTGTGGTGGACCACTTGTCTAGTGTGTGTGAAGCCCTGGATTCAGAACTGGGCAAAAACAAAACAAAATAGAATATCCTATAGTGCTTCGATAAACATGTAAACATGAAATATACTTTTTAAAAAAAAACTTTTTGTTCATTTTTATTTGTTTATTTGAGAGCGACAGAGAGAAAGAGGCAAATAGAGGGAATGGGCGCATAAACTCCACAGATGCATGCACCCCCTTGTGCATCTGGCTAACGTGGGTCCTGGGGAATCGAGCCTCGAACCAGGGTCCTTAGGCTTCGCAGGCAAGTGCTTAACCGCTAAACCATCTCTCCAGCCCGAAATATACTTTTTCTAAAAATAAAATTATTATGGCCTTGTATATTAGTGAGTAGAAAATAGCTATATTTATGTTTTTGAATAGTTCATCTCTGTTTTATTACTTCTGTGAGTTTTTTTTTTTATGCAGTCATGACAATCAAACATTAGGAGGAGTCAAGGAACCAGATTATATATAGATTCACAAAGACCAAGTGTTACAAAAATGCTATATAATTTGTTTAGTTGATGTTGACTGATTCTGGTAAATAAAACCTAGGAGTATTTTTCTGAATGAAAGCAAAACTTTTCTGTCAAGTTACAATCGCTTGCCATTTTTATTATTTTGTGTGGAGTAGTAACTGTTTATTAAATTTTAAGTATGTCGTGTGGAAAAAAGTGCTAGTAATCTTACTTATCTATTTTTGAGATAGGAACAAGCTCTGTAGCCCAGACTGTCCTCTTGACTTAAAATTCTCCTGCCTTAGCCTCCCTAGTACTGGGGTTATAGATAGGTGCCACTGCACTCAACTTAAATTAAAAGATTTTATTTTTATTTCCTTTTTTTGGTTGGGGAATGGGAGGGAAAGGGCAAAGAGAATATGGGAGCAGTTCAATTGGCTTAAATTTGTGTCCTGTTTTACATATGCCAGTTTGGGCAGTTAGCTCTTAAATTTAGACTAACAATAATGATTTTTTTTTAAAAAAAAAAAACCTCTAGATTTGTGCTGGAGAAATGGCTCAGAGGTTAAGGCACTGCCTGCAAAACCAAACCACCTGGGTCCAATTTTCCAGTATCTGTGTAAAGCCAGACACACAACTCATGCGTCTGGAGTTTGCCATGTCTAGAGGCCCTGACATGCCTATTCTCCTTCTCTCTGTCTGTCCGTCTTCTCTTTTTTCTGTCTCTTAAAATAAAAGAAAATAAAATAGTTTTAAAAACTAGATTTTTCTAAATTTTCTTTTTTAAAGGATTTTTTAAAGGAGCGGTTATGGGTGCTCATATGAATGTGAGTGCTTGTGCCTGTATAAGACCAGAGATCAACCCCAGGTATTGTGCTCAGGAACACTGACATTTTTTTTTTATTTTCTATATTTTATTATGGGGGGGAGGGAGGGAGGGAGGGAGAGAATTGGCATGTCAGTGCCTCCAGCCACTGCAGACAAATTCCAGACACATGCACCACCTTGTGCATTGGCTTACCTGGGTCCTGGGAAATCAAACCAGGTCCTGTGGCTCAAGCGCCTTAACTGCAGAACCATCTCTCCAGCCCCAAATTTTCTTTTTGTTTTTTTTGAGGCAGGGTCTCACACTAGCTCAGGCTGACCTGGAATTCACCATCTGTTCTCAGGCTGGCCTCTAACTCACTGTGATCTTCCTACCTCTACCTCCCAACTGCTGGGATTAAAGGGGTGCACCACTACACCCAGCCTAAACTTTCTAATTGTTGTACAGTGAATTTTCTTAAAATTTCAAAATATCTAGTGAGATGTTGCATATAAACATAACTGGCTATCTAAATTTCTAGGACAACTTTATTAGAATGTAAAGTATACTAAAGTTAGTGTTATGGGTGTGTATATGGTTACATAAAAATCATCTGTCATATGGCTGTATTTAAAGGAAGTATTCTTACCCTAAATGTAGTTTAAAAAAATATTTTATTATTTATTTATTTATTTGACAGAGAAAGGGGCGGGGGGGGGGAGAGAATGGGCACGCCAGGGCCTATAGCCACTGCAAATGAACTCCAGACAAATTTTCCCCTTTGTGCATCTGGCTAACATGGGTCCTGGGGAATTGAACCAGGGTCCTTTGCCTTTGCAGGCAAACGCCTTAACCGCTAAGTCTTCCCTCCTAATATAGTTTTTAATTATTTTTTACTTAAAAATATATATTTATTTACAAGCCTGGAGAGTGGGAGAGGAGTGTGTGTGTGAGAGAGAGAATTGGTGTGCTAGGGCTTCTTGCCACTTCAAACGAGTTCCAGATGCATGCATTACTATATGTGGCTTTATGTGGGTACTGGGGAGTGGAACTGAGGTTGTCAAGCATTGCAAGCCTGTCCCTTTAAAACGGAGCCATTTCTCCAGCACTATTTTTACCTTTTTGGTTTTTCGAGGTAGGGTTTCACTCCAGCCCAGGCTGACTTGGAACTCACTGTGTAGTCTCAGGGTTGTCTTGAACTCATGGCAGTCCTCCTAACCCTGCCTGCCAAGTGCTAGGATTAAAGGCATGAACCACCATTTCTGGCTTTTAAAAAACTTTTTTATGTGTATGTTTATGTGTATGGGTGCTCATATGAATGTGAGTGCTTGTGCCTGTGTAAGACCAGAGATCAACCCCAGGTATTGTGCTCAGGAACACTGACTTTTTTTTTTTTTTTTTTTGAGACTGGGTCTGTTGTTGGCCTGGAGCTCACCAAGTAGGCTAGACAAGCAGGGCAGTGAGTTCCAGGGATCTTCCTGTCTCTACTTCCCCAATTTCAGATTAAAGTATACATCACCATGCCTAGCATATTTATGTGGATACTGGGGATAGAATTTAGCAAGCACTTTACCATCTAAACTATTTCTCTACCTTAATATTTTTTAATAATTTAATTGAATAAGTTTTGCCTTACTTGGTGTGGTGGTTTGATTCAGGTGTCCTCCATAAGGTGTTCTGAATGCTAGGTTCCCAGCTGATGGAGATTTGGGAATTAATGCCTCCTGGAGGGAGTGTATTGTTGGGGGTGGGCTTACGGATGTTATAGCCAGTTTCCCCTTGCCAGTGTTGGGCATATCCTCCTGTTGCTATTGTCTACGGTATGTTGGCCAGGGGTTAATGCCCAGGCTCTGCTCATGTTGTTTTCCCTGTCAGCGTGGATCTTCCCCCTTGAGCCTGTAAGCCAAATAAACTTCTTTTTTCTCCCCTCCAACAAGCTGCTTGCTCTTGTTTGGGTGATTTCTACCAGCAATGCAAACCTGACTTGGTATTTAGTAGTTTTCATATTGAAATTATGAATTGGGAAACATTGTGAATTACAGTATTTTAAAATCCTGTATAGTTTAATTTGGGAGAATTAAGGAAAACATTTCTCTGTAATCATGAAAACACATGATACCGCACTGTTAAAATTTTTGGGCATCCAGCCTAGTGGCACATGCCTGTAATCCTAGCACTCTGGAGACAGAACTGTTGAGTTCAGACCAGTCTGGCTGTGAGACCCTGTCACAGAAACCAGACCAACCAAATAAAATGAACCCCTCCTAAAACGACAAACAAAAAGAAAAGATATGTGGAAACATTGTTAGCAGTGGAAATGCTCATGCTACTTCTATTTAAAGGAATTATGTTGCAACCAAGGCAAGATAGAAGTATTATTTAGGTTTTAAAAATTTAATGTTACTTAAAAGAACCTTTATACAATCTTTCCAAAATACTTCTTAGAAACATCTATAACTAGAAGGAGTTGAAATATTTAGGGATTTATGAATGTATTTTGGGTAATTCTAATTAGGAAAATAAATGAAAAAACTTAAGTGTCTTTTAACACAGAGTTTGTTTATGTATTGCTTACATGACAGTCCTGTACAGGTGGTTAGCAGGCTTGTCTTCCAGGGGTAATCTACTGAGGATGGTTCTTTAGATTTTTGTGACTTCACCCTTCCTAGGGTCTTGAAATCCTGCCTACTGCCCACAAACCATTTTTTGAGAGACTTTAGACTGAAAGGGACAAACATCTCCCCAAATTTCAATGGCAAAAATTTGCCCCAGAGGATTATTTGAATATAAGGATATGGTAATGAAAAACTGGGTAGTGGACATCTTGTCTATGTTTTCTGTGGAGAACATTTTATTAGTTTAGGTAGTAGCGTTATTTATGAAATTATATCCAAAAGTTGAACTATAATCCATAATAATTGCTTTCTAGCTGGGTGTGGTGGTGTATGCCTTTAATCCCAACAACCAGGAGGCAGAGGTAGGAGGATTGTCATGAGTTTGAGGCCATCCTGAGACTATATTGTGAATTCCATGTCAGCCTGGATTAGAGTGAGACCCTACCTTGAAAAATCAGAAAACAAAACAAAACAAAAACAGAATTTCTTTTTTTTTTAAGTTTTATCTTATTTTTATTTATTAGAGAATAGGTGAACCAGGGACTCCAGCCTCTGCAAATGAATTCGAGACACATATGCCACTTTGTGCATCTGTCTTACATGGGTCCTGGGAATAGAATTGCTTTCTAACTTCAAAGAAAAATTGTTTCTGTGGGGAGGGGAGGAAAAGAGAGGAGGAGAAAGGATAAGATAAGAACCATAAGAAAAGGGGGTGGAATATGGAGCTCTGATATGTGAGGGGCTTGTGAATGACAAATGATTTTACTAGCTATTTAAAGGCTTACAGTTTTGTGTAAAGGCATATGCCACCATGCCTGGCTCAACTTCAATTTTAATTGAATCATACTTTCATCTTTTATTATACAGGATTATTGAAATGTGCCATCTCAATTTACCTTTACTTATTTTTTTCCCTAAGAGTGACTGTCCATCTGTGAGTTGTCTCACTTCCTTCTCCTTCCCATCCCCAAAAGATTTTTGAAAAATTTATTTATCTGCAACTAGAGAAAGATAGAAGAGACAGACATAGACAGACAGAATGGACACACCAGCTACTACAAATTAATGCTAGTTGCATGCCCCACTTTGTGCATCTGGATTTTTGTGGGTACTGGGGAATCGAACTCCCTTAGGCTCTGCAGGCAAGCTTAACCACTGAGTCATCTCTCTAGCCCAGATATTTTTGCTAAATAGTCTGGTTTACTTCTCCGTAGCAATCATTCCCAATATCTTGCATCTTGAAAGTTAAAAGCCTTATTTGAGGACCCACTCCATACCCAGTGTTATTCCCAAGTCCAAAAAGAAGTATGAAATAAGCAGAAGACATTCTTGTAAAGTTTATAGCTTAAAAGAGATTAAGCATATAATTTATTCATTTAAAAACAACAAATGAACTAGTGCAAACAACACAGTATGATTGATAAATGGACATTGTAAGATGAAGAAACAAAATGTAATGGTGAGTTGGTCAAAGTACTGAGAAAAAAATTTAAACATCCCTTTCATTATTTTTTGTTGTTTGAGAAACAGACATGAGACAGGCAGGTGTGTGTAGAGAGTGTGTACTGGCACTCTAGGGCCTCCTCTTACTGCAAGCAACTCCAGATGTCTGTGCCATTTTGTGCATCTGGCTTTATGTGGGTATTAGGGAATCAAACCAGGGCCATCAGGCTCTGCAAGCAAGTGCCTTTAACCACTAAGCCATCTCTCCAGTCCGTAAGTAACTTTTTTCCAATGTTTGCATACTTCAAAAGTAATTCATTAATAGTTTTTTAAATAATTTTTTTATTAACATCTTCCATGATTATAAAAAATACCCCATGGCGATACCCTCCCTCTGGAGTCCCATTTTCCCCTTTGAAACTCCACTCTCCATCATACCCCCTCCCCATCTCAATCAGTCTCTCTTTTACTTTTGATGTCTTGATCTTTTCCTCATCTTATGATGGTCTTATGCAGGTACTATCAGGCACTGTGAGGCCATGGATATCCAGGCCATTTTGTGTCTGGAGGGAGCATGTTGAATGGAGTCCTGCCCTTCCTTTGGCTCTTGCATTCTTTCTACCACCTCTTCCGCATTAGACCCTGAGCCTTAGAAGGTGTGATACAGATATTGCAGTACTGAGCACTGCGGTCATTTCTTTCCATCACCATGATACCTTCTGAGTTGTTCCAAGGTCACTGCCATCTGAAAAGAGAAGATTATCAACCAAAAGTGAGAGTAGCATTAATATAAGGGTGTGAACATTAACAGAAGTGCTTACTGGGCAGTTTGATAAGCATAATATATACATTTGGCCAGACGACAGAAGACGTTACACCCCTAGGGCTTATGACTACCCCTGTTTTAAGTTTTCAGTATCAGGGATGTATTTCCTTCCCATGGAGTGGGCCTCTAGTCCAATTAGAGGGCAGTTGGTTTCCCCCATAACAGACGTGCCACTATTGCACCTGTTGGCTCATTTGTCCTGACTGGCCAATTATAAGTCTTCAGTGTCCGCTGATGAGTATCTTCACTGGTGATTTCTCTTTCTCCCATTGAACTGCATGCAGATGTCTTCTTACAGCTTTCTGTCAGCTGGTCTGCATGGAGGAGGTTATCAGCTCAGTTCCAGCAAGATTTCTCAGTGGCCTTGCAGCCCAAGTATATGGAGTCTTTAGCAATAGAGTCTTACCATCTATTCCTGGTGGGAAAGCAAGGGCCTTGGCAATGGCCTATAATATAGTTTTGGGGCATCAGGGATCTCCCTGGCCAACAACTCATTGAAGGTATCCCATCCCTGGCACTGATAATTTTCTAGCAACAATCTACAGCTCCTGAGTGTTCCATTATCCAAAAAGTAGGTTTACATATGTTTTATTTATATCCTCTTAGATTTTGATTAGCTGTCCCTCCACCTTTCCTTTACTCAATCTCTTCCCCAGACCTCATTTTGGGCCTTTCCATTAATCTTCTATTTACATATATACAATACCATCCTATTAAGTGCCCCCCTCCCTTCCTTTCTCTTCCCTTTCTATCTCTTTTCTAGCTTACTGGCCTCTGCTACTGAGTTTTTAATATACTGAAAGTTGTTACCCTTCACAGTTAACTTTTGGGATGTTTTTGTATAAAATATAGTAATCGAACAGTCTTTAAGAGACCCTTGAGTAGTTAGGAAGAAGGGGGTTTTAGTGGAGTAGGGTTGAGAGAGAAAGAGCAAAAGGTAATGGGGTTGGGCGTGGTGGTACATGCCTTTAATCCCAGCACTTGGGAGGCAGAAGTAGGAGGATTGCTATGAGTTCAATCATGGCCAGCCTGAGACTTCATAGTGAATTCCAGGTTAGCGTGGGCTTTGAAACACCCCCACCAAAAAAAATAATGGGAGGAGGGAGGATTATGATCAGATTACTACAGTGTTCATGTATTTTCATACATTCTCAATAAAAATAAAAATGTTACCCTTTATTCTCTTACAGCCCTAAGTAATCATTGTGTTTGTATCACTAGATATGCCTATTCTGCATTTTTGGTAAAAATGAGATATGTCATTTGTAGTATTTTAGGATTTTTTGCTTTCCATGTTGTCAGGCTTCATGTGCTTCATTTTTGTGGTTTATTGATTGGTTGATGGACATTTGGGCTATTTCCATCTTTTGGCTATAATAATCATCCTGTGAGCATTCATGTCCAAAATGTATGATTGTTTTCATTGTATCCCTAGGAGAATAGCTGTGCCATGTGGTACCTCATTTTTAAACTTATGAGGAATTTCTAGACTACCTTTCAAAGCTGCTATAGTGTTTTACATTTTTATTATTAATACCTTAGACACCTAGCTTCTCCACAGGCTTGACCAAAAAAAAAAAAAAAAAAAATTCTAGTCTTTTTCTTGTGGTTGTGAAATGACAGTTCTTGGTTTTAAAGTGCAGTTCTCTGATAATGAGCATCTTTTCATGTGCTTATTAGCCATATAAATTTTTTCTTTGCAGAGAATTGTGTGAATACATTTTGAGTTCTTTGCCTGTGTTTATATTTTTTAAATTACTGAGTCTACTATATATAATTGATGCACCCATTATCATATATGTGATTTTCTCATTATTTTCCCTCAGCCTGAGTTGCCTTTTTTACTTACCGAGGATGTTCTTTGAAGCATAAAAGTTTCAGGTCTGGGCTGGAGGGATGGTTTAGTGGTTATTAAAACGTTTGCCTGCAAAGCCAAAGGACCCAGGTTCTTCAGTTCCCCTTGCAAGACCCATGTTAGCCAGATGCACAAGGGGGTGCACACATCTGGGGTTCGTTTGCAGTGGCTGGAGGCCCTGGTGTGCCCATTCTTTCTCTCCCTATTTCTCCGTCAAATAAATAAATAATTAAAAAAAAAACTTTTCAGATCTATCTGAATGTGTGTGTGTGTATACTATTTTTATTTATTTGAGAGAGGGAAAGAGGCACAGAGACGGAAAGAGAAAACGAGTCCTCGATATTGTTAGTTTGTGTATGCCTGGTCTGATAGGAGTTTAATAATCCTTTCATGTGTTTGTTTGTTCCAGTCTTATTTGTTGAAGACATTATTCTTAATCCATTTAATAATCTTATCCTTGTCAAAAATCAGTTAACTGCATATGTGAGAGTTCATTTCTGGATTTTCTCTGCTGTTCCACTGATCTGTATATTTGTCCTTATATCAGCTAATAGAAAGTTCTTGGTTTTTTTTTTTGTTTTGTTTTTCGAGGTGGGGTCTCACTCTGGTCCAGGCTGACCTGGAATTAACTCTGTCATCTCAGGGTGACCTTGAACTCATGGCAATCCTCCTACCTCTGCCTCCTGAGTGCTGGTGGTCTTTTTTTTTTTTTTTTTTTAAATGCTAGATAGATAGAAAGAATTGGTGTGCCAGGTCCTCCAACCTCTGCAGTCAAACTCCAGATGCAAGTGCCACTCTGTACACATGTGCAACCTTGCATGCTTGCATCTGGCTTACCTGGAACTTGGAGAGTTGAACATGAGTCCTTACTTAGGCTTTGCAGGCAGGAGCCTTAACAGCTAAGTCATCACTCCAGCCCCTCCCCCTTGATTTTTAAAAGATTATTTCAGCTTGTTTGTGACTTGGTTTTTTTTCATACTGATTTTAGGATCAACTTGTCACTTTGTCAGAGAAGACAGTTACGATTTTGATGTTAAATCTAAGATGAATTTGAGGAACATTGCTATCTCAGTAAAACTTACCTTCTGACCACTTATTTAGTTGTTCGATTGTTTTTGCAAATATTTCATCCTTGTCAGAGTGGTTTCACATTTCTTTTATTGCATTTATTCCCAAATATTTTATTTTACATGCTATTAGAAGTGAAATTGTTTTGAAATTTTCTTAACTTTTTGAGTTGTTCATTACATGTGTGTTTATATAAAAGTGCAGTCATCTCAGTGCAACTTTGCTGAACCTGCTCAATTAGTTTTTAAGTTGATTCTATAGAATTTTTAAATGTAAATAAGAAACATGCCACCTATATATAAGTGAAGTCTTTTATTAGAACCTCCAGTATATTTTGAAAAGAAGTCAACAGCCTGAAGTTTACTTGCAACAAATTCTTGTCTTGCTTCTGATCTTAAGAGGAGAACTTTCAGGCTTCCATCATTAAGTATGAAGTTACCTGTGGCTTTCTGTCTGTGTATGTGTGCATATGTGGGTCTTATGTGCATGTAGAGGCTAGAGAGTGACATGATGTAGCTTCCTCAGTCACCTTCCACCCTTACTGGGTACTGGTGGTGGGAGGAATCCTGCTTTCACTACAAACACTTTAGTCATAGAGCATATTCCCAGCCCCCAAACTGTCTTTTCATAGATACTTTTTATCACACTAAGGAAGCTCACTTCTGTTCCTTTTTGCTGTTTTTTTTTTTCCTTGCCAAAAGACTTCAGTGTTGAGTTTGGAGGGAAATGTAACACTTGACTGACATAATAATAATAATTTTTTTTTCTGTGTGTAGAAGAGGAATTGGATTTTTTTCTTCGTCTCTGTTTCAGTCAGGTTCACATTGCTGGCAGAGAACACCTAACCAAGAACAGCTTGTGGGAGGAAAAGGTTTATTTTGGCTTACAGACTCAAGGGGAAGCTCCATGATGGCAGGAGAAAACGATAGCATGAGCAGAAAGTGGCATTACCTCCTACCCAACATCAGGTAGACAACATCAACAGGAGAGTGTGCCAAACACTGTCAAGAGGAAGTTGGTTATAATACCCATAAGCCTGCCCCCAACAACACACTGCCTCAAGGAGGCTTCAATTACTAAATTGCCACTAGCTGGGTACCTACCATTCAAAACACATAAGTTTATGGGGGTTGCCTGGATCAAATCACCACACTATCCTTCCCTATTATCTCTTTCATACTTACTAATAATTTTCCCATCAATTCATATGCACATTTGAAGAATTTTTTCAATTAGTTTGATAGGTTTGAAGGGGATCACAGGAAGCAGAGGAAAAGAGTATAGTTACAAATGAAGTGCTAACCATAGGATTTAAAAAGTAGACAAATTCTTGCTGTTTTGAATGTATGGTTCCATGTTTAGTCTAATGTAGTTTGATCTTAGTTGTCCATTGACCTAACCCCTCAGAACGTTTCACCATCAATGATTTTGTTTTTGTATGTTATTTAAACAGTGTAAGGTCTGGAAGGGATAGCTCAGCTGATAAAATGTTTGCTTTGAAAGCATGAAGATCTGAATTCAATTCCTGGTACCCATATAAAAAAAGTAAAACAAAGATAAATGATCTTACAAAAACAGAATGTATGGGGCTGGGAAGATGGCTCACCAGTTAAAGATATTTGTTTATAAAGCCTGCTGGCCTGGATTCAATTGCTATGTCACTAATGGAAGCCAAATGCAAAAAGCAAGGGTTTGGTATTTGTTTGTAGTGGCAAGAAGTCCTGGTGCATGTGTGCATACATACATGTACTCACAAAAAATAAGCAAGTAAATAGAAATTAAAAATCTAGATTTTTAGGTAAATTTTCTCTAAAGAATAAAGAAATGTTTTGTGGGCTGGAGAGATGGTTTAGCAGTTAAGGCATTTGCCTGCAAAGCCAAAGGACCCAGGTTCAATTGCCCTAGACCCACTTAAGCCAGATGGACAAGGGTGGTGCATGCATCTGGAGTTCATTTGCAGTGGCTGGAGGCCCTGGTGTGCCTGTTCTTTCTCTCTATCTTTTTCTATATATATCTCTTTCTCCCTATCTTAAATAAATAAATAAATAAATGTTTTGTTTGTGATATTTACCCTTTTTAATTTTTGAAATTTTGCTTGTATTTAGCTCTAGTCTGATAAAGTATTTCCCTGAAATTATTTTTTTGTCTGTGCTAGACATGGAACCTCAGGCCTGTGTGTTAAGTATGTTGTTAGTCCTTAAAGTTACATTAAATTTAAGAATTTTCCTATTTATAATGCATAGTTGCCAAGTAGTAACAGATTTTTTGTTTTTGTATTTTTCATGGGTTTATAGTTTCTAACTTTCTGTTAACTTGTTTGGTCTATTTTTGTTCAGATAAAATTTATTTTTTATCTTTACTTATTTATTTGATAGAGAAAGAGGAGGAGGAAGAGGAGGAGGAGGAGGAGGAGAGAGAGAGAGAATGGGTACACCAGTGCCTCCAGCCACAGCAAACAAATTTCAGATGTGTGTGCCCCCTTGTGCATCTGTCTAATATGGGTCCTGGGGACTCAAACCTTGGTTCTTTGACTTTGCAGGCAAACACCTTAACCTCTAAGCCATCCCCCCAGCCCTAAAATTTTATTTTTTAAAGAAACAAGTTCATTTTACTGTGTGAGACACACATCTTTTATATTGAATTAGAAGCCTAGTAATTTAGACTTTCAAATACTCTTTTATTTCTTAAGAGTTGGCATTGGTGACACAAAATAAAGGTTGTAATACCTTGCTTATATTCATTCTTTTTTTTTTTTTTTTCAAAGAGCAACACTCTCTGAACTTCTGGTTTAAATTCTTATATTTCTCTTTTTACATATTAAATAGATTTCTCAAATGAGTAGCCAAGAGCAGGGTTATATAATACAAATGACAAACACTGCTAAAAGAATAGAATTAAATTTGGATTATATAAACTTTAACGTCACTCTATACAAAACCCTTAGTATTTTTACATATGCCTATTTATGATTGTAATTTTTATTATGTTTAAGTAAAGCACCCCCCCAAAAAATTACCTAAAGGGTTCACACTGTAGTTCATGTTTAGTACAGCATCTACACATAAATTTATTTAAAAAATGTGAATTATATACAGAATAATGTTATTCACTTTTTGTCACCATGACAAAATAACTGAGAAACAAAGGATAAAAGATTTATTTTAGCTCATGATTTCAGAAGTTTCAGGTCATGGTTGGCTGGCTCCATTGCTTCTGGGCCTGTGGCAAGGCAGACTCATCCCATGACAGGAAAACTGTTTCCTTCAGGGCAGTTAGGAAACAGAGGGAGGGAGCTGGGGACAAGATAAAACTCCTCCTAGGGCAATCCTCAGTGACCCTCTTCCTCTAGCTGGGGTCCACATCCTAATTCCTATCATCTCTCAATACCACCATCAAATTATGAATCCATTGAAGAGGTGAATGTTGCCCTGATGCAATCACTTCTCAAAAGCCCACCAGCATAGGTAACCAAGCTTTGAATACAGTATTGTGGGACATTCCAGAATCAATCCATAAGAGTAACTTTCAAACATTGAGAATTTAAGTCACTAAAAGTTCATCTAGTTGGAGCCCAGCCTGGTGGTACACACCTTTATTCCCAGCACTCTGGAGGCCTAGATAGGAGGATCGCCATGCGTTCAAGGCCACCCTGAGACTACATAGTGAATTCCAGGTTAGCCTGGGCTAGAGTGAGACCCTACCTTGGTAACCCTCTTGTCCCCCAAAAGTTTATCTAGTTGGGCATGGTAGTACACAACTGTAATCCCAGAATTTGGTGTATTGAGGTAGGAGGAATTCAAGGCCTGCCTCTGCTACATAGCAAGACTGTTTATGGTGGAAAATATTTTTTTTAAAGGAAGAAAAAAGTATATTTAACCTATTAACGTCTATATATTAAGTCGGTAATGACTATAATATATGGTGTTTATGCTTCTGGAGTAAAAAAAGACATTTGAGATGTAGTTTTGTGTGGTGGCTTTGAGCATGCTCTGATCATGCTGTGTATGTGTTCTACAACTGAGCCATAGCCTTAACCTTTAGGAATGGACCTAATACTGGATAATTGAGTATCAAGACTGAAAATCCCTTTCCCTTGCCTTTACATGTATAATCTAAATCATAAAAACCCTGTGCTATAGTATTGTTTTCAGTCCATAGTAAGTTAAGAATTTGAGCCTTGGATTTTCCACTTTGTAGCTGTCTGGAATTTCATTTAACTTCTCCATGTCTCAGTTGCTGTATAATAGCGAGATAACAGTTGTGTATTGATTAAATGGTATAACATTTGTAACGTTCTTACAGTAGTACCCAGCTCATCTATAATAATAAAAAAATTACCCCAGCATATGTTAGCTATTTTGGCTTCTTATTAGAAACATACTAATTATTTAACAAATCTAAGGTTACAGTGGAACCTGTTTGACTCCAAATGCTTGTTTTGCTTGTATGGTTAAGTGTGGTTATAACAAACAAGTGAGGCAGAGTATGCTCAGCAAGAGTAACATTTAATGCTGTAACATACAGAGAGTTTGTAGCAGTTTAAGCCCCCAGGGTGATAATGAGAACAGGGAGAAGGCTTTCTTGAATTTTTGATGACATAAAAGAAAGGGAAGAAAAAGAGGTTATTGAAAACTCTTTCTTCTGCCAGTTTCTCTTCTCTTTTTTGTTCTTTTCAAGGTAGGGTTACACTTTTGGATTTTTACATGATTATTTAAAAATGCAAAATCATTAATTGCTGTCAAGTCAGATTGTAAGCAGGTTGATTTGTGTGCTTGAATATTTAAATGGAATTGCTCATTTCTTATTACAGTCCTTGTAAAGCTGATGTTACTAATAGGTATTTTACATTTGAGGATCCTGAAGTTGAGCAAATTTGATGAAGGTCACATAGCAGGTGACAGGTTCAGAATTATATTATTAGAATTCTTAAACCTGTGTACTTTCCAGAATATCTTTCTGCCTCTTGTGTTTTTAGAATAAGATGCCAATGTCATAGCCATTATGAGTAAGGCTGTCAAGTTCTTTTCTTTGCTCCCCTCTTTCTTTAGTTTTGTTACTAATTACTCTTCCTTCTATTATATTCTCTACCTTTGCTGTAATGAGTGACTTAAACCCTAGCCTGTCCTTTAAATGTGTCTACAACACTTTATGACCTCACTGACTTCTTTAATAAATCACCCCAGGTGCTCCTTACTCTAGGAAATTACCTGACACTTCTAGTCTAGGCTTTATTATCTTTTGTGCATTCCTTTAGAATGCTGTGTATTTATTTTCTCTTTGATAAAATTTGCCTCTGGGTCTTGTAATTACCTGGTTTATGTCTTGGCTTTTCTGTTAGCTTGTGTGATTTTTTTTTTTTTTTTTGAGGGTGCTGAGGATGTATACTATATCTCAGACCATAGGGCCATTATAGTGTTTGTTGTATAGTACATATTTAGTAAATGTGTGTTAAATTTATAAATGGCATAGCATACTGTGGAAACTATATTAACAGCTGTGTATTTGCAGAAAGATGAATCCAGATGTTAAGTGTGTGAGAAGTCATGTTAATTTCTAGGACTTGAGTGTGGTCCTGGATGCTGTTGATTGCCTAAGTAAGGAATTTTAATTGTGTTCTTTTTTATTAAAGTATCTTTAAAAATATCTTTATTTCTTTGAGAGAGAAAAAGAGGCAGAGAGAATGGGCATGCCAGGGCCTCTAGCTGCTGCAAAATGTACCCAGACACATACGCCACCTCATGTATCTGTCTTATGTGGGTCCTGGGGAATTGAGCCTGGGTCCTCATCTGTCTTATGTGGGTCCTGGGGAATTGAGCCTGGGTCCTTTGGCTTTGTAGGCAAGCACCTCAGCCGCTAAGCCATCTCTCCTGCCCTTTATTGTGTTCTTCATGTTACTGATATGGAGATTTCCACTCTAGAGCAGCAGATGTTTTCAAAATTCATGAACTGTGAACTTTATTAATACCCAAACTTTGTGTTGTAATTTTTTTTTCATATTTTATAGGACATTAATTAACTACACTCTTATAGTAGATAATGCAAACATGGGCTCCAAAATATCATAATTATCAATACTGTTGAAGACACTGGGAGCCACTGACCAACTTTCACTAGATTGGTGTTAGTTTGAAGTTAATTAATTTCTTTTTCAGAGCTTGGGATTGAATGTGGATTTGAAATGTGTTAGATGAGTGCTGTACCATTGAGCCTTCTGAAAATCTCAGCCTTCTGAAACTTATTTTATTTTGCTTTTTTTTGGCAGCTGTTAAAATATTTTATTTATGAGAGAGAGAAATTGGGAGAGACGGTGGGAGAGAATATGGAATATAGGTAAGCTAGGGCCTCCAGCCACTGCAAACCATCACCAGATGTCTGAGCCATTTTGTGTATCTGGCTTACGTGTGTACTGGGGAATTGAACTTGGGTCCTTAGGATTCGCAGACAAGCACCTTAACTGCTAACCCATCTCTCTAGACCCTGAAATTTATTAGTTTTTGGTTTTCTGAGGTAGGGTCTCGTTCTAGCTCAGGCTGACTGGAATTCATTATGTCGTCTCATCCAACTCACGGCGATCCTTCTACCTCTGCCTCCTGAGTGCTGGGATTAAAGGAGTGTGCCACCATGCCTGGTGTCTGAAATTTATTTAAAAAAATTTTTTTTTTGTTCATTTTTTATTTATTTGAGAGCAACAGACATAGAGAGAAAGACAGATAGAGGGAGAGAGAGAGAATGGGCGCGCCAGGGCTTCCAGCCTCTGCAAACGAACTCCAGACGCGTGCGCCCCCTTGTGCATCTGGCTAACATGGGACCTGGGGAACCGAGCCTCGAACCGGAGTCCTTAGGCTTCACAGGCAAGCTCTTAACCGCTAAGCCATCTCTCCAGCCCCTGAAATTTATTTTTAAGATGATTAATCTGATATGAAGAATCAGGTGAGAAGATGAGAATGGGTGGAGAGAGACTTTCTTTTTTGAGTTAAAATATAAAGTGTTAAGTTTAGAAATAAGGTCTGGCAGCACATGTTTATAATCCCCGTACTTGAGAGGCTGAGTGAGAAGTAGGGCTGCCATGAGTTCTAGAGTTCAGGTCACCTTGGTCTAGAATGAGATCCTATCCCAGAAAACAGAAACACATCACTAACAAGAAGAAAGATACATATTTTGGTTAGGATGAAAAGAAAAATTTCAAGTCATATTGGTTATTGAGTATGACAGGGAGAAGCCATAGATTTAAATGGGAAGGTGAAAGAGAAATCGGGGATTTTGTGTTAGACAAATAGGAAAATGGAAGAGAATTCAGGGAAAAAAAACCCTGAAAATTGTGTGGTAGACAAATGGTTTCTACTGGAGTGATTTCTGTACTTGGCTGAATTTAGGTCCTGATTAATTAATGCTTGGTTAATTTGAGTATTTTCATGATTGGCTTCCCTGTCTGCCTGTACTTCATGGTTCTTAACCTTTGCTCAGTTCTGTAAACACTATTGAATCTGGAGAAGGCAATAGCTCTTTTGTGGAATGGTAAGTTAAGATAACTAAAGTAACTAACATTGAATTAAAAACAAACTTACTGGGATGAAGATGTAGCTGAATTGGTGGAGTTCTGTTCTGTGTACAAGGAGCTAGGTTTGATCCCAGCATTGTGTGAAACCAGGTATTGTGATACACACTTGTAGTTTATGGTTCAGCATTGGGGGGGGATTGAGGAAGGAGGATCAGAAGTTGAAGGCTATCACCCTGAGATGACAGAGTTAATTCTAGGTCAGCCTGGACCAGAGTGAGACCCTACCTTGAAAAACCAAAAAAAAAAAAAAAAAAAGAAAGAAAGAAGTTGAAGGCTATATATATAATTTGAAGCCAACCTGGGAGACATGAGACCCAGATCAGGAGGGTAAGTAAGATAGAAGGATTGCCTTGAGTTTGAGGCCAGGCTGGGGCTACAGAATGAGTTCCAGGTCAGTCTGGGCTAAAGTGAAACTTTTCCTCTAACAAACAAACAAGCAAACAAACAAAAAGCAGAAACAAGAAGAAAGAACCTGTTATAATGAAGTATCAATACATACAGAATAAGTTTCTGATACAGAAGTGCATGTATTTCTTTATAGCTAGATTTATGTATGAAGATCTAACAGTGAATCTAATAACTACCTTTATTGTGAAGTAATGATTCATATAGAAGATATCTGTGATCTTTGCAACAACTATAATATGATATGGAAATGTAATTGTGATAAAATTCACAAGCATTACTAACTACAGTGCAGATTATCTAGGTCTATCTGAAAAAGTTACTGCATTTCAACTAGATGTTAGTGAAAGCAGTGATGTAATATTCTTGCTATACAGATTTGCATGTTCCCTAGTATTTATGAATGCCAGTCTAGGTTAATAACCTGTGCTTATGTTGTCTCCTAGCTTTACTCTATTTTGTATTCTTTTGTCTTAGTAATTTTATTTATAGGTGGTAATACTGTTATTACCTCATACCTGTTTTGGAAGTAATATGTATTATTTTAAAATGAAAAGTTCAAATGATACCAGAAACCATCATTTTGTTTTTCATGTGTCATGTATTTCATGGTAATTAAGACTGTTAGTATAACACAGTGCTATTTGTTAGTATTATTATAGATAGTATTATTTGAGCACTGTGTTCTTACATAACTACATAAACAGTATAAATAGAATCATACTGATATTGCTTGTTTATGTTATTAAAACATTTCCATCATTCCAAAAGGAAATTTTATGTATCAATCTGTTTCCCTGTCTGCTGGCAGCTACCAACTACTTTGTTTTTATTGGATTGAGTAGGCATTTTTAAAGATTTTATTCATTTATTAGAGAAGAGAGAAAGAGTAAGAGAGACAGGGTGGGAGGGAGGGAGAGGTAGAGGGGGACAGAATATGGACATATCAGGGCTTCTAGTCATTGCAAATGAACTCCAGATACATGCTCCATTTTGTGCATCTGACTTTACGTGGGTACTGGGGAATCAAACCTGGGTCTCATTCCCTATCCCCCTCAGGTAGGCAGATACCTCACCTGCTTGAGCCATCTCACCAACCAATTTTAGGCATTTTATGTAAATAAAATTATACAATATGTGATCTTTTTGTCTGGCTTTTTTCACTTTTTGTAATTTTGAGATCAGTCCATGTGGAAGTGTGTAATAGTACTCCATGCCTTTTTTTTGTTTGTTTGTTTGCTTTTTCGAGGTAGGGTTTCACTCTAGCTCAGGCTGACCTGGAATTCACTCTGTATTCTCAGGGTGGCCTCGAACTCATGGCGATCCTTCTACCTCTGCCTCCTGAGTGCTGGGATTAAAGGCATTCACCACCACGACCGGCTCCATGCCTTTTTATGGCTGAAGAAAGTTCCTTTTCTGTGCATATAGACCCTTTTGACTATTGTAAATACTTTTGTGAACATTCATGTGCATATTTTTGTGTGGGCATGTTTATATATTTTTTTCTTGAATATGATAGGATCTATGGTAATTCTCTGCTAAACTTTTTTAAAATTGAGAAATTTATTAATATATTGCAAATTGATCATATTCCCATAAGGTTATATGCTTATGTTCCCTATGCCCTGCCCCCATTCCACGGAGGGCTTTCCTCAGAGGGGTTATTGGTAGCTACTGTGGGGTCATGAATACACCAATTCCTGTCTGTGGACACTGATTCATAGTACACCTTTCCATCCTGTGGGTCTTAAATTTTTTCTGCCTCCTTTTCTACAGTGTGCCTTGAGCCTTGGAGGGTGTGTTACAGGTCTTAAGTGTTGAGCTCTCAGCAGCATCTGATGTTTTTCTTTTTTCTTTTCTTTTCTTTTCTTTCTTTTTTTTTTTTTTTTTTTGAGAAAGAGAAAGAAATAGACAAGAGGGGGAGAGAGAATTGACAGTGCCAGGGTCTCACACTGAAATTGAAATCCAGATGTTTGTGCCACCCAGTGGGCATGTGCAACCTTGAGCTTGCCTCACCTTTGTGCATCTGGCTAATGTAGGATCTGGAGAGTCAAACATGGGACCTTAGGCTTCACAGGCAAGCGCCTTAACCACTAAACCATCTCTCCAGCCCTGAGTTTCTGTTTTGATGAGTGTTGAGTCTCCTCAGTCTACTACCATCTCCATGGAGAAGGTTTTCTGGTCAGCAGTGAGAGTAGCTTTCATATAATTAAAAAAAAATACTTCACTTGTATTTGTTTTTTTGAGAGAGAGGGAGAGGGAGTGGGAGCGGGAGAGAAGGAGGGAGAGGGAGAGGGAGAGGGAGAGGGAGAGAAGGAGGGAGCGGGAGAGGGAGAGGGAGCGGGAGAGAGGGGGAGGGGGGAATGAGAAAGGGCGTGCCAGGGCTTCTAGGCACTGCCAGTGAGTTCCAGGTCCATGTTCCACCTTGTGCATCTGGCTTATGTGGGTTCTGGGGAGTTGAACCTGGGTCCTTAAGCTTTGCAGGTAATCACTTTGACCACGAATCCATCTTTCTAGCCCAAGCACTCAGATTTAATGTGCTATTTCCTCTGTGATGTTTCCTGGGCCCTGGCAAATAAGAGATGACTCGTTTTGTGACAGGCCCTCACCCTTCTTTTTATTCCTTGTCAAACTAATGGGTTCCTGTCATCTGGACCCCTAGTGGCCAACTCAGTTCTTGCAGTTAGGAGTGCTATCAACAACCTTTGTTGAACTTTTTGAGGAATTTATCTATTTATCTACACTGTTTCTTCCTAGTTTATGAGTTTGTTTTTTTAATAACCTTGTTGCCCATTTAATAACCTTGTTGCCCATCAATTTTTCTCTTTTAAAGGTAAGGTCTTGCCCTAATCCAGGCTGATCTGAAATTCACTATGTAGTTCTAGGGTAGTCTCGAATTGACAGTGATCCTCCTACCTCTGCCTCAAGTGCTGGGATTAATGGCGTATACCACCATACCTGCCCATTAAATATTTTGGAGAGTTTGTTCTAGTTTTTAAGTTACCTTTGGCTTTACTATTAACCTTATTAATACTTGTTATTTATGATGTTTATCTCATTTTTATGGCCTTGGTCTTGCTTAGAAGAGTTTTCTGTATACAGACCCTATAAAATTCTTTTTATGCATTTTATTCCAAGGAATGTGTAGAATTAAACTTGGAATAGCTTATAGGAGGTTAGCTTTTGTAGTTGGACTTAACCTGAAATTATAGTTGTGAATTATTTTGTTATGTTGATGGTTAAACCACATGCTAGGCAAGTATTGTAATATTGGGCCACATCCTCAACACTTAACCTATGTTTAAGAAGTCTAAAACTGCTTCTTGGTCTTTTGCCAAGACCAAGTATAACCTCTGTTCTTACTAGTTTAATTTCTGATAAATCTTACATCCTGGGAAATATTGATTACTGAAGCTGGTAGATGGAATAAGACCTGGTATTGCAGTAATTCCAGGAACTGTTCACCCCTTAAAAAAATTCCAGTGTAATAATCTGTGAGGTATTGGATGCTTTATAACTTACCTGTATCTAAGATTCTTTATCTGTAAAATTGTACTTAGTGTGTAGTTGATAATTTTAGTGAAATTTAACATGATAGTATATGCAAATGCTTTATCAAACTGGGCACATACTGGGCATTTAGTGCATGTTTTCTTCTCTCTTCATCTCATAAACCCCATGTTCCTTTACTCTACTTAATATCTAGTCCAAAATATGAGGCAAGAGACAGTTTGAAGATAAGAGTATGGCTCTCAGTCTTTTGGAATGAATACCACCTGAAAAGGAGAGTGACTCTTTAGTTTACTTTTAGTGGTGACAATTTTTTAGTAGCCATGCTTCAATTGGCTAAGGACTAAATTAAGCCATGCAACTTACATGAAATATGTCTTACATATATCTATCAGTATTGTACTCAGGAAATGCTAGTGGAGGATAAAGATAGCCATACCAAGACAAGGTATTTTTATCTAGTATATAAATTTGGGTTTTTTTGTTTGTTTGTTTGTTTTGTTTTGTTTTTTTCGAGGTAGGATTTTGCTGTAATCCAGGCTGACCAGGAATTCAATATTTAGTGTCAGGGTGGCTTTGAACTCATGGCAATGCAACCACTTCAACCTCCCAAGTGCTAGGATTAAAGGCATGCACCACCATGCCTGACTTGTCCTGTTTTTTTTTTTTTTTAAGGTAATTTTTATTAGTTACAATATTTTTAACACTTTACGTCATCAATCTGGTTAATAATACCACTATTCAAAACTTGTTTGGTGGCTCTTTTATGATACATATGTTATTCGTTAAATTACAGAGATTAGTGAAGTGTTCTTTTTCCTTTGTGGAAAGTAGCAAAGTTTGTAAAGTGATGATAAGTATATTTTCCATCTTTTCTAAAGTCTAAGTTTTTATTTTTATTTTTTTTTTTTAGGGAAAGGGAAATATTTCTACAATGGGTTTTGGATAATTTTTTTTTTTCTTTTTGGTTTTTCGATGTAGGGTCTCACTGTAGCCCAGGCTGACCTGGGATTCACTATGTAGTCTCAGGGTGGCCTGGAACTCATGGCAATCCTCCTGTGTCTGCCTCCCAAGTGCTGGGATTAAAGGCTGGCATGGAATTTTCTTATGGCTTGGAACTCAAAGGGATCTTCCTACCTTGGCTTCCCTAGTGATTCAGTTAAAGGTATATACCACCATGCCTGGCTGCATTTTTGTCTTTTGATAAGTTAACTTCAAAATAAAGTTTTAAAATGTCATTTTTTAAGCCTATTCTCAGTTGTAATAGATGTGAAGTATATGGAAGTAGATTTCAAAAACTGATTTAAAAAGTTCTATTCCTTGACTCTAGCTAGCTGCCTATTATTTCTAGTATGCTGGCTTATATATGCTGTTATCATTTGTGTATTTAGCTCAGCAGAAAGGTAATGATTTTTAAGTAAGGAAGCTCAAACCTCTGATAAGTTCATTACACTGGCACTTTGAGTCTCTCACTGAAATATGGAAGAACATTATATTTATTGTGTTTTAATGGAATGTCTTCTTGCCAAGAAAACAGAAATGTAAGTTAAAGGCTTTATTGCCTTTTTGTGCACTGATGAAATAATACTCTTTTTTTTTTTTACTGACAAAATATGGAAATCTCTTTTCAGTGGCTGGCTTTTGCTTCTCTGTAGAGCCATAGTATTGAAACAGAGTTGGCTCAAGACCATTGTAAGTTGTAATGTTATTTATCCTTTGGAACAACTATTTTAAAGTTTATACCCTCTTTCTTAAATTTGGGAGAAGGAAAAAGATGAAGGATTTTGTATGAATTGTTAGGATATTGCCTCCTCCACCCCCATTTAAACATGTTGGGCTAAATCTAATTTTTCTTTCCTTCTGTCATTTTAGTTGTTTTGAAGGAGGATCTCACTCTAGTCCAGGCTGACTTAGAACTCTTACTATGTTTCCTTTTTTTCTTTAATGTCTCTTTTCTGGCTAGTATGCAATTCCTTGCAGCTTGTCTAGACCACTTTATGCATCTGGCTTTATTTAAGTGGATACTGGAGAATCAAAGCAAGTGACTTTAACCCCTAAGCCATCTCCCAAGTCCACTTATAGGCTTTTCTTTGGTGCCATTTGGCAGGTTGAGTAGATTCCCCTTATTTCATTTATTGATTTATTTTTATTTTTGTTTTTCATTTTTATTTATTTATTGTTTATTCATTTGAAAGAGAAAGAGGCAGATGTATAGAGATAATGGGTGTGCCAGGGCCTTTAGCCACTGCAAACAAACTCCATGTGCATCTGGCTTATGTGGGTCCTGGGGAATCAAACCTGTGTCCTTATGTTTCACGTGCAAGTGTCTTAGTCAATAAACCATCTCTCCAGCACTATTTTTGTTTTTTTGAGGTAGGGTCTTCCTCTAGCCCAGGCTGATCTGGAATTCACTATGTAGTTTCAGAGTGGCTTTGAACTCAAGGTAATCCTTGTACCTCTGCCTCCTGAGTGCCAGAATTAAAGGTGTGTACCACCATGCCTGACCCCTGTCTTTTTTTGGTTTTCTGAGGTAAGGTTTTCTGAGGTAAGGTTTTCTGAGGAAAGGTCTTGCTGACCAGGAATTCACAATGTAGTCTCAGGGTGGCCTTAAACTCATAGCAATCCTCCTACCTCTGCCTCCCAAGTACTGGGATTAAAGGCTTGTGCCACCATGCCTGGCTTGCTTTCATTTTTTTATTTTTGGTTTTTCGAGGTAGGGTCTCACTCTAGCCCAGGCTGACATGGAATTTACTATGTAGTCTCAGGGTGGCCTGGAACTCACAGCAATCTTCCTACCTCTGCCGCCTGAGTGCTGGGATTAAAGGCGTGTGTCACCACACCCAGCTCCTTTCATTTTTTTTTAAAAATGAGACCTATATTTTACTTATATTAATTTGTACTGGAAGTGAACTTAGTAGTTTGTATGTTCTGCATATATGCTGTCTACCACTGACATATAGCCTCCCCTTCCCCACCTTTCAAGACAGGGCCTCAGTAAATTGTCCAGGATGGCCTTCAGTTCAAAGTTCTGTCTTAGATTCCTGAGTAGTCAGGGTTACTGTTTTTTTTTTTTTTTTTTAATTGTTAAAATTTTATTTGAGAGTGAGGCAGGGTGGGAGAATGGGCATGCCAGAACCTCTAGCCACTATAGACAAACTCCAGATGCATATGCCATCTTGAGCATCTGGTTTATATGGGTGCTGGGAATCAAACCTGGGTCCTTTGGTTGTGCCAACAAGCTGGAATTATAGGTTTATGACATTGTGCTTAGTGAGTTTTCTTTTAAAATAGGAAGGGCTGTTGGATTTGTCAAATGCATTTCAAAAATCTATTGAGGTGATACATATTTAAAGTCTGTTGATAGAAGAATTGGAAAAAAATTCACACCCACACACCCATATATATATATATATATATATATATAGTTTTTTTTTCCTGGATTTTTGAGGTAGGGTCTCACCCTGGCCCAGGCTGACCTGGAATAATTCACTCTGTAGTCTCAGGGTGGGCTCAAACTCCCGGCAGTCCTCCTACATCTGCCTTCTGAATTCTGGGATTAAAGGCGTGAACCACTACGCCCGGTCACACACACACACATATATTCTGTTTAATTTTTTGTGGTAGGGTCAAAGTCTAGCCCAGGCTGACCTGGTACTTACTCTGTAGTCCCAGGCTAGCCTCAAATTCACAGTGATCTACCTCTGCTTCCCAAGTACTAGGATTAAAGGTGTGTGCTGAGATTAAAGGCATGAACCACCATGCCATTTCTTACAGTGATATATTTTTTTAATGTTTTGTTATTTATTTACTTATTTGACAGCGACAGAGAGAGAAAGAGGCAGATAGATAGAGAATGGACACACCAGGGCCTCTAGCCACTGCAAAGGAACTCCAGATGTGTGCGCCCCTTGTGCATCTGGCTAATGTGGGTCTGGGGAATTGAGCCTTGAACCGGGGTCCTTAGGCCTGACAGACAAGCACTTAACCGCTAAGCCAATTCTTCCAGCCCTATATTGATATTTTTAAATGTTAGAACAGCCCTGCATTCCTGTGATAATTAGCACTTGGTATGATATATCATTGTCTCATAGTAGCTTTTTTGTGTCTGAGAATTTAAACTGATTAGAATTATAGATTAGGGTGTCATTTTTTTCAGTATATATTTTTATATCTGCTACTGTTTTTTCTTTGTAGTTGTTGTTTGTTTCTGGTATGGGAAATGTGGGAGATCATTTGTAAGTGTGCACCAAAGGGGTTCTGTTTTAATCTCCCTTGTTTCCCTCCCATTAATACTTTAATTGACCAACAGATCATGCTGTCACACTTTTCCAGAGTTAAAAACTTACCTGTTTTCTCTGGATTGATGTAAACATCTGGGTTACCTTTGGAAAGCCATAAAACAAGCCAGGCATGGTGCCATATGACTTTAATCCCAGCACTTGGCAGGTGGAGGTGAGAGTTCAAGGCCACCCTGAAACTACAGAGTGAATTAAAGGTCAGTCTGGGCTAGAGCAAGACTAACTCAAAAAAACAGGAAAAGGACTGGAGAGATAGATGGTTTAGTGGTTAAGGCTCTTGCGTGCAAAGCCTAAGGACTGAGGTTTGATTCCCCAGTACGCACATAAGCCAGATACACAAGGTAGTGCTTGCATCTAGAGTTCTTTTGCTGTGGCTAGAGGCCCTGGTGTGCCCATTCTCTATCTACCTCTTTCTTTCTCAAATAAATTAATAAAATATTTAAACAAATTAAAAAAGATGAAACAAATCAACAGCTGGTAACATCTTTTCATCTTTAGAAGCTTTATTGCCTTATGTGCCTATGTATTTTGTTTGGCTAATTGGTTTCACTTTGGATAAGAAGTAGATCTTGTTGGGTGTGGTGGTGCATGCCTTTAATCCCAGCATTCCCAGAGGTAGGAGGATTACTGTGAGTTCCGAGGCCACCCTGAAACTGCATAGTGAATTACAGGTCAGCTGGTGCTAGAGTGAGAGACCCTATCTAAGAAAAAAATAAACCTTTAAGAAAAAGCCTAGAAGAAATAATGCATTGAATGTAATTATTGTTAAAGCTCCAAACATTCCTGTTACTATTGTTATCTAATTATTTGCCTTGCTAATAAGGATCATAGGAAAACAAAGTGTCTAGGATAGGAAATCATTACCTGTCACCTTGAGTTAAATACATCAGTAAGTGTTTAACCTGATTATTGTAGTCTTACTGGAAAATAAAATATCCTTTAAGAATGAACATGAGGTGCTGGAGAGATGGCTTAGTGCTTAGGCGCTTGCCTGTGAAGCCTAAGGACCCCAGTTCGAGGCTTGATTCCCCCAGACCCATGTAAGCTGGATGTACATGCATCTGTTGTTCGCTTGCACTGGCTGGAGGCCCTGGTGTGCCCATTCTCTCTCTATCTACTACTTTCTCTCTCTGTCATTCTCAAATAAATAAATTAAAAAAATTTAAAAAAATGAACATGAAACTATTTGATGAAAGGGGGGAGAAGCAGAAGAAATGGCAAGTAACTTATATTTTTATGAAAAGTAAAATGCTCTATAATTTTCTATTTCAATTAATGCCACATTGAAGCATTCTGTTCTTCTCTACCTCTACCCTCTCCATTCTTTGAGAGCCCTTCTTTAGCCCAGCCTGGCCTCCAACTCTTGATCCTCCTGTCTCAGCCTCTCAAGTTCTGGGTTTACAAGTGTGTACTACCATGTTCATCAACTAAATATTTCTTTCTTTCTTGTTTTTTAAATTCACAAGCAGCGATTTATTGGGTCATAATTTTGAAGGCTGGGGAGTTTGAAGGCTGAAATCTGATGAGGGGAGAAGGACAAAAGAAAGGAAGAAGGCTGGAAACATCTCTCCTTTAACTGTCCAGCAGTTAAAAGCTCTTGTTTGCAAAACCTGAGGGTCCAAGTTAAATTCCCTAGTATCCACATAAAGTCAAATACACAGAGTGGCTCATATATCTGTAGTTTGTTTGCAGTGGTAGTAGACCTGTACCCATTCTCTCTCTCTCTCCTCTCTCAGATAACTACATAATTTTTTTTATCTTTTCACAATTTTTATTAACATTTTCCATGATTATAAAAAATATCCCATGGTAATACCCTCCCCCCCCGCACTTTTCCCTTTGAAATTCCATTCTCCATCATATTACCTCCCCATCTCAATCATTCTACTTACATATATACAATACCAATCTATTAAGTACCTTCCTCCCTTCCTTTCTCTTCCCTTTATATCTCCTTTTTAACTTACTGGCCTCTGCTACCAAGTATTTTCCTTCTCATGTAGAAGCCCAATCATCTGTAGCTAGGATCCACATATGAGAGAGAACATGTGGTGCTTGGCTTTCTGGGCCTGGGTTGCCTCATTTAGTATAATCCTTTCCAGGTCCATCCATTTTTCTGCAAATTTCATAACTTCATTTTTCTTTTTTAAGTTTTATTTATTTATTTATTTATTTGAGAGCGACAGACACAGAGAGAAAGACAGATAGAGGGAGAGAGAGAGTGGGCGCACCAGGGCTTCCAGCCTCTGCAAACGAACTCCAGACGCGTGCGCCCCCTTATGCATCTGGCTAACGTGGGACCTGGGGAACCGAGCCTCGAACCGGGGTCCTTAGGCTTCACAGGCAAGCGCTTAACCACTAAGCCATCTCTCCAGCCCAACTTCATTTTTCTTTACCGCTGAGTAGAACTCCATTGTATAAATGTGCCACATCTTCATTACCCACTCATCTGTTGAGGGACATCTAGGCTGGTTCCATTTCCCAGCTATTATAAATTGAGCAGCAATAAACATGGTTGAGCATGTAATTCTAAGGAAATGAGATGAGTCCTTAGGATATATGCCTAGGAGTGCTATAGCTGGGTCAGCAACTAAATATTTCTTGAGTAAATGTTAAATTGGTCAGAAACCTGAGACTCAAAAAGTCTGAAGGTTATTTTATTCATAACAAGTGACTTTTACCATCATAAAACACAGGTTTTGTTTAAAGTGGTCACAGAGCTGGACTTACTCAGAAAAATTAGGAATAAAGTCCATTTTACTGGGCTGGAGAGATAGCCCAGTAGTTAAGGCACTTGCTTGCAAAGCCTAAGTACCCTGATTCGATTCCCTACTACCCATGTAAGCCATATGCACAAAGTGGTGCATGTATCTCGAGTTCATTTGAAGTGAGTGGCGGCCTTGGTGCACACGTTCTCTTGCTATATATATATATCTGCCTCTTTCTCTAAGAAATACTGTTTAGAAAGTTGGTTTTATTATATATTTGAGGGCAAGGAAAGGGGAGGGAAGAAAATTGGTATGCCAGGGCCTCCTGCTGCTGTAATGAACTCCACATGTGTGCACCACTTTGTACATCTATCTGGCTTTCCTTGGGTACTGTTGAATAGAACCTGAGATCAGGCTTTGGAAAGCAAGTACCTTTAATCCCTGAGGCATAGATCTCCAGTCTAAAGTTCATTCTGAAAGTTTGTATCATATATAGACTTGGTTGAATATCTAATTAATCACCAGTCCTTTGGGATGCAAATAGAATTGCTAAATTGTTGTCTTAGAGTGTCTTTCAAATCAATCTTTAATTTGATTCTAGGATATGTAGTATAATTTGCTAAGAGCTTTTCTTTTTTTTTTTTTTTTAAGTATATGCTGATCTAATGGTACTGATTAGTAGGGTATTTTCATGTAAGGTAGAGGTTGTATTGTAATAATGGCTCATAGTTATGTACAGTTATATGTGTTGATTAGGAAATAGAAACATAAAAATGTTACATTGCAAGTGTTTCTTAGCTTGTTACCTGGACACATTTTCTTAGGAAAAAAGATTATAAAGTTTGTACCAGATGCAAACAATGTTGATGTAGGTTAGTATCAAGTAAAGAGGAATTGATGTGTTTCAGCCCTCCTTATTTATTTATTTTTGAAACAATTTCATGTAGTCCATGTTGGCCTCAAACTCACTCTGTAGCCTGAGGCTGACCTGGAAACTCCAGATTCTTCTGCTTCTACTTTCTGAATGCTGGAATTACTTGAATGTATCACTACATTACATGTGTTTTTCCTTCTTTAACTTTGGTAGCAATTTCAGTTTAAGACAGATTTATTTGAGAAGGTATATGATGTAGCAAACCATTGGGATTTATTTACTCTTAAATGTAGCAGAACTATCTAATATTGTAGGTTAGTTCCTGCTAGACTCTGCAGCGGAGATGATCACTTAATAGCTTGTTAGAAACAAGCACGTGTTTCATGATTTGTATTTTACAGTTGGATTAATTGTTAGAAGTCTATTTTAATCATAATGTACTTTTGGTAATTGTACAATTCTCTCTTGATCTTTATCCTAAGAAATAGCATTGATTGTTCCAAATTAAAGGCAGAAACAGTATGGTGAGAGAATGTTGTGGTTTAACACTGTAAGATTTAGATTTTTACATAGACTGAAGCCCACCTTTTTATAAGCTACTGTAGATGACCAATATATAGGTAAATTGAGTTCTGATTTGCAGTAGGTTGTTTTATCATGTGAGTGTTTATGCTGCTTATTTTCTCAGCCCCAGATACAAAAATCTCAGCATTGGGATTCTTCAGTAACAGGATAATAGAATGCATTCAATATGGATTTTGTAATGTACTATTCTTTTTTTTAATTTTTTTTTCTTTTTTATTTATTTATTTGAGAGTGACAGACAGAGAGAGAAAGACAGATAGAGGGAGAGAGAGAGAATGGGCGCGCCAGAGCTTCCAGCCTCTGCAAACGAACTCCAGACGCGTGCGCCCCCTTGTGCATCTGGCTAACGTGGGACCTGGGGAACCGAGCCTCGAACCGGGGTCCTTAGGCTTCACAGGCAAGCGCTTAACCGCTAAGCCATCTCTCCAGCCCTAATGTACTATTCTTGAAACAACACAATTATGTAGGTATCTTTTATTTTACTTGCAGTTTTGGAAACTCCAGTGTGAATTTTTCTATGCAAAGTAGCATGTTATTATGTATATGTGTCTTGCAATTAAAATAAAAAGCTTTTCTAGAAAGTTAGTATTTTATATATTTACTTAAAGTTTTTGCCTTGTGGAAAAGAGATGTGTGTCAATTAATTTTCCCTGTCTTTTCTATGTGGTAGTGTTTAATTAGATGTTAGTGATAGAGATTAAAGCTTTTTACATTTAGCCTAGTTCATATGGCCACTTAACAGTAGCAGTCAGGTCTTTTTTCTAATAATGATAAGTAGCTTCAGAAGTGTTACTGTAGAGAAGCCAAGGACAGCAAAGATGATGTGGTAAAGAACAAAGTGGATAGCAAGCTCAAAAAGCTTGTGTAGTTAGTATTTAGAGAGCTGTGTGAGGCATTTTTTCATAGTGGTGAATGGGCTTTAAGACTGAGAAATTAGAGTGTTGCTTAGGGGTTTTTAGTTTACTTTGTTTATGTAATCAAGATCTCCAGTATAAATCTTTTTTATATAATAGGTAGATCTTTTGGGAATTGGTGTAAGTTATTGTACAAATTAAGAACTCTTTGCAAAATGAATTTTAAAAATTTACATCTGGGGCTGAGAATGTAGCTTAGAGATAAACACTTGACAAGAACATTCAGATATTTTGGGGGGGAGTTAGCGGGCATAGTGAGGAAAAGGGAAAGGAGGGAAAAGGAGAAAAAGAAAGGGAAGAGGGAAAAAGTTGGAAGGAGGGCAAGGAAGGGGAGGGGTAGAGAGGGAGGCAAAAACCAACCAAAATTAAAAATAAATTGTATCAATTTTATATATGCTACATTGCAACTTATGGCTAGTATGCAGGAGTTTAGACACATATATTTGTGTCTCTTGCTATTTTTGTTAGATCTGAAGTGGATTTTATCTTAATTTTTAAAGCAGTAATTTTTGTAATGGACCCCTTGAATAAGGTTTCTTTTAGGGCCATTTGTCATTGCCTTTTATATAAAGTACATTTGAATAGTTGTATGCCTAATGTAGTTATTCATTCATTTGTGTTTTGACTATGAAGAAGACTGCATAATGTTGATATTGGTTGGGATGGCAATGTACCTTACCCAGTAGGGCGTATTTAATAATAATAAGGAGTGATGTTATTATAATTCCCTCAGAACAGCAGGTAAAAATTAATATTGGCTATGGCCATCGAAGATATGCAGTCATCTAGTTAGGTGCTTTTAATGGAAAGTAGAAAATAAACCAAATACTTTAGAATATTGCTTACAGCTGCTAACAAGTTTGGTTCAGTGGAAACTGGCCTTTTCTGTTGTCTTCTTTCTAAGGCTGGCTTCCTTTATAGTTAGTTGGCTGCTTGAGTGATCTGGGCTGCATTTCTTTTTATGATAAGTGGGAGAAAAGCCTACTTCTTCCGTAAACATAGAATGTTTTGAGCATCATTTAAACTAATGTCTGTGTTAAGAGGAAAGTCATATGCCCATAGTCTTAGGCATGGGATATCAGAGTATCTCTGAAACAGGAGCATAGAATTACCTGATTTCTCTTAGACTAGTTGACATTCATTCAGGAAATTGGCTATAGGAGTAGGATCAGTGTTTCTAGGAAAACAATGCAGCTAAGTGAAGGGGAAGGGAAAGGATTGGGAAGCAAGCACAGCTAGTGTTCTTTGCAGAGTCTAGTGTGGTTATTTGCATTTTCCCTTAAGCATCTGTTAATGAACTTCTCTAAAACTCTAGAATACTATAGATGATGTTTTTTCTTTTCAAATGAGAATTTGTAGCATAAAATACCTCACTGGCTTGGCAACAGGAAAGAAAAAGAAAATCCTCATTTTCTTTCTTTCTTTTTTTTTTTGCTATGTAACTATAATTAAGATTTACTTTCCCCTTACTGATTCCCTTCCTTCTCCTTAAATGATTATAACAATTATTGATCTAATTTTTTCACAGACTAATAGGGATGCCAAAGGAAAAATATGATCCTCCAGATCCTCGCAGAATTTATACCATCATGTCAGCAGAGGAAGTAGCCAATGGGAAAAAATCTCACTGGGCAGAATTAGAAATCTCGGGTGAGTGGAATCTACTGCATTTTACATGGGTTGTAATAGTAACAAAAATGCAGAAGTACTGGTGTTTATCTGCTACTAAATACTTTTGTTCCCCACCCTCTCTTATTCAGAGTACTGAGTTTACTTGCCATGAATAACCATTTGAAGTTAAAACTATTGATAGGTTATATAATACAGTACATTTTGATATGACAATTCCATATATTTTTTTCAAGGTAAGGTCTCACTGTAGTCCAGGCTGACTGGAACTCACTCTGTAGTTCCAGGCTGGCCTCAAACTCACAGCAATTCTCCTACCTCCTACTCCGGTATGCTGGGATGAAAGGTGCACTACCACACTCAGTAATTGCAGAACATGTTTAAAAAGATACTTATTTGCAAAGGAGCAAGGGGTGGGGGAGAGAGAATGAGGATGAGAACACTAGGGCCTGTTGCCACTGGGAACAGACTCCAGATGCATGTGTAACTTTGTGCATCTGGTTTTATGTGGGTACTGGGGTATTAAACCTAGGCTGGCAAGCAAATGCTTTTAACCACTGTGCCATCTCCTCAAGCCCCAGAATGTTTTTGCAAATTAAAACCTTTGCCATCTGTTTATCATCTATCTCAGTGTTGGTAAGGAAACCTAAAGGTGATCTATCTGTCATGGCAAATTTGTACTAACTCTATAGGACATGTTTGTGTTTTGAAGTAAAATGTGACATAGAAAGACTTGTAATCCAGTCTGAAAAGGAGAAAAACATCAAACTCACACTGGAGGACATTTTATAAAATACCAATTGGTAACATTTAAAATAAACAAGACCATGAAAAGCAAGGAAAGATTTGAAAATGCCACAAACCAGAAGAGACTTAGAAACATGATGTGTAATTACAAAACAATAGCCTGAATTAAATTACAGAGCAAAAAGGTGGGGAAGTTGTTGAAATATGAGTAAAATGTGGGGTTTATATAAGAGTAATGGGCTTCCTTCCTCCCTCCCTCCCTCCCTCCCTCCCTCCCTCCCTCCCTTCCTTCCTTCCTTCCTTTTTTGTTTTTTAGGTAGGGTTTCACTCCAGCCCAGGCTGACCTAGAATTCACTATGTAGTGTTAGGGTGGCCTTGAACTCACAGCAATCCTCCTACCTCTGCCTCCAAGGTACTGGGATTAATGGCATGTGCTACCATGTCCAGCTCTTACTTTTGTAAAAAATTTATTTTCAAGCAGAGAGAGAGAGAGAGAGAGAGACAGAGCACATGGGTACACCAGGGCCTCTAGCAAACAAACTCCCGATGCATGTGCCACTTTGTGCACCTGGCTTTACTAGCATACTAGGGAATTGATTACCAGGTCATTTAGGCCTTGTAGTCAAGCATATTAACGGCTGAGCGATCTCTCCAGCCCCAGTAAATTTATATTTATGTAAGTATGCGTGTGTGTGCGTGTGTGTGCGTGTGTGTGCGTGTGTGTGTGTGTGTGAGAGAGAGAGAGAGAGAGAGAGAGAGAGAGAGAAGAGAAGAGAAGAGAAGAGAAGAGAAGAGAAGAGAAGAGAAGAGAAGAGAAGAGAAGAGAAGAGAAATGAATGGATGCCCCATGACATCTTGCCACTGCAAATGAACTCTAGATGCATATGCCACTTTGTTCATCTGGCTTTACATATGTACTGGGGTATTGAACCCAGGCTCGTAGTCATTGCAAGCAAGCACTTTTAACCACTGAGCATCACTCCAGCCGTGGTTTCTTACTTTTGATGAAGATAGCATGATTATGTAAGAGCCTAATATCAGGGAACTTAAGGTGTGTAAAGTATAATATTCTAACTTCTCTATAAATCTAAAATTACAAAAAATAAAAGATAACATTTTGGGCTGGAGAGATGGCTTAGCAGTTAAGCGCTTGCCTGTGAAGCTTAAGGACCCTGGTTCGAGGCTTGATTCCCCAGGACCCACGTTAGCCAGATGCTCAAGGGGGCGCATGCATCTGGAGTTCGTTTGCAGTGGCTGGAAGCCCTGACGCGCCCGTTCTCAATATCCCCCCCCCCGTCACTCTCAAATAAATAAATAAATAAAAAATAAACAAAAGTTTTAAAAAAGATAACATTTTAATGAATTGTTACAATATAAATTATATGTAGAATACAGTTTTCCCCCAGTAGGCTTTCATTTGGAAGCATTAAACTCACATTATTGTTTCAGTCTCAAGATTTACTTATACATGTAAGTAAAAGGAAAATGGATGGCTACTTAAGTGGTACTCATTCTAATGTGAGCAATTCCCATTGATTTCTCAACCTTGGCATAATCCTTGGGCCACCTTGTGGTGGAAGGCTGTTGTGTCGTGTAGGATGCTTAGTAATTGCATCCGGCTTCTACCTATTAGATATAGTAGTACTTTTTTTTTTAATTATGATAACCAAAAAATGCCAAAGATTGTTGGGGAGCAGATTTCTTCCTGATTGAGAACTCTGTTAAACCCATTTATCCAGAATCTCTTCACTTGAATATTTTGCTACCCTACTACAAAAATGCAAAATCCTAGTTGACAATTTGTGTCTCATCATAACCCGCAGGAAAGATCTTATGATAGAAAGAACCCTGAATAGAAAGTTAAATTGTGCCTCTAATGCGTAATAGCTGTATGAGAAGAGAAGTAAGTAGTATTTCCTTTTGAGATTTTGTTCTTATTTCCTATTGCCTCTTATCAAAACCTATTTGGAAAGCGGCATATAATTAAAATACTAGTTGACATTTGTAAAATATATAATCATATAAATTATGTTTTATAGTTAAAATTTATAAATAGGTATAATAGGTAAGATTATAGAAACTGAGGTTAGATGATTTTCCCCAGACTTAAATAGTTAATCAGTGGTGAAAGTTAAGACTCTGCATGAGGTTTTGTGGTCTAGTACATGTTCCTTCCAGTTCCTGGATGATATAACTTGAATTTTTTTCTTTTTTGAGTATGTTGCTGTGGTTGTTTGATTCAGGTGTCCCCCATAAACTTCGGTGTTCTGAATGCTAGGTTCTCAGCTTACAGAGATTTGGGAATTATTACCTCCAGGAGGCAGTATATTGTTGGGGGCGAGCTTATGGTTATAGCCAGCTCCCCCTTGCTAGTATTTGGCACACTCTCCTGTTCCTGTTGTCTACCTTATTAGGTTGGACAGGGGGTGATGTCTACCCTCTGCTCATGCCATTGTTTTCCCTGCCATTGTATAGTCTATAAGTCAAAATAAAGCCCCTTTCCCACAAGGTGCTCTTGGTCGGGTGATTTCTGCCAGCAATGTGAACATGACTGCAACATTAATGTTGGTACTGAGGAGTGGGATTGCTGCTAGACACCTGAAACTGTGGCTTTGGCCTTTGGAGCTGATTTTTTTTTTTTTTTGTTTTTTGAGGTAGAGTCTCACTCTGGTCCAGGCTGACCTGGAATTAACTCTGTAGTCTCAGGGTGGCCTTGAACTTACGGTGATCCTCCTACCTCTGCCTCCCAAGTGCTGGGATTAAAGGCATGCGCCACCACACCCGGTGATTGGAGCTGATTTTCAAGAGGAATGTGGATGAATTTGAAACCTTGGCCTAAGACATGCCTTACAATGCTTTAAGTACAGCTTGATGGACTATTCTGGTCAAACTCAGACCTGAATGAAGTAAGAACTAAGGACTGTGAGGTTTGGCTTATGAGGGTGGAAAGGAGCTTTGTCTGGATCAGGCAAGAAGCAGTTTGTATGAGAAGCTTCCTCTTATACCTGTGTCCTGAGAACTTGTGCAGTGTTGTAGTGCATAGAAATGGACTGGTGTGTGCAGAGGCATATGGCACAGAAAGAAATCTTTGGGCCCAAATTTCTGCCTGTTCAGCTGCAATTGTATGAGAGATTACAACCATTCAGATTGGACCAGCTGACATGCACTGGGACAACAGGAAGTATGCAGAGTCTTCTGAAGCGGCCTGAATGCTGAAAGTGTCCTGTTCTTCAAAGTCTGCTTTATCCCCCACTGGATTAACAAATTGGTACCCTAACTGGTACTATGGAGTATAACAAATGCAGGAAAGAGAGGGTCATTGAATTTGCATCATAGTCTTGTGTTTTGGAAACAGTCATGGGCAATGGTGTAGCATGTTGCTGGATTGCCTGCATGGAGAACCCTCATGGGGCCATGAGGATGGACCATGGGTTGCAGTTGAGACCCAGTGGAGATGCTGGGACCAGGAGATGGCTCCTAAGAAAAGCTGCTGGCCCTGTGAAGTTTTCCAGGACTTTTAGTAGTCTAGCTGCAGGGGTGGATAGGAACTCCAGAGACTTGTTGCTGGTTAGTATTGGACTTGGAGATATGTAAGATATGTAACTGACTTGGAGTTGCTGGACGTGGAACTATAGAGTTTGATATTTACTCTGTTTAAATCTTGTATTGGTTGAATATTTCTTTACTATGCCCAGTGCTATCTTTTGTAGTGTGAGTGGCATTATGGTTTTTTTGAGGAATTTTCCTCTTGGTATTATGGCTCAGTTAAAAGACTGGGGATGTTTGAACATCATTAGGGTTGATAAAAACTATGGGGCCTTATAAAGTTGGACTGAATGCATTGTATTTTATATCATGGATGGTTATCAGTTTATGGGGGCCTGGTTTGGAATGTGGTGGTTTGATTCAGGTGTCCCTCATAAACTTAGGTGTTCTGAATGCTAGCTTCCCAGCTGAGGGGGGGGGGGATGAATTTGGGTGTACCAGGGCCTCTAGCCACTGCAAGTGAACTCCAGTTGCATACATCCCCTTGTGCATCTGGCTTACGTGGCTCCTGGGGAATCGAACCAGGGTCCTTAGATTTGCAGGCAAATGCTTTAACCACTAAGCCAGCCCTGAGAAATATTTTTTTTATGACCATTAAAAAAAAAAAATCTTATTACTGTTCTCCTCGTAAAGCTGTATTCAGCCTTAAGCTTAAGATCTGATTCTAAAGACCTCTTCTTCATTTTGCCACATCCCACAAGAGTGGTTATTAGTTGAAAATGATGTAAAATTTAAAGAGATGAGATGTGTTAGCAATTGTGGCATTAAATACAAAATATAAATATCTAAAATGTAATATCTATGTGATTTTTCAGCATTTTGTACCACTTGTTAGTTCATGGAGTTCATGTTTTGTGCTTTTTTTTTTGCCTTTTAGGTAGAGTGCGGAGCTTAAGTACATCACTTTGGTCTTTGACACACTTGACAGCACTGCACCTAAATGATAATAACCTTGCTCGCATTCCACCTGATATTGCCAAGCTTCATAATCTGGTTTACCTGGATCTCTCATCCAATAAACTCAGAAGTTTACCAGCAGAACTAGGAAACATGGTGTCTCTCAGGTGAGAAAAGTATAAAGACGTGGCTCATTATGTGAAGTTATACCAAATCAGAAAGCATGGGATGTCATTTTACAGCGGGATTTCCATGTTTGTGAAAAATAAGTGATAGAAACTGTCTTAAGTACAGTGCTTCAGTTGACCTCTAGTGCATATTTTTTCTTTGCATTAGTAGGTTCATGTTACTAGTTTTTCTTTATTTTTGTATGATAATTATTGGGAACTTTTAATATATATATTCAAATATAGTATATATACAGTATATACACATGCACACAGTATGTATATGTGTATGTATGTGTATATGCATATACACATACACACACATACATACAGTGTAATATATATGCTTCATATTGGTGATGTTCCCATTCAGTTGTCCTTTGTGCCCCTCTTCCCTGCCTTCATTCCACTGAGAGCCCTCCTCAGTGGGGTTATTGGAAATCACTTATAAATGTGCTAGCCAGTCTCTGTGGGGAAACAATGCCTCACAGTATACCTTTCTATACTGTGGCTCTTGTATTCTTTCCACCCAGTCTTCTGCAATGTTCCCTGATCCTTGGAGGGTATTGATCATAGGAGATTTTGTACATATTTAGAAGACTGTTGGTTGTCATGACTATCCATTTGTAGACTTGAAGTTAAAATGTGTTACTTTTGAGTCAAGTCTGCTAAGACTCACCAGAAACACTTTGTAAAATATGATTTGCTTCTAAGCAAAGCTTTTAGGAGCATGTTTCTGTTATATAAGATAATGTATATTTATGTTTTATATTATAACTCCTTAACCCAGAATTTTAATAGAATGGAGTTATTTTTAGTATCTTAAGATTTTTAAGATCTAATTCATTTTACCCCCTTCCTTTCCTCTTCCTGTTCTTTGTTTCTTCCTTCTTTCCCTCTCTTCTTCCTTCCCTCCCTTCCTACTTGTCCTTCTCACTTTTTGGGGGGAGGTGTTCAAGGTAGGGTCTCACTCTAGCCCAGGCTGACTTAGGTCAATTTCAGAATTAGCTCTGTATTCTCAGGGTGGTCTTGAACTCATGGCAATCCACCAACCTCCGCCTCCTGAGTGCTGGGATTAAAGGCGTGAGTGACCACGTCCGGCTCCTTCTCACTTATTTTTTGGAGGTAGTGTTTTGGTACATAGCTCAGGCTGGCCTTGAACTCATTAGCTCAAGTTGGCCTCAAATTTGCAGCAACACTCCTGCTTCAGCCTCTCAAGTGCTGGGATTTCAGGCATGTGCCACCATATGTCCAGCAAGCATTTCTTTTAGGAGAAAAATTTTGAGGACTTTTATGAACTTAGATATAAGTGTTCCCAGTGAAAACAAGTATTGGCATTCCTACCAATAGTTTTTAAGAAGTTGCTCTCACGTTTAAAATTAAATTCCAGTTGTCTATTTTTTCTATAGTCTGCTCAGAATTTTAGAGTCAATTATAAACAAAGGTCTGCCATGCTGTCCTTATCTTTTCCAATTTGTGCTTTATTTTAATGCTTATTCTGTGTCAGTGATTGCTCATCAATGTGCTTATTTTGTCTTCTTCTGTCTTTAATTATCATTTCTGTGATGTACTACTTCGTTCTATATTTCTTAGGGTTGTTTTTATACCCTTTTCATAATATTTTGACACGGTTAGAGTTGTAATTACTAAAGATGATGCAGGCAATTGGCTATAATTGTAGCTTAGTCCTAAAAGTTTGTATATAAAACTTGCTTCCTTCTGTAAGTTAAACTAGGTTCAATGGCTACCTGCTATCTTGTCTTTAGATACTAATATGTCATTCTCATTTGCTTCAAATAAACATTGTGGATAAGAGAAAGAGGGTTTATTTAGTCCTTTTGGCAGTTTGGACTTTAATTTTGCTAGATAATGAGTAAATCATAGAAACATTGCTAGTAATTGTGTCAAATACCTTTTATGTAATACTTTATTTATTTATTTATTTATTTATTTTTTGGTTTTTTGAGGTAGGGTCTCACTCTGGTCCAGGCTGACCTGGAATTAACTCTGTCATCTCAGGGTGGCCTTGAATTCATGGCAATCCTCCTACCTCTGCCTCCCGAGTGCTGGGATTAAAGGCATGCGCCACCACGCCCAGCTCTTATGTAGTACTTTATAATCATATTATGGGAATGGAATGGAGAAATGCCTTGAATCTAAATGTAACTCAGGATTTCGTAGAAGGAAGTTAAAAATACAAATGCAAATGTTAATAAAGCTTGGCTTATTGAATTAACATCATTTTTTATTTCAACAGGGAATTGCTTTTAAATAACAATCAGTTACGGGTTTTGCCTTATGAACTTGGTCGGCTCTTCCAGCTACAAACTCTAGGTTTGACAGGTGAGTGACTCTTTTTTAAAAACAAATGTTAAAACTCAGTATTGGGTGTTATGATACACTTAATGGCAACTTTGGTTAGAGTATAAGCCATGTTTTAGTATGGTTTTAAAAATTGTAGGAGGAGTAGCTGAAGACGTTTTAAATATATTGGTTGAATCATTTTATCTTCTGTTCCTCCCACCCTGACATTTTTTTTCTTGCTTCCCCTACCTTGAATTTGTAGTATAACTGGACTGACCTTGAATTCACTTCCAAGTGCTGAGAGCCACTGCTCCCAAGTTATTTATTTTCTTTGTGCTCATCTTACATAGTTGAAGAGGCAGAGTAGATATAAATCTTTTCCTCTTCATTGAAAAATTATGGAATGGTTGTTTTTTTATAGATTCATGAAGTCTAAAATTGATACTTTTTTACTGTTGGTTTTCGAAGTGGGGTCTCATTCTAGTCCAGGATCACCTGTAATTTATGTGGTTTCAGGGTGGCCTTGAATTCACAACCATCCTCTTACTGTGGCCTCTAGAGTGTTGGGATTGAAGTGTGTACCACCACACCCAGCTGAAATTCATACTTCTTACTGATTATGATCAGAACAGCTTTTTTTTTTCTAGCTTCTGATATTATTGGTAGCCCATCAGTAATAAATTAACATTTATGGTTTAATCCAGTGAATTTACTCTTGAATCAGGCAGCATTCCTGAAAAATCAATTCGTAATATTTATTATTTTCACATGACTTGTTTTGTGCTACCTAGGATAGAGACATGTTCTTAAGAAATTTCTAGTTCAGTAGCAACTGAATGGATTATTCTGATAATTTGTTATCTTCAGTTTTTATTTATTTTATTTTACTAGTATTAGTTAGAAAAGTCCTATCTTTAGGGCTAAGGATATAAATTAGTGGTAAAGTGCTTGCCTATCATGCACAAGGTCCTAGGTTTGACTTCATTGTTACCACCCCTTTCCCCCCAGAAAAGTGACAAAATAACTGCTTGTGTTTGAATGTTATCCCATTATATGGCCTTTCTCTCCTCTACCAACACATATTCATTAAAGTCTCTCTTCATATGTCTAATTTATTAAGTCAGGTGCTAACTTTCCATCTCCATCTGTAACAGTTTTGTTCATGCCTTCAGTTTTTTGGGTAAATTTAGATTGCTCAATTTCTTTTGCTAATATGTATGAAGAACTGTGAAGACTCAAGTGTTTACTCTGGTAATAAGCTATTAAGTTACCCAGTTTTCATGCAAACTAACAAATACAAAGACGTCTGGGTCAGCAACAAAAAACATGATTTAAACTGCAAAATGGGCCCAGATGCATGCTAATGACACAGTGAATTCTTGGAATTGAGTAATCCAGGCAATGGTTCAGTATGTTTCAAGCAAGTAGCAAATATTGTAGCAAAGCTAGCCCTGTTTAACTAGGGAAACAGTTACACAGTAGTTAAACTGGTTGCCTTGACCTATTTTGTTGCCTACACACAAGTAGCTACAGAAATTCTTTAGTATCAACTGTCACATAAATTTGGGAATAAGTGATATCCACTAACTGTGCAGAATTGCATCTCACAACAATATTATTTAAGATTTTTTTTCTGTATAAGACTGTGAATGAAGTCATCCTATAGTTTTCTTCATCATCATCATTACTTTATTTTTTAAAAAATTGTTTGCTTGTTTGCTTATTTATTTATGAGAGCGAGAGAATGGGCATGCCAGGGCCTCTAGCCACTGCAAATGAACTCCAGTTGCATGCACTGCCATGTGCATCTGGCTTACGTGGGTTTTGGAGAGTTGAACCTGGGTCCCTTGGCTCCATAGGCAAGCACCTTAACTGCTAAGCCATCTCTTCAACCCATTATTTTGGAGTTTTGAGGTAAGGTCTCACTCTAGTCTAGGCTAACCTGGAATTTACTATGTAGTCTCAGGCTGTCCTTGAACTCATAGGCATCCTCTTACCTCTAAGGTATGTACCAGCACACCTGGCTTTTCATTATTTTTATATAAGCATGTGTAAAGTTTATAGTGATGTTAAGGACAGTAGGAAAATTCTATATTTTTCACTTTTTGTAAAGAATTAACATGGTCCCTTGAAATTTTAGTAGTTCAGTTCTGTAAAACTGTCATTGCCTGTGTACCCTTTAGCAAAGTGCTGTTTCATTATATTAGTTACAGGAATTATTGAGATTCTTTTCTTATTTTATTTATTTATTTGAAAGGAGGGGAGGGAAGGAGAGGGCAGGAGGGAGAGAATAGGCATGGTAGGGCCTGTAGCCACTGCAAAGGAAGTCTAGATCCATGTACCACCACCTTATGAATCTGGCTTACGTGGGTCCTAGGGAGTTGAACCTGAGTCCTTTGACTTTGCAGGCAAGTGCCTTAACTGTTAAGCCATCTCTTCAGCCAGAGAAATTTTTTGTTGAGAATTTTTAATGGTTAATGATTCCGTTTTGATAGGCCATGTTTGTATTGGCATTAATATTTTAATTAAAAAAAGTGTAGCCCAGGCTGGACATGAACATTAGATTTTCCTGCCTCTCATCCATTACAGTCCATTGACTACTGGTGTGTACCACCCAAACTTTAAAAAACTTGACTAGCATATCCAATAAATGGAAAATGAAAAAATTATGCTTCCATAAAAGTGTCTATAATCTTCTCTTAGTATGTTTTTAGGCTGTGTTGTTTTATACTTGTATTCTTTTCAATTTCAAACTTACTCTTTTTTTATTTTCCCCTTTTCTCTTAAGATATGTATATAATCATCCATAGTGAGGTTTACCTGTTTGTAAATACAAGTATTTAAGGCTACATGTTATCTTGTTTTGCTGTTTATTGCATACATATTATATACACTATTTGATGTGCACTTTTTTCTTTTTGAAACAATATGTTCTATGTTGCTGAGGCTTGCCTTAGGCATCTGGGCTTAATGTGATTTTGCTGCCTAGATATCAATCCCTTATTGGCTGACTAGTTTGCAAATATTTCCACCCATTTTATAGGTTGTCTCTTTTTAAATTATCTTTAGTAAGATGTAATGCCATTTTTCATTTTATTACTGCCTGTGCTTTGGGATCATATTAAAAATACCTTTTCTCATATCCCTGTCCTGAAGCAATAACTTTGGATTTCTTCTGGTATTATCATAGTTTTGTGTCTTACATTTGAATCCTTTTTTTTTTTTAAATATTTTTTTTTTGTTCATTTTTTATTTTTGAGAGTGACAGACAGAGAGAAAGACAGATAGAGGGAGAGAGAGAGAGAGAATGGGCGAGCCAGGGCTTCCAGCCACTGCAAACGAACTCCAGACACGTACGCCCCCTTGTGCATCTGGCTAACATGGGACCTGGGGAACCGAGCCTCGAACCGGGGTCCTTAGGCTTCACAGGCAAGTGCTTAACCGCTAAGCCATCTCTCCAGCCCTGAATCCTTTATTTTGAGTTGATTTTTAAAAACATACTTTATTTATTTATTTATTTATTTATTTTGAGGTAGAGTCTCACTTTAGCTCAGGCTGACCTGCTATTCAGTATGTAGTCTCAGGGTGGCCTTGCACTCATGGCAGTCCTCCTACCTCTGCCTCCAAGAGTGCTGGGATTAAAGGCATGTACCACCATGCCCTGCAATGCTTACTCGCTTGCTTTATTTATTTATTTATTTATTTATTTATTTATTTATTTATTTATTTGAGGGAGAGAGAGAGGAAAGAGAAAGAATATGGGCATGGCAGGGCCCCTAGCCACTACAAACGAACTCCAGACACATGCACCACCTTGTACATCTGGTTTACATGGGTACTGGGGAATTGAACCTGGGTCCTTAGGCTTTGCAGGCAAGCACCTTAACTGCTAACTAGCCCCGAGTTGATTTATTTTTTATTGATGAGAAACAGAGACCTAGTCTAATTCTGATTATTATTGATAGGCCATATGTGTTCAGGAATTTTTTTTTTTTCAGGCTTTCCAATTTGTTTTGCCATATTATTCAGCATAATCTCTCACGTTTTGATTTTCTGTGGTATCAGTTATATTATCTTTTTCATCCTTATATGTAGTTTTTGAGGTCTTATATTTTCTTAGCTAGCTAAAGTCTTACTGATGTTTTAAAAAAGTATTTATGAGAGACAGAAAGAGTCAGAGAAAGAGAATGGGTGTACCAGGGCTTCTAGCCACTGCCAACAACCTCCAGATATATGTGCCATCTTCTATGTCTGGCTTATTTACATGGGTACTGAAGAATTGAACCTGGGTCTTTAGACTTTACAGGCAAGCACCTTAACCACTAAGAAATCTCTCTGGTCTGAGACTTACTGATTTTTATTTTTCCAAAAAAACCCTATATTTTATTAATCTTGTATTTTTTAAGTCTTAATTTTAATTATTTTGACCTTAGTTTTTTCTTTTCACCTACTAATTTTAAGTTTGGTTTTATTTTGCTTTTTTCTTTAGTTGAACATTAATTTTTATTTTATTTTTTAACTTTTTTTTTTGAGGTAGGGTTTCAGTAGTCCAGGCTGGCCTGGAATTCACTATGTAGTCTCAGCTGGCCTTGAACTCACAGTGATCCTACTTTTGCCTCCCAAGCGCTGGGATTAAAGGCATGTGCCACCATGCCCAGTTTATTTTATTTTATTTTTTTGGATTTTTGAGGGAGGGTCTCACTCTGTAGCCCAGGCTGACCTGCAATTCCCTGTGTAGTCTCAGGGTGGCCTTTAACTCATGGTGATCTTTCTACCTGTCTCCCAAGTCCTGATAATAAAGGCATGTACCAACACAACTGGCTATGGTAGATTGTTTATGTAAAAAAATTTTGGGGGCCTGAAGAGATGGCTTAGAGGTTAAGTGCTTGCCTGTGAAGCCCAAGGACCCTGGTTTGAGGCTCGATTCCCTAGGACCCATGTTAGCCAGATGCACAAGGGGGCACACATGTCTGGAGTTCGTTTGCAGTGGCTGGCATGCCTATTCTCTCTTGCTCTCTGCCTCTCGCTCTCTGTCACTCTCAAATACATAAATAAAAATAAACAAAAAATAAACAAAAGATTAAAAAATAAAACTATTTGAGGCAAGCCCAACAGATGACTAGACTTTTCTTTGTGCTGGGGGTGGGGAGGGAGGTAGAGAATTGGCATGCCAGCCATTGTAATCAAACTCATGACGCATGTGCAATCTTACACATACGTCACCTTGTCCACCTGGCTAATGTGAGATCTGGGCAGTCGAATATGGATCCTTATGTCTTGTAGGCAAGTGCCTTAACCGCTAAGCCTCAGCCCTACATACAATATTTTTACTTTATTTTTCCCTGGCGATCCTCCTACCTCTGCTTCCCAAGTGCTGGAGTTAAAGGTGTGCACCACTACACCTGGCCTATTTTTACTTTTTTGATGTGTAAATTTCCTCTGGGCATGTTTTTGTTGTATCTAATAATTTGATATATTTCCATTGTTTGAACAAGCTTTAAAATTTCTTAAAACTTAGCCAGGCATTGTGGCGCATGCCTTTAATCCCAGCACTCGGGAGGCAGAGGTAGGAGGATCGCCATGAGTTCAAGGCCACCCTGAGACTACAGATTTAATTCCAGGTCAGCCTGGACCAGAGTGAGACCCTACCTCGAAAAAAAAAATTTTTTTCTTAAAACTTAAAGGTTGTTTGGGTGAGTGCTATATTCCATATATTCATGCAATTTCTGTAGTTCTTTTTAAAAATTTTCCATGTAATCAGAAAAGATGCATAGTCTTGGATATTTGAAATTTGTTGAGTATTGTTTTGTTGCCTAACATATGGTCTATCCTGGAGAATGTTCCATGTTTTGTTGAAAAGAATGTGTATTTTTCAGTAAAGTGACATATTCTGTAAATATCTGTTAAGCCCATTTTTTCTAGTGTTACTTGTTTTCTCTTTGGATGATCTACCCATTGATCATGAGATACTAGAATACCCAACTGTTACTAGATTTTAGTCTATCTCTTCCTTAAGGTCTAATGAAATAGCTCCTGTATGTATTTGCATGGCCTGATGTTTCAGTACACATGTATTTACAATTGTCACATCTTCTTGAGAAATTGATCTTACTGTCTTTATATAATGGTTTTGTTTTCTTTTGTAGGTTTTCTTGTTTTGTTTTGAGCTAGTGTCTCACTGCAGCCCAGGCTGACCTGAAACTCACTCTGTAGTTCCAAGATGGTCTCAAATTGACAGCTATCCTACCTCTGCCTCCTGAGTGCTGGGATTAAAGGCGTGTACTACCACGCTGACCTTTCACAGTTTTTAATTTAAAGTTATTTTATAGGAATATAGCTATCTATTCTCAGTCATTTCTGGGTGCCATTTCCTTGGAATGAACAAACAAATATCTCTTTATTTTTTCCCCCCACTCTCTTCATTTTATTGGTGAGGTGGATTTTCTTTTTATAGCTATTTTAGTTCATAAACTTAATTGAGAATCTGGCCATCTTCCTAGCTACTTTAATATCCTTTTTGTTTTTCCTATTTTATTACAATTTGTTTAGATGTTTATGTCCTATGTAGCATCATCTTTGAAGTTAGGTAAGCTTGGATATGTATATTTTTTATCAAATCTCTGATGCTTTGGGTCATTATTTCTTTTTATTTAGTGCATATGTGAATACGCATGTACAAGTGGGTTTGCATACATGTGTGTCAAAGTGTGAGAGCCCGCAGGATGCTATTTAGCTTTTTTTTTTGAGACAGGCTCTCATTGGCCTGTAGCTCACTAATTGGAGTGGCTAGACAGAGAACCTTACCAACTCTCCTAGCTCCACCTCTGCAGCACCATGGGTGCTCATAAGGGCACATCACCATGCTTATTGTGTTTTTTAAAGTTTAGAGAGACTTTATTTGTTTAATAGAAGGGAGATAGTATGAAAATCTCTTGCCCTTGAGAAGGCAGGAGGGTTAACACCCACCTAGAGAGCCAAATTGGGGTCATTATAGGCTCTGAATGGGGGTTGAGCTTACCTGCCAGCCATCATGCCAAGTTTTGTGGGCTGACATGCTCATCAGTTTTATGTGACTATTGGAATAGAACTTATGTTCTTATTTTTGTGTCACTAGTCCTTTATGTCGCTGTCTTTCCAGCTCACTAGCTGTTATTGTTTTCCATTATTTTCTAGCCTTATCTTCTGGGGGACTCCTGTTATGTTTATATGCCTAACTGGAACCTTCAGTTCACTACCACTGTTAACACAGGAAAGAATCACATTCTACCTATTGTTAGCCTACTAAAGGATCATAATTTGAAGTATGATTACTGTTGAATGCTTATTACTATTTTTTGTTTTTGTTGTTTGTTTTTCATGGTAGGGTCTCACACTAGCCCAGCCTGATCTGGAATTCACTATGTAGTGTCAGGGTGGCCTTGAATTTATGGTGATTCTCCTACCTCTGCCTCCCGAGGAAGCCATGTGTCACCATACCTGGCACATATAACTTTTGAACCATCTTAAGGATGACTAATTCTAAGTTGAACAACCCATGCATGGTAAGGGACAGTTTGTAGGTTTTTTTTTTTTTTTTTTTAGGCAAGCCCAACAGACTGGCCTTTATTTATGTGAGACTAGGTAGGGGGGAGACGGAGGTAGAACTGGCACGCCAGGTCATGCAGCCATTGTAATCGAACTCCAGATGTGTGTGCCACTTTGTGTGCTTGCATCACCTTGTGCATCTGGATTAGGTGAGATCTGAAAAGTTGAACATGGTTCCTTAGACTTTGTAGGAAGCACTTTAACTGCTAAGCCATCTCTTCAGAGTTTGTAGTTTTAAGTAGCTGACTTACACATTTTTTTTTGTTTTTTTTTATGTTTGTTTTTGTAAATCCCAATTTCTTCTCTCAGGGACATTTGTATTGCTTTTTTAAAAATCTCTTAGCATGGCTCATACATTACTGTTTTTTTTTTTTCTTTTTGTTTTTTCAAGGCAGAGTTTCACTCTAGTTCAGGCTGACCTGGAATTCACTTTGTAGATACAGGGTGGCCTCGAACTCACAGTAATCCTCCTACCTCTGCCTCCCAAATGCTAGGATTAAAGATGTGTGCCACCATGCCTGGATTACTATTTCTTAATGTGTTTCATAATTTTTTAATGTAGAGTTAGACATTTTATTTTTTTAAGTATTTATTAGAGGGAGAGGGAAGAGGAAAAAAGGCATGCCAGGATCTACTGCCAATGCAAATGAACTCTAGATTTATGTGCTACTTTGTATATCTGGTTTTATATGGGTACTGGGAATTCGACGCTGGGCCAACAGATAGGCTTTGTAAGTAAATACTTTTAACCATTGAGCCATCTCTCCAGTCCAAGACCTAGACATTTTAATTTAAATAAATGTGATAACCCTGAAATCAGAATATCACCTTGTATCACTTCTTTTTGCTTTGTTTTGTTTGTTACTTGTATGTTTTTATTTTTAAATTGTTGTTCGTTTTAATTTATTCGGGGCAGGGGAGAGAATGAATGAATCAATGAGTGAATGAATATGGGAACGCCAGGGCCTCCAGCCACTGCAGACAAATCCTTCAGACATGTGTGCTGCCTTGTGCATCTGGCTAATGTGGGTCCTGGGTAATTGAGCCTTGATCCGGGGTCCTTAGGCAAGTGCTTAATCACTAAACCATCTCTCCAGCCCGCTACTTGTATCTTTTGTTCATGGCTTAGTGACTTCTCAAAACTACGTTTATAATGTGGCCACTCAAGTCTTTATTCAAGTATTCATCAGCTAATGATTGGAGAAAGATTTTGTTAAACTGATAAATCTCCCCTCTTTGCCATTTAGTTCTGTGTTTGGAGCATACCTTCACTTCTAAGCTAGAATGTTTATAACTGTCTCTTTCTTGCTTGGGTATAGCCTCAAAGTCATAATAAAGGTAAACGTTTAGGCTATTTTATTTATTTATTTATTTGACAGGGGTGGGGGTGGGGAGGATGGCCACAGCATAGCTTCCAGCCACTGCAAATGAACTCCAGATGCATGCGCCACCTTGTGCATCTGGCTTATGTGGGTCCTGGGGAATTGAACCTGGGTCCTTTGACTTTGCAGGCAAATACCTTAACTACTAAGCCATCTTTCCCACCCAGTTTAGGCTATTTTTAAGTCTTTCTGACTATGTACATAGCCCTCTGCATATGGATGGTGTTTTAAAAACTTCCCAGTAATATGTTTGAGCTTTTCAAAGCCCATGTGGACATTAAATACCCAAGATTTTATTGTGTTATCCTATTGTTTATCCCAGCTCTTACCATCACTTACATGCTCCAGTGTTAAAACTTTCCAGTAATGCTTTTCTCCCAACATTGCCCCCACATACTCCAGGAAAGTCTTCTAGCTGTGGACAGGAAGAGTCAGAGGACCACCCTGCAGATAAATCATGACTATTGAACAGCGGAGTCAGAGGACCTCTGTTGTAGCTCCTTCTCATTGCTGGGATAAAGCACTGGAAGGAAAGCAGCTGAGGAAAGCTTTTTATTTTGGCTTATAGGGTAGGGGGGAAGCTCCATGATGGCAGGGGAAACTATAGCAGGAGAGTGAGCTGAATTCTGGCAAAGGGGAGCTGGCTATAACACTCCTAAGCTTGCCCCCAACACACCACCTCCAGCAATGCTCCACCTTGTTAAATTCCCAACTACTGGAGCCCAAGCTCTCAGAATACATGTGGTTATGGCGAACATCTGATTCAAACCACCACAACCACGATGCATATAGGTCATGATTGACGGAAGACTCAGAGGACTGCCTTGTAGGTAGTTCATGGCCATTGGACAAGAAGAGTCAGAAGACTGCCATGAAGACAAACAGGATTGTGTGAGGAGACTTTGGAAGAGCTCCATGGCAGTTTGGATCCATCACTCAATTGGCTGTCCTGACAATGTGGGTTAGAAGCAAAACCCACACATCCTTTTGTTAGAGTCTATCATTTTTCGTAAGTGAGTCCTTCCCTGGTTACTGTAGTCTTTTGGTTAATTTTTAAAGTTCTCAAATACAATAATGTATTGCTTAAGGATAGGGATATATTCTGAACCTTGATGATGTGCCCTTTTAGTAAAATGAGATGTTGAAGCTATTGTGATGGCTATATAACAGGGCATATATTTTACAGTAAACTTTTGTATAATTGAAAGTAATATGCTCTAGGGTTGGAGGGATTGCTCAGTGGTTAAGGCATGTGCCTGCAAATACAAAGGATACAGGTTTGATTCACCATTGCCCACATAAGCCAGATGTACAAGGTGGCGCATGTGTCTGGAGTTGTTTGCAGTGGCTGGAGGGCCTGGCATGCCCATTCTGTCTCTTTCTTTGCTTCTTTCTTTCTGTCAAATAAATAATAAAAAATAAAATATTTTATAAAACATGCTCTATTATATGAAGATAAGGCATAGGATAGTAAATACATGAACAAATAACAGTTTATCATTATTATCAAATATGTACTGTACATAATTCTGTGTGCCATACTTTTATGATGGTACCAGCACTGGTCTGTTTTAACACAGCATCACTACAAGTAGGATTGCTGTGTCACGATACAATGTAAGTAAGGAGGGCAGTGATGTCACTAGGTAACAAGATTTTTTAAAAATAAAATTTATTTTTATTTATTTGAGAGCTACAGAGAGAAAGAGGCAGAGGGGCGGGGAATGAATGGATGCACCAGGGCCTCCAGTCACTGCAAACAAACTCCCCTTGTGCATCCAGCTAACGTGGGTTCTGGGTAATCGAGCCTGCAAGGGGGGTCCTTAGACTTCACAGGCAAGTGCTTAAATTGCTAAGCCATCTCTCCAGTTGATATTTTTTTAAATTTAATTTTTAATTGAAAACTTGATAATTGTAGGCAATAACCCATGGTAATTTGCTCCCTCTCCCCCACTTTCCCCTTTGAAACTCCACTCTGCATCATACCCCACCCCCCAATCAGACTCTCTTATATTGATGTCAATTTTTTCCTTCTGTTATTATGGTCTTAGGTAGGTAGTGTCAGGGGTACTATGAGGTTATGGATATCCAGGCTATTTTGTGTCTGGAGGAGCACATTGTACGGAGTCCTACCCTTCCTTTGGCTCTTACATTCTTTCTGCCACCTCTTTTGCAATGGACCCTGAACCTTGGAAAGTGTGATAGAGATACTGTAGTGCTGAGCACTACTTTGTCACTTCTTGTCAGCACCATGATGCCTTCTGAGTCATCCCATGATCTGAAAAGAGAAGCTTCTCTACCCAAAAGTGAGAGTAGCATTAATATGAGTGTGAATATTAAGAGAAATGCTTACTGGGAAGTTTGGTGAACATAGTATATACATTTAGCCAGACACCAGCAGACATTATACCCTTAGGCACATGACTTCCCAAAGTATGTGTATGTATGTTGTATTCTTGTTATCATTTGTTTCTGAGTTTTTTGATTTCCTTTTTGACTTCTTCATTGACCCATTCATCATGTAGTAGTGTATTGTTAAGTTTCCATGGTTTTGTGTATGTTCTGTAGCTTTTCTTGCTATTGATTTGTAGTTTGATCCCATTGTGATCAGATAGAGAACAAAGAATTATTTCAGTGTTCCTGTATTTGTTAAGATTTGCTTTGTGTCCTAATATATGGTCTATTTTAGAGAATGTTCCATGTGCTGCTGAACAGAATGTGTATTCTGCAGCATTTGGATTTAATGTCCTGTATATATGTTAGGCCCATTTGTTTTATGACCTCATTTAATCCAGATGCATCTTTGTTTATTTTTTGCTGGGATGACCTGTCAGTTAATGAGTGGGATGTTGAAGTCACCCACTATGACTGTGTTTGTTGTTATCTGTGCCCTTAGTTCCAATAGCATTTGTTTGATGAAATTGGGAGCCCATATATTTGGGACATATATGTTTAGGATTCTGATGTTCTCCTGTTGAAATCTTCATTTAATCAGTACAAAATGACCTTCTGTACTGCTCAGGGTTCTCTAGAGGAACAGATCTGATAGAAAGAATTGTATTAAAAGGTAATTTATTGGATTAGTTTACAACAGTCCAACAACAGAAGGTTACAGGCCTGAGCATCAAGGAACCTAGTAGCTGCTCAGTCCACACAGCTGGATTCCTCAGCAGTCCCAATTTGACACTGAAGGCCTGGAGGTTTCCTGGAGAGATACTGCTCTTCAGTCCAAGCTGCTCTTCGGTCCACACCGGAATGCAGCAAAAAAGCTAACAGCAATCAGCAAGCAGCACAGGCAGCCAGGTGGGAGGGTGGAGAATACCTTTCTTTCCAGAGCTTCTTTTGATAAAGTCTCCCCTCTGAGAGGGGCCACCCACTCTGGGGGAAGGTCTCACCATGGGGGAAGGATTCCTTCTTCCAGGAAACAACCTCTGAGACCCACTCATGAGGAATGTCTGTGGATTCTTAAACAGATCAAGTTGACCCGAACTTACCCATCACAAATCCACTCCTTGTCAACTTGACACCAAATCATATCTCCTTACATCATACTTAATTTCCAAATGAAGACAGTATAGGTCATAACCTTGCCTAACCTGATAAAACTATCCATCCTACAATCAGAAATGCACAATCTCCCAACTCTGCCACACAAAGAAAGGTTCCATGAGGAATGCTCAGTCTCTAATAAATCAAATAATAAACTCAGCAGTATCTAACTAGCAGTATGACCTTAATCAGTATTAATTACCTAATAGAGAAATAGTGGGAGAAGAAAAGCATCTTAATGTTGGTATAGGTATGTACAAGCATTCTTATCAAGGTAAGACAGAAACACTGCAATTACAGTCCACGTTTTTGTAGCTGGTACATGGCCTTAGCTGGTATTTTTATCTGCCACCTTCTACTACCCATTCTGTATTTCCTCTGCCTTCAGCAAGTACCTCAACAGGTCTTGGTTCTTTACCTGGAGGAGTGACCCATACCTTTATTCCTGAAGGATCTGGGCCATTTATCACATTGCCTTGATTGGGTTGCTGCAGTTGTCCATTGACTTTGGTAGAAGGGCATGGTAACATCAAGAGATGCACTAAAGGATCTCCTGCACTCAGACATACTCTTCCTTACCTCCATTGTGGAGGAGCAGTCCAATTTCCCTCTGGTAGTTTAGATCAATCATTCCTGCTACCACTGTGTAACTCCTTTCTTAGCTTGTTCACTAAACGGCATCAGGAGCCCAAAATGGACAGGGGGAAGTCTTAGCTTCCACTTCTTGTCTCCTGGCAAAAGCACTCTCTTCTGTGGAAACAAGACCTCTAGGCCAGCAGAGCATAAGGTTGTGGGAACAGGAAGCAAAAATTTGGCTAATGTGTCACTTGGGGTGATGGTAAGTGGGACCATTCCCAGTTCCACCCCTTGATTCCTGGACCCATGCGTCCAGGCTATAGGAGAAACAATACCATATATAGGATGCTGATTGAAGGTATATATAGCCTGCTGGAGGATATTCCTCCAGCTCCCCAAGCTATTGCCACCTAGTTGGCGCATTATCTGTTTCTTTCAAAGGCCATTCAACTACTCTGTCAAGACAGCTGCTTCAGGGTGGTGAGGCACATGGTAAAACAACTGAATTCCATGATCATGAGCCCATTGCTATATATTTCTTTGGCTGTGAAGTGAGTTCCTTGGTCAGAAGTGATGTTGTGTGGAATACCATGATGGTGGATAAGACATTCTACACCATGTGCAGGAAAGGCAAGTGCATACCCAGAGTAAGTGTCTATTTCAGTAAGAACAAAATGCTGCTCTTTACATGATGTAGGTGGTCCAATGTAGTCAACCTTCTGCCAGGTTGCTGGCTGATCACCCTGAGGAATGCTACCATTCTGGGGGCTCAGAGTTGGTCTCTGCTGCTGGCAGATTTGGCCAGGTCAGCCTTAGTGGAAGTCCATGTTGTTGGGCCCATGCATAACCTACATGTCTGCTACCATGGCCATTTTGTTCATGTGCCCATTGGGCAATGGCAGGGATGGCTGAGGAAAGAGGTTGACCACTATCCACAGAATGGATCAGTTTATCTACTTGATTATTAAAGTCATCCTCCGATAAGGTCACCTTCTGATGATCATTACCATTGGACACAAGTATCTCTGTCCTTTGCTCATTCAGAGAGTTCTATCCACATACACCAATGTCCTTCTCACCAGTTTTCCAATTTTGCCTCTTCCAAGTCCTGGACCATCCAGCCAACCATTGGCCACAGCTCATGAATCAGTGTATAACTGCACATCTAGCCATTTTTCCTTCTAAGCAAAATGCACAACCATATGCACTGCCCGAAGTTCTGCCCATTGTGAAGACTTTCCTTCACCATAGTCCTTCAGAATTGTCCCAGAAAGGGGCTATAATGCTCCAGCTGTCCACTTTTGGGAGGTGCCCGCATAACATGCTGAACCCTGTAAACCATGCCCTGGTCTTCTGTTCTTCAGTTATTTGGTCTTAGAGCACATCCCATGATGCCATAGGTGCATGCTTAGGGGCCTAAGGCCATTGTAACAGGAGTAGCAACCATATGTATTTGGGCCTATTTGTCATGTAACTTACTTGTCCTTCAGGGCCTGCTCGAGCTTGATCACGGATATTCCACTTCTACTTGTTGATGGACTGCTGCTGTGCATGTCCAACTTTATGGCCTGGTGGGTCAGATAACACCCAGCTCATAATGGGCAGCTCAGGTTGCATAGTAACTTGATGGCCCATTGTCAAATGTTCAGTTTCCACTAAGGCCCAATAGCAGGCCAAGAGCTATCTCTCAAAGGGAGAATAATTGTGTGCAGATGACAGCAGGGTCTTGCTTCAGAATCCCAAGGGCCTCCGCTGTGATTCACCTATGGGGGCCCCTGCCAAAGGATCCGAATGTCATCCCTGTCCACCACTGACACCTCAACTACCATTGGATCTGCTGGATCATAATGGCCCAAGGGGCAGAGCAGCAAGCACAGCAGCCTGGACCTGTTGAAGAGCCTTCTCTTATTCTGGGCCCCACTGAAAACTAGTAGCTTTCCTTGTCACTTGGTATGTGGGGACAGAGTAACACACACAAGTGAGGAATGTGCTTTCTCCAAAATCCAAATAGGCATACTAGACGTGCTTCATTCTTAGTGGTAGGAGGGGCCAAATGCAACAACTTATTCTTCACCTCAGAAGGAATATCACTGTATGCCTCTCACCACTGAACTCCTAGAGATTTCACCGAGGTGGAAGGTCCTTGAATTTGGATGGATTTACTTCCCACATATATACTGTGCCAACAGCTCCAGAGAGGTTACCACTACCTGCTCATTTGATCCAATCAGTGTAATGTCATCAATATAATGGACCAATGTGACACCTTGTGGAAGGGACAGGCTATCAAGGTTCTTGCAAACTAAGCTATGACACAGGGCTGGAGAGTTAATATAACCTTGAGGTAAAATAGTAAAGGTGTACTGCTGACCTTGACAGCTGAAGACAAATTGCCTCTGGTGGTCCTTATGGACAGGTATGAAGAAGAAAGCATTTGCAAGATCAATAGCTGCATACCAGGTACCAGGAGATGTGTTAATCTGGTTAAGGACAGAAACCACATCCGGTACAACAGCTACAACTAGAGTCACCACCTGATTAAGTTTCTGATAATTCACTGTCATTCTCCAGGATCCATCTGTCTTCTGAACAGGCCAAATAGGAGAGTTAAGGGGAGGCATGGTGGGAACCACCAGCCCCGCATCCTTCAAGCCCTTTATAGTGTCATTAATTTCTGTAGTCTCTCCAGGGATGTGATACTGTTTTTTGATTCACTATTTTCCCTGGCGGAGGGGGCTCCAATGGCTTCCATTTGGCCTTTCCAACCATAATAGCCCTCACTCCACAAGTCAGGGAACCAGTGTGGGGGTTCTGTCAACTCCTATGCATATCTGTCTCAATTATGCATCCTGGGTCTGGGGAAATAACCACAGGGTGAGTTCTGGGGCCCACTGGACCCCTGTCAGTCTAACATTTGCCAAAACTCCATTGGTCACCTGACCTCCATAGGCACCTACTTTAACTGAAAGGCCACAGTGCTGTTTTGGGTCTCCTGGAATCAACGTCAATTCAGAGCCAGTGTCCGTAACACCCCAAAGGTCTGATTATTTTCTTTTCCCCAGTGTACAGTTACCCTAGCAAGGTCCCTCTGAGGAAAGATAGGTCTAAGGTTAACATTGAAACTTTTGGGGATTGTGTGAGGGTCCTTCTCAAAGGCACTCAGCTACCCCTTCAGTCAAGGGGTTCAGGATCTGTAAACTGGCTCAAGTTTGGAAACTGGTTAAGAGGCCTTTATTCTCTGTTGCTGTAATTCAAAGTGGCCTTTTGTTCCTTTGCTTAGTCAGTACCAAAGGTTTACAGGAGTCATACTATGAAGAACATTGTTTTGCCTATGCTGTCCATTATGGTAAACAGGCTCACCTTGCCTTTGGAGATTCAGCTCTGCCACTTGGCCCTGGTTATACTGAGATCCACTTATGCCCATTGCATCTAAATCACCTAATGAAGCAACTGTAGCTCCCACTGTGATGTCTTCTTTACAAAAAAGACCAATTATGGGGGACTTTAAGTATGCTGGTGCTCCTCTCACAAGTCTGTTTCTTTTTTTTTTTTTTTTTAAAAATATTTATTTATTTAATTATTTGAGAACAACAGACACAGAGAGAAAGACAGATAGAGGGAGAGAGAGAGAATGGGCGCGCCAGGGCTTCCAGCCTCTGCAAACGAACTCCAGACGCGTGCGCCCCCTTGTGCATCTGGCTAACGTGGGACCTGGGGAACCGAGCCTCGAACCGGGGTCCTTAGGCTTCACAGGCAAGCGCTTAACCGCTAAGCCATCTCTCCAGCCCCACAAGTCTGTTTCTTATATTCTTAGTGAAGAGCACATCTGGATGCTCCCATTGTGGGGACAAAGATGATTTTACATGGCAAATCCCCTCCAGTATTCCAAGTTCCCTGAGCTTTATAATCCTTTCATCAACATTCAGCCAAGGGATATTAGGCAGCTCAAGCTCATTCACAGTAGGCCATCTTTGGATCCACATTTCAGCCAACCACTCAGATAAACTCTTGGCACCTCTTCTAATTGCATGAGCTGCAGTGTTAAATCTGAAATCTCTGCTCAATGGGCCCATTTTAATAAATTCAGCCTGATCTTATGTTCCTTCCACCATCATCCCACACCCTTAAAATCCATTCCCACAATATTCCCCCTGCTTCTGCCTATACAAGTTAGAAAGCTCCTGAAGTTCTTTAGGGGTGTACCTTACCTTCTCTTGAGTCACACTTTCTAGCTCACCATTAGGGGCGGGCCTAGCCTTATGGCTGGTTATAGGCCTAGAGGAGAAGATGGGTGGGCACTGAGAAGTATCAGCACCTCCTGCAAGCAGGGTCATTGCTGGTTCCTCAGACAAAGAAGGATTAATTCCCCCAGGCAAGGGTGGAGAGGGGAAGGTTTCTGGGTGTGAGGCTGGGGGAGGGGATGCAACTGCCCCTAAAGGAGAGGAGGCCACATTCTCAATGTACAACAAAAACTTCAGAATCTGACAGTTCCGTGTCTCCAGATTCTTCAGTGTCTTCCCACGCATCCCCACCCCAACTCATAGGGTCCCATTCTTTTCTAAAGAGTGCCCTCATTTTGATAGCATGTGAGGCTGGGAATTGAGTTTATGTTGCAGTTCTTACAGTTAGAGCCTGGGTTTGGTTTTTTGCAATTTGAGCTCTTCTGGCTAGAGAGGAGACTCTCTTCCAGGGCTCCCTTATAACCATTCAGATCATGTATGTGGGTCTTAAGCTTAGAAATTTACTTTCTGAGCTTCTGCTTTTCTTTCAATAATTTATCCAGAGATGATAGGAAGAACTTCCCAGCATCATCATTTGTCTTACTTTTCCACAAATACTCAAAAATTCTAGATACAGAATCACTAAATTCCTTGCTCTTCACAAGATATGACTCAAGATCACCAAATACATCTATCTTAAGGAGTTGTTTACATAGGTCACATCATGGGTTATTAGTGGCCTCCTTATTACCAGTAAAAGCACTCTCTTTATTACCAGTAGGACCTGTAGTATCACCAAAAGTGGAGAACTAACTCCAGAGAGCACCAAGCCCACTAGGGAAATCCATCCTTACAATTCTGTTTCTCTAGGATCACTCTGGTGCCAAAATCTGTATTAGTCAGAGTTCTGTAGAGGAACAGAACCGATAGAATGAATTGTATTAAAAGGGGATTTATTGGATTAGCTTACGACTGTCCAACAACAGCAAATTACAGGCCTGAGAGTCAAGGAGCCTGGTAGCTGCTCAGTCCATGAGGCTGGATGCCTCAGCAGTCCCAATCTGACAGTGAAGGCCTGGAGGTTTCCTGGAGAGATGCTGGTCTTTGGTCCACACTGGAATGCAGCAAAACAGCAAACAGCAAGCAGTAAGCAGCACAGGCAGCCAGGTGGGAGGGGAGAATACCTTTCTTCCTAGAGCTGCTTTTGAAAAAGTCTCCCCTCTGAGAGGGGCCACCCACTCTGGGGGAAGGTCTCACCATGGGGGAAGGATTCCTTCTTCCAGGAAACAACCTCCAAGACCCACTTATGAGGAATGTCTGTGGATTCTTAAACAGATCAAGTTGACCTAAACTTAACCATCACACCTTCCTTACTTTCCTAACTGTTGGTCTGATATCTACCCTGTCAGATATTAGGATAGTGACACCTCTTGTTTCTGGCGCCATATGCTCGGAACACCATCTTCTAATATTTGCCCTAAGATAGTGTCCATCTTTTTTCAAAAGGTGAGTTTCTTGGAGGCAACAAATTGAAGGATCCTGCTCTTTAACCCCGCCTGCAAACCTGTTTGTTTTGGTTGGGGCATGAGGCTGTTGATACTAAGAGTTTATTATTGAAAGGTATGAATTTATTTTTGCCATTTTTCTTGTTTTATATTTCTTTTGGTTTTGCCTTTGCTCTTTTTTACTTACTAGTATTTGAGTATGTTTTGTTTTTCCAGGTTCCTTGTGTGTGTGCTTTTCTTTCTCTTCAGCATGGAAGACCCTTTCAAGTATTTTCTGTAGAGCTTGTTGTATCTTCAAATGTTCCTTTAGCCTGCTATTGTTGTGACATGTCCTTATTTCTCCCTCTATTTGAATGGATAGCTTTGCAGGATAAAGTAACCATGATTGACAGTTTTTCTCTTTCAGAACTTTGAATACATCATTCCAAGCCCTTCTGGCTTTTAAAGTTTGTGTTGGGTAATCTGATGTGATCCTGATGAACTTGCCTTTGTATGTGACTTGATTTTTCTCTCTAACTGCTTTCAATATATTTCCTTTGGTTCGTGTTTTTTTCTAGTTTAATTATAATGTGGTGAGGAGAGGTTCTTTCTTTCCAGGTTTTGTCTGTTTGGTGTTCTAAAGGATTCCTGTATCTGCATTGGCATCTCTTTCCCAGTTTGGGGGAAGTTTTCTTCTATGATTTTGTTGAAAACACCTACTATGCCTTTGGGATGAAATTCTTCTCATTCTACCCTGAATTTTTATGTTTGATATTTTATTTTCTTTCTTTCTTTTTTTTTTTTTTTTTTTTTTTGGTTTTTTGAGGTAGGGTCTCACTCTAGCCCAGGCTGACCTGGAATTCACTATGGAGTCTCAGGGTGGCCTCGAACTCATGGCAATCCTCCTACCTCTACCTCCCGAGTGCTGGAATGTTTAATATTTTCATATTTCCTAAATATCTTGAAATTCTCATTCATCCCTTCCTATAAATTTGTCTTTCTCTTTGTTGGGCTGTATTAGATCTGCCACTTGGTCTTCTAGTTTAGATATGTTCTTTCCTTCATCCAGTGTACTGGTAACACTTTCTACAGAGTGGTTTTTTATTTTTTTAATTTTTTATTTTACTGGTTTTTTTTTTTTTTTTTTGAGGTAGGGTCTCACTCTAGCCCCTGCTGACCTGGAATTCACTATGGAGTCTCAGGGTGGCATTGAACTCACAGCAATCCTCCTACTTCTGCCTCCTGATTGCTGGTATTAAAGGAGTGTGACACCATGCCTGGTTTACCGTGTTTTTTATGGCTGGTTTTTCTGTATAATTTCTATTTCCTTGTTCATGTATCTTCCTCCTTATTTCATTAAATTTGTTTCCTGTGCCTTCTTGATTTCCTCTTTGATTTCTTTGAGCATATTTATAATCTCTTCTTTCTTCTTGTTTTGTTTTGGTTTTTTGAGGTAGGGTTTTGCTCTAGCCCAGGCTGACTTGGAATTCACTATGTAATCTTAGGATGTTCTCAAACTCACGGCAATCCTCCTACCTCTGCCTTCTGATTTCTGGGATTAAAGGCATGCACCACCATGTCTGGTTTATAATCTTTCTTTTGAAATCTTTCTTAAGCATTTCCTCTAATGCAATCTCACTGGAGGTAATTTCTGATGAATTTATAATTTTTGGTGGTTTTTATTGTCTTGTATTATAATGTAGAGATTTTTGCATCTTGGATTAATTAAATCTTGGGTTTTCTAATTATCTGCAGTATTATTAGATGTATCCATCAGTCAGTGCATCTGATGTTATATATCTTTGGAATAGGAGCTTAAGGTGCTTGGTGTGGCTCTAAAATGCTCTCAGAGTAGCCACAAAAATGACCTTAGGTGGTGGGTTTGCCTGCTGTGAGAGTATTCTAATAGGCTTGATGGAACAAAATATAGGCAGATTCTAAAATTTTAACTGAATGATACACACATTCAATGAAAACCAGCACAAATTATTTATGCAAGAGTTGGTATTAGGACAAACAGATCCTCTAACAAAGTCAAAGTCCTTTAGGATGTATGTTGCCCCACACCCTTAATTCTGTCAATTGGGCAGCTGAGATTTCTGGTCTGTAGAGGGTTCCCAGGTCAGCTTGTGCCTGAGTAAGACCCTGCCCCAACTAATGACAGGAGGAGACACAGACCCTATAAATAAGGAAGCAATAAATGACAAGCCCAAAATATAGCTTATTTAAATATGGCAAATGCGACCATCCATCAGATTTAACATGGTGCAAATAGCAATTCTGATGGAAGCCTTACCAGGTACTTCCCTGCTCCTTCTGGTTGGTCTCCTACTTATCCTCAAGTAGTCCTATCTTCTGCTTTCATGTAACTTTTTTTGAATTAGCTTTTGAAATTTTACAGTTTTGTCCTCCTTCCCACTTCTGTCCTATAGTCATTATAGTGGGAAGGTGAACATGCTTTTTTTTTTTTTAGAATTTATTTGCAAGGATAGAGAGAATGAATGAACGAATGGATAAGTGAGTGAATATGGGCACACTAGTGCCTCTAGTCACTGTAAACGATCTCCAAATGCATGTGTCACTTTGTGCATCTGGCTTTATGGGGGCACTGGGGAGTTGATTCCAGATGTAGGCTTTGCTGACAAGTGCCTTAACCTCTGAGCTATCTTTCCAGCCCTACTGTTTTTTGTATTTGTTTTATCAGAGGCTTTTTTGTTTTGTTTTGTTTTGTTTTGCTTTATCTTTTGTTGCCGGGCTTGCCTAATGCTTCCTTATCCTTATTAATGGCAGGGGTTTGGCATTCTTGTAGCAGCCATCTTCTGTTATTATACAGGAGCATTTTTAATGTAGTTATTGGTGTGGAGAGAGAAGAGTTGATGAATTAGTATCTGGGTTTTAGAGAGTCTGATTTATGTATTTCCTTACCTAGTATTGAAAAGTAGAAGAAGCTAGGTGGGATATTTTTCTTCCTCCAGATATATTAGGCTTTATCATTATCTTAAGGGCAGGACCTATTAACAGTATGCCTCTAGATTTGGGTTAACAATTTACTTTTTGGCCATAGTTGAAAGACAGGAGTTTCCTGTCCCTTCACATGTTGGAATAGAAATCCAAGTTCTGTACACTTTTTCCAGAGTTCTGGTTTCACATGGAAGATTTCTTTCTCTCTCTCCCTTGGTTTTTTTAATGTATGGTCTCCTTCTAGCCCAGGATGACGTGGAATTCACTATGTAGTCTCACGGTGACCTAGAACTCATGATGATCCTTCTGTCTCTACCTCCGGAGTGCTAGGATTAAAGGCTTGGCCAGCTTCATTCTCTTTTTTATATAAAATATTTTATTTATTTGTTTGGCAGAAATTTTTATTTTTTTCTCAATTTTTATTAACATTTTCCATGATTATAAAAAAAATACCCCATGGTAATACCCTCCCTCCCCCACTTTCCCCCTTTGAAAGAGACATTGTGTGTGTGGGGGGGTGGAGGGATAGAATATGAATATGAAAATGAATAGGCATACCAAGGCCTCCTGCCACTGCAAATGAATTTCAGGTGGATGCGCTACTTTTCGTGTCTGTATTCAGGTGGGTACTAGGGAATGAAACACAGGCCATCAGGCTTTGCAAGCTAGCACCTTTAAATGCTTAGCCATCTCTCAAGCCCACAATTTCTTGTTTTTTTAAAAATTTTTAAAAATTTTTATTTATTTATTTGAAAGTGACAGATCCAGAAAGAGGCAGGCAGGGGGTGGGGGGGAGAGAATGGGTGAGCCAGGGCCTCCAGCCACTGCAAATGAACTCCAGATGCATGTGCCCCCTTGTGCATCTGCCTAATGTGGGTCCTGGGCTCTTAGTTTTCACTGGCAAGTGCTTAACTGCTAAGCCATCTCTCCAGCTCCAAATTTCTTGTTTTAAGTACTATCTTTTCCTCTTCAATGTTTGTCATCTTTTTGAGATTTAGTGATGCATTTTGTATTTCTTTAAATATGTTTTTTCTGCTCATTGGTTTTCAGTTGTGTCTTATCACAGCTTCATTTGTCAAATGTGGTACTTAAGTTATAATTATACTTAAGCTATAATTACATACTACCAAGTATTCAGAATACTTAAAAATCCAACATTACTCACTATCCATGTGAAAGTAGCACTTAGATGAAGAGGCATCACTGCAGGATGTCTTCTCACTTTTAAGTTAATTGAGAACTCCCAGTAGACTTAAAGTACAGATTTGTTATTTTACACTAAACTAGTGTTTTATGAAAGTTACAGGTAATCCACATTCTTTCTAATCTGACCACTTAAAAATGAATTTGGGTTTGTATGTGAAGTATGGATGGCTTTAAGTTCATATTTTGGAGTTCCATGGTTTTTATTTTTTAAAGTTTTATTTATTTATTTGAAAGCGACAGAGAAAGAGGCAGAGAGAGAGAGAGAGAGAGAGAGAGAGAGAGACTGGGCATGCCAGGGCCTCCAGCCACTGCAAACGAACTCCAGATGTGTGTGCCCCTTGTGCATCTGGCTTACATGGGTCCTGGGGAATTGAGCCTTGAACCGGGGTCTTTAGGCTTCACAGGCAAGCGCTTAACTGCTAAGCCATCTCTCCAGGCCCTGGTTTTTACTTTTACATCAGGATTCTGGATATTGCTGCATGTTTTTAATATACATCAATGCATATTCTTCATTTATTTCTATTTTTTAAATTAATTTACTTTCATTAACAACTTCCATGATTGTAAACAATATCCCATTTAATGCCCTCCTTCCCCTACTTTCCCCTTTGAAACTCCACTATCCATCATATCCCCTCCCTGTCTCAGTCTCTCTTTCATATTGATGTCATGGTCTTTTTCTCCTATTGTGATGGTCTTATAGGTAGTGTTAGGCACTGTGGATATTCAGTGTCATGGAAATCCAGGTCATTTTGTGTCTGGACTAGCACGTTGTAAGGAGTCCTACCCTTCCTTTGGCTCTTTCTTACATTCTTTCCGTCACCTCTTCTGCAATGGACCCTGAGCCTTGGAAGGTGTGATAGAGATATTGCAGTGTTGAGCACTCCTGTCACTTCTTTCCAGCACCATGTTGCTTTTTGAGTCATCCCAAGGTCACTGCCATCTGAAAAGAGAAGGTTCTGTACCAAAATGTGAGAGTAGCATTAATATATGGGTATGAATATTAAAAGAAGTGCTTACTGGGAAATTTGAACATAGTATATACATTTGACTAGACAGCAGCAGAAGTTACACCTCTAGTGCTCATGATTACCCCTGTTGTAGGTTTTCAGTATCAGGGATATGTTCCCTGCCATGGAGCGGGTCTCTAGTCCAATTAGAGGGCAGTTGGTTTCCACCATGACAGACATACTACTATTGCACCCACTGGCTAATTTGGCATGGCTGGCAAAATACAAGGCTTGCAGTGTCTACTGTTGAGTATCTTCACTGGTGATTTCTCTCTCTCCCATTGAACTGCATACAGAATGGCTTTCCAGCTTTCTGTCAGCTGCACTACATGGAGTAGGTTTTCAGCTCAGTTCCAGCAGGATTTCTCAGTGGCCTTGCAGCCCAAGTATTGGGGTCTTCAGCAATAGGGTCTTATCATCTATTCCTGGTGGGAAGTCAAGGGGCCTTGGCAATGGTCTGTAATGTTTTGGGGGCATCAGGGACCTCCCTGGCCAACAACTCACTGGAAGATTTCCCATCCCCGGCACTGAAAATGTTCTAGCAACAATCTATGGCTTCTGAGTGTTTCATTGTCCAAAAAAGTAGGATTCCATATGATTTATTTATATTCTCTTAGATTTTGATTAGCCTTTCCTCCACATTTCCTTTACTCGATCTCTTCCCCTGGCCTCACTTGGGCCTTTTCACCCCCATTAATCTATTCTTCTACTTATATATGTACAATACCATCCTACTAAGTAACCCTCTCCCTTCCTTTCTATTCCCTTTATATCTCCTTTCTAGCTTACTATCCTTTGCTACTGAGTTTTCTTCCTACTCTCACACAAGTCCTATCATCTTTAAGTAGGATCTACATATGTTGTTAGCATATAGGAAGGCTACTGATTTCTGTGTGTTTATTTTATATCCTGCTACATGGCTATAGGTGTTTATCAGATCTCACAGTTTGCTGGTAGTCTTTAGTGTCTTTATGTATAGAATCCTGTCAAGAGCAAATAATGATAACTTTATCTCTTCCATTCCCATTTGTATCCCCTTTATGTGTGTTTCTTGCCTTATTGCTATGGCTAAGACTTACAGTACTATATTAAATAAAAGTGGGGATAGTGGACACCCTTGTCTTGTTCCTGATTTTAGTGGAAAAGCTTCAAGTTTTTCCCCATTGAGAATTATGTTGGCTTTAGGTTTGTCATAAACAGCCTTAATTATACTGAGATATGTTTCCTCTATTCCCAGTCTCTGTAGGACTTTTATCATGAAGGGATGCTGGATTTTATCAAATGTTTTCTCTGCTAATGAGGTAATCATGGGACTTTTGTCCTTCAGTCCATTTATATAATGTATTACATTCATCGATTAGTGTTTGTTGAACCATCCCTGCATCGTTGGGATAGAACCTACTTGGTAGGTGGATGGTCTTTCTGATACATTCTTGTATTCTGTTTACCAATGTTTTGTTGAGACCTTTTGCATCTATGTTCATGAGGGAGATTGGTCTGTAATTTTCTTTCTTTCTTTCTTTCTTTCTTTCTTTCTTTCTTTCTTTCTTTCTTTCTTTTTTTTTTTTTTGTTCTATTTTTGCCTGGTTTTGGTATCAGGGTGATGCTGGCTTTGTAGGAGTTAGGTAGGATTCCTTCTTTTTCTATTGTATGGAAAAGCTTGAGAAGCAATGGTGTTAATTCCTCCGTGAAGGTCTGGTAAAAGTCACTAGTGAATCCATCTGGATGTGGGCTTTTTTTTTAGTTGGGAGATTTTTGATAACTGCTTGGATCTCCATATTTGCTATACGTCTATTTAAGTAATTAATCTCATCTTGATTTAATTTATGTAGGTCATGTAAATCAAGGAAATCATCCATTTCTTTCAGATTTTCATACTTAGTGGAGTATATGTTTTTCTTTTAAATTTATTTATTTGCAAGCGGAGAGAGAGAGAGAGAGAGAGAGAGAGAGAGAGAGAGAGAATGGGTGCACCAGGGCTTGTAGCCACTGCAAATGAACTCCAGATGTGTGCACCCCCTTGTGCATCTGGCTAACGTGGTTCCTGGGGAGTCGAGCCTTGAACCGGGGTCCTTAGGCTTCACAGGCAAGCGCTTAACTGCTAAGCCATCTCTCCAGCCCGAGTGTATGTTTTTATAGTATGTCCCTATGATTTCTTGAATTTCTCTGGTATCTGTTTTGATATTGTCTTTTTCATCTCTAATTTTATTAATTTGTATCTCTTCTCTGTTTGTTTTGGTTAGATTTGCTGAGGGTTTATCAATCTTGTTTATCTTTTCAAAGAACCAAATCTTTGTTATATTGATTCTTTGGTTTTTTTTTTGGTTTCTATTTCATTAATTTCTTCCCATCTACTGATTTTTGGTTTGCTGCCTTCTTTTGTTTTCCAAGGCTTTAAGGTGAAGTATTAGGTTGTTTACTTGAGACCTTTCTGATTTCTTACTATAGGCACTTACAGGTATAAATTTGCCTCTTAGGACTGCCTTCATTGTGTCCCAAAGATTTTGGTATGTTGTGTCACATTATCATTTGACTCCATGAATATTTTTATTTCCTCATTGACCCATTCATCACTTAGTAGTGTATTGTTTAGTTTCCTTGGTTTTGTGTATGCACTACAGCTTTTCTTGCAATTGATCTGTAGTTTGATTTCATTGTGGTCAGATAGAATGCAGGGAATCATTTCAATTTTCCTGTATTTGTTAAGATTTGCTTTGTGTTGTAATATATGGTTTATTTTAAAGAATGTTCCATGTGCTACTGAAAAGAATGTGTATTCTGCAGTATTTGGATGGAATGTCCTGTATATATCTGTTAGGTCCATTTCTTCTATGACCTCATTTAATCCAGATGCTTCTCTGTTTATTTTTCCTGGGATGACCTGTCAATTGATGAGAGTGGGGTGTTGAAGTCACCCACTACAACTATGTTTGGTGTTATCTGTGTCCTTAGTTCTAATAGCATTTGTATGATGTAATTGGGAGCCCCTGTTGTGTTAGGTGCATATATGTTTAGGATTGTAATGTCCCTCCTTTGTAGAAAGGTGAGTTTCTTGGAGGCAACAAATTGAAGGATCCTGCTTTTTTTTTTTTTTTTTTTTTTTTTGGTTTTTCGAGGTAGGGTCTCACTCTGGCTCAGGCTGACCTGGAATTCACTGTGTATTCTCAAGGTGGCCTTGAACTCTCGGCGATCCTCCTACCTCTGCCTCACGAGTGCTGGGATTAAAGGCATGCGCCACCACACCTGGCTTAAGGATCCTGCTTTTTAACCTATTCTGCAAACCTATGTCTTTTGGTTGGGGCATTGAAGCTGTTGATATTAAGAGATATTATTGAAAGTTTTGCCATTTTTTGGTAGTTCTTCCAGTTTTGCCCTTGCTGACTTGTATTAACTAGTATTTGAGTATGGTGATTTCCCCCCCCCCCCCCCCCCAGGTTCCTTGTATGTGAGCTTTTCTTTCTCTTCAGCATGGAAAATTCTTCAAGTATTTTCTGTTAAGCTGGTTTTGTCTTCAAATATTCCTTTTGCCTGCTTTTGTTGTGGAATACCCTTATTTCTTGGTCTGTTTGAATGATAGCCTTGCAGGATAAAGTAACCTTTGTTGACACTTGTTATCTTTCAGAATTTGGAATACATCATTCTAAGCCTTTATGGCTTTTTAATAATTATTTTAATTAATAAGTTTTGTATTTAGCAAATACAGTCAGTTTGGTACCATTATTAGGCTCATCTGTGACCTGCCCCCTCCCCTTGGCCCCTCCTTGTTGAGGTATATGGGTCATGCATTGTGGAGTTAGCCCACAATTGTGGGTAAGATAAATGTTTCTGCATATCATGACCCAGCATGTGGCTCTGACATTCTTTCCACCCCTTCTTCTGCAAAATTTCCTTGAGCCATGTTGGGTTCTTTTTTGGTCTGCTTCAGTGATGAGGTGTTGGGGTTTCTCCGAGGCTCTGGCTCTCTGATTTGGTAACAGTTGATTTTTCTCTGTGTTGATCTCTTTCACCCTTGTGCTGGTACCCAGTTCACCAGGCAAACAGCACCCTTGCTTGTTTCGCCAATTATTCTTAGTTTCACCTGGGTTCCTTTTGAGGTATGATGGGGTGGTTCTCTCCTTAGGATCTACATCTATCTGAAAAAGAGAAGCAGATTCTCCAATGGAGAGTAAGTTAACACCAGGACAAATGAGATAACCCTTCCTTTTTGTTTTATAGAGAATTTAATAGGTGCAGGGAGAGGGAAAGGGAGAGGGAGGGAAGCTCTAGAAGATTATGGTTGGTCTTCATCATACCCTCTCCAGTGTCTTGTGGTTGAGGTGTTCCCTCTAAGGACCTGGTGAAGGTTCAGCCATTTGGTCTGCCTTTTAGGAAGTAGAATTTTATGGTACCATTGCCATTTGGGTTTAGATTTGTGTGTGCCCTCCCTCCAGTGCCCTCCTCTCCCTCCCCACTTATCCTGTTGTCTAGTCCATGAAATGCTTGCTGGGTATGTAAGGTATCTTGGTTAGATTCAGGTTAGGTGCTGTAGATGAGTGAGACTATGTAGTGATTTTTTTTCTGTGATTGGGTAAGTTCACTGAGAATGATCTGTTCCAGGTTCAACCATTTTTGCTCAAATTTCATTGTGTCATTTTTTCTTAATGCTGTATAGAATTCCATTGTGTAGATCTTAGTTATCCATTCTTCTAGTGATGGACATCTGGGTTGATTCCAGCTCTTAGCTATTACAAATTGAGCTGCTACAAACATGGTTGAACAAATCTCTCTGGCCTGTGGTTTGAAGGTTTTAGGGTAGATGCCCAGGAAGGGAATAACTGGGTCTGTTGGTACCTCTATAGTCAGCTTTTTCAGGAGTCTCCATATTGCTTTCCAAAGTGATTGTACCATCGTACATTCCCACCAACAGTGGATGAGTGTTCCTACTGCTCCACATCCTCGCCAGCATTTATTTTCATTTGATTTTTTGAATTTTTCTATCCTTACTGGGGCAAGGTGGAATTTCATAGTTGTTTTAATTTGCATTTCTCTGATGATTATGGATGATGAACATTTTTTTAAGTGTGTGTTTGCCATTTGTGTTTCTTTCTCTGTGAACTGTCTTTTGAGCTCTTTGCCCCATTTTGTGAGTGGGGTGTTTGACTTCTTACTGTTTAGATTTTTGAGTTCTTTGTAGATTCTAGAGATTAGGCCTCTGTCAGTTAGATAACCCACAAATATTTTCTCCCATTCTGTGGGTAATCTATTGGCTTTGCTTATTGTATGCTTGTCTGTAAAGAAACTCTTCATCTTCATGTGATCCCATTGGTTGAGTGATTGTTTAAGATTGTGAGCTACTGGGGTTTTGTTTAGGAAGTCTTTTTCCATTCCTATATCATGGAAAGTACTTCCTAAATTTTCTTGTAGTAGTAGTAGTTGAGTTTCTGGTCTTATATTGAGGTCTTTGCTCCATTTGTGCTTGAGTGTAGTGCATGGTGAAATGTGTGGATCAAGTTTCAGTTTCCTGTATGTGGTTATCCAGTTTGTCCAGCACCATTTGTTGAAGATGCTATCTTTTATCCAGCCTATATTGTTTGGGCCTTTGTTGAATATCAAGTAACTATAGTTTCTTGACCCAAAGTCTGGGTCCTCAAGTCTATTCCATTGGTCTATACTCCTGTTTTTATGCCAGTACCATGCTGTTTTTATTACTATGGCTTTGTAATACAGCTTTAGATTAGGTATGATGCCTCCAGAGGTATTTCTTTTGCTGAGGATATGTTTGGATATGTGAGGCCTTCTGCCTTTCCATATGAAATTTGAGATCATTTTTTCTCTCTGTGAATAACACTGTAGGGATTTTAATTGGAATTGCATTAAATGTATATATTGCCTTTGGTAGGATTATCATCTTCAACATGTTAATTCTGCCTATCCAGGAGCATGGGTGGTCTTTCCATTTCCTCAAGTCCTCCTCAGTTTTTTTTTTTTTGAGTGTTAATATGTTTTCATTGTATTTCCTTGCTTAACGTTATTCCAAGGTATTTTATTTTTATTGTTGCTATTGAAAATGGGACTATGTCCCTTATTTCTTTCTCTGTATCTTTGTCATTTGCATATGGAAATGCTACTGATTTTTGTGCATTGATATTGTATCCTACTACTTTGCTATACTATAGGAATTAATCACCTTCAGTTGTTTTGGGATGGACTCTCTCAGGTCTCTTATATATACAATCATTTCATCAGCGAATAGAGCTAACTTAACTTCTTCCTTTCCAAATTGTATCCCTTTTATTTCCTTCTCCTGTCTTATTGCTTGAGTGAGGACTTCCAGTACTATATTGAAAAGCAGAGGTGAGAAAAGACAACTCTATCTAGTTCTTGATCTTAATGGGAATTCCTCCAGTCTCTCTCCATTAAGTATTATTTGGACCTTTGGAGCTTTTTATGTTGCCTTTATTATGTTAAGTTATGAACCAACCATGCCAATTCTCTGCAAGGTTTTGATCATGAAGGTGTGTTGTATCTTGTTAAAGGTCTTTTCTGCATCTATCGAAATGATCATGTGGTTTTTATGTTTAACCTTGTTTGTGTGGTGTATTACATTGACAGATTTCTGTATGTTGAACCACCCATGTGTTCCTGGGATGAATCCAACTTGGTCAAGGTGGATAATGCTTTTGAGGTGTTGTTGCTTTTGGTTTGTGAGGATTTTGTTCAGGATCTTTGCATCTTAGTTCATCAGGGAAATAGGCCAGTAATTTTCTTTTCTTTTGGCATCTCTGCCTGGTTTTGGAATTGGGGTGATACTAGCTTCATAAAAGGAATTGGGTAGCTTTCCCTGTTTTCTAGTTGTGTGGCACATTTTGATTTGAGTTCTTCATGAAGGTTTGATAGAATCAGCTAAGAAGCCATCTGGTCCTGGCCTCTTCTTTTTGGGGAGTTTTTTTTATTACTTTTTCAATCTCCATGAGTGTGCTGGGTTCATTGAGGTGATTAATCTGCTCTGAGTTTAGCTTTGATAGATGGTATGCATCCAGGAATTTATCCATCTCTTCCACATTATCCAGTTTTGTGGAGTAGAGGTTTTTGAAATTAATCCTAATGATTCTCCCAATTTCACTTATGTCTGTTGTGATCTCTCCTTTTTCATTTTGAATTTTGTTAATTTGAAGTTTCTCTTTTTTTTTTTTTTTTGCTTGATCAAATTTGCCAGGGGTTTGTCAATCTTGTTTAGTTTTTCAAGGAACCAGCTTTTGTTTTTTCAATTGTCTTAACTGTTTCCTTGGTTTCCACTTCATTAATTTCTGCTCTGATTTTAATTGTTTCTTTCCTTCTGGAGCTCTTTGGGTTGGATTTTTCTTGCTTTTCCAGTACCTTTAGGTGGATGGTTAGGTTATTGATTTGGGATCTTTCTGTCTTTTTTATGAAGGCATTGAGTGCTATGAACTTTCCCCTGGGGACCACCTTTATTGTATCCCATAAGTTTTGGTATGATGTGTTCTCATTGTCATTCAATTCTAGAAAATTTGCAATTTCATTTTTTATTTCATACTCTATTTATTGTTTAGAAGTGTGCTGTTCAGTTTCTAAGTGCCATTGGGATTCTTTTTTTTTTTTTTTTTTTTTTCCGAGGTAGGGTCTCAGTCTAGCCCAGGCTGATCTGGTGTTCACTATGTTGTCTCAGGGTGGCCTTGAACTCACAGCGATCGTCCTACCTCTGTCTCCCAAGTGCTGGGATTAAAGGTGTGCGCCACCATGCCCAGCCTGTTGGGATTCTTGTTGGGTCTTTTATTGTTGATTTCTAGCAATAAAACATTGTGATCTGATATTACGCAGGGAATTAAGTCAATCTGTAATTCTAAAAGCAGCTAGTGAAAAACAGCACACCACTTTCAAAGGTTACCCCATTAGAATTACTCCAGACTTCTCAATGGAAACCATGAAATCTAGAAGGGCTTAGAATGAAACACTGCAAAGTCTAAGAACCTTATGGCTTCCACCCAAACTACTCTACCCAGCAAAATTATCCCTCATAATAGATGGTGAAAGAAAAACTTTTCATGACAAAACTCAGCTTTTCAATTATATGAACACAAAACCAAGCATGCCGAGAGTATTTCAGGAAATCTGCACAGAGAAGAAACAAATAATCAAACTCAAATGCCTACAAGAAGCAGATCACATTAACCAAACTCAGAGTAGGCACAAAAAACTTCCACATCCATGAAAACACCAACCCACATATACCATCACAATATGGCAGGGATCAAATCAAATCTCACAGTCATTACCCTAAATTTTAATGGCCTTAATTCACCCTTTACCCATTACGAGACACAAGCTAATAGGATGGATCAAAGAATTAGAGCCTTCAATCTGTTGCCTTTAAGAAACCCACCTCACCACTAAAGACAGACACCTCAGGTGGGAAACAATATTCCAAGCAAATGGGAATAAGAAACAAGCAGGCCTAGCTATATTATTATTGGATAAAATTTACTTCAAACAAAAAACAATCAAAAAAGGAAAAGAAGGCCACTTCCTACTTGTCAAGTGAATGATCCTTCAAGAGAATATTCTAATTATAAATCTTTATTCACAAAACACAAGGGCACCACAGTACATAAAACAAAACCTACTTGGCAATGAAACAGAAATAACCAACAACACCATAATAGCTGGGGACTTTACATTATCAGTAATAGACAGATCATCCAAACAGAAATTCACCAGGGAAATATGAGAGCTCAAGAGAACCATAGATCACTTAGACCTAAGGGATATCTACAGAAATTTCCATCCCAATTCTACAGACTACACATTCTTCTCAGCAGCCTTTCTGGCTTTTAAAGTTTGTGTTGAGTAATCTGTTGCGGTCCTGATGGGCTTGCCCTTTGTATGTAACTTGATTTTCTCTGTAACTGCTTTCAATATATTTCCTTTGGTTTGTATGTTTGCTAGTTTAATTATAATATAGTGAGGAGTTGTTCTTTCCAGGTTTTGTCTGTTTGGTGTTCTAAAGGATTCCTGTATGTGCATTGGCATCTCTTTCCCAGTTTTGGGCAAGTTTTCTTCTATGATTTTGTTCAAAATGCCTACTATGCCTTTGGAGTGAAATTTTTCTCCTTCTACTATACCCTGAATTCTTTTATTTTTATTTTTTTTTTTGTTAGGAATTATCTTTTTTTTTTTTAATTTTTATTAACATTTTCCATGATTATAAAATATATCCCATGGTAATTCCCTCCCTCCCCACCCCCACACTTTCCCGTTTAAAATTCCATTCTCAATCATATTACCTCCCCATTACAATCATTGTAATTACATATATACAATATCAACCTATTAAGTATCCTCCTCCCTTCCTTTCTCCACCCTTTATGTCTCCTTTTCAACTTACTGGCCTCTGCTACTAAGTATTTTCATTCTCACACAGAAGCCCAGTCATCTGTAGCTAGGATCCCCATATGAGGGAGAACATGTGGCGCTTGGCTTTCTGGGCCTGGGTTACCTGACTTAGTATAATACTTTCCAGGTCCATCCATTTTTCTGCAAATTTCATAACTTCATTTTTCTTTACCGCTGAGTAGAACTCCATTGTATAAATGTACCACATCTTCATTATCCACTCATCTGTTGAGGGACATCTAGGCTGGTTCCATTTCCCAGCTATTATAAATTGAGCAGCAATAAACATGGTTGAGCATGTACTTCTAAGGAAATGAGATGAGTCCTTTGGATATATGCCTAGGAGCGCTATAGCTGGGTCATATGGTAGATCAATCTCTAGCTGCTTTAGGAACCTCCACACCGTTTTCCACAATGGCTGGACCAGATTGCATTCCCACCAGCAGTGCAGAAGGGTTCCTTTTTTTCCACATCCCCGCCAACATTTATGATCATTTGTTTTCATGATGGTGGCCAATCTGACAGGAGTGAGATGGAATCTCAATGTAGTTTTAATCTGCATTTCCCTGATGACTAGTGACGTAGAACATTTTTTTAGGTGCTTATATGCCATTCATATTTCTTCCTTTGAGAACTCTCTATTTAGCTCCTTAGCCCATTTTTTGATTGGCTTGTTTGATTCCTTATTAGTTAACTTTTTGAGTTCTTTGTATATCCTAGATATTAATCCTCTATCAGATATATAGCTGGCGAAGATTTTTTCCCATTCTGTAGGTTGCCTCTTTGCTTTTTTCACTGTGTCCTTTGCGGTGCAAAATCTTTGTAATTTCATTAGGTCCCAGTGGTTAATCTGTGGTTTTATTGCCTGAGCAATTGGGGTTGTATTCAGAAAGTCTTTGCCAAGACCAATATGTTGAAGGGTTTCCCCTACTTTTTCCTCTAGCAGTTTCAAAGTTTCCGGTCTGATGTTAAGGTCTTTAATCCATTTGGACTTAATTCTTGTGCATGGCGAGAGAGAAGAATCTATTTTCATCCTTCTGCAGATATTTATCCAGTTTTCAAAACACCATTTGCTGAAGAGGCTGTCTCTTCTCCAATGAGTATTTTTGGCATTTTTATCGAATATCAGGTGGCTATAACTACTTGGGCTTACATCTGGGTCCTCTATTCTGTTCCACTGATCTACATGTCTGTTTTTGTGCCAGTACCATGCTGTTTTTGTTACTATGGGTCTGTAGTATAGGTTAAAATCAGGTATGGTGATACCACCAGCCTCTTTTTTGTTGCTCAGTATTATTTTAGATATTCGAGGTTTTTTATGATTCCAAATGAATTTTTGGATTGTTTTTTCTATTTCCATGAAGAAAGCCTTTGGAATTTTGATAGGGATTGCATTAAATGTGTAGATTGCTTTAGGTAAGATTGCCATTTTCACGATATTGATTCTTCCAAGCCAGGAACAAGGGATGTTTCTCCACTTTCTAGTGTCTTCTGCAATTTCTCGCTTGAGTGTTTTAAAGTTCTCATTGTATAGATTCTTTACTTCCTTAGTTAGGTTTATTCCAAGGTATTTTATTTTTTTTGATGCAATTGTGAATGGGAGTGATTCTCTGATTTCATCCTCTATGTGTTTGTTGTTAGCATATACGAAGGCTACTGATTTCTGTGCATTTATTTTGTATCCTGCTACATTGCTGTAGGTTTTGATCAGCTCTAACAGCTTGCTAGTAGAGTCTTTAGGGTCCTTTATGTATAGAATCATGTCATCTGCAAATAATGATAACTTGATTTCTTCCTTTCCAATTTGTATCCCTTTTATGTGTGTCTCTTGCCTTATTGCTATGGCTAAGACTTCCAAAACTATATTAAATAGAAGTGGAGACAGTGGACACCCTTGTCTTGTTCCTGATTTTAGTGGAAAAGCTTCCAGTTTTTCCCCATTTAGTAATATGTTGGCTGTAGGTTTGTCATAAGTAGCCTTTATTATATTGAGATATGTTCCTTCTATTCCCAGTCTCTGTAGGACTTTTATCATGAAGGGATGTTGGATTTTGTCAAATGCTTTCTCTGCATCTAATGAGATGATCATGTGATTTTTGTCCTTCAACCCATTTATGTAATGTATTACATTTATAGATTTGCGTATGTTGAACCATCCCTGCATCTCTGGGATAAAGCCTACTTGGTCAGGGTGAATGATCTTTTTGATATACTCTTGTATTCTGTTTGCCAATATTTTGTTGAGAATTTTTGCATCTATGTTCATGAGGGAGATTGGTCTGTAATTTTCTTTTTTTGTTCTATCTTTGCCTGGTTTTGGTATCAGGGTGATGCTGGCCTCATAGAAGGAGTTTGGTAGGAATCCTTCTTTTTCTATTTCCTGGGAAAGCTTAAGAAGCAATGGTGTTAGCTCTTCCTTAAAAGTCTGGTAAAATTCAGCAGTGAATCCATCCGGGCCTGGGCTTTTTTTAGTTGGGAGATTATTGATAACTGCTCGGATCTCCATGTTTGTTATAGGTCTATTTAAGTGATTAATCTCATTTTGATTTAATTTAGGTAGGTCATATAGATCAAGGAAATCATCCATTTCTTTCAGATTTTCATACTTTGTGGAGTATATGCTTTTATAGTATGTCCCTATAATTTTTTGAATTTCTCTGGAATCTGTTGTGATGTTACCTTGTTCATCTCTGATTTTATTAATTTGTGTCTCTTCTCTCTTTCTTTTGGTCAGATTTGCTAAGGGTTTATCAATCTTGTTTATCCTTTCAAAGAACCAACTCTTTGTTTCATTAATTCTTTGGATTGTTCTTTTTGTTTCTATTTCATTAATTTCTGTCCTAATCTTTATTATTTCTTCCCGTCTACTACTTTTTGGTTTGCCTTGTTCTTCTTTTTCCAAGGCTTTAAGGCGAAGCATTAGGTCGTTTACTTGCGACCTTTCTAATTTCTTAATATAGGCACTTAAGGCTATAAATTTACCTCTTAGAACTGCCTTCATTGTGTCCCAGAGATTTTGGTAGGTTGTGTTCTCATTATCATTTGACTCTATAAATTTTTTGATTTCCTTTTTGATTTCTTCATTGACCCACTCATCATTTAGTATTGTTTAGTTTCCATGATTTTGTGTATGCTCTATAGCCTTTCTTGCTACTGATTTGTAGTTTAATTCCATTGTGGTCAGATAGAATGCAAGGAATTATTTCAATTTTCCTGAATTTGTTAAGATTTGCTTTGTGTCCTAATATATGGTCTATTTTAGAGAATGTTCCATGTGCTGCTGAAAAGAATGTATATCCTGCAGCCTTTGGATGAAATGTCCTGTATATATCTGTTAGGTCCATTCCTTCTATGACCTCATTTAGTCCAGATGCCTCTCTGTTTATTCTTTCCCTGGATGACCTGTCAATTGATGAGAGTGGGGTGTTAAAGTCACCCACCACCACTGTGTTTGGTGTTATCTGTGACCTTAGTTCTAATAGTGTTTGTTTGACTAATTTGGGAGCCCCCATGTTAGGTGCATATATGTTTAGGATTGTAATGTCCTCCTGTTGTAGTGTGCCCTTAATCAATATAAAGTGGCCTTCCTTATCTTTTTTGACTAACTTCGGACTAAAGTCCACCCTGTCTGATATTAGGATAGCAACCCCTGCTTGTTTTTTAGGCCCATTTGCTTGAAACACCGTCTTCCAACCTTTCACCCTAAGATAATGTCTATCCTTTGTAGAAAGGTGAGTTTCTTGGAGACAACAAATTGTAGGATCCTGCTTTTTAACCCAGTCTGCAAATCTATGTCTTTTCGTTGGGGCATTGAGACCGTTGATATTAAGAGATATTATTGAAAGGTGTGTATTTATGTTTGCCATTTGTGTGTGTGTGTGTGTGTGTTACTTGTTCTACCTGTGCTCTCTTCTGTTAACTGGTATTTGAGTATGGCTGGTTTTTTCTAAGTTCCTTATATGTGTGCTTTTCCTTTTGTTCAGCATGGAGGATTCTATCAAGTATTTTCTGTAGAGCTGGTTTTGTCTTCAGATACTCCTTTAACCTGCTTTTGTCATGGAATGTCTTTATTTCTCCATCTATTTGAATGGATAACTTTGCAGGATAAAGTAACCTTGGTTGACAGTTGTTATCTTTCAGAACTTGGAATATATCACTCCAAGCCCTTCTGGCTTTAAAAGTTTGTGTTGAATAATCTGCTGTAATCCTGATGGGCTTGCTTTTGTACTTGATTTTTCTCTCTAACTGCTTTCAATATTTTTTCTTTGGTTTGTGTGTTTGGAAGTTTGAGTATAATGTGGCGAGGAGAGTTTCTTTCTGGGTTTTATCTGGCTGGCGTTCTAAAGGCTTCCTGTATCTGTATTGGCACCTCTTTCCCCATTTGGGGAAAATTTTCCTCTATGATTTTGTTGAAGATGCCTACTATGCCTCTGGAGTGGAGTTCTTCTCCTTCTACTATGCCCTGAATTCTTATATTGGATCTTTTCATAGTGTCCCGAATATCTTGAAATTCCCACTCATACTTTTCTTTAAGTTTGTCTTTCTCTTTGTTAGACTGCATTAGGTCTGCCACCTGATCTTCTAGCTTAGATATTCTGTCCTCTCCCTCATCCATCCTACTGGTGAGATTTTCTACAGAGTTTTTTATTTCATTAACTGTGTTCTTCATTGCTAGTAATTCTGACTGGTTTTTCTTTATTATTTCTATTTCTCTATTTATGTCTTGTATTGCCTTCTTTATTTCATTAAATTGGTGTCCTGCCTCTTCTTTGATTCCTTTGATTTCCTCTTTGATTTCCTCTTTGATTTCTTCTTTGATTGTTTTCATGTGTTCTTTGACCTCTTTGAACATATTTATAATTATTCTTTTGAACTCTTTCTCAGGCATTTCCTCTAACTCTTTCTCACTGGAGGACATTTCTGATGCATTAATACTTTAAGGTGGATTTATATCGTCTTGCTTTTTAGTGTTTCTTGTGTTATAATGTATATATTTTTGCATCATGGATTAAGTTAATGCTTGGATTTTCTAGCTAGCTGTGTATTCTTAGCTGTATTGATTTGATTTGATGTAATATATTTTCAGGATAGGACCTTAAGGTATTAGGTGTGGCTCTTAAGACTCTCAGAGTATCTACAAAGATGTTCTTAGGGGTTGAGTTTCCCTGCTATAGGAGTATTCAAGCAGGCTGAGTGGAATAAAATACTGGTAGATTCTAAAATTTAACTAAACACTGTACACATTCAATCAAAAACAGCCCCGAGTATGTATGCAAGAGTAGTTATTATAATGACCAGATCCTCTATCAACAAAGAGGTTTAGATTTCTGGTCTGTTGAGGGATCCAAGTCAGCTAGTGACCAAGTGAGACCCTTCCCTGGTGCAATCCCAGTTACCTTGGGTGATTTTGGTCTCAGTCAAGTTGCTGCCTGGGTCGTCGGGCTGCTGTTCTGATTTCTGGAGCTGGGCACTTGCTTTTCCTACGGGGCAAACTGAGCCGCTGGTGCCGCCTCTGCTGCTGTTGTAGCTGCCACCCCCGGAGCCACCACCGCTGCTGAAGCTGCCGTTGCCGTGTCCACCGCCGCTGCTCACCCCGAAGCCCCTGCTGCGGGATCTGCCGCCGCTGCCGCTCCTGGGTCCGCTGCTGCTGGGGCCGCTGGTACTGGTGCTGGAGCCGCTGAAGTTGCTGCCGAATTCTGCTCCTGCTTGGGTCCCGCCGTCAGCCCAAGTTGGCGTGGCCGGGTCCCGGGCCGCTGCTGTGTTCGCTGGAGCTGGGTTCAGGTGGCGGGGGAGGGGAGGGAGCTGCAGCTGCTCTGGTTGTATCGCTTCTCCACGTGTGCTTTTACCTCGCGGTCTGCTCCTCCCTCCGTTGCTCGCTGCCGTTCTCCCCTCACGTTTCCCGAGTTGCGGAGAGCGCAGTGTGAGGGGAAAATCCCGCACCTGGCTTGTCATGCGGCTCGAGCCGAGAGTCCGGCGGTTTTCTGCCGCTCCGCGGCTGCGGCGGGTGGCCGAGCCGTCCCGGAGTCGCTGTTCCCGCCTGTGCAGGCTCTGGATACTCTATAACTCTTCCACTTCTCCGCTGCCGCCTCAATTTCCTATACACCTCACTTTTTAGTAAAAGTGTGTATTTTGCTGAGTTTTTTTTGGTCTTTTTCCCCCCTAGGCTGCTTTGGCGTGGTACCTACGCCGCCATCTTAACCGGAAGTCTGAATTCTTTTATTTGATCTTATCATAGTGTTGCGAATATATTGAAATTCTCCTTCACGCTTTCCTTTTAGTTTGTCTTTGTCTTTGTTGGAGTATATTAGATTTGCCACCTGGTCTTCTAATGTAGATATTCTGTCCTCTCCTTCATCCATTCTACTGGCGAGATTTTCTACAGAGTTTTTTATTTCATTGACTCTTTTCTTCATTGCTAGTAATTCTGACTGGTTTTTCGTTATTATTTCTATTTCCTTACTTATGTCTTGTATTGACCTCTTTATTTCTTTAAATTGGTGTCCTGGGGGTCATCTTTGATTCCTATCATTTCCTCTGTCATTCATTTGATTTCCTCTTTTTCTTCTTTGAGCATATTTGTAGTCATTCATGTGAAATATTATTTCTCAGGCATTTTCTCTATACCATTCTCACTGGAGGTAATTTCTGATGCACTAATACTTTTTGGTGGATTTATATATTGTCTTAATTTTTGGTGTTTTTTGTGGTATAATGTGTATAGTTTTGCATCTTGGATTAGTTTAATGCTTGGCTTTTCTAATTAGCTGTAGTTTTATTATGTCTGTCAATCCATCAATCTGATAGCATATCTCTTCAGGGTAGGAGATTAAGGTGCTAGGTGTGGCCAAGACTGTCAGAGTATGTACAAAAGTGACCCTAGATGTTGGATTTGCCAGGTATGAGAGTATTCATGTAGTTTGAGTAGAAGAAAATACAGGCAGATTCTAAAATTAACTAAACAATGCACACATTCAGTGAAAAGCAGCACAGAGTGTTTATACGAGAGTAGATATGACAATCAGATTCTCTAACAAATCACCATCTCTTAGGATGTGTATTGCCCCACACCCTTAATCCTGTCAACTAAGAAGCTAAGATTTCTGGTCCTTTGAGGGTTCCATGTCAGCTTGTGAGCAAGTGAGACCCTTCCTTAATGAACAACAGAAGAGGAAACAAAGCCACTATAAATCAGGAAGCAACAAATGACAAGTGCAAAATATAGCTCATTTAAGAATGACAAATCAACCATCCATCAGATGTAACATATAATTTATCCTGATATGGAAGGTGCAATTACCACTTCTGATTCAAACCTTTATTCCATGCTTATTTGGTGGGTACTGACCTGGTGTAATCCCATGTACCTTTTGCGATGATTTTGGTCTCAGTTTTGTTGTGTTCCTGCTTGGGTCCCTCTTCGCTGCACTCTGGGTTCAAGTAGGCTGGGTTACTGGATAGCTGTTTTGGTCTCTGGTGCTGTGTGCTCTGAGCTCTCTTCCTCAGGTCTCTGGTGCTTGCTTTAAATGTGTAGCTCAGGCTGGCCTCAAACTACTGATCCTCCTGCCCCTGCCTTCTTCAGCAATTTCTTACCTGTGTGTGCTACCACAACTGGCTCTAAATTTCTTAAGGGAGTCTGTTAAAAATAGCTTGTGGGCTGGAGAGATAGCTTAGCAGTTAAGTGCTTGCCTGTGAAGCCTAAGGACCCTGGTTCAAGGCTCGACTCTCCAGGACCCATGTTAGCCAGATGCACAAGGGGGCGCACACGTCTGGAGTTCGTTTGCAGTGGCTGGAGGCCCTGGCGCGCCCATTCTCTCCCTCTCTCTCTCTTCCTCTCTCTCTCTCTGTTGCTCTCAAATAAATAAAGAAAAATAAACAAAATAAATTAAAAAAAATAGCTTGTGTTTTGGGCTGGAGAGATGGCTTAGAGGTTGAGCGCTTGCCTGTGAAGCCTAAGGACCCCGATTCGAGGCTCGGTTCCCCAGGTCCCACGTTAACCAGATGCACAAGGGGCGCACGCGTCTGGAGTTCGTTTGCAGAGGCTGGAAGCCCTGGTGCGCCCATTCTCTCTCTCTCCCTCTGTCTTTCTCTCTGTGTCTGTTGCTCTCAAATAAATAAATAAATAAAAAATTAAAAAAAATAGCTTGTGTTTTGATCCTTGATAAATCTGTTTTCTTAATATTCTGATATTTTAACTCACTGTCATAATAAAATTCATATCCCCGTACATTTCATTAGTTGAACTTACTGATGATAGATTTTCTTCTTATCTGTAATTATTCTCTTTTCTCCATATGATATTTAACAAATTCTTTAAGAAGACCTACACTCTTAACTCATTCTTATACAGCACTGTTTCTATCAATTAACCATCTCAATTCAAAGGTAAATGTAGAACATACAGAGTTATAGGAAAAGTGACCATAATTAACATATATGTATTTATGTACATACATAATTATGTGTATTTGCTAAGCCCAGATTTTAGGTTCATGTTTATAAAGAGTGAAATATCTCTTTAGAAGTTATTATTTATAAATTCTGTTCTTTAAGAATATCTTAAATTATTTCTTTACATTCATATAATTTCTTTAGATATTTATAACAGATTAAAATGGTAGCATTCAATTTAGAAAATTAATCTTTTGTTCCATAGTGTACATTCTTTCTTGTCCTGAAATTATAAGTCTTTTTTGTTTTCTGCTTTAGGCAATCCTTTATCACAGGATATTGTCAACTTATACCAGGACCCAGATGGAACCCGAAAGCTACTGAACTTCATGCTTGACAATCTTGCAGGTAAATAATAATGAAAGGCAGTAAACTCTACATATATTATTAGTAGCTAATATATTACAGGTTGGTTACATAACTGCTTATAGTTTTGGAGTTTGTGCCTTAAAAATCGCATGGTAGTTCTGGTGGTTTGAATGTAAAATGACTCCCATAGCCTCATGTGTTTGTGATTAAGCCTCATGTTCTGTTTCTGTAGATTACCTTGAGTAATACAGTAGCCAAATATTCTTTTTCTATACTGACTGTTTTCTGTTTAATAAGTAATATGTTAAGAGTATCAGTTATATTATGTTTTTTATCTGAGGTAGTTAGAATTTGTGCATTTTATAGATAATTTTGAGATTTAGAGACTATTTACAAATAGCTTATACCATGCTTTTTAAAATTTTTTAGTTGATAACTTTCATACATAATGTATTTTTTAAATCATTTTATTTTTTTAGAGAGAGGGAGAGAATTGACATTTCAGTGCCTTCAGCTGCTGCAGACAAGCTCCTGACACATGTGCCACCTAGTTTACATGGGTCCTGGGGAATCAAACCTGGCTCCTTTGGGTTTGCAGGCACTGCCTCAAATGCTAAGCCATCTCTCCAGCCCATATATAATGTATTTTGATCATAGTCCCCTCCCATTACTTTTTCCCCCTCCCCTGTCCTTTTTCCTCTGAACCTGGTTTTCCAAGTAGCCCTTCTTCTGTTGTTGGGTTTTTTTTTTTTAATTAAAAAAAATTTTTATTTTGGCTCTCCTCCATTGCTCTTGACAACACGTTGATTGGCCTAATACTATTGCAACTCCTGCTTCCCTGGGGTTATAAATGCAACCACCACATTGTGTGCTTGGGAGACAACATTACAGAGCTCTCCTATCTACCGTTTGGCTTTTATATTTCTCGTGCCTCCTCTTCGGCAGTGGTCATTGAGCTCTGGAGGGTGTGGTAGAGGTGTCTTATTTAGTGTTGAACACTCAACTAGAATTTCTTTTCAGTACGTTGAGAATTTTGAGGCTCCCCAGTAGTCATTGCCATCTGAAAAGCAGAGCTTCTCTAGCCAGAAATGAGAAGAGCACTATTATATGGGCATAAATATAAGCATTTAGAGGGACATTTGCTGGGCATAATATATCCATTTAGCTAAACAGTAATAGCTTCTTTACTAGGACTTTTGACCTTCCTAGCCAGAGGCTTTTTTTTTTTTAATTTTTAAAAAATTTTTTTATTTATTTATTGAGAGCGACAGACACAGAGAGAAAGACAGATAGAGGGAGAGAGAGAGAATGGCGCGCCAGGGCTTCCAGCCTCTGCAAACGAACTCCAGACGCGTGCGCCCCCTTGTGCATCTGGCTAACGTGGGACCTGGGGAACCGAGCCTCGAACCGGGGTCCTTAGGCTTCACAGGCAAGCGCTTAACCGCTAAGCCACCTCTCCAGCCCCAGAGGCTTTTGACTTGCTTTTCAATACCAGACATGAATTGCATCTTATGGAGTAGGTCCCAAATCTAATCAGAGAATAGGTGGTTACCCCATAATAGACAAGCTACTATTACACTTGTGGGCACATCTTGTTTGACCAGTTGTGTAGCTTGCAGTGTTCCCTGCTGGTTAAGACTTGGTGCCTTCACCCCCTCCCCCAGCAGCCTTCATAGCACTTATCAGCACGTCACAACCAGGCAGCAGAGAGCAGGTTATAACTCAAGTCCAGTATAATTTCTCAGTGTCTTGCACTTGAAGTATGTGGTATTTTTAGCAGTAGGGTCTTGTCATCTAGTTCTGTTGGTCAACTAAGAGCCTTGGCAGTAGCCTGTATTGTTTTGGAGGCTTTAGGGACTGCTCTGACCAATACTAACTCACTGAGAATTATACCATTCCTAGCACTGGGGTTTTTCTGTAACAACATGTGACTTCTATTCACTGCTGTAGATTACTTTTGCTTAACTCTCATTTTAGAAATCCTTTTTTTTGTTTAGTTATCGAACAAGTAGGTTACACTTGACTGAACGCCTTTAGTTTTGATTAATTCTCCTACTCCCTCTTTTCTGTCTTCTTCCTCTGACCCCTCACTTAGAGTTTTCCACCCCCCCATGTTCTGTCCCTTTACTTATATATCTCCTATCCTCTCCTTTAAAACCTTCCCCTGTCCTCCCTCCCTCTCTCCCTTCCTCTCTCCCTTCCTCAGGTCTTCTTTCTAGCTTCCTGGCCTCTATTTCTGACTCCAAGTCCAACTCATGTACAGATCTAAAATTTGAAGCTAGGATCCACGTATGACAGAGAACATGCAGCTTTTGTCTTTCTGAGCCTAGGTTACCTCACTATGTTTTCCCATGGTTATTTATCTATTTTCCTGCAAATTTAACAATTTCATTTTTCTTTATACCTGAATAAAACTCCATTGTATAAATGTGCTGCATCTTCATCAGCAGTTCATCAGTTGCTGGGCATTTAGGATAATTCCATTTAGCTGTCTCAAAAATCTCCACCCTGGTTTATATAGTGGCTATACCAGTTTACATTCCCTCCAACAGTGGATAAGAGTTTCTTTTTTCCCCGCTTGTTGCCAACATTTATTGTCATTTGTTTTTCTCTATATTCATGAGTAAGAGATTTGGTTGTGGTTTTCTTTTTCTTTCCCAATTTTGGTGCCTTTATCTGGTTTTGTTATCAGGTTACTACTACTGGCTTCATAAATGGAGTTTGGTAGTTTGTCTTCCCTTTTCATTTTACAGAATAATTTGAGATATGCATTGGTTCTTTTTTTTTCTTCCTTGTTTTTTTTGGGTTTTTGAAGTAGAGTCTTGCTCTAGTCCTGGCTGACCTGGAATTCACTATGTAGTCTCAGGGTGGCCTCCAACCCACAGCCATCTTCCTACCTCTGCCTCCTGAGTGCTGGGATTAAAGGTGTCCACCACCCTGATCTGCTCTTTTTTAATTTTTTCTTTTTAATTATTTGAGAGAGAGAGAGAGAGAGAGAGAGAGGAGAGAGAGAATGGGTGTGCCAGGGCCTCCAGCCACTGCAAACGAACTCCAGATGTGTGCACCCCCTTGTGCATCTGGCTAACGTGGGTCCTGGGGAATTGAGCCTCGAACTGGGGGTCCTTAGGCTTCACAGGCAAGTGCTTAACCGCTAAGCCATCTCTCCAGCTTGCTCTGCTCTTTTGCTGGTTTGGTAAATTCGTTAGTGAACTTACCGAGATTTGATTTCTTAGGTGTCCCAAATGTCTTGAAATTCATGCTCATGCCTTTTCATTGATTTTTCATTCTGTCTGTTGGATGTTCCAAATCTTTCATCTTAGCTTTTTTTTTTTTAATTTTTATTAACATTTTGCATGTCATCTTAGCTTTAATTTATACATTCCCTCCTATGCCCCAAATAAAGTTTGCAATGAAGGAAAACCAGTCTTTGTCATCTCATTTGTATCAACGTACTTTAAATACCTCTCCTGTAGCTAGTTAATTCTGCCATTGATATATATGCCCTCCTTATGCTTAATTTATCTTTTATTTTCTTTTCCTTTTTCAAGGTATTCACTAGGTAGTCTCGGGGTAGCCTCCAATTAATTTATCTCTTTTGGTTTGTTTGTTTGTTTTTGTTTTTTTGAGGTAGGGTCTTAGGCTGACCTGGAATTCAGTATGTAGTCTTAGGGTGGCCTTGAACTCATGGCGATACTCCTACCTCTGCCACCTGAGTGCTGTGATTAAAAGTGTGCACCACCATCCATGCATGACTTAATTTACCTTATAACATGAAAAAATTACTGATTGTTTTTGTTATGGTTATTGCTGCTGTGTGTCCCCTTAAGAATTTTCTCTACTACGTGATCTCTTGTTCATTTTACTTGCAACTCTTGAAGCTATAGCATTCCTGGAATTGATGTTTGCATAAGGTAGAAGTAAAGATCCCTGTCTTTTCCATATACATATTGTGTCCTTCCATTACATTAAAAAATATATTTAATTTATTTACTTATTTGAGAGAGAGAGGAAGAGGCAGAGAGAAAGAGAGAATGGCCACACCGGGGCCTCTAGCCACTGCAAATGAACTCCAGGCACATGCGTCCCCTTGTGCAGCTGGCTTACATGGGTCCTGGGGAGTCGAACCGGGGTCCTTAGGCTTCACAGGCAAATACATTATCTGTTAAGCCCCCCGTCCCCCTTTTATTTTGAAATAAGGTCTCACTCTAGCCCAGGCTGACCTGGAATTCACTATGTAGTCTCAGTCTGGCCTCAAAGTCATGGCGATCCTCTTACCTCTGCCTCCCAAGTGCTGGGATTAAAGGTGTGTGCCACCACGCCTGGTATTACTGTTTTTTCAGTCTAAAAAAGTTTTATTTATTTGAGAGAGCAGGAGGGAGGAGGCAGATAGAGAGGGAGGGACAGAAGGTGGGGGTGACGGAGCATGGGCACACCAGGACCTTCAGCAACTGCAAACAGACTCCAGGAACATGTGCCACCTGGAACATTTGGCTTACATGGGTCCTGGGGAATTGAGCTTGGGTTCTTTGGCTTTGCAGGCAATGGTCTAAACTGCTAAGCCATCCCTCCAGCCCCATTACTTTTTTTTTTTTTAATTGTTTGAGAGAGAGAGAGAGAGGTAGGTAGTGAGAGAATGGGTGTGCAAGGACTTCCAGTCATTGCAAACGAACTCCAGACACATGCACTTCCTTGTGGATCTGGCTTATGTGAGTCCTGGGGTATTGAATCTGAATCCATTGGCTTTTCAGGCAAGTGCCTTAATGGCTCTGCCATCTTTGCAGCCCTATTACTTTTTTCTTAATGTCAAGTCAGAAATCAAGTGTCAATGCATATGGAATTTTGGATTCTATGATTTTCTTAGTCTTTATGGTAATGAAACATTATAATTATGGTACCAATATAAAAAGTCTTCAAGTACAATATAATTCCCCTTTTGATCTATTTGTATTTTGCTTGTGTGGTTTTTCATATTTTTATCAAAATTTTTAGAATATAGGTTATTATTTGGAGTTATATTGAATGAATCCACAAATTTGAAAAGAAGTGACATGTTTATAACATTAGATTTTTTTATTTCCATTTACTGTATCTTTTAGAGTTTCTGTCTATTGAATTTTAGGTTTCTGTGAGAAGGTCTTCCACATTTTATATTAATTGTAATTTTGACCCTTTGGCATTCTTGTAGTCTATAAAAAATAAATATTGTTAAATATTGTTGCTGATTTATTAGGGAATGGATTGTATTTATATAATTATTGATATTGTCACATCACTCATCACTGGGTAAAAATGCCTTGATAGGATACATTATTTTTCTAAGTGGTTTTTAAAATGTTTCAATATTTAGTTATTTATGTGAGAGAGGAGAGACTTTGAGAGTGAGTATGAGCATGGTAGGACCCTTGGTCCTGTAAATGGACTCTAGATTCATGCACTACTTTATTTTTCTGGCTTTATGTGGATACTGGGGAATGAAGCCCAGGCCAGCATACTTTGTAAACAAGCACGCTTTACTTCTGTTTTTAATCCTAATATACTTTCTTTTTGTTTTTTGATTTTTCGAGGTAGGGTCTCCCTCTAGTTCAGGCTGACCTGGAATTCACTGTCTAGTCTCAGGCTGGCCTCGAACACATGGTTGTCCTTCTACCTCTGCCTCCCGAGTGCTGGGATTAAAGATGTGTGCCACCATACCCGGCTTCTGTATGCCAATAGTTAAAATTTCACTATTCTTTCTAGTTTTTAAGTATTTTGTTTCTTTATCTTTGTTTATACTTGCAAGGACCTTTGATAAAATGCTAATTGGAAGTGGTAGCCATCCTTTTCAAATTTTATAGCTTACTAAATTTTAATTATTAAGTATGCTATTCATCATAATTTTTATGTAGACAGTATTATTCTATGAAGAATTCTTTTATTAGTAATTTACTAGAAGTGGATAAGTTTTGAATGTTTTCAAGTACTTATTCTTTTTTAAAAAATGGCACCTGTGTGTGTGTGTGTGTGTGTGTGTGTGTGTGTATACATACATACATACATAGAGAGAGTGAGTGGGGGGGGAGGGGAGGAGAATGAATATGAATATGGGTGCGCTAGGGGCTCTAGCCACTGCAGACCAACTCCAGATGCATGTGCTACCTTGTATATCTGTCTTACATGGGTACTGGGGGATTGAACCTGAGTCCTTAGGCTTTGCAGGCAAGTGCCTTAATGGCTAAGCCATCTCTCCAGCTCCTCAAATGTTTATTCTTGATTGAAATATTTCATCCTGTGTCCATTAAAATTGTAGTTATTTTGATTGCTTTTTGTATGTTCTACCACATTTGTAAATAAATTCAAGTAGATTGTAACATTATAATTTTTTCACATCTCTAGGTTTACTTTGCTAATGCTTTTCTTACATTTTGCATTTGTTTAATGAGTCAAGATTAGTCAGTAAGTTTTTCTTCACTGTTGTTAAGTAGATGTTGAGGTTATAGTAGCTTCTTAAAATTTGTTGGTAACTCTATTTGAAAGAGGTTAGGTTGCTGTTTTTTTTTTTTTTTTCTTTCTTTTTTCAACTCTTGGAAGATTACTTCTGGGCCTGAAGTTGTTTGCAAGACATTTTAAATTGCTGAGTTAATTTTTATTTTGTGATTGTATGTCTGTGTATTGTGTGTGTGTGTGTGTGTGTTTATGCATGTCACAGCACACATGTGGAGGTCAGGGCACAGCTTTTGGTTGTAGAGCCTCACCTTGCACCTCATTTTATGCAGGGTCTGTCATTCTTGTTCTTGTTGTTTACTGCTGTGTTTATCAGCCTACCTGGTCCTTGAGCTTCCAGGACATTCTCCTATCTTCACCTCCCTATCAGTGTGCTGAGAGTGCTAAAGACCATCATGGCTTCCAGCTCTTTACAGGGGCCTGGGGATTGAACTTGAATACTCAGGCTTGAGCAGCAAGTACTTTATTGAGAAAGTATCTCCCCAGCCTGCTAGCTTAATTTTTAAAATAATTGTAATACAATTCTGAATTTGATTTATCAGTTTCTCAACATTGAATTTTCTGGAAATTTGAGTATTTTATCTAAATCAAGCATGTCTAACTTATGGCCTGCAGAGGTTGCATGTGTACCAGGATTGCTATGAATATACATTAACACATTTATATATGACATTATGTTACAATGTCAAAAGGATGGACATCCCAGATATAATATTCAAATTTATTGGTATTAATATTGTTTAGAATATCTGTTATGGTGCACTCATGTTCATAGGATATATAGTGATGGCTTTTTTATTTATAGTAATTTATTTGTGTTGCCTCTACTTAGTTCATAGAAAGTCTTGCCCCCTACATTTTCTTTGAAAAACAAAGGACCAGCTTAGTGGCTTTAGTGATTCTCTTTATTATATATTTGTTTTCAGTATCACGAATTTCTTAGTTTTATTACTTATGTTTTTTCAGATTTCATTTAATGTTCTTTTTCTAACTTTACACAAAATCTAAATCACTATTTTTCTCTAGTGTATTGATTTGTGTCTTTCTCTAAGGCTTTTAAATGCTCCCCCACAAGTATTAATTTGCATTTTTATTATCATTAAACTCAGCATAGCCCTCTAATAACTTTCTTTTATTCTTTGGATCATTTAGAAGTTTATCTCTTAATTTTTAGAGACAATCTGGTTTCCTAAGTCAAAAATAAGTAGCTTAATTCTGTTGTGGTCAGAGAATATGCTCAGATTTTAAAAAGTGTAAAGATGCTATTACCCAACACATACTTAATTTTTGTAAACATGTTATTACCCAGTACATACTTAATTTTTATAGAGTGGAATTTTTATAGTGTGGAAGAGAATATGTGCTTTCTGTAGATCTTTAGTATAGAAATATATCTACACCATATTATATTTCTTAATTGTTTGAATGTGTTTTTTATATATCTAATGGTTACTTTGGTCTTATTCATTATTGGGAGAGCTATGTTAAAAATTCCCTATTTGAATTGAAGATTTCCCTTTCCTTATTTCAGCTGCTTAATTACATATGCCAAGGGTACATTTTTGTGTTTCATAATACTTTTTTGCTTAAACCTTTTGTAATTTTGTTCTTTAAAATTTGCTTCCATATCAATGTAATTATATGAAAAAATAGATACATGAATTCTCCTTTGCTTTAAATCTTCATTTGTCTTTGTTTTTTTAAAAATGTAACTTTTTTGTACTTCTTTATCTTAGTGTTCTTTCCTCTACTTATTTTGGATTATTTTCTTTGTTTTCTAGTTAGAAGTAGAAATGCCATAAGATTTGAAAAGTACCAAAATGTTGACTTTATTTTGATAAGCATTTTTCAAAAATAATTATATATTTTAGAGAAGCAGAGAAAGAGAGGGGAGAGTGAGAATGGGTGAACCAGGGCCTCTAGCTACTGTTGCAATTGAACTCCAGACACATGTGCCACCTTGTGTATCTAGGTTTATGTGGGTGCTGGAGAATTGAATTTGCATCCTTAGGATTTGCAGACAAGCGCCTTAACCACTGTGCCATCACTCCAGGCCTGCAAGTGTCTTTTTTGAATTTTTCCCAGATGAGCTTAGATAGGTTTTTACGAGTAAGGATCCCAATGTCTCGAATGTTCTTTGTTTATTGTTTATTTGGAGAGTTGCTGTGATTGTAGCCTGGCACTCCTTATAGACATGATTATTTTCTGGGATTGAATATGTTCAACCAGTTGTAGGAATTTTTTTTTTTCTTTCTTATTTCATTGTAATAGTTATAGAGCAAAAGTCCTGGCTATAGTCCAAGCAGCCCCAACAGGTTAGGCTTGGCTGCTTGTCCCAGCACACCAATTAAAAGATACCAGTAAGAATAAAAAAAATAGAAGATTAAGCTTACAGTGTACCCATTGGGAAGAGGGACAGGAAGAAATCAATGACCCCAGTTCTGTGTTGGAGTTTCGACATGTGCTTCAGGATTTAACAGAGGAAGGATTGGGGCAGAGGGAGGCAAGAGTATGAATAATTAAGTAGTCATAGTCAAGGTGTGGTCTGGTTGATCATTGTCTCAATTCTGGTTCTGTAAGGTGGTCTGAAGAAGTCCTTATTGCTTGAGGGGACAAGCTGGTTCTCAGGAGATGATCCTGCTCCAGGTACAGCCTCGCCATCATAGATTATTGCCCTCTTCTTGGGGGGTGGTTTGTCTTCCAAGGCACTGCTGTTCCTGGAATCCAAGGTGACTGCAGGTTTAGGACAATGACCTTTAGCTGTATTTTGGGGATCTGGAACAGGACATTGCAAAAAGTTGACAGTAAGATGCCTTAATCTTACCATTATTTCTTTAGCCTTGAAGAAGAATGAAATAGGTTAGGTTTGTGTTTTTTAGGTCGATATCCCTAGAGTGATTCACATGTCTATATGCAGAGATAAGCAGGCCAAAAGTAAGGGGGAGTAAATATATTTAAAAAAAAACAAAGCAGAAATGTCTGGCTTTATTCTGCTTTTTGTTACCTTGTTGGCTCAAGTGAGGTTTTTTTTTTTTTTTTTTTTTAAAGCAAATGCAGTTTCTAAGTACCTATCTTATTATAACATTCATTTCTTTCCTAGCAAGTTATACTCTTCAAAAGTATGGTTGCTTAAAGTAAGACATATTTTGTGTAGACTTTTAGATCACTCAAATGGTTATTAAAGTGAGTCTTTAAGCTCTGGGTTACTCTGGTCAAAATATCAAGAGCTGGATGAAGATGGAGTATCTTTATTTTAAAAGAACACATTTGTTAGCCACTAATACCACAGGAAAATCTATAAACTGGAGCCATGCTTTGCTGTAACTTCCAAGACTTTTAAAAGGAAGAAGGAAATGAAGTAGTTAAATCTTAACAGTGAATTCTTTCATCTGTTAATTTGGTAGTATTTATTACATGATGTTGATAACCATATCTGAACAATTAATGTTTAACAACTGCCCTACTTTTTTTTTCTGCAGAATGTAGTTCTGGTCTTATCTCTTCTATATCATTGACATAATACAAGCAGAAAGAGCAGGGAATGAAAGGTTCATTAGAAACTTCAATATTTTTAATTGTACATTCATATTTAAAGCTAATGGGATTTTTTTTTTAACAATCTATCAGTATGTTGAAATTTGACATAATATTGATTTTCCAGAAGGGAAGACTGAATCAGCACAATCTTTGTAATTAAAACACAAGATTTTGTTTAAGTCTTAAATTTAAGGTATTTTTATTAATGCCATACAAGTGGAAATGCCATTACTGAATTTCCTAATGTCCTTTTCCTTTTCTGATAATAATTTTATGTTCTCTGCATAGATGTTCTTAAATTTCCCATGTTTTTTAAATCTTTAAATTCCAGGATTGGATTTTTAAGTCATTTTGTGGTCCATTATAGCTAAAAGTAAAATGAGCTGATTTGCTATCATAAGCTTAACTGATACTGAATTTGCAAACATGAATTATTTTATGCTGATTTTTAAAACTTAATTAATTTATCTGAGAGAGATAGAGGCAGATAGAAAGAGAGAATGGGCACACCAGGGCCTCCATTCACTGCAAATGAACTCCAGACACATGAGCCACCTGTGCATCTGGCTTATGTGTGTCCTGGGGATAAGTACCTGGGTCCTTTGGCTTTGTAGACAAGTGCCTTAACCACTAAGCTATCTCTCCAGCCCTGATAATTGTTTTTTAATTTCAGTTCATCCAGAGCAGCTTCCTCCGAGGCCATGGATTACATTAAAAGAACGAGACCAAATTCTGCCATCAGGTAGTTTTTCTCATCCTTGCCCTTTGTCAGAAATACATAAATATCATTTGAGCTTTGTGATTAATAGGCCTTCACTTTATTCTTTTATCAGTAGTAGATGGATTCACAAATACTGATGGATAGATGAGCAAAATCCTCATAAAATAGGCCAATGTACATGTATCTTGGATCTTTCACATTGACCCACCAGATTTCTATGCTATAAAATTATTTTTTTAATGCAGCTTTCTAGAGGTTTTAGGTAACTTAAAATAAGTGAGTAAAATGAATTTTCTTGTGAAACATTTTGAACTTAGGTACTTTATATTTCTTGAGGTAGGCTTGTAATGGTGATGCTAAGTTAACTTACTAGAAATGGAAATGGGATTGTAGAAAAGAATAGTGAGTAATCTGATCATAACCTAGCATGTCTAGATCAGTAGTAATATAGAAAGCACAAACTTTTATGTCTTTGGGAACCAGTAACACTTTGACATTTATAGGTATGTTTACTATATATGAGACTTTAGGATTGAAATAAGTTCTGAATTAAATTAAGATTAAAGTAAGTTGTGAATTATTGTTTAAGTGCCCTTTTATTACATTAGTAATAATTTTCATATTTAATTTCCTTATAAAATTAAGGAAAGGCTTTACTGTTTGCATCTAGCTTAGACTACTTACTTAATACTGCTACTTTAATAACATGTAAAAGTTATATCACAGTTAGAAATTATTGTGTACATTTTGAATGATATAAATTCCTGTACTTATGAGGTTTTATCTTTTCTTTTTAAATATTGCTTATTTATTTGAGAGAAAGAAAGAGAAAGAGGCAGATAGAGAGAAATAAAATGGGTATGCAAGGGCCTTTTACCACTGCAAAAGAGCTCAAGACGAATGTGCCACCGTTGTGCATATGGCTTACATGGGCACTGGGGAATTGAACCTGGGTCTTTAGGCTTTGCAGGCAATCACCTTTATATCTAAGCCATCTCTCCAACCCAGTCTTAACTTTTCTAAACATTGCTTTTTCAACATTTAGTAAGGGGATTGAGAAGAAAACACTTGTTTCGTTCTTGTGAAAGGTGATAGGCATAACTTCATGCAGTATTGTGGAACCACAGTATCAGCCTGTTATCGTAGCCACTGTATCAGTGCTATTACCAATAACCTTTCTGTTGAAAGAAAGTACATTGATGATCCAAGTAAAAAGAAAAGCGTAAGGTTTTCTACAAAGCCTCGAATTAGATGAATTTATTTTATAATTGACTTTCCCTAATGTGTCATTATTTTTTATAACCTAACAACATTTTTCTTGTAGAGGTCTTTCACTCTTTGATAAGATTTCATCATGTATGTGAAATAAGCCAGATGTAGAAAGTCAAGTGCTGCATATTTTCCCTTGTGTTTGACATTCAGATTGAAGATTACTGCCCCCCCCACGTGCAAACACACACATATTAAATGTAAAGTTTGTTTACAGTTCTTTGATACTCATGGACTTTTAAAATGAAACTTTTACTTCAGAAAAGAATATTTGGCAAAAAGAATTCGTATCACTAAATATTGTTACTCTATTGTCTTCTGGCTCAGGGTGGAAGGTATGGTAAGAGACCCTAAAATTATTAACTGAATATTTTGGTAATAAGAAGTAATGTAATTATAATCTTTAAATTCTAATGAAACCAAAGTTTACTTTTGTTTCAATTATTAAAATTTTTTTCTCACAGATTATATGCAAACAACATTCTGATTTAAGAATTTGAGTATATTAAATTTTCTACAAAATTTCAAATATAGTCTATTTCTAGACTATTAAACAAGCACTGGTATGATGGTTTCCAGTAACGTTGTTAGATAACAGTGTTACCTGAAATAAAGTTGGCTTGAATTTAAAAGGTGAACTTAAAAATAAAAGATCCTGCTGGGCGTGGTGTCACATGCCTTTAATCCCAGCACTCAGGAGGCAGAGGTAGGAGGATCGCCGAGAGTTCGAGGCCACCCTGAGACTACATAGTGAATTCCAGGTCAGCCTGAGCCAGAGTGAGACCCTACCTCGAAAAAAAAACCAAAAAGTAAAAACATAAAAAATAAATAAAAGATCCTACCTCTGGGAGAGATCCTGCATCCAAAGTAAAACTCAAAAGGAATATATATATATATACATAATCTTTTTTTTTAAAGGAATAGTTTAACAGAATATTACTGCCCCCATGGGGTTTTATAGTCTTGATGATTTGGAGTATATGTGTGTGCTTTTACAGTGATTATTTGGGGTATATGTGTATGTGCTTTTACATTGTGTACTCTTTACTTTAGAAAATGTTGCCTAATTTTATTCCCCCCCTTTTTTTCCCCTCTCACTTCTTAGCATCATTCACAGTTATGTGTTACAATGTGTTATGTGATAAATATGCTACCCGGCAGCTATATGGCTACTGCCCATCCTGGGCATTAAACTGGGAATACAGGAAAAAGGGAATAATGGAAGAAATTGTCAACTGGGACGCAGATATCATTAGTCTTCAGGTAACACCATAGAAATTAAATTGTCTTTAACTTAAAGGTGAACTAAAAGTAATTGATGATCCTACCTCTCAGAGAGAGCTCATGTTTCAAGTGAAACTCAGAAAGAATGATTTTTTTTCACTGAGGATGTAGCTCAGTTGGTAGCGTTCTTGCCTACCATGCCTGAGGCCTTGGGTTTGATCTGTGGCACCTCAGATACCACAATATGGTGGCATATAACTGTAGTCCTAGCACTAGGGATGTCAGGGTAATAGGATCAGGAGTTCAAAGCCATCTTCTACTGCATAGCAAGTTCAAGCAAGACCTTCTTGAACTATGTAAAACCCTGTTCAAAAAAATTGTTTTTGAAACAAAACAAAGCAGAACAATTTTCTCTCCTTTCCTTCAAAAAGAGGGCAATTGTAATAAGCATCTGAAAGATTTCTACAATGAAACTATTTTAATGAGTACAGCCATGCATTTATATTCATCTGCTGTTTCCTAAAGATTAAATAATCTTACCCATTATTCATGTTTATAATTCACCTCATAAATCATTGAAATTGCTGAAAAAGTAAACTACAGAAGGTTACCAGTCTTTTAGGAATATAAATTTAACTTACAATAAAGTTTGGAGAAGTGCAAATGTTTGCTTACATTGGTTCCTTAAACATTTAAAAATATTGCACTTAATCATACATTTTTACAACCTAATTAGTCTATAGACAACCTATAAAATTTAGATCCATCTTTTTCCTTTTTTTTTTTTTTTACTTAGTAAATATGTTTTTTGTTTTGGGAAATTTGTAATTTCTGTTGCACTTATCAAAACAATGAAAATATAAAAAATTCTCATTTCCTTTACTCCCTAAGGTTAGATTTCCTAGCGTATGAACCTCTGATGAACAGTCTCATGAAGCAGTACATGTTACATATCTTTGAATCAGACAGAGTCTTTTGTTTAATAGCAGTTTATTATAGTAAATCAACTGCAAAAGAAAAACATACTATTACAAAGTATTTATCTTCAATATTTAATTAATAATTAACTCAAAAACTTGTGAATAGTATTTGCAGTTTCATTCCTTCAAAACATATTAAGTACTTTTAACTGTTTAGAAATTTTTATTTTACAAATAATAATTGTATATACATACTAATTAAAGTTTGGTAAGTATACAGTGTAGAATGGTCAAATTGGGCTCATGAAATCTTATTTCTTTCTTCAGTGTATTTTATTTATTTGTTTATTTGAGAGAGAGAAAGAGGGAGAGAGGGAGGGAGAGATAGAGAATGGGCGTGCCAGGGCCTCCAGCCACTGCAAATGAACTCCAGATGTATGTGCCCCCTTGTGTCTCTAGCTTATATGGGTCCTGGAGAGTTGAACCAGGATCCTTTGGCTTTGTGGGCAAATGCCTTAAATGCTAAGCCATCTTTCCAGCCCTCAAATCTTATTTCTTAAAGGTGATTAAAAATTGTTTTAAAAAAGGTTTTGTGGTTTATTTCACATAATTTCAGCATATTCTGAGGAAAAAACCTGATTGCTTTAAAATATTTTCTTGGTAATAGAATAGCTTGGTAATTTGCCTGAGACATAACAAATAAAAATCTCCAGAAATTAAATTTTCTTATAAGCACAGAGATTGACACAAAGTTCTGAAGAAGAAACAAAATCATACCCTAAGTATAAGTAATATATAGTTTGAAAATTATATCATAATTTGAGAAATAGTTTTATAAAAGCACTGTATGGGAGGCTGAGAAAGTGGCTCAGTGGTTAAACATGCTTGCATGCAAAGCCTGTCAGTTCAGGTTCAATTTCCAACCCACCTATTGTAAGCTGGATGCCCAAAGTAGTACAAGTGTGTGGTGTTTGCAGCAGCAAGAGGCCCTGGGTACACAAACACATAAAAGTACTACTAGATTATATGGTGTTAATTCTAGAACAGTTGAAGGAAAACATGCTCCTGTACCCTAAAGGTAGTTGCTTTGGTAGAGCATGTGCCCCTTTGTGCATATGGCTTTATGTGGGTACTGGGGAATCAAATTCTGGTCATCAAGCTTTGCAAGCAAGTGCACTAACTGCTGAGCCATCTCTCCAGCCACAGAGTATTTTATTGTACACATTTTTGTTAATTTATTGACTTACTTACAAATACATTTTGCAAAAAAAATACAATTGAGATTATGCTATTGGCATATTTTTTATTGCATTTAATGCATTTTCATGTTACTAAAATTCTTAAAAACCAATTAATATGAATATATAATAATTGACTTAGCCTTTTCCCTACTGTTGGGACATTTAGTCAGTTACAGGTTTTTGCTGCTACAAAATTTGCTGAGATGAGTACTTTTATACATCAGTCATTGCCTATATTCATGTCTCTTTCATTTTGAAATATTTGTTAAAAATATTTTATTGCCAAGCATGGTGGCACACATCTTTAATCCTAAAGTCAGAGGTAGGAGAATCACCATGAGTTCTAGGCCAGCCAGAGGTGGTCAGCCTGGGCTAGAGAGAGACCCTACTTGAAAAAACAAAACAGAAAAATGTTTTATAGATTAAATAATTAATTTTATTTTTATTTTGGAGAAAGAGATAAAATTTGTGTGCCAGGGCCTCAGCCACTGAAATTCAACTCCAGACGTTTGCACCACCTAGGGTCATGTGTGACCTTGCACGTGCCTTTGTGTGTTTAGCTTACATGGGTTCTGGAGAGTTGAACATGGGTCCCTAGCTTTGCAGGCAAGTGCCTTAATTGTTAAGCCATCTCTATAGTCCAACAAACTTAATTATTGAATGATCAGCAACCAATGGATAATATGTATTCCTAAAAATCCCTTAAAGTAGTTTTTAAAAATATTTTATTTGTTTCCAAGGAGAGAGATTGAGAGAAAATCAATGAATGGGCCCACCAGGGCTTCTAGCCCCTGCAGATGAACTCCAGGTGCATGCACCACTTTGTGCATCTGGCTGTACATGGGGACTGGGGAATTGAACTTGGGTTGTTAGGCTTTGCCGGCAAATGCCTTAACTGTTGAGCTATCTCTCCAGCCCCCTTGAAAGTTTCCCCCCTCCCCTTTTATTGATTGGGTCTTCTTTCAGTCTTTGGGTTTTATTCCTCTTCACTAGAGTTCAGAAGAATAAATAATTATTCTTTTCCTATTTATATACAAAGTTTACTATTTCCCCCCACCTAATCTATGATATGTGCTCTACTTACTTTAATTACTAGTTTTGAGGAAGTATATTGGACTAAGCTTCAAATTGGGAGACAGAAGTTTTGGGATGCAATTGTACTGTTATTAACTCTGATTAATTAGTTCTGTGAGCATGGGTAAATATCAGCTGTCTACTTCTATTATGCTTAAAATGCTACCTGTATGAAATGTCAGTGTAATTGGTAGTAATAAGGTAAGATGGCTAGATACTATTTGTTAAGTGTTTTAATCAGTTTTTATTAAACATGATGAATATTTTTATGTCTTAATCAGAGTGTTTTTTCCTCTGTTGTGTAGATAACAAATTTTCTTTCATTTTAGGAAGTAGAAACAGAGCAATACTTCACTCTCTTTCTGCCAGCATTGAAGGAACGAGGATATGATGGGTTTTTTTCTCCAAAGTCACGTGCCAAAATCATGTCTGAGCAGGAGAGAAAGCATGTGGATGGTTGTGCAATATTCTTCAAAACTGAAAAGTAAGTTAAGAAAGCAAATCACAATAGTACATGTATATTTCTTTTAATTTTCATACAATTTAAAAGAGTCTTTGATAAAATATCTATTTATCTCTATCTCTATCTATCTATTTATATATATATATATATATAAAATAAAATGCTAGACAGCAAGTACTAAAGAAGTTAAATTTGTTCTTACAGCCTTATTTCTTAGGCTCTGTTTTGGAAACAAGCATTTATTTTTATTGCCAAACTACACAAATCTCACTGTAAAAGTTAGGTCCAGCAGAAAAAGAGAGGAACATAGAATGATCACAATATAATATGGAATATATAAGAAAGATGGATAAATAAATAAGAGAGACAGAAAAGTGACACAGGGGTTTTGGAAGTAGGAAGTTCAAAGATTGAAACCAAACAATGGAAAGTAAAATGAGTAAAAGTCTGAAAGAAGTCAAATCCTTTGATAAACAGTTTGGGCTTGGTACATTAGAAGATTATGTACATGTAGGGTAACCATGTATGTGCTTATGACTTTTCCAGTATTTCCCTATTTAATCCCTATTATAACAAAGCCATTGTTTTTCCAGTATGTTTTTATTTTCAACATGACATACTATTTTAAACTTTTTTTTTGATTTATTAAAGTATTTATTTATTTGAAACAGAGTTAGGTTCAGAAAGAGAGTGAGTGAGAATAGGTGCACCAGGGCCTCTAGCCATTGCAAACCAACTCCAGATACATGTGCACCTGGCTTCTGTGGCACCTGGAGAATCGAACCTGGGTCCTTAGGCTTCACAGGCAAGCATCTTAACTGTTAAGCTCTCTCTCCAACCCATGGGCATACAGTTTTAAGTAAAAAATTCAGGGATTTGAAAGATAGTTAATCCACTTCTCATTTATGTGTACATCTTTTCCATGAAGTTTTAAAATAATTTTATTTATTTATTTATTTACTTGCAAGCAGAGAGAGAGAGAGAGAGGAAGGGAGGGAAGGAGGGAGGGAGGGAGGAGAGGAGACATAGACAGAAAGAGAATGGGCATGCCAGGGCCTTCAGCCACTGTAAACGAACTCCAGATGTGTGCACCCCCTTGTGCATTTGGCTTACATAGGTCCTGGAGAATGAAACCAAGGTCCTTTGGCTTTGCCGGCAAGTGCCTTAACTGCTAAGCCATCTCTCCAGTCCCCATGAAGTTTTAATGGAGATAATCTCATTTTGGTTAATAGTTAGTATAGAACACTATTGTACTTAAGGGCAGAATATGCTCAATTTGATAATGTTTTAACAAATTTTAAGATAAGAATTGCTATTATTTCTTAGTGTTTAATTATTTATGTGGATTGCCTTTATAGACAACTATCAGAGGCAGCTACACACATTTTCTCATTTCTTGTATATAAGGGAACCAAGGCAGGTTTAGTAACAAGGTTACACCCTAGTCTAAGTTCATAGTTCATGTGGTTAACTACATAATGCAATCTTTATCTCCTTTTTGTTTTCCAGCTTCAGCATTATTTATACCACTTTTAAGGCTACCTTACTTGGACAAATTGTTTTGAATTAGATATTTTTTACCTATGTTCAAAGAAAAATTTATTTAAAACAGTGCCAATTTAAAAAGTATAGGAGAACATTACGATATCAAATAAGCATCAAGCTGTCTTTTTTTTTTTAATTTTTTTTATTTATTTATTTGAGAGCGACAGACACAGAGAGAAAGACAGATAGAGGGGGAGAGAGAGAGAATGGGCGCGCCAGGGCTTCGAGCCTCTGCAAACGAACTCCAGACGCGTGCGCCCCCTTGTGCATCTGGCTAACGTGGGACCTGGGAAACCAAGCCTCGAACCGGGGTCCTTAGGCTTCACAGGCAAGCGGTTAACCGCGAAGCCATCTCTCCAGCCCTCAAGCTGTCTTTCTACATGACATTACCTCTTCCTCTCTCTCCCTCCCTTCATTTTTCAGCCTTATTCTCTGACCCCTCCATACTGCCCTGTCTTCCTATACTGAGTTTGTCTTCTGTTTAATTTATTTATATGAATTTTTTTAAATTGGAAACTTTGTATGAACACATCATGTTTTGGTATCATTTCTCTCCTCCCCACCTCCATACCACTGAGGATACTCCTCAATGGTATTGGTTATGGGTTATGAGTTGTGAGAGCAGCAGTCAGTCATGAGAGGGGCAATGCCTTTGTATATTCTGTCCTACCCTGTGGCTTTTATAATCTTTCCACCCTTTCTTCTGCAAACTTTCCTGAACCTTGGTGGGTGTGATTTAAGTCTACTTTAGCCAGCAACTTCTGGATTTCTGTTTTGGTGCATTTTGAGTATCCTCAGTGTCTTGTCATCACCCTGGCACAGGTTGTCAGGCTCATCATAGAAACAGCACTTTTGCTCATCTCACCAATCTCTGTAGTTTTACCTGGGCCTTAGCTGCTGTGCTAGGGGTGGTTCATCTCATAATATGGAATCAGTTATCTTTTCTTGTTTTGTAGATAGATTTTGGTTGTCCTTAGTTTTTGGTGCCTAATGTAAAAGTAAAACATTCCCCAATAGAGAGTGTGGTCAGCATAGGTTAAACGGGATAAGCATTGTTACTTAGGAGAAATTTTGATGGGTGTAGCCTCTCTTTTGGCCAAAGACTATTGGGAGCTTCTTGTTGCAGTCATGATCCAGGTTTCCATGGGATTCTGACTTGGCTCCCAGCTATGGGTTCCTTTCCACTGAGCCAATCTTTTAACCAATCAGAGAGCCATTGGTTACCCACCTAGGCTGGGTGCCACTATTGCACAGGTGTCGATTTCTTGTCAGACTGGTTGGTTTCTTATAGTTGTTTCCCCTGCTTATTCACAATGTTGTGTTCCATTTCCCCCAGCCGTTCATGTAGCACTTTAAGGCACTATACAGGCAGATTGTTTGGGAATTGGCTTCCTCCAAGATTCTAGCCAGATCTCTTGATTTTCTGTGTTGGCAGCATGTGGTGTCTTCAGTAATAGGGTCTTTCCTTTTACCTCAGGTGGGTAATCAAATGCTTTGATAGAAACATGTCTTGTTTTGAGGACCACGTAGGTCTCCAACCAATAGCTGCATGTGGGTTGCAACCTATTTATGGTACTGGGCTTCGTAAGCCTGAGTCAATTGTTTTAGGATTAGGCTTCTCCCACCCTTTCCAGGGCCCTTTTTATCCTTTTTACCATACTCCTATTGAGGGTTGTATCTTTTAGTCTGTTATCAGGAGGAAGGTTTCTGTGGTACCGATACATTTTGGGTTTAGTTTTGTGTATATCTCTACCCACCCTCAAATTCCCCTTACCTCACACTCTTCCATCTCTACTGTCTGTCCCTTGAGTTGTCTGTCAGGTATGCCTGCAACTCAAGCTGTTCCAGGTTAGGAACCACATATGAGGGAGAACATGTGTCATTTGTCTTTCTGTGTTTGCATGAATTTGTCAACTATTATCTATTCCAGGTTGGTCCATTTTTCTATAATTTTCATCATTTCATTTTTCCTTAGTGCTGAGTAGACTTTCATTGTGTACCACATCTTTATTATCCATTCATCAAATGATGAGCATCTGGGTTGATTCCAGTTCTTAGCTATTTTAAATAGAGCAGCTTATAAACACGGTTGAGCAAATATCTCTGCAGTGAAGAGTGGAGCATTTAGGATAGATGCCCAATAAAGGAATAGCTAGGTCAGGTTAGTAGCTCTATTTTCATCTTTTACAGGGGTCTCCATACTGATTCCCACAGTGGTTATACAAGTTTACACTCCCACCAGCAGTGAATGAGGGTTTATCTTTCCCTACATCCTCAGCAACATTTATTGTCCTTCCTTCCTTCCTTCCTTCCTTCCTTCCTTCCTTCCTTCCTTCCTTCCTTCCTTCCTTCCTTCCTTCCTTCCTTCCTCCCTCCCTCCCTCCCTCCCTCCCTCCCTCCCTCCCTTCCTTCCTTTTTTTCCGAAGTAGGGTCTCACTATGGTCATGGCTGACCTGGAATTCACTATGTAGTCTATGTAGGCCTTGAACTCATGGCAGTCCTCCTACATCTGCCTTTCAAGTGCTGGGATTAAAGGCGTGTACTACCACACCCAGCTTTTTTTTTTTTTAATGCAAGAGAGAGAGAATTGGTATGCCAGGGTCTCCGGTCACTGCATTTGAACTCTATAGACATGTGCACTCCTTTCTGCACATGTGTAGCCTTGCATACTTATTTCACTGTGCCTCTGGCTTATATGAAATCTGGAGAGTAAAAAAAAAAAGTGAGTCCTTTGTTTCACAGGCAAATGCCTTAACCAATAAGCCATCTCTCCAGCCCTGTCATTTCATTTTTTAATGGTTGCCATCTGGACTGGAGTAAAGTGGAATCTCATTTAATTTGCATTTTGTTATGTAAGGATGTTGAACATTTTCTTCAGTGAGTATTAGCCATTTGTATTTCTTCCTTTTAGAATTCTCTATTCAGTTATCTACCCTTCCCCTCTTTTTGCCCCCGTCACTACTTCCTTTTAGAATTCTCTATTCAGTTATCTACCCTTCCCCTCTTTTTGCCCCCGTCACTACTTCCTTTTAGAATTCTCTATTCAGTTATCTACCCTTCCCCTCTTTTTGCCCCCGTCACTCCAAGGTGGGTTTCACTGTAGCCCAGGCTGAACTGGAATTCACTATGTAGTCTCAGGGTAGATTCAAACTCACGGCGATCCTCATACCTCTGCTTCCCAAGTGCTGGGATTAAAGAATGTGCCACCACAAAGGTTGTTTGATTTTTCTTTTTTGCTTTTGTTCAAGGTAGGGTCTCTCTGTAGCCCAGGCTAACCTGGAATTTACTATGTATTCTCAGGGTGGTCTAGAACTCATAGTGATCCTCTTATTTCTCCTTCTAAGTGCTGGGATTAAAGATGTGCAGTACCACACCCAGCTTTATTTTTTGTTTTAATTGCTTAGTTTTTTTTTTGAGTAGATTCTAGTTATTAGACCTCTGTCAGTAGCATAGCTGGCAATGGTTTTCTCCCACTCTATGAGTAGTCTGTTGGCTCTGTTTATGGTATGTTTATATAAAAGTTTTGTAGCTTCATGAGATCCCACTGACTGAGTGAATGTGTAATTTCCTGGGCTATTGGTGTATTCTTAAGGAAGTTTTTCCTAACTCCTATGTTTTGGAGAATTCCTCTTATTTTTTTCTTCTTCAAGAGTTTCAGGTATATTGAGGTCTTTAATCCATTTGGAGTTGATTTTTGTGCATGGTAAGAAATGTCGGGGCTGGAGAGATGGCTTAGCAATTAAGCACTTGCCTGTGAAGCCTAAGGACTCTGGTTCAAGGCTGTATTCCCCAGAACCCACGTTAGCCAGATGCACACAGGGATGTACACATCTGGAGTTTGTTTGTAGTGGCTGGAGGCCCTGATGTGCTCCTCCCCTCTCTCTCTGCCTCTTTCTCTGTCTTCCTGTCACTCTCAAATAAATGAAAAGAAGAAATATCAGTCTAGCTTATAATTTTTCTACATGTGGTTATTTGGCAGCACCATTTGTTGAAGTGGGAATGGAACCCAAATCGTTAGGCTTTGTAGGCAAATGTGTTAACCACTGAGCAATCTCTCCAGCGTGGAGATGATGACTTTTTGAGTGTGGTATATTATTTCATTAATTCTCTTCTGAATTATTTGTTGGAATGGCAGGAATCTTTTTCTATAATAGAATAAAACCATCCTCTGTTCCAGCACCAAGTATGTCCTCTTGTCATATTAACTTCAAGGATCCCGTTTCTATTTCTTCTTTCTTCAGATTGAAGAGAATAATGCAGATAATACGAAGCTAGGTAACTCTTTTTAGCTATATAATCTTGAATGGCTCGGTTTCTAGAACTATTTCTTCATTTGTTTATCCTTATTTTATAATATAATTTTATATTGTTTACAAAGTGAATAGTCATAAGATAGCTACAGAAGAATATTCTTTTTCAAAGTCCCATTCCTTTAAAATGAAGAAAAGTTAATAATTTTTAAGCAAATACTTAAATGATAAAAGGACAGAGAGTTGCTTAGTAAAAGCTAGAAATTAGAGAAGATATAATAAAATATTGTAGTGTTTGGTTTGGGGGACTTGAGGTTTGGGAATTGAGCTCATCAAGCATGTCCTCTCCTACTGAGTTACTCCCCACCACTTGCCCTATCTAGCTCTCATTTTGGAAGACTTAGAAGGTACCTTTTGATGGGATAGCACCGTTGAGGTAGCATTATAGACATCATTTTTCTTTGGTAATTAGATGTGTATCTGTAAGAAAATGAAATTTTGATGGATAAAATGACAAATACCTTTTTAAATTTTTAAAAAACTATTTATTTACTTGAGAGAAAGAAAGAGGCAGAGAGAGACACAGAAAGAGAGAGAAAGGGCACGCAGGGCCTTCAGTCACTGTCAACAAACTCTAGATGCATGCACCTCTTTGTGCATCTGGCTTATGTGAGTCCTGGGGAATTGAACTGAGGTCCTTTGGCTTTGCAGGCAGGCACCTTAAGCACTAAGCCATCTCTCAAGCCCACAGATACCTTCTAAAAATTTTATTTATTTATTTATCTGTTTGTTTGTTTGTTTGTTTGTTTGTTTATTTATTTATTTATTTATTTATTTATTTATTTATGTGAGAGAGAGAGAGAGAAAGAGAGAATGGACACACCAGGGCCTCCAGCTGCTGCAAACAAACTACAGATTCATGCGCCACTTTGTGCATCTGGCTTCTGAGGGTCCTGGAAAATTGAACCTGAGTCTTTTCACTTTGTGGGCAAATGCCTTAACTGGTAAGCTATCTTCTCCAGCCCGACAAATACCTTTTGATGTGTTTTTATCTCAGTTATTATCTACAGTCACATGCATTTTATAACATACATATATATTTTTAATATGTGTATTGTGTGTGTGTATATATATATGTAGATATTGAGTAAAATAATTTTAGATTGAGAATTTCTATTTGTTTTGTCATGTTTTACACTGTAGACTTAACCTTTAGTAGAAATGGGATCTTAGAACAGATACAAAACTTTATGAAATCCAAATTGGCAAAAATACCTATACTTAGACCCTAGAATAACCTGCTGTTCCTGAGTTAGCAGTTCTGCTCTTCTGATCATGCTTGATTTTAAATCAAATAGAAAGGGAAAGAGGAGAACAGCAATTTAAAACAGTTTGTTCTTCATATATGAAGAAGCAGTATCTTGTCATAGGATTGGGAATTTAGGTTATCATGGTCTTAGTCCTTGCTGCATTGACTCACTTTCTAACCTGCTTATAGTCTCAAAGGTACCAGGTAAGACCACGCCCTCACTTTTTCTTCCAATAGAGTTAAATATACTTTTGTGTTTGAAAAGAGAACATACAGAAATTATAGCACTGTTCCAAAGTGTTACATCTCAGAATAACGTTTGTGATACTCTTGTCTCAGTGATCTCTGGGTTATTAATTTCTTCTTTCAGAGGTAGTAGTTGCATTTAGAAGTTGCCTGTGATTTTTTAAAATGACACTTTGATTTCTGGCTTTTATTGTTAACTTCCCATTTAATGGACTGTACAATGACTTTGTGCCACAAGTCCCTTACTTTCCAAATATCTGTTAAAAAAAACTGCTCCATCTAAATATTTAGAGTAATATTATGGGGCTAAAACGATGAATTGGAAATTCCTGTACAAATATATAAGTTGGTTCTTAACTAATTTCCCACCTATTTATTCTCGTGTATTAGTTTGCCTCTTCTAGTTAATTTTCTTGCACTCATGATTAGTGGGAATCAAGGACATCATTATATGTATTTTATGCTGAATATATATTAAGAACTGGTATTTGACTTGGTTTTTAAAGGTACAAAGATGTGATCCTTGGGCTGGAGAGATGGCTTAGCGGTTAAGCGCTTGCCTGTGAAGCCTAAGGACCCCGGTTTGAGGCTCGGTTCCCCAGGACCCACGTTAGCCAGATGCACAAGGGGGCGCATGCGTCTGGAGTTCGTTTGCAGTGGCTGGAAGCCCTGGCGCGCCCATTCTCTCTCTCTCCCTCTGTCTGTCTTTCTCTCTGTATCTGCTCAAATAAATACATAAATAATTATTTTTTTTTTTAAAAGGATGTGATCCTGAAGAGGAAGGTATAAGTTAACTTGAGTGATCATACTGTCTTTCTGATGCTGTGTTCTGTTCCTTTTTAGTTGTAAGTTTGGGATGGAATACTACTTAAGTCCCTGAAGAGTGCTTTACTTACTTAGTGTGGGAACTTGATGTTCTTTTCTCTAGCATTAGTGTAATCACTTGGGAGCCCATTAAGTTACTTTTATCCCACAGGTTAGTAAGAAGTTGTTATTTCCTTGAGGGTTTATTTTGGACATGTTCTTCCTTCATATAAAACATTGGACACCAAAAATCTTTATTAAACTTATAAGAAGTTTTGTTGTTGTTTCAGACCTACCAAGCCTTGATCGTTCCATATGTCTTTCCTTATACCCATTTGAGTTTTTGTTTTATATGTTCCCAGAAGGGAATATACGAAAGACTTAGACTAAAATAGAGGAAAATATCACCAGATATAATGCATATAACAGCCAATATATAAATGCTAAATGAATTTTAAGCATTATAAAATGGGTCTAAGATTTTACATATTACTAAGGATTGGTGGTTTAGATTAATGACTGAAAAGTAATGATAAATCAATATGTTTTAGTTAAAAAAAATTCTCCCAAATAGAGGAAGGCCTACCTCTATAATTTAAAAAAATTTCCTCATGAAAATCTGACACAAAAGTAGAAACAGTGTGGAATATACTTGGAGTATATAGGGAAGAGAAAGTAAGAGGTAATGTTAACTTAGTGTGAATAGAATATAGGTAATTGTCTCTTAATTGTATTTAACAATAAGCTATAATACATATGTCACACAAACAGAACCAAAATAAATTGTACAGGAATATAGCTACCAGCATTATTGCTGAAATCATTCTTTTAAATAGCAGGAAGGGCACTGGAGAGGTGCTCAGTGGTTAAAGATGCTTTCTTGCAAAGCTTGATGGCCTGAGTACCATTCCCCAGTACCCATGTAAAGCCAGATGCACAGGGTAGTACTTGTGTCTGTACCTTGTTTGCAGGGGCAATAGGCCCTGGTGCACCCATTCTCTCCCTCAACCTCTATCCCTCTCTCTTGGCAAATAAAGTCCCCCTCTCTCTCTCTCTCTCTCTCTCTCTCTCTCTCTCTCTCTCTCTCTCTCTCACACACACACACACACACACACACACACACACACACACACACACAGAATGCCTGAGAAATTATTATGGTCCAAGAACCATATCAATATTTTCATTGACTTCTTTTTAGAAAATGGAATGAGGCTTCACCAACTGTCTTACATATTTGGGTACCCTGCATCCCTGTTTCCACTTTCCAAAAATCTATAAGCAGTCAATTTGGATGAGAACTATTTGCCATCAGTTAAAACTACTCCCCAAGAAAAGAAAAGAGCTATATAATTTGTATTTTGCTTTCATTGTCTCTGTTGTAAAGCATTGACTTCTAGGCTGGAGAGGTGGTTCAATAGATAAAACACTTGCTATTCAAGCTTGAGTACCTGAGTTTGCTATTCCACGGACCCCATGCAGAAGCCATGACAGGCTTTTTTGATCCCAGCACATTGTGAGATGGAGGCAGAGATATGAGAATTTTCCAGAAGCTTGACAAGTTCAACAACAGCAACCAAGAAAAGCAGGGTGAGATCCAGAGAATAAAATCCTGAATAAAATGAGGTGGAAAGGCTAGGACCAACACAAATTGTCCTATGACCTCCAAATGGGACCCGTGGTACACATGTGCTCACATACTCACACACAAGAAAAGCATTAACTTCAAAGTAGAAACACGAAGATAAGGAGAAGGGCTTGTAAACCAAAAAAGTCTATGACCTCCAAATGGGACCCGTGGTACACATGTGCTCACATACTCACACACACAAGAAAAGCATTAACTTCAAAGTAGAAACACGAAGATAAGGAGAAGGGCTTGTAAACCAAAAAAGTCTAGTTGGGAAGCCAGGAGGCACTAAACCACCTTAAGGTTTTAAAATGAAGGTAGTTATTATCTCACTGTAAAAGGCCTTACAAAACTGTGATTAAGGAGTTGGCATGAATAATCTCTTATCAGTATTGTAATAATTGGAAAGTTCTATGATTTTCAAGATGAAAGAAATGTCTCATTTTCAGTCAGATTTCCCCAGCCTTATTAGTTTATAATGGGAATAGTAATATCTCATGCTGCAATTTGAGTTTCCCAAAAAGAAGGCAGATGGTTTAAGTATCTTATTAGTAATCAGTATGTGTGGAAAGGAAGGAAACAGAATTCAACATCAAGAGAAATGAAGTTGAGTTGCAAGTCGGACAGCCTCAGCTACATATCCAGTCTTGGAACTAATATGGCTTATGGAAATCACATGAAACTCAAAATCCCTAGACTTTTTTGATTTGCAGTTAGATATGTGTACACAGGGTGTATAACATTGAATTGGCAAGCAACTGAAATACTTCCTAAAAGGATTGACAAGAGATACAAATTTTAGGACTGACATGTATAAAGAACCTATTAATTATGTCTGAAAAAATTGCATGCATATACTATTGATGGATGCCTAAAAGCTAGCAAATTTCTAACCTGTTTGAAAACAGAATGAGATTTCAAAATGTTTCTGATATGAATTTCTTCAGCCAAAGCTCAAGAAATGATACATAAGAAAGCTTGTGACTCTTAGATTGTTAGTGGAAAGGATAATATTCAGGGATTGAAAATCAGTACAGAGGATGCTGTGTGTTCATTATTTCATTAGCTCATAAATGTCCAACAAGAATAATCAACTAGGTAAATAATTTACAGTGATTATGTTTGCTTTTAAGGGATTAGGGTCTCACTGGTACCCAGGATCACTTGAATCTAGGCTCAAGTATTCTTTCTGCCTCTGCTTCTTAAGTTGCCAAGACAGTAGGCAGACACTTTCACCTGGCTGATTTATGGTGGGAAAAATATATATAATCTCCCCCTGCTTCTCTCTATATGTATATCTATTTAGGTATGTTTATGTTCTTGGGTACCTTCCATCCCTGTTGATACTTTCCAGAAATCTATAGTCAATCAATGTGCATGAGAACTATGATTGTCAAAGTTAAAAACCACACCTCAGTTAAAAAACAAAAAGAGCTCAGAGCTATGTAATTTGTATTTTGCTTTTATGATAGGGCTGTGTGTATGTGTTATAATAGTCATAAAATTGATTTTGAATAATATTTAATGTTACACAGAAAATTGTTTGATAAAATGTTCATTGGTAAACCAAAATACAGAGCTGAAGAGATGGTTCAGTGGTGCTTCTTTTTAAACCAAAATGCAAATTCATCCAGGTTATGGAGTGTATGTAGAAATGTATGTGTATAGAAAATGGGCTTGGGAAATATGTTGATGTGTTAATGGAAATGGGTTATAAGTGACTTAATTTTATAAATATTTTTCTTTGTTTCCAAGTTTTTATAATAAATATTTAACTTCATAAGATATTTTTTCACTTTTATGTTTATGTGCCTGTAAATATTGTACTTGAGGAGACCTGATTTAAGAGAAGGAAAAAAAAACACAGAAGTTTTATATACACATTAATTACTTTGGGGCTGATAATTAAATAATCAATATGATTGTTCCCAAAAGCAACTTTAGCTTTAAAAAATGTAGTAAAAAACATGAAGCAACCTATAATTCATTTATGCTCAATTTGAGGCATGTCACTATAACAGTCTGTCTTCCATTCCTATATTAAAAATACTTGAAGCTGGGTACTTTATAAAAAGATGCCTCTTTAGCTTGCAGTTTTGGAGTCTTACTGGCATGCTATTGACATTAGCTTGGCTCTGCTGACCTCATGACAGATATAGCATTGATGACAGTTGGACCTAGAAGAGGAAGAAATTGTATGGTGAGGCAGGAAGTCAGATTTGGAGAGGGCGTTCAGGTTCAAGCATTCTCTTATGGCGTTTTTCTGAAAGTGACTAGGCTCCCACAAGGGAGAACTGCCTTAATCTAGTCTAAGAACAGTGTTTTCAGTAACTTTTCACTAGGCTTTACTTCTCCAGTAGATTCACATCATCCCGGAAACAAAGGTAACAAACCACATCCAAACCATGGCATGCACCTTTAAAAGTTAACTTCTATTCAAATAACAAACTGCTTTGGCATCCTGTTTTATAAAGAATAGATCATTTCTTTTCTGAGTAAGATTTGGTGGTAGGTGAGTACTGACATCTGATATTAAAAGTGCCACATGAAAGAAAAAAAACAGATTTACTCTATATTCACACCAAGAAGAGATTTAAATGTAGGTTTAAAGTGAGAAAGATATTGGGAAGCAAATTTTAATTAAGACATTTTTAATAGAGCACTGATCTCCTCCCTCCCCGAAGAGAGTTGTCTAGTTTGGGTAGAAATAAAATTATTCCAGTCATAAAACTATTGCCATTAAGCAGAAAGCTTGTATAGAATTATTTCTATAAAATAAATCTTAGAGGCCTGGAGAGGTGGTTAAGCACTTGCCTGTGAAGCCTAAGGACACCGGTTCAAGGCTCAATTCCCCAGGACCCATGATAGCCAGATGCACAAGGTGGCATATGCATCTGGAGTTCATTTGCAGTGGCTGGAGGCCCTGGTGCACCCATTCTCCGCCCCCCACCTCTCTCTCTGTCTCTTTCTGTCTGTTGCTCTCAAATAAATAAATAAAAATAAACAAAAAATAAAAAAAAAAACCTTAGAATTTCTGTGTAGAAGCTATCTCAAAAATTAAATGCAGGCCTGGAGAGATGGCTTAGCGGTTAAGGTGCTTGTCTGCAAAGCCAAAGGACCTCGGTTTGATTCGCCAGGACCCATGTAAGCCAGATATAGAAGGTGGTATATGCATCTGGGGTTTTCAGTGGCTGGAAGCCCTGGTGCATCCATTCTCTCTCTCCCCCCCCCCCCCGCCCTCCCTCCATGCCTCTTTCCCTGTCTCAAATAAAAATAAACCTGCAAGCTTATTTAAAAAAATTAAATGCAAATAACTGTAATTTATTGTGTCACTCAAATATTTCACATACAGATTTTAACACTTTAGAACTCACTGCCTTTTTCCTGATATGCAGCTTAGCTGACATATTGTGGTGACTTTTGAGTCACGTTTCTGCCTGTTTGTCTTTTGTGTATGCAAGGTGATTTATTTATTACATATCTCTACTTGTGTGAAGATCAGGACTTTTATTAATACTTTGTAACAAAACAAAATACATAATTAATTGGATACAAAGACTGGTTGCAGGAGTACAATTATAGATATGTTCTGATTTCAAGTTTTCTTAATTCATCAAAGCAAGCCCTTTCAGTGATAATCTATTCTGACTCAGTATTGCTTTGATTCCCCCCCCCTTTTTTTTTTGGGGGGGGAGAGAGGGTCTTGCTCTATCCCAGGCCGACCTGGCATTCACTATGTAGTCTCAGGGCAGCCTCAAATTCACCATGATCTTCCTACCTCTGCCTCCCAAGTGCTGGGATTAAAGGTATGTGCCACCATGCCTGGCTGCTTTTATCTCTTTTATAGAGTCTCACTAGAAAATGTTTTCAAAAGATACTTTATTGCTTAAAAAATCTTTGAAGAAGTCTGAGATGGAAGATAGTTGATTCTATTAAATGTATTTTGAAAATATTCTTTATTTCTCTTAACCTTGCCCAAACTATCATCTCTCATTCAAACCATCTCAAAAACTTCTTCAGTAGTCTCCTAATTCTAACTATAGCCATTATAGAAAAATATACTATACTACTCTTCAGCTGTTCCTGTTTCTTTCATTGCCTGTATTGTTTCATATTTTTATTTTTTTCCTTGTATTTTGCAAAGGTGTTTGCTGTTTCAAGACTTTTTACTTTATCTGGATGAAATGCTCTTAGCCCAATTCTTAGCATCACTGTTTGCTTTTCATATTTCAGCTTAAAAAAAAACTACCTCTGTACAGTAGAGGGTGAAAACTGTACTTTAGGTGTGAGATAGGCCACATGTGCAGACCTTTCCCACTTTTAGGCACATTTAAGACAATCGAAATTGTAGTGTGAAGGGGTTGAGAAGTATGTTCTTCTAGTACAGCTTCTGTGGCACAGTATACTTTTAGTCTGCAATTTGGAAGTGAGGAGAAGGACACATAAGAGATGAAAAATACCTTCACTTAGTGAAAAGGTATGGTAGATCATGCTTGTAATCCTAGTACTAGGGAGGCAGAAGCAGGGGGATCTGCAGTTTTGAGGCCAGTCTGGTCTACATGAGCCCCAGGCTACTCAGGGTCTTCTCAACTCTCCCTTTAAAAAAAAAAAAGTAGTGTATTTAGTTGATTTGGCTTTCTGCAAATATTTGCCAAGCCAATAAAGTTGTGTCAAAAGAGGTTAAATGGCCTGAGCAAGCTCACCCTATTGTGAAACGTTGGTACTAGGCTAATTTCTGTTATTAAACCATATTAATGTATAATGCTTAATAATTACTATGGAAAGCAAATAATTTAGTTCTGAAGCTGTAATCACAGCTTTTGTCATGCTACAGACTGTTTCTCTGAATTAGTCAGGAAAATGTGATGTGATTTTCCTTAGCAGAGACAACAGTTATATCCCTGCATTTTCTTGACAAATATGATATAGTAGAAATAAACTGCAAATGGGGCAGATAGATTTTATGCTGTTCTTTTTAAGTTGCTCACTCAGTTAAGATTTTTCATATACCTTTACATTGTCAGAACATTCAAACAGCTTAAATTAATTTTCACCCACAAAAACCAATCTAAAAACTACCTGGCTCAGCTACTTCCCCATCTATAGAAAGTTGGCTTTTGTCCTCTAACTTTGGAGTCCTAAAAGATGATGAGTATTCCTCAAAGCACTAGTTAGAAAGGCAAAAGATGTAAAAGAGTGTAGGGGAATATATGCTACCTTTGCTAGGTGGACCTTGTTAAAATTTTTATAGAAACTAGACTTCTTATATCTCATTGGCCAAGCTGTATTGTGACCATTTGCAGCTAGAAAGTGACAGATGACCAATGGTGCCTGTAACTCTGGCCCCCTTCACTTTACTGTCTTTTAATGTGTCAGTCCAAGTACCTTAATCATTATAAGCAATGCATTGTACCTTGTAGATTTACCTTGGTGCAGAAGCATACAGTGGAATTTAACCAGGTGGCAATGGCTAATTCAGATGGATCCGAAGCTATGTTGAACAGAGTGATGACAAAAGATAACATTGGTGTCGCTGTGGTATTAGAGGTTCACAAAGAACTGTTTGGAGCAGGTGAGTGAAATTTAATGTATTTATATTAAAGAACACCACGCCAGGTTTTCTTACCTTTAAACAAGAGGCAAGAATCTTACTGTTATATAATTAGTTATTTTCTTGTCTTTTGTGGAATATATGAGATGTTGTAATTGCATTTGCATTGCTGGAACAAAGCACTTGACCAAAAAGCAGGTAATGGGAATAAGGGATTTATTTTGGCTTATAGTCTTTAGGGGAAGCTTCGTAATGTCAGGGGAAAGCATGGCATGAGCAAAGGGTGGGCATCAACTCTGCTGCAGCAGGTGGAGAACAGCAGCAGGAAAGTGAGCTTAATTCTAGCAAGGGCAAGATAACCATAACACTGATAAGTCTGTCCCCAATAGCATGCCACTTCCAGCAAAGCTCCTCCTTCCTGGGGACCAGGCAGTCAGAATACATGAGTTTATGGAGGAACATATGATTCAAACCACCACATTCTGCCTCTGTTCGCCATAAACTCAAGATCGTCTCAATGTAGCATGCATTCCGTCCAATGTCAAAAGTCCCTGTAGTTTTTCTCAATCCCAACACTATTCAAACATCCCCATAGTCCAAGGTCTCTTAACCGTAAAGCATAAAGTTGTAAAACTGAAAATACTTAACGGCACAGAGTAAACATTTACAACAGCAAAAGATGGCATTGCAAGAAAAGATCAAACCAATGCAAGATCTAAAACAACCAGGGAAAACTATCAAATCTTGTAGTTCCAACTTTGACATCTATAACCAGTGACAGCATCTCTGGGAATTCCAATTCCACCCCTCCAGCTGGGTTACTTACAGCCTGGGGGAAACTTCATCCGGAGCCAGCAACTCTCATTGTCAGCTACTGTATAGCACTGTTGTCATTTTGTAAATCCTGAGGTTTCTACTGCAACCCACAGTTCATCCTCATGACTTCACTGGGCCCTCTTTCTGAGCCTCCCAACAACTCTGCCTCATATTGCCCAGTAGCCATTTCAAAAAAAAAAACAAAAAAAAAAACAAATTGCATTGAATATTCAGTGACCTTTTCTTTTCTGTATTTGTTATACTTCCATAATACCAAGTGAGCTACCAAATTTGTTAATACAGGGGGAATAAGGACTACTTGAAAAGTAGGAAAACTCTCTCAGTATTCTTCTTTGAAAGCTATCTTTGTTCCAGTTGATCAGTATTCATCCTACTGTTCCAATGAAAAACAGGTGGTCTAATCTCAGTGGTGGTCATCTTTTAAAACATTTACAACTGAAGTGGGCTGTTACCTCCTTTTTTTTTTATTTGAGAGTGAGAGAGGGAGGAAAGGAGGGAGAATGGGCACGCCAGTCCCTCTAGCCACTGAAAACGAACTCCGTAGACATGTGTGCCCCCTTGTCCTGGAGCCTCAAACCGGGGTCCTTAGGCTTCACAGGTAAATGCTTAACCGTTAAGCCATCTTTCCACCCCTGCTATCTCCTTTTCAAAACTTTATTTCTGTATGTTGCAGTTAGTTCAATGTTACTGGAACAAACATCCAACCAGATAGCTCATGGGAGGGAAGGCATATATTTTAGGTTTAAAGAGTCCAAGGGAACACCATCAGTGGCAGAAGAAGCTGACTGCCTTTCATAGATCCAAGTAGAGAGAAACATTTGCAGCAAACACAAATTGCCAGAGCTCAAAACTGCTCTGAACACACCAAGTAGGACTGGATTGAAGGTCATCCCCAAACACTCCAGGATCTGCCTGCTAGGGTCTTTAGTAGGGAGTTTAATCAAAAATGACTGAGGCAGCCAGTTGTGGTGGCCCACACCTTTAGCACTCCAGAGGATCACTGAGTTTGAGGCCAGCCTGAGACTACATAGTGTATTCCAGGTCAACAGGATACAGTGAGGCTTATCCTTGAAAAAACAAACAGAACAAAAATTACTGAGTCTATGAGGGCATATATTCAAACTGTCACATTCCAACTACCACACCGTGCCATAACCTTGTGCTCACACCAGTCCATATTTTCTAAGCTCACCCCTGTTTAAATTCTCAGGATACTACCAGAACACGACTAGTTTCTCAAAGCCTGTAGTCCAGTCCTGACAAAGTTCTTTATTCTGATAAGCCAATTCTTATTGAATTTAGGGCTTTCAAACTGACCAGAATGGTCCATCAAATTCTGCTTACAGCACTACAAGGCATCTCTTAAGAGTCCAAAGTTTCAAATCCTTCAACATTCTTCCTGCAAATCAGTTACAAAAGATTAAAAGCTACACAGGTTTCTAGCAGCAAGGACCCCATTCCTCTTTTTATGTTGTAGTTATTTTGATGTGGCTAGATCAACAGCAGTAGATAGGAGAAAGAGTTTTATTTTGGCTTACAGTCTTGAGGGAAAGCTTCATGATGGCAGGGAAGGCATGGCATGAGCAGAGGCTGGATATCACTTCTGCCACAGGAGATGGAAAACGGGAAGGTCAACCAAGCTCTGGCAAAAGGGAGCTCGTTATAATACCCTTAGACTCACCACCAACAACACACATCCTGCGGTAAGTTTCTACCTCTCGAATTGCTACTAGCTGGGGACTAAGCATCACGCATACTTATGAGGGTATCTGATTCAACCCACCACAGCGAGATGAACAGGAACGTAGTACTGATTATGAAAAGTATCAAATATTTCTTGGTTTCGTTTTTTGAGATATTCTCTGGTCTTTTATCAGTCATTTATACTTACTATGTAATCTTTGAAGTATTTTATAGTGCACCATTAGTTGAAAAGATTCTGTGAAAAAGGGTTTATTTTTGTTAGAATGAATATACAAATCATAATGACTTAGTCCTTTATCATGCCATAATTTTAGCTTCTTTTTTTTTAAAAATTTTTTTTTATTTATTTATTTGAGAGCGACAGATACAGAGAGAAAGACAGATAGAGGGAGAGAGAGAGAATGGGCGCGCCAGGGCTTCCAGCCTCTGCAAACGAACTCCAGATGCGTGCGCCCCCTTGTGCATCTGGCTAACGTGGGACCTGGGGAACCGAGCCTCGAACCGGGGTCCTTAGGCTTCACAGGCAAGCGCTTAACTGCTAAGCCATCTCTCCAGCCCAATTTTAGCTTCTTAATAGTGGATCTTTTGTCTTTACAGTTAAATAGTTGGAATATTTAATTTCTTTGTTATATGTCATTCATTGTCAGGGTAAGAATAGGATCTTTTATTTATGTGATACTTTTCTTTGGGGTTTTAGATTACTTTTAGCTTCCTTGGGAATCAGAAATTCATTGTGTACTTAACACTTTCCAGTTCTTTGTTACCCTTTCTACCTCTTGCCTTGGAACATTGTATTGGTTACTAGGATATTTTAAGCAAGAGCAAGGAGGCGGTAAGGCCATCAGGGCTTTTTTCCCTCCTTGTACTTTGTAGAAGACATTTTTGATTTGAGTATTATTATTCAGATTGCATATGTCAAATTTCTTTTTTCTCCAGTTCTTCAGTTTATCCATAAAGACAATTAGTCTCCCATAGAAAATTTCATTTTTTAAGTCTTTCCATTTTTATTTCTTTTGTAATCCCATTCTTCAAATTTTGGTATCTTTTGTTCTGGTATCATAAAAATTGACTATTGGGCTACAGAGATGGCTTAGCAGTTAAGGTGCTTGTCTGCAAAGCCAAAGGACTCTGATTTGATCCCTAGGGACTCACATAAGCCAAATGTGCAAGGTGGCACATGCATCTAGAGTTTGTTTGCAGTGGCTGGTGGCCTACTATACTCAGTCTCTCTCTCTCTCTCTCTCTCTCTCTCTCTCTCTCTCTCTCTCTATCTCTTTTTCTTTCTCTCAAATAAATTAAAAAAAATTTTTTTAAATTGACTTTCTTTGGAGTTTACGGCCCTCTTAACTTGGATAATAATTTTAAATTTTATAGTAGACACTTCTTCCTAAAATAAGTCTCATACATCTAGAAGAGATATTTGGTAATAGAGAAAGTATTAATGGCTCTTTTGGGAAATTTTTGTTTTGTTTTATTTTCAAGGTAGGGTCTCACTCTAGCCCAAGTGACCTGGAACTCACTCTGTAGTTCCAGGCTGTCCTCAGATGCACAGTGATCCTCCTGATCTCTGCTTCCTAAGTGCTGGAATTAAAGCCATGTGCTACCATGCCCCACTAGTTTTTTTTTTTTTTTTTTTTTAATATTTGTATTTATGTGTGTGAGAGAGAGAGCAAGAGCAAAAGAGTGCACATATGGGTGCATCAGGGCCTCTGTTGTAGTCAGGTTTGCATTGCTGGTAGAAATCACCCAATCAAGAGTTGCTTATGGGAAAAAATAGGTTTATTTTGGCTTACAGGCTCAGTTCGAGGGGGAAGCTCCATGATGGCAGGGGAAAACAATGGTATGAGCAGACGGTGGACATCACCCCCTGGCCACCATAAGGTGGACCATAGCAACAGGAGAGTGTGCCAAACACTGGCATGGGGAAACTGGTTATAATACCCATAAGCCCTCCCTCAACAATACACTTGCCTCCAAGAGGCTTTAATTTCCAATTGCCATCAGCTGGGGAACCTAGCACACAGAACACCTAAGTTTATGGGGGACACCTGAATCAAACCATCACATTCTGCCCCTGGCCTCCATAAACTGTTAACCACCCATGATGCAAAATGCAATGCATTCAGTCTTATCTTCAGCAGTCCCCATAGTTTTTATCAATCCTGATGATGTTTATACATCTCCATAATCCAAGGTCTTTTAACTGAGTCATAATACCAAAACATAACCTCAAAAACTCCATAATAGCACAGAATAAACATTCACACTACACAAGAGGACACTGGGTATAGCAAAGAAATATTCAACCAGTGCAAGATTTTAAACAACCAGGGCAAACATCAGACTCTGTAGCTTCAAGTCCAACAACTCTAGCCAGTGACAAATCTCCAATTTTGATAATTCTAACCAGCAATAAGTCTCTGGGATTTCAATTCCGCCCCTCCAGCTAGGCTACTCACAGCCTGGGAAACTTCATCGGGGCCAGCAGCTTTCCTTAGCAGCCATGTCGTGTTCTCGGCAACTCCACTGCATCTCTACTACAATCCAAGATTCATCCTCATGGCTGCATGGGGTCTCCATGCAGGCATCCAGCAAACCTGCTTCACATTGCCCAAGACCATTTCCAAAACACAAAGCCGTCTTGCAAATTCAATGACCACCTCTTTTTTTTGCATTTTTTATACTCCACAATACCAGGTAGGGTGCCAATTTCAGGGAGAAATAACACAGACTTTGAAGAATAGGACACTCCTTGAGCTCTCAGGCCCCTTCAAAAGAGGCTACATTTTTCCTCTTGCCCCAGTGCAGTTTAGCTGGTCTAATCTCAAAGGTTGTATCTCTCAAACAATTGCAGCCGAATGGGCAGCAGTTCACCCAAAGATTTTTCTTCCTGTGCCATATCCCTCTGCTCACACCAGCTCATTTATATGCAAAGCAACCCTGCACAACTTCTCAGGACATGGGCATAACTGCAAGCTTTTTATACAGACTGCTAGCCCAGTCCAAGCAAAGCTCTTTCTCACCCTCATAAGGTAACCTTCACTGTCCATAGTTCTTACTGCATTTAGGTCTTTCAACTCTGACTAGAATAGTCCATCAAACTGTACTTACAGCACAGCAAGGTGTCAAGGCCAAGGTTTAAATCCTTCCACATTCCTCTTGAAAATCAGCTCCAAAAGGCCACAGCCACACAGTCAGGTGTCGAGCAGCAATCCCACTCCTCAGTACCACTCTACTGTAGCAGTCAGGTTAGCATTGCTGGTAGAAATCACCCAACCAAGAACAGCTTGTGGGGAAAAAAAAAAGAGGTTTATTTTGACTTACAGGCTTGAGGGGGAAGCTCTAAACTGGTGGGAGAAAATGACAACACGACAACACCCCCTGGCCAACATAAGGTGGACCATAGCAACAGGAGAGTGTGCCAAACACTGGAAAGGGGACACTGACTATAACACCCATAAACCTGCCCCCCAACAATACACCACCTCCAGGAGGCTTTAATTTCCAAATCTGCATATCTCCATCAGCTGGGGAACGTACATCCAGAATGCCTAAGTTTATGGGGGACACCTGAATCAAACTGCCACAGCCTCCTTACACTGCAAAGGAACTCCAGAAGCATGTGCTGCTTTGAGCATCTGGTTTACCTGTATAGTGGCGAATCAAATGCGGGCCATGAGGCTTTGCATGCAAGCACATTTAATGGCTGAGCCATCACCAGCCCTCCGTTGGGACAATTTTTTTTTTTCAAAGTAGGCTCTCACTCTGGTCCAGGCTGACCTGGAATTCACTATGGAGTCTTAGGGTAGTCTTGAACTCATGATGATCCTCCTACCTCTGCCTCCCAAGTTCTGGGATTAAAGGTGTGTGCCACCACGCCTGGCTTGGGACAAATTTTTAATAGTTAATATGGTGAGCATTTGATTTATAGCCGGAAGTGACAATATTATCTTATATGAGATTACTTCAGTAACTTACTTTCTTTTTTTTTTTTTTTGTTTTTCGAGGTAGGGTCTCACTCTGGCTCAGGCTGACCTGGAATTCACTATGTAGTCTCAGGGTGGCCTCGAACTAACACAGCGATCCTCCTACCTCTGCCTCCCGAGTGCTGGGATTAAAGGCGTGCGCCACCACGCCCGGCTAGTAACTTACTTACTTTCTTTCTTTTTTTTTTTTAATAGCTGGGCGTGGTGGCACACACCTTTTTTTTTTTTTAATTTTTTTTTGGTTTATTTTTATTTATTTATTTGAGAGCAACAGAGAACGGCGCAGAGAGATAGAGAGGGGGGGGGGCGCACCAGGGCTTCCAGCCACTGCAGACGAACTCCAGACGCGTGCGCCCCCTTTTGCATCTGGCTAACGTGGGTCCTGGGGAATCGAGCCTCGAACCAGGGTCCTTAGGTTTCACAGGCAAGCGCTTAACCGCTAAGCCATCTCTCCAGCCCGTAACTTACTTTCTTAATACTGAAGAAAATCATATTTTGTATAGTTAGAAGGAAACAGTCCTACCAAAATGTCATACTTAGAAAATTAGGTCTCCCCCCCAGAGTTTATATTTCAATAGAAAAAAAGTAAATTTGAGTTATTTACTGGTAGTCCAGCAGTTCAAAAGTACATAAACTTAAGAAGCAAGAGACCGCTTTATCTCATTTATACACTAGGGATAGCTCTTGTTCTTTTCTCTACATAGGACATGCAGAATACATGCATATGGTTTTATTATGGTATCATATTGAACTTTGTGTTTTAACTATTTTAAGAACATCTTTTTGCCACCACTTCAAATGTAATTTTCACAGTTCTATCTGCATTACTCTTTCCAACATTTTGGAAATCTTCATAATCTCCCTACCTCCCATAGTGTCTAAATCTAACTCTAGCCTAGGCTAACCTAGAACACACCCTGTAGTCCCAGGCTGGTCTTGAACTCATAGGGATCCTCCTACCTTTGTCTCCTGAATGCTAGGATTAAAGGTGTACTCCTTTATGCCTGGTTTGGGAATCTTAATGTTTGTTTGTTTATTTTTATATTTTATTTGTTTATTTATTTGCTTTGTACTCAGTGAATACAGTCAAGTTGGTACCATTGTTAGGCCCGTCCATGTCCTAAACCCTCCCGCTGGCTCCTCCTTGTTGAGGTATATGGGTCATACATTGTGGAGTTAGCCCACAGTTATGGGTAAGAGAAATGCCTCTGCACATCATGACCCACTGTGTGGCTCTGACATTCTTTTCACCCCTCTTCTGCAAAATTTCCCTGAGCCATGTTGGGTTCATTTTGGGTCTGCTTCAGTGATGAGGTATTGGGGGCCTCTGTGTCTCTGGATCTCTGATTTGGTAGGAGTTGATTTTTCTCTTTGTTGATCTCCTTAACCCTTTTGCTTGTACCCAGTTCACCAAGAAAACAGCACCCTTGCTTGTTCGCCAATTATTCTTAGTTTCAGCTGGGTCCCTTTTGAGGTATGATGGGGTGGTTCTCTATTTTCAATTTAAGTGTGTGAGAGAGAGGCAGGTAAAGAGAATGGTCACATCAGGGCCTACAGCCACTTTAAATGAGCTCCAGATGCATGTGCCACCTTGAGCATCTGGCTTATGTGGGTCCTGGGGAATTGAACTTGCAGGCAAGCATCTTAACCACTAAACCATCCTCCAGCCCCTTAATGTTTATTTTTAACAGAATTTCAGGGAGGAAAAAAGCAAATAGTTCTTGCACTTAAGTATACCTTTTTCCAAATACCAAAAAGATGAAGTGACTGATTGGCACAAGATCACACGAAGTGATTTGTAATAAACCAGGTATAAAATTTTAAGAGCATACTACTCTCAAAATTTCATTTTTAAAATAATTTATTTGGATGTGCGGTATGTATGTGTTTGAGTAGCAAATTTGCTTCCTTACTTCATTTTTTTTTCCCTGAGGTAGTGTCTCACTCTAGCCCGGGCTGACCTGGAATTCACTATGTAGTCTCAGGGTGCCCTCAAACTCTCAATGATCTTCCTTCCTCTGCCTCCCGAGTGCTGATATTAAAGGCATGCGCCACCACATCTGACTCTATTTTATTTTGTATAGGTCAATATAATGTTACTTACATACTCATAAAATGAAAGAGACCTTCCATGGATATACTCATGAAATGAAAGAGGAATGAATATTGGGTAATAGGGAGAAATTGAATTAATGTTTGGTTAACTCAAAAAACTGAAAGCCTGTCTCACTAGTTTATCATTCAATTTAAATGAAAGATATTTAAAAATACTTGCTTAAACTAAAAGCATATGAAAGGAACTATAAATCAGATGTTGATTATAGCATGAAATGATTCCTAAATTGGTCATGTAGAGCAGGAACCAACAAAGTATGTTTTTTTTTTTTAAATTGAGAACTATAATATATGAACATATAGTGATTTGATCATGTTTCAGTCCTTTATCTTTTTTTGTCCCCTTCACCCTACTCCCATGCCTCTCTATTTTCACAGTATACCTGCTGCTATTTGTTGTCACATTCCTTTTAGGAGTCAACACCGTTTTTCTGTAGTGAGCTGCCTAGTATACATTGGTTTATTTATTTGCTTGTTTGTTTGAAAAACTCTTTAAAAGTATAAAACCATTCTTAGCTTATATGGACTGTACAGAAGCAAAGTAAGTGAGCTTACATCCATGGACTACCATTTATTAACTTGATCTAGAAGAACAATTCCTTCATCAGGATTAGCAGAATCATAACCCCTTGGCTTCTAAGCTAATTTGAGGTAAAAAGAAAAGTTTAAGTTTATGGAACTAAACTTTTATGGACAAGAGTAAAGAAGTGGCTATTGACCTTTCAGAGAAACATTATAAGGTACCATTTTTGTAGAAACAAAATATAACTTTCTGTATCTTTTTTATTGTATTCAAATTTAGGTATGAAGCCTATTCATGCTGCAGACAAACAGCTGCTTATAGTGGCAAATGCCCACATGCATTGGGACCCAGAGTATTCTGATGTGAAACTTATTCAGACCATGATGTTTGTCTCAGAGGTTAAAAACATTCTGGAGAAAGCCTCCAGTAGGCCTGGCAGCCCAACTGCAGATCCTAATTCCATCCCGCTGGTGCTATGTGCAGATCTTAATTCATTACCAGATTCAGGTATTTATAACATGATTTCCTCCTTACTTACACTTTTGTTTTTAGTCTTGCTTGAAAAGCCAGCCAGCTCCTAACTTTTAAATAGAATTTCTTTTCTAAGGTAGGATCCATATAAATTGTTTTGTTTTGTGGGTAAGATAGTGAGTAATTAAGAAAATCTCAGTAAACAAAATATTTCTAAAGGTATGTTTAGGGATAAGGGAAACAAAATAATTAATGCTCTTGTACTCTGCTCCTAGAAGAGTTTGAGTCCATTTATTGTTCCTATTCCTAACTGGGACAGAAGTGGGAACTGACAACAAAACTTGCAAAAGGTAGTTATAGGAGTGATGGCTTGGAATTAGATGATATAAACAGTGCCTGCTAATGTAACAAGAAAGGACTTGAAGGAAAATATTCCCCCCTTCCTCACTCTTCTCCTGTAACTTCTGATCTCTGCCACTACCCATTGGCTAAATCCTACTAGAAGCCAGAGGGGTGGGAGGAGTGTACATTAAGGCAACAAAAATCAGCCTCCCCAAGGCACAGGGTACAGTGGAGATGGGTGATAACCAGTGTTCATCATAAATGTTTGTCTTTTTTAATATCTTTGGCAAGTTTTCAGTGATTGAATGAGCAAAATATTTGTAGGATTATGTTATTACTCTTTTGCTTTCACTGAGCCACTTTATGCCCAAACATTATCTTTATAAACTCAGTTTTAAAAAAAATATTTTTATTTATTTGAGAGAGAGAAGGAGAATATGAGCACACTAGGGCCTCTATTTGCTGCAAGTAAACTCCAGACTCATGTGCCACCTTGTGCATCTGGTTTATGTGGATCCTGGGGAATCAAACCTGGGTCCTTTGTCTCTATTTAATTGTCTCCCCTCCCCAGTGCTGGGTATCAAATTCAGGGTCTAGTGCATGCTAGACAAGTATTGTACCGGTGAGCTACATCCTCAGACACCATTATTAGTCCATTCAAAATAATCATTCACAGTAAATAGCCCAAACACTCCTACTTGGATTACTCAAAAATACTACAAGTTAAAAACTATCTTGTCCACAACAAGTAAATGCTGAAATCTTAGTTTGTAAATATTTTTTGACCCTCATGCCAGATGGCACCTTGCCCACATTCTTCTTCCTTAGACATTTTTGTTTTTTGTCTTTTAATTGAATTGCTTTAAAAGTGCAAGTTTTTATTGTGTTTTAATTGATTTCTTTAAGCCGTTTGGCTGCCATTTGTTAGTACAGCATAGTGAGCTGAATCATTTCAGATTATCAGGGTCAGATCCTAGTTCTGTTTCTTAGGAGCTTGCAAGGTCTGTCCAAATTCCTCTTGTTAACAAGAGGACAGTCATTTTATTTGCCAGTGAGTTGTTTGTTTGCCTGGCTTCTAAGGGCTAGGTAAGATAGTTCCTTTTCAGTCCTCCATAATACTGATGTTTATTGCTTGTTCACTATACTACTATCATTCTTCATAATTTTTGAAAGCTGCTACCATCTTCAGATTTCTAGACACGTCTGAAACTTTGGGCCAAGTGTTATATATAACTAGCATATGATGTAGCTCAAAATAAAGAAGAATAATATCTCACGCTAACACAAGACATTAAAATGTTGAGGGTGCAAAATTTGTTTTTGTTAAAAAATTGTTTTTTGTTGTAAATGACTTTTATTTTGTATGCTGTGTTTATATATTCATAAAGTTAATGACTGACTACTACTGAAGAGATAGTGCCGTGTGAGCCCTAGAAGTCACCGGAGCCTAAAGAACCACTAAGACTGAAGATATTCCTGGGGGATTTTGTTCTGAAACAGGCCAATGACCTTCAGTTTTGTTGAGTCATATAAATTGCTGACATTTGACTTTTCTTTCAAATAACAATTTAAAAAAAGGCGACTCCATAATACTTTTCCTAATTAAACCACTCTAAGCTGATGCATCTAATGTGGAATAGGTCTTAGTTATATACATATTTGTGTAAAGACTAAATGTTTACTGGTGGTGTTCCTTACTTTATCCTCACAGGTGTTGTGGAATATTTAAGCAATGGGGGAGTAGCTGACAACCATAAGGACTTCAAGGAGCTAAGGTACAATGAGTGTCTTATGAACTTCAGCTGCAATGGAAAGAACGGAAGCTCAGAAGGAAGAATCACACATGGCTTCCAACTTAAGAGCGCCTATGAAAATAACTTGATGCCTTATACCAATTACACCTTTGATTTCAAAGTGAGTAGTAGTAGTCTTGGAGTTGGCATGCAGATCATTTCAAATTTAAACATGTGAAAAAAAGTATGAACTTTAGTTTGTTGTATGATTAAGAATTTTTAGATCCTCAATGTAAGGATACACCTAACCAAAATGAATTTTGTTAGTTTTTGAGGTGGTTTGTTTTTTTTTTTTTTTTTTTTTTTGCTACCTTGTGAATTCATTTTAAACCTTCATTTCTTCATATTTCAAATAATACTGAAAATAGTAAATATTTTTAAAATGCTTGTTATGTGTCAAGCACTGTTTGAGGCACTTGGGTATATATTAAAATAGTTAATGCTTATCTGCTATACCTTCCCATCTTTTTATTGAGTACATAAGGTTAGCATGTAATATAGGCAAACATTATTCTATCAAGATTTTTCTTAGGAATGGAGTTGTAGGTTGTACTTAATGTCTATCTTATATTCATGTAGTCATACTAATGTATTCCCAGGCAGTGGCACATAATAGTTTTAAGAAGGAAAAGATTTTTTTTTTTTTTTTTTTTTGGTAAAGCAAGGAAAATTTTGGGTGGAGAGTTTAGCTGACAAATAATTTAATTACTAATTTTTTGGAGAAAGAAAAAAGGAACTATAAATTTTAGTATTTCCTGATTTCAGTGTTTCTAGTACTTTCCTCATCTCCTAATGTACAAAACCAGATTTTTTAAAAATAATGTTTTGGTGGTATTGGCTTTCTGTCATTTATCCCTTTCCCATTGATTATTTTCTGATCATTTTATCTACCTGTAGCTCATCTATATTACTTTTTTGGACTTTCTGTCATTTTAGGCATGTATACTAATACCTTTTGCAAGCTTAAAAAAATGTTAGAAAGTGGTTTACTATAGGAAACTTAGAGAAGATTTAATAACAGTACCAAAGGGAAATTATGAAACTGGCCTTTCATATCACCAAAAACCCTTTTTCCATTTTTAGTGTTTGTTTACTTCTTTCCAAGACACACATAGTGGGAAGAAAAAGATACATATGCTGATGTTTTTAATGAGCCTTTGTAATTAGGAAGTAGAAAACAAAATTGCTTAGCAGTTGATATGGTGTTTGATGGTTAGATAATTCTATCCAGCGATTGGGCATCTTGTTTAAATCATTGATATGCAATGATGTGCGGGTCAGTATCTAATAGGTAGCTTTCTAGGGGATAAAGAAACCTTGATTTGTAATGTTGGCTGATTTCAGTGGTTTAAATACTTTTTCAGGCTTGTAATGTGATGCTTTTGAGTGCAGTATTAGGAAGGGGTACTGTATTAATGTTGTTACCAATCACCTGTGGCATATCACTGTTTTGTGTAAGCTTAAAGAAACACTTCTCTATGTATTGATACACAGTGCACTGTAGGTAAGTCCTATCTTAATTATAGTGATGTCTAATATATTTGCCAGCCTAACTCAGAAAAGCTGTAGTAGCAGATCCCCATAGATTAACAAAAATAAGCCAGGCGTGGTGGCACACGCCTTTAATCCCAGCACTCGGGAGGCAGAGGTAGGAGGATTGCCATGAGTTCGAGGCCACTCTGAGACTCCATAGTGAATTTCAGGTCAGCCTGGGCTAAAGTGAGACCCTACCTCGAAAAACCAACAACAAAAAAAAAAAATTACGAAAAATAATACAACTATTACTATTGTCTTGGTAATGTATGCATGTTCCTGTGAGTGGGTACTTTTGGAGGCCAAAGGTCAATGTCAGATGTCTGACTTAGTTGCTCCTTACTTTATTCTTTGAGACAGGGTCTCTCTCTGAACCTGGAGCTCACACTGATTTCAGCTAAACTAGTTAGCCAGTGAGCCTGGGATTAGAGATGTGTGCCACCATGCCTGGTATTTTTACTTGGGAATCCAAACTCAGGTCCTCATGCTTGCGTGATAAATGCTATGAAGCAATCTCCCCAGCTCCCCACCTCACTTTTTTAAAGGTTTTTTGTTTAACTGGTCCAATAAGCATGTCAGAGAAATAAAACCTGGCTTATTAGTCTAAACAATCTTTCTCTATATTCTGAAGCGGTCTGAAATTCTTTGTTGATGTTTCTTCAGAATATCTTTCATTTGCTAGTTGTGGTGGCACACACCTATAATCCCAGCACCCAGGAGGCTGTGGCAGGAGGATCTTGAATACAAGGCCCTGCTAGTTGATATTTTGCTTCAGTTTCACTATGTAGCAAGGAAATCTGAACTTTGTACCAGGATTTGTGGAAAACAAGTATTTCAAACTAAATGGATTAGAATAGTTAATTGCATTGTAGTTGGTAAGTATATAGCAAATCTGGGAAAACAGAGCAACTAGGTTTCCCAAATGGCTTTGCTCAGGCCCTTTCCCTTCTTCACTCTTCCCTTTCTCCCTCCCCTCCCCTCCCCTCCTCTCCCCTTTCCATGTGTGTGTGGTATGTATATAGACCAGAGGCAGACATTCTATATGTATTTCTCAATTGCTGTCTACTTTTTTTTTGAGACAGGATCTCTCTCTGAACCCAGAGCTTACCTGATTCTGTTAGACAAGCTAGTCAACAAGTACCAGTGATCTTACTATCTCTGCTTCCCCAATACTAGGATTAGAGACATGTGCTACCACACCTGGCTTTTCTGTGGGTGCTGGGGCACTGAACCCAGGTTCTCATGCTTGTGCAGCAAACATTGCACCAACTGAACCATCTCCCTAGTCCTTTGTTTGAATATCTTTATTGCAAATAACTTTATGTAACTCTTCTTATTTTCTACTTACTGTAGAAACTGACAGGGTAGTTTCTTAATAGATTTGTATATTACATTTCATTAAATGAAGAAGGTCAGTTTTAAAGGTGCCTAGATATAGTTTGGTGTGTTTATTTTATCACTTAAGGTACAAAATGTGATGCTTTATGATTTGGTAGGATGCTGTGCTTCCCTGTTGAGTCACCTTTATTCCATGGCTATTATATTGAAGATTTGAATCTTGTTCAATCTACAGATAAGTTACCAGAAGTATAGGTTGCTTAGTTATGTAGCATTTCCAAATTATGAATTGTTCTTTATTTAGAGTTTTTCTCTTTTCTAAGCACATATTTTTCTTTTCTCCCCTCAAACCCTTAATCTCTTTCCAGGGCGTGATTGACTACATTTTCTATTCCAAGACTCATATGAACGTGCTTGGTGTCCTGGGGCCTTTAGATCCTCAATGGCTGGTTGAGAACAACATCACTGGGTGTCCGCACCCTCACATCCCTTCAGACCACTTCTCACTGTTAACACAACTTGAACTCCACCCTCCACTTCTGCCTCTTGTCAATGGTGTTCACTTGCCTAATCGGAGGTAGTGGAGTACTGCCCCCGCAGAGACGGGGATCTGTTGCTATGGACCTGTATAGTTGTAAATCAAAGTATGTAGGAGTGAAGTATGGCCATCCTTAAGCTGCTTCTTCAGGTTCCTTTCATTATGTGTTTGCTATATGACTTTGTATATTTTTGTGCATACTGATATCATTTGGCACTAGGGCTGGAACCAAAGTATTACTATCTATCTATATCCAAAATACTAATTAAGCATATTTTTTAATTGGATTTCTTCATATTATATTAGGAGCCAGCATCCATAATAATCACTAATTTGAGGTCCAGTGTAATAACATTTCTCTTGAATGATTTCAAATAAGTCAATCATTTTTATAAAAGGCAATTTTTAAAACTATAAATGTAAGGTTTTAAATTAAATGATGGCATGCCTTGTAGGGAAAACCTTCTTGAATTTCTGTTTTTCTTCATAACAAACTAATTGGTGGCTCTCAAGTCATTTGCACATTTGCAAAGCACTTAAATTTGCTTGATCTGTACATAAGATGATATAGCCACTAGCCATACTAAGAAAATTTGAGAAATGAAAGATAGTTGCACAATATGCTTTCAGAATCAAGCATTTAGCAGTATGTGACAGTCTATTGGCCAAATGCTGGTTGTTTTATTTTGGTTAATGAATAACTCTTATTTTTTGTTCACCTGTTAGTTACAATCTCTGTAGAAGTATTAACTCTAAACCTGTCCCTCCAGTTTATTTATAGAGAAATAGCAAGTCTATACTGCCATTTACCTTGAAAATAGGATTTGGTATGTTGAGAATGCCCACAAAATTAGTGTCTTGTATTTTCCATTTTTTTTTTTTTCCTGTCTACCCGTATTTTTTTGCCTGGTTGTACTGGAAAAAGATATTTTAGGATCTATGTCATTTTTGCCACTATAGTCAAATGTTTAAACAAAATTGCTAAATTAAAGGGCCCTGATCAAAGTTTCAGAAAGGGAAAGCCATATACGTATTTATTTCATGGATTTCCCAAAGTAAGGCAAGTGGCTATTGGTTTTGTTTTCTTGAGGTAACAATGGAAAGGATTTCTGGGAGAGGACAGATGTGGGGCAGTAGTTGAAACCCTGGGATCTTTTTTCCTTACTCTAGCTGCCAAATGGCCATCATATGCTTTTTAATCCTTGTTTCCATTCTTTGTCAAGATTGAATTAAGCTACTGTTTATTCCCAACTGTTGATGCCTCTAAATTTGTTGCAGTCCTGTTGTTTTTCTCCCAGGAGGGGGCCACCTGAGTATCTGACCCAAGAGGCAACGAACATAATGCCATTTTGGAGGGTTGGGGGAGAGGCAGAAATTGGTTGACTACTTGATGTTAATTATGGCACAGTAACAGGAAAAGGTGTGTCTGTGTTTTTAAGTTTTTCTTTATTCTGCTTTTTTGCTGCTATAAGAGTTTTTCTGAAATTTATATTTTAAACTTTTCATGCACTTTACTGTTTCTAGTATCAAAATGTAATATTTTTAATAAACAAGAAATTTTCCATTATGTGAATGAAATTTTAAAGAAAATAGCCTATATTTGTGTCTAACTAATATATAAAGTACAACTCAAATTTAAATTATTTAATTAGTTTTAAATATATACAAATTATCTCCTTTCAATCCTGACATCTTAGGCTGTTTTATTACTCTTAAATAATACATTTCCTGTGGTCATTTTGTACTAATTTTCTTCCATAGTAAATTAATCAGGCTATATCAAGTAGTATTTCCCCTGAAGAGTAAGTGTAGTGGGATGAGGGTGGTGGGATGATGTAAGGTCATATAGGATTGCATCCAGAAGGGTTCTGTAAAGCCTAAACTCCCTTTTAAAAGTGCCTAGTAATTAGAGGCGTTGTGTGTCATCTGTTATAATTGGAATGTCATTGTAGCTCAGTGAAGTTTGGTGTAAGTAAAATACTTTAAAAAATACTAAAGCACCCTAATAAACAGACAAGACGCAACCCTTAAGATGACAGATTATCCTCAGTGTGCAGGTATCCCTTCTTATATACCTCAAGCATCCAATATCTAGCCATGCAAATTGATTACCTGAACCATAGTACTGGAAAGTAGAATAGCATGAAAAACTTAATTTTGTGGACATTACCTTTTTTTGTAATCCGCTACTGTATGTTTTATTTTAGATCTTTTGTTTTAGGTGGGTTTTTCTGCTCTGGAGGTATATGCACTAACAAAACATTTTCCTCCTTTCATATACGCATGTTAATTAGCAATGTGAGCAATATTTCCTACCATACTTCACTCCCAATATTTTTTGAGATGTTTGTATAAAATGGAATTTAAAGTTCACTTATGATTGTATATGAACCACAGAGGAGCCCATTTATTAATAAAAATCTTTTTTAATAGTTAAATGTAGAGGGAAAAATAAAAAAAATTGGGAAACATTGTAAACAGCTTAAGTTTATTTTGTGTATGATTGAGGCACTCTGTTGCAGGAAGGTGTGTAATTGGGTTTTCTCTGCTTCCAAATGCACTCTTTCAAACTATTCATTATCCTGTGTATTTTTAATGTGGTTTTAGTAAATGTTGATAGTAGCTCTGTTGAAGTAGGTGATCGTGTTATGTTTTGGGTGGCACACACACTTGGGGCATGGTAACCCAAATTCCATGTGCACGGTTTCCCTTTTAGCCTTTTGCCGAAATTTCACACACTGTTTACCCTTTGTTCCCTTTGTAAAAGGAGTGGTATCTGTTTTGAGCTGCCAGTTCAGATGATCAGAAATGCTGCTGTCCTCAGCATTGTTAAATGCATGCCATTTAAAACTTTGGCAGTTAGAAGCCCAAAGGAAATGGTGAATGACATGAAATTCAGTGAGGGTGAAATATATATATGCTCACATACTTTCTAGTTCTCAGAATAAGTTAATAAGCTTTATGCCATTGGGCTGCTGCATATTTTATCTGAAGAAGAAAATTTGGGTATGTTTAGATTGCAATATGTGGTTTTTTAAAAAAATTGTTAAATATGATTTCTGATAATTGTCTACTGGCGTGTTTTTTTTTTAAGTTTATTATAACAGTGTTGTTTGAGGAAGGGGAAACTGCACTGTTTGCCATTATAAGAGTCATACAAGTGCATGTCAAGTCACCCACTCTCAGGCATCAGTATCCACCTCATAGCTTTATACATTTTGATGGGGAATATTGCAGCATCCTCAGGACTGACATCTGGAAAAGGCTCAGATCCACTTACTGCTCCTTGCTTGTTGACTTTGTTTTAAAATATTGTGCCTGGTGTCAACTTTTAAGCAACAGCACTGCCTAAAAGCAAGCAGAGAACAGAATCCCAGCACCATTCTATAGGCAACTTTTTAGAATTCAGATATAGTAAATCTGTTCAAGATTTATGATGTTTTATGTAAAAAAAAATTTTGTACAACATAGCTGAATATTTTTGTTTCATTTCTTTGATGTAAGGCATGTGAACATTCTACTTGAATATCACATGTTAAAGTCAGGTATGGCACAATGGGTTCTGAGACCAGCTTTTTTCTCCCCCTTCCCATTTTGCCTGTTCTAAGCTTTCTTTTCAGATTACTTTTCTGATATTCATAGGCAGATATTTAATTTTACTAATAAGCATCTTATGTGAATGTATTTTAAAAGCCACTGTATCTTAGTGTTGTAGTTTGCAGAAATATAAAGCTCCATTTCTTATTTGACCCTATTTTTTGGTGTCTTAAAGCTATATATTCATTCACTAAGAAGCAAAGGAGAAAATAGAAAAGTGTCCAAGACTCATATCACTTGATTCTGTGGCAGATTATGTTAAAACTGAGGGTGTGGCATATCAAAGGTAGAACATGGACAGCAATTGATCCATTTAAAAATTCTATGTTCTGAGTATATCTTGCTAAACGGGTGAAATTTTAAGTTTGTATTGCATTTTTAAGAAGCTTTAAGAAATCAATACTATGTGTACGTTCAGTATCAAATAGGTAAAAGTGACGAAAGCACAAGGAAAAGTAGTTGAATATACTCTTTGAAGGAGCCAGAGGCATATCGTTTGTCATTCCTAATACAAGGCTAGATTTTCTAGTGTTAAAATTGACTATGTCCCTATATTTATTTGACTAAAAGCTTTTATATTCTGAGTTTATGAAGTATTTTAATATTACCAGCTGATCACTAACTTCAATCACAGGAAACATGATCAGTTTTTATTATAGCAATGGTTTTCTAGCAAGCAAAAGCTGTCACATTTTTGAAATAACATTGTTGTGGCTGAAATGGGAATTGTCACATTTGTAAAGTTTTCTCCACCTCTCCAAACAAACCAAAAACCCAAAACATCACCTTTCTAATGTATTAAAGTAACTTTGCTTATAAATTGTATCATATTTGTAGAAATCTGTCAACTAGAGGTAGAAGAATTAACTAGAGAATGTAGACTATTTTTTTAAATCGGAAACTTCAAAGGAAGTTTCGAGTTTGTAGACAGATGAAAACTTGTATGCATATGATTGCTGTAGGAGATTTTAATTTTTGTAATAGCACCGTATCTTCAAATTCAAACATTAGTAAACTAACACATCATTGACTTGGCTCATTTACCAAATTTGTAATCTGTTTTAAGAACAGGATGCCCAGAGATAATTATCACTTGCAAGCTTAAGAGTAAAAAGAAAAAAAGAAAACCCTTTCACGTATACCGCAGGTTATTCTGAACAAGGGCCATAAAAAAGAAGGGAGGAAGGAAGGAAGAAATGGAGGGAATCTGTTTTCAGGAAGATAGTGAAAGAAGAGTATGTATATTTCTTATTTTAACCAGATACCTTCTTTAAGTAATTTCTTTGTTAAATCAAAAAGCCTACAGGAAGAAATAGGGAATTACCAGAAATACATACCAAGTTTTATTAACATAGTAGTTGGGTAGACTCAGTTTACTCTTGGAACCAAAAGGGGGGGGGGAATTTTGACATTCAAAGCGTATGAGTTGACACTTTTTTTCCCAATGTTAATTCGTATGGCACAGTCTACAACATAGCATTGGACTGAAAATATTAAAAATCATAGTACAAGAAAGGTATTCAATGCTAGGTGATATGACTCTTGACATGGTACACTCAACTTTTAGAATCTTTTAAAGGCATACTTGGCTGCTTGTTAGTTATTTTGGCTAAAGTTATTTTGGCTAACAATCTCCATCAATTAATATCATTTCTCTGTTTGTATGTCTGCCATCTTTAAAAGCATATGGATCATGGGAGCCCTCTGAAAAGTGATTCTTTTAAGCTCATTTCAGTTTTGTGCTTTCAGAACACTGATATATTTGCTTAGCCATCCATTGTTCTGTGAATCACATATGTTTAATTTGCTTGTAGTTAACTCAATATTGGCTCAGCATTGATGTGCCAAACAATGGCTTTGCTTTCCAACTGAACCAGACTAGTATCCTGCTGCTTGTTTCAATCTTGATGCAGTAAGTGATGCAGTATCTGGGTTTATAGTTATTCATAAACTGCACTGTCCTTTGTGCTTGATTTGCTAAAACTATTTCCTTACCTGTGAAAATCCTGAGCGGTGCTCTGCCAACCTTTGATCAGAGGGGCTTGGATGGCTGTGTCATTGCACACTGGATCAGGAATTATTCAGTGTTGTGAGTGGCACATTTCTTAAACACCAGCAGCACTGCAAAGTGCACTATGAACATTAGTACAGTTGTCCAAATGCAAAGTTTTTTCATCTAGGAGAAGCTGAGGAATAGAGTTCAATAGGAATGCTTGAAGTATTTTGAGGAAGATGAATGTTTAGTTCTGTTGACTCTGAAGTGGAGTAGTAGTAGAGGTTTTTCCAGAGAGAAAATGTCTATGTTCCTTATATCTGAAAAAGTCAGAGTGTTTGGTCAAGTTCACCAGAGATTAAGTTATATTCTTTCAGCCATGCAAGTGCCAAGTAATTGTCTGCAGTCTATCTACTCTTCCACTCAGTTTACTATTTGAGTAGGGAAGGGCTTATTTATTTTTCATTACCTGGCATTAAGTTGAGTAATTTATTGTTTTGCATACATTTGAGTCATTCTGTGGCCTATATAGTGTTTTGTAACTAATTCTAATGATCAAAAAGCTAAGCACATGATTTTACAACTAAGCAAGGTGTTTTGGTAATCTCTTCCTAGACTTGAGTAATTTCTGGTAATACTACTCTAAGCAAATTCTACTGTTTTAGGTTGTGCATTTACTTTGATTTTATCCTAAGAAAATGCCAAGCACTAAATCAGCTTCTTATTGTGTTCCAATCAATTTAAAAATATCTTAATTTTTTCCTTTTTTTAAGTAGAAAATTTAATGAAGTGCCATGTAATTGTAGATTGCTAATATTTAATGTTTAATAGACTGGCTTTGTGATATTCTAAACATTTAACACTCTCTTGTCATCCCTGGAGAACGTGGTTCTACTCATTACTGAACACATTCTGATAAATCACCAGCTGCTTTATTTTTCTATTTATTGAACAGTTGATGAGGTCTGAATCTTGACCAAACTGCTCAGCTGAGATGCTTTTCACAATAGACACTGTACAAAATATGTGTGCAAAAGGACACAGTTGGGTGGTGGTATTTTTTTCATTAATGTGAACATTGACTAAACAAAGCAGTCCTGCCTTTTAAATCTTGTGGCAGCTCAGAAGGGAGGTGCTTTAGAACCTTAACTATTATGTCAGATGACAAATTACTTTTTTTTCCATTTTGGAGATTGGGTACTGCTCACACATGATGTATAGGGCTAAATATATGCTTGTTTCCTTGCACCTGTGTACTTTCCTCTTCTCTCCCTTCTTTTCTTTCCTGTGTAGGCAATAAATGGCCATTTTGCAACTGCATACTTTTGTCTTGGTTTTTGATTATTTGGTTAAGGTAAGTTTTTGCTTTTATGTTGGTACTGCTCTAAGAAGTTGAAAAGCCAAGGTAATTGAGGTAAAATATTTACAAATCCATACTACATTATTTTTCAGGTGAAAATTACTTTAAAAAAGATTTTTTAGAATAGATTTTGAAGTTAGGTATGTGCCTTGTTTTGACAGAAGAAATCCAGTTAAAGGGACCTAATTATTTCCTAGTAATATGCCATATTCCATTTTCATTCCATTTGCTGATCATGGATGCCTGTTGAAATGGAACTTCTCATCCTAGATCCTTATGTGACCTTGGAGAACAGAAGTTCCTGCTGACCTTTGGACATACAGTATGTGTAATAAATACCTGCTGGATCTTGGTATCCTTAAAATAATAATGGTTTACAATAAGGGTATAAATTTAGCTTGACCCAAGTGACAACCATCAGACTAATCAGCTGAGTCATGAGTATCATTGAGAGTAGATGGCTAGACCTGCCAAGACCTAGAGTAGCTTAGTTTGACATTCAGCCTTCTCATAAAGAAGGTACTGTAGTGGATGTAAAGATGCAAGGCATTTTGTCTTCTAAATACTCTTCTACTTATGGCACTAAGAAAGATAAGACTTAAAGATAATATTAAATTTAAGATCTTGGAAGCATGTGATGAGCTAGGTCATACAGTGAAACTAGAAACTGGGTCAAGAAGCAAAGCACATGATTTGGGGGTTGTTCAGAAAAAATGATTAAGATGTATGATTCAGAATGTCATTTTTTCACACAGTAAAATAAGCTGAGCTAATTATTTTAGTAAATACTTAAGACATTTCAGATTATTTAGAAGAGATTCCCAAAGGTGCCTACTTACTTGACCTTAAAGATTCAGTGTGAGTCTGTCATTTACTCTGAGGGCCTTCACAAAAGCCTTGATGTTGGCCAGCCTGTGAGATGTCCCCATCAAAAAGAATCACTCACCTTTGAAGTGGATCTTAAAGTTCAGGGGTCAAGATAATTGTCTTATGAATAAGGAACTCCTGAGATGGCATTGGAAACACCGCATGCCCTCTTAACACGCCACTGGTTGACCCTGGGCTCAGTGGTAAAGGAGATGATAAGCCAAGTCTCACAAATTCATTTTTTTAAGAAGTAAACTAAGGGCTGGAGAGAGAACTTAGTGGTTAGGGCACAGGCCTATGAAGCATAAGGATATATGTTTGATATCTCTCCAGATCCCATGTAAGTCAGACACACAAAGCTGATACAAGTGTAAAGTCACACATGCACACTAGGTGGCACACATCTGGAGTTTGATTTCAGTGGTTGAGGCCCGGGAGCACCGATTCTTTGTTTCTCTCTCAAAAAAAAAAAAAAAAAAAAGCAAACCAAGAAACGAGTTCACACAGGTAGTTAATTTGGGTAAATGATCCAAAAAGGAATGGAACACTAAGAAAAATTTCATAGGGAAGGAAAAGCCAAGCAGGGAATCATTGCTTACCTCTGTGGGCAGCAGGAACAATACACCTAGGAAGGATCCTCCCAGGAGCCAAATAGAGTGTTAATGTCTCCATGAGGCATGGGAAAGGAGAGAATATACTTGTGGATTTCTGTCTCCCATAAGAAAGGTTACTACATGGGGTTTAACTGTTCCTTTTTTTTTCTATGTATGTTTGTGTGTATATCAACTTCACATTCTTACAATGAAAGTGGAGAAGTGGGTAGTGTGCCCTGCAAATGAGAGAGAAGTGTTACAGAGACATGCAGTAAGTTAAACTTGTAGGTGTCCAGTTACTAAGGCAATAGTAAGAGAAAGGCAGTGAGGGTACGGCTGAGCACAAAAGGACTCTGATACACCTGTACCACTGAGACAGTTAGGTCCATTTCATCACAGCCTAACAAAATATGCTGTAATGTCCAAGAAATAGTGTAACCAGAGTACAACCCAATACTTGTAGTCTGAGGCTGTAATATTTGAAATAGTGTCTTCCATCATATATTCCATAATTTACTCAGTTTTATACCAACAATTCAGTGGCAACCTAAGGGTTGCTTCCATGAGATTTGAAGCCAAGTCTTAATCTCTGTGAGGTTATTTTCACTTGGTGGGTCGTTGTTGCTTTCACAGGCTTGAAAGAATCAAGAGATGGTTAGTCAATCTTCCTGGATTCCAGACATGCTACTTCGTTCCAGTGGGTTGGAGCATTCCTGCCTTTTTATGTTAGTATGGTAAGTCTTTGCTTGTATAACGGCTTTATGAGCACAAATGGCCTCTTCTTGACAGCGTATTATGAAGTCCGCTCATAGTCCATCTCTGAAGCACCATCCTCTGAGAACATCAGAGTTCTTAGGATACCTGAGTTCATTCACACTGCTTTTCTCTGTCCAATCTTCCTTCAGCAAATCCCAAGTCCTTTCCTTCCTTTTTACAGTGTTTGATTCCAAGAACACTCAGACTCCATTCTGTACTGGGAGGGGCCATACTGACTATTGTTACGACTGCTCCTACTACTTGGCTAAGACTTTCAGTCTCTGGTCACCAGACTTCCACCATGTAAATGAACACAGGCTTAGTTGTATCTCTAATCCACATTTTGAAGATCTACTTTTGCATGTTTCTCTAATTCCTAGTTAACATGTGAGCTCAGGTCTGAGTTCTTTTGCTGAGTCAACTGTTGTCTTTTGGTATCAGTCCCATATTTCTGTGCTCAGGCTGTGCTGTGATGTGACTACAGTAGCTGGTTACCAGTCAGTGAGAGGTGATAGGATCTAAAGGAAACATTTTTTTTTGTTTGATTGTTTTTGGTGTTTCAAGGTAGGGTCTCACTTTAGCCCAGGCTGACCTGGAATTCACTGTGTAGTCTCAGGGTGGCCTTGAACTCAGCAATCCTCCGACCTCTGCCTCCCAGGTGCTGGGATTGAAGGCGTGCACCACCATGCCTGGCAAAGGAAGCATTTTTGTGAGCTATCTGTTATATATCTGTTATCTGTTGTGAGAACTTGGTGGGTTGTCCAGGCTATGGTTTCCTTCATTTTGCAAGACAGAGCTCTCAGGGTTGATATTTGGAGATTCAGACTTCAAGTTTTCATGTGCAAATGTTGTCAGATTTCAGGGTTTCATGCCCCACCTTGAAACCATGCTCATGCATTTTTAAATTTTTTTATTGACAGTTTTTTTTTTTTTTTTTTTTTTTAGTTGAGAGAGAAAGAGAATGGGCACACCAATACTTCCAGCCACTGCAAACGAACTCCAGATGCATGTTCCACCTTGCGCATCTGGCTTATGTGTGTCCCGGGAAATTGAACCGTAGTCCTTTGCATGCAAGTGCCTTAACTACTAAGCCATCTCTCCAGCCCTATTGACAATTTTCATACCTGCACATAATCCCTTCCCATTTGATCATAAACTCCTTTTACCTTCTTTTTGTCTCCTGATGCTACTCCCTTCCACTAAACTTTTTTCGAATTGATTCTAGTCTGTTTTTTTTTTTTCTCTATGTCATCCATATTGAAATATTGAAGAGCCCAAGTACAATTCTTGTGAGATAGCAACACCTGCTGTTAGGTCACAAATGCATTGGCTAACTTAATGTCCAGAAGATAGGGTTCCAAAAATACTTTACCCCCACCCTCTGGTTCTTTCATTCTTTTTGTCCACTTTCCTTCAGTATTCCTGAGCACTGAAAGGTGTATTGGTTAGGGTCCTCTAGGGAAATAGAACTGATAGAATGAATTGTATTAAAAGGGAATTTATTGGATTAGTTTACTGCAGTCCAACAATAGCAGTTTGCAGGTCTGAGAGTCAAGGAACCCCGTAGCCGCTCAGTCAACAAGGTTGGATTCTTCAGCAGTCCCAATCCAGTACTGAAGGCCTGGAGGCTTCCTGGAGAGCTGCTGGTCTGCAGTCCACACTGAAAGGTAGCAAGCAGCACTGCAAGCCAGGTGGGAGGAAGGGTTTCTTTTTCTCCAAGAGCTTCCTTAGATAAAGCCCCCTTCCAAGAGGGGCCCTGCACACTCTTGGGGAAAGGTTCACCTTGGGGAAAGGACTTCCTCCTTCAGTTAATCCTGGAAGCAACCTCAGAGACCCACTCATGAGGAATGTTTATGGGTTCCTAAACAGATCAACAAAACAGGGCAACAAAACTTAACCATAACAGAGCAGGTTATAAGGATGTCTCATGTAGTGCTGAGCACTCTACTGTTACTTCTCAGCACTTTGACAAATTTTGAATCTCCCCAGAGACTTACTGCCATCTGCAAAAAGAAGTTTCTCTAAACCGGGTATGGTGGCACATGACTTTAGTTCCAGCACTTGGAAGGCTGAGGTAGGAAAATCACCATAAGTTTGAGGCCAGCTTAGGCTAGATAGAGTGAGACCCTACTTGACAAAAACTAAAACATTTTAAAAAAGATTTATCTGATCAAAGGTAAGAGCAGCACTAATAACCTATGAGAATAAACACAAATCTGTAGAGTACAGTTTGATGGGCACAACATACCTATTTAGCTAAACAACGGTACTAGCTTTTCCCCAGAATATATGACAATCCTAGTCATAGGCTTTTGACTGGGTTTCCAAAACCAGGCAAGAATTTCTTCCCCCTGGAGCAGGCATCAAATCCAATTTGAAAGGAGTTAGTTATCCCCTTAACAATCATGTCACTATTGTGCTAGTGGGTACTTCTTGCCAGGCTGGTCAGTTGTAAAGCGCACAAGATGGATCTGCTGCTTAATGCCTATGTTTTTTTGTGGCTATTTCTAATAGGAAAATTCTGAGCCTGCTCTTTAATGTTTGTCTTGAAATAATGCCTACTGGAATAGTGATTGTTAAACATTATGCATGCATTCTGACTTTCACAGTATGCCTTGAGGTATGGCTGGCTGCTCTGAGCTTATCTTTCCTTCAAGGTCTCTGAAGTCAAGTTTTGAAAGTCCCACAGCCCCATAATTAATTAATTTATTGTTGTTCCAAACTTTAAATGCTACTGCTTCTCAAATAAGACAATGCTTGCCTTCTGCCTCCATTTCAAATCCATCCATTGAGCACCCAGCATCATCAACCAGTAATGAGCTGATGAGAAGGATGATCCAGGTCCAGAATCCCATCTTGACCTTTATTTTCTTGAGTTCCTTCTAGGACTGTATTAGCTTGGTTTTCAGAGATAGAGACAGTCAGTCAACCTAAGAGATCCTCCTTGCAGATGGGTAGAACTACCCAAATGACACAACTGTAGTGTGTCAAACAGCAAAGGAAAGAAAGGCAATTCATTGGTGGGTTCCTCAGCTAATCACCTGAAGCAACTGAGGCTTGCTCCTATCAGGAGCCTTTTCAGGAGCCAAGCAAAGGTACTTCTAGTGAAATGTTCACTGGAGGAGGACAAGAGTCTATCCAGTGGTCCTTATTCTCTATTGGTCAAAGCTCATTTGCCTGAATGTTAACCCTTTACAAATGGAGGTTTAGCTCTTCTTTCAATTTGACATAGGGAGAAATTTTGAATTTCTGTTGAAGCAAGTCAAGGAAATACAGTTAATTATAGAAGAAAATGATAAATTATTACTGAAATAAGTTTAGACATTTTCCTGTTTTCAAAACACGCACACACATTTCTATCCCTCATTTGTAGGTCTTATAAGTAGAAATTACCTCTAAAGGATTTAAGTCCAAGACATATTACTTTTGTTATTATATTACTCATTGAATTTTCACAACAACCCAGTAAAAATACCTACTTTCATTTTCTTCATCTTCCAGATGAAACAGTCTTAGAAAGGTTGGTGTGATCTTAGGTACAAGTTGATGCAGGAACAGGCTATGGAGGGAGGATAAGTGGCTCTTCCTACTGAACCATGGGTATCCATATTGTTTTAGTGGTTCAGCTGTTATGCAGTGAGGGGCTGTTGAACACCCAAGGGTACACAAATCAAGTGACTGAGGTGCTGGTGTTGTATACTGTTTCTGTTCCCTTCTTTGAGATTCAAATACTAATTGTCTCATTTGCTAAGAGTGTAGGAAGCTGGGGCTTCTCTGCTCCCTGAAGAGAGGAGAGGAGAGGAGAGGAGAGGAGAGGAGAGGAGAGGAGAGGAGAGGAGAGGAGAGGAGAGGAGAGGAGAGGAGAGGAGAGGAGAGGAGAGGAGAGGAGCCCTGCGCTGCGCTGCGCTGCCTTGGAAGTGGTTATTTATAACCAGTAAGTGGTGACTGGCACTAAGCTTACCTCCCTTACATCAATGTGGGAGCAATTCTAAAGACTTAAGTGCTCCCTGTGTAAGTGGCTAAGGCTGTTAAGATGGCATTGCTTCCTTTACAAGTCGACTCTGTGCATTACAATAAAAACTTCATGAATGCCAGTTGCTATCTCCAAAATAGTTTTCAAGGGGATTTATCCTGTGGCAAGGAGAAAGAGGTTCCACATGGCAGTTAATTGTGGCAGTGTTTCTGGACTATAGAAAACTTGCTATAGAAACTCTAATCTTGGCATAAGGTAAATTCTGTGTTTGTGTATGTGTATACGTAGTTCAAATATATACTGTATGCTTCAAACTGCAAAACAGGGAAAATATGTAGGCCCCCACTGAAGAGTCAGCATAGACCAATCTATGGAGATTTGTGATCTGTTCATGTGGATTAAAGTGACTCCAGTAAGGGATTGCATTAGTCAGAGTTCACTGGGAAAAGAGAAGCTAACTCCTTCAGTCAAAATAAATATAATACTTGGACTCAAGTGGTTGAGAGAAAGATTAAATCAAATGGTGGGAAGGCAAACCAAAGATAGCCAAAATTTAAAAGCCATTACAACTAATGCAATAAATTGGACATTGGGAAGAGATGGGGTTACCAGATCCAAGAGCCATGTTCACCTATCTCAAGCTAGAACATGTCAGAGGTTTCTGGGAAGAGGCAGTGTCCCAGAGGGATGGGACTGAGAGCAGAGAGGAGACTTAGAGTGGGCTGAAAATGATATCTGAAGCAATTATAGGAGGAAAATTTCCCTAGCTTTCTCTTCCATTCTTCATTCTAGTTTTCTTCCATGTCTCCCAGTGGCCGAACCTAACCAGAAGTAGTTGGCAATTGGTAAAAAAAAAAAAAGCCTGGAAAATGTGTCTTGATCCATTCAGAACAGAGGGACAGGTCACAATGGTGCATGCATGTGAGAGCAAGCAAGCAAAACAATCAGCACATACACTGTTTTTGCTACTCAAATCCACCCTCACACTTCCACCAATTGTATCTCCAGTACAGTCATAACAATGCTGCTGTGTAATGGGTTCAGTTACTCTATGTATGAATGTGCCCCCCTTGCTAATTCATTTCTTAATACGATTGTATGTCACTTTATGTAGATAATTCTGAGTAATGTGCCATTAGGCGAATTTGTCATTGTGTAACCATCAGAGAATATACCCACCCAAACTAGCACAGCTCACTATACTATGGGCACTGGTGTAGTGCATGGCTGTACCTTAGTGGAAAGAGTTCCTCCAGCCCTTCCAGATAAGTTGAGAATGGCCAAGCAGATTATGAGCCCATTCTAAACTTCCATATCTAAGACTCTCCAGATTCCCTTGCCTGTTCTATGTTGTCCAGTATAGTTGCCAGTCACCTCCCTACTTCCCTTCTTTTGTCACATAGGTAAAAGAAACACTTCAAGACATTGGTGCAGGCAATGATTATTTTTAGAGAGGACTCTAAAAGCATGGGTGATAAAAGTAGACAAATATAATTTTGTCAAGCTATGCAGCTTCTGCACAGCAAAAGAAATAATGGAATTAAGAAACAACCTATACAATGGAAAAAAATGTTTGGAAATTATCACTTGATAAGGGATTAATACCCAGAGTATATAAAGAACTCAAAGTAGTTGAGCCTCCCCAAATTACCAGCTTAAAGTGAGCTAGAAAAGTAGGTACTTATCAAAAAGATGTACAAATAATCAGTGAGCACTTAAGAAATGAATGTCATGAATTCCAAATCTATGCAGAAATATGGAAATTCAGATTAAACCCACAATGAGATATTTCATCCTACCTAAGAATAGCTACCATCCAAAAAAGAGTAAGCTGGGCATGGTAGCACATGCCTTTAAAACCAGCACTTGGGAGGCAGAGGTAGGAGAATCCCTGTGAGTTTAAGGCCAGCCTGAGACTACATAGTGAATTCTTGCTAGAGCAAGACTGCATTTGGAAAACCCCTTCCCCTACCTATCCCCCAAAAGAATAAATATTAGCTGGGCACCTTTAGTCCCATCACTCACAAGGCTAAAGTAAGAGGATTGCCATGAGTTCAAGGCCAGTCTTGTGTTACAGAGCACATTCTGAGTCAGCTTGGATTAAAGTGAGACCCTACTTCAGAAAAAAAAAAAAAGGAAAGAAAAGAAAATGCTGCCAGGGATGCAGAGAAATTCTTTTATAATGTTGGTGAGGATATAATACAACCACTGTATTTTCATACTATTGTGCATGGAATTTAAAAACTAAAGACTCAGCTGGGTGTGGTGGTGCATGTTTTTATTCCCAGCGTTTGAGAGGCAGAGGTGGAAGGATCACTGTGAGTTAGCAATCAGCTTGGGACTACAGAGTGAGCTCCAGGTCAGCCTGGGCTACAGTGAGATCCTACCTGGGAGGGGGGGTTGGGGGAGACTTCCATATAATCTGGTAATCCTACTCTCAGGTATATATCCAGAGGAGATGAAGTTATGCCAAAAAGATACATATGTTTCCAGGGTTATTTCTGCACTATTCACAATAGGTAAAATAGAGAATCAATCTGGATGCCCATTGGTGCATGAATTAATAAAGAAAATACAGTTTAGATACATAGTGAAATACTATCAGCTATATTATTATCAGGTAAATGAAACCCTGTCATTTGCAGCAACATAGAACTGGTATCACTATTTTTTTTAATTGAATTAAAAAAATTTTTTTTTGTTTATTTTTTATTTATTTATTTGAGAGCAACAGACGGAGAGATAGAAAGAGGCAGAGAGAGAAAGAATGGGCGTGCCAGGGCTTCCAGCCACTGCAAATGAACTCCAGACACATACGCCCCCTTGTGCATCTGGCTAATGTGGGTCCTGGGGGAATTGAGCCTCGAACTGGGTTCCTTAGGCTTCACAGGCAAGCGCTTAACCGCTAAGCCATCTCTCCAGCCCTGGTATCACTATTTTTAAGTGAAGTAAGGCACAAACATACAAATCTGTGTTCTCATATGTGGAAACTAATGAGTCATTCTCAGAAGAATTGAATGCAATAGTGATTTCTAGATATTGCAAGGACAGTGAGGAGGGGGACATTAAAAAGTTCCACAAAGGTCTGTCAAATAAGAAAATAAAATAAGGGCTGGAGGGATGGCTTAGTAGTTAAGGCGCTTGCCTGCAAAGCAAAAGACCCAGGTTTGATTCCTCAGGACCCACGTTAGCCAGATACACAAGGGGACACACACATCTAGAGTTCATTTGCAGTGGCTGGAGGCCCTGGGATGCCCATTCTCTTTCTCTTCCTTTTTCTCTGTCAAATAAATAAATAATTTTTAAAAGAAAATGAAATAAGAGGGCTGGAGAGATGGTTTAGCAGTTAAGGTGTTTGCCTGAAAAGCCTAAGGACCCATTTTTGACTATCCAGATCCCATGTAAGCCAGATGCACAAAGGTGAGACAAGTGCAAGGTCACACATTCCCACTAACTAGGTGGTGCAGGCATCTGGAGTTGAATTTCAGTGGCTGAGGACCTGGGCATGCCAATAATCTCTTTCTAAAATAAAAATAAATTAATTAAAAAACTTTTAAGTTGCACAACAGAGTCACATACCAGAGAACAGGAATTTTGCTTTTTTCATTTCCTCCAGCACAGTAGGATAACTATTTGGCTAAAACAATTTATGATGTACTTCAAAAGGACTAGAAGAGTATAAAATTTCCAACAAGAAAAAGTATGGTAAGAAGCCATAGAAATGTTTGTTACCCTCACTTTATTATTGGAGTGTGTATCACATTACCATAATCTCCATAAAGATACACAAATATGTCTGAATATAAAGGTATATTGTGGGCTGAAGAGATGGCTCAGTGGTTAAGACACTTGCCCATGAAGCCTAAGGACCCAGGTTTGACTCTCCAGTACCCGCGTAAGCCAGAGGTACAAATTGGCTCATGCACCTGAAATTTGTTTGTGGTGGGTGGAGGTGGTGGCATGCCCATTCTCTATCTGCCCCCTCTTTCTGCCTCAAAATATTGAAAAATAAAAAGTAACATTGTGCTTAAATGTAGGTGTTAGAAAACTTCATATTGCATATGTTGCTCACACTGTAGTTCCATCTGACAGCATAGTTTGCCAAGCACATCCCCATTTGATACCTTTGGGTCTTAATTTTACTAAGCTAGAAGATAATTAATGCTGCATCTGGTGCTTGATACACATTTAATGCTGAATCCCAGATAGATGTGACATGTCCATTCTTTATTTCATCTTTATTCTTAGAATATATCCCCATACCTGGGTTCAAGATTTCTTCAAATACAAACCAACAAATTTCTGCTTCTCCTTTTGTGTGTCTCATTCTGGAGCATTGGTGAACTTTTCTAAAACCTGATCTATGTTGACATAAGACTCATGTTAGGATAACAGAGACAGTGGTGGTTTAAATGGTTTGAGGAAAATGAATACCCCCTTCTAAGGCAGCTGCTACAAAGGGGAATCAGATCAGGTTTTTATGAAAGAAAGGGTGGGGTACTAAACTGACAAGGGAGCACTTTGTAAGTGATTCAGAGCCTCATCCTCTCTACCTTAATGTCACTGTTCAAGCTCTTTTTTCTAACCAGGGCACTAACCTTAGTATAAAATAGCCAATGGGACTATGTACTTAAGTTTTATCAAGCCCTGTGCTTGATTTTCAGTCTGTCTGCCCTATGTCTACAGAGCTATGGATCATAGCTATACGGTTTGGTTTGGGATTGAAAGTTCAAGTCCTTGGGCTTTCCTTTTGCTTTGTGTAGGTTCTTCATGGACAGCCAGAAGCATCATTAGTCCTTGTTCAGCATAATTACTGCCATAATGGTTAGGAGCTGTTATTAACCAAAGCTTTGCCTTCAACTGGTACCATGATTCAGGAAACCACAGTATACAGTTTAAACAATTATGATGCCACTGCATGATATACACTTGTCTCACTTCTTGCTTTAAGGAGGTTATTACTACATTCAAAGAGATTGCAACATAGTGTTAGAATTCCATGTTGAATGTTTCTTGGGACTATTTCTCATATAAAGAGCTTTATCAATAGAGAGCCATTCAGAAAAGAAAAAATTGTTCTGGGTCTAACAGAAGCTATTCAGTGCAGAGGACTTCTCTTAAAAAATATTTTATTTTTATTTATTTGAGAGGGGGAAAGCCGGGGAGAGAGAGAATGGGCACACCAGGGCTTCAATCCACTGCAAACAAATTCCAGATCTATGTGCCTCCTTGTGCATCTGGCTTATGTAGGTCCTGGGGAATCAAACTGAGTTCCTTTATCTTTGCAGGCAAGCTCCTTAACCACTAAGCCATCTCTCCAGCCCCAGAGGAGTTCTTATATAGGTCATGGAAGAGCTGAGAAGTAAGATGATGTCGAGGCAATCCTGAAATTAAAACCAGGAAGCTGCTATCACTATTTGGTCTGGCTGGGTGGAAGGGAGGAGATAGTGTTGTTACCAGAGCTCAGAAACAGCACCACCTCACAGCATCTGTCTTAGGAAGTCTGGAAATACATAGGAGTATCTCATAGGACCTGATGTTACAGAGAGAACAGGGTGTAGGCTTGTTTCAGAGAAGCTTGCAAATCTAGGTGTATATTACATATACTTATGAAGTACATGTATATCATTAGTCACAACAACATGAACATTGGTTTTGTATAATCCTAGCATTATTCTTGGCAAGCCACATACATATTTTTATATATGGAGATTTTTGTAAGAATTTTATAAAGCTTGTTATAACAAACTTTTAATAAATTTCAACTTAAATACTCTTTTTATTCTGAAATCCAAAGAAAAGCATATTTTCCTTACTCTTAAATTAGTTTTCTTCATGTGTATCTATGTAACCAAGATGATTTGTTTATATTTAGTAGACCACAGACAATTGTTTTGTCTTGTTTTTTTTTTTTTGTTTTTTTTTTTTTTACGAGGTAGGGTCTTGCTTGAGCCCAGGCTGACCTGGAATTCACTAGGTAGTCTCAGGGTGGCCTCGAACTCACAGCAATCCTCCTACCTCTGCCTCCCAAGTGCTGGGATTAAAGGTGTGTGCCACCATGCCCGGCTGACCACAGACAATTGTGAAAATGAGGTATAAACATATTGGAAGGAAAGAATTTGGTGAATCCTGCTTTGAGATATTAATTTCTGCTAAAATCTTAACTTTTCATTTTAGTGCTTTCATATCTATAAATATTCTGTGGGGGTGTGAAGGGAACCTCGTTATAAGAGTCATGTTTTAAGCCAAAAATATTCTTGCCAATTTTCTTTCTTATGCACTAATCATTTGTGAAGTAATGGTTTGCCTATAAAAGTTAGATAAGCTAAGAAAATTTGTGTTTAAGAAGTAAAATGACTTTATGTTCTGAGCATATGAGTGATTGGGAAGTCAGGTTCAGGCATTCATTGACTTTAAGAAGTAAACTAAGTGTCTGTGTGTGTGTGAGTGTGGAGAGAGAGACAGAGAGAGATGGATGAATGGCAGGAGGACTTGAAAACTTGTAACTTTCTCTCCATTCTATTACTTATAGACACATTGTTACTAGTTGATGGTCTGGTTACTATGATACTGTTTTTTTGAAAGACCTTCTTTAAGTTTGGCATTAAACTCAAGGTCTGTCAGCCCTGTTTATGATTTAGGCTTTTAAGCTTCTTTATTTTTTTTATTTTTTTGGTTTTTCGAGGTAGAGTCTCACTCTAGCCCAGGCTGACCTGGAATTCACTGTGGAGTCTCAGGGTGGCCTTGAACTCACGGCAATCCTCCTACCTCTGCCTCCCGAGTACTGGGATTAAAGGTGTGTGCCACCATGCCTGGCACTTTTAAGCTTCTTAAATTCAATTTCTACCCTACAGATACTCAGGAACTTAATGTGAAGCATGTGTGTGTTTCCTATAATAGAAAGAAGAAAATCAAATAAAGTCAAGTATGGGGACTCATAAAGTTAGAAAACTCATCAACGAAGTTGGTACATGCCTCTAATCCCAATACTTGGGAGGCAGGGGCAGAAGAATTACCCACGAGTTTGAGGCCAGCCTAGTTTACATGGTGAGTGTTAGGCTGGTCAGGACTATGTATCCATACCTTCTCTTAAACCCCATACTGCTAATAAGGAGAATATACTGTGGTAGTTTGAATGTGAATGTACCCCATAGTTTTGGGGAGTTTTGATTAACATTAAGCTTCCTACTTAAGTCTCCAGCAGCCAGCTGGAGGAAGTGTCACTGGGAGCAGATCTGGCAGTCCAGCCCTATGATGTGTTCAGAGCCAGTTGAAGCTGTCTGGCTGTTGGTCCCTGCTGGTTGTTGTCTGTGTCTCTTTGCGATGGAAGTTAGCCAGTTTTTCCCACCATGATTGAACTTCCTCTGGAATGTGTAAGCCTGAATTAGTCTCCTCCCATAAACTGCTTCTGGTCAAGTGTTTGTCCAGCAATGAGAAAGTAACTGCAACACTTACCAAAGAATTAAGTAATCTATACTTTTCTATATACTTCTTCCCCAATTCCAAACCACTGTGGATGGGCTTAGGGATTTTTTTTTGGTAATGTTAGCTGGGGATATTCCTTAATCTAATCAAACAAGTAGAAATGGCTTTTTGCCTGACAAGACTGAACTGTGTTTTGAATGCCTGTTTTCTAAATACACATTAAAGAAGCTCTTCCAAGCATATGCCACAGTCTACCCATGGAAATACTCAGCTGTCTGGAAACACAAATGCAATGTCATGTGGGCTCTCAGTGACTCTGAAAACAAATTCCAGAGTAAGAAATAAGGAAAGACTTTTAGCACTCAAAGAACTGAGATGCCTCATGGTTTTTAAAAGCAAGCACAATATTTTACTCATTTTTCAAAATTATGCGATCAGTATACAAAGTTTTCAGAATTGCTCTAGTGAGACTGTCATCTTCCAGTGGAATCTTGGATTCGTGGCCCAATCGGTGACTTGCATCTTTTGCCTTCCTTTTCGCTTTCTTTAAAGGAAGAGAGTCTTGATGAGGAAGAAATGTTTGTTGTGTTCTTTCAGCCCTTTCTGTGACTCAGCGAGATGAATGAAAATGACATAAGTGCACTATAATTTTTGCTTTCCAATCTTGAAACTTACTTTGCTAGTATGTTCTAAGAAGTATTCAGATACTGTGGAACTTATACCTAGCTATGTGTGAAAACTTGGGTTTCTAATCTGTTTCTTCCCTTAAGTTCAGGAAGCCAAGAGTTAACTCCTAGCAGATGGTATAGCTGCTAATGCTTCTGACTGAGCATGCCAGGAATTTAAAGAGTTGCTTAAATAGGGTTAATACATGGCCTGTGGGAAGACAGCTGTGCTATAGCAAATTAGAGGTGAGGAGGTTAGCCACATTTCTCTGAAAACGGAGAACATGCCAGAGTCAGGATCAGCCAAAGCCATTTAGGGAAAGGAAAAAGCAGGAAGGTTCTATTTAAGGGAGAAATTGCACGAGAGGGTACATGGTGGTAGAGTAGAACAGATTAACTACCAAATACGGAGAAGGGGATGGGGAAATGAAAGAAGACAGAAATACCCATGGCAGAATGCTGCCTCACTCTATTCTCTCCACAGCACCTCTAGCCTGCCTCTCAGCTGCAAGGGTTTGGTTTCTCATGTTTCCAATAGGGTGGATGTGGGTTGGAGCCTGGCTAGTTTGCAGTGCTGTAAAAGGCCACAATGGAATCTTCTCAAGTCAAAGAAAGACTATTAACCTCTTGCAATTAAAATGTCTAGTAACAATTCTTATCACAGAGCCTGTCATATTCATTATTTGTGATGCTGCTGAGTACCTCTCACTTTTTTTTCAGTGCTGGTAATCAAATCCAGAACCTCACTCATGTTAGGCAAGCACTGTGCTACTGAACTATATCTCCAGCCTTAAAATTTCCTAAAGGAAAAAATGGCTCTCATCTGTTGTAATCCAACTTTGGCAAGTGCTTTCAGGGTATGTTCATAGTGGAGCACTGTGAGAGATGTTAGATGCTTGACATTATGAACAAAGAAAGACAAACATACAAAGATGGTAGAGGACAGATAAGCCCATGATTGTAAACCAGGTGATACAGAAAACTGGTACAAGGACTGTGGTGGGAAGAGCAAGAAAAACAAAGGACAGACAATCAGTGAAGATGACAGGTTTCAGGGAGTTTGTTAGATAAAAATACAAAAATGCAAGTCATTACTAATGAAAGGAATCTCACAAACACATGTACCAAGGGCTACAGTCCTCCCCTCTAATACCCTGAGGTTTCTATAGAGTATGCTTAATCTGTCATGTTCAATTTCTGGCATAATTCAATGTCCAATAAATACATATGGAATATTAAAAAAAATTTTTTGTAAAGCCTGCATAATTGTACAAAGAAAGCCCTGGGCTTTTAATACAAGATCAATTTGGATGAAAATTTCAATCAGTTTCTTTGCTGTGTGACCTTAAATAAACTATATTTATCATCTCCGAGTACTTCACTACAAAAATGAAGAATTTAAGAAAGGCCTTTCTAAAACTGTTGTAAGGATGAAACAAAGTGTCCTAAAGAACTTTGCTCAGCCAGAGTTGTCTGTTCCTCCTGTCCCGACCCTTTCCCTGACTGGCTCTGAACTGCTCACTACCTTCCTAGAAACAGTAGAGGGCAACATCACCCCATTCTTCTTTCAGACGTCTCCAGGACTCAGTCCTGTTCATGGGAGACAGAGTTTTTAAAGTGCTTTGGCAAGGGTGAAAATAGAAGCTCCGTGTTACCTCAGGTGAACAGGGTAGTAAGGGACAAACCCTGGAAGAAGTTGGGAGAAGCTGTGTATGACAATGCCATATGAAGGGACCGTTCAGCCAACCTGTCTGCCAGCTGGGTCGGGAGAACTTCCGGTAATAATAGCAGGTTTCACCTCAGCTTGGGAATCTTAATGAATCTGCTGACTTGCTTTTGGAAAACTCCTGTCCTGGCATGGTGTCTCTGAAATGGCTGCTAGAATTTACTTGCTGTGCAGAACTGTGGTGACCACATGTATGCCCGAGACAGTCCTGTGTTCTGCCTGTGGTCCTGGAGTAACTATTAATAGGCCATTTTACTCTCACAGTGTCATTATTTTCATAGTAAGTTATGTGACCACCCTGTTGGGAATATTTCGATGAATATTCACTCTGAGGGAGTGATCAGGCTCTAGTCCTCTGGTGAGCTCTGGAGGGTTCATGTCAACCAGCTGGCTTGGCCTTACCTCTGCTTTCAGTATCTGGTCCCTGCTGGCTCAGAAAGTGCCTTCTCCAAGAGGGCCCAGGGAACCGCAGCCTAAGTGAGAGGGGCTGAGGCACGGGTGCCCTTCTGTGAACTGGGTGGAACTAGGGAGCATCTCCCAGCTGACAGGGCCTGCTGTGATTGGGAGCTCTCCAGGGACAGAGAGAGAGAGAGAGAGAGAGAGAGAGAGAGAGAGAGGGGGAGGGAGGGAGGGAGGGGAGTAAGGTTTCTGGGGACTGGTTCTTGTGGTGAAGAAAGGCCCTACCACTGAGGTTTTATCATTTCATATTATTGAGAAATCAAAGAAAGCATTTTACAAGTTTTTTTTCTTTAAATCTGACCCAGCAAGCCTTTGGATCTGGCTAACGTCTTAACATGTAGGCTTAAATGGGTATGGCTCAAATTCTGCTTTGTTTAACCTGGTAAGCCTCAGTTTCCTGATGTATAGATTAGAGATAATAACAAGACCTAAATGCCTTGTTCTGTTTAACCTTCCAGGTTCAAAGTGCTGCTAAGAATCTCCGGCACAAAGTAATAACATAGTTGTTATTCTTTCTTACTGTTTGTAAGACACTGCTAGACTCTGGTGTCACCTTAGCTATATTGATTGGTTTTCTGTAGGCTAAAAAAAAAAAAAAAAAAAAAAGGTACAGAATGAAATAAATCGCCCAAGGTCACAAAGGCAAATTGATGGCCAAAGCAAGCATCCATTTCTCAGAACTCTTTGTGCAGCATACCAAGAAGGCTAAAGTGTTAAAGATGTGACTTACGCTCGGTCCTGAAGCCTTTGGTGAATACTGGGCACAATGTCATACTGGAACTGTTTTATTGCAAGCTGTTTCTAATGCATACAAACAATGCAGACATTTCTAATGTATAATATAAAGATAGACACCAATGTATTCACCTCCATCAAATTCTAACATTCCATACTTGTTTAGATTTATTTTTCAAATATTTCATAAATAGGGCTGGAGAGATGGCTTAGCAGTTAAGCGCTTGCCTGTGAAGCCTAAGGACTCTGGTTTGAGGCTCTATTCCCCAGAACCCACGTTAGCCAGATGCACAAGGGGGCGCACGCGGCTGGAGTTCATTTGCAGTGGCTGGAGGCCCTGGTGCACTCAATCTCTCTCTCTGTCTCTCCCTCTTTCTCTGTCTGTTGCTCTCAAATAAATAAATAAAAATAGCAATAACAAAAAAGATATTTCATAAATATACCTAAGGTCTCCTGTGCAGGACCCCTCCTCTTTTCTTATCTATTAACTGCTGCCATTTAAAAGGTGGGTATAACTACAGTGGACTTACAGCATGAGCATATACATCTTTATTCAACATTGCCAAAATTAGCCAAAAGTTTTCTAAATTGTTTATTCCAATTTATATTTTTCTCAAAATATATTAACTGGGGCTGGAGAGATGGCTTAATGGTTGAGCACTTGCCTGTGAAGCCTGAGGACCCCGGTTCAAGGCTTGGTTCCCCAGGACCCACGTTAGCCAGATGCACAAGGGGGCGCACATGTCTGGAGTTCATTTGCAGTGGCTGGAGGCCCTGGTGCGCCCATTCTCTCTCTCATCTCCCTCTTTCTCTGTCGCTCTCAAATAAGTAAATAAAAATAATTAAAAAATATATATATTTACTAACTGGTTAAAATTTAAAAAGGTGCCATAATTATTCCTATAATGAAGTATTAGGGATAGTACTTAGTTTATGCACATTTAAGACTATTGATTGAATGCCTGTGAGCTAGATGAATTATAATTGCTTTTTTTAAAACTTAATTTATTTATTTGCAGGCCAAGAGGGAGAGAGAAGAGGGACAGACAGAATGGCTGTGCCAGGGCCTTCAGCCACTGAAAACGAACTCCAGATGAATGTGCCTCTTTGTGCATCTGGCTTTATGTGGGTACTGGCAAATCAAACCTGGATCATTTTGCTGTAGGCAAGTGCCATAACTGATGAGCAATCTCTGTAGGCCTAGATTCGCTTTTCAGTGAATCCTGTTATCACATCTTAGTCTTACTTATTTGAAAAAGAAAAACTCTTTTTAAAAAAAATTTTTTTTTTAAATTTTCACTTATTTATTTGAGAGCGATAGAGAGAGAAAGAGGCAGATAGAGAGGGAGAATGGGCACGGCAGGGCCTCCAGCCATTGCAAACGAACTCCAGATGCATGCGCCCCCTTGTGCATCTGGCTAACGTGGGTCCTGGGGAATTGAGCCTCGAACCAGGGTCCTCAGGCTTCACAGGCAAGTGCTTAACCACTAAGCCATCTCTCTAGCCCCCTCAAAAAACTCTTAAATTCATCGTTTCCTTAAGTTTTTTTTTTTTTTTTAAATACAGGTGATATTTGCTGGTAAATGCAGTTAATCTTGCTTCCAGTCTTGGCCCTCACCAGTCTATCCACTGCACGTGTCAGAATTGTTTTCCTAAAAGCACACATGAGATCCTGACCTGTCTGACCATGGAAACTTTTTAGGGGTTTCCAACTGGCTAGAGGATAAACTAACAGCTTTGAAGGATTTTTGCCAGAGAGCTTTTTACCATCATAATCTTTTTGGGGGGGGGGTTCGAGGTAGGAATTCACTATGTAGTCTCAGAGAGTGGCCCCAACCCCTCCTACCTCTGCCTCCCAAGTAAGTGCTGGGATTAAAGGCATGCACCACCACACCCGCTTACACTCATCTTCTTGCTGACTCTTTGTCCTTCCCTTCCCTGACTCCTAAGGTGGAGTTATTCCCCACAGAGGATGACTCATAGCCATGGTAGTGTGGATGTCCTCCCTCTGCCTCACCTCAGGATAGTACTGCATTCAGCTTTGTGTGGTCCCTTCTGTCTGCAGGAGGAGAGGAAGAGAGATGGAGATGGACTGCTACTGAAAGGAAAGGCTGGTTGGATTATTCAGCTGTCATCATAGATAATTCCAGATAATTAATACAACAACGTGTGTAGCACATGACTTGGGCTAGAGATCGAGGTCAGTGGTAGAATGCTTGCCTGGTACATGTGACAGTCTGGGTTTAATTCTCAGCCTGTAAGCATACATGTACATGTATGCACACGCACACACGCATGCATGCACGCACATACCATGCATACATTTTAAAAGATATTAAAGTCCTTAAAATTGCTGGGCATTGTGGCACAAGCTTTTAATCCCAGCACTTGGGAAGCAGAGGTAGTGATAGGTGGGTAGAGTTAGGGTGACTGGATCCCTGAAGGTAAAAAGGGCAAAAAGTTTGTACTTGCTGGAAATCAAAGATTATCTAATTATCTCTCCTGCCTAGTCACAGTCAGGATCACTCCTAGGAGGGAGGTCTTTCATAGGATTTAAACATTGTGGTTGGTCCAGTTCAGGCCCCAGATCAAACAAACAAACAAACAAAAAAACTTAAGAAAAGAGATGAAAGATACCTTTAATGAAAACTTTAAGACAGAAGGAAGGTGTTAGAAGCTGGAACCTGTCATGTTCATAGATTGGCAGAATTAATATTGTAAAAATTGATATATTACACAAACTCCATGAAACTTTCAATGACATTAACACAGAACTAGGAAAATAATCCCAAAGTTCATATGGGAACAGAGAACACCCTGGATAACCAAAGCAACTCAAGACAGAAAGACTGCTAGTGGATATGTCACAATATCTAATCTCCAATTATTCTACAGAGACACAATAAAATTATATGGCACTGGCACAAAAACAGACTAATACCAATGGAATGGAATTGAAGAATCAGAAATAAACACACACAGCTATAGCCACTTAATTTTCAAAAAAGATTTTAAAACATCCATTGGAAAAAAGACAATTATGGTAGAATAAAATTAAATGGAGTAGAAGACTAACATTTAAAAATGCCAAGAAGTAAAAATTTTCTAGATTAAAATTTAAATAATATGAAACTAATAAAATTTAAAATAACATAAATATTTAAAAATAAAGTTTCTCATTTTTGTATATTCAAGGAATGCATGGCATTAATGAGAAAGTAAAAGTTTACTCTAAATAAGTTATACTTCACTGGCTAATATGTTATCACTAACCCTGAAAGCTGCATATTATAAATTGCCTTCTTTGGGTCCAGCATTTACATAATAGTGACTAACTTTTTTGATTTTCCTAGAAAGAAACACCTTGTCTTTTTGTTTTTAGTTGAGCATTCTATTTAGGTATAATTCATCAACTTTACAGAGAAAAATGTATATGTGTAAAGTTCATTTATTTGCATATCATATCCCCAGCATGATAAACAGCTCCTCCCCAAGAATAATTGTTATCTTGGCATTAGGTACCATCATCTAGCATTGTCTGTTTCCAGCTTTATGTAAATTATATAAAAATACATCATGAGCTTTTCTTGTTTTTGGCTCCTTTTCTAATATGTTTGAAATTCATCCATGTTGCATAAAATAAGAGTTACTTCTTTGCTCTAAAATATTCCTTAGTGTGAATACCACAATTTATTTAGCTACTCTACTGTATTTGTGTTTCTTCCCAGGTTTTGGCTACTATGAAAAAATACTGTTATGAACTATGAATGTATATATACTGTCCATAACAGTATTTTTTTAAAATTTTTATTAACATTTTCCATGATTATAAAATATATCCCATGGTAATTCCCTCCCTCCCCACCCCCAGACTTTCCCGTTTGAAATTCCATTCTCCATCATATTACCTCCCCATCACAATCATTGTAATTACATATATACAATATCAACCTATTAAGTATCCTCCTCCCTTCCTTTCTCCACCCTTTATGTCTCCTTTTCAACTTACTGGCCTCTGCTACTAAGTATTTTCATTCTCACGCAGAAGCCCAGTAATCTGTAGCTAGGATCCACATATGAGAGAGAACATGTGGCGCTTGGCTTTCTGGGCCTGGGTTACCTGACTTAGTATAATACTTTCCAGGTCTATCCATTTTTCTGCAAATTTCATAACTTCATTTTTCTTTACCACTGAGTAGAACTCCATTGTATAAATGTACCACATCTTCATTATCCACTCATCTGTTGAGGGACATCTAGGCTGGTTCCATTTCCCAGCTATTATAAATTGAGCAGCAATAAGCATGGTTGAGCATGTACTTCTAAGGAAATGAGATGAGTCCTTTGGATATATGCCTAGAAGCGCTATAGCTGGGTCATATGGTAGATCAATCTCTAGCTGTTTTAGGAACCTCCACACTGTTTTCCACAATGGCTGGACCAGATTGCATTCCCACCAGCAGTGCAGAAGGGTTCCTTTTTTTCCACATCCCCGCCAACATTTATGATCATTTGTTTTCATGATGGTGGCCAATCTGACAGGAGTGAGATGGAATCTCAATGTAGTTTTAATCTGCATTACCCTGATGACTAGTGACATAGAACATTTTTTTAGATGCTTATATGCCATTCGTATTTCTTCCTTTGAGAACTCTCTATTTAGCTCCATAGCCCATTTTTTGATTGGCTTGTTTGATTCCTTATTATTTAACTTTTTGAGTTCTTTGTATATCCTAGATATTAATCCTCTATCAGATATATAGCTGGCGAAGATGTTTTCCCATTCTGTAGGTTGCCTCTTTGCTTTTTTCACTGTGTCCTTTGCGGTGCAAAATCTTTGTAATTTCATTAGGTCCCAGTGGTTAATCTGTGGTTTTATTGCCTGAGCAATTGGGGTTGTATTCAGAAAGTCTTTGCCAAGACCAATATGTTGAAGGGTTTCCCCTACTTTTTCCTCTAGCAGTTTCAGAGTTTCCGGTCTGATGTTAAGGTCTTTAATCCATTTGGACTTAATTCTTGTGCATGGCGAGAGAGAAGAATCTATTTTCATCCTTCTGCAGATATTTATCCAGTTTTCAAAACACCATTTGCTGAAGAGGCTGTCTCTTCTCCAATGAGTATTTTTGGCATTTTTATCAAATATCAGGTGGCTATAGCTACTTGGGCTTACATCTGGGTCCTCTATTCTGTTCCACTGTTCTACATGTCTGTTTTTGTGCCAGTACCATGCTGTTTTTGTTACTATGGCTCTGTAGTATAGGTTAAAATCAGGTATGGTGATACCACCAGCCTCTTTTTTGTTGCTCAGTATTATTTTAGATATTCGAGGTTTTTTGTGATTCCAAATGAAGTTTTGGATTGTTTTTTCTATTTCCATGAAGAAAGCCTTTGGAATTTTGATAGGGATTGCATTAAATGTGTAGATTGCTTTAGGTAAGATTGCCATTTTCACGATATTGATTCTTCCAATCCAGGAACAAGGGATGTTTCTCCACTTTCTAGTGTCTTCTGCAATTTCTCGCTTGAGTGTTTTAAAGTTCTCATTGTATAGATTCTTTACTTCCTTGGTTAGGTTTATTCCAAGGTATTTTATTTTTTTTTGATGCAATTGTGAATGGGAGTGATTCTCTGATTTCATCCTCTGTGTGTTTGTTGTTAGCATATATGAAGGCTACTGATTTCTGTGTATTTATTTTGTATCCTGCTACATTGCTGTAGGTTTTGATCAGCTCTGACAGCTTGCTAGTAGACTCTTTAGGGTCCTTTATGTATAGAATCATGTCATCTGCAAATAATGATAACTTAATTTCTTCCTTTCCAGTTTGTATCCCTTTTATGTGTGTCTCTTGCCTTATTGCTATGGCCAAGACTTCCAAAACTATATTAAATAAAAGTGGGGACAGTGGACACCCTTGTCTTGTTCCTGATTTTAGTGGAAAAGCTTCCAGTTTTTCCCCATTTAGTAATATGTTGGCTGTAGGCTTGTCATAAATAGCCTTTATTATATTGAGATATGTTCCTTCTATTCCCAGTCTCTGTAGGACTTTTATCATGAAGGGATGTTGGATTTTGTCAAATGCTTTCTCTGCATCTAATGCGATGATCATGTGATTTTTGTCCTTCAACCCGTTTAGGTAATGTATTACATTTATAGATTTGCGTATGTTGAACCATCCCTGCATCTCTGGGATAAAGCCTACTTGGTCAGGGTGAATGATCTTTTTGATATACTCTTGTATTCTGTTTGCCAATATTTTGTTGAGAATTTTTGCATCTATGTTCATGAGGGAGATTGGTCTGTAATTTTCTTTTTTTGTTCTATCTTTGCCTGGTTTTGGTATCAGGGTGATGCTGGCCTCATAGAAGGAGTTTGGTAGAATTCCTTCTTTTTCTATTTCCTGGAAAAGCTTAAGAAGCAATGGTGTTAGCTCTTCCTTAAAAGTCTGGTAAAATTCAGCAGTGAATCCATCCGGGCCTGGGCTTTTTTTAGTTGGGAGATTATTGATAACTGTTCGGATCTCCATGTTTGTTATAGGTCTATTTAAGTGATTAATCTCATTTTGATGTAATTTAGGTAGGTCATATAGATCAAGGAAATCATCCATTTCTTTCAGATTTTCATACTTTGTGGAGTATATGCTTTTATAGTATGTCCCTATGATTTTTTGAATTTCCTGGAATCTGTTGTGATGTTACCTTGTTCATCTCTGATTTTATTAATTTGTGTCTCTTCTCTCTTTATTTTGGTCAGATTTGCTAAGGGTTTATCAATCTTGTTTATCCTTTCAAAGAACCAACTCTTTGTTTCATTAATTCTTTGGATTGTTCTTTTTGTTTCTATTTCATTAATTTCTGCCCTAATCTTTATTATTTCTTCCCGTCTACTAATTTTTCGTTTGCCTTGTTCTTCTTTTTCCAAAGCTTTAAGGCGAAGCATTAGGTCGTTTACTTGCGACCTTTCTAATTTCTTAATATAGGCACTTAAGGCTATAAATTTACCTCTTAGAACTGCCTTCATTGTGTCCCAGAGATTTTGGTAGGTTGTGTTCTCATTATCATTTGACTCTATAAATTTTTTGATTTCCTTTTTGATTTCTTCATTGACCCACTCATCATTTAGTAGTGTATTGTTTAGTTTCCATGATTTTGTGTATGCTCTATAGCCTTTCTTGCTACTGATTTGTAGTTTAATTCCATTGTGGTCAGATAGAATGCAAGGAATTATTTCAATTTTCCTGAATTTGTTAAGATTTGCTTTGTGTCCTAATATATGGTCTATTTTAGAGAATGTTCCATGTGCTGCTGAAAAGAATGTATATTCTGCAGCCTTTGGATGAAATGTCCTGTATATATCTGTTAGGTCCATTCCTTCTATGACCTCATTTAGTCCAGATGTCTCTCTGTTTATTCTTTCCCTGGATGACCTGTCAATTGATGACAGTGGGGTGTTAAAGTGACCCACCACCACTGTGTTTGGTGTTATCTGTGACCTTAGTTCTAATAGTGTTTGTTTGACGAATTTGGGAGCCCCCATGTTAGGTGCATATATGTTTAGGATTGTAATGTCCTCCTGTTGGAGTGTGCACTTAATCAATATAAAGTGACCTTCCTTATCTTTCTTGACTAACGTCGGACTAAAGTCTACCCTGTCTGATATTAGGATAGCAACCCCTGCTTGTTTTCTAGGCCCATTTGCTTGAAACACCGTCTTCCAACCTTTCACCCTAAGATAATGTCTATCCTTTGTAGAAAGGTGAGTTTCTTGGAGACAACAAATTGTAGGATCCTGCTTTTTGACCCAGTCTGCAAATCTATGTCTTTTCGTTGGGGCATTGAGACCGTTGATATTAAGAGATATTATTGAAAGGTGTGTATTTATGTTTGCCATTTTTGTGTGTGTGTGTGTGTGTGTGTTACTGGTTCTATCTGTGCTCTCTTCTGTTAACTGGTATTTGAGTATAGGTTGTTTTTTCTAGGTTCCTTATATGTGTGCTTTTCCTTTTGTTCAGCATGGAGGATTCTATCAAGTATTTTCTGTAGAGCTGGTTTTGTCTTCAAATACTCCTTTAACCTGCTTTTGTCATGGAATGTCTTTATTTCACCATCTATTTGAATGGATAACTTTGCAGGATAAAGTAACCTTGGTTGACAGTTGTTATCTTTCAGAACTTGGAATATATCACTCCAAGCCCTTCTGGCTTTAAAAGTTTGTGTTGAATAATCTGCTGTAATCCTGATGGGCTTGCTTTTGTAGGTAACTTGATTTTTCTCTCTAACTGCTTTCAATATTTTTTCTTTGGTGTGTGTGTTTGGAAGTTTGATTATAATATGGCAAGGAGAGGTTCTTTCTGGGTTTTGTCTGGCTGGGGTTCTAAAGGCTTCCTGTATCTGTATTGGCACCTCTTTCCCAATTTGGGGGAAATTTTCCTCTATGATTTTGTTGAAGATGCCTACTATGCCTCTGGAGTGGAGTTCTTCTCCTTCTACGCCCTGAATTCTTATATTAGATCTTTTCATAGTGTCCCGAATATCTTGAAATTCCCACTCATACTTTTCTATAAGTTTGTCTTTCTCTTTGTTGGACTGCATTAGGTCTGCCACCTGGTCTTCTAGCTTAGATATTCTGTCCTCTCCCTCATCCATCCTACTGGTGAGATTTTCTACAGAGTTTTTTATTTCATTAACTGTGTTCTTCATTGCTAGTAATTCTGACTGGTTTTTCTTTATTATTTCTATTTCCCTATTTATGTCTTGTATTGCCTTCTTTATTTCATTAAATTGGTGTCCTGCCTCTTCTTTGATTCCTTTGATTTCCTCTTTGATTTCTTCTTTGATTGTTTTCATGTGTTCTTTGACCTCTTTGAACTTATTTATAATTATTCTTTTGAACTCTTTCTCAGGTATTTCCTCTAACTCTTTCTCACTGGAGGACATTTCTGATGCATTAATACTTTTAGGTGGATTTATATCGTCTTGCTTTTTAGTGTTTCTTGTGTTATAATGTATATATTTTTGCATCTTGGATTAAGTTAATGCTTGGATTTTCTAGCTAGCTGTGTATTCTTAGCTGTATCAATTGATTTGATGTAATATATTTTCAGGGTAGGACCTTAAGGTATTAGGTGTGGCTCTTAAGACTCTCAGAGTATCTACAAAGATGTTCTTAGGGGTTGAGTTTCCCTGCTATAGGAGTATTCAAGCAGGCTGAGTGGAATAAAATACAAGGTAGATTCTAAAATTTAACTAAACACTGTACACATTCAATCAAAAACAGCCCCGAGTATGTATGCAAGAGTAGTTATTATAATGACCAGATCCTCTATCAACAAAGAGGTTTAGATTTCTGGTCTGTTGAGGGATCCAAGTCAGCTAGTGACCAAGTGAGACCCTTCCCTGGTGCAATCCCAGTTACCTTGGGTGATTTTGGTCTCAGTCAAGTTGCTGCCTGGGTCGTCGGGCTGCTGTTTTGATTTCTGGAGCTGGGCACTTGCTTTTCCTACGGGGCAAACCGAGCCGCTGCTGCTGCCTCTGCTGCTGCCGTAGCTGCCACCACCGGAGCCACCACCTCTGCTGAAGCTGCCGCTGCCGTGTCCACCGCCGCTGCTCCCCCCGAAGCCGCTGCTGCGGGATCTGCCGCCGCTGCCGCTCCTGGGTCCGCTGCTGCTGGGGCCGCTGGTACCGGTGCTGGAGCCGCTGAAGTAGCTGCCGAACTCTGCTCCTGCTTGGGTCCGGCTGTCAGCCCAAGTTGGCGTGGCCCGGTCCCGGGCCACTGCTGTGTTCGCTGGAGCTGGGTTCAGGCGTTGGGGGAGGGGAGGGAGCCGCGGCTGCTCTGGTTGTCTTGCTGCTCCACGTGTTCTTCTACCTCGCGGTCTGCTCCTCCGCTGATCGCTGCCGCTCTCCCCTCACGTTTCCCGAGTTGCGGAGAGCGCGATGTGAGGGGAAAATCCCGCACCTGGCTTTTCCTGCGGCTCGAGCTGAGTCTGGCGGCTTTCTGCTGCCCCACGGGCGCAGCGGTTGGCCGAGCAGCCGGAGCCGCTTTTCCCGCCTGTGCAGGCTCTGGATGTTCTATAACTCTTCTACTTCTCCGCTGCCGCCTCAATTTCCTGTACACCTCACTTTTTAGTAAAAGTGTGTATTTTGCTGAGTTTTTTGGTCTTTTTCCCCCCTAGGCTGCTTTGGCGTGGTACCTACGCCGCCATCTTAACCGGAAGACATAACAGTATTTTTTTGCTGAAACTTTTTGTTGGACAAAATGTATATATACGCTTTTTAGACTCCCTGGATCATAGAGTAGCTGTCTGTTCAGCTTTAGTAGATATTGCAAAACAGACCACCTGTGACTAGGCTGCTCAGGCTGTACTTCTCATACTCGTTCATGTATATTTTATCCCTGTTTCCCACCTTTTCAGTCTATAGGCCTGCTATTTGTAGGCATCTTTCAGGCCCAGGGACCAACTGCTGCTTAATTAGCTTACAGAGCAACTGGTCATTTATAGGACTGAGGTATACTTGCTGAGTTCTTCCAGAAGCTCAAGAATGGTCAGTGAGGTGAGCAAAATGGTGGATGGTGGTAAATGTGTGTCTCTGGAGACTGCCATCTCCTATCCTAGAGGGATGTGCTCTCTGCCACTGGGCTTGTTGACCTGCTTGCATTTGAGAAAGAGAAACACAAGGAGGGGTGTCTGAGAAGAGACAGCATGAGTCATGGCAGGCCAGGTGAGCAACGTGTTTACAGGTAAGTTCAGAAAATGGATCTGGCTTGTGCCCGTGAACTCGAGATGAGACTATGGAGCACAGTGAGGATGTAGGCAGTATGATAGGCTTGCTGCTCCAGTGTGGTACTGTGGGGATGCATATCAGGGTAATATGGCAAAGGGCCACCAGCTGGAAGATATGGGAGAGGCTCTCCAGAGACCACTGAAGGGAGGGAAGCTACTTGGAATAAGTCATCATCAATGAGCATGTGAGGGCACTGGCTCCCCACCACACTTCTGCTAAGGCCATGACTGCATGAGGAAGGAAGTGTCAGCCATTTCCTGGTGTGTCTCACAACCAGACTTATTTGTGTGTTCTTGGTTGAGCCTAGAAGGAGTGACTGTGCAAAAAGGCGGGTATGAAATTAAAGAACTAACTCTATCCAAAACTCTTCTAAGCTGTAAGTCAAGTTACACAGGAAGAAATATAAATTGACCAAGAAAGTAACATCAATTAAACTGTGCATTAAGCAAAAGCATTCTGATTTAATAACTGAAAAGGACATCAAATTATAACTTAGAACTAAGATCATATTAGAGGTCTTGCTGCCCAGGAAAAAGGAGGATTAACAGCAGAGTTAGCACTTATTGGAAAAATAAAAGTTTTGGTTCTGGTTTATAATTAAGTTGTTGATACTCCTCAGTCAAATTAGTTATATAATCTGACACAATTCACTAATTAATGTCCCTCTGCTCTGCAGCAAGAGGACAGATCCCACATCTGTTGTGTTCCCCACTGTTCCTAGCTCTGAGCAAACATAGAGCCTGGGACATAGTAGATGTTGGCTCAATATTTGTTGTATCTTGTAGCACAAGTGACCTATTTCCTTGTTACTGCATTCATTTATTCTAATTAAAAAATTGCACTCACTCCTAATCATAATTAAATCCTCTCTGAAGACAATCATCTGTAAAAGAATAACATCATATTATTCAATTTACAACATGGTTCTGAAAAAAATCTAGCTTTCCATTTTAGAATTAAGAAGCAATTGAAGCAAAAGTTACAGAGGTTGTCTTATTGGAAACTAGATTTAGCCAATTTATATTATTATATTATCTAAATCAGGGGAACAAATAGAAAAAAATGTAGTTAACATATTAAGCAAACACTTTATTTTGCAAATTGTGATCTTCTTTCCAAATTTGTTCACCTCTCTGTAACTGGGAACAGATTGAGTAAGAATTGACTATTGCTATGCAGGATTCAATGATTGCTGGTATTATTGTTACATGGAGAAAGTTTTTCGTAACCAGGAAAATGCAATGTTAAAGGCATTAAATTGTATGATTGGGCTCAGTAACACACACCTACAACTTCAGCACTTGTGAGGCCAAGGCAGAACAGCTGGGAGTGAAAGGCTTGTCTAGGCCACACTACGACCTTGTCTCCAAAAATCAAAACAAATCAAGGGCTGCAGAGATGGCTCAGTAGTTAAAGGTACTTACTTGCAAGGCTTCATAGCCCTGGATTTGATTCTCCAGTACCGAAGTAACGCCAGGTGCACAAGGTGGTACAGGTGTCTGGAGTTCATTTGCAGTGGCAGGAGGCCAAAGCCCACCCAAAGTCTTTTAATCTCTCACTCTCTACCTGTTTGTGCCTCTTTCTCTCAAATACATAACAATATTTTTAAAATAACAACAACAACAACCCCTTCAATACTAGTTGGGAAGAAGAAAGGATTTAGTGGAAAGAGGGTAGTGAAGGGGTGGGACAAGAGAAGTAATACAAGGGGATTATGATCAAAGCACATTACATACATTTATGGAAGTTGTCCATCAAACAGTTAAAAAAGGGCTGGAGAGATGGCTTAGTGGTTAAGTGCTTGCCTGTGAAGCCTAAGAACCCTGGTTTGAGGCTCAATTCCCAAGGACCCACGTTAACCAGATGCACAAGGGGGTGCACGTGTCTGGAGTTTGTTTGCAGTGGCTGGAAGCCCTGGCGCGCCCATTCTCTCTCCCTCTCTCTGATACTCTCAAATAAATAACAACAACAAAAAGTTTTTTTTAAAAAAAGGAGGGCTGGGGAGATGGCTTAGCCAGTAAGGTCCTTGCCTACAAAGTCAAAGGACCTAGGTTCAATTCCCCAGGACCCATGTAAGCCAGATGCACAAGGTGGTGCGTGTGTCTGGAGTTTGTTTGGAGTGGCTGGAGGCACTGGTGTGCCTATTCTCTCTCTCTCAAATAATAAATAATTTTTTAAGTTAAAAAAATGGTAGCCAGGCATGTTGGTATACCTGTACTCAGGAGGCAGAGGTAGGAGGATTGCCATGAGTTCAAGACCACCCTGAGACTGTATAGTGAATTCCAAGTTAGCCTGGGCTAGCTAGAGTGAGACTCTACCTCAAAAAAAAAAAAAAAAAAAAAAAAAGGAAGAAAGAAAGAAAAAGAAAAGAAAAAGCATTCAGTGAGTTTAGGCCAGTATTAGAATCAATCTAATAAACTAGGTTAAAACTTAGATTAAGTTCATCAGAGCTTTGTTTGGGGATGGTGGAGGGAGGCTTTGTGGGTCATCAAGAGAAACTTATTCAAAAATGTTCTATCTTACGGTAGTTCCATAGCACAAATTGAATATTATTCCTGCATAATATAAGTTCATAATAAGTCATCTATATGCATTTCCTTAATAATCTATTAGAGACCTGCATTAGAGAAAACAAGCAATATTTGTATTTATTTTATTTTAAAATAGAATCATTTATTTCAGAGAGAGAGAGAAAGAAAGGGTGCACCAGAGCCTCGTGCTCCTACAAATGAACTCCAGGTGCATGAGCCACTTTGTAAATCTGTCATTAGATGGTGTTGCAGTCATTACCTCTTTGCTAGGATAGACATCCAATCTGACACAGCTTGTGGGAGTAAGGGGTTATCTTGGGCTTACAAGATCCAGGGTAACACCATTAATGGCAAAATTAAAAAAAATAATAATGGCTGGCTCCCTTTTCAAATATCCAAGCAGAGGATACCACCAAACAACCAGTATCACCAGCAAGCACCAACTGCCAGAGATCAAACTGCTCTCTCTGTACCTTTGGCTGGATTTAGATCTGTACTAAACTCACTTTAGAGCTGGACTCCAAGATCCACCACCAGTGAAACACCTCCAATAGCCAGATCTGCCTGCTAGGGGCTCAAGCAGGAAGCTTAGCCAATAATTCCTGAGTCTATGGGGCCATACATTCAAACTACCACACATGGATACTGTGGAAGTGAATGTGGGCCTGCATGCTTTGCGAGTTAGTACATTTCACCATTAGGCCATCTCTCCAGTCCAATATAATTTGTTTGTGTGAAAGAGAATTGTATTTATTATAATAACATTTAATTTTGGAACAATCTTAGGGTAACATGGGGACAGAGTTTTCATCTTATGTTAGTATAATAAACTTTTCACATTTGATGAGCCAAAATTATCGTCAGTTCATAACTTACTCAGATTATCTTATTTGTATTTATCCTGTTCTTAAATCCACATTTCATTTATTTACTGCATCTTCTTAGGCTCTCTGTGGCTCTATTATCAAACTTCTCTTGTTTATATATTTTACCCTAATGACTTGACCGAGTATTGGTTAGGTATTTTGTAAAATGTCTCTTATTTGGATACTTTTTATGCTTAGACTAGGTTTAGAAGTATTTATAAAGTTACCACAGACATAGAGCCTAAGTTCTATAAATATGAATTATCACTATTTAACTTGACCATCACTGCCTGCCTGCAAGTGCTTGTCAGGTTTCTCCACTGTAAAGTTACTGTCTTTCTCACATTCTACTCTATACTCTTTGGAAGTAGGCCAGATTCACCCATTTTTGAGAGCATCCCAGGGCTCTGAAATTCCACTTTCATTTTAATTTTATTCTGACATTACTTTCTGTATCACTTTCAAACACATGTGTATATATGACCAAATACTCACACACAAACTCTATCTCATCATCTCTACACAGAGAGATTCAAGGTCTACATAGAGACCTCATCTTGACCATGACTATCTGCCTGAGGTCATTTTTGTCAAGTTTTCCCACTGTAAACTCCTTTTTTCTCCCTTACCTTCCTGTACTGTTTGGAAGTCAGATTCACATATATTCAAATTCTAAGCTACCAACCACAAGATCTGCTCCCTTTTTTTTCCACAATTTTTATTAACATTTTCCATAATTATAAAAAATATCCCATGGTAATACCTCCCCCCTGCACTTTCCCCTTTGAAATTCCATTCTTCATCATGTTACCTCCCCATCTCAATCATTGTACTTACATATATACAATACCAACCTATTAAGTACCCTCTTCCCTTCCTTTCTCTTCTGCTCCCTTCTTACCAAGTTCTATAGATTAAAATGGGATTCACCCCCAGCCCCATATTTAGGCACATTCAATGAAGAAACTCAAAGATAAAATCAAGAGATAAATCACCCTTTGACAGAATGGAGATAAATAATAGTAAATAACAGTTCCCTCACTTCCATTCTTTGTTGGAGAAAGAAGGGGGTTTACAACTCTAAGATGCCAGCTTGGGCCCCTGAAATGGTTGACAGTTTTTCTCAGAAGATGCCAGGGGTATTTCTATTTGCCAGCTGGATTGTGCTCTCAGTGAATCCCAGGAGGGAAACCTAATTCCCTCTCACCTCCAAAGGAAGGCATATATTTACCATCTTCTCTTTCCTATTATTGCTAGCGATTGTGACTTGTCAAAAAAGTATTTAACAGCATGGGGATGGGAGAAGTGGGAAGAATAAAGTAATGGGGATTATGATTCATTTATAGTATATTTGTATATGAAAATTTTCAATGAAAACAAGAACAGCCAGGTGTGGTGGTGCACGCCTTTAATCCCAGCACTCGGGAGGCAGAGGTAGGAGGATTGACATGAGTTTGCGGCCACCCTGAGACTATATAGTGAATTCCAGGTCAGCCTGAACTAGAGTGAGACCCTACCTCTACCTCAAAAACAACAACAAAAACAAAACAAAGCAAAACAAACACACAAACCAAAACCAGATAATTGCTAGATTCTCTCCAAACCCTGTTACTAGACTTCACTGAAATGGATGTGGGTATGTCATTGCATAGCCTCAAATTCTGCTTAGCAGACTAAATCTGCTTTTAGAAGCCCAGTGTGCATTACACTTCAGATCCAGTTCCTTATTAGTTATACACATCTAGCAACAGTGCTAACGCAAGTCCATTGCAGGTGTGCTACTGGAAGAATTGAGTACAGAACGGCTCTGGTAGAAGTAAATAAGCCATATGTTTAACTTGAAATTTTGTACTGACCACCTAAAAGACAAAGTAAAAGGAAATAGTTAAAACAAGTATAAATATGTAAGTTAATATATCTGAAACATTTTAATAAGTTATCAATGTAATGATTTTTTTTGTTTGTTTGTTTTTTGAGGTAGGGTCTCACTCTAGCCAGGCTGACCTGGAATTCACTATGTAGTCTCAGGGTGGCCTCGAACTCACAGTCATCCACCTATTTCTGCCTCCTGAGTGCTGGGATTAAAGGCATGTGCCACCACACCCGGCTAATGTAATGATTCTTTAAAAATATGTTTTATTTATTTATTTTAGAAAGAGGTAGAGAGAGAGAGAGACAGACAGACAGACAGACAGACACAGAATGGGTGTGCCAGGGCTTCCAGCCATTGCAAATGAACTCCAGATGCATGAGCCCCTTGTGCATTGGGCTTACATAGATCCTGGAGAGTCGAACCAGGGTCCTTTGGCTTTGCAGGCAAATGCCTTAACAACTAAGCCATCTCTTCAGCCCTCAATGTAATGATTGTAATGAAATATTTTACATTCTTTCCCCATCTTTGAAAGTCAGTATGTATTTTACTCTTACAGAATATCTTAATTTAGATATTAGATTTTCAAAAATTAAGTGAAAAAATCATGCTAAAACAGAAAACTTGTGTCTATCAAAGTATTTTACACAGCTTCCTTTCTTGGAGTTAAATGAAATAAAATTAAATTATATTTCAGTTCCTTTTCAGCACTAGACATTTTCCAAATTTCAGTTCCATGTGCAGCTAGTGGCCACCAAATTAAAGAGTTTTACTAATAGATCCTGCTAGAATACTCCTTTCTTGCCCATGATACATAGTACTTTTAAATCAGAGAGCTTGAGAGGGTAGTCCATGTCATTGATACAAAACAGACCAACAGTATGGGTTGAGAGTGTGAGCAAAGGAATTGAGGCTAGAATACATACAGTGAAAGTGGATTAAGAATTGAATGCTGGGGCTGGTGAAATGGCTTAGTTGTTAAGGCTCTTGTCTGCTGAAGTCAAAGGACCATGGTTCAATTCCCTAGGACCCATGTAAGCCAGATACACAAGGTGGTACATGTATCTGGTGTATGGTTGTAGTGGCTGGATACCCTGGCATGCCTATTCTCTCATTCTTCCTATCTCTACCTGCCTCTCTCTCTCTCTCTCTCTCTCAAATACATAAATAAAATATTAAAAAAGAATTGAGTGCTGGATAAATAAGGCCTGCTGATTCATACCAGGGTCCTGATGAAGCTTTAGGACTCACTCAATAAGGAACAATTCAGCCCAGACTTGTGAGATTGCCCTGAACTTTAATATATGAACATTATAAGTTGTTCATATTCAGGAGAAATGACTTAGTGCCTAAAGCACTAGCCTGCAATGCCTAGAGACCTGGGTTTGATTCCCCAGAATCTTTTGCAGACAGATACACAAAATGGTACATGCATCTCTGCAGCAGTTGGAGTGCCCATTCTCTCTTCTTTCTCTTTTTCTCTCTGTCTGCTTGTACATAAATAAGTAAGTAAATAAATGTACTTTTCTTTAAAAAAAGAGGAAAACCCATGATTTCTCATATATTAAGAATTTATTGGAGAGTTAATGTGCTTCCAGGAAGGCCAGAATATGTACCTGAATTTTCAATCCCCATGTGGATGCCAGGTGAGGGAGACTTGAGTCAATTTGAGAGCTTAACATGTGCTGAGTGAATAAACTTTAAGCTGGTTCATGACGTCACTGGAATTTGGATGATACAGGGATTGTTCCGAAAGAAAACAAGCTTCTGCCCTGTCTTTAAGATTATTTAGTTTTATTAAAAAAAATAATAGGAACTGGGGAGATGAGCAAGAGTGCTGCTTCCATGGTGGGCCTGATAATCAGTGCCAGGTTGAAGGAAACAGACTCTGAGGATATGCAACACTTATCAAAGCAGAGATCCAGAGGCTCCTGAGAGTTCACCACTGAAGTAGACTTAAAACTCACTTACCATGGCTCAGGGAATTTTGAAGAAAAAGGAACAAAAAGATTATAAGAGCCACAGGATTGGATGTCATGCCCAGAGGCATTCCCTTCCCCCAATACCTGACTGCTGCTCCCCATAACCCATAACCCCATAGGAAATGCCAGCAACCCCACTAAAGTGGGCCCCCTGCATAATGGGGGCAGGGAGGAGGAAAAAGATGGTTCCAACACATAATGTATCCATACCAAGTATGTTCTTAATAAATAAAAAAGTGTTTGATTGTGGAAGAGGGGGTTGAAAGAATATAAGACCCATAGGGTAGGAATGAGGATCTCTGAAGCATTGTGCTCCCTCAGAGAACTGATGGGTGCATTCATGGCTCCTCTGAGGAGGATCATCATTGGAATGCAGGCGGGGAGAGGGAATATGAGGGTATAATCTTATGGAAATATGACCAATATGCAATGTTCCTACAGAAAAGTTCATGATCAATAAAAAGTAAAAAATTTAATAATGGAAAAAATAAAATATATATTAAAAAAGTAAAAAAAAAAAAGTAAGTTTAAAAAGTAAGGCAATTGTTTCATTTTAAAACACAAATGACAAATTTAAAAAGTAAAGAAGGGCTGGAGGGATGGCTTAGCAATTAAGGTGCTTGCCAGTGAAGCTTAAGGACTCATGTTCAACTCCCCAGGTCCCACATAAGCCAGACACACAGTGATGTAAGCATGCAAGGTTGTACACGAGCATAATGGAGTGCACGTGTCTGGAGTTTGATTGCAGTGGTTGTATACCCTGGTGCACTAATTCTCCCTCTCTTTTCCCTCACTCACATAAAAACAAAACAAAAAAACCCTAAAGAATTTATTTGGCCTTTGTTGCAGTCAGGTTCTCATTGCTAGTAGAAATCTCCCAACCAAGAGCAGCTTGTGGGAAAAATAGGTTTATTTTGGCTTACAGACTCAAGGGGAAGCTCCACAGTGGTAGTGGAAAACAATGACATGAGCAAAGAGTGGACATCACCCCCTGGCCCACATAAGGTATACATCAGGAACAGGAGAGTGTGCCAAACACTAGCAAAGGGAAACTGGTTATAGCACCCATAAGCCTGCCCCCAACAATACACTGCCTCCAGGAGGCGTTAATTCTCAAATCTCCATCAGCTGGGAACCTCACATCCAGAATACCTAAGTTTATGGGGGACACCTGAATCAAACCACCACATTCAGCCCCTGGCCTCCATAAAATGATAACCATCTATGATGTAAAATGCAATGCATTCTGTCTATCTTCAAAAGTCCCCATAGTTTTTTTTTTTTTTATCAATTCCATTGATGTTCATATATCCCCATAATCCAAGCTCTTTTAACTGAATCACCCCCAAACCCAGAATGGCACAGAATAAACATTCACACTGCAAAAGATGGCATTGGGCATAGCAAAGAAATACTCAAGCAATACATGATTTAAACAGGGCAAACACCAAACTCTGTAGCTCCAAGTCCAATAACATTAGCCAGTGACAAGTATCTAAGTCCAATAATCCTAACCAGCATCAAGTCTCTGGATTTCAATTCTGCCCCTCCAGCTAGGCTACTCACAGTCCTGGAAAACTTCACTGGGGCGGTAGCTTTCTTTGGCAGCCATCTCATAGTCCCATCATCTCCACTGGGTCTCCACTGCAACCCATGGTTCATCCTCATGGCCCCATGGGGTCTCCATTGCAGGCATCCAGCAAACCTGCTACACACTGCCCATGGCCATTTCCAAAACAAAAGACCATGTTGCAAACTCAATGACCCACTCTTTCCTGCATTTCTTATACTCCACAATACCAGGTAGGGTGTCAGTTTGTTAATCCAGGGGGAAATAAAGCAAATTTTGAAGAACAAGACACTCCTTGAGCACTCAGACCCCTTCGAAAGAGTCTACATTCAGGCTGGAGAGATGGCTTAGCGGTTAAGCGCTTGCCTGTGAAGCCTAAGGACCCCGGTTCGAGGCTCGGTTCCCCAGGTCCCATGTTAGCCAGATGCGAAAGGGGGCGCACGCGTCTGGAGTTCATTTGCAGAGGCTGGAAGCCCTGGCACGCCCATTATTTCTCTCTCCCTCTATCTGTCTTTCTCTCTGTGTCTGTCGCTCTCAAATAAATAATTTTAAAAAAAGAGTCTACATTCTTCCTGTTTTCCCAGTGCAGGTCAGCTGGCCCAATCTCAAAGGTTGTAATCTCTCAATTGCAGCTGAATAGGCATCATTACACCCAAAGATTTCATTTTTTCTGTGCCATATCCCTCTGCTCACACCAGTCTGTTTCTATGCAAAGCAACACTGAAAAACTTCTCAGGACCCGGTTATAACAGCAAGCCTCTCACACAAACTGTAGCCCAGTGGAGGCAAAGCTCTTTCTAACCCTCATAAGCCAACCTCACAGTCCATAGTTCTTACTGCATTCAGATCTTTCAACTGTGACCAGAATAGTCCATCAAGCTGTACTTACAGCACTGCAACGAGTCTCTTAGTCCAAGGTTTCAAATCCTTCCACATTCCTCTTGAAAATCAGCTCCAAAAGGCCAAAGCCACACAGTCAGGTGTCTAGCAGCTGGTACCACTTTGCTGTTGCAGTCAGGTTCACATTACTGGTAGAAATCATCCAAGAGCAGCTTGTGGGAAAAAGAGGTTTATTTTGGCTTACAGACTCAAGGGGAAGCTCCACAATGGCAGGAGAAAACGATGGCATGAGCACAGGGTGGACATCACCCCCTGTCCCACATAAGGTAGACAACAGGAACAGGAGAGTGTGCCAAATACTGGCAAGAGGAAACTGGCTATAATACCCATAAGCCCACCCCCAGCAATACTCTGCCTCCAGGAGATGTTAATTCCCAAATCTCCATCAGCTGGGAGCCTAGCATTTATAACACCTAAGTTTATGGGGGACACCTGAATCAAACCAGCACACCCTTTATTATAGTCTTTGTGGCTAAGGGTATATGTATATTGTCTATACTACTGATACAGGAACATTGACTCATATGAATTAAATCCAATATGTTCTTTATCATCAGGCACTTGTTATACTGTCCTGTATATATGTTTCATGTAGTTTTTTTTATTAATTAGTTTTGTACTCATTGAATACAGTCAAATTGGTACCATTGTTAGGCTCATCCATGACCTACCCCCTCTCCCTGGCCCCTCCTTGTTGAGGTATATGGGTCATGCATGCTGGAGTTAACCCACAGTTATGGGTAGGAGAAATGTGTCTGTGTATCATGACCCAACAAGTGGCTCTGACATTCTTTCCAACCCCTCTTCCGCAAAATTTCCCTGAGCCATGTTGGGTTCACTTTTGGTCTGCTTCAGTGATGAGGTGCTGGGGGCCTCTGTGTGTCTGGATATCTGATTTGGTAGGAGTTGATTGTTCTCTGTGTCAACCTCATTCACCCTTGTGCTGGTACCTGGTTCACCAAGAAAACAGCACCCTTACTTGTTTTGCCAATTATTCATAGTTTCAGCTAGGGCCCTTTTGAGGTATGATGGGGTGGCTCTCTCCTTAGGATCTGCATCTACCTGAAAAAGAGAAGCAGATTCTCCAGTGGAGAGTAAAGTTAGCACCAGACAAATGGGATAACCCTTATTTTTTTATGGAGAATTTAATAGGTGTAGGCCCTTTTGTAGCCCACAATTGGTGGTAGCTTGATAATAGAGAGCATGCTCATGTTTGGATATGGTTCTGACTTGCTTCTCAGCTTCAGCTATGGGTCCTGTTCCAAATCAAGAGCAGTTGGTTCCCCACCATGGCTGTGCACCACTATGTTTCATGTAGTTTTGTCTTTATGTGTAATATATGTCCAATAAGTGTTGAAAGTACATGGATAAACTTTAAAATAATACTAGATTGCTAAAATAATTTATCTCTAAGCTTTTGGCTTTATGCTTGTTCATGCTTACTACAACAATTTTAAAGTAACCTTCTAAATCATATATTATGACTTAAATCTTTAAAAAATTAATTTGAGTTTATTAACAAACTACAAGGCTGTTAATATATTTTGTCTATAATTGTTATACTTTCTGTAAAATATAGTTTCCTAGGTTTCATTTTAATTTCCAAATTATAGCAATAATAATGATAATAAAAATAAAGAGATCACTCAATATAAAGAGATAAACTTACAAATATAAAGTATGTTTCAATTTAAAAATACATGTTTTTAGATCAAGAAGGACACATGGTATATTTTAAAAAGTATGTTATTTAAACAAAAAGAAAGGGAAATAAGGGCTAAGACCAAAGTCACCCATGACCAAACCACATGCTACTATCATTACTTTCAATGTTTTTTAATGTTCAAAAAGGGATTGGAGAGATTGCTTAGTGGTTAAGGTGCTTGCCTGCAATGTCTAAAGACTCAGGTTCAAATTTCCAGTACCCACATAAGCCAGTTGCAAAGGTGGTACATGTATCTGGAGTTCATTGGCAGTGGCTGGAGAAACTGGTGCATCTGTTTTTCTATCTCTCTCTCTCTTAAATAAATATTAAAAATAAAAAATTAGTGTTCAAAAAGGTGGTCTTGAAGCTGCTGAAACTTGGAGCAACCCAAGTTGACCCTGCCCAGCCTTCTGCTTCTGCCACAGAGCAGGAAGGCCCCATTGTGGCCTGAGTGAACCTGAAGAAACTTCCCCATCAGAATGAGGTGGATCTATGTCCAGATGATCTAGTGTCCTGCTACGGTGCTTGTGGACACAATGGCAGTCATCTCCCATGCAGTAATGTATCCACCCTGGGGAAGAGGGAATGTCCATTGGGCTTTCATTGGGGGCCTCCCTTTATGGGAACCCATTACATGGATGGATCTGCTTTTTCCTACTTTCAATAGCATCACTTCTTGGCTAGGAGGCATATAGCCCCCTGAAATTAACACCCAATTTCATCTTAGCCACATTTCACCCTCAGAAGTCAGTTACAGGTCTACTTATTTGTCAGTATGCACAGGTCCTAATAATTTATGTCTTACACTGTAGCCAAACTACAGGCTTGGCTCCACTTAAAAACCAGCCAAGCTGAAATTTTGGGAAGTGGTAGTTATACACATGGCAAAGAAGCAATTTATTTTAGCCTCCCATACCCCATTGCTTTGTTCATACAAACCCTCATTCTGAGCATCAAGAAATCCTATGAGAAATATGCTGTGGCCCTATAGGGCATGTTAACAAACAGGGAAGTTATTCTATTATTGATTGGGGCCCCAAAGGTTGGGTTCATGACATAACTGTCCCTCATCTGTTCATATTTCTATCAGTGGCTCAACAGTATATAACAATGATTCTATTATACGGGGAGAAAGAAGGTTACCCAAGCCCTGACCCATTTTAGGGAAAGGACCACCACAAGCCTCTGTTTGGTGACTTGGCTCTACCTTTTAAAAATTATTCAGTGTGGAAAAGTAAATTTACAAACTTAAAAAGTGTCTCTTCACTTACATTGCTACCACACTGAACTAATTCACCTTTGAACTCACCATCCATATGTCTTTTTATTGATCCTTTTAATATTACACAAAAAAGAAAATCTATTTCATAGTCTATGCTCTTACAGCTGCTACTATGCTGCCTGTACTACCTGCTTGTTTCTTAATAAAAGTGTAATTATGTGATGTGAGGCCTATGCCTTATTCTAGTTAACTGCACTCACTGAGCCTTAAAAAGAATCCAGGGCTCTCACTATAATTAATAGTAGTATAATGCTGGGCGTGGTGGCACACACCTTTAATCCCAGCACTCGGGAGGCAGAGGTAGGAGGATTGCTGTGATTTCGAGGCCACCCTGAGACTACAGAGTGAATTCCAGGTTAGCCTGGGCCACAGTGAGACCGTACCTTGAAAAACCAAAAAAAAAAAAAAAAATAGTAGTATAATACTTCCACAAACCTAAATGGTTTTGGTATGCTTATAGCCACTATAGTCACTGCTATTTTTATCCTCGCTGCTTCTGTCATAACAGTGACAAAGTCACCTAATCTACTCTAACAACACACTTTGTATATCAAACTGTGTGTAATGTAAGAAGTGCCATTACTATATAGCAAGAGATAGACAAAAAACTACTAACCCAATTACAACTTATAAAATCAGCAGTAACATATGTTAAAGACCACATTTATGCCACTAGGCTCCAGACTGCTTTAAGTTGTAATTGGAGACCTAAGTCCATATGTATGACCCCACATCTTTAAAACAAATCTAACTATACAGGGGACAAAATTAAAAAATATGTTCAAGGATCCCTACTCAATAATATCATAGATTATGTTTTATAGTGTTTATTTTTATTTCTTTATTTAAGAGAGAGAGAAAGAGAGAATGGGCATGTCAGGGTCTCCAGTCCCTGCAAACAAACTCCAGATGCATGTGCCACCTTGTGCATCTGGCTTATATGGGTCCTGGGGAATTGAACCTATGTGCTTTGGCTTTGCAAGCAAGTGCCTTAACTGCTAAGCCATCTCTTCAGCCCTTATTATAGATTATTATCATTATTATTACTAATTGATTACATGACTGTGGTGGTTTGATTTAGGTGTCCCCATAAACTTAGGTATCCTGAATGCTAGGTTCCCAGCTGATAGCAATTTGGTAATTAACACCTCCTGGAGGCAGTGTGTTATTGGGGGTGGGCTCATGGGTATTATAACTAGCTTCCTCTTGGCAGTGTTTAGCACACTCTCCTGTTGTCCATCTGATGTTGGCCAGGAGGTGATATCCACCCTCTGCTCATACCAGCGATTTCCCCTGTCACCATGGAGCTTCCCCTTGAGTTTGTAAGCCAAAATACCCACCCCCCTTTTTCACAAGCTCCTCTGGGTCAGGTGTTTTCTGCCAGCAATGTGAACTTGACTGCAACAGTAAAGTTGGTACCAGAGGACCGGGATCATTACTGCTAGAAACCTGATTCTGTGTCTTTGGCCTTTTGGAACCACTTTGAAGGAAGATTGTGGAAGAATTTGAAATCTTGGCAGAAGAGACACCTTGCAGTGCTTTAAGTACAGCTTCATGGGCTATTCTGGTCAGATCTGACAGACCTGAATGCAGCAAGAACTATGGACTGTGATGTTTGGCTTTTGAGAGTGAGAAAAAGATTGGTTTGGACTAGACTGGAAGCAGTTTTTGTGAGACGCTTGCTGTTATGCCTGTATCCTGAGAACTTGTGCAGGGTTGTAGTGCATAGAAATAGACAGGTGTGAACAGAGGGCTATGGCACAGAAAAAAATGAAATCTGGATGGGAAGGAGGCTAACGATGGTACGAACATGGCTGTGTACACGGTGCTCATAACTACTACTAATAATAATAAAGTAAATGGAAAAAAATAAAATCTTTGGGCCAAAAATGCTGCCTCTTCAACTGCAATTGCTTTACAACCTTGAGATTGGGCCAGTTGGGCTTGCACTGGGGCAACAAGAGGAATGCTCTTTTGAAGGGTTCTGAATGCTAAAGGAATGTTCTGTTCTTCAAAGTCTGCTTTATTTTCCCATGGGTTAACAAATTGGTAGAACCCCTGGTATTATGGAATATAACAAATGCAGGAAAGAGAGGATCATTGAATTTGCAACATGGTTTTGTATTTTGGAAGTGGCCATGGGCAGTGTGAAGCAGACTTGTTGGATTACTTGCATTGACAACCACTGGAGCTATAAAGATGAACCATGGGTTGCACTGTAGACCCAATGGAGATGGCAGGACTATGGGATTGCTGGCATGGAGAGCTGCCAGCACTGGATAAAGTTTTCTAGGACTGTGAGTAGCCTAACTGGAGGGGCAGAATTGGAACTCCAGAGACTTGTCACTAGTTAGAATTATCAGACTATGAGATTTGTCACTGACTAGAGTTGTTGGATTTGGAGCTACAGAGTTTGACATTTTCCCTGTTTACATCTCATATTGGTTGAATATTTCTTTGCTATGCCCAGTGCCATCTTTTGCAATGTGAATGTTTCTTCTGTGCAATTATCAGTTAGAAGACCTTGGACTATGGGACTGTTTGAACATCATTGGGATTGATAGAAACTATGGGGACTTTTGAAGCTGTGCTGAATGCATTGCATTTTACATCATGCATGGTTTTCAGTTTATGGAGGCCAGGGGTGGAATGTGGTGGTTTGATTCAGGTGTCTTCCATAAACTTAGATATTCTGAATGCTAGGTTCCCAGCTGATGGCAATTTGGGAATTAACACACTCTGGAGGCAGTGTATTGTTGGGGGTGGGCTTATAGGTGTTATAGCCAACTTCCTCTTGCCAGTGTTTGGCACAGTCTCCTGTTGCTGTTGCTCATGTGATGTTGGCCAGGAGGTGAAATCCACCCTCTGCTCATGCCATCATTTCCCCTGCCATCATGGTGCTTCCTCTTGAGGCTGTAAGCCAAAATAGCCACCCCTCTTTTTTTTCCCCACAAGCTGCTCTTGTTTGGGTGATTTCTGCCACCAATATGAACCTGACTGCAACAATGACCTAATTAGTCAAACAGTGCTTATATTACAAAACAATATTAAAAAGATTTCTTGGGAGCTGAGATTTCTTGGGGGGAGAGATGGTTCAGTGGTTAAGACATAGTACAGTACCCACATAAAGTCAGATGCACAAGGTGGTGCATGCATCTGGAGTTCATTTGCAGTGGCTACAGTCTGTGCTCATTCTCTCTCTCTCTCTCTCTCTCTCTCTCTCTCTCTCCCACCCTCTGTCTTTCTCACATTCTCTCAAATAAATAATAAATAAAAAATATTTTAAAAGATATCTAAGCCAGGCATGGTGGCACAAACCTTTAATCCCAGCAGTTGGGAGGCAGAGATAGGAGGATCGCTGTGAGTTCAAGGCCATGCTGAGACTACATAGTGAATTCCAGGTCAGCCTGGGCTATAGTGAAACTACCTCAAACCAAAAAAAAAAAAAAAAAAAAAAAAAGATATCTTACACCAGGATTTCAGCAACAATTTGTCTTGGCTTCCTGGTTTTCAAATACTTGGCCTTCCACTTTGGTAAACCTTGTATTAATTATCTGTACTTTGTTCTTTGTACAGTTGGAAGGATCAACCGAAAAATATTTGCCAGTGACAACATGTCTGGTTCATCAGAAGGCTTTTGAAAGAAAAAGGGGAGGTATGGATATCAAGCTAATTGTCAAAAGGTTAATCTTTGCGCAGCCTAAGCCCAGAGACATAGAAGACTATACTATGCACCTTGGGTGGAGCTTCTTGAAGACAGAAAACCCAAAGGTTCTCCAAAGATATCCTGATAAACGTAAACAACTCATGGTCTGATCTGATGCAAACTAGTGATCTGTCTTATGCTCAGACTCCCTCCCTATAGCTTTGATTGCCTGAAACTGAATAAAAGCTATGAGTACTGTCGGTTCAGGCAGCACTTGAGTGCATCCTCCTGACCCTCCATTAAGTAATATTCTGAGTGTTGTGTGTTCATTTTGCATTCTTCCAAGAACTGGATGGTATGAACAGGCAGTTGTGTGAAAACATGCTTTAAGCTGGTTCATGATGTCATGCCTACCAAGTCTTACTGATTTAATTAGCTATTATAAGATCTTAGACCTCAGTGCTTTGGAGATGGCTCAGTGGTTAAAGGCACTTGCTTGCAAGTCCTGTCAGCCCAGGTTCACTTCTCCAGCACCCACATAAAAGCAGACACAAAAAGTGTCACATGCATTTGGCATTCATTTGCAGCAGCAAGAGATCCCGATGTGTGCACGTTCACACACACGTATAAATATTTTTAAAGGTCTTAGACATAGTAAACAACACATAAACCTTTAAGACATGACTGGTATGTATGTATGTAGATATGTATTTATGTGTGTATGTATTGGAGTGGATTAGAAAGGCACAAAAGAAACAAGTTCTGAGAAGCTGAGAGGCCACAATGTTAGCTGCATGGTCAAGTTTGATACTGTATTCCAACTAATAAGCAAGTGAGGAGAGGAATGTCATTGGAGTGAAAACATGCATTTCATATCTAAAAAGTTAAAGGATGGCCCTGGAGGCTGACTTACAACAACCATAGGGATGTTGGAAAATCCTGTAAAAGCTAAGAAAATAGGATTATTAGTACACTTTGGAGCTATGTTCCGGAAACTTCAGTGAGAAGTATGCAAATCATTGCTTGATTTTGTGTTCAGGTATTAGAAGAGAAGTCCATTAATTAAGAGACTTATGGAAGTATATGGTCAGTAAATGGAACTTCCAGGGAAGAATGAAGAAGTCAGCAAGGCATGATAACAAGCCAGGAGAAGCTAAGAGTTGTGGGGCATGGATGGGGCTGAGGGGTAGCAAGTCTGGAGGGTCAGAGAGTGGCCTGTGATTTCAGAGATGATGAGCTGGGGAGGGAGAAGACAGGGAATCAGAAATAACGAAGCTGATGACAGAATTACTACTTCGTTTTAAAATTTCTGTTGTACGTTTGATGAATTGGCATCCTCAACCTGGCCATATGAATAACAGCCTCATTATTAAGTTTGAAACTCCCAGTACCATACTAAGAAGAAGTTGAGATTTCTATGATCAGTCACTTTTTATTGAGAAATTCTTCAGTTTGAAAAAGGGACTTTCCAATGGAAATAGTAAAATGCAAATTGTTTACTTGGCAAAGTACCAAGACTAAGCTAAGGACCCTCATATACAGGGATATAATACCACAATAACCTTCCAAGTACTTTTAGAATGAGATAGCAGGGAAATTTTTCCTGACTAGAAAGATCAAAGAAGCCTGAACAATGTTGTATTTTACACTTAAGAAACCTAGAGCTATAAATAAGTGGGGTAAGAAATCTTGGAACATGAATACATTAACTAGGAATCAAGCAAACATGTTGAGCCCAGTTTTAAGTTGCTAACTGATGCTATAGCCTTTAAATTGGCACAAGTAGGGAAGGTACTTTATGCTGCTTTGTATAGATTTAGTGTCCCCATTTTTCTTCCAGGAAATATTTAGTACTGAAAAAGGACAGAGAAAAAGATATATGTGTGTTTGTGGGGGCTACTGACGATTAAAACGACAACAGAAAAATTAAATGTTAAAATACTGAAATACAAACATAAATTTGTAAAAGTCTGATTCTGCTGTATTATCCAAATATAGTATAATACTGAAGCTTGATTTTGCATCTAGCACTATACTGTGTATGTACTATATGTGACTCAGCAAAAGAATTCAGCATGTGCCTACCTTTGTGGAGCATCCATGTTCTTAGACAAAAATCTACCACAAAGAGGGAATAATACAAGAAGCTTTGGAATAAATTACTGCGTTGAATATTATCATGCATTTTCACACATGAAACAAATAAGAACTTCATGGTTAAAACAATATTTTCTGGATTGAAATATGTTTAAGAACACATCTTGCAAGGTGCTGTTTGACTGTACCTACAAAAAATTAGCTTTGAATCTATGTATTAAGACTCAATTCACACTCAAAGTTAGGCAGTCTATGATACTTTTTCCTAAGATCTACTCTATGGAACAGCAAAAATATCCTGCACTTTCTTGAGGAAAGGGTTCCTGTGGTTAAATGTGAGCAATATGACATGCCTTATCTTCTTGAAGAACCATAGTACTTATATGCATAGTAAAAACTTCCAAAAATCTTGCAGTAAAGCATGCATGTTAAAAACTATACAACCATGCACATTCCATTTATCTGACTATAGAACCCCCTTTACTTACAAGTACTAAATCCACTTTGAGAAATGCTGTGGACCTAGTACATAAGAGACCCTTGGGAATTGACTTGGAAAAGTAAACAGACAGTAAAACTAGTTTGTACCTGAACAAAATGTTTATTTATCAATATTCAGAATATATGCCAAGGCCCTAGTACCAAACCTCTGCAAACTCACAGGAAATAAAACATAAATATGGCTGCAGGTGCCTTGAGGAATAATAGAGACATTTACTGCAAGAGTTTACTTAGCATACTATATAGGAGGTCTTCCCAGTGATTTTCTCTAAAAATTGTATCCATTCTCTAAAAGTTTACATTCATGCAGCCATTGAAAATATCTCTCTTGCTTTATTTCATGGATATGTTTCTGTCACCACCTTGCTCCTCCAACCTTGCTTAGTTCTTCATCTTTGTTCCTTTTTTAACCTTTTTAACTCAGCCTTCCAGTTAGTGATTGCACTTGCTGGGTATTCTATCCCATGTAGGAAGCTATAAAAACAGGCTCCATTCTTATATTTCTACTCTCATTTTCCATGGAGGAATGAAAGAGGAATCTCTCTTCACTTCTACTCCTAAAGTTTTCCTTATGAAGTTTTAGAGCATTTTCAGTGATGAACTCCCCATATATATCAAAGACAACACTTCTAATTGCACTGAATGTTCTTAAAGGTATTGTATGTTTTTAGATAATGCTAACAAGAACAAGAAGACTCTTTGTAAAGATGGACTCGGTCTGGTAATCAGTCAATTCCCAAGGAACATTTTGCCAGATTTACATCTATAAAATTGCTTCCACTCTGCATTTAAACTTAGACAATATTTCCCTTTTATGTTTCAACAAAAGAAATAAACAGAACTGCTTTGCTTCCCACACTCAAATCCAAATCCAAGCCTAAATGAACCACAGAAGTAGAGGGTAAATCAATGAGATGGAGTAATGAAGGTATAATCAAAAGGTAGGTGAGTCCTGGAGTTAGAAGATAAGGGCACTTCAGTGTAGAAGAGGACCTACTGCCTCCAGGGCGGAGAAGCCAGGGAAAAACTATGTCCTGTACACCGGAAGGGTAAAGACAGTGCAGGCCCATGAGTCAGTGATGTCAGTGCAATGTTGAGGTTTGGCAGGAGTGAAGAGGACAGCAGCGATAACCACAGACCCCAGTCTCTGGTTGAATGGGTTGAAAAATACTTTCAATGACATTCAATAGCACATCAAATGATCACTCACCATGATCAATTTGGTTTCATCTCAAAGATGCAAGGATGGCTTAACATATCCAAAACAACAAATGTAATACTTCACATCAACAGAATGAAGGATAAAAAGTATATGATTATCTAAATAGATTGCAGAAAAAGTATTTTTTCCCTCCAAATGCCTGGTTTAATAAGGACTGTTTATTTTGAGAAAAAAAAGGTCCCAAACACCAAGATGTTCACAAAATAACCCACAGTATCAACTTTAGAAAACAAATATTAAGACTATTGTACTATTTTTCTAAAGGATGCCTTTGACATGCCAACTCCCATTCACAAAAATACATATATGTGTTGAATACTCAACCCCAGAGTACATGGGGAAGGTCACACATGTACCGCTAACTCAAAGATGCTCTGATGCTACAAGTAAATGAGAATGCTTTTGCAGTCAGGGAAGCAACTATTGAAACCATGTGTGAATGGAAGAACTGTATTCCCTGAATAACAAGAGATTATTTTGGAGACAGTTGATAAAACCATACATTTTTTATTGTTAAGTCATAAAGAGGTATCAAAAGCAAAAATTACAGGGTAAGACTTAACACAACTACTTCGAGTGTCAAAGGAAGTGAATGTGGAACTTGGTACTGGGCAGTATAGCATGAATTAATGAACGTGGGTAGGACAAGGAAAGGGAGAACAACAGTGAAAATGTGCTGAAGATTCTAGGGGAGTGAATCTGGTGTAATTTTGATCTTGGACAAACACCTAGGTAAAATAACAATTGGCAAGATTTTTAAAACCTGCTAGGTGCTTAAGAGTCATCCTCTTCTTTCTCAGTCTCTGTTTCATCATCTTTGATCAATTCCAGCTGGTCTTCCCCTCCCCCCATGATCTTCATCATCATCATCCAGCAGATCCCCTTCCTCAGCAGTCCTCTGCACCCGCCTCGACTCCACCTTCGCATTAGTCTCGTCTTTCTTCACGGAGGTGCTAGTCTGCTCCTCTTTGGTCTTTTCATTCTTTACCTCTACTGGGGTTGATAAGGGCAAGTCTGCTTGTTTACTCTGTTCCTTTTCTATTTTTTCCAAGCTTTCCAGTAGAGAATCCACTTTTTGTTTTATCTAGGTAAGTTCCTTATCTAGGTAAGTTCCTTCTTAATGGCTCGAAGGTCATCTCCTTTTAACTTTCCAGACTTAGAAGATGATCCTCGCTGTCCACTCTTAGAATTAAAGCCACTTTTGCCCCTTCATGAAGTGTTTCAGATGCCTGCTGGCGTTTAGAGGGCACCACAGCACGAGCAATAGGAGGAGGAGGAACACGTGCTGGATAACTGTACATCCTGTCACAATAATCACGCTGAAAGTCATAATCCCAGTCAAAGGAGGAGCTGAGTAGAAGGGACGGAGAAGGGTGTTCTGGTACTGACCCATATATCTCCGCTGCAGATCGTCTTATACCTGTTTTTCCTCGGTTCGCTTTTGGCTCTGTAGCCAGATTAGTATCTAAAACCTGGCCAGCAATCATCCTCCCCTCCTCTCCTGCTACAGCAGCTCGGGCATTTCTCTCATCAATGTACTGGACAAAGGCAAAGCCCTTTTGAACAGAGCAGCCAACAATTTTTCCATACTTTGAGAAGTTGCCTCCACATCAGACTTGACCACAAGATTGTTGAGATTCCCAATGAATACATGGGAATTCATAGAGTGAGGATCTGTCTTGTTGGTAACATTGTTAGCCATTTTCTTTGAAGTTAAGGTTCCTCACAAAGCTGAAAAAATGTAGCTGAAAATAAAAAACAAAAAAATCTCACAGAATGAAGGAGACAAGATTCAACCCTGCATCTCCTACTTGGGAGTCCTACGTGAGAGACTGGGTAGGCCAGAGATGTGCACACAACTATCGTGACTTCATCTCTTCACAAAATGGCCCCCGATCTCCTCGGCCACTGAGACGAAGGCCTCAGAAAAAGTATTTGACAAAATTTAATGTCCTTTCATAATGAAATCCCTAAATAAATTAGTCCTAGAAGGATTATATCTCAGCATAACCAAGGTGCATATGGCAAGCCCACAGCCAGCATCATATAGAGTGAAAAAAAGGAGAAAGCCTCTCCTATAAGATCAGGAACAGGACCGGACAAAGGCATTCATTTTCACTGCTATTATGCAATGCTAGAAGTATTAGTACTAGGAAATTTTTGTGTGTATGTGGGATATACTATATATGTGTGTACAAATGTGCATGCCCAATATGCATGTGTATGGAGGCCCAAGTAGAAGGTTGGGTATCCTTCTCTATTACTTCTTTGCTTTGTTCTCTTGAGACAAAATCTCTCACTAGTCTGGAGCTATTGTTTTCAGATTGGCTAACCAGAGAGCTTCAGTAACTCTGTTTCTGCCTCCCTCAGGATGGAGGGTTATAGGCATGCATGGCCATGCCCAGCTTTTTCTGTGGGCATTGGGGAATGAACTCAGGTCCTCATGCTTACTCAGTAGGCACTCTTACCTGCTAAGAGGTCTCGAGTTCATAATTAGAAGTTAGAGCCAAAGCAATTAGGCAAGGGAAAAAAATAAAAGGCATATAAATAGGAAGGTAGGATTCTCTTTGCATGTGATATGATTCCACTAAAATTTTAGAATTAGGGCTGGAGAGATGGCTTAGCGGTTAAGCGCTTGCCTGTGAAGCCTAAGGACCCCGGTTCGAGGCTCGGTTCCCCAGGTCCCACGTTAGCCAGATGCACAAGGGGGCGCACGCGTCTGGAGTTCGTTTGCAGTGGCTGGAAGCCCTGGCGCACCCATTCTCTCTCTTTCCCTCTATGTGTCTTTCTCTCTATGTCTGTCGCTCTCAAATAAATAAATAAAAAAAAATGGAAGAAAAAAAAATTTTAGAATTAATTAGTAAATCAATAAAACTAGAAGGTTACAAAATCGATATATAAAAATGAGTAGTTTTTCTATATAACTAATGAGAAAGTTGCTGAGGAAGAAATATTGAAAGCAATATCATTCATAATAGTAATACAGAAATATTACCAAGAAATAAGCTCAGTTAAGGAAATGAAAGCCACTAGAGTAGACACTATAAAATATTGATAAGATAAATTGAAAAGAATACGACAGAAAGAAAGATCTTCCATGCTTATAGATTGGAAGTATTGACCTTGTTAAAACATCATATTATACAAAACAAGCTATAATTTCAATGCAATCGCCATCAAAATACCAGTGATGTTTTTCATAGAACTGGAAAAAGAAATGCTAAAGCCATATGAAAACACAGAAGATCTCAGAGAGCAAAATCAATGTGGAGGAAAAACAAAGTTGGAGACTCACTACCTGGTTTCAACTTATTCCACAGAGCCATAGTAATTAAAAAGCATCATAATTAGCATAAAAACAGACATAGAGACCTAGGGTATAAATAGGATTCCAAGAAATAAACTTATGTGTTTATAACTGTGGTGGTTTGATTCAGATGTTCCACATAATGTAGGTCCCCAGCTGGTGGTAATTTGGGAATTAAAGCCTTCTGGAAGCAGTGTATTGTTGGGGGTGGGCTTATGGGTGTTATAACCAATTTCCCCTTGCCAGTGTTTGGCACAGTCTCCTGCTGCTGTTGTCTTCCTGATGTTGGCCAGGAGGTGATGTCCACCCTCTGCTCGGGCCTTTATTTTCCACCACCATCATGGAGTTTCCCCTCTAGTCTGTAGGCCCAAATAAACCCTTTCCTCCCATTCAGCTGCTTTTGGTCAGGTACTTCCTTCCAACAATGACAGGATAACTGCAACAACAACTGACTGTTGACAAAGGTATAAAAAATACACTTTGAGAGCCAGGCATGGAGGTACATGCCTTTAATCCCAACACTAGGGAGGCAGAGGTAGGAGGGTCACTGTGAGTTTGAGACGAGCCCGAGACTATATAGTGAATTCCAAGTCAACCTGAGCTAGAGTAAGACCCTACTTCAAGAACCCAAATATTCAAGAATTCAGCGCCCACATCGACAGCTGGGTGTGACCATGTATGCCTGTAACCCCAGTGCTGTGGTGAACCGAGACTGGAGAATTGCTGGGACTGCTGATCAGCCAACTGAACTGGAACAAAACAGCCAGCATTCTGAGTTCAGTGAGCAACTTTGACTTAAGGCAACATGTGGATAAGCAATAGAGGTGGACTGGCTTCCACTAGCATGTGCACAGGGCAAACACATCTGCACACACATGTGCATACACTATAAACATGCAAACTACACACATATGGGCAAATTGTTTTCCAGTTCTCTACAATTCTACAATTTAATTTTAGTTTATTTATTCATTTACTTGTTTTGTTTTTGAGACAGGATGTCTAGCCTAGTGTGGTAGTTTGAATAGATGGCCCCAATATATTCAGTGTTTTATTTGTAGTTTGTAGTTTGCATCTGCAGCCACCTGGCTGGAGGTGGTTTCACTGGGTGGATCTTAAGGTTTGGGGGTGGGTTTCAGATTTCAATCTAAAGGTATGCCAAGAGTGCTGTGCTGGTGCTTCCTTTCTCTCTCTGCTTGGTCCTGTGAAGGCAGGCCAGCTTCTTCTGCCATTATGGAACTTCCCCTAGATCTGTAAGCTTCAATAAATCCTCCATAACTGTGCCTGGTCTGGAAGTTCATCTCAGCAAACCTGAAGCAGTCTGCTATACCTAGACTGGTCTTCAATATGTTATGAAGCTGAGTGTGACTTTGAATTTTTGACTCCCCTACCTCCAGCCCCCTAGTGCTGGCACGACATGCATATACCACCGTGCTTGTTTGTGCAGGGCAGGGAATCAAACCCAGGGTCCTGTGCATGCTGCGTGAGTACTGTACCAACTGAGCTACATCTCTAGTCCTTAAATTTCTGATTATGAAAAATTTAAATATTTATAGAAGTAGAGTGTTATCAACACTTTCCTGCCCTCAAAAAAGTCAACATGTAGAGGTAGGATTTATAAACATTTTGTCATTTTTTTTCTATTACTCCTTTTCCTTCACTGAAATATTTTAGAACAAATCCAGGACATGACATCATTGTACTTTATTTCACTATATTTCTAAAGAGTGTGGACATCTTACATGATCCCAATACCATTATCACCCAATAAAAAGAATGACTCCTTGGTATTTAGACCATAGACAATTTTTCCTTCAAAATGTCTTTATCTATTTGAAGTAGGATCTAAACTAGTCCCACACATTATGCTTGGCTATATCTCCTCTGCCTTGATGAGTCTAGTATTCTTAGTGGAACATGTGCACATAAGGAGGAGTGTTATTGCCAATAGCCAAAAATTAAAACAAATGCCTATGCACAGGTGACTAGGTGAGCAAATTGTGCTTTATACACCCAATTAAATACTACTAAATAGGGCTGGAGAGATGGCTTAGCAGTTAAGCGCTTGCCTGTGAAGCCTAAGGACCCTGGTTCGAGGCTCGATTCCCCACGATCCATGTTAGCTAGATATATAAGGGTGCATGCGCCTGGAGTTTGTTTGCAGTGGCTGGAGGTCCTGGTGTGCCCATTCTCTCTCTCTCTCCCTCTCTCTCTCTCTCTCTCTCTCTCTCTCTCTCTCTCTCTCTCTCTCTCCCCCTCTATCTGCCTCTTTCTCTGTCTGTCACTCTCAAATAAATAAATAAATAAAAATAAAAATGAACAAATACTACTAAATAATAAAAAATGAATAAACTTTAAATCTATGCCAAAATATGTCAGGATCTTAAAAAGATTTCACTTGTAGTGTTGTTTAATTACTCATTTTCTTAAATCTTCAATGTAACATGTATAACCATTTAAAAAGACAATCAATAGTTTAATATGCATTTTAATCCCATTATGTCTAGCAAAAATTCTTCAAGGATTCTTACATGTAAATAGTGATTCGAGGTATTATGATGTTCCTATAATTTTTTTTTTCAAGCTAGGGTCTTGCTATGGCCCAAGCTGATCTGGAATTCACTATGTAGTCTCGGGGTGGCCTCAGACTCACAGCAATCCTCCTACCTTTGCCTTCCGAATTGGGATTAAAGGCGTGCACCACCAAGCCTGGCTTGTTCCCATGATTTTATAATTGGCCCTTTGCTTTGAAAGACATTTTAAAGTTAGTCGGAGATAAGAGTGTCTGTCTTCATATGGCCTGATATTCTCTATTGTGTTTAAAACATCATTTTTCCTCCAGAATTTCTAATTCCACATAGCAAAATGCTGACTTTAACAAATTCGATCCAGATGTTTCAAGTACTCAGAAGGGTTGCATGACCTTCTGGTCTCAAGAAGGTAAAAATAAAAGTCATTATTCAGTGTGTATGTGTGTGTGTGTGTGCATGTTCATGACTGTATGCATGTTCTTTTGGGTATGAGTACACATTTATGTATGTAGGTATACCTTCCTTGTGTGTGTGTGTGTGCAAGCTCACACACATGCATGTAGAGGCCAGTGGTTGAGAATGGGAATCTTACTTAACCATTCTTACTTTTTGAAACAGTGTCTCTCACTGAACCGGCAGTTTACAGATTGGGATAGATTGTCTACCTAGCAAAACTACAGGAGTCCTCCTGTCTATGCCTATCCAGTGCTGGCATTGCAGGTGTTCATCAACATGTCCGAGTGCTAGAGATCCAAACTCAAGTCTTCGTGTTTACCTAGAAAACATTTTACTCAATGAGCCATCTCCCCAGCCCCACAAGATGAAGCAATATGAATACTGCATTGATGTTCCAGGAGAATCGACGTGAATTGTATTTTTGAGAATAATTACATGAGATAATATCAACATTTATGATAATATATATGTATTTTTTTTTTCATTTTTTGAGGTAGGGTTTCACTTTGCCCCAGGCTGACCTGGAATTCACTATGTAGTCTCAGGGTGGCCTTGAACTCACAGTGATCTTCCTACCTCTGCCTCCTGAGTGCTGGGATTAAAAACATGAGCCAGTATGCCTGGCTTTATGATATAATATTTTTAAAGCAACATAACAGTGAAGTAACTTAGGGCATATTGCTCTAGTCATAACTTTTCCTAGGAAAATAATGTCTATGAGAATTTCATCAGTATATATTTATTATTCTGTCTCCTTTACAACATCACTACAAAAAGTTCAGAAGGAACAAAATTGCTTTGAAATGTTTTAGTTAATGGGTACTTCATGGTGTCCAGATCCAACTACAAATATTTTGCCTCTTAGTGTTCTGTTACAAGAAACTGTATATCATGGTGGAAAAGAGTTTAGACTAAAAAGTCAGACTGCATGAGGTTGAAATACTAGTTTAATCTGAGTACTTGCTGTGCATCCTCAACAAAGTATCTAATATTTTAAGTTAAAATTGCTTAAATTTAAATGCCAAGAATATTCATATGTAAAGTAGAGGTGATAATAATACTTTTGTCATAGGGCTACTATGAAAATTAAATGACTTAATATATGCAAAATTCTTCAAAGGGCGTCTAGCACATTAATGCACTTGGAAAAATATTAACTTGAAAAGGGTAAGTACACAAAGTAGTGAGCAGCTTCTAAAATGAGACCCAGTGATTCTGACTGTCTTCATACCTATCTAACCAGAGCTGCTTCAGTGGGAATTGGACCAAGAGACTTATTTATAGTAAGTGGCCTGTGACAAAGATGGTAAGATGACATTTCCATTATGAACGATGGTGATCTGTGTCTTCCTTGGATTCTTTGACTCTTCCATTCTTCACTCTGATAAAGTAAGCTGCCATATTGTGGACCACCCCAGTATAAGAGCCACATGGCACAGACTGTGTATGTCTTTTAGCCAACAGACAAGGAAGAACTGAGACCCCTCCAGAGGCTGACAGCTGCAAGTGACTGAATTCTTCCAACAACCATGTGAGGAATATTGAGGCCCCTTCTGACACCTAGACTAGATGGAGCTCATGACAGCCTAATCAGAGGACCCAGCTACGTTGTACAGGATTCCTGATCCACAGAAACTATGATATAATGCTTAATCTACTAAGATTGAAATAATATTCATTCAGTAACATGTAATGTGGATGCTGCTGTGCTGAAAATGTTGGAGCTGCTTTGTGACATAGAATAAGACTGGAGGTGTTTGAAGAACATGATAAATAAAGGCAAATTACCTCAAACTATTAGAAATCTGGCCCTGAGCATATTGCCCCAGAGCCCAAAGTGAGACACTGTATATGAAAAGAATTAAAAGCAGGGTCTTGAAGATGTATTTGCATATGTGTTTTTATAATAGCATAGTTCTAATAGTTAAAGGAAGTGAATCTTTAAAGGCACAATAGGATAGGACAGGTGTCATAGTTAAAGTAATTATTTTGACTTTCAGTTAACAATATTTTCAATCTGATAAAATATTGAGGGAACCAAAGGTCATACCAATTAGGAGGGCTAGGATACTGGTGTGTGTGTGTGTGTGTGTGTGTGTGTGTGTGTGTGTGTGTGTGTTGTGTGTGGACAAGTGTAATAAGAAAGCTTAATCTATATCCTACATGGTTGGAAGTCAATAAATATTTCCAAAACTCTCCAAAGTCAAAGCCAGGCATGGTGGCATGTGCCTTTAATCCCAGCACTTGGGAGGCAGAGGTAGGAGGATCACCATGGGTTCAAGGCCACCCTGAGACTACATAGTGAATTCCAGGTCAGCCTGAGCTAGGATGAAACTCTACCTCAAAAAACCAAAAAACAAAACAAAACAAAACAAAAAAAAAAAAAAAAAAAAAGAAACCTCTCCAAAGTCAAAGCTGTTTAGGTATGCTATTAAAAATATGGAGCTAAGCTGGGCATAGTAGTGCACGCCTTTAAACCCAGTACTCGGGAGGCAGAGATAGAAGGTCACCATGAGTTAGAGGCCATCCTGAGACTACACAGTTAATTCCAGGTCAGCCTGGACTAGAGTGAGACCTTGCCTTGAAAAACAAAAACAAACAAACAAAAAAATATGGAGCTAGCAGATGATTGGGCTTCTGTGTGAGAAGGAAAAAGCTCAATAGCAGAGGCCAGTAAGTTAAAAAGGAGATATAAAGGGAAGAGAAAGGAAGGGAGGAGGGTACTTAATAGGTTGGTATTGTATATATGTAAGTAGAATGATTGAGATGGGGAGGGGATATGATGGAGAATGGAATTTCAAAGGGGAAAGTGGGGGGGGGAGGGAGGGTATTACCATGGGATATTTTTTATAATCATGGGAAAGGTTAATAAAATGGAGCTAAATAAGAAAAGCATAATAAAATGTGATTTTTTTGTTTTGTTTCTGGGAGGTGGAAGGAGGAGGTCAACATGAGAAAGATGGGGTGAGAAACTGTTTTTAAAACATGTAACTCCACAAGAATGAGCTCATTTTTTTAACCATCCATATTTTTATTTTTATTTATTTATTTGAGAGCAACAGACAGAGAAAGAGGCAGATAGATAGATAGATGAGAGAGAGAGAGAGAGAGGGAGAGAGAGAGGAAGAGAGAGAGAGAGAGAATGGGTGCGCCAGGGCCTCCAGCCACTGCAAATGAGCTCCAGATGCGTGCGCCCCCTTGTGCATCTGGCTAACATGGATCCTGGGAAATCAAGCCTCAAACTGGGGTCCTTAGGCTTCACAGGCAAGCACTTAACTGCTAAGCCATCTCTCCAGCCCCAGCCCCCATCCATATTTTTAATTCTGGAAGCACCACATTTAATGATAACTCTGGTCAGTAGGAAGAGCTTTGCACAACATAATCTAACACCTCCAGAGATAGTGACTGTAATGGAGATTTTATGAGGGAGCATTATAACACATGATGAAATCAGGAATCCCATCATGTAGGCTATATTCTGCATTAAGCATTTTATATTTTATCTTGAACGATCTTAAGGAGCTCACAGGATACTGTAAACAGGACATTGACAAACTCAATCCTCCTACCTCTGCCTCCTAAGTGCTGGGATTAAAGGCGTGCACCACCATGCCCGGAATGACATATTTTTTTTTTTAAATTATTTTTATTTATTTATTTCAGAGAGAGAGAAAGGGATAGAGAAAGTGATAGACACAAAGGATTGGGTGCATCAGGGCCTCCAGCCTCTGCAAATGAACTCCATATGCATGCACCACCTTGTGCATCTGGCTTACATGGGTCCTGGGAATTTGAACCTGGGTCCTTTGGCTTTGCAGGCAACTGCCTTAGTTACTAAGCCATCTTTCTGGCCCCTGAAATGATTTTTAATGTAATCTCTGCTCACAGATCTAGGCCCACCTAACTGACATCAATAGTGTAATTTGGAAAATTAATGTAAGGAATGCTTCATGAAGAACACTGTATTTGGTTCAGAAGATATTTCTTCATAGGCCACTTAGGAGAGAAATAGATTTGAAGAGGTCCAAGTGCAGGCAGTGCCTCCTATTGCAAGATAAAAGGACACCTTTTTCTAATTTTGCTAAGAACATTGGGGAGATCGGTGAATCAGAGATGAGAGAGGATGGAGTGAAGTTTATGTCTGTTGACCAAAGTCTGACTTTTCTACAGTCCTCACAATTTATGTTTATAGTTAGAATGTTTGGCATGGGCCAAATTCAACATATGTCTTCTACTCTGAACTTAAAGTAAATAAAATGCTCAGAAACAATATAATTTTTATAAGTATTTTCATGTGTTTGTTCTCATCAAGTGATTTGATGTGTTTCTGAGCATTCCACATTCCAGTACTTACAGTTTATGTGTGACCCTAGCTGAACAGTATGTGAAAGCTGTGGACCGTTGCTTATTCCAAAGCCAATGAACTTTGGAGGTAAGATCAGTTTACAGAGCAAAAAAGCAATAGAGGGCTGGAGAGATGGCCTAGTGGTTCAGGCGCTTGCCTATGAAGCCTAAGGACCCAGGTTCAATTCCCCAAGACCCACGTAAGCCAGATGCACAAGGTGGCATATGTGTCTGGAGTTTGTTTGCAGTGGCTAGAGGCCCTGGTGCACCTATTCTCTCTGCCTCTATCTGCCTCTTTTCCTATCAAATAAATAAATTAAATCAAAAGTTTTAAAAAGGCAATAGAAAATGTTGAAAAAGGGGAAACCAGTTGGAAATGAGAAGAATGAAGCAGCCTTTGGTTAGTCAAGTAGAAATAAGTCTAGGGTGATAACAATGAGTGGAGAATATTGGAAGTACATTTTTAGTAGACTGGGATTATGTAGCCACTGCCCACCAGGTCTAGAGTTAAACATTAATACCAAACTGCCTAATATAAGTAAGACCAGTGCTCACGGTGCTGTCTGCAATTGGGCAAGAGCAGATATATATTATTTACATAGGATTCTTTGTCTCTGGAAACCAATGGAGTCACACATCCCTTACGCACCACTGGAGATGCCCTCAACCTCACCTGCATTTGCTTCTGATTCTGCTCACCCCCCAGCTGACGCACACAGGAGCCATCTGGCAGTGTCTGCTTTCTGCTTGGACCAAGTCCCTCTTGTCTTCCACCCTTTTGCTACACAATAGAAATAACCAAGCTAAAAAGCACTACTTCTTATAACTTAAGAGTATTGATTAGCATGAAGGAGATGCAGATGCAAAGTCCATGAAAGAGGTTATCTTCTCCTCACCCAAATCCCAAAAGTGAAAATTATTCTATTTTCTTGATACAGAAAGAACATTTGCAGGATTGGCTCAAAGTCACCTGGTTCTTGATGGAATAGAGGTTTTTTGTTTTTTTTTTCTTTTTTTGTTTTCAAGGTAGGGTCTCACTCTAGCCCAGGCTGAGCTGGAATTCACTATGTCATCTTAAGGTTGCCTGGAACTCATGGCGATCCTCCTACCTCTGCCTCTTGAGTGCTGGGATTAAAGGTGTGCACCGCCACTATCGGCTCAGCATAGAGTTTTAACTAGATACGACACTGAACTATTTTTTTCATATGGCATATTACCCCTCCCCCAAATATTGATGAAATTAGTAGCTGAGGTTGAATGTATAGATTTAAAAAATAATTTGATGATTTTATGTAAATACATAATCTATTTCAGTCATATTTACTTTCTGTCATAGTTTGAATCAGATGCCCCCCCAAATTGGTTTGAATGCTTGGTCCCCAACTGTTGGCAGTTTGGGATGTGGGAGCTTGCTGGAGGAGGTGTGTTGCTGGGGTCCAACTTCTCTCTAGCTAAAGCTCAGCTTACATTCTTGCTGTTTTCTGCCAGCTGCTGTGGCAAGAAGTGATGTCCAGCGTCTGTTTTATCATTCCTTTCATGCCACCATGAGGCTTTTCCTTGGGATGGTCAGTCAAAACAAGAAACCACCCCTTCCACTTATCAGCTGCTTTGGGCAGGGAATTTTATCCCAGCAACATGAAGCTAGCTACCCCACCACCCATTAACTTCTCGTGTCTCCCTCCACCTGGACTGAACCCCTTTCTTCTACCCAAGTAGTTCTGTTTCTACTTTGAGGTTTTTCTGTATTGTTTGCATGAGGATGAGTGAGTGTTTACTTACAGAAGCATGGGCAACTTGCCATGACCCTCTTCCATAAACCATGGGGGTCTTATGAGCTTTGCCACTATCTGTGACAGAGATCTCATGAGCCCAGTCTTGTGTAGGTCTTACACAGGTAATGGCAGCCACTGTGAGGTCATGAACGTCAACATCCATGTCATGTCCAGAAAAGTGAATTTCATAGCACTCCTCCCCATCTTCTGGCTCTTAAATTCTTTTTGCCCACTCTTCTGTAATGTTCCTTTAACCTGGGGAGGAGGGGTGATAGAAGATGTCTCACTTAGCACTGAGCACTCAACCATCACTTATTCTCAGCACTTTGATGCATGCTGAGTCTTTCTAGTAGTTGCCATCTAGTGCAAAAAAGAAAGCAACATATCATAAATATTTAGAGGTCAATTTGATGGGTAAAGCATATCTGTTTAGCCAAATAACAGTAACTTTTCCTTTTAGGGCCTATGACCTTTCCAGCTGTAGGCTTTTGAGTAGGTTTTCAGTAACAGGCATGAATTCCTTATAGAATAGATTTCCCCTCAAATCCAATCAGAAAGCAGATGTTTACCCCCTCCTAACAGGCACACCATTATTACACCAGGAAGCACATCTTGCCTAGTTGGTCATTTGTGTAGCACTCAGGCAAGATTATTGATCACTTTTCTACCCCAGCAGTCTGCATAACCACCTTCCAGCACTATGAAAGCTAGCCAGTGGGGAAGAAGTTTCTAGTTCACTTCCAGCTTCATTTCTCTGTGTCTCATAACTCTGTGTCTCATAGTTCTGAAGGGCTAGTAAGAGCAGCAGTAATAACCTGCATTGTTTTGGGGGCCTCAGGAGCCTGCCTGGCTACTAATAGGTGTCCCACCCCTGGACCTAGGAGTTTTCTTTAATAACCCATGGTTTCTGGGAGCTCATCCATGCAGGATACTTCTTTTTTAAATAATATTTTTAATTAGCTGACAAAGGAGTAGGTTTACATGTGGTTGTTTCATATATGTTTTAGTTTTGGTTAACCATTACCACTTCTTCTAGATCCCTCACCCCATTCTCACTTAAACCTTTCAGCCCCCCAGTATTTTAGCCCTCTACTTTTATGACTAGTTTTTTTTTGGGGGGGGGGTTGAGGTGGGGGGGTCTCACTCTAGCTTAGGCTGACCTGGAATTCACTATGTAGTCTCAGGGTGGCCCTGAACTTGTGGCAATCCTCCTACCTCTGCACCTCAAGTGCTGAGATTAAAGGTGTGTGCCACCATGCCCAGCTTCAAATGGCTAATTTTTAATGCGTGAGTGCTTTTTTATTAGTATAAAGCAATTTTTCAATTTAATAATAGAATTCAACTTTAGATAAAAGGTCACTCAACAGAAAAAATAATTGTGTAATAGAAACAAGAATGGAGAAGCTGTAAAATGGAGCTGGGGTTGTGAAATGTGAGTTTCAGCTGTGGTTCTGTTAATCATCTGTGTAGCCCAAGGCAAGTCCCTTAAAGTGACAGAATTCAGATGAGAGCAAGATTTCAGATGGCATTTTGTTCAGTGTGCTCATTTTTTCCACTAAGAAGCTGGCACCCAAAGAAGTGCAGCTAAAATGTGCCAACATTGTGCAAATGGTGGTCATGTCACAGAAATACTAGTTGCAGAGGTGTTTTGTACTAGGTGACAAAGTTTGTGTCTTCAAAGCTTTGTAAATTACATTCTGATCTTTTCTCCTTGTTTTCTGGTTTGAATATGAAATATGCCTCATGTGCTCTGTATTGGAGGTGTAGTTAGACTTTGGGAAAGTAATTGGATCTGGAGGCCTCTGACCTAATTAGTGGGTTAATTCCCTGATAGATTTATGATATGATGGCATTGTTGGGAGGGAGGTGAAAAACAGGAGTTGGAGGAAGCATGTCACTGAGGGTATATCTGAAAAAATGTGTCCTGTGCCTTGCCCTTTGTCCTCTCTCTGCTTCCTGGCTTCCATGAGGTAAGCAGGCTCTATTATACATTTCTTCCATCATGATGATTTATCTCACTATGGTCTAGAAACAATAGAACTATGTGGACTGGTGTCTTTGAAACCATGAGCCAAAATTACTCTTTCCTCCCTTAAAATTTTCCTTTGGGTTATTTATAACAGTGATAAACAGCCTGGCCAAGCCAGGCATGATGGTGTATGCCTTTAATCCCAGCACTTGGGAGGCAGAGGTAGGAGGAACACCATGAGTTCAAGGCCACCCTGAGACTACATAGTGAATTCCAGGTCAGCCTGAGCTAGAGTAGGACCCTACCTAGAAAACCGAAAAACAAAAACAAGCCTCCTTTTTAAAATTTACTTACAGATGTAGTACTGATTATTATCATATTCACCTTAAAGAGAAGGAAGATGAAGTACAGAGAGGTTAAGGGACTTGCTTAGAGTGGCATAGCTGAAAGGAGTCAATGAGTAGGGGTTTCCCTGTGGAGTATGCCAGGGATGTTCTTGGAGGTTTAGCTGTTCTAGACCTCAGTCCTCATCTGTGAAATAAGTTGCAAAAATTTTTTTTCATGGCCTCCTGCCTCTTAGTCAGTGGTATATTCCCTGTGGCATCTGAAGTATGTAATTCTTTCATATTGTCCTTGAGATGTCAATTTGAACTATGCTTCACAGAATTTCTATTCTGGTGACACATATTAGTGTTAGCGGGCAAAAATAATGAAGACAACACAACAAAGATTGGATACCCAAACTCCTTTTGTTCCATAATGAACATCTTAGAAATTGTTTTTACTAGGGATGGAGAGATCGTTTAGTAGTTAAGGCACTTGCCTGCAAAGCCTAATAACCTAGGTTCGATCTCCCAGTATCCATGTAAAGCCAGATGTACAAGGTGGTGCATGCATTGAGTTTGCAGCAGCTGTAGGCTCTGGCATGCCTCTCTCTCCACCTCCTCCTCCTTTCTTTGCTTTCTGCTTGCAAATAAATAAATATTAAAAAGTTGTTTATCTAGATAAAACCATAGACCTTATTAGTTGTTTTAAGTATGAGAAATTGGAAATCAGACCAAATAATTAGTCAACTTATTATTTGTTTTATATCTGTCTCAAGACCTTTGGTGTGTGAAGGATTAGGGGCAAAGAATTCAATACACTGAAGCTACTGAAAGCCAGGAGTGTCTTTGAATAGGGAACTATTTATTTCATTAGTATGTACCTGTAGCTCCTAGTTCATTGGTTTTCAAATTTATATTCTGTTACAAACTCTATGTCTAGACTTGATTGTCTTTCACTTTATTTTTTAAACTGAGAGTAGCATATAGTGACATAAATATCAGTCGATGAAAAAAATAGGAGCCATTTCAGTCCATGACTTTAGTGTTACATGTGCTAGTTCTAAAAGCTCAGGCAAGCCTACCAATCAACTTGGATTTCTCATTCTTCATCTGAAATATTATGAAATTTGGTTAGATACCTTCTACTGTCCTTACTCTGGGAGTCCATGATTCCATGTGGTTTCCTTCACATCGCTTAGGACTGGATATATTTCAAATTCTAATGAGAAAAGTGAATGAAAGGAAGAAAACTTTTTTTTTTTTTTGAGAGAGAAAGAGAGAGAGAACACCAGGGTCTCTAGCCACTGCAAATGAACTCCAGATGTATTTACCACCTTGTGCATCTGGCTTATGTGCGTCCTGGGAAATCAAACCTGGGTCCTTTGGCCTGGCAGATAAGCACCTTAACTGCCATCTCTCCAGTCCTGGGAACTTCTTAGGATAGGGTGAGCTAAAGATTTAAAAGCAAGCATGTATGAAGTCACACATTTCTGAACCCAGTGCTGACTTTATTTTCCTGCATACAAGAGTTTCAGGAAAAAGAAGCTTATCTTGAACCTACAGTACTAATAGGTCACTTTGCTTCTATTGGTACTTAAAGAAAAAATCTCTCTGGCTGATTAGAGAGCTAGCTCACCATAGTCTTAATAATAGAGCAGTACTCTATGGTTGGCAAATTCCTCTATGGCAAAAAAAAAAAAAAAAAGAGTTCTGAGATTGATTTTTAAAAAAAAATTTTTTTAGTTTATTTATTTATTTATTTATTTATTTGAGAATGACAGACAGAGAGAAAGAGGCAGAAAGAGAGAATGGGCACACCTGGGCCTTCAGCCACTGCAAACGAACTCCAGACACGTGCACCCCCTTGTGCATCTGGCTAACATGGGTCTTGGGGAATTGAGCCTCAAACTGGGGTCCATAGGCTTCACAGGCAAGCACTTAACGACTAAGCCATCTCTCCAGCCCCTGAGGTTGACTTTTTATAGCATCCTAGATTCAATATTGACAATTGGCCATTGGCAAATAGTAGCTTTAATAATTATTACTGCTGAACACTAAACAAATATGCCTTGGTCAAATGTGCAGATTCACAGAGTACCTTCTTATGTCTTGTCCCTCAAACAATAAACAAATGAGTTAGAAATGTAATTTCCATCTAAATCTCATCTAAGACCTTTTGGTTCTTGTTGTAATAATCAGTTCTCAGAAAAGAACCCAAAGGCATAAATACAATGGGTGAAAGGGAGTAATTGCATTGAATGTTAGTTTAAAAATCTCATAACCCTTCAAGTGGTATTGCTAACTAGCCTCATGAATAGCTGGTTACACCATGATTCTTCAAAATGAGAAATGAGGAAAGAGTAGGGCACACATGATTGGTCATTTTTGCTGGGACAACACAGCCAAAGTGCCATTCAAGGACAAAGGCAAAAAGATAGTTTGACATGAAGAACTCATGAGTTAATGTCTACAAGGGCTCTTCTTAAGAAATCTTCTGGAGCTGGAGAAATAGCTTAGCAGTTAAGGTGCTTGCCTTAGATTCAGATTCAATTTCCCAGTACTCACATAGCCAGATGCACATGGTGGCACATGTTCATTTGCAGTGGCTGGAGGCCCTGGCATGCCCATTTTCTCTCACTCTCGTTCTGTCTCTCTATCTCTCTCTTCCTCTCTCTCATATACACATAAAAAAATAGAATATTAGAGAGTAACTGATATATATGTCCCAAATGGTGTCTGGGAAGTAGCTGGCTACAGGTGACCTTTAAAAGACAGACAGAAAGGAAGAAAGAAGGAAAAAAAGAAACCTTCCAGACGGCAACTGTTAGCTAAGCAAGGGGTACCTGGACCAAGGACCAGTGCAGAAATCGTTAGCTACTATTACTGCTGCTGAGGTTCATCAAGATGCTGTGCTGATCTGTTTGGTGAGGCCTAGTACACACAGTCTGCAGTCTCTGTGACAATGACAGGGATAATGTAGTTTGGTGCTGAACAAGAAAAGAACATTGTGCCACAAAACCAGAGGATGGAAACATCAACCAATACAATTCATGCAGTCTTCTATTTGACTCAAGTTCTGAGTGAATGGTTGAATGAAATGATTGCTAAAATCCTTTTCAGTGGTGATACTTATTTCATGGTGTCTTTTTTTTTTTTTTTACTTTTTATTTTTTGCATATAATGAAACAGTCAGGACTTTGGGCAAATTGTTACTATTTCCCCAAAACTGCCAGGAATAATGAAGTTAATGCTGGCAAAATTCATTTTTACACCAGAAGGGCTATGTTACTACTCATGTAAGAATGGCTGGTCCTGCAGTCACCAACTTGTGATCTAAGAATTCAGGGTTGAGTCATTGAAAGCCGTTCCAGTTGTTTGAGTCAACAGAGGATAGACCTTTATTTACATCCTAAGAAGATCTTAAGAATTACTTACTGGAATTCTCTTATTCTTCCAGAAGATACTGAGGCAGATGAAATTGAGATTTAGTGGAAATACCAGAGGAAGCAATTTGCTAAACTAGAAACTGTATCAAATTCCTGGCTTTGATTTTTTTTTTTTTTTTGAAACAGACTTTGTTCTATAGCCCAGGCTAGAAAATTTTCATTTCTTCCTTTTGAGTGCTGGGATTGCAGGAGTGCACCACCCTGCCTGGCCATCAAATGGCTTTTTGATGCTGGGTGTGGTGACAAATGCCTTTAATCCCAGCACTTGGGAGGCAGAGGTAGGAGGATCTGTGTGAGTTCAAGGCCAACCTACAACTACATAGTGCATTCCAGGACAGCCTGGGCTAGTGTGAGACCCTACCTCGAAACACTAAAAAAAAAAAAAACAAAAAAAAACAAAAAAAATAGTAGTAATAACAAAAAAACTGAAAACCTTGCCTTTTGTCTACTGCACAAAGGCTTCTTCATGATATTCTCAGGTTTCTTCAAGGTCCTGAGCATCTTCCGTATCAGACTCAACATGTAGACGTGTTTAAGTGGCCTTTATCTCACAGAAACAAACTAAAACAAGACAAAAACTTTCTGCCATTTACAGAGTCTTCCCTCCTGCTAACGTAAGCCATTTACTTTTTTTTTTTTCCAGAAGGCTAATACCCCCACCCAGTGCTATGTCACCATTCCCCCCCCCCTCAAAATTTCCATAAATCACCAATCACCGCCCAGAGACTTGGTCAACTGACTTTCTGCCTGCTCTGCTGTGTCTTCGATTTCTCTTCCTTGCTTATTCCACTCCCAAGGAAACGCCAGCTTTACTGCTTATGTTTTATGCCTTTCAATGAAAACAACAGCAAAATAAGATGTGAAGTAAACATGACTATTGATAATATTTGTTGAATCTGGTAGTTTGCTTAAGGAAATTTATTATTAAAATCTATACATTTTGTATCAGCATGTTCCTCAGGACAAATGCAGACACATGCACACACAATGAAAGCAGCAGCATGGACTCAGACCAGATCAGAGGCCACAATTGCGAACTGGTCTCCATCTATAATGACTGCACGAGGTCATTGCTTCCCTCTAATTTTCACACTGAATATGAAGTAAGTTTTGGGTCCAGCTGGCTGAGGTTTAAAAAAAGTGAATTGAAAAGAATGTTCTGTTTATATTTGAGTGGGGGATTTCCAAACTCTGCTGTAGCAACTATGAAATGATTTATTTATAGGTGGCCCCTAAAGCTAGCTGGAAGTGATCATTTGGAATTTTTTAAACCTTTTCAGCCATTTTACTAAAAACAATATCAACTGTTATGCAAACATAGAGCATCAAAGTTCATCTATCTATTAGGTTTTCAAATATTTGTTGGCAATTAGTGCATAAAATAGAATCAATAAGCAGATAGGTTAACATTTTATTTTCTACCTTATTGTTCCTAACATAATAACTAAGATCATAGCTATTCCAGAAAAAAAAAATGACTTTACTTTCTCATTTTCAGATCTATCTCTTCTCCTGCTGGATGTATGCTGTCATTTTCTTGGTCTTAATTTTCTTGACATGGAGCAAGTGCCCTCCCTTCCCATGCAGGACCAGTTCCACCCCAACTCCATGGCAGGGACTTCTCCTTGTCCTTTCTTTATGGAATTTTAAACCATGTCTTCCTTCTTCTATCATCTATCCTTAATCTTACCTCTCTGAGTCATTCCCATACTATTTAAACTTGTTTTCCTTTTAATCTATGCACACACACAGATACACACACACACTTCTTTCTTTGATCTTATAACCAGATGACTCCTAATATCTTCTTTTATCTTCATGACCAAACGTCTCAAAAGTGAATTAAGAAAAATACATTAAAGAACACTTTCTACTTTCTATTTCTCCTTCATTTCTCTCACTCCCTCATCTACTCCTTGCCCTGCAACTTACTGCTCATGCCACCTCTGCCTACAGAGCCCCCAATATGGGATGTGTACTTTGGGAGGACAAGCTAGTAAGTCCAGATTCTGGACTGTTTTCTGTCAGGTCATTTTGTCCTTGATGTGAACTATTCTTTTTGTGAAACAAAGGCACTGAGATGGTTGCATGGCTGGGATTGGAGTGAACACAGGAAGAGGTGTATCTCCCTAACTACAGCAATAGCAATACCTAGATTAATGTTTAAATTATAGCTGGTCATCAAAACTGGTTATCACACCCATAAAACTAACAATCACTCCCTTCTATTCCGAAGAGGGCAGGATGGGGATTCACAGCACATTGACAATATTACCAGAATTTTAGGTGCAAAAGTCTGGCCTCTAAGTGAGGCTTGGCCAACCATCCCCAGCTTACCAAAAAATGAGATCAGTAATGGTGAAAAGCAGAGAAAAGATTTATTCAATGTGGCCACACTGAGAAGAGAAACAAGTAAAGGTTCTAGTTGGCCTCAAGTCCTTCTTTAGAATGTGACATAAGAATTTAGTCTTCAGGAGAGAAAGAACTGAGGCAGGGGAAAGAGGTCTGCATAATTAGGCAGTTCTGGGGGAGGTATGGTCTGATTGATCACTGTTCCAGTTCTGGTTCTGCGAGGTGATCAAAGTCCTTCTAACTGCCATTGATCGAGGTAGTCAGTCTGGTTCCTACAAGATGATCTCACTCATACTCAAGGGCTCCAGAGTGCAGCCTCTGGTCTAATTATCATAGACAACTGTCCTCATTCAGAAGTATGTGTGCCTTGTCAGGTGACTGCATGCTTAGGACAAAGGTTTATCTCTATGCCTTCAGCAAAAGTAAATGAGACAGGCAGAGACAAAATGAAACCAGAGATGCCAAGCGTTTAGCCTGCTCTATTCCCTTGTAGGCCAAGGTGAGGAACCCATGCTTTACAGCAAAGTAGCCTCTAAGTGACTGTTTTGACAATGAATTACATTTTATTTATGTATTTTTATTTTATTTATAACAATTTTATACATGTACATAAGGCATTTTAAACTTATTCACCTCCTATTGCCCTTCTTTATCCCCTCTTACTACTGCTAAACCCTTTCTTCTTCCCTACGAATCCTCTTCCTACTTTCACAGATGTTTGGTTTTGAGTGTATGTAAGAGAGAGATTGAGGGAGAGAGACTTACTAAGTTAAGATTGACTGCATGAGCATGGGCGTTCTTTTTAATTTCTTTAAAATTTTTATTTATTTATTTGAGAGAGAGAAAGAGAGAGAGAGAGAGAGAGAGAATGGGCACACCAGGGCCTCCAGCCACTGCATATGAACTCCAGGTGCATGTGCCATCTTGTGCATCTGGCTTACGTGGGACCTGGGGAATTGAACTGTGGTCCTTTGGCTTTGCAGGCAAGTGCTTTAACCACCAAGTCACCTCTCCAGCCCCCCTTTATTTTTTTAGCTGGAAAATGGGCAAGTTACCAGTGGATACACCACTGTAGAACATGACTGCTCCTCTCCCAGCAACCATTAACTGCCAATAGCTCCTCTGGGAGGAGTGGGGTCTCATGGGCTTCTCCCCCATCTGTGGCAGAATATTGATGGACTCACTATTGTTCTGGAAACCACAGTTTGTATGTATTAATGAGTGTAACAGTCATGCTGTGTCCAAATGATCACTTTCTATAGCACCCCTCTAGCTCTTACATTCTTTCTGCCTCCTCTTTCTCAATGTTCCCTGAGCCTTGGAGGGGGTAATACAGACCGTCTGTTTAGGGCTGAGCACACAACAGTCATTTATTCTCAGCACTTTCACCACGATTCATATCTGCATTAATCTCTGCCCATGACAAAAGGAAACATCTGTGAGTGAGGATGAGAGGAGCACTAATTTATTTATAAGCATAAGTATTTAGGAGGCAGTTTGACAACGTGTTCATTTAGCAAAACAACAGCAATAGGCTCCCCACTAGAGCCTATGTGACCATTCCAGCCATGGCCTTTTGATCAGGCTTACTACAACAAGCATGAAAGCCATTCTGTGGAGAGGGCTTCAAATTCAGTCAGAATGTGGTTGATTACCTTCATAAAAGTGATAGTACTATTGCACGAGTAGGCAGATGTTGCCTGGCTTGTCTGCAAGTACCCAGGGTCCACTGCGGAGTGAGATTGTTAATGACTTTTCTTCTGCAGTAGTCTGCAAAGCACCTCCCAGCACCATGAAAGCTTGTTGGTAAGGAAAGCTTCTATTTCAGTTCTAGCTTGATTTCTCCATTCCTGTGACTAAAGCATACAGTTAGTGTCTTTTGCAATGAAGTGGACCATGTAGCTCTGGTGGGTAACCAAGAGCAGTGGCCTATACTGTTCCCAGTGAATTTTTAGCAACTCCCCATTTAGTTCTGAGATAGTACTAATGGTAACAGATTTTTTTTTTAATTATCCTTTTTTTTAAAACTAGTATACAGAGAGTCTAATGCTTTGGTTTAAAGTTTGAGACATGAGGTGCAAATGATTGAAATATGTAGGATGTTAGGTCATTGGAAACTTTAAAGTTTTCATCTTTCATAATTTCCCTGCACCAGTAGACTAGGGTTGATCCAATAAATGACTTGGGGGTTTCAGCTTTACTAGCATAATTTACAACTGTGATGCCTTATGTTAGCCTCAATAATATACACTTAAGAAAAAGAGCTTGTTCTATAAATTCTACCCTAAATTTTGCCCCATACTACTTTCCAAACAGAATGAAATCTCTAAATAAGGCACGATTATGAAGACACTTGGGATTGGTCACTGCATTTGACATAGACATCACTCTCATTCTGAAAATACTATCTTTCCAAAGCTTTTCTGACATCTCACTTTCCTCTGCCCTTCTCTGTTACTCAACTGCTAATCCTAAGAGTTTCTCCTTATGCTGTCTTAAGCATTCTTCTCTTACTTTTCTGCCCTGGGAAGCAGTCTTTGAAATGGAGACTTGCAGATTGGAAATTTAGTAGAAGGTCTCAGGAGAGCTCTTGGAATGGTGGAATGGACACACCTGGGGAAAGGCAGTAGAGTGACTTAGTAGAGGAAGTCAAGCTGGTATGCGCCATAGAAACCCAGAGTGCTGTGTGGAAAGTTCTCAAGCTGAGAGGACATCTCTGCCCATTAATTTTACCTGCCAACCTAACTATACTTGGGGGCTAGATTATATGTCCCCCTCCTCTTTGAGGATAATTCTGCATGAGATTAGGATTCAAGTTGGTAGGCTCAGTAGGTTGCCTTCCCCAATTTGGGTCCATCCATTGTGTACGTAAAAGAGCAAAATGTAGAGGAAGAAAAGATGCAACCCTTTTGTTTCCTGTCTGCCTGCTTGGGACATGAGTATTTGCCTGCCTGTCCATTGTGGTTGACACCATTGGCACTCCTAGTGCTCAGATCTTTGGACTTGGGCTCTTCCTTGGTTTCCTTTGGTCTTCAACTTTTAGGTGGCAGAATGTGCAGCTTCTCAAATTCTATATCACATGAACCAATTTCTTAGAATCAACCAATATCTGTCTCTGTTTCTCTCTCTCTCTCTCTCTCTTTCTATCATCTATCTATCTATCTACAATAGTTCTCTAGATGCAAGTAGTTGTCTTTTCCTCTCTGTGTGGATGTACATACCTCTGCTTCTCTGAAAAGCTTTATTTTTACTTGGTGGCAGTATTATCCTGGGCTTGGTGCTTCAGTGTGTTTCTCTTGGATGATTCTTTTTTTTTATTTTTACATTTTTAAAATTTTTTTATTTATTTATTTGAGAACATCAGACAGAGAAAGAGGCAGATAGAGAGAGAGAGAATGGGCACGCCAGGGCCTCCAGCCACTGCAAATGAATTCCAGATATGTGTGCCCTCTTGTGCATCTGGCTAATGTGGGTCCTGGCGAATGGAGCCTTGAACTGAGGTCCTTAGGCTTCACAGGCAAGCGCTTAACCACTAAGCCATCTCTCCAGCCCTTTTTTTACATTTTTTAAGGGTACATTTTATTTATATCTTCTTTTCACAATTTTTATTAACATTTTCCATGATTATAAAAAATATCCCATGGTAATACCTTCCCCTCCCACCCCCTGCACTTTCCCCTTTGAAATTCCATTCTCCATCATATTACCTCCCCATCTCAATCATTGTAGTTACATATATACAATACCAACCTATTAAGTACCCTCCTCTCTTCCTTTCTCTTCCCTTTATATCTCCTTTTTAACTTACTGGCCTCTGCTACTGAGTTTTTTCCTTCTCATACAGAAGCCCAATCATCTGTAGCTAGGATCCACATATGAGGGAGAACATGTGGTGCTTGGATTTCTGGGCATGGGTTACCTCACTTAGTATAATCCTTTCCAGATCCATCCATTTTTCTGCAAATTTCATAACTTCATTTTTCTTTACCACTGAGTAGAACTCCATTTTATAAATGTGCCACATCTTCATTATCCACTCATCAGTTGAGGGACATCTAGGCTGGCTCCATTTCCCAGCTATTATAAATTGAGCAGCAATAAACATGGTTGAGCACGTATTTCTAAGGAAATGAGATGAGTCCTTAGGATATATGCCTAGGAGTGCTATAGCTGGGTCATATGGTAGATCAATCTTTAGCTGTTTTAGGAACCTCCACACTGATTTCCACAATGGCTGGACCAGATTGCATTCCCACTAGCAGTGTAGAAGGGTTCCTCTTTTTCCACATCCCCGCCAACATTTATGATCATTTGTTTTCATGATGGTGGCCAATCTGACAGGAGTGAGATGGAATCTCAATGTAGTTTTAATCTGCATTTCCCTGATGACTAGTGACGTAGAACATTTTTTTAGATGCTTATATGCCATTCGTATTTCTTTCTTTGAGAATGCTCTATTTAGCTCCATAACCCATTGTTTTGATTGGCTTGTTTGATTCCTTATTATTTAACTTTTTGAGTTCTTTGTATATCCTAGATATTAATCCTCTATCAGATAGATAGCTGGCGAAGATTTTTTCCCATTCTGTAGGTTGCCTCTTTGCTTTATTCAGTGTGTCCTTTGCAGTGCAAAATCTTTGTAATTTCATGAGTTCCCAGTGATTAATCTGTGGTTTTATTGCCTGAGCAACTAGGGTTGTATTCAGAAAGTCTTTGCCAAGACCAATATGTTGAAGGGTTTCCCCTACTTTTTCTTCTAGCAGTTTCAGAGTTTCAGGTCTGATGTTAAGGTCTTTAATCCATTTGGACTTAATTCTTGTGCATGGAGAGAGAGAAGAATCTATTTTCATCGTTCTACAGATATATATCCAGTTTTTCCAACACAATTTGCTGAAAAGGCTGTCTTTTCTCCAATGAGTATTTTTGGCATTTTTTATTGAATATCAGGTGGCTATAGCTACCTGGACTTACATCTGGGTCCTCTATTCCGTTCCACTGACCTACATATCTGTTTTTGTGCCAATACCACGCTGCTTTTGTTACTATGGCTCTGTAGTATAGGTTAAAATCAGGTATGGTGATACCACTAGCCTTATTTTTGTTGCTCAGTATTATTTTAGATATTGGAAGTTTTTTGTGATTTCAAATGAATTTTTGGATTATTTTTTATATTTCCATGAAGAATGCCTTAGGAATTTTGATAGGGATTGCATTAAATATGTAGATTGCTTTTGGTAAGATTGCCATTTTCACAATATTGATTCTTTCAATCCAGGAATAAGGGATGTTTCTCCACTTTGTAGTGTCTTCTGCAATTTCTCGCTTGAATGTTTTAGAGTTCTCATTGTAGAGATTCTTTACTTCCTTGGTTAGGTTTATTCCAAGGTACTTTATTTATTATTTTTTATGCAATTGTGAATGGGAGTGATTCTCTGATTTCATCCTCTGTGTGTTTGTTGTTAGCATATATGAAGGCTACTGATTTCTGTGTATTAATTTTGCATCCTGCTACATGCCTGTAGGTTTTTATCAGCTCTAACAGTTTGCTAGTACAGTCTTTAGGGTCCTTTATGTATAGAATCATGTCATCTGCAAATAATGATAACTTGATATCTTCCTTTCCAATTTGTATTCCTTTCATGTGTGTCTCTTGCCTTATTGCTATGGCTAAGACTTCCAAAACTATGTTAAATAAAAGTGGGGACAGTGGACACCCTTGTCTTGTTCCTGATTTTAGTGGAAAAGCTTCCAGTTTTCCCCATTTAGTACTATGTTGGCTGTAGCTTTGTCATAAATAGCTTTTATTATATTGAGATATGTTCCTTCTATTCCCAGTCTCTGTAGGACTTTTATCATGAAGGGATGTTGGATTTTGTCAAATGCTTTCTCTGCGTCTAATGAGAAGATCATGTGATTTTTGTCCATCAACCCATTTATATAATGTATTACATTTATAGATTTGTGTATATTGAACCATCCCTGCATCTCTGGAATAAAGCCTACTTGGTCAGGGTGAGTGAGTATTCTGTTTGCCAATATTTTGTTGAGAATTTTTGCATCTATGTTCATGAGGGAGATTGGTCTGTAATTTTCTTTTTTTGTTCTATCTTTGCCTGGTTTTGGTATCAGGGTGATGCTGGCTTCATAGATGGAGTTTGGTAGAATCCCTTCTTTATCTATTTCCTGGAAAAGCTTAAGAAGCAACCGTGTTATCTCTTCCTTGAATGTCTGGTAAAATTCTGCAGTGAATCCATCTGGGCCTGGGCTTCTTTTAGTTGGGAGATTATTGATAACTGTTTGGATATCCATGCTTGTTATAGGTCTATTTGAATGATTAATCTCATTCTGATTTAATTTAGGTAGGCCACATAAATCAAGGAAATCATCCATTTCTTTCAGATTTTCATACTTTGTGGAGTATATTCTTTTATAGTATGTCCCTATGATTTTTTGAATTTCTCTGGAATCTGTTGTGATGTTACCTTTTCCATCTCTAATTTTATTAATTTGTGTGTCTTCTCTCTTTCTTTTGGTCAGATTTGCTAAGGGTTTAGCAATCTTGTTTATCCTTTCAAAGAACTAACTCTTTGTTTTATTAATTCTTTGGATTTTTGTTGTTGTTGTTGTTGATTGTGTTTCATTAATTCTTGCCCTAATCTTCATTATTTCTTCCCATCTTCTGATTTTTGGTTTGCCCTGTTCTTCTTCTTTCTTTCTTTCCTTCTTTATTTATGTATTTATTTATTTTTTGGTTTTTTGAGGTAGGGTCTCACTCTGGCTCAGGCTGACCTGGAACTCCCTATGTAGTCTCAGGGTGGCCTCGAACTCTCGGAGATCCTCCTACCTCTGCCTCCCGAGTACTGGGATTCAAGGCGTGTGCCACCATGCCCAGCCCTGTTCTTCTTTTTCCAAGGCTTTAGGTGAAGCATCAGGTCATTTACTTGCAACCTTTCTAACTTCTCAATATAGGCACTTAAGGCTATAAATTTACCTCTTAGAACTGCCTTCATTGTGTCCCAGAGATTTTGGAATGCTGTATTCTCATTATAGTTTTACTCTATAAATTTTTTGACTTCCTTCTAGATTTCTTCATTGACCCATTCATCATTTAGTAGTGTATTGTTTAGTTTCCATGACTTTGTGTATGCTTTATAGCCTTTCTTGCTACTGATTTGTAGTTTAATTCCATTGTGGTCAGATAGACTGCAAGGAATTATTTCAGTTTTCCTGAATTTGTTAAGATTTGCTTTGTGTCCTAATATATGGTCTATTTTAGAGAATGTTCTATGTGCTGCTGAAAAGAATGTATATTCTGCAGCCTTTGGATGAAATGTCCTGTAGATATCTGTTCAGTCCATTCCTTCTATGACCTCATTTAGTCCAGATGCCTCTGTGTTTATTTTTTCCTGGGATGACCTGTCAATTGATGAGAGTGGGTTGTTAAAGTCACCCACCACCACTGTGTTTGGTGTTATCTGTGACCTTAGTTCTACTAGTTTTTGTTTGATGAATTTAGGAGCTCCCATGTTAGGTGCATATATGTTTAGGATTGTAATGTCCTCCTGTTTGAGTGTGCACTTAATCAATATAAAGTGACCTTCCTTATCTTTCTTGACTAACGTTGGACTGAAGTCTACCTTGTCAGAGATTAGGATAGCAAACCCTGCTTGTTTTCTAGGCCCATTTGCTTGAAATATCGTTTTCCAACCTTTCACCCTAAGATAATGTCTATCCTTTGTAGAAAGGTGCGTTTCTTGGAGACAACAAATTGTAGGATCCTGCTTTTTAACCCAGTCTGCAAACTTATGTCTTTTGGTTGGGGCATTGAGGCCATTGATATTAAGAGATATTATTGAAAGATGTGTATTTATTTTTGCCTTTTTTGTGTGTGTGTGTGGTTCTGGTTCTATCTTTGCTCTCTTGTGTTAACTAGTATTTGAGTATTGCTTGTTTTTTCCAGGTTCCTTATATGTGTTCTTTTCCTTTTCTTCAGCATGGAGGATTCTATCAAGTATTTTCTGTAGAGCTGGTTTTGTCTTCAAATGGTCCTTTAACCTTTTTTTTGTCATGGAATGTCTTTATTTCTCCATCTATTTGAATGGATAGCTTTGCAGGATAAAGTAACCTTGGTTGACAGTTGTTATCTTTCAGAACTTGGTATATATCACTTCACGCCCTTCTGGCTGTTAAAGTTTGTGTTGAATAATCTGCTGTAATCCTGATGGGCTTGCGTTTGTATGTGACTTGATTTTTCTCTTTAACTTCTTTCAATATTTTATTTTTGGTTTGTGTGTTTGGTAGTTTGATTATAATATGGCGAGGAGAGGTTCTTTCCAGGTTTTGTCTGGCTGGTGTTCTAAAGGCTTCCTGTATCTGCAGTTGCACCTCTTTTCCAATTTGGGGGAAGTTTCCTTCTATGATTTTGTTGACGATGCCTACTATGCCTTTGGAGTAGAATTCTTCTCCTTCTACTATGCCATGAATTCTTATATTTGATCTTTTCATAGTGTCCCGAATATCTTGAAATTCCCACTCATACTTTTCTATAAGTTTGTCTTTCTCTTTGTTGGCCTGTATTAGATCTGCCACCTGGTCTTCTAGCTTAGATATTCTGTCCTCTCCTTTATCCATTCTACTGGTGAGATTTTCTACATAGTTTTTAATTTCATTTACTGTGTTCTTCATTGCTAGTAATTCTGACTGGTTTTTCTTTATTATTTCTATTTCCTTATTTATGTCTTGTATTGCCTTTTTTATTTCATTAAATTGGTGTCCTGCGTCTTCTTTTATTTCCTCTTTGATTCCTTTGATTTTCTCTTTGATTCCTTTGGTTTTCTCTTTGATTTCTTCTTTGATTCCTTTGATTTTCTCTTTGATTTCTTCTTTGATTCCTTTGATTTGTTCTTTGAACATATTTACAATCATTCCTTTGAAATCTTTCTCAGGCATTTCCTCTAACTTGTTCTCACTGGAGGTCATTTCTGATGCATTAATACTGTTAGGTGGATTTATATTGTCTTGCTTTATAGTGTTTCTTGTGTTATAATGTATATATTTTTGCATCTTGGATTAAGTTAATGCTTGGATTTTCTAGCTAGCTGGATATTCTTAGCTGTATCAATTGATTTGATGTTATATATCTTCAGGGTAGGAGCTTAAGGTGTTAGGTGTGGCTCTTAAGGCTCTCAGAGTGTCTACAAAGGTATTCCTAGGGGTTGAGTTTCCCTGCTATGGGAGTATTCAAGTAGGCTGAGTGGAATAAAATACAGGTAGATTCTAAAATTTAACTAAACACTACACATTCAATCAAAAACAGCACCGAGTATTTATGCAAGAGTAGTTATTATAACAACCAGATCCTCTATCAACAAAGAGGTTAAGATTTCTGGTCTGTTGAGGGATCCAAGTCAGCTTGTGATCAAGTGAGACCCTTCCCTAGTGCAATCCCAGTTACCTTGGATGATTTTGGTCTCAGTCAAGTTGCTGACTGGGTCGTTGGGCTGCTGTTCTGATTTCTGGAGCTGGGCACTGGCTTTTCCTGCGGGGCAAACTGAGCCTGGCAACTGTGGGCCTGCAGATCAGCACCCCCACTGCTGGAACTGCTACTGCTGCTGCTGAAGCTGTTGCTGCTGCTGGATCCACTGCTGCCGCTACTGTAGCTGCCACTGCTGGAGCTGCCACTGCTGCCGCTGAAGCTGCTGCTGCTGAATCTGCTGCTGCTGCGTCTGAAACTGCTGCTGCTGGATCTGCCGCTGCTGCTGCTACTGGATCCACCGCTGCTGGGACCGCTATTTCCGGGTGTCAGAACCACTGATGGTGCTGCCGGACTCTGCTCCTGCTTGGGTTCCACTGTCAGCTCAAGTTGGTGTGGCCAGGTCCCGGGACTGCTGCTCTGTTCGCTGGGGCTGGGCACAGGTGGTGGGGGAAGGGAGGGAGCCACAGCTGCTCTTGTTCCCTTGCTGTTCCACCTGTTCTTCTACCTTGTGATTTGCTCCTCCGTTGTTCACTGCCGCTCTCCCTTCACGTTTCCTGAGTTGCGGAGAGCGCGGTGTGAGTGGAAAATCCCCTCACCTGGCTTTTCCTGCGGCTGGAGCCGAGCCTGGCAGCTTTCTGTTGCACTGCCACCACTACCGCGGTCGGTGGACCTGCCGGGGCTGCTTTTGCCGGCCTGTGTGGGCTCTGGATGCTCTGGATCTCTTCTACTTCTCCACTGCCATTTCAATTTCCTATACACCTCACTTTTTAGTAAAAGTGTGTATTTTGCTGAGGTTTTTTTTTTTTTTTTTTTTGTCTTTTTCCCCTCTAGGCTACTTTGGTGTGGTACCTACGCTGCCATCTTAACCAGAAGTCCTCTTGGATGATTCTTAACCTGGAAGGCATTCAGCTATAGACTAGCAACCTAGTGAGATATAAAATAGAGGGGTCAAATACATTTGATGAGTTTTATGATCTCAAGAAAACTTTTCAGTGATTTTATACTTTTGTTGGCCTCACCGTATCTCTTCCATTGAAGGTCACTTATAAATGTGGCTCACAATACCTGCCTTTCTTATTTCACAGGACTTCTTGAAAGTTACTTGAGTCAGTGTTGTAGAAATAAGTTAATAAACCAAAGTCTTATGTGAGTCATTGTTTAGGTGAAAGTAGTTATTGTTATCATCATCAAAGTGAGGCAGGATGGAAAGACAGAGAAGATTTTGGGGACTTGGGAAGGAAAAGGAGCCCCTCACTGGGGAGTGTGGTTGAAACCTCTTACCAGCCTCATTCACGAATTCCAGCACAAAACTTGCTGTGAAGATTGCTCATGTAGAGATAATATTCCTTTTATAGACAGATGTTTTCAAATAAGAATTTGAAATAGCAATAAACAACGTCTTGTAATCGGCTTCAAGTTGCTGGGATCAACTTCCAAACACACACAGTTTATGGGAGGAAGGGTATTTTTTTTTTCAGGCTTACAGATCCAAGGGAAGTTCCATAATGGTGGAAGAAGCTGGCTCCATTCATAAATCCAAACAGAGAGACATCACCAAACAGCCAGCACCACAAGCAAGCACATATTGGTTGCAAAAAGCAGGGGAACAAGCAGCCAGCAGCAGGAACCCAGGCTGAGCTCAGACTGCTCTGCATTCCTTTTGGCTGGAAATCAGATCTGTCCCCAAACACTTTAGGGCTGAGACCCAAGATCCATCCCCAGTGACATCTCTTCCCACTAGGTGGCTGGATATCCAAGTTACAAGCTTTAATAAAACAGCTTAGTCTGTTGGGGGACATACACTGAAACTACCACATGATGCTTAAAGCCTGAGTTTATGTAATCTTGAATGTGGCCTTGTTCATGTCAATGCAAAATACACACTTCTCACCTCAAAGGGGATAAGAGATTATTGTGGAGCTGAACTTGCATGTCTATGGCCTGGGAATGCACATTCAGGTTACCCAAAATTCCATGCTTCAATGTATTAACTATTTTATGAAGGTTTTATAGTTACAGAGCAAAAGAAACTTGTAAACCTAGGTACTTTTCAAATACATTGGTGTAATAGCAAAATGGGGATATCTCTGCCATAGGCTTCAGATGTTATCTGATGGCATTCTTAACCTTAGGGTTGGTGGAAGCTGGTGATCTGTTAGTGTATTCCAGAAAGGTCTCACATTATGACCTGATAGTCACAGGATGTTAGGCCAGACAGAGGTGGGCAATACATTGTTATTAAGGGTCTAAAGGTAATTGGGCTCTATTGCAATATTCCATCTGTCACATGAGTTCTATCAGTCTTCTCAGTCTTCTTCTTCTGCTTTTGGGGAACTTTTATAAAGACAAAAAGTACATTTCCTTTGAGAATTTCATGGCTGCAGTCTTGGGTATGTCTTACCCTTTCTCTGAATGCTTTTCTTTCTGTTAACTCTGCACTTAAATCTACATTAAATAAAATCTCTTTTCAATAAACCACAACTCTACTTCATACTGGCTCATCCTGCAATTCCTTTATGCCACCAAGGGTCCAGCTTTACATAAGTGGAGGTCACTAAAGGGTAAAGAAATGCCTCAGGCCACTGTGGATTGGCAGTGTCTCCTAGTGTAGCTCCACTGACAAAAGTATACTTCCCGATGAGGGATCTGCCAACAATTGCATGTACTCTTTACTTCAATATCTCTTTTGAGAAAACAAAGAGGGGTCAAAGACTAAAGTAGAGTGGTACAGAAGCCCATTTAATGAGTCCTTAATCATGGAAACTGAGCTACCACTGTCTTGAGAGGAAGAAGGGAGATACTTTAATTTTGCATAGGATTGTTCAGTTCTTAGAATCATAACCCAAAAAGAAATGACCTAATTGCCCCATTTCCCAGCAATATTCTAAGAGATCTCTGGAAATCTCATTGCTCTACCCCCTTCTGATCTCATCTTTCCATTCAGCATCAGTAGAATAAAGGTTGAAGTTGATATAAACTATTGGTACGATCTTTTATTTCATCATGAAAACTTATGTTGGGAGCAGTGATAAAGTCCCCTCCTCCTTCAATTTGTCATATGCCCTGCCACAGCACATGAGAAAATGGGTCAATTTCAGACACCATGAGTGTCAGGTTCAGGGTTTGAGGCACAGAGGTCTAGAGACAAACTGTTTCATTGGCCCAGTACTTTATTTTTCCTTAATTTTATTTTTATTAATTAGAAACTTTGTTGTATGGGCAAATCATTGTTTGTGCCATTCTCATATTATCCTATTATATCCCCTCCTCTCCACCCCCATTCCACTGTGGGCCCTCCTCATTGGGCTTATTGGTATTTGCATGGGGATATTGGTTATGAATGCAGAAGTCAATCACTGTTGAGGGGCAATGAGTCTGAATACTCTTTCCCACCCTGCAGGCCTAAGACGAATTTAACACTAGTATAAGATGATGAGATCCATACTGAAAAGGGAAGAAGCTCTGGAATGCTAGGTAAGGAGAGAGAACGTGTCTTAAGGGTTTTCAGGGAGAGGAGGAGGGAACATGAACGTTGAGGGAGGGGCCTTGTACAGGACATACCTGGGTTGGTGACTAAAGGAAGAGTTGACATTCATTCCTCACAGCCCAATTACCATAACAGAAGGAGCTTCTAAAACTCCACTTCTAGTTTTAGCAGAACTGGTAGAGGAGCAAAGAAGGGGAGGAGAGAAGGAGATAGCACTTCTGAAATCTTACAATGAACAAACCACATCACCAAGTAATCCAGGTTCTTCTCTGTCCTATCACTGCCTTTCTCCTTCCATCTCTGCCCCAAGAGGCTTGCTTCCAAAATGTGTTACAACTGAGATGCTGGTCCTTCTCGTAACCTTGAGCCAATGGAAGGAAGGAGTTGTCAGATCTGAGACCAGGGAGCTGCTCCCCACTCCTCCCCTGCTGGGCTTCTATGCAGCCTTCTCCCATGTCTCCAATTCTTCTTTCAGGCCTGCCCAAAACAGCATAAAGACCACAAAGAGTCTTCACTAAATACTTCATTCAAACCCTTTGTGTGTGGGGAGGGGCGGGGTGTTCTGTGAGGGTTCTGATGATGACTGCCTCTGCAAACCTTATTTTCTTCACCCATTGCAATGTAGTAGCAATAAAGAACCTAACATACTAGGTAGGAGTGAGGATTTGGTGAGAAAAATTTTGCAAATGTTAGCTAGTTGTTTTCTAAAATTAATTAATTAATTTGCAAGTAGTAGAGAGAGATAGAAGAGAGACAGAGAGAATGGATGCACGAGGGCCTCCTGCCACTACAAACAGACTCCAGATGTGGGCACCACTCTGTGCATCTGGCTTTCCATGGGTACTGGGGAACTGAACTCGGGTTGTTAGGCTCTACAGGCAAGCAAGGGCCTTAACTGCTGAGCCATCTCTCCAGCTCCTTGCTAGTATTATTTTTATTATTATTATTGCTTGCCAAGCATTGGTGAGTTAAGATAACTTGGGGCAGATTCTGACTGGAAATTAATTTGAAATAGTGATTAGCAGATCATGAAGCCCAGTGTCCTAACTTGTCCCTCATCCTCCTCTGCTTCATCACAGCCTTCAACAACCAGTCCCATGTGTTTCCTTTGTCACGTATGTGACTTCACCAAAGCTTCTCTCAGCTAAGGCTACATTTTTTTTTTGTTTATTTTATTTATTTATTTGAGAGTGACAGAGAAAGAGGCAGAGAGAGAGAGAAAGAAATGGGCACACCAGGGCTTCCAGCCACTGCAAACGAACTCCAGATGTGTGTGCCCCCTTGTGCATCTGGCTAATATGGGTCCTGGGGAATCGAGCCTCCAACCGGGGTCCTTAGGTTTCACAGGCAAGCGCTTAACCGCTAAGCCATCTCTCCAGCCCAAGGCTACATTTTTAAATCTTCAAATCATGAGACTATTTTGTAACTTCTTTGGGAAAAAAAAAAAATCTACTGATGAGAGTTTCAAGGGTTTGGGATATTGTCAATAGCTACAAGGATTTGACATTTTAAGAGATGAATGGCCATCATGAAAACTGACCTTGAAGTTCTTTTACTCAAGTAGCCTTTGGTGATTTATTTTTTCCAACACTACATTTTATCAAGTGGATAAAATGAATGGGGAATAGTCAGGAAATAGATAATGACCAACAAGGGAGATATTAGTAGGATTAAGTACTAAATGTTATTAATTCTCTCACTTTGGATATAATTTTAAAATTAACATAAAATCAGCTCTGCAGAAATGGATCATGCTCTTAAGTCTCAAGCTGCCATAAAATTATCAAGTAAAGTAGGATGGCTCTAGCCCTTAAATGGAATTTTAAAGATACTGAGAATAAACAGATTCCAAGTGGCCTAATTAATCCCCACTGTGGCTGTCACTTTGTTCCATTCAAGCACATTGCAGCAACAACAGTGCAATACTATGCACTTGGGAAGCCTTTGCTGGTAGTTTCACAGAATCAAAACCCCTGACATGAATGAGGCTCCTAGCAATACCGTTACAGACTCTTTCATAACTTTTGGGCTTTTTTAATATTTTATTTTTATTTATTTATTTGAGAGAGACAGATAGATACAGAAATAGGCAGGTAGCGAGAAAGAGAGAGAATGGGAACACCAGAGCCTCCAGCCCTGTAAACGAACTCCAGAGGCGTGTGCCCCCTTGTGGGCTAGCGTGGGTCCTGGGGAATCAAACCGAGGTCCTTTGGCTTTGCAGGGAAGTGCCTTAACCACTAAGCCATCTCTCCAGCCTGCTTTTGGACTTTTGAAATATTAACAAGTTTTTTTTTTTTTAAGGTAAGTCTAGTTTATTCATCCCCCAATTGTTTCCATTGGTTTTTATTTTAGGTAGGGTCTCACTCTAGCTCAGGCTGACCTGGAATTTACTACATAGTCTCAGGGTAGCCTTGAACTCATGGTGATCCTCCTACCTCTGTCTCCAGAGTGCCACGTTTAAAGGCATGTGCCACGACACTGGCTTTCCCAAAAATATATTTTTGAGCAAAAGGTAATGGGCGTTCATTGACTGCCCTGTGTGCTTAGGGTTTTTCCAGGTGCTTTCATATTCTTTGATTAATGCCAGTCTATAAGTGAGGAAAATGAGATTCAAAGAGTTCCAGTAACATAGCAAAGACCATAAAGACATTGACTGGCTGAATGTTACCCCAGTCTTCTTTTTTCCACACAGATTATTTCAATGTTCCTCTTAGAAGCTACAACCCACTTTGGGGACAGTCCCAAATCCATCCCTGATGGATTCCTGAGTCCTTACACCTTGTGATGTGTTCCTGCCTTCAGGAAGCTTCTCAGCCCACACACAGTGAAGAAAGAATGCTACAGTGTCAGAACCTCCATAGCTCAGGATATGAAGGGACAGAATCTACAGACAAATATGCTGTTATTCCCCAGTGGGAAAATTTTGAGACATCTTTAGCATAGTCTTTGAGAGGATGCTGTCAGAAGCATTGAGCCTCCATGGTCCACAATAGCAATATTTTCATTGATGGATTAGAAACATTTTTGCAATTTTTTTTTGAGGCAGGGTCTCACTCTAGCCCACACTGACCTGGAACTCACTCTGTAGCAAAGACTGGCCTCATACTCATAGTGATCCTCCTACCTCAGACTACTGAGTGCTGAGATTAAAGGTCTGAGCGACATGTGCAGCTATCAATGGACTTTAGTAGTATTTGTTTGTTTGTACGTATGTGTACATGTGTATACATATTCATGTGTGAGTGCAGGCATGTGCATGTTATGCCATCTGTGGAAGTCAGAGGACAACTTTAGGATCCATCTTCATTGTCTCTCTCATCTTAGGCACAGTTTCTTTCCATTTGCTCTGCTGTTGCTCTTTTTGCTGAGTTAGCTGAGAACATTCAGGAAATTCTCCTGTTTCTGCCTCCCATCTTGCCATCAGAGAGCTGGGATCACAGAAGGCACTACAGATTCTGGCTTTTTTATTTGATTTATTATTATTTTTTATTGACAGCTTCCATAGCTTCCATAATTATAGATAATAAACCATGGTAATTTCATCCCCCACACTTTCCCTTTGCAAGTCTGTTCTTCATATCTTCTCCCCCTCCCAATCAGTCTCTCTTTTATTTTGATATCATCATCTTTTCCTCATCTTATGATGATGGTCTTGTGTAGGTAGTGTCAGGCACTGTGAGGTCATGGATATCCAGGCCATCTTGTGTCTGGAGGAGCATGTTGTAAGGAGTCCTACCCTTCTTTTGGCTCTTACATTCTTTCCACCACCTCTTTCCACAGTGGACTCTGAGCCTTGGAAGGTGTGATAGAGATGTTTCACTGCTGAGCATTTCACTGTCACTTCTCAGCACTATGGTGCCTTTTTACTCATCCCAGAGGTCACCACCATCTGAAAAAAGATTCTGGCTTTTTCTGTGGTGTTTGAGAATTGAATTTGGGTACTCAGGCTTGAGCAACAAGAGCTTTATCCATGGGCCATGTCCCTAGCCCTCAATGAAATTTTCAATGGCTTTCCTTTTTACCATTTTGTTGTATGTTGGGATTCTTAGACACCTAACCCTGGGAAGGGTATTAGTATTTGGGAGATTTGCTAAAATGTGCAATAAGGATTAATTCTTGTGTGAGAAAAGAAATGAAGCTAGGACAACAGAGAAGTTTGTATGTAATTACAAAAAAAAAAAAATACCCAAACACTATTAGCTATCCTAATAATAACGTTCAAAGCTTTAATGGTTCTTTACAGTTGTCTGAGCAGGGATGAGATGCAAACTGCAATGGCCTGGCACTGACAAGATTTTTGAAATTTTATATCTAGGCTGCATCCAGGTATGGGAGTGAGTTTATGTGGTGACTCTTTTCAGCTGAGGACAATTTTAGAGCCAACAGCTGAGGAATGCTGTCTCCCAGCACGATTAGCATCCTGGAGAGACTAAACCTTCCAGTCATGGAGGGGTCCAGGCTATATAGCAAAGTGCCTGCTACATTCTGCCCCCTGCTCCTTCCACAGTCACTTCACTTAAGTTTCATGCTGTAGACAGATTCCATAGCTATCGCTAACTCAAGGGCATAACTGATGCCCACTTTCTCTTTCCTCTGTTCTCCATTTTGAAATTCCCTCACCCTTAATTAGTCAGTTTGCATTTCAATAACATAAAACCCCAGAACAGTCTATTTTGGGGATTGGTGGGGAAAGGTTTATTTTTAACTCACAGTTTCAGAGGCTGAACGTTCAAGATGGGATATACCCCACCTTGTTCAGTCTTTGGAGAGGGTTAATGGCAGGTGGCTTCTTGGTGGGAATGTATGTGAGATGATGTAAAGATGGCATGGCCAGACAAGAAGCTAGAGAGCAATGTGGGTGTTGCACTCCCTTTTATAACAACTTGCTCTCATAAGAACTATCGTAATGCCTTCTGAAGGCATGTCTTAAGTGACCTAAAGACCTCCCACTAGACCCCACTACTAAAGGCTCCCATTCCTTCCCAACCTCTCCATTCTAAGGACTAGCTCTCCACCACATGAGCCCCGGGGAATGCATCCAAACTACGTTAGAACTACAGCGCTCAGCTGACATTGCTGGTCTTGTTCAGTTATTAGCTCGTCATTGTGGGTCTTTGAGCCTGGCTATCCTCCCATCCTCAAGCAGTAGTTGCCACAATTATCCATTTACCAACAAAATCAGGTAAGGAAATGTAAAGAGCTTTCTAAGTGAATCATTTGGGTATCAAACAAGTATGTTCCTATATATTCTTTTGCATGCATCAAGGCAGTATGGCTTTTCTTTGATTATGAACCAAGGTAGTGACTCTTCTTGGTTATTTGTCCTTTGAAATGATGGCGCAAAGTCCCTAGGGATTTTTAATAACTTGAACTTACTAGGATTCTGGCTATATCCCCTAATGGAAATATTTTCATCCTGAGGTTTAGTTTTTTTTTAATCCATAAGCCACAGGGCATACAAGTGCAACATCTGCATTTGTTTACTGTTAACCTCCCAAAAGTCTCCAGGAAGGTCAGTGGGAATAGTGGCACATCCATCTCCACTTACTTCTCTCCTGGTTCTGGAACCATATATTCTGTCTGTTGTAGATATGACACACACAGGGACCATTGGTTTGTACTACATCCCTGAGAGTGTGCCTTTCTTTCATTGTCTGCTTTCTATGAGCTACCATCTCAGTGATGTCTTCAAAAGGACCTCTGTGTCTGTATTAGATTGACACCATCTGAATGATGTGCTATGTGAGACAGTAGGTAGACAGTAGACAGATGTAATTCATGCATTCACTACCACACTTCTTTTCTGAAAAAGTGTCTGCCTTGTCTAGATAAAATTTTACACTGTTCACAAACTCTGAACGCTCTTGTTAGTGGTGCTGGTTGGGACTTCTGGGTAGAAAAATGAAAATTCTCATCAGAACTAATGTTTTTTTAAATTTTTTTATTTATTTGAGAGGGAGAGAGGCAGAGAGAGAGAGAGAGAGAGAGAGAGAGAGAGAATGGGCACACCAGGGCCTCCAGACACTGCAAACAAACTCCAGACACATGTGCCACCTTGTACATCTGGCTTACTTGGGTCCTGAGGAATCAAACCGAGGGTCCTTTGGCTTTGCAGGCAAAGGTCTTAACCACTAAGCCACCTCTCTAGCCCAGAACTATGTTTTTATTCAAGACAAAACTTGTGCAAATTTTAGTGTGTAGAAGGAATAAAGTGTGGTCACTTGGACACCACGTGATTGACTGGTCTTTTCAAGGGATGGTACTCTATCTGGAGTCCGGATTAGTTTCTGTTATTGGCAGGGTAGTTATTTAGAAGCCATAAGATCTAGGTCAGTATTGTTGAGTGGAAGCTTGTGGTGCTAGTCTTGTGCTTACTTTCAATCCCTATTGCCATCAACACTGTATTCATGTAGTAGCTAGCACTCAGGTGCCAATGGGAGCTGGATGATATCATCTGACAGACTCATTCCATTTGCTTGGGTCTTTGGTGCCCCTTCCATAGTAGAGGCACTTTGGTAGGAGTTACCAGATGATACAGAGTTCTTCACTGTCTTGTGCCCACTCCTATATATCCACACACCCTTAACCTACACCTCCATATTTGCTCTCTTTCAGTTTTAGCTTCCGAGGCTTCTGACCAACCAGTTAAGCTAGTCACCTCTAAGTTAATCCATGCTTTAGTCAGTTTAGGGCACTAGAGTAAAAACCATGGATTGTTTTTAAAATGTTTCATTTACTTATTCATTTGAGAAAGAGAGAGATAGAAAGAGAGGGAGAGAATGGGCATCCTAGGACCTCTAGCCACTGCAACTGAACTCTAGATGCATGTGCCCCCATGTGCATCTGGCTTATGTGGGTCCTGGGGAATTTAACCCAGACCCTTAGGGTCCTCAGGCAAGTTTCTTAGGCTCTAAGCCATCTCTCCAGCCCATAAAAACCACAGATTTGATGACTTAAATAACAAAAATTTATTTCTCAGAGTTCTGAAAGCTGGGAAGTCCAAGACCAATATTCTAGCAGAGTTGGTTTCTGGTGAGGGCCTTTCCTGGTTTATAGGCTGCTATCCTCTGGTGTCTATTCCTCAGCACAAAAGAGAGTGTTGTTTTGATAGAATATCGGTGGATTATAGGAACAAAACTAACCGAAGGCTTAAAAATTAGGCAAGAGATCATAATGTTCATTAGATAGCTAAACTTAGCCTTATGCCTAACCATTATTTTTGACTTTCATTCATTTATTTATTTGGAAGGGGAGAGAGAAAGAGAGGGAGAGAGAGAATGAGAATGAGTGGGTGTGCTAGTGCTTCTTGCCACTGCAAGTGAACTCCAGATGCATGCACCACTTTGTTCATCTGGCTTTACCTGGGTACACTTTATGTGGGGAATCAAACCTGGGCCATCCAGTTTTTCAGCAAGGCCTTTACCACCTCTCCAGCCCCTGCTTATCCATTCATTATTATACTTTTATGTAAAGTATTGGTTGATTGATGGACAGCCCACCTATCTTGTCTTTATGAATCATCCTCTTAAGCATTTCTATGTGAATCATCTCCTTCCCATGAATACTCTGCTGCCCTGACTTCTCACTAAAATTATGTGCTCTTTGCTTCTCATGGTTACTTCTGCTGCCTCATTTCTATTATTTCTGGGACATTCCATTCGCACTTTTTATCAGGGTGCTCAGTTCTGTAATGAACTCTCTTAGGAAGTGCTCTGACCTGCAGAGAAGAAGAGCTCAGTGACTCAAGAGGCCTTCTAAGCAGCATTGCCTTCCATTTTAGCAAACTGAATATCCTCTAGGGCAGGTTTCTCACCTAACATACCCATGTGATCAATTTTCCTGTATACTATTTTCACTTTTTTTTTTTTGCCTTCTTTGATGAGCCTTTGGTTCCCCATTTTACTATGTGCTACAGCAGTTCTAGAATTTACACTGTACTTAGAAGCTTGCAGAGTGATGGCTGCAGCATGGGTGACTCTCTTTCAACCCATAGCTATACCAGTAAATACCTACTCATGGGTTAATTCCACCCCAAAATCAGAAATGACAAGAGAGGTTCCCACGTACCAGGCAACTGAGAAAATATTCATATAAGATGGGTATTACAAGCCAAGGCACATCCAAGCAGATACACCCTAGACACTACTGTACATTTTGGAAAGAATCCCAATACTCCTAAGGAGACAAAGTATGGACTATATGTATTACATCTTACCTCAAAGGCTTTCCATGGTTGGGCTCCTAATTCACCAGCTGAAATGGAAGGTATTATGCATAATGAATGCTCCTACCAGAGGGGCCCACAAACACTTCCCAGAACTTCATACCCTGGATAAGAGAAGAGGCTAACACTCAAAGGTTCCAGTTTCTCTCTAGAAAAGATTCTCCAGCATACACTGCCAACAGTCAATCTTTGATCCAGCCTGTATCAGGGAAATAAATTGGCAAGCAAAAGTAGGCATTTGGCAGCCTGAGTAAGAACTTGGCTTTTTCTGTGCCTTCCAAAGTGGCTCCCTACAGTGGTAACTCCCAGTGCAGCAGCTCCTCCTGAAAGGAGTGTGTCTACCCATGAGGCTACCAAATTTGTACGGCATCCCTGCAAAGGACTGAATTCCAAACCTTGTGTCTCTGGGAACAGAAAAGAGTCTCCAGGTAGCATACAACAAAGGTATGCTCAACAGGCATAGATCTACTGCTAGGAGCTGGAGCTCTTATGAGCAGTGCTGATCACCAGAAATTGACCCTCGTGATGTAGAGATATGTGATTTACACAGCAGGGAATTTTGAAAAAGGAACATAAAAAGGAATGTTGAGGTTGAGGTAGAAGTACAATGACAAATTTAGAATTTCAACAAAGATGCACAGAGTATCAAAGAGATCTAAACAGAAGTAAGAAAGCTGGGCTGGAGAGATGGCTTAGTGGTTAAGGACTTGGTTGAAAAGCCAAAGGTCCCAGGTTCAATTTCCCAGGACCCATGTCAACCAGATTCACAAGGTGGCACATGTGTTTGGAGTTCATTTACAGTAGTCAGAGGTCCTGGTGCACCCATTCTCTCTCTTTCTATATCTGACTCTCTTTCTCTCCCTCAAAGAAATAAATAAAAATAAAAGAAATTAAAAAAAAAAAGAAATAAGAAAGCCAAAGAATACTGTAACTGAAGTAGAAAATGCATAGAGGAATGCAACAAAAGCTAGAGTAAGCAGAGGAAAAGACCATTGTACTCCAAGACAAGTTACTGGAAATTACTGATTCTGAGCAACAATAGGGCAAAAGAATAAAACACAGTGAAAATATCTTAAGGTTTTATAGGATGCCATAGAGTAAAATATATATCCATAAGGAAAGAGTTAACAGAAAGAGAGAAGGGAAGGGACAGAAAAACATATTCAGAGAAGTAATGGCACAAAACCTCTCAATTTTAGACAGGCATGGTGTGGTTCATGCTTATAGTGTCAGCACTTGGGAGGCTGAGGCAGGATGATTGCCCTGAATTTGAGGTCAATTTGGGCTATGTGAGTACCAGGACAGCCATAGCTATATAGCAATATCCTGCCAAAAATATATAACCAACCAACCAAACAAACAAATAAATGTCTCAAGCCTGTGGAAGGAAAAAGAAATCTAGACACAAAATGCCCAAGGATACTCTAAAGAGACCCAACCGAGACGAAGTGTCAAAAGTTAAAGCCAGAGAATTTTAAAAGAAGCTGAGGAAAAGTATATAGTTATATACAAACTCCTAAGACTATCAGTAGCTTTTTCAGCAGAAGCTATAGGTTTGAAGGGATCAGATTCCTAGAAGAGATAATCAAACACCTGTCAACAAGAATAATACAATGCAACTCTGCCTTTCAAAAATGAAGAGGGCTGGAGAGATGGCTTAGTGGTTAAGGTATTTGCCTGCAAAGCCAAAGGATCTCCACTCAATTTCCCAGGACCCACGTAAGCCAGATGCACAAGGTGGTGCATGCATCTGGAGTTCGTTTGCAGTGGCTAGAGGCCCTGGCATGCTCATTCTCTCCCTCTCTCTCTCTCTCCCTGACTCACTCAAGTAAATAAATAAATAAATAAATAAATAAATAAATAAATAAATAAATAACTTTTTAAAAACGAGGAGGAAGTAAAGGCTTTTTCAAACAAAATTGGTGGGTTTATCACCCCTAGACCTACCTTATAAGAAATGCTTAAGGAAGTTCTTCCAGTTAGAGCAAAAGAATGTGAATTAGTAACATAAAAACATACAACAGTATAAAACTCACTAGTGTATGTAATGCCACTTCCAAAAGCACTTAAAATACAAAACATCCTAATACTATGATGTTGGAGAGAAAAATCAAGTGCATGTGTAGTATAAAGTTTAAAAGACAAAATTATTAAAAACAGGTTTAATAGCCTGGGCCACAGAGTTCCAGGTCAGCTGGGGATAGAGTGAAACGTTGCTTCTAAAAACCTAGTTATAAAAATAAAATGACATGGAGGATTTAATTTGCATTGGTAAAATCATTTCCTCCCTGAAGTTAGCTCTTAAACCAGGAAAAGTTAGTGCTTTAAGTTTACATGATAGTGTTGTTCTTGAGGATTTTTCTTTACTACTTTTGTGACAAGGCTTGCTTTTTTAAAAAAATATTTAAATGCTTATTTATTTATTTGAGAGAGCAGGAGAGAAAGGGAGAGGGAGAGAGAGAGAGAGAGAGAGAGAGAGAGAGAGAGAGAGAGGGAGGGAGGGAGGGCACCAGAGCCTCTAGGCACTGCGAACGAACTCCAGACACATGTACCACCTTGTGCATCTGGCTTATGTAGGTCCCAAGGAATCGAGCCAAGGTCCTTTGGCTTTGCAGGCAAGCGCCTTAACCACTAAGCCATATCTCCAGCCCCAACAAGCCTGACTTTTTGGCCCATGGTTCTTTCATTTCTCTTTTGCTTTCTGGCCAGATACTCATGCAGTGTTTAGTGAATGTCACTGGCCCTGAAGATAGGAATCACCATAGAGCCAGTTAAATGGCTCCCCTGCCTCCAAGAGAGTTGCCTGAGATCCTGTTGAGGCAAATCAATTGTGGGGTCACATCTAGAGGAGCCAACATTGTGAAACCGTACAGACTGCATCCAAACACTAGGAATGGCCACTTTAATACTTGCTTTTGATCCCGAGCCTTAAAGGCATTCTTCAATCTTCCTAGTTCACCTTCTTCCTCACGGAGCTTGTTCCCTGCTCTTGGAACTTTGCTCTCTAGGAAGCTAGCAGCCTCACGTTCCAGGAACTCTGCCTATACTGCCACCTGGGTTATGGTTTGAGTGTAAAATGTCCCCCAAAGGTTCATGTGTTTGGATACTTGGTTCCCAGCTGGTTGCACTGTTTGGAAAGTTTATAAAAATATTTTTATTTTATTTATTTGTGAAAAGGAGGCATACAGAGAAAGAAAGAGAGAATGGGCACACCAGGGCCTTCAGCCACTGCAAATGAACTCCAGACGCATGTGCCCCCTTGTGAATCTGGCTTATGTGGGTCCTGGGGAATTGAACCTGGGTCCTTTGGCTTTGCAGGCAAGTGCTTTAACCACTCAAGCCATCTCTCTAGCCCTATTTGGGGAGTTTTTGAGTCCTTTAGCAGGTAGAGCCTTGCTGGAGGGGATGGGTCACTAAAGGTGGGCCTTGAGGTTTAACAGACTGGCCTGACTTTCCGTTTGCCCTCTGCTTATTGACTATGGCTGCAAAATAAAAATTAAAAAATGAACAGATTTAATCACTGTTAAGGTTATAAATTGTAACATCAAAAATATAAAATGTGGATACAAGGGAAGAGTGCACATGCTTTCAGTGTAAAGTAGACTTCTATCAGTATACATTTATGTAAACCTCAAGGTAACCATAAATCCAAAACCTATAATAGATAGATAAAAGAACAAGGAGGAGGAAGAATATAATGATAAGGTGGAGGCAGGGGAAAGGAAGAAAAGGAGGAAGAAAAAAGAATGAGAAAGAAAACAAAGGAGAAGTTTAAAAATAGGAAACTACCAAATTACAGAGGAGGAAAAGCAGGTAAAGAAGAAAAGGTTTATGAAACAGTCATAAAAACAATTAACAAAACACACCAGTAAGGGCTTCTGGATAAGATTCATTGCCAAAGAAACCCAGAAGAGAAAGGCAAGATAACACGTAATGCACTTTCTTCTTCTGCAAGAAACAAGAGTTTTAAAACCTTATTGACACTTTATATATATATATATATATATATACAAAATGTACATTGACCACAGTTCCCTCCTATCCCTCGATCTTCCCCTACTATGCTATGCCCCTTCTGCTGAGCTCCTTTCTCCCTCCAACCTGTCTCTCTATTATTTTGATGTCTTAATTTATTTTTGCCTTCCTCCATGATCCAAGACAACATGATGGGCCCAACACTATGCATGGAAGGACAGTGCTGTGAGGCCATGAATGCACCAGCCCCTCTATGTCCAGAATACCACAAAGAAACAAGATTTGTAAAGGAACCTATGAAGTCAATTGAGGTCCCTGAGGAGAAACGGGAGGATGTTGCTACCAATCAATGTGCATTGGCTGTACACAGCAGCCAGGAAGGGTTTTTCCTTGCTTACATCAACCCTATCCTACCAGCAACAGTGAGAGCCTTGAAAACTGCAGAGAAGTGTCTCCCTAGTCATACCAGCCCTAGAAAATCAGAAGAAGCTAAAGGAGAGGACAGGGAACCAGCTGGACTTCTAGAGAACACTCCAGGTGCCTTGATCTCATAAGAATACAGCTGATAAAACAAACTGAAGCCGGGCGTGGTGGCACATGCCTTTAATCCCAGCACTCGGGAGGCAGAGGTAGGAGGATCGCCGTGAGTTCAAGGCCACCCTGAGACTACAGAGTTAATTCTAGGTCAGCCTGGACCAGAGGGAGACTCTACCTCGAAAAACCAAAAAAGAAAAGCAAACAACAAAAAAAAACCCCTGAAAATCCAAGCAATGAAATAACCCAAAACGTGAAAATCCCAACACAGCAGTGTTTTTAGACTACATTATTATATATTGACACAACTTCTGGGTAAGACAGTGGCACAGTAGCCATGGCAGAGTATCTTAGAGGGCAGTGGGGGGAATAAGCAGAAAAATCAGCAACATATACTCTTCTGCTTAGAAGATATTTATTGATAACCCCCACATACTTTACTTTATTTTCTCTCACCCTCTTGATTTGACACTCTTAGAAAGTTTTTTCATATCTACTGTCTCTGGCTTTGCTGGTGTATGTTAACCTGGTCCCACAGGCACTGGTCCCCTCCGTGCCTTGGCAGGCCTGGCACACTCACCTCAGTGATTAGATGGTCCAGAGGAACGCTGGGCAGAGTCCAAAGGAGCACACTGTCTTGCAAGGCCTAGGGTGTAGCTTCCCACAGACCTATGCAAGTCTGCATCACTAGGGCCTTCAGTGAAATCTGGGATTTAACACCTTCAAGTGCATAAATGAAAACGTGCATTTATACCCCACCCCAATTTATGGAGTTCCATTCTTTTCCAATCAGCATCCTAACTTGGGATTTTAGACCTGGCTAGGATGAAACTGCAGCGTTCTCTGGAGCCCCACAGTGGTTATGGTTAAATCCTGGCCCTGGCCCCATATCCTACCAGCATTCTCTTTGTCATTACTAAGATACTTGGCAGCTCCAGTGTTCTACCATCCCATTTTCTGCTCAACACTATCCCCATGTAAATCCTGCCCCTGTTTTCTCCTGGGGACCTGTGTCTATTGGCAGAAGGATGAGGTAGCAAAGAGGGTAGGAGAGGGGCTTAGCTATTCCACCTCACTTATTTCATAACACACAACAACCAGACCATCATATTGCCTTTAGTAAAATGTCACACGGCAATGCATCACATGCCACGCGACTTCACAGGTTGGGTATAAGGATGAATGTCATCAGCTGTCTTATGGCTTGTCCAAAGGTTGCAGGACACAAAGCAGCATTTTGTTGTTAATTTATATTGAGTTTAGCATTACCCAAAAAACAACCTCAGATTTTGGCCAGGGTTTCCTCAAAGTTGTACAAATTGTTCACTGTAGTAAAGAGGATGGATGATCTTATGAGGTGGGCGGCCGGTACTGGGGTTGCAGTTTTGCAGAAGGAACTGCAGAGTGCGAAAGCAGAGAACATGGACAATGGAGAGGGCCAAAAATAAAAAAGAGCCGGGAGACTTCCTCATTTTTAATCTTCCTTGGAATTTTAATTTTTACAAGGAAAAAATATCTTCCTCATTCTTCTTAGTGTGACAAAAGAACACTCAGAGGGACATTCAAGGACCCTACCAGTCAGTAGTTTGAGATGTCTGGAGTTTCCAGGCATCACATGCCTGCATAGAAAGTTGGTTCCAGCTGGGCGTAGTGGCACACGCCTTTAATCCCAGCATTTGGGAGGCAGAGGTAGGAGGATCGCCATAAGTTCAAGGCCACCCTGAGACTACAGAGTTAATTCCAGGTCAGCCTGGACCAGAGTGAGACCCTACCTCGAAAAACCAAAACAACAACAACAAAAAAGAAAGTTGGTTCCTCTGTCCTGCCTGTCACACAGCCGAACTACACCTAGAAGCAGATACCGTCTGACCTGACCTGCCTTACTGAGCAACTAAGTGGGCTACCCAGTGAGTTAGTTGATCACATACTCAAGAGTCTCTAAGAATTAGTGATGGAGCCCTCTAAATATTTATGCTTATTCTCATGTTTGGATAGAGAAGCTTCTTTTTGAAAATGGCAGTGACTATTTGAGAAACTCCAAACTAGTCAAAGTCTGCAGAGTAAGTGTCTGTTGAATGTTCATCGCTCAGGGAACATTATGGACTATGGAACAGAAGTATAGAACATCACGAAAATATGGAAGAGTGCTTTGGAATGCTATCATCTGGACATTTGGACAGCTGTACTTATAACCTTTGCCTATATCAAGCACATTGATCACCTCAGAGGGAATAGGAGATAGTTTATTCTGGAGGTGAACATGAGTGAACATGAGTGACTATGGCCCAGGAACACAGATTCAGGTTACCCCAGATTCCATGTTCTAATGTGTTAGCACTGTCATGATCTTTTTTAAACTTATAGAACAAAAGAAAGTCATAAACAAAGCTACCTTTCAGGTATATTGGTAGAAACAGCAGGTAGGTGGGTATGGCAAAGCACAAACTTCTCTTCTAGTGGTCTCATGCTATCTGTTGACATTTTTGTCTTTCAGGCTGGTGAAGCTGGAGAATATTTTAATAGGATTTATTTGGTCACAGGATGTTAGGTCAGATGCAGAGGTGGATATGAATTGGCCATAAAGGGGATAAAATAGCCAATTTGGATGTGTACTTGTAATATCCTAATCTTTCTACATTGAAATTCTAATTAGGTGCATAGTCTTGTAGGATATTCAAAGGAGGCTCAGCTTTTTCCCCCAGGAACTTTAGTTTACAACCCTCAGCAGCTGTTGCTGCCCTCACAGTATTGGGCCTGACAACATTTCATCATGAATGATGAAGAACGGACTGAGAGAGAGAGAGAGAGATCAAAATAAAAGAACAGGGAGTAATCAGAAAGAAGGGCTTCATGAAGGTGGAGGAACCGGACTGGGGAGACAACAGAAGGTAATGAGAGAGGATTACAATCAAAATGAGGCAGTTATGGTTACCTCTTTAGAGTGGGGAGTGGATTAGAAATTGGCTAGGCATTTGATAGTAAAATAAACAGTTTCTTTTTTCTTAGATAAAAAAGAAAATGTTTTTGAGCATATAAGGGGGAATCTGAGAAGTGAATAAGATCACAGTGCACCTAGATACATGGCATGGTATCTGGCTTTTCCTTATCTCTTCTTCCCAAAAGTTCTCCTTGCCTAGAAAGCTGTCGTAATCTGTTACTAAGACTTCTAGGTGCCTGAACCCCTGGCATGGGAAGTGGACTGTCCGATTAGCCCTATGCAGTTGATTCCCAAGGAGATTTGAATCACTCACCAGTGGTTATCTCATTTCTTGGAACCCTTCCTGCTATACAGAATCTCTATCTTCTTTCCTTCTCATATGCCCTATGATAAAATCTAAATCTCAGCCTGAGAAGATGGTTCAGTGTTTAAAGGTACTTGTTTGAAAAGTCTTGCAGCCCAGATTCAATTCCCCATTATCCAAGTAAAGCCAGATACACAAAGTGGCACATACATCTGGAATTTGTTTGTAGTGGCAAGAGGCTCCAGTATGCCTATTTCTCTCCCCTTCCCTTTCTCTCCTTCCTTCTTTCCTTTCCTCCTCCCTTGCAAATAAGTAACAATTAAAAAAAAATCTCATTCTCTCTGGTCTGTTGATTTCATTCATCAAATTCAGGCCCCTGATTCAGTGGAAGTTCTGTGTGTCTGTACATGTCCAGCACTCTAACTCCTGGGTTAAAAGCCCAACCAAGAGCCAAAAATGACTCTTTTTGCTCTCAAAGACATGGTGAATTCCCATATCAGAAATACATTATATCAGTGTATGAAAATTGTCAATTAAAAGATTAAAAAAAAAGAATTGGGGTCAGGCATGGTGGCACACGCCTTTAATCGCAACACTCGGAGGCAGAGGTAGGAGGAATGTTGTGAGTTCGAGGCCACCCTGAGACTCCATCGTGAATTCCAGGTCAGCCTGGGCTAGAGTGAGACTCCACCTCGAAAAAAAAAGAGAGAGAGAGAGAGAGAGAGAGAGAAAAGAATTGGGGGAAAATCCCTTCCATTAATCCTATGACACTAGTTGGATGACAAAGAAGCAATAGCAATGAGGTGGTTAAATTATTGTTGTTGTTATCATTATTTGTTTTTAACGAGCAGGGAGAAAATAACTCCAAAGATTTGACTCTAGGTTAGCTTTATTGTCAAGCCTGTTAACCCCAGTTTATACCCAACTACAATTGAGGTTTTCAGAGTTTCATTGATTTCAGTAAAAAGTCTGAGAATGTGGGGAAAGTGCTTTAATTAAAAAAAAAAAAAGGTTGGCCAGGTGTGGTGGGGCACGCCTTTAGTCCTAGCACTCAGGAGGCAGAGGTAGGAGGATTGCCATGAATTCAAGGCCATCCTGAGACTGCATAGTTAATTCCAGGTCAGCCTGGGCTTAAGCAAGACTCTACCTGGGGCGTGGGGGCTGAGGGAGGGGGGGAGAAAAGAAAAGAAAAGAAAGCAATAGTATACCAGATATTTCCTAAATAAAATCATTTGAAGTTGATTTCAGGTAGGGATGGTGTCAGTTCCAGTTAATGATGAAACACACAAGAATTTCCAAAGTCAGGCAAATGTCAAGCAAAATGAAAAATGTCCTTGTTACTACCACCAATCTTTTTCAAGAACACCAATTGTTCTTGACTGGCAGGGCGTGGCTTCTCCCTGGGAGCACGACTTTATTGAAAACGAGAGTCAATCTTTCCTTCTTTTCTTTTTATTTCTAAGGAGGTGGGAGGCAGAAAGGGCAGAACATGCAAATAAATCAAGTGGAAAGACGTGGAGCTGGAGCCCCTGCTTTAGACAAGGAAGCTGAACCAGCTTGCTATTTGGTATACAGGCCCTTAGAAATGTTAATTTTACTACTGGATAATGGGTGCCGGTTCATCTGAACTCCTGGCAATTATTTCACATCTAATTTGAGATGATGCACAAAAGAAAACGGAGCACTTTTTTCTTAAGCTTGGCACCTGGCAGCTGACAGTGAACTGGTACGAATCTTCCTAGAAATAATGAAGTCTCTTTCTGGCTTCGTGCTTCAGCTGACAGGGTGCTCATAGGCACATTTCTTTCAGTTCTCTCCTGGTGTCTGAGAGACCATGTGGTGATCCAAAGCTGGTTTTGGGCTGCATCTTCCTGGGCCTGCATTATCATAGCCTGTGAGGTGGACGTTTCAATAGTTTGTTATTCACTACTGGGTGTCAGTAGAGGGCTATGACATAAGCTGAGACTTGACTGTGACTATTTCTAGAAGTCCAGTGGGGGAAAAAATACTAGAAATTAAAGGCTATTCCCAATTTCTTGAAAATTGTATGGAGTTCCAGTAATGCCTGCACATTATACCTAGCCACTAAAAAAATGGTTTTCTTCTTAATTCCCAAGGAAGTTGATATTATTTTCACCTGAAAACAGAACTGTGAGACATATAATTCAATTATATTTTAGTTGGTCATATAGCAGGGCCAATTCTTTTTTCTTTTTTTTTTTTTGGTTTTCCAAGGTAGGGTCTCGCTCTAGTTCAGGCTGACCTGAAGTTCACTATGTAATGTCAGGGTGGCTTTGAACTCACAATGATCCTCTTATCTCTGCCTCCCAAGTGCTGGGATTAAAGGTGTGTGCCACCACACCCAGCAACCCCTGAGTCTTGAGCTTGGATATTCACAGAAGAAGTTATGGGATCTGCTTGTCTGCAATTCCAGGCAGACCCTCTTAGGGCCCTGATTGAATGAGAAAAGAAGAAGAGATTGTATTGTTGTTGTTGGTGTGTTTGTGTATAATGTTTTAGTGGTGATAGTGTGTGTCCACCTCTCCCATGGACTCTTCTTTTTTTTGTTTTTGTTTTTCAAGGCAGGATCTCCCAGGCTGACCTGGCACTCACTCTGTATCTGAATTTCTAGTCTGGCTGGCCATGAACTACCAGGAATCCTCCTACCTCTGCCTCCAGAGTGCTGGGATTAAAAGTGTGCATCAGCCACCAGAGGGTGGTAAAGAACCTCCTTGGAGGCAATACCTCTGTAATGTTTGCCAAAGTGCTTCCTGAAAGTGCATTGGAAGTAGGCATCCAGTTGTGGGGTGTTCACATGCTTACTTAAGCTATTCCGGGCACCAATGACAGACTAAAGCAACAATTTCACCCAAGTTTAGCTTGATGAACCAGTGGGTTTATTTGGCTTATTTATAGGAACATAAGAAGGTTGTTTTAAAAATATTTATTTATTTATTTATTTGAGAGAGAACAAAGCAAATAGAGAGAAAGAGAGAATGGGTGCTCCAGAGCCTGTAGCCACTGCAAACTAACTCCAGATACATGCATCCCCTTGTGCATCTGGTTTATGTGGGTCCTGGGGCATCGAACCTTGGTCCTTAGGCTTTGCAGGCAAATGTATTAATCACTAAGGCATTTCCCCAGACCCGAGAAGGTTATTTTTTCTTTTTCTTTTTCTTTTAATAGGAGTGTGGATAACCTTGAAGCAGCAATATCTCCAAAAGGGATCTCACCCCAGCATGCACAATGACCTCACCATAGATGCATAGACGGAGCACCCCTTCAGTTAACTTTCTGCATACTGTGTGCTCTAACACCTTCTGAGACCATGTAAATCAGGGACAGAATTACGTAGAGCAGGCAAGAAGGTGTGGGATAGAGTGGTGGACAACTCAGGTGAAGGTTCTATGAGCCTCCTGACCCCCTCCTTCTATGAGGGAATTCCAGCAGGTCTGATTTTGAAAGTCTCTTTCAAGTAGTCATAGCTGCTCTGATGAGATGGTAATGGTTGTTAGCCTCAGAAGACAGCATTCTCTCCTTTTGGAGTGTGTGTGTGCGTGCATGTGTGTGTGTGTGTGTGTGTGTGTGTGTGTGTGCGTGCATGTGTGTGTGTGTGTGTGATGTGGTGGTGGTGGTGGTGGTGTGTGTGGTGTGCAGCATAGGCATTTGTAGACATGTATAAGTGTCCTATGGTGTCCTATATGCTTGCCTGTGATGGGGTGCATTTCCATGGTGGTTGGAGGGGTCTTCCAGTATCTCCCTAGATGACTCTTCTGCCCATTCTTACTTGAGCCAGAGTTTCTGACTGATCCTGAGCTTGCCCTTGTTTGGGAGCCCTAGTAATTCTCTGGTCTCGCTCATCTATATGATTGGGGTTACAGATATGCATGGCAGCACAGCTGTTCATGTAGGTCATGGGGGTTTCTCAGGCCTCCTCTGGCCCTCGTACTTGTAAAGGAAGTGCTTCTTAGCCGCTGAACCATCTCTCCAACCCAGGAGACAGCAATGTGAAGGAGTTGAAGACAGCTGCTCAGGAATGGGTGATGAGTAGAAGCGCCTGAGCCCAGAACATGTGTCAGGAAGAGCTGTAGACCTCAATCTGGTCAAAGATGCATCATTTGGAACCTTCATCCATTCCCACTGACCACATTTTTTCAGTATTGGAACATGTGATTAAAAACACACTGTACACTTTACTAACTTTTAAAAAACTATTTAAATTTTTTTATTAATTAGTTATGTATTCAGTAAATTAGGTCAGTTTGGTACCATTATTAGGCTCATCCGTGACCTACCCCTCCCCATTGACCCCTCCTTCTTGAGGTAAATGGGTCGTGCATTGTGGAGTTAGCCCACAGTTATTGGTACGATAAATGTCTCTGCATATCATGACCCAACATGTGGCCCTGACATTCTTTCTGCCCCCTCTTCTGCAAAATTTCCCTGAGCCATATTGGGTTCATTTTTGGTCTGCTTCAGTGATGAGGTGCTGGGGGCCTCTGAGGCTCTGGCTCTCTGATTTGGTAACAGTTGATTTTTCTCTGTGTTGGTCTCCTTCCCCCTTGTGCTGGTATCCGGTTCATCAGGAAAACAGCACCCTTGCTTGTTTTGCCAATTTTTCTTAGTTTCAGCTGGGACCCTTTTGAGGTATGATGGGGTAGCTCTCTCCTTAGGATCTGCATCTATTTGAAAAAGAGAAACAGATTCTCCAATGGAGAGTAAGTTAGCACCAGGACAAATGAGATAGCCCTTACTTTTTTTTAATAGAGAATTTAATAGGTGTAGGCCCTCTTGTAGCCCATGATTGATGATAGCTTGACATTGGAGAGTGGGCTTATGTTTGGATATGGTTCTGACTTGTTTCCCAGCTCCAGCTATGGTTCTTGTACCACTGAGGGGATCAGTTAGCCAAATCATGAGCAGTTGGTTCCCCACCATGGCTGTGTGCCACTATTGCACTTGTGTGGGCATCACATCAGGTTATTTGCTGCTAAGTAGGTTAGACCATGAGTTTCTTGGACAGATATTGGTCATTTCCCCCCAGTCGCCCATGTAGCACCTTATGGCACTAGATGTGCTGTCTGGTGACTGACTCTGTTCTAGCTTCCAGCCATGCCATTCCATTTTACATGTCAGCTACATATCCAGCAAGTGTCTCGTGGACTAGACACTAGGTTGGATGGTGAGGGAAGGGAGGGCATCGAAGGGGTGGGAAACACAAATCTAGACCCAAACGGCAATGGCACCATAAAATTCTACTTCCTAAAAGGCAGACCAAATGGCTGAACCTTCACCAGGCCCTTACCAGGAACAACTGAACCACAAGACACTGGAGAGGGTAGTACCAAGGCTAACCTTAATCTTCTACATCTTCCCTCCCTCCCTCTCCCTCCCTCTCTGTCTCTCTCTCTCTGTCTCTCTGTCTCTCTCTCCTCTCTAACTCTTGTACATTAGTTATCTTTTACCTCATTTTCTTAGTGGCACTGACCTGTAACTCCCAGTACCAGCATGTGGACTATCATCCACAATGAGCTTTTGATCAGAGAGACCTACAAGGTTTCCTAAAAGACAGACAGATTTCTGTCAGAGTACTTGATGACCCACCAAAGGTTAGTGGTAAGACCCTACTGCCAAAAGATATTTTATTTATTTATTTATTTTTATTAGGTTTGTACTCAGCATATACAATCAATTTGGTACCACTGTTAGCCTCCTCCCTGTCCTCCCCACCTCCACAGAGACCCTCCTCATTGGGGAATGTGGGTTGTGCATTGTGGGGTTGGGCATCAGATATGGGTGGGAGGCAATGTCTCTGTGTATCATGACCCAACATGTGGCTCTGACATTCTTTCTGACCCCTCTTCTGCAAATTTCCCTGAGCCATGTTGAGTTCATTTTAGGTCTGCTTCAGTGATGAGGTCTTAGGAGCCTCTGTGTCTCTGGATATCTGGTTTGGTAGGAGTTGATGGTTGTCTGTGGCTACCTCCTTCACCCTTGTGCTGATACCAGGTTCACCAAGAAAGCAGCACTCTTGCTTATTTCCTCAATTATTCTTAGTTTCAGCTGGGCCCTTTTGAGGTGTGATGGGGTGTCTATCCTCCACAATCAGCTCTTCATCAGAGATACCTACAAGGTTTCCCCAAGGAAGACAGATTTCTGTCAGAGTACTTGATGACTCACCAAAGGTTAGTGGCAAGCCCCTATTGCTGAAGGCACCATATGTTGTTGGCATGTAACATGGAGTGACATGGCTGGAAGCTGGAAGATAGTCAGTCCCCAGACAGTTAGTACATCTAGTGCCATAAGGTGCTACATGAGTGACTGGGGAAAAATAAACAATATCTGTCCAAGCAACTCATGGTCTAAAATACTCAGCAGCAAACAACCTGATGTAATGCTCACACAAGTGCAATACTGGCACACAGCCATGGTGGGAAACCAACTGCTCTTGATTTGGCTAAGTGATCTGCTCAGTGGAATGGGACCCATATCTGGAGCTGAGAAACAAGTCAGTATCATATCCAAAAATGAGCTCACTCTACATTATCAAGCTCCCACCAACCATGGGCTATAGGAGAGCCAGACCTATTAAATTCTCTGTCAATCAAACAAACAAACAAACAAAAACCCCAATGGTTTTCCCATTTATCTGGTGCTAACTTTATTCTCCATTGGAGAATTTGCTTCTCTTTTTCAGATAGACACAGAACCTAAAAGATATTTTATTTATTAATTAGAGAGAAAGAGAGAGAGAATGGGTGTGCCAGAGTCTTTGATCACTGAACTCTGGATGCATGTACCACCATGTGCATATGGCTTACATGGGATCTGGGGAATCGAATCTGGGTCCTTAGACTTCATAGACAAGTGCTTTAACTGCTAAGCCATCTCTCTAGCCCTTTACTAACTTTTATAAAAGATTACAACAATTTGTATGTGTAACAGTCATTCATTAGTTAAATCCTATTGTCTCCTAGCCATGTATGCTAAGTAATATAGTACAAAAACATATCCTAAATACTTTAAACAAATTACATGATGTACTAGATATTTTCACCTTGCACAAGAATTACTTGCTAAATAGCCTGGACTCTGTGGGAGACAAAGCAGTAAGACAGACTGAATTGTCCAGCAAGTTTGCAATCCAGTTAGGAAAATAGAACAAATCTAGGCAATGTTCCTACTTATAGTACTTTAGTTAACAGTAAATGAGAGTATTAAGGCATTCATCATTCACATATTTGTTCAATAAATACTTGTTGAATTTCTATTATTTTCCAGACCATAATTGATGTTAAGATTCAAGGGTGAGCAAAACCAGATCCACTTTTTGCTTTCACAGAATTAATAACTCCTTGGGGAGAGGGATGTAGTTAACTGGTCACACTAGCAATTGTGATGTTAGTGACTGAGATAAGAACTCTCCGACAAATCAAAGCACCCTATCACAGCATATCACAAAGAGATCTCACCTAGGCTTAGTGGCATTGAAAGCTTCTCTGAGGAAGTAACCCTTGAGCTTGGAACTAAAGCAGAACCAACACCATCCAATTGTCACCAGGGTAGGGTTACCTTGGCGATATTACAGCGAGGTGTCAGGGGACATGGAAGAGAGTTTTTAAGGTATTTAACCCAAGTGAAATACTATCTTGGGGTAGGGTCACAATAAAGATGGAGAGTTGTGGGCAGATATAAAGAATATTAAGTAAAATTGATGAATAGAATTTTATTGTGGATGAGACATGGAGCTAGTTGTAATAAAAATTTCCAAACAACACCTAGTTTCCAATCTTTCATGATTAGATAAATTGTGGACTTTTTCCCCATTACTATTTTTAACATTTTTATTGACAATTTTCATACATTTTTAGTGCATTTTGATTATAGTCTTCATTACTTTCTTTTGTTCCCTCCCCTACTACCTTTCCACTGGACCCCTTATTCTTTCAAACTATTCCTGTTCTATTTTTTTAATTTTTTAATTTTTTAATTTTTTTATTAATTAGCTTTGTATTCAGCAAATACAGTCAGTTTGGTACCATTATTAGGCTCATCCGTGACCTACCCCCTCCCCATTGGCCCCTCCTTGTTGAGGTATATGGGTCATGCATTGTGGAGTTAGCCCACAGTTATGAATAGGATAAATGTCTCTGCATATCAAGACCCAACATGTGGCTCTGACATTCTTTCCATCCCCTCTTCTGCAAAATTTCCCTGAGCCATGTTGGGTTCATTTTTGGTCTGCTTCAGTGATGAGGTGTTGGGGGCCTCTGGTTCTCTGGCTCTCTGACTTGGTAGGAGTTGATTTTTCTCTGTGTTGGTCTCCTTCTTCCTTGTGCTGGTACCTGGTTCATCAGGAAAACAGCTCCCTTGCTTGTTTCGCCAATTTTCCTTAGTTTCAGCTGGGGCCCTTTTGAGGTATGATGGGGTGGCTCTCTCCTTAGGATCTACATCTATCTGAAAAAGAGAAGCAGATTCTCCAACACCACAATGTTCCCTGAGCTTGGAGGGGATGACAGCAATGTCTCGTTTAATGCTGAACATTCAACTGTCATTTCTTGGCACTTTGAACAGTTTTGAGTCTCCCAGTAGTCACTATCATCTTCAAAAAGTTTTTTCTAATCAAATATGAGAGCAGTACTAATTGATGAGTGTCAACATAAATATTTAGAGGACAACCTGATTGACATCACATATACATTTAGCAAAACAACAGTAGTATCTTCTCTAGTAGGGTTGACAACCTTGCAAGCCATAGACAGTTGACTACGTTTTCAGTACCAGACATGGAGTCCCTCCCATTGGTTATTCCCACGACAGTCATGGCACTCTTGCGCTGGTGGACACATCTTGCTTGACTGACCAGCTCTGTATCTTGCAGGGTCCTCTGCTGGTTAAGACTGTTGATGACCTTCCTCCCCTAGCAGGCTGGGTAGCACTTTCCTGCCCTGTGTCAACTAGCCTGCAAGGAGGTTTCCACTTCAGGTTCCAGTTTATTTCTTGGTGTCCTGCAACTGAACCATGTAGCGTCCTCAGAGATAGGGTCTTGTCATCTATCTTATCATTTGGTGGGCAGCCAAGAGCACTGAAATTTACCTGCATCGTTTTGGATGCCTTATGGACCTTTTTGACCAAGAACTCACTGGGCAGTATCCCACCTCTGGCACTGGAATTTTTCTGTAACTACATATGGCTTTTGGGCACAGTATTCTCCACCCCTGCAGGGTACTTCTTCCCAAACTCTTTTTTTAAAATTATAATTTGAATTAGGTAGCAAATATGTAATTTTTTATATAGCTTATTCATAAAATCTTTAAATTTTATTAATTCTCCTCCTACCCCATCTACTCTTCCATCTCCCCCCTTTGACCTTTCCACCCCCAGTATTCCATCCCTGTACTTACATACCTTAAGCCCTTCCCTTCTCATGACACCTTTCTAGCTTCCTGGTCTCTACTACTGACTCTTACTTCAACTTACATACAAATCTAAAATTTCAAAGCTAAGGTCTCTATATGAGAGAGACCTTGCAGGGTTTGTCTTCCTCAGCCCGAGTTACATCACTTAACATATATTTTTTTCAGATCCACCGATTTTCTACAAATTTCATTTTTCCTTACCACTAAAAAGATCTCAATTGTGTATACGTGCCACATCTTCATTATCTATTCATCAGTTGATGGACATCTGGGCTGCTTTAATTCTCCTAATTATTGTGACTAGAGCAGCAGTAAACATAGTTGAACAAATATCTTTATTTAAAAAAAGTTCTTATCTAGTAATTGTATAGCTGTGTCATATGGTGGGTCAGTATTTAGCTGTTTGAGAAACCTTCATCCCACAATGGCCGCATCTCTTTACATTCCTACCAAGAGTGAATAAGGGTTCCTCTTTCCTCAAACCCTTGCCAGCATCTGCTGTAATTTGACTTTTTGATGATAGCCATTCTGACTGTAGTGAAGTGGAATCCCAAACTAGCTTATTTTATTTATTAATTTGAGATAGAGAATGACGCACACAGAGAGAGAACACGTATGCACATGCACTCGCGCGTGCGAAAAAGAGAGAGAGAGAGAAAGAGAGACAGAATGGGCATGCATGGCCTTCAGCCTCTGCAAACCAACTCCAGATGCTTGCGCCACCTTGTACATATGGCTTACGTGAGTACTGAGGGATTGAACCTGGGTCCATTGTCTTTTCAGGCAAACACCTTAACTTCTAAGCCATCTCTCCAGACTCCCCCAACTAGTTTTAATTTACATTCTCCTAATGGCTAAAGAGATTGGCCATGTAAAAGTATTTATTGACCATTTGTGCTTTTTCTTTTGGGAACTCCTTGTTAAGTTTTATAGCCCATGTTTTGATTGTGTTGCTTGATTTTTTTTTTTTCCTAAGGTTTTTGAGTGCTTTGTATAGTCTAGATGTTAATCCTGTGTCAGATATATAGCTGGGGAAGGTTTTCTCCCAGTCTGTAGGCTGCTTCTTGACATGAGTGATGGTTTTCTTAGCTGTACAATAGTGTTCTAGTTTCATTAGGTCACATTTGTTGATTGTGTGCCTTGTTTCCAGGGCTACTGGGACCCTATTCAGAAAGTTCTTCCCTTAAGTGTTTCCCCCTATTTTTCCTGTAGTCATTTTAGGGTGTGGGGTCTTCCATTACAGTCCTTGATCCATTTGGACTTGACTTTTGTGCATGGTGAGAAATAAGGGCCTAGCTTCCTTTTTCTACATGTAGGTATCCAGTTTTACTAGCACCATTTATTGAAAATATGTGCTTTTGGCTTCTTTGCCAAAAATCAAGTGTCTATAGTTACATGGACTTATACTGAGATCTTCTGTTCTATTCCATTGATCTACATGTCTGTTTCTGTGCCAGTACAATACTCTTTTCTTTTCTTTTCTTTCTTTCTTTCTTTCTTTCTTTTTTTTTTTTTTCTGAGGTAGGGTCTCACTCTAGCTCAGGCTGATCTGGAATTCACTGTGTCGTCTCAGGGTGGCCTCGAACTCACCGCGATCCTCTTACCTCTGCCTCTCAAGTGCTGGGATTAAAGGCGTACGCCACCACGCCTGGCTCCTGTTTTCTATTATTATGGTTCTGTAGTATAACTTGAAATCACACATGGTAATACCTATAGCAGTATTCTTTTTTAAAAATATTTTATTCATTTTTATTTATTTATTTGAGAGCAACAGAGAGAAAGAGGGAGGGAGGAAAGGAGAGAGAGAGAGAGAGAGAGAGAGAGAGAGAGAGAGAAAGAGAGAAAGAAAGAGGGAGAAAGACAGAGAGAGAGAGAGAGAGAGAGAGATAATGGGTGCTCCAGGGCCTGCAGCCACTGCAAACGAACTCCAAATATGTGCACCCCCTTGTGCACCTGGCTAACATGGGTCCTGGGGAATCAAGCCTTGAACCAGGGTCCTTAGGCTTCACAGGCAAGTGCTTAACCACTAAGCCATCTCTCCAGCCCCCTACAGCAGTATTCTTTTTGCTGGGGATAGTTTTATCTATCTGGGATTTTTATACCTCCATATGAATTTTAAGTTTTTTTTTTAAAAAATTTTTGTGAAGAATTGTTTTGGGATTTTTATTGGAATGTCATAGAATCTGTATATTACTTTTGATAAGATGACCATTTTCATAATATTAATTCTTCCAATCCTTGAACATGGGGAAATCTTTCCATCTACTTGTGTCTGCCTCAATTTCTTTCCTTGTTGCTTTGAACTTTTCACTGAAGAGGTCTTTCATGTCCTTGGTTAGGGGTATCTGAAAATTTTAATTTTTGTGTGGCTATTGTGAATAGGATTACTTCCAAGACTTCTTCCCCAGTTTGTTTGTCATTGGTATATATGAAGGCTGCTGATTTTTGTCTATTAATTTTGTGTCCTGCTTCTTTGCTAAGAATGTTTATCAGCCTTAGGAGATTTTTGGTAGAGTATTTAGGGTCTTTTAAAAATTATTTATTTATTTATTTATTTGAGAGAGAGAGTGAGACTATGTGCATGTCAGGGCCTCCAGCCACTGCAAATGAACCTGATGCAGGTGCCACTTCGTTCATCTGGTTTATATGGGTACTGGGGAATCAAATCTGGATCCTCAGAGTTCACAGGCATGCACCTTTACTGCTAAGCCATCTTTCCAGCCCTAGGGTCTCTTAAATATAGAAGCATCATCTGCATATAAGGCTAGTTTGACTTCTTCTTTTCCAGTATGTATACCTTTTATTTCTTTCACTTCTCTTATTGCTCTCACTAGACTTCCAGTAATATGTCAAATAGCAATGAGAAGTGAACACCCTTGTCTTGTTCCTGATCTTGAAGAATGATACAAGTTATTCTCCATGCAGTATGACATTGGCTGTAGTTATGTTAAATGTAGACTTGTTATGTTGATATATGTGTCCTGCATTCCCAGTCTCTTCAATGTTTTTTTTTTAATTTATTTATATATTTATTTATTTGAGAGCGACAGACACAGAGAGAAAGACAGACAGAGGGAGAGAGAGAGAGAGAGAATGGGCGCGCCAGAGCTTCCAGCCTCTGCAAATGAACTCCAGACGAGTGCACCCCCTTGTGCATCTGGCTAACGTGGGACCTGGGGAACTGAGCCTCGAACCGAGGTCCTTAGGCTTCACAGGCAAGCGCTTAACCGCTAAGCTATCTCTCCAGCCCTCTTCAATGTTTTAATCATGAAGGGGTGTGAGATTTTGTCAAAGGCCTTTTCTGCATCTATTGAGATGACAATACATTTTCTGATCTTGAGTCTATTTATGTGATGTACTATATTTATAGATGTCTATATGCTGAACAGTTGCTGCATCTCTGGAAGAAAGTCTACTTGATTGAGGTGGATGATCTTTTGATATGCTCTTGAATTTGGTTTGCAAGTATTTTATTGAGAATTTTTTGTATCTATGTTTATCAGGGATATTGGTCTACACTTATTTTTTGTTGTGTCTCTATTTGGTTTTGCTATTCGTATAATGACTGGCTTCATGGAAGGGGTTAGGAAGCATTCCTTTGTTTTCTATTTTAAGTCCTTCTATAAAAGTCTGATAGAATTTTAGGACATGGACTTTTGTTTTGATTGAGAGATTTTTCATTATTGCTTTAATGTCATTGCTTGCTATAGATCTGTTTAAATTATTCAACTCATATTGTTTTGACTTTAGTAGTCATATGGTATTTTGGTTACTTTCTCATTGCTGGGAGAAACACTTGACCAGAAGCAGCTTATGGGAGGAAAAGGTTTATTTCAGGCTGACAGATCAAGGTGAAGTTCCATCAGGGCAGAAGAAGCTGGCTCACTTCCATAGATCCATAGCAAAGAACCACAACCAACAGGTAGAAAACATGACCAATCAGAGCTCACAACTTACTCTCTACACACCTTAGGGCTAGACTAAAAGAATCACATCCAGTAATATGAGTTCCCCAGCAAAGCTCAATCCTAATTAAAAAAAAAAAAAATCTATGAGGCTACTGGGACATACATTCAAATTAAAACCATTACATTATGCCCCTGGGCTCCACCAAATCATGATCATCTCACAATGCAAATTGCATTCAGTCCAACTTCAAAGGTCTCCATAGTCTTTATCAACTTTAACACTGTTCAAAGCCCAAAGTCTCATGTGATATTCAAGACAGTTTCATAACTGTGAGCCCTGTAAGATCAAAACACAAGTTATATACTCCCAACACATAATGGCACAGGGTAAACAACAACAAAAAAAGGGCATAACAAAGAGAGACTGGACCAATGTAAAATCAATTATCAGAAGGTGTTGCAGTTAGCTTCATGTTGCTTGAAGAAAACACTTGATCAAGAGCAGCTTTTGGGAGGAAAGGGTTTATTTTGGCTTGTAGACTCAAGGGGATGCTCCATGATGGCAGGGAGAAAGGATGGCATGAGAAGAGGGTGGACATCACCTTCTGGTCAACTTCAGGTGGACAATAGCAGCAGTAGAGTGTGCCAAACACTGGCAAGGGAAAAATGGCTATAACACCCATAAGCCTGTCCCCAACAATACATCCCTCCAGGAAGCTCCAGTTCCCAAGTTACCACCAACTGGGGACCTAGAATTCAGAGCACGTAAGTTTATGTGGGACACCAGAATCAAAAACCACCACAGTAGGCAAATTTTAAATAACCTGCTGTTCAAGTCCAATATCCGTAACCAGGGACAAATCTCTAGATTTTCAATTCCACCTCTCTAACTGGGCTGAGCAGCTCAGGGAAAACTCCATCCTGGCCTAACAGCTCTTCATGGCAGCCAGTCCACAGTCTAAAACATCTTTGGGGCTGTAGAAATGGCTTAGTGGTTAAGCACTTGCCTGTAAAGTCTAGGGGGTCCCAGTTTGAAGTTCAATTCCCCAGTACCCACATAGGCCAGATGCATAAGGTGGCACATGCATCTGGAGTTCATTTGCAGTGGCTGGAGGCCCTGGTGTGCCCATTCTCTCTCTCTCTCTTTGCCTGTCACTCTCAAATAAATAAATAAAATAAAATATCTTTGGGTCTACACTGCAAACCACGATTTGCCTTCATTGCTCCATACAATGGCCTTACTTGCCCTCCAATACAGGGATTTTAATTCTGCTTTACAATGATCCATATCTGTGGCCCTTGAAACTGGTTTGTTTTCATGTGATGGCCTTACTGGGTCTCCACACAGGGATTTTTTTTTTTTTTTTCAAGGTAGGGTCTCACTCTGGCCCAGGCTAACCTGGAATTCACTATGGAGTCTCAGGGTGGCCTTGAACTCACGGTGATCCTCCTACATCTGCCTCCCGAGTGCTGGGATTAAAGGCGTGTGCCACCACGCCCGGCCACACAGGGATTTTTTAAAATTTATTTATTTATTTATGAGAGAGAAAAAAAAAAACAGACAGAGGGGGGGGGAAGAATGGGCATGCCAGGGCCTACAGCCAGTGCAAACAAACTCCAGATGCCTGTGCCACCTTGTGGCATCTGGCTTATGTGGGTCCTAGGGAATCGAACCAAGGTCCTTTGGCTTTGCAGGTGTTTTAACTGCTAAGCCATCTCTCCAGTCCTACACAGGGATTTCTATCATATAATCCAGACATACTACTTTTTTTTTTTTTTTTGAAAAGCCCTTTCTAGCATTAAATGAACCTCGTTGGGTGCCTTCAAGCCACCAGGACACAGGGGCTCCCAACACCCTTTATCTTCTCCTCAGCTCTTCTGCTGAAAAATTTGGCCTTCATGAAGACAGGTTGCTTAGGGAGCTTTCCTTGTCCCAGAACTTAGCAGTAGCCGGATTGTACAACATCAATGATGGGGGCAACTCTGGTCTTATTTTGGGCAGCATTTACTCTCATCTGTTCACTGACCAATGTCCATTATCTGCCAAGGTTGACACCGGAGCAGAAGCTCTGGTGCTTTATTAAGTGGTAATGCCTCATACCGACTTTCCCAGTGTAACCTGGGTGATATCTGTGGAAGTTGATCCTGTGGTGGTGCATGCCACCAGTGTTACCCTGGCCTCCCAGGTGCTCCGGTGCTTGTCCATGGGACTGTGGCCGTGGATCACGTGGCCCCGAAGCTTCTGGGTCTTCCTCAGTCTGTATGGCATGGCAGTGGCCAAAAGGAAAGAGCCAAACATACTACTTTTAAGTACTTATCAGAGAATAAATTTTTCTCCCTTACTAAAAAAAAAAAAAAAAAAAAAAAACTTTTGTGCCTGTGTTTTGCCAGTAGTTTTATTTGTCATAGCCCTAAATTGGAAGCAACTCAAATGTCTATCATCTGGTAAATAAATAAGATAGTTGTAGTATGTCCCCACCATGAAATAATAATAACAAGGAATAAACTGAGGATGCATTCAATAATATGATGCATCTCAAACCTATTATGCAAAGTAAACAGGCTGTACATTATATGCTTCCATTTATACAACATCCTGACCAGCTGGGCCATTCCAACCAATTCATTAAACTGAACTCTAAAGACTATAAATTTTACTGGAAATAAACTACAACTCATTAGAGAAAATGACCTCTCTATCTGACTATAATGTATTAAATGGAGTGAACAGTGGTCTCCAAATTTTATCAACATCATAATTATCTAGAATTTATTTATTCATTTATTTTTAATAAATTAGGCTCTTTTATTCCCTTCCCCATTCCTATTTTCCTGGTCCCCTCCTTTGTGGGGTTGGGATTTACTGTGGGATCATGAAGGCCTCAGTAAGTCTCCAGTGGGACAATAGGGGGCTTGGATCTCAGGATATTCCCACCCACTCTGTAGCTTTTACAGTCTTTCTGCCCCCCTCTTCTGCAATGTTCCCTGAGCCCTGGCAGGCCTCTTGATGGTCTGATTTAGTGTTGAGTTCTCTGTAGCCTCTTGATTTCTGCTCTGATAGGTTTTGCTTGATCGTCATATCTGCCACCATCACCCTGGAGCTGGTTTCAGGCTAGCAGCAAGAGCAGTGTTCGTGATGCCACTTCTACTGCAAGTTCTCCTGGGCACTGGCAATATCTAGAATTTTTGTGAGACAATTTTTCTTAAGTGTTTATTGATACCATCAGTTCTCCACCTTTGATTTTGACACCAACTGAGTATATAATAATTCACGTCTAAAAAGATCCCTTACATCTGATGTTATCTACAGTTAACACAGACCCCACAGGTCAAAGACTCCGTCTCACAAGACTGACCACACTCTGGATAATGGTTGCAAATACAGTGCGCAGGCTTGTTCATATTTCTACCCAGATAACCACACATTCGGGCATTGCCCATAACACTCACATCAGGTTGGATGTGCTAGAACTTTTCACAGAACTTAGCAAAGCATTTTACTTACTACATTTGTTAATTTTGTGTAGCGCTGACCAAAATACCTAAACAAAAATTTAAAGGAAGAAATATTTATTTTAGCTTATGGTTTCAAAGGGTTTAGTTCATAATTGTTTGGCCCCATGATCATGGGCAGAATGTCATGCAAGTGAGATAATTTGACAGAGGAGGGGCTTTATAAAGAACCAGAGAGAGAGGGTAGGATAAAGATAGGACAAGATGTAGCCTTCAAGGGCTCAGCTCAAGTAACTTATTTTCTTCAGTTATGCTCCACCTCCTACCTAATCAATGTCATCAAGTTACACATCCACCAATGGATTCACCCATTCATGAGGTCATAGCCCTCATGATCTAACCATCTCTGGAAATCCCATCACACACAAACTAGAAATATGCTTTACTAATCTAGGTATTTCTGAATCCAATTGAGTTGATAATTGAGATTAACTATCACACTCATAAAGGTAACAATTTAGGAACAGCTGAAAAAAAGAGACATCCAGGGTAGGAGGGAAGACAGGCATGGAGCTCCCATGTCCTTTCCATGCACACCATCCTCTGGGACATCTCTTCACTGACCTGGTTTCCTGAACTTCATAGTTTTGTGGTTTTTGTATTGGTATAGGAACAATTTATTAAATTATTGGCCATTCATAATAAACTCATTCTCTAGTCCAGTTACTTTCCCCAGAGGTTTGTGGGAAGGCATTGCTGGAAATTACAGCCTTTTAACAACACAGAAGGTTCCTCTGCCTACCTGTCCCTTTCTTTTTCTCAGAAATTAGAATTTTATTATAAACATTCCCAGATTAGAAACTGATTTTGTGTAGAGTCTTTGAAACTTTTGGAACTATATGTAAGATAATCTCAATATAATGTATTTCACTCTTCAATGCTGCAAGGTAGATCTAACAAAGGAGGTCTAAATTGCTTCATCGAAAACCAGTGAGTATAAAAGTATCTGACACAAAACTAAAACAAGCCCAACCAAAACATGGCTTCTGCAAAGTATTAATCCTCAAATTAAAATAAAAGTCCTCACAAGGGAAAATAATTTCATCACAGCAATTTGACAAAAAGCATAGCCACTCTCACAAAGGGAAACTATATGTAAGAAAGATGTAATGATGCTTTTAGAAAATGTAATTTCCATATTGGAAAATAAGCATACTAAATACTTTGTGCTCCCTAGTTAGAAACCAGTCCTTTTCTTGAAGTCATCTAGGAGCCTCCCAAGATGAACTCATTAGTACAGACACAGGTGTGGCTGAAAGAGACTCATTATGATATGAGTGACACTTCTATGAGTCAAGAAATTCCAAGTTAACAAGGGAAAAATCCCAAAATACATTTATTTTAATTATAGGGTGGTTTCTTAAACACAGATTGCTGCATCTCATCCATGAGTACTAGATTCAATAGGTCTGGGAGGGGCCTGAGTATACATGTTCTGGTAAGTTTCCAGGTGCTTTCTGATACTCTTCAGAGGACCACATATGCAGAAACTTGTCCATGAGAGTCAAAAATGCTACAATTTCTCTTTTAATCATCACTCTTCTGACTTCATGGTATCTTCCTATTCATTTCCACTGGGAAAAAAAAATATATATATGTATGTATATTCCAGGCTTGCCTTGAACTCACTATATAGCCAGGAATGATTTTGAACTTTTGACTTTCTTGTTTCTACTTCCTAAATTGTGGGATTACAGGGGTCTACCACAACACTCAGTCTATGTGAACCTGGGATTGAACTCTTCATGTATGTTAGACAAGCACTCTATCAACTGACCTACAACCCCAGTTTCTTTTATAGACTAGTAAAATAATTCTATTCCAAAATACCATTAAACTTTACCCCAGAGCCAAATAACTCTGGATTATACACCAGACCTTCCATAGTGTTGGGAACATTTGATAGCATGCTTTAGTATTGAAGGAAGGCAATGACATATGGAAGACAAGAGAAGGAAATCCACATAGTTGGACAAAACCATCCTGCATTTGGAATAATAGAACCATTTTCTCCTAGGATATGCTGGAGGAATGGGTCTTAACAGCACCATTTAGGCTTAACTTGTTTTTTTTTTGTTGTTGTTGTTTTTTGCATTCTTCTGTTACAACATCATTGTACAGACAGCCTTATGGCTCCTTTATTCAGTTTACCTAAGTCAATCATTCTGATTTGGTAATAATTACCTTGTATTTTCTCTTTGACTCTGATTACTCTGTATTTTAATTACTTCTTATGTGTATGTTTAGATGTATGCAGCAAGTTATGATTGTTCAATCTTTGCCTGTCTCACAATTCTTTCCTTCTATACCTTTCCTCAGACCCTCCATTAATTAGCTCAAGGAATTTTCCTGCATCTAATTATGTCTTCAGATGATATCAGTTCTATTTTATGTTGCTGGAACATGTTATGCAGTCTGCTGAGAAAGAAAAATCATCAATAGCCTTACCCAGGTATGGACCCTGTATGCTCCACAACTGACCTACCAGACACAAGTTGTCCACTACTGTGGCATGAGTGTTATGGGAGTAACCATCTGCTTTGTGACTGGCTTTGAGGCCTACTCCACTGGAGGAAATACATACCTGGTCTTACAAACAGAGTCAAAAGGCCCTGGCTAGGGAGACAATATACTTTAGAGGGGAACTTACTACTGTTATGCTAAATGGACACATTGTCAAACCGCCTTCTAAATATAGTTATGCCCATAAATTAGTGCTGTAACCACAGAAGTTTGTTTTTGAGGGGCCAGAGGTTAATGCAGAGATGCATAGCTGATGAAGATGCTGAGATGAGAATAAGTGAGTATGATGCACTTAGCCCTAAAAAGGACATCTAAGTGACCTCTTTCGAGACTCAGAGAACCTCACAAAAGACAGGGTGGAAAGAATGTACAAGTTAGATGAAGGGGAGAAGTGCTGCAGTGTGCTGTCTTCTGGACAGACATGGCTATTACACTTGTGAACTCAGATTAGCTGTGGCTTCCTGCACAAGGCTGAGCCCATTACGTTCCATCATGGATTGGGAAGTGGCTCATGAGACCCTACACCTCCCAGAGGAGCTGTTGGCTGCTGATGGTTGCTGGGGAAGCAGGACTCAGCAGTGTAGTCACTTTAAGTTACCCATACTCTAATAAATATCTTCTCACCCATACTTATGCATACAGCCCCAATGCAACTCAGTGGTCAAAAAATAAAAAAAAGACATAAGAGCAGAAGGAAATTAGTTGGAAAGAAGAGGTTTAACAGGAGTGGGAGAGCATAAGAAAAGATAATGAAAGCTGGGGATGGCTGTACAAGCCTTTAATCTCAGCACGCAGGGTATAGAGGTAGGAGGAGCACCATTAGTTTGAGGCCACCCTGAGACTACATAGTAAATTCCAGGATAGCCTGAGCTAAAGGGAGACCCTACCTTGAAAACTGAAGATAAAATTAAAAGAAAAGATAGTGGAGGTGAATGTGATTAAAATACATTATATACATATGTGAAATTGTTTAAAAAAAAAAAGAGCTCTCCATAGTAACAAAACAGTGTGGTACTGGCACAAAAGCAGACATGTAGATCAATGGAACAGAATAGAGGACACAGATGTAAGTCCAGGTAGTTATAGCCTCCTGATATTTGATAAAAATGCTAAAAATACTCATTGGAGAAAAGACAGCCTCTTCGGCAAGTGGTGTTGGGAAAACTGGTTATGTATCTGTAGAAGGATGAAAATAGATCCTTCTATCTCTCCATGCACAAGAATTAAGTCCAAATGGATTAAAGATCTTAACATCACACCAGAAACCCTAAAACTGCTACAGGAAAAAGTAGGGGAAACCCTTCAACATTTTGGTCTTGGCAAAGACTTTCTGAATACAACCCTAATTGCTCAGGCAATAAAACCACAGATTAACTGCTGGGACCTCATGAAATTACAATGATTTTGCACTGCAAAGGACACTGAATAAAGCAAAGAGGTGACCTACATAATGGGAAAAAATCTTTGCCAGCTATCTATCTGATAGAGGATTGATATCTAGGATATACAAAGAACTCAAAAAGTTAAATAATAAGGAATCAAACAAGCCAATCAAAAAATGGGCTATGGAGCTAAATAGAGCATTCCCAAAGGAAGAAATATGAGTGGCATATAAGCATCTAAAAATATGTTCTACGTCACTAGTCATCAGGGAAATGCAGATTAAAACTACATTGAGATTCCATCTCACTCCTGTCAGATTGGCCACCATCATGAAAACAAATGATCATAAATGTTGGCGGGGATGTGGAAAAAGAGGAACCCTTCTACACTGCTAGTGGGAATGCAATCTGGTCCAACTATTGTGGAAATCAGTGTGGCGGTTCCTAAAACTGCTAAAGATTGATCTACCATACGACCCAGCTATAGCACTCCTAGGCATATATCCTAAGGACTCATCTCATTTCCTTAGAAGTACGTGCTCAACCATGTTTGTTGCTGCTCAATTTATAATAGCTGGGACATGGAGCCAGCCTAGATGTCCCTCAACTGATGAGTGGGTAATGAAGATATGGCACATTTATACAATGAAGTTCTACTCAGCAGTAAAGAAAAATGAAGTTATGAAATTTGCAGAAAAATGGATGGATCTGGAAAGGATTATACTAAATGAGGTAACCCAGGCCCAGAAATCCAAGCACCACATTTTCTCCCTCATATGTGGATCCTAGCTACAGATGATTGGGCTTCTGCGTGAGATGGAAAAAACTCAGTAGCAGAGGCCAGTAAGTTAAAAAGGAGATATAAAGGGAAGAGAAAGGAAGGGAGGAGGGTACTTAATAGATTGGCATTGTATTATGTAAGTAGAATAATTGAGAATGGGAGGTAATATGATGGAGAATGTAATTTCAAAGGGGAAAGTGAGGGGGGGAGGGAGGGTATTACCATGGGATATTTTTTATAATCATGGAAAATGTTAATAAAAATTGAGAAAAAAAAAGAGCTCTCTATTCTAAATCATTGAAGTATTCTCAAATCCACTGTGACTTCTGAGGAATGGGTGCTTACATGATAAGTCAAACAGATTGGAACCATCACTGCTCTCATTTTTGTGTTTTGATCATGTGTACATTGTATAAGGTTCAAATCAGGGTAAGTACATCTATCACCAGAGGCATTTATCATTTTCCTGGAAAAACATTCAAAATACATTTATATTTTTAAAAATACACAGTACATTATCATGATCTATGATCATGTTACTAGTAGCAAGGAACACAGCTCAGTGTTGCTGATTGAGCAGTCTGAGGGGGCCCCGTAGAACCTCAGACACATCTACTGAGGTGCAGCCTGAGGGGGACCCTCAGAGCCTCAGACACATCTACTGAGGTACAGCCTGAGGGGGACCCTCAAAGCCTCAGACACTTCTACTGAGGTAAAGCCTGAGGGGCCCCTTAGAGCCTCAGACATGTCTACTGAGGTGCAGCTGGCTCCTTGCTGCTGAGAATTTCAGGATGAGTCAGAGCAAAGCTAAGTCAGCAGGTTGACATTAAGGAAAGGACAAACATAGTTGAGGGGGGTCAAGTGTGGGTGTTAAGAGAAAATCATCTAAGTGCTTCAGTAGCAGCTATATAAGTGATTTTGTGCCTTTGGAATTATAGGAAGTATCCTATAATTCGTGCTGAAAGAGATTAAAAAGATAGTTTACTCATTTCTTTTTAAAGTTTATTTATTTATTTATTTGAGAGAGACAGAGTGCGAGCAAGCATGGGTGCACCTGGGAACTCTTGCCATTACAAACAAACTCCAGATCTGTGTGCCACTTTGTGCATCTGGCTTTATGTGAGTACTTGGGGATCAAACCTGGGCTGGCAGTCTTTGTGAGCAAGTGCCTTTAACTACACAGCCATCCTCCCAGCCCAATTTTACTCACTTATTTATGAAAATAATTTTTTTAAAATAAATAAAATTATGAGGTACTTTATAAAGGTACTGGAAAGGCTTACATATAAGAAAAATGTGATTGAGGCAAAAATTTATCATAGTAAAAAAAAAATCAAGGTTATTTTGCTATATATAAGTAACATGAATGGTTAAGGCACATGTTTTTTTCCTGAAAATGGGTCACTAGACATCTTAATAACCTTATCTGTAATATTTTAAGGAGGGAGTATGATTTCTCTGTAGTTTCTATGTGACAGTCAGTTAAGCTAAAACTCTTAGCAAGAGACATAAATGGGGCCCATTTAGGTGAGAGAGAGGAGCTCTTTTGTTTCCTGTCCCCTTACCCTTTTCCTGCCGCAGTCACCCTGCTATGCAATACCTATTGGCTTTCACTGGCTCTGTAAAGGAAGGTAGACAAGAGACTGAAGACAGAAAATACATTTAAAGAAGGGAAACCAATTTATGTAACAACAAAAAGCATTTGCTTAGAGTCAGATGACCTCGAGCTCTAAATTTATTTTGTTTCTTACTGGTTATATGAGTTGGGGCAAGTCAATGTCTATTTGTCTCAGTTTCTGCTGATGATGTTTGTCTCCTGTGGAGTTGGCATAGAGTAGTATGGTGTCAAGAATGGTTCCTGGTGCCACACCATACTTGATCCCAGATCCTCAAGTTATAAATCAGGGCGATTCATTGTACCTGTTTTATGTGAAATGGTATCATTTATTTGAGAATCCTGAATATCTGTCATGATGTAGTCTATAAATTAACACATGAAAATTATTCCTGATATCTGAGTACTGAATTATAAAAATATCAGACTGGGCCAGAGGGTGCCCATCTGGGGCATGGTGTGAAGTGAGCAGGCCAGATTCCTGCTTTACATCTCCTCCCAGTTCCCTGGAGGCCTGGTTTCTGTATGGGCTGAGAAATCAGGCCTTTTGATCTGGTATCCTGACTGGCCACTGGGTACCAACATCCCTGTTCACTTGAGTCAGAGGGTGCACAGGCCAAAGGACAAAAACTTGCTTCCTCCTCAATAAAATAAAGAGCCTCCCTAAAATGGGTAGACCACAGTGCAAAAAAGCCAATAAAAGTCAGAAAACTGAGAGCTCTCCACCAAGGATTCCTAGTCCTACAAAGGAAGCCTCCAATGAAATCATAGAGAAATCAGCAGAAATTCAATCCCAAAATAAAAACACAATAATCAATGAGACCCTAATCAAAAGAATCATTGAACTAGAAGCAAATCATCAAAGAACCAACAATCAAATCAATGAAATTGAACATAATCATCTCTTAGAATGTTCAGCTTTTTGATAGTAGTCTTAACTTGATTGAAGAAAATTATAGATGGGCTGGATGAATTGGTTAAGGCACTTGCCTACAAAGCCAAAGGACCCAGGTTTCATTCCCCAGGACCCACATAAGCCAGATACACAAGGTGGTTCAAGTGTATGGAGTTTGTTTGCAGTGGCTAGAGGCCCTGGCATGCCCATTCTCTTTGTCTCTATCTCTCTCCCCCTCTCTTGGCCCCTTTCTCTCTACCAAATAAATAAATTTTTTTTTGAAAGAAAAAGCCAGGCATGGTGGTGCACACCTTTAATCCCAGCACTCCAGAGACAGAGGTAGGAGGATTAGTGTGAGTTCAATGCCACCCGGAGACTACATAGGGAATTCCAGGTCAACCTGGGCTAGAGTGAGACCCTACCTCAAAAAATAAATAAATAAATAAAAAGAAAGAAAGAAAAGAAAAGAAAAAGAAAATGTTAGAACCCTCAAAAGAGATATGAATGAATTGAAGGTGAGTTAAGAAATGGAAGAACTCAACAACTGATTGATTAAGCTTAATGATGACTTGATTAAATGTAAGAATGGATTCCAGGAAGCATCAAGAAAGCCAGAACTCAAACTGAAATCATACCTCCAAAAAGAGATGCAAAGTAACACAACAGGAAACAAAAATCAAATAGAAATAATAAAAAACCTCTCTAGAACCCCCTCACTAACAGAGTTACTCATGTGGAAGACAGAACCTGTTACCTGGAAGACAAGACAAGAAATTGATCAGGAGGCCAAAAACTTAATTAAGCTCAAAAAATCAGGTGAAAAGAATATGAGGGAACTGTGGGATATCCTAAAATGACCAAACATCTAGATCATGGATATACCAGAGGGAGAGGAAATCCAGGCCAGAGACATAGAGACCATATTCAACAAAATTATTGAAGAAAGTTTTCTGAATCTCTCAAAAGAGAGGCCCATCCAGATACAAGAAGCCCATGGAACACTAAACAGACAGGACCAAAGAAGAAACTCATCAAGGCACATCTTAGTTAAAACTCTTAACAATGATAATAAAGAGAGAGTGTTAAGAGCAGCAAGAGAGAAACAACTCATAACATACAAAGACAACCACATCAGACTTACATCAGATTTCTCAGTGGAAACCCTGAAATCCAGAAGGACCTTGAATAGAACACTTCCAAGACTAAAAAACTATGGCTTCCAACCCAAGCTACACTATTCAGCAAAAGTATCCCTCAGATGGTGAAAGGACTTTCCATGAAAAAAGTCAACTCTATGATTATATGAATGCAAAGCCAAACAGAGAATATTTCAGGGAATACTCCACACAGAATTGTCAAACAACCAATCTCAAGAGCCACCAAGAAGATCACAATAACCAAAAATAGACCGAGCTCAACATAGTGCAAAACACAAGAAAGCACCAAACCCCATAAAACACCTCACTGTGACAGGGATTAATTCAAACTTCACAGTAATAAACTTAAATAATTAATGGTCTTAAGTTACCCATCAAAAGACACATGATGTCAGGGTAGATCAAAAAATGGACCTTTCTATCTGCTGTCTTCAAGAAACTGACCTCACCACTAATGATAGATACCTTCTCAGGGTTAAAGGATGGAAAATGATATTCCAAGCAAATGGAAATAAAAAACAAGCAGGTATTCTATATTAATAGCTGACAAGATTGACTTCAAACCAAAAGTAATCAAAAAGGATATAGATGGCTACTTCATACTCATCAACATCTAACATGATCTAACATAAGCATATCACTATCATAAATATATATCCACCAAACACAGGTGTACCACAGTTTATGAAACAAAATCTACTTGACAATAAAACAAAAAGAAACACCAACACCATCATAGTCAGAGACTTCAATATTCTACTGTCATCAATAGACAAATCACCCAAGCAGAAAATCAACAGGGAGCCGGACATGGTGGTGCATACCTTTAATCCCAGCACTTGGGAGGCAGAGGTAGGAGGATTGCCATGAGTTCAAGGCTACCCTGAGACTACATAGTGAATTCCAGGTTAGCTTGAGCTAAAGTGGAAAGAGTCAAGAAGTTCCCACTGAGATTGGGAATAAGACAGGAGTGCCCACTCTCACTCACCATTGCTCTTCAACATAGTACTAGAGGTACTAGCCCAAGCAATAAGACAGGAGAAAGAAATAAAAGGGATTCAAATTGGAAAGGAAAAAGTCAAGTTAGCCCTATTTGCAGATGATATGATCCTGTATATAAGTCACTCGAAAATCTCCATTTCAAAACTTCTAAAGGTGATTAATTCCCTCAGTAGAATGGCAAGATGAAAAATGAATGTACAAAATCAATAGCCTTTCTGTATGCAAAGGACAAATATACAGAGAATGTAATCAATGAGGCTGTCTCATTGTCAATAGCAACAAAAGAATTACATGCCCTGGAATAACACTAACCACAGATGTAAAAGACCTATACCATGAAAACATAAAAAAACAAAAAAAACTTGAGAAGAAATTGAGGAGAACTTGAGAAGAAGGAAAGACTGCCTATGCCCCTTGATAGGTAGAATCAATATTGTGAAAATGATAATTCTACCAAAAGCAATATATAGATTTAATGCAATAACAATAAAAATTCCAGGAAAAAGTGGCCAAACTTGGAACAGACCATACTAAGTGAACTGACACAATCACAGAAAGATAATCATTGCATAGTCTCACTCATCTGCAGTTCCTAACCTGGATCAGCCTGAGGTGCTGACATACGTGAACAGCATCTCGAGGCTTGGACAATAGGAAGGGAGGGCTTGGAGGAAGAGGAAGGGTTGGGGGGGGGCACAAAACAGAACCCAAGTTGAACTGGTACCATAGAAACCTATATCCTGGAAATTAGACTAAAAGATTGAGCCCTCAACAGGACCTTAGGGGGAGCACATGAATCAAAGGGCCCTGGAGGGTGGGATGAAGCCTAACCTTAAATATCTCCTGTTTCTCTCTTTTTTTTTCCTGTCTTTTTATTTTTTCTTTTCCCTTGGTGCTGGCCTATAATTCCCTGTACCAGGATGCGGTTAACATCCACAATGAGCTGTTGATCAGAGAGACCTTGTAGGTCTACCAAAACAAATAAGACAGACTTCTGTCAGAGCACTTGGTTATCTACCAAAGGTTAATGGTAAGACCCTACTGCTGAAGACACCATACATTGTCTTCATGGACCATAGAGAGAGCTGGTTAGAATCTGGAAGTACCCAGACAGTTAGCTCATCTAGTGCTGGAAGGTGCTACGTGCTCTATCAGGAGAAAGTGGCCAACATCTGTCCAAGCAGCTCAAAGTCTAAGCTACTCAGAAGCAAACATCCTGCTGTGATGCTCACACAAATGCAATAGTGGCACACAACCATGGTGAGTAACCAACTACTCTTGTATTGGCTAATGGATGAGATCAGTGGAAAGGAAACCATATCTGGAACTGGGAAACAAGTCAGAATCATATCCAGATAATGATTTTGCTTTCCAATGTCAAACTCCCACTAATCTTGGGCTATAAGAGGGTCTACACCCTTTAAATTCTCTCTAAATTAATAATGACTATCCCATTCATCCAGTGCTGACTTCACTCTCCGTTTGAGATTTTGCTTCCCTTTTCCAGATGGGAGCAGGACTTGAGGAGATAAATGACCCAGTGCACCACACCCTAGCTGAAACCACAGAGGAATTGGGGAAATGAGCAAGAGTGCTGCTTTCTCAATGAATCTGATATCAGCACAAGGGTGAAGGAGATAGTCACTGAGGACACTCTACACCTTCCAAACCAGAGATCCAGAGGCTCCTAAGAGCCCATAACTGAAGTAGACTTAAAATGCACCCAACATGGCTCAGGGAATTTTGTGGAAGAGGCGGTGGAAAGATTGTTAGAGCCATGAGTTGGGACATTATGCACAGAGACATTGCATCTCCCTCATAACTGGCTGCTGCCCCACAATGCATGACCCACAATCCCCATGGGGTTGACCTGCATCCCCAACAAGGAGGGCCTCTTCAGAAAAGGGGCAGGGAGAGTGGAAAGGATGGTACCAACATGTGTTGTTTACATACTAAATATGTCCATATCTAATAAAAATAAATTAAAAGTACCAGACCACAAGATTTTGATGGCATTTTACATTGCCCTTGTGTGTTTGTAATAAAAAATTTTAATTATAGACAACAGATAATATAATATATATATAAGTGATTTTTATTCCTTTCTAAGAGACTTAGTTAATAAAAATGAAAAAAAAAATGGAGCAAACCAGGCATGGGGGCTCACACTTCTATTCTCTAAGATTCTGAGGTAGGAAGACTTCCACAAGTTCAAGGCTAGCCTGGGCTGTAAAGTGAACTCCAGGGTAGCTTGGGCTACAGAGTGAGGAAAGGAAGTGAAGGAAGGAAAAGGAAAGAAAAGGGAAAAGGAGAGAAATAAGAGAAAAAACAAAAGTAGAAGCCAGAGAGAGCTAGGACTGGCTTGCTGAGAGAAGATGAAGCAGATAGACAAAGCCAAGAAGCAGGAGCAAGCCATGAGGTCAGCCCAGTGAAGGGAGGAATGGAACTGAAGCGTTCTGCTGTCAGACTCAGTACAAAACGTTGCCAAAGGAAACTCTGGAGGCCTGGAGAATCCACGCAAAGAGACAGTGAAAATGGGTCACAATGCACTCGTTGCCGCCATAAATGTGAGGTCATCTGTGAAGGACTGGGGTATGTGAAGACCAGTAACATGAGTACAACCTTACTTTTTGCTATGAACAGCTGAAGACTGTTTCAATTTGAGTTGATGTTCTGTTAAAAATGAATTGCTCATAAGTCAGTAAAATATTTGGTCAAGTTTATTGACTAACATTTATATTAGTAGGAAGCATTAAAGTTTTGATACCAAAGACTGGTATTTTGTAAGAGATGTGAAGAAAGATGTTTATCAAGGCCAACATGTAAAAGGATGTCTTTATATGTTCTTGAACAGAATTTTAAATCTGAGGAGCTTTCAATATACTGATTTCAATCTTACACAATGGGAGTTGTAAAAGAACTCTTTAATAGTATAAGAAGGACTCTACTTTTCTCAGAAGTAGCTTTTAAGTAGACAATATCTACTATGTGGAGATTTCTGCATTTTGTCACACTAGGCCCCAATCAATTTCCCAATAAGCTTTTGGAATTTCTTATGGAAATGATGGAAATATACTCCATAATTTTCTCATTAATTCAATCTATAGATACAGATTTGAGATTTAAATTCTCATTCCCATGTCTATTAGGACAGCTTAGCATTAGACAAGAGGTATATTTTAAAAGAAAAACAGTAAAACTAAGTAATTTGTAAGTAAACAACTATCCTCAAAGAACCTTTCCTCAATGAATAAGAATGTAGATTCTGTATGCAAAGGAGCTTGAGGGTGCTGCTCAGACTCTACAAGGTTATTTTTGTGGACAGTGTCATGTGTGTTTGCGCAGGGAAGTCTGTTGTCTAGAAAACGATTCAACCAAGAACAAACTAAAATTCAGAGTAGGGATAAAGAGTGATGCAGGTGTTCCTGGAAGGCATGTTGGCATCATGAGGACTTTTTCTTACTCACTGGAGCCGGGGGAGTTGAAGACACCATTTTGCTGTGAAAAAAAAAAAAAAAAAAGTCACACTTACAGGAATTTTTATGCACACTGGCTTCCAGTTTAGTGTGCTGAACTGCTGGAATGAGTCAGCCATATCCTAGCAACTAGGTAGTAGTAGCAAAAGGCAAGTGTTCTAGACCTTTCATCAATTTAAAATGGTCCCCAGTTTGACTGACTAGGGAAGGGGGACTCTTTCAGCGCAGCAGGAATCTGTGACTTACCTCCTTAAACGCCTGATTACTTTTTGAACCCATTTGGCTTGAGGACTTAAGCATATAGCTGACTTATTCTTTGTCCAGATTCTGGGGAGAAATAAACAAAAGTAAAACCAAGACAGTGTTACATTTTAGTTAATACTGTATTTGTGTGTGTGCTTGCACACGTGTGCGAACGTGTGTGTGTGTGTGTGTGTGTGTGTATGGGTATGTGCATGTCATGGTGCACATGTGGAGGGCAGAAGACAATGTTGCAACATTAGTTCTCTCCTTCCACCTTGATTGAGACAAGGTCTCTCTTGTGCATGGACATTTTGCTCCTGGGAGCACCAGTCTAGGTGGCTCCATGGACATCACAATTCTCCTGGCTTCTTCTTCCATTGCTAGAGGTGCACCAGGATTACCAATACATGCAGCATTTTGGGTCTCTGGCTTTACAAGGGTGCTGAAGAGCTGCACTCAGGTGGGCAGGCTTGTTGAGCAAGCCTCTTTAACCATTGAGTCATGCCCAGCCACACACACACACACACACACACACACATTATATATATGAAGAAAATAGTTGAGTATAAAATAATTATTCCTAGCTGAAATGAAATTGGAGAGGGGTCGTTTGGGATCTGGAATAGTATATTTGTAGCATGAGGCCTAAAGAGCCAGATAACAAGCAACTATTTGTGGATTTGTAGGTGAGAACTGGTGGAATTCAAAATTAACTTATCTCACGTGTCAGAGGTTACTGTTTGTTTTTTAAATTTTAATTTATTTGCTAGGGGAGTGAGAAAGAGGACAGAGATGGTGGAGGGTGGGGAGAGAATGGGCTCACTAGGGACTCTTGCCACTGTAAATGAACTCCAGATTCATACACCACTTTGTGCATCTGGCTTTACATGCATACTGGGGAATTGAAGCCAGGTTTTCAGGCTTTATAAGCAAGTGCCTTTAACTATCTTCCAAGCCCAGAGATGAATGCTTTGTCAATAACTTTTACATGAGTTGGAAAAGAAACAAATAACTGACTCCAAGGTTGGTCATTTCTAAAGTTAAATCTCAATATGAAATAGTGTTTGTCCATTGAGCTTGGGAAAATGAAATACAGTATAGAAAATGCTATCTTTTTTTGAGGTAGGGTCTCACTCTAGCCCAGACTGACCTGGAATTCACTATGTAGTTTCAGGGTGTCCTTGAACTCACAGTGATCCTCTTACCTCTGCCTCCCAAGTGCTGGGATTAAAGGCGTGCATCGCCACACCCGGCTCTAGAAAATACTATCTTAAGGACATTTCATCTGAAAAAACGTTAATGAATTTTAATAGCAGTAAGCTGTGTGAAGACCGTCATAATAGGAGGAAAAGATGATGACATCAAAATAAAAGAGAGACTGATTTGAGAGGGGAGTGGGGGTATGATGGAAATTGGAGTTTCACAGGGGAAAGTGGGGGGAGGGAAGGAATTACCATGGTTTATTGTCTATAATTATGGAAGTTTCCATTGATTAAAAATATATGTTACAAAAAAGAAATAAGCTGTGTGCAAAGCTGATTGCTCTCAGGAACATTTTGTCAAACCGCCAGTTAGTAAGGCTTTTCTTACTATAAGAAATTAAGCAACAATGATAGTTAATGACTGTTAGTCAAATAAAATGCTAATCATTTGTTCTAGATTATGCTTAGCAGGTAGCATGGATTGTTTTAGTTCATCTCCCAAATATCTATATTAAAGAAGCTAGTACTTCCTCACATTCTGACGAGGAACTTGAGGCTTAGAGAGCTCAAATATATTGTCTAAGATTGCACAACAAATGCACAGTGCAGCAGGGTTCAAAGGAAGGGTATCTGGTTCCAGAACGCACACTTTTAGCAACTGCTTTCCAGGTGCAGGACCTGAATAGTTACCAAGGTCCAGATATGATCTCAAGGGCTTTCCTTGTAATGGAAAAACAAAGTCTCTCAAGCAATAGAAATTTGGGACACTACTCACTGCTAGCCTGGCCTCAAACAAAACTCAAACAAAGCACAATTCTTGATGTGTAAGTTATCTTGATTATAAATCCATGAAGAGCAAGGGTTCATGCATCTAAGTTTGAACTTCCACCTTTGTAGGTGAATCTTAGAGTAGTCAGAAGTCACAGAAAGATAGCTCTTGGGTGGTATCTTCTGATTTGGTTTCTGAATTCATGATGTTAAAGTATATTTATAACCATCTGTTATTTCTACCTTTGGCTAGTATGAAATTCTCATAATAATTGATAGATTTTATTTCTATATTTGGCTAAACTTCAGAACCACAATTATGACAAGGACGATATTTAATCAAATTTTCAACATTTCAAAACAATTAATAAAAAGAAAGCAGAGGAGGTTGGAAAGATGGCTCAGTGGTGAAAGGTATTTGCTTGCAAAGCCTCCTTGTCTGAGGTTAAATCCCAAGTCACCTATATAAGCCAGCCACAAAATGTGGCACAAGAATCTGGCATTTGTTTGCAGTGGCAAGAGGCCCTGGCACCACTATCACCCCCAACATGTGCAAGTAAATAACTCTTTCAAAAAAGAAAGAAAGGGCTCAGGGGCTAAGGAGCTTGTTTGCAAAGCCTTATAGCCTGGATTTGATTCCCCAGTACCCACATAAAGCCAGATGCACAAAGTGGTACCTACATCTAGAATTTGTTTGCAATGGCTAGAGAGCCTGGTGTACCCATTCTCTCTCTCTCTCTCTCTCTCTCTCTCTCTCTCTCTGTGTGTGTGTCTGTTTCTGTCTCTTTTATAATTAAAAAAAAAGAAAGTAGAGAAAATTAGGCTCATCACTGCCCTTAGGAGATGAAATTAGGGTGCATTGCTGTCCTTAGTTGAGAGGTGAGAGATATAAGACATGACAGTAAAATTCTACAAAGAAAAGGAGTCCTTATTGTTTCATTCAGCTAGTTGACAGACTTGCTCCCAGGGATAGCATGAGTAGGCTTTATTGTTGAGTGTGAGGATAGTAGTTGTGGTTAAGGTAGAACTTTGAAAACATTAATAAAAGTATAATGCCATTTTAATGAACCTTTAATATGTATATTTGATATGTTGTGTATATTTCTATTTTATAAGTTGAATACAACTGGTTCAAAAAGCATTAGGATCAAAGTGGAACAAAGAAGCAGCTACTTTGCAATGGTCCAAACCTAAAAGATTTCATGGGGCTGGGAGTGTGGCTCAGCCCTTGAAAGCTGCGGGAGGAAGAGAAAGGGAAAGGAGAGGCAGAAAGAGAAAAGGAAAATAGAAGGAAAGAGGAAGACCATAGGAAAGGCTACTAATAAAAAGCAAAGTTCTAGCCCCTGAAAAAGGTGCTCTGTCAACTGCAGGCTTCAAGGACTTGTAAAGCAGAGGCTGTAGACTAGGAACCTATGGCCGAGCCCTCCCTCCATCCCTGCGTAATGGCCTGGTTGGGGCACTGAGTCAGCCCCTGAGCCTCTCAGTTTCTGCATCTGGAACAGCATTAGACATGCCTCAGTGGAATAGATTAGGAAATGAAATGAGTGAGTGAAGGTAAAGCACTTAGTTCAGGACTGCTGCAAAAAGCACACTTAAGTACTACAAACTCTCGCTATTAATTTGAGTTTTTAAGCAACATCTAAGCAAATCTCTTTGAGATTCTTGTTGTATGTATATTTCACATTATTTTCATTGCGATAAAAAATAGTCATATTTTTTTCTTGCAACTTACATGACTTCTTTGTTTGGGCAACCATTCCCAGGAGGTATAACTTCAATCCGTTCAACGAAAGATAGAGGGATCAAGACTGATGTTGTTCGAAGACATTTACACTTCAAGTCTGTGTAATTGGTCTCCAGAATGCCTGTCAACACAAAATAAGCTACTTGGAACCTCTTTGGCATAAAACTTAGACCGAGAGCACACCTCCCAATATTTTGAGGCATTAAAATCCTCAAGGAAGTGCTGCCACCTATTTGCCATCCGATTGTGTAGAAAGACACATTTTCAACCACAGCTTTGAAAATGCATAATTTTCTAAAATCCTAGCACTAGGAGGCTAGCACTCCCACCTCAGCAGGCCCTCAGTGCCCACCCCATCAGGTCAGCCCAGCCATGGTCAAGGCCATTCTCATCTTCCACAACCACAGGAAGTCACAGCTCTTCAAGTTCCCTCAGCCCACAGTGAAGATATGCAACAGCATATCCCATCAGGGAGACTTTCCATCTGGTATCTAAGACAATAAAAATGTAGTTTCCTAGAGCGAGGATTAATGGGAAGATCTGACAGCAAAATGACTTAGACATTATACAGCAGTATAGTTTGTCTTCTGCGTGGATTCCTCAGACTGTGAACTTGGTAATTTAGGTCTAATTCAAGTGTCTGTAGAAACAGTAGACACATAATTTGAAAATGGCTGTGAGCTGGATTTAAAATTACATGTAGACAAGGTTCACCATTCTCATAGAAATGAGGTGGGGTTATGGTACTGGAGACCGACATGAAGGAGATGCACAAATCAAGGCACAAAGTAAGCTGGAGCAGTCTGAGGCTGGCACATTGGGGGCTTTGGCTTGTGCTGTACCAGCCACAGAGAATATGACTCTTCCGAGATTCCATAGAATGTTAACACTGGTGACAGCAGTATAAAAAGGCCAAGCCTGCTCTCTTTTAATTAACATATCAAAAATGCTACTCCTGAGCTGGAGAGATGGCTTAGCAGCTAAGGCACTTGCCTGTGAAGCCTAAGGACTCATGTTTGACTCTCCAGGTCCCACGTAAGCCAGATGCACAGTGACATATACAAGCATGCAAGGTCGCAGATGTGTACAAGGGGGGGCATGTGTCTGGAGTTCATTTGCAGTGGCTGGAGGCTCTGGCGTGCCAATTCTGTCTCTATCTATCCCTCACACTCTCTCACACTTTTTTTTAAAGGCCTGCCTGTTTGACTTGCCTAAAAAAAAAAAAAAAAAAAAAAAAACACTCCTGTGTAAGTTCCAAGGGGAAACTCATCTAAGTTTACTGTGTGGTTATCAAAAGTAGAGGAGAGGAGTCTTTCCCTTTGCTTTTGTATTTAAGTAAAGGTACTGAATAGAAGTTGTATAAAATTAGTTTGGAAGGTCAATGTTGCTTTCAATGCTGAGTGATTTTAAAGAAATTGTATATTTTCAGTGTTTTTTTTTTTTTTTTTTTCTAAACTGTGTTCTTAAGCCCACATACAGGCCTGCCTTTCTGTATGGCCCATTTCAGTATTTCAAAACGTGAGACATTTTTTTAATTATGTGCAACCCACCACGTTGGTTTTCTAGGATCACAAGTGCAACATTCTTTCTGCTGTTTGTCACAATTATTATTTAAGCAATTAAATACGCATTGAATTAAAACATTATAACCTCATCCTCTTAACTTAAATAAACTCCAAGGTAACTGGACTTCTAAAACACCTTTTTGTTTTGCTTGGTATTTACTTCAGCAATGCATACATACATACATATTCCAACCACAGATTTACCAAAGTAATTAGAAGCATATTTTACCACTGTTAATAAAATAACACTCATTAACACTTGGCACTCAGGCAATTGTCTCTATAATAAAATTTGATAACTACAGTTTTAGGGACATACAACTAAATGGTAATTAATGCACTATGAAGTCAATTGCACCCCACTTCCAGCACAAACAGAAGGCATGACCCCATTATACAGTCACAGAAGCAAAAACAAGCTGCAGAGTTCTTTCTCTTATACTCCCACCACCTCCTGCCTCTAGTTTTAAGAAAATGCATAAAAGATGCTTTTGTTGTTTGTCTTCAACATGTTGGTCCTCCATCTTAATCATAAGTCATTGCCAGACAAAACCAGTAACAAAACTCATGACCATTTTCATTCAACCATAAAATTTACTAGTACTAAGAAATTCATACATTCTTTTGAGACAGGACCTCATATAGCCCAGGTTGGACTCAAAGTCACTATGCAACCAAGGATGAACTTAAACATTGGATCTCCCTGCCTCTAACTTCTAAGTGCCAGGATTTCTTGGTGTATCTACTACATCTGGTTTATGCCATGCTGGGGAATCAAACCAGGGCTTCATGCATGCTAGGCAGTCACTCTACCAACCAAGCTACATCTCTGTCCCCTTAGTGCATAAATTTTAATAAAGTTTAAGTTTTTTTTTTTTAAGAAAAAGATATTTATACTAGGTGTGGTTGGTGGTTCATACCTGCAATCCCAGGGTTAAGGAGGCTGAGGAAGGATTTTAGTGAGCCCAAGGCCATCTTGGGCTATATATTGAATTTCAGACCAGCTGGCACAATAGAGAGACCGAGAGAGCAAGAGAGAGAGAGAGAGAGGGAGGTCCTATTTCAAGCAAACAATTCATCAAACTGTCTCCAGTGTCGATCACCATACTTGATATGCATACATAAATACAGGGCCTTCACAACCAGTGGGCTCAACAAGGGAACAATAGCTGAAATGTCACAAGAAGGTGGGTACAGCAGTACCCCAGTTTTATACTAATTCTGGGAACAGAGAACATAATTGCTCACTTTGTCATCAGCAACAGGAAAGCTTCTTGGAAGAGGCAAGAAATAAAGGTTTTGAAGAGTGAAAGCAAAATTGAAATGTAGGGAAAACTGCCTTTTAAGAATATTTGTCCTGTGAACATGAGCAGTTTTATTTGTGCACATAAATTCATTCCTTTAGCCGCAAAGAAGTTTTATCACTTCAACAAGGGTTTTCTCTACTCATGTAGCTGCCTCCTCAGAGGCTGGAAAGTCCACTTCCTTGCAGGATATGTGTACTAGTGTGCCAGGGTAACGTAGCAAACTTACAACGTCAGGTCTGCCCATGCGGAATTGTATGGGGAATGTTCAATGCAGGAGACCAGGGTTTGATGAGAAAGAGAATCACAGAAAGGCAGAAGAAAGAAGAGATACATATAAAGAATTATTTCAGCAGTAAGTGGTCTCCAAAAACAAACAGACAAACCAGGAACAACCCAAATATAAGCCACACAAACAGTCAAATCTCAGTGTCTCCCTGTTCTAAAAGTAAATATCTTACAATGTAAAGGCTTCCATGTTCTAAGGGTTAAATCCCTAAGCACCTTACTCTTAGAAATCTAGAAGCAACTGGGTGGTTTTAATACCCTTCTAGTCACACTTCTTCTCCAGTTTTAGATGAAAAGTTGTAAATGGCTGAAGACATTTCTGCTCAAAGGAGAGAGGACGCATAAGTGAGAGTGCTCACCGCGGGTGGGAGGAAGGCTGCTGACCAGCAGGAGGAGCAGAGCTGCCGAGCTGAGCCTCATTCTGCCTGGAGGTGGAGTTCAGACTTCAGAGTCCAGGCTGGGGTTTGTACACCAGACTGCTGTTTATTTATACCAACAAGGCCCTCCCACTCCCCCTGTCTCCCGTAGGTCATCTGCTTCATCAGTTTCTAAAGCCCCCAAATATTGCTGAGCTTGCTTTTAAGAACAAAATAATTCATCTTGTAAAATTTATGAATTTGCTTCAGAGCCCTGTTAGCATAATAAAATATTTGTTGAAAATGCAGATTAAAAGTGACTGTCAGAGAGGCTGCAGAGATTTGAGGGTAGAAAGAGAAGAGAATGGTAAAGGTTTGGAGGCCCAAAGGCAGTGCTGGGAATCAAACTGAGGCCCTTGGATAGACTTGGTAAACACTCTACTACTGGACCCCCCAGCACCAGCCAACTAAGGCTAAGGTGCTCTCTGTAGGAGTACTATTGGTGATTGTGGATTTGACTGCATTTCTCAGTGGAAGGTTCAGCAAGTTTCTGAGTGTTCAAATACACCAGCGCCCACAAGGGAGCCTTCGTAAGTGTTCAGTAAGTACTTGTACAGCTAGTAAATATTTCCTCGTGTAGATCCACAAGCTGGTTGTGCCACAGGTTTTTCTTCATGGCTTGTGTGTGTGTGTGTGTGTGTGTGTGTGTGTGTGTGTGTGTGTGTGGTGTGTAAGAACGATTGTGTGCAGATGCATGCCTGTGCCCCATGGGCACATGTGTGGCGAACAAACAAAGATGTCGAGTGTCCTCTCTTACTCTTCAGCCTTAGTTCTCTGAGATGGAGTCTGTTACTGGACTTGGAGCTCTCTGTTTTTTCATTAGACTGGCTGACCAGGGAGTCCCAGTGATTCTTCTGTCTCTGTCCCACTCAGTGTTGGGATTACAGGCATGTGTGCTATGCCTGGCTTTGCACAGGGGTTCTTGAGTTTGAATTCATAATTGTTCTCATAATTGCAAAGCAAACACTCTTACCTGCTGAGCCACATCCACAGCCCACTGTATTTTATTCTACCAATCACTCCTACCTCCTCATTTTACTATCTGAGTTTTGTGATTATACAATCTAACCATGAAGGGAATCTTCAAAGAGGGTGGCATGTGCCTTTTGTGGCTTGTCTGAGTGTGGATAAAAGGAAGGAGAGAACAGCTTTAGGGAAGAGCATCTTTCTGGTTATATGAGACCATTATTCACCTTGAGAACTATGTGCTGGTGGAGAGTCATTAGAACATCAGATAGCGAGTTGTGTTTTATGACTATTTAACTTCAGAATATGAACCTTTGGTTTTGAGTCCACCAAAGAGGCTATCAGCCTACAGTTTTAATTCATTCATTACATGTTGTTTGTTTGGAAAGAAAACGGCCTGCTGCCCCGGGAGTAAAGAAGTGTAGACATGTCACTTCATGTGCAGTGCATCACTGAACAATCAGAGGTTCAGTCTTGTGGGGTGACTTCCTGGAGAACTTGGTCTTGCTTGTCAACTAGAGTCATGGATGTCCTCGGTGCTGCAGAATGGATTTGGGGGTAGGCATCGGTGCCACATAGCCTCCATGCAGCAAGCAGTTCTCTGGTTGGTGCAAATGAGAAGTTGATCTTGCTGCCATTGTTTGGCAGTTCTAGCTATTAGAAAGCGCTCTACCACTGTGACATGTTCCCAGGCAAGTTCTTTCCTATTTGTGTGAAAGTGAGCTCTCTTGTAGTGCAGCCATTTTTGCAGTGCTTCAACCCTTAACGCCTCGTGAAAGAATTCTAAAGTCTCTTCCAGGGCGTGGAAAGATTGTAAGAGCTACAGGGTGGGCAGTAGTATCCTAAGGCATTGTCCCCCCTTCCCCTCCCACAAAGATGATGGATCCATTCACAAACCCACAGTGAATACCAATAACCCTACTAAGGAAAGCCTTCAGTGGAGTGGGGATGGAAGAGAGGGCATAGAAAAGGGTAACATGTGACCCAACATGCAATTTGCTTGTTCAGTAAAGTTCATAATTATAAAGTAAAATAACGTCTTCCATATTATGGCCCTCCAAATATTTGAAATCAGGGTGTGTCAGTGGGTTTCCTAAGAAACAGATATAGAGATAGACATTGGATTAAAAGAAATTTATTCAGAATGGCTTCTGAGTTGATAACAGAGGGGAGGAGGCAGAATTAGCAATGCAAGCCTTGGATTGCCCTGCTGGTCTGACCAAACCTATGGTCTCACAGCAGTTGGCTCCAGATCAGACTCTACTGCCGGTGTTCCCCTCAGCAAGCAGAAATGTTCAGACGCTGCTACCCCTTGTCAGGACAGAACTGAGTGATATTGACAATCACCAGAACAGTGTAGGAACAAAGGGGCATGAAAGACAACTATGAATAAATCCAGAAAATTCCTAAAATTGGCTTCTATTAAGATAGGGCCATCAGACCAAGGAGTTAATTTGACAGTAATCCTAAAATTTGATTTGAGTTCTTTAACACCCAGAGTTCTGTAGTTTGCATACACTGATCAAAGAAGCCTCATATTTTTCTGCTTCAAGATGGTACAGGTGGCTGAGTAACTCTGATCTCCAGGCTATTATAGAAGTTTCAAATCAGTATTCTATAATATCATCCAGAGTAGTAATATGAATTTCAAAAGAACCCTTGGAACCCCAGAAGAAAAAAAAGTTTGAGCTGAGACAAGGACCAAGTGGAAACTTAAAAAAAAATAGTTACCTTATTTGTTTTCATTCATATGTATGTGCTGTGCATGCATGTGTGTTGGTGTGTTTCATATGTGGGTGTGGTGCATATGAATGTGTCAGCATATACATTCATGTCACTGGGAGGTTAGAGGTAGACATCAAGTGATTTCCTCATTCGCTGTCTACCTGACTTACAAGACCTACCCCCGCCCACCCCTACTCCAGAGCTCATTGAGCCCGCTGGTCTAGCCAGGCAGCTTGTTCCAGGGCTCAGCCGGTCTCTTCCTCCACAGTGCTGGTATTATGGGTGAGCACTACCACGCTTGGCATCCAGGGTTGTGAGGATCTGAACTCAGGTCTTCATGTTTGCACGGCAAGTGCGTTACCAACTGTCCTGTCTTTCGAAGCCTCTCCTAAAATAGCTATTTTAGATGCTTTCCTTTAGACATAAAAATATATCACTTGATTTATACCCAGACTGATTTTTTTTTTTTTTTGTGATCAGATACATAAAAAGTTGGAGGAAATGAGAAAATTATGGGAAAGGGTTTCTCCTTGATTTTGGAATCAAAGCAGATTTTCTCTCCAGACTCATTAAACTGACACCTTCATTCCTTGACCTTCAGTTGTGTGTCAAAAACTGGCGTCATCAGTTTTACTTGACAGCCAGTTTAAAAGGGCCTGGTGCAGATGCACAAAGTGGCACATGCATTGGATTTTGCAGTGGCAAGAGGCCCTGGCATGCCTATACTCTCTCTCTCTCTGCTTGCAAATAAATAAAATATTGTAAATAAATAAATAAAAGGGCCATGTGGTGCAAGCCTATATAATCCTAGCAACTAGGAAGCCTGCGGCTGGAGGATTGCAAGTTTAGGGCCAGCCTGAGTTATAAAGAGAATTCAAGGTCTGCATGGAAAAACTTACGCTTTATCTTAAGTGTTTTTTTTTCTTCTTTTTTTACTTATTTACTTTTTTTTAACTAAAAGAGAGATGGGAATATTGCTCAGTGGTTGAGTGTTTGCCTAATACAAGAACCTGGGTTTAGTTCCTAGCTTTGCCAAAGCCCAGAAACCAAGCAAATCCTTACATCCCACCTTTTAAGAAATTCCCTGGTGCTATGAATGCATATTAAAGCCCAGCACAGCTCACATGGCACGCTATGGGGTCTTTCCTGAATGACACTGTACTTATTCATATCACCTTCCAGGCTCATTTGGATAAACTGTCTCTTTAACATGTGATGCACAGATGCTTTGCTAAAAGCGTGGCAGACTGTGGTGGTTTGATTCAGGTGTCCCCCATAAACTTAGGTGTTCTGAATGCTAGGAACCCAGCTCATGGAGATTTGGGTACTAATGCCTCCAGGAGGAAGTATATTGGTGGGGGCAGGCTTAAGAGTTTTATAGCCAGTTTCACCTTGTGAGTGCTTGGCACACTCTCCTATTCCTATTGTCCACCTTATGTTGGCCAGGGGGTGATGTTCACCCTCTGCTCATGCCATCATGGAGCTTCACCCTCGAGGCTGTAAGCCAAAATAAACCTTTTTTCCCCACAAGCTGCTCTTGGTTGGGTGATTTCTATCAGCAATATGAACCTGACTGCAACAGAGACCGACTTGCAACCCCTAAGTGCAGAGCAGGGGCAATAGCAAGAAGAATTCTCTGTTAAGAGACTGAACAGGGCTGGAGAGATGGCTTAGCGGTTAAGTGCTTGCCTGTGAAGCCTAAGGACCCCGGTTTGAGGCTCGGTTCCCCAGGTCCCACGTTAGCCAGATGCACAAGGGGGCGCACGCGTCTGGAGTTCGTTTGCAGAGGCTGGAAGCCCTGGCGCGCCCATTCTCTCTCTCTCCCTCTATCTGTCTTTCTCTCTGTGTCTGTCGCTCTCAAATAAATAAATAAAAAATTTAAAAAAAAAAAAAGAGACTGAACAATGAAAGAGCACTAAAATAGTGACCTGGCCTAGCTGGCCAAGCATCTTCCAATCTAGGCATTCAACAGGCTTTGAACAGAGGGTCCATGTAAGAGTTTTAAATGATTGATGGGGTAAAATTGCTGTTGTTGCTGTCTGGAAACAGGGTCTAAATGTAGCCCAGGCTGGCCTTGCATGCATTAGGTAACCTAGGCTGGCACTGAACCTCTAGTCTTCCTGCCCTTACTTCCTAAATGCTTGGATTATGAGCATGTACTACCACACTTGGCAAAGTCTTTATACTTTTAAAGTAGTTTGCAATATAATCAGAGGCAAATGTCACTGTGGCACACTTGAGAATATTTTTCTCATGCCATTCAACTCAGCTAGAAAACAGAAAGTGACTATTCTGTGAACAAGTGTTTTACCCCCTGAACCTTTTGTATTCCAGCTCCAGCTCTTCCTCATCTTCTTAATTTCCCCTTGCTAGTTCCTCTCTTGACAATAACAGTGCTATTAGCATCAGCAGCGCCATCTCAGACTTGTGTGGGTTGCACTTATATATTTGGAAAGTGCTTTGCTCAATTTTTGGTAAATGCCACTGAACAAGTATTCGAATTTTTTTTATTAATTATGGCCATACTTAGTATGGATACATCACATATCAGTACCATTCTTTCCCTTATCCCTACCCCCATTCTGCTGGGGCCCTCCTCAGTGGGCTTGCAGGTTTGCCCCGAGTTAGAATTATTAAGTGTGAAACACAAGCATTTAAAATAAATGCAAGAGCAGCTTTGGACTAGTATGTGAGTCCACTGGCCATCTGCATGATTGCTCAAGTCCTCTGGTCACAGAGCTGTTCCTCTCTGAGATGGACCTCACACACCATTTTTATTACTTTTCTAAGAAGATACCTATTGCTACTGTTCAATTGTGTCACAGTGATATTTGCCTCTCATTATATTCCCAGGTGCTATGAGACATGAACTACTTTAGAAATCTAAATATTTTGCCAAGTGTGGTGTCATATGTCTATAATACCAGCACTTGAGAGGTTCTAAGCCACCCTGTTTTAGAACCTGTCTTAAGACACCAACAACAACAACATCATAGAGATTTTATTCCATAATCATTAAAACTTCTCACATGGGCCTTCTGTTTGTGTTTATTACAAATACACTGGAATTTTACAAAGGAAGCATTCTATTTTTAAAAATATTTTTGTTTATTTATTTGAGAGCAACAGATGGAGAAAGAGAGAGAGAGAGAAAGAGGGAGAGAGAATGGACACATCAGGGCCTCCAGCCACTGCAAACAGACTCCAGATGCATGCACCACCTTGTGCATCTGGTTTACATGGGTCCTGGGGAAGGGAGCTTCAAACTGAGTCCTTAGGCTTCACCGGCAAGTGCTTAGCCACTAAGCCATCTCTTCAGCTCGAAGCATTCTATTTTTTGCCATCATTTCCCTACTTTTATTTGCTTCTAAACAGTTGACTGAGGAATGCCTGAGATGCTAAAGAATGTTTAATGCTTGATGCATACAATTGCATGAGCAGAGACACACACAAACCCTGACTTTGGCTATAATGTTCATCTTGACTGAGTTGATTTCAGCAGCCTATTGTTTGCTTCAAGACCTCTACCTGAGCCAGGTTTGGTGGCACATTCCCTTACTCCCAGCACTTGGGAGGCTGAGGTTGGATTTGAGGCCAGTTTGGGCTACAGAATGAGTTCAAGTTCAGCCTTGGCTAGAGTGAGACTCTGCCTCAATAAAGGGGGGGGGGGGGCTGGAGAGATGGCTTAGCAGTTAAGTGCTTGCCTGTGAAGCCTAAGGACCCTGGTTCGAGGCTCGATTCCCCAGGACCCACGTTAGCCATATGCACAAGGGGGCACACGCGTCTGGAGTTCGTTTGCAGTGGCTGGAAGCCCTGGCGCGCTCATTCTCTCTCTGTCCCTCTTTCTCTCTCTCTCTTTATCACTCTCAAATAAATAAAAAAGAACAACAAAAAAGAAAACCCACAAAACGCCTATCTGTGGGAAAGTCATTTTTGAAAAGTAACTCTGTATGTAAAGTATCACTCAAATCCATTCACATGCTCTGAATCCTACTCAAACCTACCCAAAGCTTCTACCTATTAGAGCGGTGATTCCTCTAGAGACCGCTAGGTGGCAGCATTACTTACAAAAATAGTATGCAAGGAAGGTAAAGTTTTGCTCCGAGGTGAAGAAGGCCCTGCCTTTGTGCTGACAAGATGGCTGAGCGCACATTGTTTCAAAACTCAAAGCATTTTTTAAAAATTGGTTTGTTGATTTAAAAAAAAAAAAAAAACAAGAGGTTTGAGATGTTTGATTAGGTTGAGATGTTCATCACAGAGGGGAGAAAACCCCCTAAAAGTCTGAAACAGTCCAACAAACACTGGGCCAAATCCAATTTCTTGGCTCCGGAGGTTGCAAAATCAGATTGTACTTTTGTTCTCTGGCAAGTGCTCGCATTAGGCCTGAGCAGCAGCTGGTTTTGAACTTTCTGTGATTAGCAAGTTTTCCGAGTGCAGAGAGGCACATACCAAAGTCACAGTGATTGATGATCAAGCAATTGTGCTTGGGTTTATAAAGTACAGAGCATTCATGCAGCATCCTTATCCTGTTTGGCTTCCAGAATGTACATATTGTAGCATCATCTGCAGTTTTCACCTAGCACATCTATATATTATAACTAGGAATGAGGTCCTGGACATAATAAGTAAAAGTCAGTGGTTTCATTTTCCTGAAAGAGCATCTCTGTTGTGGCTCGGGATGTAGCTCAGAGGTACAGTGCTTGCTTAGCATATGTAAGGCTGTGAGTTCAATCTTCAGTAACACAAATACACACAATAGAACACATCTAATTTGTGTATATGTGTGGTGTGCATGTGTGTACATGCGTGTTTATATGTGTGTGGGAGCACATGTGCTTGTGGGAGTGCATGAATGTATGTGTGAAGGATACAGAATAACTTTGGGTGCTGTGCTTCAGGTACAACATCCACCTCTTTTTGAGGTGGGATCTCTCATTGGCTTGGAACTCACCAGTTAGGCTAGATTTACAGGCAAGCAAGCTATGGCGATCCTCTTGTAACTCCTCCTGTCTCTGTCTCCCCAGTGCTGGGATTAACGTTCTGTTCCACCACACTCCCTCAACCCTAATGTTCCTTGAGCTTTGGAGGGAGTGACAAAAACATCTCATTTAGCATTGAGCACCTGTCACCTGTTCTCAGCACTTGAAGATTTTGAGTCTCTCTCATAGTCCCTGCTTTCTGAAAAACAGACAGAAAGAAGAGAAAGTCAAAGAAAGCAACTCTGATCAAAGGTGATTGTAGAACTAATCTGTGGGCATAAACATGAATATTTAGAGGGAAGTTTGATAGGCACCACATACTCATTTAGTCAACCAATGGTAGCAGCTTCCCTCTAAGATCTATGATCTCCCAAGCTATAGGCTTTTGACTAGGTTTTCAGTATCAGTTGTGAACTCTCTTCTGTGAAGGAGGCCTAAATTCAACCTGAGAGCAGTTGGTTATTCCAGTATTGTACCTGTACCAGTGAGCTAATCATGCCTGGCTGTTCAGTGGTATAGCTCAAAAGGACCACTGCTGGGTGAGACTGTTGATGGCTTTTCTCCTCCAGCATCTTTTAAGCACTATGATAGCTGGTCAACAGTGAGGAGGCTTCCAGCTCAGCTCAAGCCTGATTTCTCAGTGTCCTGCAAACAAAGCCTGTGGTGTTTTCAGCAATAGGACCTTACCATCTAGTTCTGGTGGGCAACCAAGAACCTTGGCAATAACCTGTATTGTTTGGGGGACATATAGGGCCTCTCTTGACCAACAACTTACCGAAAGATTTTCTTCCCCTGACACTAGAATTCTCCTATGATCTATGGCTTCTGGGAATAGTATTGTTTACCCATGCAAGGCACTTTTGTTTAAACTCTTTTTTTTTTTTTTTGTTTGTTTGTTTGTTTTTGTTTTTTGAGGTAGGGTTTCACTCTAGCTCAGGCTGATCTGGAATTCACTATTTGGTCTCAGGGTGGCCTCGAACTCACAATGATCCTCCTACTTTGGCCTCCCGAGTGCTGCGATTAAAGGCGAGTTCCACCATGTCAGGCTCAAACTCTTTTTTAAATTAGTTTTAATTAGTTAACAAAGGAACAAGTTTCATATGACTCTTTCATGCACGTTTAGATTTGATTTGCCATCTTCCCTCCTCTCCTTAATCTTTTCCCCACTTAAGCCTTTCCAGCCCCAGTGCTCCACCTCTCTGCTTTGATATCACTTAGCCCTCCCCCTTCATAGAACTCATTTTTTTTTGAGCTTGTTAATGTCAACAGAATGGGTAGCATGGGGGTAGCCAATCCTCAAACTGAACTACTGAGAGGCGTTTGAGTGCCCAGTTGAGGAAAGAGGACAGAAATTTGGGGACAGCACCCTTAACTTCTCTAACAGACAGCAGTGCAGCTTAAAGACTAAGAAGGCTCCTGGTGACAGAGCAGTGTTCTCCCAGTAGGTTCTAGTAGGACAGCAGTGATGTATCTCAACAGGGAGGTGGGAGCTGCACTTCTCTCAGACACCACAAGGTCACTCTTGGTAAGTAAAGGCAGACATGCTGTAGGAAAGCAAGTCAAACATCTACATGGCTGCATATGTGCTCAAAGTCTGTAAGGTACACTTCCCCACTGCACTCTCCAATGGGTCATGACCAAGGAAAACATATTCATTCTTCCTCGATAATTCATTCTACTCAAGGTACACAGATAAATTAAATCATGGCCATTACTCTGTTTTTGTCTTCAAATAAGTAAACCTTTGAGTGTTTGGTGTCATGAATATGCAAAAAAAATTGTGGCCTTATGCCCTATGTAAGTCAGCTAAAAATTTAGCACCTTTACATGTAATTGGATCCCTAAAGTCAACACAGCCTGGCTCTGAGATTAAAAGCACAAAACAGGATTATTTCCACATACAGTGCCTCGGGTGCTACAACTTTCTAATACTACATGTTTTCTTGATTATGAAGAGTAAGAGGGCTTAGTAGAGAACTCAAAGCAGCAAAATAAGGAGTCAGTTCCACATTCCTTCTTTTTCTGTTGGAGGGAAACGGATATGTGTGCAAATGTTTTACAACCAACTTTCTGGAAAATTCAAAAGCATTGACTTGTGGTATTTGTGTGTTTCTATGTTATGAATATCCCCACTGTAGCTGATTTCAAACTTCCAAAGTGATACCACCAGATGTGGAGCTGGGGGAATGATAACCATCGGCCCGTGCCAGAGCGCCGCAGCGTGAGCCCAGTGGCCTATCAGTGCAGCCAGATCACTGCCCTTGAGGTGTGTGACATGAACATTTTAATGCTGGTCCTTGTCATTCATCTTAGCAGAACCTGGCTGGCTGATTTCAATAAGTGGATGGCCAAGGGGAGGTTTTGAGCTATGCTGAGGCCCATTGCCACTAGCGCCAAAGCTGATAAAATGGGTCATTTTGACTTAAGTCCCATGGGATCCCTCACCAGCCCATCATCTCCACAGTTTATTGTTGTTTTTTCTTCTAGAGGAGGCCAACTGTTCTAGCAATCATGTGCACCCAAGAAGTAGTGTAGCCGGGCCTTTGCTGTGGGCTCAGAACACTGGGAGGACTTCCATGAATCCAGGTGACAGGAGGAGAAGCTAGGCCTCTGTGGTCTTATAGCTATTGTCTAAGCCATCTGTTTTTCATGAACCAATCTGGTGGCCCCAGAGACACATATTCATGACTCACCCCAACCTTCTGAGTCCCAGGCCAGTGTCCCTTTCACTCCTCTAGAAGCTGCAACTCCCATGCACTTGTTCATGCAGCCCATGTTGCAAGAGGCTGCTGTTGCTTCGGAAGTGGAATAGCCTTGTGTAATGTCCACTGGCTTCGAGGAAATGGGACAGAAAACTAGGGGAGAACAAAGGGATCCAGAGAAAAGGACACTGTCCAGAGAAAGCAAAGCACCAGGGAAGTGCTCTCTTGGACCTATATGAGCCTGGGGCCGGAACCCCTGATCTGTTCTCTGCTATCAGAAGTAGTCACACCCCAACCTCTCCACAGAGACAATTGCAGGGGAGCTAAGCATCTCTAGCCAGCACATAAGTTACAAAGGTGGGTAAGACTTCCACATTGTTTTAGCCCATTACCCTGTGGGCCCTCTGCAGTGGGTTTATGGTATTCACTGTGGAGTCATGAAGGCCTCAGTTAGTCCTTGTGAGGTAGCATTGTGGTAGTGGTGGTGGAGGAGACATGCCTCAGGGTATTACTATCCACTGTGTGTCTGTGGCTCTTACAATCTTTCTGCCTCCTCTTCTGCAATGTTCCCTAAGTCATGGCAGTCCTGTTGGCAGTCTGATTTAGTGTTGAATTTTCTGTAGACTCCGGATTTCTGCTTTGATAGATTTTGACTGATTGATCACCATGTTTATCACCATTGCCCTGGAGCTGTTTGTCAGGCTAGCAGTAAGAGCAGTATTCGTGTTGGAGATTCTGCAACATCTCCTGGGCCCCAGCAGATGTGGTAAAGGTCTCATGTATCATTTCACTTTGTTTTTAGGTTTACTATTTTAGCTTTTGAAGTTCCTTTGTTCTTTTTATTATTGGTGTTGTTCTGTATTTCATTTCTTGTATATGGGTTTCAGTACCATAATAGTCTAGCCACTCTAATTGCATATTGATATTAACACCTGAAATTTTATGCATTATTAATATACTGTAATTAAAACCTCTATCCCACCAAAATAGACCTTCTCATCTATTCTTCACTCGTCTACAGTCACAAAAATCTATTTAACTACATTTCCGTGCTACAATAGTCTCCATATTTCTTTGCACACCTCCAACCCATAAACTTACTTTCTTGTCCAAACTTCATCTCCCCTCTCTCCATCCTTTCCTGACTTCATAACTCAAAATCTTAAAATATTCTCAAGCAATACCCTCTCTAACCAATGTGCTAATGACAGACTCTCTGTAAATAAAGGGGAATAGAACTACTAACAAACCTGAGGCAGTAAACACTGGGCCACCTATAAATACCTAAAAGACTTCCTAGTGAAACTAAAAAACTTACACAAGACAGGGGCTGGAGAGATGGTTTAGTGGTTAAGCACTTGCCTGTGAAGCCTAAGGACTCTGGTTTTAGGCTTGATTCTCCAGGACCCACGTTAGCCAGATGCACAAGGGGGCGCATGTGTCTGGAGTTCGTTTGCAGTGGCTGAAGGCACTGGTGTGTCCATTCTCTCTCTCTCCCTATCTGCCTCTTTCTCTCTGTCACTCTCAAATAAATAAATAAATAAAAATAATAAAAAAAAACTTACACAAGACAAAAGAAACCACTAGATAAGCTAGAAAAGGAGGGAGGGCAAACAAATGAAGAGCAAAACAACCATTTCCACAAATGCCCGAGCAACAACAAAGAAACACAGAGTAGGGAACAACAGACCCACAACACACTCCCTAGAATGGGATTTTAAAACAATGAGATTCCCAAAATTTCAGAGAAAGAATTAAGAGCTCTAAAAATAACTAACCACTATATAGCATCTCAAATAAGCAGATAAGTGTTCTAAAATATATATATTTAAGACTTCAACATGAGAGTCTCTGAAGTGAATGAAACAATGAGCAAACTGGGAGGGAGGAGTAAAAAATATGGAGGAAAAATTTAGAAAGGAAATTGAAATGGTAAAAAGAGTCACACTGAAATTATGGAATAGATCTGGGAAATGGCTTAGTGGTTAAAGGTGCTTGCTGGCAAATCCTGGGGGTCTGGGTTTAATTCCCTAACCACCCACATAAAGCTAGACAAAAAAGGGGCACAAATATCTGGTGTTCCAATTGTAGTGGTAAGTACTCATACAATACGAACAAAAATTGTGGAGATGAAAGCAATGGTCAATAAATAAAACCCACATCAGAATGCATTACTAATGACAAGATAATACAGAAGAACGTATTTTAGGGATGGAGAACAAAGTAGAGACAATAGTGCACAAAGACACATGTAAAAAAAAATAACATGAAAAATCTTTCCAAAAACTCTGAGATGAATTTAAGATATCAAACCTCAGAATAAAAGAGGTAGAAGAAGGAGCTGAGATAAATACACATAAGTTGATCATTTTCCAAATAGACTTGACCAGAGAAGGACCTCTACAGGACATATCATAATGACAATGTAAACAAAGTAACAAAACAATGTTGCTGGGCGTGGTGGCACACACCATTAATTCTAGCACTCAGGAGACAGAGGTAGGAGGATGGAGGATTAGGATGAGTGTAAAGCCAGCTTGGGACTACATAGTGAGTTCCAGGTCAGCCTGTGTAAGACTGAGACCCTACCTCAAAAAAAAAGAAAGAAAGAAAGCTAAAAGCTGCAAGAGGAAAATGCCAACTCACATACAAAGGCAAGGATATCAGAATAACCTCAGACTCATAATCAACAATCCAAAAAAGAAGAAAAAATGAAATGATATATTCCAAGCTCTGACAATAGATAGGTACCAACTTTGACTGCTATACAACAGTTAATCCATCTTTCAAAATTTATGGAGAAATAAATATATTTCAAGACAAACATAAAGACAGGCAAGACATGTCAAACTAGCTAAACCTAAAAGGAATACTGCATAGAGAAGAAAGACTATCCTGTCTGTGAGAATATATGAAAGGATACACTCAAGAAAGAAGCAGATGAACCCTAAAACCTTCAAACCACAGGCCAGAGAGATTTGCTCAACCATGTTTGTAGTGGCTCAATTCGTAATAGCTAAGAGCTAGAATCAACCCAGATGCCCATCATTAGAAGAATGGATAACTAAGATGTGGTATATCTACACAACGGAATTCTATACAGCAGTAAGAAAAAAATGACACAATGAAATTTGAGGAAAAATGGTTGAACCTGGAACAGATCATTCTCAGTGAACTTACCCAGTCACAGAAAAAAATTGCCACATAGTCTCACTCATCTACAGCACCTTACTTGAATCTACCCAAGATAACTTACACACCCAGCAAGCATCTTATGGACTAGACACTAGGATGGATGGGGAGAGAGGGGAGGGCATCGAAGGGATGGCCAACACTCATCTAGACCCAAAGGGCAATGGTACCATAAAATTTTACTTCCTAAAAGGTAGACCAAATGGCTGGACCTTCACCAGGCCCTTACAGGAAACACCTGAACCACAAGACACTGGAGAGGGTAGGATCAAGTCTAACCTAAACCCTCTACATCTTCCCTCCCTCCCTCTCCCTCTCCCTCCCTCTCTCTCTCTTCTCTAACTCCTATATATTAGTTACCTTTTTTCCTCATTTTCTTAGGGGCCACTGACTTGTAACTCCCAGTACCAGCATGGGGCTATCACCCACAATGAGCTTGTGATCAGAAAAACCTACAAGGTTTTCTAAAAGAATGACAGATTTCTGTCAGAGTACTTGATGACCCACCAAAGGTTAGTGGTAAGACCCTATTGCTGAAGACTCCATATGCAGCTGACACGTAAAATGGAATGGGCATGGCTGGAAGCCAGGAGAGAGTCAGTCCCCAGGCAGTCAGCGTGTCTAGTGCCAGAAGGTGCTACATGGGCGACTGGGGAAAATGACCAATATCTGTCCAAGCAACTCATGGTCCAACCTACTTAGCAGCAAACAACCTGGTGTGATGCCCACACAAGTGCAATAGTGGCACACAGCCATGGTGGGGAACCAACTGCTCTTGATTCAGCTAACTGATCCCCTCAGTGGTACTAGACCCATAGCTGGAGCTGGGAAACAAGTCAGAACCATATCCAAACATAAGACCACTCTCCAATGTCAAGCTACCATCAATCATGGGCTACAAGAGAGCCTACACCTATTAAACTCTCTATGAAAAATGTAAGGGCTATCTCATTTGTCCTGGTGCAAACTTACTCTCTGTTGGAGAATCTGCTTCTCTTTTTCAGATAGATGTAGATCCTAAGGAGAGAGCCACCTCATCATACCTCAAAAGGGGCCCGGCTGAAACTAAGGAAAATTGGCGAAACAAGCAAGGGTGCTGTTTTTCTTTTTTCTTTTTTTTTTTAAATTTTTTTTATTAACATTTTCCATGATTATAAAATATATCCCATGGTAATTCCCTCCCTCCCCACCCCAACACTTTCCCATTTGAAATTCCATTCTCCATCATATTACCTCCCCATTACATTCATTGTAATTACATATGTACAATATCAACCTATTAAGTATCCTCTTCCCTTCCTTTCTCTACCCTTTATGTCTCCTTTTTAACTTACTGGCCTCTGCTACTAAGTATTTTCATTCTCACGCAGAAGCCCAGTCATCTGTAGCTAGGATCCACATATGAGAGAGAACATGTGGCGCTTGGCTTTCTGGGTCTGGGTTACCTCACTTAGTATAATCCTTTCCAGGTCCATCCATTTTTCTGCAAATTTCATAACTTCATTTTTCTTTACCGCTGAGTAGAACTCCATTGTATAAATGTGCCACATCTTCATTATCCACTCATCTGTTGAGGGACATCTAGGCTGGTTCCACTTCCCAGCTATTATAAATTGAGCAGCAATAAACATGGTTGAGCACATACTTCTAAGGAAATGAGATGAGTCCTTTGGATATATGCCTAGGAGTGCTATAGCTGGGTCATATGGTAGATCAATCTCTAGCTGTTTTAGGAACCTCCACACTGTTTTCCACAATGGCTGGACAAGATTGCATTCCCACCAGCAGTGTAGAAGGGTTCCTTTTTTTCCACATCCTCGCCAACATTTATGATCATGTGTTTTCATGATGGTGGCCAATCTGACAGGAGTGAGATGGAATCTCAATGTAGTTTTAATCTGCATTTCCCTGATGACTAGTGACATAGAACATTTTTTTAGATGCTTATATTCCATTCGTATTTCTTCCTTTGAGAACTCTCTATTTAGCTCCATAGCCCATTTTTTGATTGGCTTGTTTGATTCCTTATTATTTAACTTTTTGAGTTCTTTGTATATCCTAGATATTAATCCTCTATCAAATATATAGCTGGTGAAGATTTTTTCCTATTCTGTAGGTTGCCTCTTTGCTTTTTTCACTGTATCCTTTGCAGTGCAAAATCTTTGTAATTTCATTAGGTCCCAGTGGCTAATTTGTGGTTTTATTGCCTGAGCAATTGGGGTTGTATTCAGAAAGTCTTTGCCAAGACCAATATGTTGAAGGGTTTCCCCTACTTTTTCCTCTAGCAGTTTCAGAGTTTCCGGTCTGATGTTAAGGTCTTTAATCCATTTGGACTTAATTCTTGTGCATGGCGAGAGAGAAGAATCTATTTTCATCCTTCTGCAGATATATATCCAGTTTTCCCAACACCATTTTCTGAAGAGGCTGTCTCTTCTCCAATGAGCATTTTTGGCATTTTTATCAAATATCAGGTGTCTATAGCTACTTGAGCTTACATCTGGGTCCTCTATTCTGTTCCACTGATCTACATGTCTGTTTTTGTGCCAGTACCATGCTGTTTTTGTTACTATGGCTCTGTAGTATAGGTTAAAATCAGGTATGGTGATACCACCAGCCTCTTTTTTGTTGCTCAGTATTATTTTAGATATTCAAGGTTTTTTGTGATTCCAAATGAATTTTTGGATTGTTTTTTCTATTTCCATGAAGAAAGCCTTTGGAATTTTGATAGGGATTGCATTAAATGTGTAGATTGCTTTAGGTAAGATTGCCATTTTCACAATATTGATTCTTCCAATCCAGGAACAAGGGATGTTTCTCCACTTTCTAGTGTCTTCTGCAATTTCTTGCTTGAGTGTTTTAAAGTTCTCATTGTATAGATTCTTTACTTCCTTGGTTAGGTTTATTCCAAGGTACTTTATTTTTTTGATGCAATTGTGAATGGGAGTGATTCTCTGATTTCATCCTCTGTGTGTTTGTTGTTAGCATATATGAAGGCTACTGACTTCTGTGTATTTATTTTGTATTTATTTCTGCTACATGGCTGTAGGTTTTGATCAGCTCTAACAGCTTGCTAGTAGAGTCTTTAGGGTCCTTTATGTATAGAATCATGTCATCTGCAAATAATGATAACTTGATTTCTTCCTTTCCAATTTGTATCCCTTTTATGTGTGTCTCTTGCCTTATTGCTATGGCTAAGACTTACAAAACTATATTAAATAAAAGTGGGGACAGTGGACACCCTTGTCTTGTTCCTGATTTTAATGGAAAAGCTTCCAGTTTTTCCCCATTTAGTAATATGCTGGCTGTAGGCTTGTCATAAATAGCCTTTATTATATTGAGATATGTTCCTTCTATTCCCTGTCTCTGTAGGACTTTTATCATGAAGGGATATTGGATTTTGTCAAATGCTTTCTCTGCGTCTAATGAGATGATCATGTGATTTTTGTCCTTCAACCCGTTTATGTAATGTATTACATTTATAGATTTGCGTATGTTGAATCATCCCTGCATCTCTGGGATAAAGCCTACTTGGTCAGGGTGAATGATCTTTTTGATATACTCTTGTATTCTGTTTGCCAATATTTTGTTGAGAATTTTTGCATCTATGTTCATGAGGTAGATTGGTCCGTAATTTTCTTTTTTTGTTCTATATTTGCCTGGTTTTGGTATCAGGGTGATGCTGGCCTCATAGAAGGAGTTTGGTAGAATTCATTCTTTTTATATTTCCTGGAAAAGCTTAAGAAGCAATGGTTAGCTCTTCCTTAAAAGTCTGGTAAAATTCAGCAGTGAATCCATCTGGGCCTGGGCTTTTTTTAGTTGGGAGATTATTGATAACTGTTTGGATCTCCATGTTTGTTATAGGTCTATTTAAATGATTAATCTCATTTTGATTTAATTTAGGTAGGTCATATAGATCAAGGAAATCATATATTTCTTTCAGATTTTCATACTTTGTGGAGTATATGCTTTTATAGTATGTCCCTATGATTTTTTGAATTTCTCTGGAATCTGTTGTGATGTTACCTTTTTCATCTCTGATTTTATTAATTTGTGTCTCTTCTCTCTTTCTTTTGGTCAGATTTGCTAAGGGTTTATCAATTTTGTTTATCCTTTCAAAGAACCAACTCTTTGTTTCATTAATTCTTTGGATTGTTCTTTTTGTTTCTATTTCATTAATTTCTGCCCTAATCTTTATTATTTCCTCCCATCTACTGATTTTTGGTTTGCCTTGTTCTTCTTTTTCCAAGGCTTTAAGGCGAAGCATTAGGTTGTTTACTTGAGACCTTTCTAATTTCTTAATATAGGCACTTAAGGCTATAAATTTACCTCTTAGAACTGCCTTCATTGTGTCCCAGAGATTTTGGTATGTTGTGTTCTCATTATCATTTGACTCTATAAATTTTTTTTTCTTTTTTATTTATTTATTTATTTATTTATTTGAGAGCGACAGACACTGAGAGAAAGACAGATAGAGGGAGAGAGAGAGAATGGGTGCGCCAGGGCTTCCAGCCTCTGCAAACGAACTCCAGACACGTGCGCCCCCTTGTGCATCTGGCTAACGTGGGACCTGGGGAACCGAGCCTCGAACCGGGGTCCTTAGGCTTCATAGGCAAGCGCTTAACCGCTAAGCCATCTCTCCAGCCCGACTCTATAAATTTTTTGATTTCCTTTTTGATTTCTTCATTGACCCATTCATCATTTAGTAGTGTATTGTTTATTTTCCATGATTTTGTGTATGCTTTATAGCCTTTCTTGCTACTGATTTGTAGTTTAATTCCATTGTGGTCAGATAGAATGCAAGGAATTATTTCAATTTTCCTGAATTTGTTAAGATTTGCTTTGTGTCCTAATATATGGTCTATTTTAGAGAATGTTCCATGTGCTGCTGAAAAGAATGTATATTCTGCAGCCTTTGGATGAAATGTCCTGTATATATCTGTTAGGTCCATTCCTTCTATGACCTCATTTAGTCCAGATGCATTTCTGTTTATTTTTTCCTGAGATGACCTGTCAATTGATGAGAGTGGGTTGTTAAAGTCACCCACCACCACTGTGTTTGGTGTTATCTGTGACCTTAGTTCTAATAGTGTTTGTTTGACGAATTTGGGAGCCCCCATGTTAGGTGCATATATGTTTAGGATTGTAATGTCCTCCTGTTGGAGTGTGCCCTTAATCAATATAAAGTGACCTTCTTTATCTTTCTTGACTAACGTCGGACTAAAGTCTACCCTGTCTGATATTAGGATAGCCACCCCTGCTTGTTTTCTTGGCCCATTTGCTTGAAACACCGTCTTCCAACCTTTCACCCTAAGATAATGTCTATCCTTTGTAGAAAGGTGAGTTTCTTGGAGACAACAAATTGTAGGATCCTGCTTTTCAACCCAGTCTGCATATCTATGTCTTTTCGTCGGGGCATTGAGGCCGTTGATATTAAGGGATATTATTGAAAGGTGTGTATTTATGTTTGCCATTTTTTTTGTGTGTGTGTTTCTGGTTCTACCTGTACTCTCTTCTGTTAACTAGTATTTGAGTATTGCTTGTTTTTTCTAGGTTCCTGATATGTGTGCTTTTGTTTTCTTCAGCATGGAGGATTCTATCAAGTATTTTCTGTAGAGCTGGTTTTGTCTTCAAATACTCCTTTAACCTGCTTTTGTCATGGAATGTCTTTATTTCTCCATCTATTTGAATTGATAACTTTTCAGGATAAAGTAACCTTGGTTGACAGTTGTTATCTTTCAGAACATCACTCTAAGCCCTTCTGGCTTTAAAAGTTTGTGTTGAATAATCTGCTGTAATCCTGATGGGCTTGCTTTTGTAGGTAACTTGATTTTTCTCTCTAACTGCTTTCAATATTTTTTCTTTAGTGTGTGTGTTTGGAAGTTTGATTATAATATGGCGAGGAGAGGTTCTTTCTGGGTTTTGTCTGGCTGGGGTTCTAACGGCTTTCTGTATCTGCATTGGCACCTCTTTCCCAACCTGGGGGAAATTTTCTTCTATGATTTTGTTGAAGATGCCTACTATGCCTCTGGAGTGGAGTTCTTCTCCTTCTACTATGCCATGAATTCTTATATTGGATCTTTTCATAGTGTTCCGAATATCTTGAAATTCCCACTCATACTTTTCTATAAGTTTGTCTTTCTCTTTGTTGTACTGCATTAGGTCTGCCACCTTGTCTTCTAGCTTAGATATTCTGTCCTCTCCCTCATCCATCCTACTGGTGAGATTTTCTACAGAGTTTTTTATTTCATTAACTGCGTTCTTCATTGCTAGTAATTCTGACTGGTTTTTCTTTATTATTTCTATTTCCTTATTTATGTCTTGTATTGCCTTCTTTATTTCATGAAATTGGTGTCCTGCATCTTCTTTGATTCCTTTGATTTCCTCTTTAAGTTCCTCTTTGACTCCTTTGATTTGTTCTCTGACTTCTTTGAACATATTTACAATCATTCTTTTGAACTCTTTCTCAGGCATTTCCTCTAACTCTTTCTCACTGTAGGACATTTCTGATGCATTAATACTTTTAGGTGGATTTATATTGTCTTGCTTTTTAGTGTTTCTTGTGTTATAATGGATATATTTTTGCATCTTGGATTAAGTTAATGCTTGGATTTTCTAGCTAGCTGTGTATTCTTAGCTGTATCAATTGATTTGATGTAATATATTTTCAGGGTAGGACCTTAAGGTATTAGGTGTGGCTCTTAAGACTCTCAGAGTATCTACAAAGATGTTCTTAGGGGTTGAGTTTCCCTGCTATAGGAGTATTCAAGCAGGTTAAGTGGAATAAAATACAGGTAGATTCTAAAATTTAACTAAACACTGTACACATTCAATCAAAAACAGCCCCGAGTATGTGTGCAAGAGTAGTTATTATAATGACCAGATCCTCTATCAACAAAAAGTTTAAGATTTCTGGTCTGTTGAGGGATCCAAGTCAGTTTGCGACCAAGTGAGACCCTTCTCTGGTGCAATCCCAGTTACCTTGGATGATTTTGGTCTCAGTCAAGTTGCTGCCTGGGTCGTCGGGCTGCTGTTCTGATTTCTGGAGCTGGGCACTTGCTTTTCCTGTGGGGCCAACCGAGCCTGGCAAGTGTAGCCCTGCAGATCAGCACCCCTGCTGCTGGAACTGCTGCTGCTCAAGCTGCCCCTGCTGGGCTGTAGCCACTGCTGCTGATGATGTTGCTGCTGGACCCACCGCTGCTGCTCCCTCTGCTGCTGCTGTAGCTGCCACTGCTGGAGCCATCACTGCTGCTGAAGCTGCTGCTGCTGTGTCCACTGCCACTGCTCCCCCTGAAGCTGCTGCTGCCGAGTCTGCTGCTGCTGCCACTCCTGGGTCTGCTGCTGCTTGGGCTGCTGTTACCGGTGCTGGAGCCGCTGATGTTGCTGCCGAACTCTGCTCCTGCTTGGGTCCCGCTGTCAGCCCAAGTTGGCGTGGCCGGGTCCCGGGCCGCTGCTCTGTTAGCTGGAGCTGGGCTCAGGCGGTGGGGGAGGGGAGGGAGCCGCAGCTGCTCTGGTTCTCTTGCTGCTCCAAGCGTTCTTCTACCTCGCGGTCTGCTCCTCCATTGCTCGCTGCCGCTCTCCCCTCACGTTTCCCGAGTTGCGGAGAGCGCGGTGTGAGGGGAAGCGCCTGCACCTGGCTTTTCCTGCAGCTGGAGCCGAGTCTGGCGGCTTTCTGGTGCGCCACAGCCGTGGCGGTTGGCCGAGCTGCCGGAGCCGCTTTTCCTGCCTGTGCAGGCTCTGGATGCTCTGGAACTCTTCTACTTCTCCGCTGCAGCTTCAATTTCCTATACACCTCACTTTTTAGTAAAAGTGTGTAATTTACTGCGTTTTTTTGATCTTTTTTCCCCCCGAGGCTTCTTTGTCGTGGTACCTACGCCACCATCTTAACCAGAAAGGGTGCTGTTTTTCTGATGAACTGGATACCAGCACAAGGGGGAAGGAGACCAACACAGACAAAAATGAAGGCCTACCAAATCAGAGAGCCAGAGCCTCAGAGGCCCCCAACACCTCATCACTGAAGCAGACCAAAAATGAACCCAACATGGCTCAGGGAAATTTTGCGGAAGAGGGGGTGGAAAGAATGTCAGAGCCACATGTTGGGTCATGATATACAGAGACATTTATCGTACCAATAACTGTGGGCTAACTCCACAATGCACGACCCATATACCTCAACAAGGAGGGGCCAATGGGGAGGGCATAGGTCACGGATGAGCCTAATAATGGTACTAAACTGCCTGTACTTGCAGAATAGAAAACTAATAAAAGGAAAAAGAAAGAAAGAAAGAAAGAAAGAAAGAAAGAAAGAAAGAAAGAAAGAAAGAAAGAAAGAAGCAGATGAACTAAGAAGAAACAACAAAGAGTCAATTATGCCTAACAGAACAAATCATCCAACTCTCACTGGGAAAAGAAATAGAAATACAGCAATCTAGCCAACCAGAACATCACCACCCCCAAAATACTAGGGAACAAGAAGCCTCTTTTTATAATAACCCTAAATGTAAACAGCCTCAATGCACCCATAGAAAAACACAGACCGAATGACCAGATTAAAAAAAATATATATATATACAACTATCTACTGTCTCCAAGAAACACACTTATCCAGCAAATATGTTCAAAAATTCATTATCAATGGATGGAAATCAATCTACCCAACAAAGAGAAGCAGTAAACAAACAGGAATAGCTATCCCTATACTAGACAAGTAGACTTTAAACCAAAACTAATCAGAAAAAGACAAAAGGGACTCTACATAATGATACAAGGAACAATTCATAAAGAAAATGTAATAATTGTAACATTTATGCACCAAATGTTGGAGCACATAATTCATAAAACAAATACTAGAAGACGAAATGTCACATAGGTCCAGACACAATAGTAGTGGGAGACTTCAATACCCCAATCTCATACTTAGGTCATCCATTAGGGAACATACATTCTTCTCAGTGGCATATTGAACCATCTCCAAAATTGACCACATAATGGGCCATAAAGCAAACCTTAAAAAAATACAAAACAATTGAAGTAGTCTCTTATATCCTATCAGGCCACATTGGAATAAAAGTACAAACCAACAGTAAAGGACATGGAAACTACACAATTCTCAGAGACTGAACAACACACTTTTGAATGTACAATAGATTATTCAATAATTCAAGGTCAAAACTTTAAAGTTTTTAGAGACAAATGAAAATGATAATATAACCTACCAGATCCTCTGGGACACTGCCAAGGCAGTCCTAAAAGAAATGTTTATAGCTTTAAGCACCCATATCCAGAAATCAGAGAGACCTCAAATAAATGACCTAACGATCCACCTCATGATTTAGAGAAATAAGAAGCCAATCCTAAACCTAGTATATGCCAGGAAGTATTAAGGATCGCAGAAGAAAAGACAGTAAAAGATCAATAGATAGAATTCATCACATGAAGAACGGGTTCTTTGAGTAAGATTGATAAATCTTGCTTAAAACTTATCCAAGCCCTTGTTCAAAAGGGAGAGAGGAGAGCCAAATTAGTAAAAGTCAGAGAGAAAAGGGGTTATTCTAATATACTTCAATGAGATCCAAAATATCATTACAGAATAGTTTGAAAACTTATGTTTCAAAAAGCTGGAAAACAGGGAAGAAACAGACAAATTTCTAAACACATGTAATCCCACAAAGATTCTTACAAACAAAATTCAAAATTATGTGAAGATTATCCATCATGACCAAGTGGGCATAATACAGGGATGCAAGGTTGGTTCAACATACATAAATCAATAAATGTAATATAAGACATAAATAACTTAAGGACAAAAATCACATGATAATTTTTATTGATGCATAAAAGGGATTTGACAAAGTTCAGTATGCCTTCATGATGAAAGTCCCGGAAAAACATCAAAATAGATGGAACATACCTCAAAATAATAAAGGTCACACATGACAACCCCACAGCCAACATTATATTAAATGGACAAAAACCAAGCCACTTCCTCTAAAATCAGGAATAAGACAATAATGCCCACTCTTATGAATTCTATTTATTACAGTACTTGAAGTTTTAGCTAGAACAATAAGATAAGAAGTCATAAAAAAAATAAACACATAGCCGCATGTGATGGTGCACGCCTTTAATCCGAGCACTCAGGAAGCAGAGGTAGGAGGATTGCCATGAGTTCAAGGCCACCCTGAGACCGCAGAGTTAATTCCAGGTCAGCCTGGACCAGAGTGAGACCCTACCTCGAAAAACCAAAAAAAAAAAAAAAAAAAAAAAGAATAAACACATGAATGCAAGAAGTCAGACCATCCCTGTTTGCCTATGACATGATCCTATATTTTAAAAAATACTCTAGAATATACAAGAAAATCCCTAAAGATCAATACTTTCAGTAAGTTGTAGGATACAAAAGCAATACTCAAAAACAAGCAGCTTCTATATATACCAATAACAAACTCAAAGAGAAAGAAAATTTAAAAATCACATTCACAATTGCTGCAAAAGTAAATATCTAGACTTCCAGTCAAGGTGGCAGCCTCCTAACCATGTTTCAGCTCCTAGGGTAATATCAGGCAAGATTTTTGGGGCTGTAGTTCTGGTAAGTCTAAGTAGATCTTCATTGGACAGGCAAAGAGGGACACAGCTGGAAATCTGCTAATTCCCATGCTCTTAGGTTTACCTCACTGCTTCAGGATTGTTCTTCCCTGTCTCCCTGCCCAAGACCCACAGGCTCTGCAACTTCAGCTGTGGCCCATGCACACTTCCCTGTTTTCTGTTGCACTCCTGCAGGCTCCCCGTTGGCCTGCCTGTGCATCCCTGTCTCACAGCCTTGGTGAACCAGCCGACAGGCTACCTCACTCCCTCTGCTTGCAGGTCCTCCACATTCTGTGCTGCCTATAGATGCCCTTGTGTGTGTCTCTTGGCCAGTGCCTCTGTCTCCTCCATATCAGCCAACTCCCTGATCCAGCCACAGCTGTGGAACCCAGTGATCCCCACTATTTCTCCAATGCCCTGTCCTACTCTGCGTGACTACTTGGCACATCACCTCAACCCCAGAATGGGAGCACAAGAATATTAAGCAATTACCTGCCAGGGGAACCAGTGAGTTCTTCATAACCTGCTCATCTGGGTATAGTAGGAGAGCAAGGGCAAATACTATAGCCACAGAGCCACAGGCAAGATACAGATGAAACCAGGTCAAAGAGATTGAGACCTCCAATCTCACCTTTGGTATTAAGCACCAACTCAGAGTTACTGGTTCATTTATGCCTTCCACAATCAGTACATCCCAAAATTCAAAGCCATCACAGGCTTATTTTATTCAAACATAAAACATATCACTCACTGAAGACACTACAAGGAAAATTCTTGCTTCCCCCTTAATTAAATAAAGCTCCCACACTGAAGTAGGTAGACCCAAACACAAAAAAAACAACAATGAATCAAAAAACTAAGAGATCTCTGACAAGGTTGCTCAGTCCCACAATGGAAATCTCCAGTGAAAACATAGAGGAGGCAACAGGAATAGAACCCCAAAGTGAAAGCATAAGATACGTGACTCTGACCAAGAAAAGTGCAGAACTGATAGCAAATCAACCAAACAAACCACCAATTACATAAGTGAAATCCACACAGATGTCTTCACTAGGCTTAACCTAACAGACAAAAACCAGGGAGACCTCAAAAAAGACTTAAAATGAGCCAAAAAATAGAGGCTTTCAATGACCAGCTAGTTAAGCATAATGAAGACACAAGTGAATGCAAGAATGAATTTCAAGAAACATTGAAGAAAATCAAAAGATGACTTGATATTGGAACGTGACAAAGGGATGGATGCTATACAGAAAAAGGCACCAGAAGATACAAACCAAATTGAACTAGAGAAAATCTCTCTAGAAACCCTCAAGAATAGAGTTAATCATGTAGAGGACAGACCCTCAGAGCTGGAAGACAAGACAGAAGAAACAGTTAAGGAGTCCAAAAAATTTTGATAAATTCAAAAAATCATGTGTACAGAACATGAGGGAACTATGGGATGCCCTAAAATATCCTAACATTCAGATCATGGGTAGACTATAAGGGGAAGAAATTTAGACCAAAGGCATGGAGAACATATTGGACAAAATTATTGAAGAAAAATATCCCACCCTCTCAAAATAGAGTCCCATCCAGCTACAAGAAGCTAACATAAGTCCAAACAGACAGGACCAAAGAAGAAACTCTCCAAGGCACATCATCATTAAAGCTATAAACAATGAAAACAACCAGGGAATGCTAAAAGCAGCAAAAGAGAAACAACACATTACACACAAAGGAAATCCCATCAGAATGACCTCATATTTCTCAGTAGAAACCCTGAAAGCCAGGACAAAGACTGGAACACTTCAAAGTCTAAAAAAAACTATGCCTTTCAACACAAAGGACTGTACCCAGTGAAAGTATCCCTCATAATAGATGGTGAAAAGAAAACTTTCAATGATAAAGGTCAGCTCTATGATTATATGAACATAAAGCCAAACCTGCAGAGAATATTTCAGGGAATTCTCCACATAGAAGAGTATTCCTAGACACAAACCACCTACCAAAACTAAATTCAGAGCAGATTAATTTCCTAAACAAACTGATCACATCCATTGAGATTAAAAAAGCAATGAAAAACCTCCTGAAAAACAAAATCCTTGCAAACCAAATTCCACAACATATCAAAACATAATCCACCTAAATCAAATAGGCTTCATCCCAGGGATGTAGGTATGGTTCAACAGAAAATTAAACAATCACTCAACCAATGGGATCTCATGAAGTTAAAAAGCTTTTGCACAGAAAAACATAACATAATCAAAGGCAATACATTGCCCACAGGATGGGAGAAAATGTTCACCAGCTATAGCACTGGCAGAAGCCTAATGTGTAGAATCTACGAAGAACTAAAAATAAAAACCCTAGACAATAAAAAAAATCAAATAACCCATTCAAAAAATGTGGTAGAGAACTGAACTAGGACTTCAGAGGAAGAAATTCAAATGACTCACACACACTTAAGAAAATGTTCAGTATCTCTAACCACCAGGGAAATGCAAATTAAAACAAAAATGAGATTCCACCTTACTACAGAAAGGATGGAAATGGCTGAAAAATCAAACAAAAATAAATGTTGATGAAGATGTGGGAAAAGAGGAACCCCATTCAATGTTGGTGGGAACATGAAATTGTGGAACCACTATGGAAATCAATATGGAGATTCTTGTAGAAGATGAATATAGAAATACCAACAGACCCAGTTGTTCCCTTACTGGGCATTTATTCTAAATGCTCCATGCTTCACTATAGTGTTATTTGCTCAACCATGTTTATAGCTGCTCAATTCATAATCACTAAGAACTGGAATCAACCCAGGAGTCCATCAATGGACAAATGGACAAAAAATTTGTGGTATATTCACACTATGGAATTCTACTCAGCAGTAGGAAGAAATGATATAACAAAATTTGTAGGAAAATGGATGGACTTGGAACAGATAATACTCAGTGAACAATCACAGATAGACAAGCACTGCATGTTGTCACTCACCTGAGGTTCCTAACCTGGATCTCTTTAAGTTGCAGGCATACCTGATAGGCAACTCAATAGTGATGGTAGGGTTTGGGAGGAGGGGAAGGGGTGATTGAGGAGAAATAAACATAAAACTAAATTCAAATTGAACTGGTACCACAGAAGCCTTTATCCTTGAAGTTAGACTAAAATATATAATCCTCAACAGGATAATGGGGGGAGAGCCTGAAAAAATGGGCCCTGGAGAGGGTGGGATAAAGCCTAACCTCCAGAAAATTTTGGCTCTGGCCTATGACTCCCAGTACCAGAAATCAGTTGCTACCCATAATGAGCTGTTGATCAGAGAGATTTGAGAGGTCCTCAAATAAGACAGGCTTTTGTAAAAGCACTTGATTACTTGACTGAGGTAAAAGGTAAGACCCTATTGATGAAGACACCCATATGCTGCCAACACAGAACATGGAGAGACCTGGCTGGATTCCAGAAGAGAGCCAGTCCCCAGATAGTTAGCTTGTCTAGTGCTGGAAAGAGCTATATGAGCTACTAGGGGAAAGTGGCCAACAATGGTCTGAGCAACCAGAGGTCTAAGCTACTCAAAAAAAACATACTGACAAGATGCTCATTCTACTGCAATGGTGGCACAGAGTCCTGGTGGGTAACCAATAGTTTCTGATTGGCTTAGAAATCCACTCAATGGAAATGAACCCATGTCTGGAAGTGTGAACCAAGTCAGAATCCTATGGAGACAAATATTGCACTCTCTAATGTCAAGCTCCCACTAGTCTTTGACTAAAAGAGGGACTATATCTATCAAATTCTCCCTAAATTAATAGTGCTTATTCCATTTAACCTATGCTAATTTCACTATTGTTTGGAGAATCTGTTTTTCTTTTTCAAAAAATAGTGAGACCCAAGGAGATAAACCACCCTTGCTCTTTAGCCAAGGCCCAGGTGAAACCACAGAGGAATTATGGAGGTGAGCATGTGGCTTCCATGGTGAGCCTAACATTCAGCACCAGTGTGAAGGAAACAGACCCTGAGGACACTCAACACTTACTAAAGCAGAGATCCAGAGGCTCCTAATAGCTCCTCACTGAAGTAGACTTAAAACTCATCCACCACGCTCAGGGAATTTTGCGGAAGAGGGGTGGAAAGATTGTAAGAGTCATAGATTGGGACATCATACCCAGAGGCATTTCCCCACCCCATTATCTGACTGCTGCTCTCACAATGCATAATCCAAAACTCCATGGGGGATACCAGCAACTCCACTGAGGAGGGCCCTCCACATACTGGAGGCAGGGATGAGGGAAAGATGGTACCAATACATGATGTATCCTTACTAAGTATGTCATATATATGTATGTATATATATGTATAATAAAAAAGTAAATATCAAGGAATAATACTAACCAAAAATGTGAGAGACATTGAAAACCTTAAGACCCTGAAAAGATAAATCAATGAGTATATTAGATGATGGAAAGACTCTCCATGCCTATGCATTGGCAAAATTAATATTATGAAAATGGCTGTATTGCCAAAAGCAATCTATAGATTTAATGCAATCCCCATCAAAATTTCAATTACAGCTAGTCATGGTGGTGCACACCTTTAATCCCAGCACTTGGGAGGCTGAGGTAGGAGGATCACTGTGAATTTGAGGACAGCCTGAGACTACATAGTGAATTGTAGGTCAGCCTGGGCTAGAATGAGACCCTACCTTGAAAAACAAAAACAAAAAATCCAGGGCTGGAGAGATTGCTCAGTGGTTAAGGCACTTGCATCCATAGCCTAATGACCCAGGTTAGATTTATGATTACCTACATAAGCCAGATGCACAAAGTGGTACATGATCTGGAGTTTGTTAGCAGTAGCTAGAGGCCCTGGATCACCCATTCTCTCTCTGTGTCTCTGTCTCTCTCTTCTTGAAAATAAATTAATAAAATAAAACTTTAAAAAACAATTGTCCAGTTACATTCTTCACTGAGCTAGAAAAAATAATCTAAGAAATCTTATGGAAGCACGGAGAACTATGCATAGCTAAAGCAACCATAAGGAGAAGAAACACACCTGGGGTATCACAATTCCTGATCTCAAATTATACTATGAAGTAATAGTGACCAAGACAGCATGGTATTGTCACCAAACAGATATATATAGACCTATAGAACAGAATGGAGGGCCTAAAAATAAATCCATACTGCTTTGGCTACCTAGTCTTTGACATATGAACCAAAAACATTTAGTGGAAAAAAAAATGCAGCCTTTTCAACAAGTGATGCTGGGAAAAGTAGATATCCATTGTAGAAGAATGAAAATAGATCGGCATCTTTCACCCTGTACCAATATCAAGTCAAAGTGGATCAAAGATCTTAACCTAAAACTTGAAACATTGAAACTACTAGAGGAACAAATAAGGAACATTCTTCAAGATATAAGCATTGGCAAGAACTTTCTGAACAGGATACCAAAGCATAAGAAATAATCTAAAGAATTAGCAAATGGAACTCTCTGAAATAAAAAAGATTCTGCATAACCAAATAAACAGTAAGCAAAGAGAACAGACAGCATACAGAATAGATGAAAATCTTTGCCAACCATTCAGATAGGAGGTGATACTTAGAATTTACAAAGAATTGCAAAAATTAAACATCAAAATAAAATGAAACTTCCAATGAAAAAAACAGACAGTTCACAATAGAGGAACTCAAATGGCCTATAGGTAGTTTAAAAAGGGATCAGCCTTCCTAACCATCAGGGAAATGTAAATTAAAACCACTTGGAGATACCATCTCACCCCAGTCAAAATGGCTATTATCAGGAAAACTGGCAACAAACACAGATAAGTATGTGAGGAAACAGGAATGAATGCTCATTTCCTGCTGGTGGGAGTGCAAACTAGCACAACCAATCTGGTTATCAATATAATGGTATTTCAAAAAAAAAAAAAAAAGAAAAGAAATAGAGCTCTCATATGATCCAGCTATATAACTCCTGGACATACACCCTAAGGCTGTCACTGTCTGCTGCTCTATTTATAATACCTAAGGAATGGACTCAACTCAGATGTCCATCAACAAATGAATGGACAATGAAAATATGGTTCATATACACAGTGGAATTCTATTCAACTGTATAGAAAAATAAAATTTTCAGGAAAAAGGATGGACCTGAAAAGAATTATGTTAAGCAAAGTGGCCCAAACTCAGAAAGACCCAAACTGCATTTTCTGATATGTAATATCTAAGTGTAATTAGGGGGCCACATGTGAGTAAAACATATAAAGGTAGAATGGTGACTAGACGTGAATGCAAGAGATGGGTAGTAAGAAGGGTATGGGAAGTGTGAAAGGTCACATCTGAACTTTATTTTATCTTATTTTGGTTTTTTGAGGTAGGGCCTTGCTCTAGCTCAGGCTGACCTGGAATTCACTATGTAGTCTCAGGATGGCCTCTAACTCATGGCAGTCCTCCTACCTCTGCCTCCTGAGTGCTGGAATTAAAGGTGTGTGCACCACACCTGGCCACATGTGAACTTTAAACAGAAGTGAAGAAGGGAGTTATGGGAGTAAAGGGGATTGGGCAAGGAGGCAGGGATGAGAATAAACTAAAACAACTTGCATTTGAAATACCAGAATAAATTATTCCTAATTTTTTTATGCTAGCTTAAACAATTTAATTATTTTATTTTATTGATTTTAAATTTTTCATGACAGAGAGAGAGAGAATTGGCACACCAGGGCCTTCAGTCACTGAAATAGAACTCCAGACATATGAGCTACCTTGTGTGCATGTGTGACCTTGTGTGCTTGCATTGCCTTGTGTGTCTGGCTTATATGGGACCTACAGAATCAAACATGGGTCCTTAGGCTTTGTAGGCAAGCACCTTAACTGTTAATCCAGCTCTCAAGCCCAAATTTAATTATTTTTTAAAAAGATGGTACATATGTTGCTGAGGTTTCATTTCTAGGCTCAACACTTGGAAAAAATAAAAGAAAAAGAAAAAGAAAGAAAGCTGATAGGCAGAGGGAGAAATCAAGATAGGGCTGAAATGCTTTAATTAACTCTGTGGAGCTTTTTCACAATGGTGGTCACAGTTGTGGTGAGAAGGCTGAGACTTTATAGTTCATATCAATACTCAGTGAGGATGGACCATACTAATATGTGGCTATCTTCTCTTGGAGGCACCCCCTGTTGCTGGCCAATAGTCACTTTATTTCTGAAGGGTTCCTGGTTGGAACATCATAGCAAGCATGCTTTTCTTCTGCTCCGTGTCTGTGTGTGTGTGTGTGTGTGCGCGCATGTGGGTGGTGTTATAGGGGAGGGTGTTTGCACCTGTACATGTATATAAAATGAAGATTTGTCTGTGTGTCTCAAGATATCGTGGAGCTCCATAGACTTCCACTCCTCAGAATTTGTGGTCACAAGCACTGCTATGGCCACAATAATTAGCTATCAGCTCCTCTTTCTCTCTCCCCCTCCTTCCCTACCTTTCTCTCTTCCTCCCTGCTTGTCTTTCTCCCTGTCTCCTCTTTCATTCATGGCTCTTTCAGTGAAAGGATGTGTTAATTTATATTATATATCAAACACAAAATGTTTAGCCCTGTGCCTATTTCTTAGAGGTGTATTTTTTCTTTTTCTCTTCTTTTTTTTTTTTTTTTTCTTTTTGAGGTAAGGTCTCACTCGAGACCAGGCTACCTGCAATTCACTATGTAGTCTCAGTCTGGCCTCGAACTCACAGTGATCACTCTACCTCTCTCTAGAGTTAAAGGAGTGGGTCACCACACCTTGGAAAGAGAGAGAGAAAAAGAGAGAGAGAGAGGAAGAATGGTCATACCCAGGCCTCCACCTGCTGCAAACAAGAACTGAACTTGGGTCATTAGGCTTTGCAGGCAATCACCTTAAGCACTGAGCAATCTCTCCAGCTCTGGAATTGCATTTTCAATCCTGCATCTGTATAAGCTCAGGATCCTTACTGAATGGTACTGCTGTGACCACCCTGCTTCTCTGTCAATGGGTGGAGACTGCTAACCAAGTGAACAAACAGAACCTGAAGAGTGTCCAAAGTGTCCTGATGTGGCCCCAATGCGGCACAGTGGCATAGCTCTTGCCTTGCATGTGCAAGGATCCAGGTTCCACCTCCAGCATCCAGGGAAACTTATGGTTAGTCTATGCCATAGTCAGGAAGTGACTTGGAAACAAGCTGGAACAGAGACATATTTCATAGAATCATTTTATTAAAGTTGGAAGCAGTGTTTTGGATACCTTCCTGTAACAGGGTGCAAGGCCTTCAGGAAAGTCCTTAAACCCTAAACCCTAGGTTCATATCTACTTTTAGGCAAGGAATTAAATAAAATAAGACTGATAAGGATAATTATTAAATTATTATATTTGTTTAGGGAAGTATAGAACTAAGGAAAGGAGAATGAATATACCTACATGGCTTGAGAGCCCCCATGGTGGGCCTGGAAAAACCCATGGAGAGGACAGACAAGAAAGTACAAAGAAGTCCTGTTACATGAACTCACTCACAACTGGAGGTTCCCAAGTGGTCAGGCAGCTCAGAGACCTTGCTCTCCTCCCTGCAAATATACTTATAACCTTATATTGGTGGACCCTACCTTTCAGCTCAGGTGAGCCAGAGGAACAGCTGATTGCATAGGGCTATGAACTGTCTCAGGAAAATGCCAGCCATGATGCCAAGTTCTGGGGTCTAAGGATGACCAGCCACAATGTTAAGATTAGATTTAAATCCTAGGAAAGACCTCCCTCCCAGGAGGGATTTAAACTGTTTTTGGAAAAACAGATCTAGGTAAGAGATAAGATGTCAGATCATACTTTGATCTCTAGCAAGTCCAGACTGCAAGGATAGGCCCAGACATTCCTGTTTTTTACTTCCAGGGTCCTGGTCACCCAATTGTCTACTCCCTCTCATTCCCACTATAGTCAAACCCAAGACACAGCCATCCTTCCATGGCTCAACTGAAGGCTCCCTTTAACTGTATTTTTCCTACATATTCTAGACCAGGACAACCTCCCTCCCCCTTGCAAAGCTTTCTCACAGGGGAAAACTATCTAGTCGCATATTTGCTGCTTAATATATTTTTTGTGTGTATGTTCTTTTTTATTAACAAATTCTATAATTGTAAACAAAATCCCATGGTAATTCCCTCCCTCCCCCCACTTTCCCCTTGGAAACTCCACTCTCCATCATATCCCCTCCCCCTTTCAATCATGAGGCTGATCTGGAATTCACTATGTAGTCTCAGGGTGGCCTTGAACTCATGGTGACTCTCCTACCAATGCCTCCCAAGTGCTGGGATTAAAGGCGTGTGCCACCACACCAGGCTTGCTTTACATATTTATATGTGTGTCTCTTCTCCTCAACAGATTGTAAATATCATGCATTATCTCTTACATGACTATCCTACATAAGGAATTGAACATAGTAGATTAAATTTGTGTTAGGGTCATGGATTGCTTATAGATATGCCTTTGCATTCTCTTTTGTTTCCTCATTCTCTAGTAATGATGCAATTCTTATCTTTTCTTAGGTTTCCCATGATGCTGACATCCTTATCTATCCTATATATTTTTCATTCTGCACTTCCTCTCTTGTAACTGTGCTCTGGGAACCCTAGGCAGTTAAGTTGATTAGTGGTGATTAGCACACATTGGTTATGTTCCATATATCCCTAGCAGATCTCACGGTTTTGTTCAAGCCTTTTTTTTTTTTTTTTTTTTTTTTTTTTTGCTATGATTAGACCCAACTGGCCCAGGAAAAATTTTATGTGATTTATTGTATATAGTTGTTAAACAGAAATCTAAGAATGGTTTAAATTCTTGTTGCATAAAAGTATGGTCCATGGGTCAACAATATTGTATTACCTGGGAGCTTGTTAGAAATGTACACATTTCTCGTGCTTGTGACTCACCTAGATGTGCTGAATCAAATCTGCATTCTGACAAGATCTACAGGTGATTTTTATAAATAATTGTTCCAGAAATACTAGTGAAAGAATTTAATGGTGACTATGAAAGGATGTTTCTCAGTTGGCCCTTTCATGGACTGGGTGCTGTATTCAAAATTTCATACATTTCTATTAATCTCATTTTATTCATATATCCGTTTTATAGATGAGAATCTGAAACTTAGATATTATTCCCAACAGATCTTGGAAGCAATATTGTTGACCTTGGACCAATGGTATCTGCTTTGAGGACTATTCCAGATGATCTCTGGCTGGCTATGTCCTGGACTCTTTACCATCCCAGAATCATGGGCTACATTCAACCTTGCCCTTTTTCATCAGTTCTCAGCCATAGACTGATAAAGCTGGGGTACAGATGTCCTGGCTCTCTGAGCCCTCAGGTGAGATAATTCTGCACAGTGGTTTATACTCTAGTTCAGTTTCCTTGCTTGGGTAATGTCCCCTGACCACTGTGATAACTAACTTAATAATGCACCCTTCACTGTTGCATTTCCTCCCATACTTCCCTGTTTCTTTCAATAAAATACAAATAAATCTTTATCTCCAGCTCTGTTTCTGAGAGCATTTGCATTAAAATAGCAACAATGTAAGCTGGAGTCCTGTGAGATGTTCTTTCTACTGTAACAGAAGAAGTTCCAAAAAGGAATGATTAGACAGTCTTGAAGATACAGTCAATACAACACCAAGAGGAACAGAGATAAAATTTACAGGCTGAAGACAGTTTGAAGATGTGATTCCATGATATGTATTAAGTGAAGTGCATTATGGGATAAACACCACACTAACTCCTGCTCCTGTAGAAAGCTGGGATTTTCTCACATCTGTAGGTATATGTCCCAGGTCAAATCTCTAGTCTTTACAATAGACTGAATCTCTTATCTTTTGTTAACAACTCTTTTCTCTGGGAGAAATAAACAAATGTCATTGGGACAAACATACTTTCTGTCCCTCAAGTTGTTTTGCATGAAAGTAAAGAAGTTCATTGTGTAAATCAAATACCCTACCTTGTCTGTTTAAACCCAGGGATAGCTTTAGAGGAATGCGACAGACAGGCCCTGGGCTTGCTGGGGAGCTCTTAATACTTGTAAAAAAGTCTCCAAACATTTTCAATTTGCACTGGGTCCTAGAAGTTATGTAGCCAGTTGTGTTTATACTATTTAACTGCATGAAATTTGGACTTCTACTTGGCAAACAGAAGAGGTAAAAGTAAAAGAACTAAAAGATAAAAACAAAACTAGAATAAGCAAAGGCTGGCATTTGTATATGCTTTGGGGGGTTGTCAATCAAAACTGAGAGCCACACGTTGGGTCATGACACACAGAGACAAATAGGGAGGAGGGTAACAATGGTACCAACTTGACTGTATTCACTGAGTACAAACCAATTAAGACAAAAACTAAGTTGTTGACAACAATTAAAAAAACAACTGCGAGCAGAGAGCACAGGAGGAAGCTATGGCATCTGGTGCTCTGTGCTGCGTGGTAAATCCACTAGTGCAGGAACAGGCAGAATTGCTGAGAGGGCATGGTTAACTTGGTGCCACCATGGGCTACTCAGGGGACCCAGGGAATTAGGAGCAAAGGAATGAACCTGTTGATAGTTGTTCTGCATGAGACTGCTAAACCAATTGTGTGCCAAATAATGTTTAGCATTTACCAAGCCTTTTCCCTCCGCGTGGCTTTGTAAAAGGAGTCATCATCATTAGTTCGTGTCATCTGACAGCGCTGTAAGGCAGGTGCTGTTATTGTCCCTGTATCGCTGGTCAGGGCGTGGCAGACCTGATAGTAAATGTCTGCAATTCTATAACTAGTAAGGGGTGAGTCCTGGCACTCAGGCTACAATGCACAAGCTCTTAATGACAGCATATAGCGCTCTCTCAGGCAAAATAACTTGCTACCCTAAGAGGCATGAGGAGGCAGATCCTGTGCGGAGAGGACCCCAGTGGAGAAGTGAAAGTGGAAAGGCTATGTCCCTGTGGTGCAATCCTTTGTGGAGCAAAGTTCCCCAATCCTGAAGGGTAGGAGTTGAGGTGGGGGTAGCAGATCATGAACATTCACAGACTTTGGGGAGCCCGAGTGGGGTTTTCCTGGCCCTACACTGCTGTGCAAGCAGTTTTTCCATGGATTTGCACCACAGCTGTCAGGAGGCTTTAAGTCCTTCCTCTGCACCATGTGGCTCAAATGCCTTCCAGAAGTGAGCAGGGGTGGACTGGAGGGGCCAGGCTCCTACTGCTCCAAACTGCACAGCTTCCCTTTGACTTACTTTCATCTGAATATGGCTGTATGGGTCAGAATTTGTTTGCAACATAAGATGAAGTTTTTGTATGCATCTGAGTGGTCACTTCAAACCAAGAAGATGAGCAGGGAGTATCTGTAGGAAGATGAAACCGCTAGTACACCCAGCTTCCCTCCCCTCTAGCACAACTCTGGTTAACCTGTGTCAGTCAGGATATTGGCATTTGACGTTAGTAGAATCTTGGACATAAAATATTTCAACATTCTAGACACCACAGGCTTATTCACTGATTGTGCTTAGTGTGCCTCGTTAATTCATTTCACCTAAAAAAAAAAAAAAATCCACGTTGGGCTCATTGATCTCCCTTTGCTGTAAAAGTGGTTTTGAAGGCTGGAGAGGTGGACCCACGTAAATAGATGCACAAGGTGGTTCTGGAGTTTGTTTGCAGTGGCTGGAGGCCCTGGTGCGCCCATTCTCTATCTATCCACCTCTTCTTCTCTCTGTCTGTCACTCTCAAATAAATAAATAAATAAACATTTTTTAAAAAAGTGGTTTTGGCCTTTATTGGATGAAAGAGCCATAATTAATTGCTCTTTTCTCTTTTTTTCCTACAGTATTCAACATATCCATAAATATCTATTACTATGAAACACAAGAGATTTTTTTTTGTCCCCTAAAAGACACATAATCTAGAAGGTAAGAGTATCTAAATAATTGTGCCTGCGCCAGCAATGATCACATTTACCTCATGTTGAAGAATAGAAAAGAGTGCAGATGGTATACAAAGCCAATCTTTCTAGAAGAAGGCAAACAGGCTTGACCTTAAAAAATGGCAACCTACTGGGCAGACACATAATTATTTTCCATGAGAAAGTTCAATAACTGGTGCTTAGAGGGATGAGTAACACAGACAAGCCCTCCAATCTAGGAAAGGACTTCTTTGAGGGTAAGAAGTTGAGATTTTCAAAATGTCCCCTGAGGTTCCTCTCAGCATGCTGTGCTCTAGTTTTGTTGTTGTTCTTAAAGGTAAGGTCTCCCTCTCACCCAAACTGACCTGGAACTTCTTACTCTGTAGCCCCAGTCTGGCCTCAAACTCACAATATCCATCTATCAACTTACAAACAAAACCTTAAAAATGGTTTTAGATAATCACCCACCTGAATATTTAGAGTAATACTACAAAATTATATTATTACAAGTACTTTTATGGGCTGGAGAGATGGCTCAGCTGTTAAGGTGCTTGCCTACAAGGATGAACGACCCGTGTTCACTTCCCCAGTACCCACATAGAGCCAGATGCACAAAGTGGCACATGCATCTGGATTTCACTTGGAGAAGCTGGAGACCCTGGCATATCCATTTTCTCTGCTGGTCTCTCTACTCTCTGTCTATCTCTGATTTGTACATAAATAACATTATTTTCATAAAAGGTAATTTTAGAATTCCAAGATATGCTCCTGCTATTGTTTAAATGCATCTGCCAAAAGTTAGTGCATTAAAAGTGTAATCCCTAATTTCATATTCTAGTAGTACTTTGAAGTGGAATTGCATGAGGTCATGAGGTGGAGCCCCATTGTGGCCTTAGTGATTGTCAAAAGCAGCAGAGAGCCACCCTGGCACACTTGCTGTGGCTCACTGTGGGTCATCTCCAGCATGTCATACAGCAAGGGCCTCACCACGTGCCTGAGCCACCTGCTTGCACTTCCAGCCTCCGAAGCAGAAAGGAATCCATTTGTCTTCTTCACAAATTACCCTGCTTCATTCACTCATGTTTAACAATAGAAAATGGACTAGGGCAGTCCTGTATGTTGACATTAAGATGTGTAGCTCCTCTCCCCACAAATAGGTCTTCATGTAGACTTCTTACAAAGTGGAGCAAAGATGTCTTCTCCTCCATGTAAGGAACTAAGCAGCAGCTAAAGCAGCAGGATGTGAGCTGGTACGACAGGGCTGGATCATCACTAACAGGACTCAGGCAGAGGCAAAGGAACCTTCTGGGATAGGTGCAGGTATCATGAGCACACTATGTCAGAAGCATGGACGAGCATGTCTTTATCCTTCCACAGTGTCAGAATTTACTGAATAACAATCAAATTCGCAAGGCACATCAATTTCCCAGGTAGCAATGTGCCAAGTTGTTCCAGTTCTCTGGATAGCTGGCCTAGGCACACAGAGTTGAGTTATTTCAATATTTCATATCACATAGTCAACATAACTGTATACATATACGGGTTATAGAATTCTCCAAAGGGTAAAAGAGACCAAAGTATAGTTCAAGAAGTTCCAAGAGGCCTAACTGAGAGGCACAAGTAAGAAGCTGATAGGGATGTAGAAAGGAAAGCCAGGTGAGAAAACACGGAACAGAGAATGAGTACACAGCTGCACATGCTCCAGTAGCTCCTGGACTTAGAACTGTGTTTCGTTTCCTAAATCATATTAATTTGTGCAGAGGAATATTTTGTTTTATTAGCTACCAATTACAATTTTATAATAAGTTGTAGAAGGGAATTGTTTATTTTTTGTTTATTTAATTAATTAATTTATTTGAGAGCAACAGAAAGAGAGAGAGAGAGAGAATGAGCATGCCAGGGCCTCCAGCCACTGCAAACGAACTCCAGACACATATGCCCCTTGTGCATCTGGCTTGCATGGGTCCTGGGGAACTGAGCCTCAAACCAAGGTCCTTAGGCTTCACAGGCAAGTACTTAACCACTAAGCCATCTCTCCAGCCTGGAATTGCTTTATGTTTAATGTATCCAACACATCTAAGCATTACAAGCAAGTGTACTAATGGCCATTTTAAAAACAAATGATTACAAACATTAAAAATGTTAATAGTACATAATACTGTCACTCAACATTTTTTTTATTTTAAAATTTACTCTTTTTTATTTTAGAGAGAGCAATCAAGTGAGAAAGAGATGAGAGAGGAGAAAGAGAATTGGTGTGCCAGGGCCTCAGCCACTGAAATCGCACTCCAGACACTTGTGCCACCTAGTGGGCGTGTGCGACCTTGTGCTTGCCTCACCTTTGTGTGTCTGGCTTACATGGAATCTGGAGAGTAGAACCTGGGTTCTTAGTCTTCTCAGGCAAGCACCTTAACTACTAAGCCATCTCTCCAGCCAGTCACTCAACATTTCTTAACAATAAACATAGATTCTTAATTTGTAGAAATAAAATAAAATAAGGGTCTTCTTAAAAGAGTCTGGGGGTGGTGTGGGGCAACATATAACTAACTTGTCAGAGGTCTGCCATACACAACAGTGCAGAGTCAATCCAGAATCAAGTTAAGCTGCAGAGACAAGGTGCAGGGTTGTGAATGCCTTGCAGGGCCAGGTCTATAAGGATGAACAGGTGGATAGATAAATGACAACTCAAGAAAGGCGGGTTAAGAGTGGGGACTGAGATGAAGCCCCTGGAGTAGTTCTTTTCTGTTGGTCCTTGAACTACATACCAGACAGTCAGATGACAGGTGGTCAGGGCCATTGCCACTGCTCAGCTAGACGTCCCCTTTGCTTGTTTTTTTTCTGTTTATAGGAGGAAGGGACAACCAATAACATACAGATAAATTAAAAACTCAGTGGAGCTAGCAGGTAGCCCTTCTGACTCCACACAACAAAACAACAAACAAGAACATTTTCTGTAGGATTTTCAGCAAACAAGAGACGATAGGTTATTGACAGATGACTGAAAATCAGAGAACGGTCATCAACCAGCAATGGATTTTTATAGAAAGGTAATAGGCAGTCCTATGAATCTTTTAAATTAGTATAGACCCCACAATGCAGAACTAAAGCCACTGTACAGATATATAATCTCAATACACATTTGGAAAGTGGCAGAGCACAAATCCATGGGAAGAAAGAATGAAAAGTGGCCTTTTGATGGGTTCCTTTTGCAACCACACGTGGAAGCAGTTATTTTATATAATATCACTACAAATTCAATAGTCAATCTCCCTTTTAACAGAGAACAATAGTTATTCATCAGTAACAAATACTAAGAGAAATCTGTCACCAAAAAAAAAAAAAAAAAAAAAAAAAAAACGATTTCCAAATGAGAAATGTGGTAATGACTTTCCTATCTTACAAAAAAGGGAAAAAGTGAGTTGAAAAGTGTGGTGTTGTGTCAAGACAAAGTTTCCCTACATGTCCACTACTAGATACCCACCCAGTAGCAGGTGCATCCTGGGCCTTTTACACGGGAACATACTCAGGTGTAGGAGTGCTTAGGCCATGTTACTGAAATACTCGTTACTTTTCTTCCCCCCACTTTTTTTTTTAATTTTTATTTATTTATTTTTATTTGAGAGCAACAGACACAGAGAGAAAGACAGATAGAGGGGGAGAGAGAGAATGGGCGCGCCAGGGCTTCCAGCCTCTGCAAACGAACTCCAGACGCTTGCGCCCCCTTGTGCATCTGGCTAACGTGGGACCTGGGGAACCGAGCCTCGAACCGGGGTCCTTAGGCTTCACAGGCAAGCGTTTAACCGCTAAGCCATCTCTCCAGCTCTCTTCCCCCCACTTTTTAAAGAAGTTTATCAGTTACTTTATCTTTGCTAGAACAAAATGCCTAATCAGAAATAGCATAGACAGGAAAGGGATTTGATTTGGCGCACAGTTCCAGAGGATGGAGCCCGTCATGATGGGGAAAGCATGACAGGAGTAGGTACCCAGCATCCCATTGTCAACGAAGAAGTGAAAAGAGATGAATGCTGGTGCTTAGTTAGGAGTCTTCTTTTTAATTAATCAATTCATTTGTAAAGAGAGGGAATGAGATAGGTGCACCAGGGCCTCTAACCACTGCAAACAAACTCCAGATGCATGCACCACTTTGTGCATCTGGTTTTAAGTGGGTACTGGGGAATCGAACTTGGATCCTTAGGTTTTACAGGCAAGCAATTTAACTGCTGAGCCATTTGTCCAGCCCAGATTTCTCCTTTTTATACAGACCAGGACCCTATTGCCCATAGAATAGTGTTGCCCACAGTTAGAGTAGATCTACCCACCTCAATTAATCTAATCTTTAAAAACAATCCCTTACAGACATGACAAATAATACATTTCTATGCTAAATCTAAATCCTATCAAATTAGGCAGGGCATGGTGGTGCACACCTTTAATCCCAGCACTTTGGAGGCAGAAGTAGGAGGATCACCACTAGTTCAAGGCCACCCTGAGACACTACAGTGAATTCCAGGTCATCCTGAGCTAGAGTGAGACCCTACCTCAGAAAACAAAAAACAAACGAACAAAAAAATTCTATCATATTGACAACCAGAGATTAGCCATCACAAGTCCACTCCTTGTCAATCTGACACTCAAGCAAGTTTTAAGCCATAGCTTTCCACCCCTTCTCCCCATGGACTCATGGTTCTTTCATAATGCAAAATATACTTAGCCCAACTTAAAAGACTCCATATTCATTACCAGTTCCAAAGTATAAAGTCCAAAGTCTCTTCTGAAATTCAAGGCAGTCTCTTAACTGTAAGCCTTATAAATCAAAAACAATTCACATACATCCTATGTATTTACTATGTGCACCAGCACATAGTAAACATTGCTTATCTAAAATGGAAGAATGGGGGCATAGCATAGAATGATTAAACCAAGGCAAGACCAAAATGCAGCAGGAAAAATTTCAAATCTTGTAGCTCTATGTATGTCATCTGGGACTCATGATGGGATTGCCTGGGCTCCAAAGGGCTTGGGTAGCTCCACCCTTCTGCTGTCTCTCTTGGGTTAGCTCCACTACAAATCTGTAACTTTTCTTATCAGACATCCTATGGTTCTTGCATCTCCAACATCCTGGGGTTTCTATTTAATCGTGAAGTTCACCTTCATGGCGGCATGCAGTGACCTCTCAGGACCTGTTTTCTACATATTGCCTGGCTTAAGTGGCTGTCTAGAACCATGGTGCATACTCTATGACCCCTTTAATTTTTGAATTTTTTATGCCTCCAAAACCAGTACCACATGGATGACACTGACAAGTTCTGCTACCAGCTTGGCCTGAATCCTGAGTCTCTTGGACCATGGTTGTAAAGGTTTCTCTATGCCTGCCAGGCAGTTGTGTCTGAGGAGGGAACCCCTCAGTTTAGACGTTCTTCTTTTAAGTAAATTTGGAAGCTCACAAGATAGAAACTCTGAGGGGTGAGATTTTGTGCCAGGGACACATTTTCTGTTGCCCCAGTGCAGAACAGGAGGTTTCTCTTCAATGATGCTGATCTGTGCAACAACGACATCTGAGTTCTCAGCACAAGCCTGCATGTTGTCCTGACTTGTGATTAATCAAACAAGCTAGCATTGATATTTTCCCTTCAACTTTACTATATTGCTTGACAAGGCTTAATTTTGCAATATTTTACCTTTAAATTTCTGTGTACTTAAAATTCTTCCCCAAGATTTATCCCATAGGAACCTTCACTCTTTTAAAAAAGTATTTTATTTATTTTAGAAAGAAAGAGTATGAGAGAAAGAGGCAGATAGAGAGAGAGAAAGCACATATGTATATGTGTGTGTGTGTATGTGTGTGTGTGTGTGTGTGTGTGAGAGAGAGAGAGAGAGAGAATGGACATGCCAGGGCTTCTAGCCACTGTAAGCAAACTCCAGACACATGTGCCACCTTGTGAATCTGGCTTTCTATGGGTACTAGGGAATCAAACCTGGGTCCTTAGGCTTTGCAGGCAAGTATTTTAACCACTGAGCCATTTCTACAGCCCACTTGTGAGCTTTCTATGTGATGAAGACAAGTGGGCACCAGGGGTCATCATATTTCCAGTTGTGAGACCATGGCTATGGGCTGAATTTTAGTTGCTTTATTTGTTTAAATTACTTACCTGGCCAGTTAGCTCCGTTGGTTAGAGCGTGGTGCTGATAAATTGTCAAATTTTAACAATAGAGACTGCATATAAACATCCAGTATCTTAACAACAGAATGTTTAGTATTAAAGGCTCCATTTTCCTGCTTGTAGGTAAGTGCCTGGCAGTTAGTTGCTTTGGATCCCTTGGGATGGGCCCTGTTTCTATGGCCATACCACCCTAAACACTCCTGATGTTGTCTAATCTCAGAAGCTAAGCAAAGTCAGGCCTGGTTAGCACTTGAATGGGAGATGGGATCTGAGTTCTTTAAGGCATCTAATATTGCTGTCTTGACTCATCAATTACATTATTACACTCATGGTAATTCATATCGTCTTAATTCAATTCTTATTAATTCAAAAAAGTTTGCTGAGTATGTGTTAAGTACCACATGCCTTTATCCTGTCCTCCTCCTGTAGGGCATAAACCTCACAAACTTTAATAAACTTTTCACACTGCCTTCTTTCTTTTCCTTCATCTTACAGGCAGTTTCTCTCTTCTAATATTATACAAAAAATTTTCCAGTGAAACCATCTGCTGTTGATTCTGCTACTTTCTCAATGCAGTTGTTCCATTTCTTTTGTTCATTTTCATCAAGCTATATGCCAAGAGGAATCTACGCTTGCTACTGTTCTCTTGCTTACTGCTCCTGGAGCTGGTTGCAGTTTTGGATTTCATTACCTGACTGAAACTCCTCTGTTAAAACTCAGTAAGAGAGATTAGCAAATTAATCAATCTTAGTCACTCTCGCAAGTCTCACTTCAATGTTTGACCATTTTTCTTCTCCAGAAAACTAGAAAAAACCCTTAAACTCATCTAACTTAGCAACTCAGAAAACTGTGGAACATGGAGTTTTCTTCCTTCACACATAACTCTTCTGACATTTTGCAGGTGTCTTTAAATGGCTATCCTCACCCCACCAAAATATATTTGAGTTGACCATTCTTTCAACAAACAATCCATAAAAAATCCTAGGTTCTGTGAACAAAGACTGTCCTCACAGAGTTTATAGTCTGCTAAAATATTAGATGGATGTTAATTACCAATAGGCATAACTCCAAAAGAAATCATATAGAACTCTGAGACTTTAAACAATAAAGGAAGATAACATATCAGATGGGTAGTGGGGAAACTATATGTGTCCTGTCAGGTTGTACTCATCCTTTGCTTTCTTTTCACAGAAAGTGGGGAAAGTAAGGAGAAAGGGGAAGAAGAGAGAGAGGAAGAGAGAGAGAGAGAGAGAGAGAGAGAGAGAGAGAGAGAGAGAGGGGGAGAGAGGCGGGAAAATGGTGCATGCAAAGTATAACAAAGGAACTAGAATATGGAAATAGTGGAAAATGGATTGAGATAAGGTTGGGTAGGTTAGATAAAGTTTTATTTAAAATTTTTTTGAATTTGATTTGACTTATTTGAGAGTGAGATAGAAAAAAAGGAGAGAGAGAGAGAGAGATAATGGGTGTGCCAGGGCCCTAGAGAATCGGACCTGGGTCCTTGGCCTTCATAGCAAGCACTAAACTATCTTTCCAGCCCTAGATAGTTTTCTAGGTCATGATAAAAGTTTCACTATTTATTCTAAAAATTGTAGAATGACACAGAATGATTACTTGCTGTTTATCTCCTGGAAGGTCAGCTGACTATGAGCTTAGGAGAACAAAAACAGGTAATATCTATCCGTGACCAAGTAGTCCTCTATACTCACAGGGAAAATAAAAGCAAGTACCCTGGGCAAAGATGAGGGCACTGGCTCTACCCATGGTGTACCAATGTTCAGAGCGGGGTCTCTGGCATTTAGAAAAAAAATGGCTTTTTTTGGCGGGGGTTTCTTTCGAGGTAGGGTTTCACTCTAGCTCAGGCTGACCTGGAATTCACTCTGTAGTCTCAGGGTGGCCTTGAATTTATGGTGATCCTCCTACCCCTGCCTCCCAAGTGCTGGGATTAGAGGTGTGTACCACCACACCCGACCAAAAATGGCTTTTTAATGGACTGGTAGGGAGTCATGTTTTCTGGCTTTGGAAGAACAATTGTTTTTTTCCATTTGCAAATAGACAGAATCAGCTTACTGTAGCTTGTGTTGGTTAGGGACACATTGGTACATAATTTTGCAGCTTAATGTAGATTTCATGACAGAAAATAAAAGACTCTAGAGAGAAATTGCCAACTGGGTGAAAATGAAGTCTAGTTTGACACCACAGCTTCCACAGGCTGCAGCAGGTGGTGCTGACATGTGGGAGGTGGCAGACTGTGCTCTTCAGAAGGTCACAAAACCACACTGTGTCTCTGCAAGGTAGGGTTTCTTCGTTTTAGTCACTCCTAATTCAGAAGCACAGTACTGAAACTCCAGCAAGGTCTTCCTGCCTGGCTCTCTAAAAGCCAATGCCACTCAGACTTCCTTCGTCATGCTAGTCCACAGTGCTTGAATGAAATCCGGTAAGTTTGGTATCTTGCTAAACCAATCAAAACAAGAAAAGGATGCTAAATTGGAACAGTCCTCTTGGTTAATGAAGGTCTCTAGTTTCATTTCTCCCTGTCACCATCCGCATGTGCATTCAATCAGAAGAGGAACCCTGGACTGCAATGAACTCATTGTGTGCTGTGTGTTAGCTTGGATGAGGAAGACGAAATCCTCGGGTTTACACTTTTCCTTCAGGAAGCTCACAGCCCAGCTAAAGAAATGCTTATCAAAAGGAACAGTTTTTGTCCTCGCAGGTGGGTAAAATCATGAAGATTGCACTTGCTATGTCCAAGGCTCAAAGAAAAGAGAGAGAGAATCTGCACAATTAGATCCTTCACAAAGGATGGCCACACTAGCATGTATTTAACTCTGTCTGACAGGGACACTCAAATAACTCACCACTTCATCTCATTTAGTTTTTCACTAACTCTCATTTTAATGATTAGAAATCAAGTGTTACAGTTAGCTTCTCATCGCTGGCACAAAATGCCTGACCCAAAAGTAGTTGTGGGAGGAAAGGGTTTATCTTGGCTTACACTTAAGAGAAGCTCCATAATGGCACGAGCAGAGGGTGGGCATCACCTCCTGGCCAACATCAGGTGAACAGCAGCAGGAGAGTGTGTCAAACACTGGCAAGGGGAGACTGGCTATAACACCCATAAGCCCACCCCAACAACAAAGTTCCAATCCCCATATTACCTTCAGGTGGGGATCAAGCATTCAGAACACGTAAGCTTATGGGGGACACTTGAATTAAACCACCATACCATGGGCTCCAAGAAAGCTAGTCACATACTTAGGCCATGCAATTCCTGTGAGGCAGAACCAGGACTCATTCCAGTCCATCTGCCTTCTAAGTGCTCTGATACATTACTGAAAATGATCAGTTGCAAGAACAATGAGCATGAAATTGACCAAGAAAGTCACATAGGGAATATTAGCAGTGTGTGGACTGGCTTGAGGCAGGAATAACTTTAGCTCCTGTTAGTTCATTTCTGATCAGAATTTGTCACCAGCTTGTCTTTGTCAGCTGTTTTAAAAGGATATTTGTGCCCACCTACTCAACCTCATCCTCAGTGCTTAAAAGCCTTTGACCAATGTAGGGCACCAGAAACATGATGAGTCCTTTTATCTTGATTCCTTTGCATGGTATTTTTCTCTTTCCTGAACTTACAAAGATGAAAAAAGAAGTATCTTTTCCATTGAAGATTGTGACATCTACATGAATTTTTCAGGAAGACTTTCCTTAGTTTTCTTATTTTGACCTTAAAAAGAAAAAGTTCTGGTGAACAATAAAATGTTGTGAATTTGGAGAACTATTCTGCAATTTCTTATCTTTCCCTTCTACACATGAAGTATTTAAAAAAAAACAACTACAATTAGGAAGAATGATTCACTTTGGGTGGGGAGAGAAGCAAATTTGTTCTGGATCTCAGAGATTCTGGTACCACATCTCTGAGGATCTTTATTCTGGTAAAGTATCATTGCTATCTTCACTCTCCAGTTATCTGAGTTCAACCTGCCATATTACTGAGAATGCTGGACATACCTAAAAGAATGCACCAGAAAAAGCTTGCATTGGTTATTGTCATTTTGTTTTGTTACAGGGTCTCAAGGCTGGCCTTGAACTTATTATTCTCATGCCTTAGCCTTACATGTGCTGGGTTTATTAGAGTATTCCACTATATTATACCTAGCCTTCCAAGAGTTCATTTTAAATCTATAATATTTCTATTTGTTGTTAGCATGTTATCAGCTGAGTTTCTTTCCAAAATTACCTATGAGGGCTGGAGAGATGGCTTAGCAGTTAAGTGCTTGCCTGTGAAGCCTAAGGATCCCGGTTCGAGGCTCGGTTCCCCAGGTCCCACGTTAGCCAGATGCACAAGGGGGCGCACGTGTCTGGAGTTCGTTTGCAGAGGCTGGAAGCCCTGGGGCGCCCATTCTTGCCCATTCTCTCTCTCTCCCTCTGTCTTTCTCTCTGTGTCTGTCGCTCTCAAATAAATAAATAAATAAATAAATAAATAAATAAATAAATAAATAAAAATAAATAAATAAATAAAAATAAATAAATAAATAAAATATTTAAAAAAATTACCTATGAGATGGTGTTCTGTCCTTTAGACACTCAGCTCTCTTTAGCCTAGGACATAAATTTGACCCATCTTTTCTCTTTTTCTCACACTTGTGGGTTTTCATTCTCACATCATTTTCCTACTTTAATTCCTTAGGCTCTGATTCTCCAGCCCTAGCTCTCCAGCTATAGTATGGGTCTTGACTGTCCCCCAATATGACATTATTGGGAGGTAATGGAACCTTCAAGAGGTAGAACATCATAGGAGCTCATTGAAGGCACACTATTTTTTGTTATTATTGTTCAAGGTAGGGTCTCACTCTAGCCCAGGCTGACGTGTAATTCACTATGTGGTCTCAGGGTGGCCTCGAACTCACAGCCAATCTCTGACCTCTGCCTCCCGAGTCCTGGCTTGTGCCATTACGCCCGGCTTGAAGGGTTACTGTTGAGGGGACTTCTGTCCCTTCTTCACTGTCTTGGCTTCCTGGCTTGCCATGAGGTAAGTGGGTTTTGCTCCACCATGAGGGAGAATTAGTCATGTAGGTTTATTTTCAGGAAGCCAGCTAGGGATGGGGCCAATAATAATATAGTGTTTGAGCTGGTGTAGTCTCATTGTTTAATGACAGCACTCTTGCTCAAGTGTGCTGCCCTCTTTCTGAGCCAGTTCTCTAAGTTCACACCAATCAGCTCTCTTTCGGAGCTCACCTGAGCCTGGGAGTGAAGCCCACTGCAATATGCACTAAACAGGGGTTTACTGAGTAGGCAAGGCCTTATTCCTCTTTGCTGTTCATCCCTCCTCATCCAAACCTTGAGTTCCAGACCTGAAGGTAAGACCTCCCCCATTCTGGCAGCCAGGCTAGTATGGGAGGAAGAGATGTTTTCTTTACTCTCTTACTACCTCTCACCTTTAAATTCTGGTCCTTTTTCAATTCCCCTGAAAAATTACCCTTTCATGCATCCCTCCACTTCTGTGTTCAGCTTCTCATATGAGTTCTGAGGCCACCTAGGTATATCCAGCCCCTCCCTTTATTCATGAACTCCCCCTTATAAATGTAATGGCTTATAATATATCCTTTTCAGCCTGTTTATTTCAATTCTTTGTATAAAAACAGATAAGAGCCTAAAATTGGGGATTACGAGCTCTTCCATTTCAACCACACCTATCACAGACCCTTATGCAATGGGGCTAATCAGTGATAGCTTTGAATCTCCAAGAATGTGAACCAAAATAAACCATTTCTATTTATAAGTCAACTTTCTCAGCTATTTGTTATAGCAATGGAGAACTGACTAGTATATTTCCCTTCTCAAACATAAACAACAAACTGAACACTCCCAAAGAAGTCACTCCTCACAACCATGAAAACCACTGACTGAAGTTATATAGGTAGATCTAACCCAGAAAGACTGAGTTGGAAAGTTCCCTTTTACAACTTCGAGAAATAAATATTGAGCCCCCTGGTTAATGCAATTCCCTCCTAGCCATTTCAATTTTCAGTCTGTCTGAATTTATATTTGAGGTCTATATGGATGGAGAGGCCATAAATTGTTATTGTTATAAAGCATACACATATTGCAATTTCCAGAAGCATGTATAAAAAGATCTTGCTTTGATTGTAGGTTAAGTAGAGGAAATTAGACAAAATTATATCAAAATTATACTTCCTGACCTCAGGGCTGAATAACAAGTGCTTTGCATAGAGTTGGTAACTGAGAAGTGTTTGGGAGGGATTGTTTCTTTGGAGTCCTAAAGAGACTTTGAGAGATATGTGTGTTTTCAGCTGGCCCACACAGTCTAATGCTTCTTCTCCATCAATTCCATAGAGGTTCTGTGCTTCCATCAGTATAGTTAGTCCACTCTCCTCTTTACATCCCTTCAACACCTTCACAGCACAGCTCCCATGTTTCAAAAGTGTGTGGGCCACATAAATGCTCTATAAATACTGGTTGATTATTAAGTGAGTAGAAGACAATTTTTTTTGTACTTACGATGACAGCTTCTCAGGGTATACAAGAAAGTCCCAACGTAATCAGAGATTTTTGTGTTGGGTGGCTCTAGCAAAAGAGTGTTATACATCTTTAATTTGTAAGAAAATAACATGCTAATTTATCTGTAAATTGTTAACCACCTAGCACACATGTCAGAAATGTCATTTTAAAGAATATATCTTCTGTCTTTAGAAACCAGCTTTCATGGGAGGAAAAAGTAGCTCAAGGTGGAGCAGTTCTTTTCTTTTCAGTGGAGTAATGTGTGAGACGCGGTCAAAAGTGCTTCTTTGAGTTACTGTCTCACTTCAAAGAAGTGGGTGGCCAGGGGAATTCACAGAGGCAGTTTATGGGAAGTTTGAAGTCTTCAATAAATTCAGTTAGTGCGAGAATTAATCTTTTTTGAAATAAGTTATTTACACAAGACTACGCATGACATAATGCAGCAAACCAAAACCCATTCTCAAAATGTTACTTATAAGCTTGCCCCAAGATATCCTAAATAACAGGTTTTACATGGATACAAGCCACACTGCAATTCCTTCTTTTTCTGTTTCTATGCTTAAAACTGAACAGTTAAGACAAAATCTGCCAATGGGACTTAGCTTCTGAATTATCCTCTCTCTCCCTAGTAGATTACACACGCTAATTCTGAGACAGAATTCTTATAGCAATATAAACTGGGATGTCCTGTGTATATATATATGGTCACTCTAAATATTAATATAGGGCAATACTGGTTACCACAGTTAGGAAATAAATATCTGGATAGTTACCATTTGACTGAGTAATCCCATTTTTGTGTATGTAGCCAAAGAGGTATCTGTACTCCGATATTTATTGACACATTTTTTCACAAGAACTAGGTCAACTTAAATGTCTATAGTATCCATGAATCAATGAAGAAAATGTTGATATGTATGCATAATGGATAGCCATTTAGTCTTAGAAAAGAAAGATATTCTGTTATTTGTAACAGATGAACTTGAAGGATATTATGCTAAGCAAAATAATCCATGTATGGCAAGACATATCATATGCTTTCAGTTATATATGAAAACTAAGAAAATTGAACTCATAGATACAAACAGAATAGTAGTTACAAAAAGTTAGAGTGAAAGGAATTGGTAAGTAACATTCAAATGGTACAAAGTTTCAATGAGACAAGAGGAATAAATGACAATTATTTAAGGTGACAGATATGATTCCTTCATTCCACATTGTCCACATATGACATCACCATGTACTTGATAGTTACATATAATAATGATTTGCCAATCTACAGATAAAATTAAATCACTAAGAGGACAGAGAAAAAAGCCTGGAATCTAGCGGGGAGGCTGCCAGAATCAGTGGAGGCCATAGGGCACCAGACATCAGGAACAAAGCCAAGATCACACCACAGGTAGTCCTTCAGGTTGAGAGTTTGGGATTAGAGCACTACGTTGGCTATCCTGGGACTTGTACCCTGGCTGCCTGGGGCCTCCTTGGATTCCATAGAGGAAATGGTTCTGCTTCTATACAACGAAACTTTTTGAGTACTGAGCAGACAAATGTACATTATAGTATTGTTAGGAATACTTTAAAAAGGGAGAAATTCTAAGCATTATTAACAAGCAGCATGATTATGGTTTCACTCAGCTCCATTCTCTCTCTACCACACTCTCTCGAGGCTCTGGGAACTCCTCCCTTGAGTTTCAGCGGTTCCAAGCTGCCATTTCCCCTCATCTGTTCTTCCAAAGCAACAAGGTAAGAAATTCTTGGACCAAAGATTTGTAAAAACTGAAAGTCTGCTCCATTTCCTGGATTGTGGCTATAATGAATCACTTTCTGATGAAATAAAACCGCTTCTAGACACAAGTCAAGTATTTTGAGAGCCAAGTAACCTTTTGATAGCAAAATCACCTCTAATTTACAGTAATAATGAGCCACCATCACTACACACCATCTCCCTCCCATGTCTGTCCTCTCATGAGATTCATAACAGTCTGAGATTTGTCACAGCGGCTCTTGTGATGAACGAATGGATGCCCCTTGAGACCTGACTTCCAGAACAAAGCTCATCAGTGGATGTGGCTTTGAGGAAGTTGGCCTTAGAAATGAAAGTTAATGGAAATACATGAAGGGAACACTGATGAAATAGAAAACCACCTTGTATTTCACAATAACCCTTTCCTTCTTTTAGTCAGCAGACAGAGATTTAGATATTCATTCTACATTTCCATGTACAATTTGCTTAACTGATTTTCATCCCTCCTCTTCTCCAGAATCCTTCTCTCCTTCCCTAATCCCCATCTCCAATACTTTATGTTTACATGTCTTTTAATTCTCCCCTCACCCCTCTTCCCACTCATCTCCTTATGCTTTTTTTTTTTTTTTTTTTTTTTTACCATTTGACCAGTATAGATTTTACCCACATTTGGCCCCTCTACTCACTGGTAGAGATTACAAGGATCCACATGTCTAAGAGAACATGAGGATTTAGTCCATCTGAGCTTGGGTCACTTCACTTAATGTAATTTTTTCCAGGTCCATTCATTATCCTGAAAAATTTATAATTTCATTTTTATATACTGTGGAATAGAATTCCATTGTAGACAGGAACTGTATTTTCATTATCTATTCATCTGTTGGTGGGCATCTAGGTTGATTCCATTTATTTCTTTTCTTTTTTTTTTTGACAATTTCCATAATTATAGACAATAAGACAATAAACCATGGTAATTCCCCCTCCCCCCACACTTTTCCCTTTGCAACTCCACTTTCCATCATAAGCCTTCCACCTCTCAGTTAGTCTCTCTTTTATTTAGATGCCATCATTTTTTCCTCTTGTTATGATGGTCTTATGCAGATAGTGTCAGGTACAGTGAGGTCATGGATACACAGGCCATTTTGTGTCTGGAAGAGTGCATTGTGAGGAGTCCCACCCTTCCTCTGGCTCTTACATTCTTTCTGCCATCTCTTCTGCAATGGACCCTGAGCTTTGGAAGGTGTGATAGAGATATTTCAGTGCTGAGTACTCCTCTATCACTTCTTCTCAGCACTATGGTGCCTTCTAAGTCATCCCAGAAGTCACCACCATCTGAAAAGAGAAGGTTCTCTAATCAAAAGTTAGAGTAGCATTAATATATGGGTATGAACATTAAGAGAAGTGCTTACTGGGAAGTTTGGTGAGCATAACATATGCATTTATCCAGACACCAGAAGGTGTAACACCCCTAGGGTTCATGACTTCCCCCATCATAGGTTTTCAGTATCAGGCAAGTATTCCATCCTGTGGAGTGGGCCTCAAGTACAGTTAGAGAGCTGTTGGTTTCTCCTGTAACAGATATGCCACTATTGCACCCACTGGCTCATTTGGCCTGGCTGGCCAAATTTAAGGCTTGCAGTGTTGTTTATTTCCACTGATGATTTCTCTCTCTCCCATGGAACTGCATGCAACAAAGCTTTTTCCAGATTTCTGTCAGCTGGTCTACATGGAGGAGGTTATCAGCTCAGTTCCAGCAGGATTTCTCAGTGACCTTGCAGTCCAAGTATGTGGAATCTTCAGCAATAGGGTCTTACCATCTATTCCTGGTGGGAAACCAAGAGCCTCAGCAATGGCCTGTAATGTTTTGGGGGCATCAGGGACCTCCCTGGCCAACAACTCACTGGAAGGTATCCCATCCCTGGCACTGAAAATTTTCTCATAACCAGCTATGGCTTCTGAATTGTCCAAAAATGTAGGTTTCCATATGACTTATTCATACTCTCTTAGATGTTGATTAGCCCTCCCTCCCTTTATATTCCCTTTTTAGCTTACTGGCCTCTGTTACTGAGTTTTATTCCAACTTACATAGAAGTCCAAACATTTGTAGCTAGGATCCACATATGAGAGGGAACGTGTGATATTTGGCTTTCTGGGCCTTGGCACCTCACTAAATATTATAAAACGAGCAGCAACAAATATGGATAAGCAAATGTCTCTGTAGTAGAGTGTGTAGTCCTTAGGGTATATGGCAATAAGTAATATAGCTGGGTTGTATGGGATTTTTATTTCTATTTTTTTTTGAGACATGGCCATATTTATTCCCAGAATGGCTGTTCTAGTTTGCACTCCCACCAACAGGGAATGAGCATCCATTCCTTCTTCCCCACACCCATGTCTGCATTTGTTGCCAGTCTTCCTGATGACTGCCATTCTGACTGGGATGAGATGGTATCTCCAAGTGGTTTTAAATTTACACTTACCTAATGGCTAGGCATGTTGGTGGTTCTTCTCTGTGTACTGTCTATTCATTCCATTAGCCCATTGGGTTGTTTGAAGTTTTATATTACTTAATTTTGGTTTTTATTTTGTAATTCTTTGTAATTTCTGGTTATTAGCCCCCATCTGAAGAATAGCTTGCAAGTATTTTCTTCTGTTCTGTAGGCTGTCTGTGTTGCCGAGGATTTCTTATGTTGTATGTGCAGAAACTTTTTAATTTCATGTAGTCCCATTTGTTTTTCTTGGGGCTATTTCCTGTTCTACTGGTATCCTGCTCGAAAAGTTCCTGCCATGCCTACGTCTCAAACCATGGTCTGTATTTTTCCCCTAGCAGCTTTAATGTTTCACATTTTAAATTAAGGTCTGTGATTCACTTTGAATTTGTATTTGTACAAGAATATGTGTACAGTGGATATCTAGTTTTGCCAGCACCATTTCTTGAATAGGCTGTCTTTTTTCCCCTACTGAATGTTTTTGGCTGGTTTGTCAAAGATTAGATGGCAGCCAGGCATGGTGGTGTGTGCCTTTAATCTCAGCACTTGGGAGGCAAAGGTAGGAGGATTGAGGTTGAGACCACCGTGAGACTACATAGTGAATTCCAGGTCAGCCTGGGCTAGAGCGAGACCCTACCTCAAAAAATAAAATAAAAGATTAGATGACTAAAACAGTGTGGATTTGTTTCTGTGTTTTTGATTCTGTTCCATTGGTCTGTATATGTCTGTTTGCTGACAGTACCTCACTATTTTTGTCACTTATTATGCTGCAGAATAATTTGAGATTGGGAATTGTGATACCACCTGCTGTGTTCCTTCCTCTTAGGTTTGCTTTGGCTATTTGTAGTGTCTTATGCTTCCATAAAATGTCTTGGGTTATTTTGTTTCATCTCAGTGAGGAACATCATTGGCTTTTTAAAAAATATTTTATTATTAATTATTTATTTGAGAGAGGGAAAGAGGCAGATCAAGAGAGAGAGAAAGAGAAAGAGAAAGAGAGAAAATGGGCACACCAGGGCTTCCAGCCACTGCAAACAAACTCCAGATGCATGTGCCGCCTTGTGTGTGTGGCCACATAGGTCCTGAGGAATCGAACTGAGGTCCTTTAGCTTTGCAGGCAAGCGCCTTAACCACTAAGCAATCTCTACACCCCCATCATTGGATTTTTGATGGAGATTGCATCAAATCTTTTGATTACCTTTGGTAATATTTTGGTAATACTTGAAATGGTTTAATGTTGATGAAGTCTGCATATCAATCCTGTCATATCTAAGAGTACTTTTCCTATTCAGGTTTGTGGAGATATTTTTTCTATGTTTTGTTGTAGACAATTTCTAATTTTTAGCTTTACATTTAAACCTATATTCTACTTAAAATTAGTGTTTTTCATTTAATGTGAAGTAGAAGGATAAGGTGGGAAGACTGAAGGTAAAGCTTGAGGTCTGGGTTAGATTTACATACTGAAAAATATATAGTTGGAGTTTATAGTTTTCCCTAAAGTTATCTAATGATGAGGTACTATTTCTTTTTTAAAAGTATTTATTTATTTATTTATTTATTTTCAAGCAGAGAAAGATCAAGAGAAGATAGAAATAGAAAGAATAGGTGCCAGGGCCTTCAACTGTTGCAAATGAACTCCAGATGCCACTTTGTGCATTTGGCTTTATGTGGGTAATGGGGAATCAAACTAGGGTCTTTAGGATTTATAGGCAAAAGCCTCAACTGCTGAGCCATCTCTCCAGCCTGAGGTACTATGTCTTGAGAAGACAATATTTTCTCCATTGAATTGCTTTGGCATATTCAGTTTCTTAAATAAATACAGAATTATTTAATTTCCCTATTTCTTTTTATGCATAATGATCATCTACAATGATGTCTCTTCATTTCAGGTTTATATTTCTTGTGCCTTCTTTTCTTGAATGCTATAATTCAAGGGTAAGTAAATTTTCAAAGGGTCAACTTTCAGTTTCATTGATTTTTCCTCCATAACTTACTTAATTGATTGAGTCCATTCATAGTTTCATTACTTCCTAACTTCTGCTTAGTTTGAATGAAATTTTCTCTTCCTTTTTCTAGATGTTTAAATGTTAAATATTAAAAACCTTTACCTTTTTTAACATTCTTTTTATTTTATTTTTTAATTAATTAATTAACTTTTTATTAACAACTTCCATGATTGTAAACAATATCCCATGGTAATGCCCTCCTACCCCTTACTTTCCCTTTGAAACTCCATTCTCCATCATATCCCCTCCCCCTCTCGATCAGTCTCTCTTTTATTTTGATGTCATGATCTTTTCCTTCTATTATGATGGTCTTATGTAGGTAGTGTCAGGCACTGTGATGTCATGGATATCCAGGTCATTTTGGGTCTGGAGGAGCACATTGTAAGGGGTCCTGCCCTTCCTTTGGCTCTTACAGTCTTTCTGCCACCCTTCCACAATGGACCCTGAGCCTTGGAAGGTGTGATAGAGACATTGCAGTGCTGAGCACTCCTCTGTCAATTCTTCCCAGCACCATGATGCCTTCTGAGTCATCCCAAGGTCACTGTCATCTGAAAAGAGAAGGTTCTCTACCAAAAGTGAGATTAGCTTTCATATATGGATATGAACATTGGGAGTTTCAGCCAACCTATTTTCTATTCATAGTTCAGTAAATTTAAATTTCATGTATTTCTGAAGTTCTATAATGAACATGGTTGCCCCAGCTGCATCACATGTACACTGGAAGCCCATGGTATGGAGGCAGTCTTGCATGGGCATGGATTAGGAACTGAGGAAGAAGAATTATCCACAGGAGTACTGGAGTGCTATAGGCACACACAGCTGGACTGAATGCCAGGGCACAGGATAAAGGAAAATGAACACAGTTCGATATGTATTCATTATGCACTATTCAATAGAAAATATTTTAGAACTTAAATACATGGTCTCTTCTGAGCTGCTGTATGGGCTGGCTGGTATCCAATAGGCTTGTAGCATCCCTCTGGTTGGCCTTATTCTTCATGCCCAAACCTGGTTATACTTGGCTCTGTGCTTTGCAAGATAGACCTTCTCTTGCTCTCTGGCTTCTGTCTAGGTTCAGCCAACAGGAAAGAGGCACTGTTACCAGGTTGAAGACTGAAGAAGAATTAGGTTTTTGTTTGTTTTTTTTTTCCCACTCTGGCTCCCTCTGGCAGGGCTTTCTGAATGGGTTGTGTTCCTCCATGGGAGGCCTCATAGCCCCTCTGGGCAGCAGTCCAGGCAGGTTGTCTTCAGTTCAGCCAACCACTCAGTACTCTTGTATCTCCAAGTTTGGGCTGACAATGTCATCATTATAGTTCCTGGTTGCAGGCAATGAACTCTCCTTTGTGCTTTCTTTCCTTAGAACTTAGGCCTTGCTCATATCTTCATAAATACTTGCAGGTTGCTCTGAAAACCATCTTTGTATTGTTCTGGTCTAGCTCTCCCCTGCTTGGCTCTTTCTGCAGCAGCTTTACCACTTTATCCAAGTGTCTCCTCTGCCACCATGCATTTCCCACCTCCCCACATAATTACAGTTCCTGAAATCTCACTTTTCCACTAATATGCTGCACAGCATCAGCAGTGGGACTCACCACTCCAGCTCCAAGATCAACATCAAGGTCTTTAGAAGGAGGAAGTTGTTGGGGAGGAGAAAGGAAGAGACAACGGGGAATCTCTCTCCATGGAACAAAATGCGGAACAGGAGGCCGATGATGAGCTAGATGAAGAAGTGGAAAGAAGATTAAAGTGATGGAGAGGAAGAGGGTGGAGATGAACATGAGGCTGGGGCAGCTGAGGGCAAGTGGTTGCTGAAGATAATGTTGATACCAAGCTCCAGAAGACCCAGGAGGATGACTAGCCAACAAAGTAAAAAGTTAAACTTAAATAAAACAAGGCCACCATGACCTATTCACCCTCACTTCCCATTTTGGAAGCAAGTTATGGCCATCTTCCAGATACAGGCCCACCCATCATAGGTGGCACCACCCACAGACATAGGCTTACCATTTCTGGACCCATGTTCTTTCCACCACACTGCTCAAACCAAAGTGAGAGTTTTCAGCAAGGGATAACAAAAGGACTAATATGACCAAGTCCTTCCCCTTTTCCTTAAACATACTTTAAAGATGTGTTGGTTTGTATTTATAACTTTGTGCACTTTGTCTTTTTTGTTTGTTTGTTTGTTTGTTTGTTTTGAGGTAGCCTCTTGCCCAGGCTGACCTGGAGTTCACTGTGTGCTCTCAGGCTGACCTCAAATTCCCAGCAATCTTTGTACTTCTGCTTCCTGAGTGCTGTGGTTAAAGGCATGGCTGGTCATTTTTAATGATCTGGGATGGCCAGCCTGAGGAGTGCTCGGCCCCTACTCGTGACTTGTGTGTGGCCAAGTTCATTAAAATTTCAACGGGAGATGAGAGTGGAGAGATCCTTGCTAGGAGGTTTAAGAGAGAGAGAGGAACAAGGGTACTGGGAAGATGGCCCAGGTTCAATTCCTACACCCCCTAGGTAAGCCGGATGCAAAGAGTGGCACAAGCATCTGGTGTTATTTTGCAGCCGCAAGGGGGCCCTGACATGCTCCCCACATGCATGTGCAAATAAATTTTTGGCCTGTTTGATGATGTATAAAATGTTGTCCAACAGTAAACCAAAAGTCTATTTTGTTGTTATATAAACTAACATTTCCGTTAATAAACTTTTCATAGTGTAATTTGAGTATGTCATTTTTGGATTCATATTATAATATATTTATCTAAAGAGTATTTGTATGGCTACTGACTTTAGGTTTCATTTTGTTTTATTTTTAATGGAAGCTAGGGAAATACCAGTGCATTGTTGCTTTGTTTGTGAAAGACAATAAAGGCAAAAGGAAAGATGTCTTGTTGCTGTTATGTTTGCCCCTCACGGTTTGCACCTGGGACTTCCTCCTCACACCTGTTAGTGGCTGTCACTGCTCACTCTCCCCCACACTGCACTGAGCGCTGTCTTTATTAGCACATTTAATCCCAGTTTACATAGGGAGAACTGGAAGCACAGAGCAGCTAAGGCAGTGGTCCACCTTTACCCAGGGAGCTAGTTAATGGGACGGGCAGACCTGAGCCCAGGTAGATGGTCTCAGTGGCTGTGCTCTTCACAGTTTAGCTCTACTAGCTCTTGATGGCAACTATCATAGCGGGGAAGGAACTTAGAAACTACTTCAAGTCCCTTGTTTTATAAATCCCTCTAAAAGGAGAGTTAAATGATTGCTCTGACAGACGTCTGTCTTGTTTTGGGAAACCTTGTAGGTCTTGCTGATCAACAGGTTGTTAACTGCATCTAGGTACTGGGAATTACAGGCTAAAGTCATGGGAAAAGAAAGAAGAAAAAGAGAGAAAGTAGAAAATGGGGGGAAGAAACGATAAATTTAAGGTTAGGTTTCATCTCATCCTCTCCAGGGCCCTTCAATTCAGGTGCTCTCTCTAAGGTCCTATTAGGGATTAACATTTAGTCTATCTTCCAGGATATAGGATTCTATGGTAACAGTTCCATTTGGGTTCAGTTTTGTGTCCACCCCCAACCATTCCCTTCACCTCAAGCCCTACTGCTCCATATTGTCCAGGTTTTGAGGTGCCTTTTAGGTATGTCCACAACTCTGGTTGATCCAAGTTAGGAACTGCAAATGAGTGAGACCATGCTATGACTGTCTTTCTGTGATTGTGTGAGTTCGCTGACTATGATCTGTTCCAGGTGTGACCATTTTTCTACAAATTACATTGTATCATTTTTTCTTACTGCTGAGTAGAATTCCATTGTGTAGATATACCACATTTTGATTATACATTTGTCCAATGATAGGCACCTGGGTTGATTCCAGTTCTTAGCTGTTATGAATTGGGAAGCTATAAACATGGTTGAGCAAATATCTCTGAACTAAGGTGTGGAGCTTTTAGGGCAAGTGCTCAGTAAGGGAAAAACAAGGTCTATTGGTAACCCTATATTCATCCTGTTCAGGAGTCTTCATATTGATTTCCATAGTGGTTGTACTGGCTTACGTTCCCACCAACAGTGAATGACTGTTCCTATTTCTCCAGAGCCTCACCAACATTTGTTTTCATTTGAGTTGTTAATGTTTGCTAGCCTCACTGGGATAAGGCGGAATCTTATCGTTGTTTTAATTCGCATTTACCTAATGGCTAGGGATGTTGAACACTTTCTTAAGTGTGTGTTAGCCATTTATACTTCTTCCTCTGGGAACTCCCTATTCAGTTCTCTGTCCCACTTTTGGAGTGGGTTGCTTAATTTTTTGTTATTTAGTGTTCTGAGTTCTTTGTAGATTCTAGATATTAGGCTTCTGTCAGTGGTGTTGTTGGTGAAGATTTTCTCCCATTCAGTGCATAATCTATTTTCTCTGCTTAGGGTATGTTTGTCTGTGCAAAAGCTTTTTAGTTTCATGAGATCCCATTGGTTGAGTGATTGTTTAAGTTCCTGAGCTAGAAGGATATAGGCTATAGAATGCTCCTATATCATGGAGCATTCCTCATAATTTTTCCTCCAGTGGTAGAAGAGTTTCAGGTCTTATATTGAGGTCCTTGATCCATTTGGACTTGATAGTTGTGCATGGTGAGATGTGTGGGTCTAGTTTCATTTTTCTGCATATGCTTATCCAGTTTGTCCAGTACCATTTGTTGAAGAAGTTGTCTTTTCTCAATTCTATGTCATTGGGGCCTTTGTCAAATATCCAGTAGCTGTAGTTACATGACCTAAAGTTCAGATCCTCAATTCTGTTCCATTGGTCTATATTCCTGTTTTTAATGCCAGTACCATGCTGGTTTTGTTACTATGGCTTTGTAATATAGCTTTAGATCACCTCCAGAGGTGTTCCTTTTGCCGAGGTTATGCTTTGATATCTGAGGCCTGCTGCCATTCCATATGAATGTTGAGATAATTATTTTCTATCTGTATAAAAAATGATGCTGGGTTTTTTATTGGTATTGCATTAAATCTGTATATTGCTTTTGACAGGATTGCCATTTTCACAATGTTAATTCTGCCTATCCAGGAGCATGAGAGGTCCTTCTATCTTCTCAAGTTCTCCTCAAGTTCTTTCTTGAGTGTTTTTATGTTTTCATTATATATGTCTTTCACATATTTGGTTAGTGTTATTCCAAGGTATTTTTTGTTGTTGTTGGTGGTGGTGGTGGTGCTATTTAAAATGGGACAGTGTTGCTAATTTCTTTCTATGTATCTTTGTCCTTTGCAAATAGAAAGGCTACTGATTTTTGTGTGTTGATTTTGTATCCTGCTTCTTTGCTGAAGGAGTTAATTACCTTTAGGAATTTTAACATGGAAGTTCTTAGGTCACTTATGTATAGGACCATGTTGTCTGAAAATAAGGCTAACTTGACTTCTTACTTTTTAAATTTTATCCCTTTTATTTTCATTCTCCTGTCTGACTGCTTGAGCTAGGACTTCTAGTACTATGTTGAGGAGCAGAGGTAAGAGTGGGCAACCCTGTCTCATTCCTGATTTCAATAGGAATTCCTTGAATCTTTCTCCATTAAGTATTATTTGGGCTTTGGGTGCTTTATATATAGCCTTTATTATGTTGAGATATAAACCATCCATGCCTATTCTCTCCAACGTTTTGATCATGAAGATGTTGTATTTTGTCAATGGCCTTCTCTGCATCTATTGAAATGATCATGTGGTTTTTGTGATTAAGCTTATTTATGTGGTATATTACATTGACAGATTTCCGTATGCTGCACCACTCCTGCATTCCTGGGATAAAGCCTACTTGATCAAGGTAGATAATGCTTCTGATGTGTTGTTGAATTCTGTTTGCAAGGATTTTCGTTAGGATCTTTGCACCTAAGTTCATGAGGGATATAGGCCTATTGTTTTCTTGTTGTGTCTCTGTCTGGTTTTGGTATTTGGGTGATACCAGCTTCATAAAAGGAGTTGGGGAGCTTTCCCTGTTCTTCAGTTATGTGGAACAGTTTGTAAAATATTGGTTTCAGGGCTGGAGAGATGGCTTAGCAGTTAGGCTCTTGCCTGTGAAGCTTAAGGACCCTGGTTCAAGGCTCAATTCCTCAGGACCCACGTTAGTCAGATGCACAAGGGGCGCACGTGTCTGGAGTTCGTTTGTAGTGGCTGGAGGCCCTGGCGTGACCATTCTGTCTCTCTCTCTCTCTCTCTCTCTCTCTCTTTCTTTCTGTCTCTGTCTGTCGCTCTCAAATAAATAAATGAACAAAAAATGTTTTAAAATATTGGTTTCAGTTTTTCCATGAAGTTTTGACAGACTTCAGCTGAGAAGCTATCTGTCCTGAGCTCTTTTGTGGGGAGGCTTTTGATCACCTTCTCAATCTTGATGGAAGATTCACACTTGATGGGTGTGATAGGTTTTTTAGGAGATTAATATGCTCTGAGTTTAGTTTTGGTAGGTGGCATATGTCCAGGAATTATCCGTTTCTCTCTCTCTCTCTCTCTCTTTTTTTTTTTTTTTTTTTTTGAGGTAGGGTTTCACACTAGCTCAGGCTGACCTGGAATTCACTATGTAGTCTCAGGGTGGCCTTGAACTCATGGCAATCCTCCTATACCTGCCTCCCAAGTGCTGGGATTAAAAGTGTGCACCACCATGCCTGGCAAATAATCCATTTCTTTAAGAATATCCAGTTTTGTGGAATAGAGGTTTTGGAAGGAAGTCCTGATGAGTCTTCCAATTTCACTAATGTCTGTTATGAGCTCTTTTTTTCATTTCTAATTTTGTTAATTTGAAGCATCTCTTTTTTTGGCTCACTTAAATTGGCCAGGGATTTATCAATCTTATTTATTTTTTCAGAGAACCAGCTCTTTATTTCATCAATTTTCTTAATTGTTTTCTTAGTTTCCAATTCATTAATTTCTGCTCTGATCTTGATTGTTTCTTTCCATCTGGAGCTTTTTGGGTTGGATTCTTCTTTTTCCAATGCCTTTTTTTTTTTTAATTTTTATTTATTTATTTGAGAGCGACAGACACAGAGAGAAAGACAGGTAGAGGGAGAGAGAGAATGGGTGCGCCAGGGCTTCCAGCCTCTGCAAACGAACTCCAGACGCGTGCACCCCCTTGTGCATCTGGCTAACGTGGGACCTGGGGAACCGAGCCTCGAAACCGGGGTCCTTAGGCTTCACAGGCAAGCGCTTAACCGCTAAGCCATCTCTCCAGCCCTCCAATGCCTTTTGATGGATGGTTAGGTTATTGATTTTGACCTCTCTGCCTTTGTTATGAAGGCATTTAGTGCTGTAAGTTTTCCCCTAAGGACTACCTTCATTGTGTCCTATAAATTTTGGCACAATGTATTCTCATTGTCATTCAATTCCAGAAATTTCACAATTTCATTTTTTTTTATTTCATCCACTACCCACTTATTGTTTAAAAGTGTGTTATTCAGTCTCCAGGAGCTGATAGAGTTCCTGGAACATTTCTTGTTAATTTATAGATTTATAACATTTTGGTCTGATATCATGCAAGAATTATGTTGATTTTCCTGAATGTATGGACGCAAGATTTATGGCCCAATGTATGATCTATTTTGGAGAAGGTGCCATGGGCTGCTGAGAAGAATGTATATTCTGTATATTTTGGGTAGAATGTTCTTTTGATGTCTGCTAGGATCTGCTGAGAAGAACATGTATTTTGTAGAGTTAGGGTGGAGAGTTCTGTAGATACCCTTTAGGTCTAGTTGATCCCTGGTGTTTTTGAGCTCTTGTATTTCTTTGTTGATTTTCTGTTTTGATGATCTGTCTAGTAATGATAGTAGAGTATTGAAGTCCCTGACTATGATGGTGTTTATTTCTGTTTCCTTGTCAAGTAGGTTTTGTTTTATGAATTATGGTGCACCTGTTTTTGGTGTATAAAGGTTGATGATTGTGGTCCTCTTGTTGGTTCATTCCCTTGATGAGTGAAAAGTGGTCTTCTTGGTCTTTTTGATTGATTCTGGTTTGAAGACTATTTTATCTGATATTACTATAGCAACATATGCTGTTTCTTATTTCTGTTTGTTTGGAATATCATTTTCCACCCTTTTACCATTAAGAGGTGTCTGTCTTTAGTGGTGAGGTGGGTTTCTTGAAGACAGCAGATTGAGGGGTCCATTTTTCTGATCCATCCTGTTAACTTATGTTTCTTGATGGGTAAATTAAGGCCATTAATGTTTATTGTAATAACTGTGAGGTTTGATTTAATTCTTGCCATATTGTAGTGCTTTAGTGGGGATTTCTTGGACTTTGTAGTTTTTTTTTTTTTTTTTTGAGCCTTCTCTAGGTTTGGTTATTGTGGTCTGCATCTTGTAGGCTCTTGAGATTGGTTGTTTGAATCTTCTGTGTGGAGAATTCCCTGAAGTACTCTCTGTAGGTTTGGCTTTGTGTTCATGTAGTTGTAGAGCTGAAATTTATTATGGAAAGTTTTTCTTTCACCATCTATTATGAGGGATACTTTTGCTGTGTACAGTAGTTTGGGTTGGAAGTCACAGATTCTTTGCAGTGTTCCATTCCAGGCCCTCTGGATTTCAGGGTTTTCATTAAGAAATGTGAGGTAATTCTGATGGGGTAACCTTTATATGTAATGTGTTGTTTCTCTCTTGTAGCTCAAACAATAAGACAGGAGAAAGAAATAAGGGGGATACAATTTGGAAAGGAATAAGTCAAGTTAATGCTATTCGCAGACGACATGATGCTATAGGTAAGAGACCTGAGAGCTCCATTCCAAAACTCTTGAAGGTGATAAACTCCTTCAGGAAAGTAGCAGGATACAAAACAAATGTACAAAAATCAGTAGCCTTTCTATATGCAAATGACAATGATACAGACAAAGAAATAAGTGACATTATCCCGTTTTTAGTAGCAACAAAAAATAATAAAATACCTTGGAATAACATTAACCAAGGAAGTGAAAGATCTATACAATGAATATATAAAAACATTCAAAAAAGAAATTGAGGAGGACTTAAGAAAATGGAAAGAGCTCCTATGCTTGTGGATAGGCAGAATTAACATTGTGAAAATAGCAATCCTTCCAAAGGCAATGTACAGATTTGATGCAATTCCCATCAAAATCCCAACATCATTCTTCACAGAGATAGAAACATTGATCTCAAATTTCATATGGAATAGCAAAAGGCCCTGAATATCCAAGCATATCCTCAGCAAAAGAAACACCTCTGGAGGCATCACCATTCCTGATCTAAAGCTGTATTACAAAGCCGTAGTAATAAAAACAGCATGGTGCTGGCATAAAAAGAGGAGTTTAGACCAATGAAATAGAATTGAGGATCCTGAATCTGGGTCAAGTAACTAAAGCTACTTAATACTTGACAAAGGCCCTAACAATATAGGCTGGAAAAAAGACAGCATCTTCAACAAATGGTGTGGGACACACTGGATAACCATATGCAAGACATTGAAACTTGATCCACACATCTCACTATGCACAAATCTGTACATTGCCTTTGGAAGGATTGCCATTTTCACAATGTTAATTCTGCCTATCCACAATCAAGTCCAAATTGATCAAAGACCTCAATATCACATCAGAAACTCAGCTACTACTGGAAGAAAAGTTAGGAGGAACATTCCATCATTTAGGAGTGAGAAAAGACTTCCTGAACAAAACCCCAGTAGCACAGGATCTTAAACAATCACTGAACCAATGGGATCTTATGAAACTGAAAAGTTTCTTCACAGACAAACATAAAATAAGCAGAGCCAATGGATTACCCACAGAGTGGGAGAAAAATATTTGCTGAATATCCAACTGACAGAGGCCTAATTTCTAGAATTTACAAAGAACTCAAAAACCTAAACAATAAAAAGTCAAACAACCCACCCACAAAATGGGGCAAGGAACCGCTTTTAGGATATTCCCTTTGTGTTGTTTAGAGTCTTAATGATAACATCTCTTGAAAAGTTTCTCCTTTGGTCCAGTCTGTTTGGAGTCCTGTTAGTTTCTTGTATCTTAATTGGACTCTCTTTAGAGAGGGTGGGAAAGTTTTCTTTGATTATTTTGTTGAATAAGTTCTCAAAGTCTTTGGTCTGAATTTCTTCCCCTTCTTGTATACTCATGATCCATATGTTGGATGTTTAAGGGTATCCCATAGCTTCCTTATGTTCTGTTCACAAAAAATTGAACTTATTCATTTTTGGATTTATTCATTTTGGATTTGCAAACTGTTTCTTCTGTCTTGTCTTCTAGTTGTGAGGTTCTGTCCTCCTCATGACTGACTCTGTTCTTGAGGGCTTCTAGAGATGTGTGGACTTGTTCAATTTGGTTTGTATTTTCTATTGCCTTTTTCCATATAGTATCCATCCCTCTGTCAAGTTTCTTTTTCAAGTCATTTTTTGATTTTCTTAAAGCTTCTTGGAATTCATTCTTCTGTTTATTTATGTATTCATTGAGCTTAGACAGCTTATTATTGAGGTCTTCTGTTTTTTTGGCTCTTCTTCAGATCACTTAATTCTCTTTTGAAGTCTCTCTGCTTATTATTGTGTTTTTCCTATTAGGTCCAGCCTAGTGAGGGCAGCATTCACACATTGTTGATCTTTTGTTGATTTTCTGAAAGTTCTGCCAATTCTTGGACAGGGTCACATATCTTGTGTCTTCACTTTAGGTTTATGATCCTGTTGTCTCTTCTATGGTTTGATTAGAGACTTCCATTGTGGAACTAGGCAACCTTATTGGGGTTCTTTCCATTTGATATTTCATGTTGTTTCTTTTGTGCTGTGGTTTGCCCATCAGTGTGGGAATCTTACTTATTTCAGGAGGAAGCTGTAGTTTACTCTTGAAGTGTCTTCAGTGATTGTCCCCTTTTATGTTTGACTAGATTAGGCTTTTGATGGCAAGGGGGCCTGTCCACTCAGGTGGGGACCCAGAGACCGAGTGGCATTGGAGGCTGAGAGAGGAGATGGGAGATGGTATAGTCCTGTTGGCTGATGGAAGGTGGGGGATGGGATAGCACAAACCTGGTGGCATGGTGGAACAGGGGGATGTGACAGTGCAGGCCTGGTAGTGTGGCAGGGTGGGGGGATGGGCTAGGATGGTTCAGTTCTGGATGGCGGGATGGAGGGAGGCGCTTTTGTGGTCTTAGAGGTGGGCGGTGGGGCAGGGGGATGGGACAGCGCAGACCCGGTGGCAGGATCCTGGCCTTTCACCTTTCCCTGCACAGACCTGGTCTCGTTGATGTTTTTTCTCTCCTGAGCAGTGTGAATGCCTGGGCCATGCTGTTGCAGTTAGGTTCATATTGCTGGTAGAAATCACCTAATCAAGAGAAGCTTTTTGGAAAAAAAAATGGTTTATTTTGGCTTTAGACTCAAGAGGAAGTTCTATGACAGCAGGGGAAAATGATGGCATGAGTATAGTCACCCCGTAGCCAACATAAGGTGGACAATAGCAAAAGGAGAGTGTGCCAAACTCTGGCAAAAGACCACTGGCTATAATACCCATAAGCCAACCTCCAACAATACACTGCCTCCAAGAGGCATTAATTCCCAAATCTCCATCACCTGGGAACCTAGCATTCAGTACACCTAAGTTTATGGGGGACACCGGAATCAAACCACCACACACAACCCCTGGACCCCATAAACTGATAACCATCCATGATGTAAAATGCAAGGAATTAAGTCCAACTGTAAAAGTCCCCATATTTTTATCAATCCTAATGATGTTCAAACATCCTCATAATCCAAGATCCTTTTTAAAAATATTTTATTTTTTATTTGGCAAAGAGAAAGAAGGGAGGACACACACACACACACACACACACACACACACACACACACAGAGAGAGAGAGAGAGAGAGAGAGAGAGAGAGAGAGAGAATGGGTGCACCAGGGCCTCCAGCAACGGCAAACAAACTCCAGATGCATGCGCCCCCTTGTGCATCTGGCTAATGTGGGTCCTGGGGAATCAAACCTGGGTCCTTTGGCTTTGTAGGCAAATGCCTTAACTGTAAAGCCATCCCTTCAGCCCTCCAAGGTCTTTTAAGTGAGCCAAGACAAAAAGATCCCCCCATCAAAACCCATAATGGCATCGAATAAGCACTCATACTGCAAAAGATGGCACTGAGCATAGCAGTGAAATATTCAACCCATACAAGATTTAAGCAGGGCAACCAGCAAACTCTGTAGTTCCAAGTCCAACAACTCTAGTTAGTGAAAAGTCTCCAAGTCCCATAATTCTAACCACTGACAAGTCTTTGGAGTTCCAATTCTGCCCCTCCAGCTGGGCTATTTACAGTCTAGGAAAACTTTATCCAGGACCAGCAGCCTTCCTCAGCAGCCATCTCATGGTCCTGGCATTTCCACTGAGTCTTCACTGCAACCCACAGTTCATCCTCACAGCTCCATTGGGTCTCCATGTAGGCATCCAGCAAACCTGATTCACACTGCCCATGGCTATTTCCAAAACACAAGACTGTGTTGCAAACTCAATGAGCCTCTCTTTCCTGCATTTCTTATATATCATAATACCAGGTAGGGTGCCAATTTGATAATTCGGGGCGGGGGGGCGGGAAGCAGGTTTTGAAGAACAGGACACTCCTGGGCACTCAGTCCCCTTCAAAAGAGTCTACATTATTCCTGTTGCCATAGTGCAGGTAAGGTAGCCCAATCTCAAAGGTTGTAATCTCTCAATTGTAGCTGAACATGCAGCAGTCAACCAAAGATTTTTTTTTTTCTGTACCATATTGCTGTGCTCACACCAGTTCATTTCTATGCAAAGCAACCCTGCACAGGTTCTCAGGACACAGGTATAACAGTAAGCCTCTCACACAAACTGCTTCTAGTCTACAGCAGAAAAAGCTCTTTCTCGCCCTCACAAGCCAAACTTCACATTCAGGTCTTGCAACTCTGCCCAGAATAGTCCATCAATCTGTACTACAGCACTGCAAGGTGTTTCTTATGACAAGGTTTCAAATTCTTCCACATTCCTCTTGAAAATCAACTCCAAAATGTCAAAGCTACACAATCAGGTGTCTAGCAGCAAATGACACCACTCCTTGGTGTCAACTGTACCATTCCAGTCAGGTTTTCATTGCTGGCAGAAATCACCTAAGAGAAGCTTTTTGGAAAAAAGAAAAAAGGATAGGGGATTATTTTGGCTTACAGACTAGAGAGGAAGCTCCACAATGATAGGGAAAAATGAAGGCATGAACAGAATGTGGACATCACCTCCTGACCAACATAAGGTGGACAATAGCAAAAGGAGAGTGTGCCAAAGTCTGGCAAAGGGCCACTGGCTACAATACCCATAAGCCTGGCCCCAACAACACACTGCCTCCAAGAGCCATTAATTCCCAAATCTACCTCAGCTGGAAACCTAGCATTCAGTACACCTAAATTTATGGGGGACACCTGCATCAAACAACCACACATGTACAACAGAATTTGTGTCAATATGTGATTTTAGAAAACTCTAGAAACCTGGTCTCCTTTAATTTTGCTGTCTCTAACTCACATCTAGTCACATTTATGGAAGTAAATATCCTTAGAGTGTGAAAAGACAAGAGATAGTAGCTATACATCCAGAACATTCAGAGATATGGCCATAGCATTCTTTTCAAGGAAGGAATGCCTAGACTCTAATCAGTTAAATTGTGTAGAGATGTGATGGTTAGATTACTATGGAAACCTGGCCTTTCTGTGTGAAGCTAACTTCCCTCCAAATTCCTAACCTCAAACAGTTTCAGTTCCTTCTATTATATAATGCATTATCCTAGGAGCTTCTGTTTTGCATGACTGAATTTCACATTCCTGCCTTTTAAAATATGGAGTTTTGTTGAGGTACAAATATCCATATGGTATTTTTACATTAGCCTTCCTTTTTTTGAGGTGATCATCATTCTCTACTTGTAGTTATTTTGGAAATTGTGTGTCATAAAATATAGTCACTCCCCTTTAAAATACTGTTTATTTCTTTATCTAATAAACTTGGAAATAGGTTTAGGATCAACAGATTCTCCCTGAATATTCCAAAAGGGGGGTCAGAAAACAGTATTGTGAGACATGGTTTTCTTTCTTCTCTACTTAGCACAGCATCAAGTTAGTAAGTAGTTGAGGAGTCACCAACTAGAATCATGTGACTTTTCCTAACACAATAGGTCATACTGTTTCTAAGCTTTACCTTCCTATGTTGGAAGCAATGAATAGGACCCTGGAATGGAAATAGAGTAACCCTACATTATGGTAGGTGCTAACAAATAAAACAGATAACCTAAAAGGTCAATTATTAGCATGGCCTCAAAGTCTGAAATAAAAAGCTCTTTGTCAATAGAAGAATGGTGAGAAGCTTAGGCTGTTCTTGATGTCAGAGAGGGACATTGTCTGTCTAACGCTCTTAATTATCCAAGGATTTTCCTTTTATTTCAATGACCTATGGTCTATGAGGGCCTGTATAATTTTACTGTTCTTCTACTGATTTGGGGGCATAGGAAAACCTGTGCATATTTTTCAAGACTTGTATATTAAGCCTTTTCTTGTTTATAACAGGGTCTCAAATAGCACAGACTGGGCTCAAGCATACTATAGAGCCAAGAATGACCTTGAACTCCTGATCCTCTTTTCTTTACTTCCCAGTCACTAGGATTATAGTTGTATACAATCATTCTTGACTTAAGCCATGTTTTTAAACTTTATTTACTCATTTATTTGAAGGGGGGGGGGGGAGAATGGGCATTGGGCATGTCAGGGCCTGTAGCCACTGCAAATGAACAGACACATATACGACCTTGTGCATCAGGCTTACATGGGTACTGGGGAATTGAACCTGGGTCCTTCAGCTTCACTGGCAAGCCTTAACCACTAAGCAATCTCTCCAGCCCCCCCTCCTTTTTTTGACTTAAGCCATATTTTAAGTTATGCTTTGTCTATGTCAGGATCATGATTGGAATGGTGGACATTAAAGTTATTAAGTAAATTTCAGGAATACTGTGGACACAGATCATATATTTTCTGCTTTATTAATTTTCAAGTCTATGGTGGTACCAGTGATAAAATCAAACTCAGTTCCACAGCACCAACTATCTCCAAATACATGCCTGAATTAAGATTAAAAATTTGGCTGGGCATTTGGAAAGCAGAGGTAGGAGGATCACCTTGAGTTCAAGGCCATCCTGAAACTGCATAGTGAATTCCAGGTCAGCCTGGGCTATATTGAAACCCTACCTCAAATAAACAACAAAAAAGATTAGAAATTTGAATAATGCATATTCAAGTTTCACAATTATGGGATAGTTTAATGTATCACTTTCCAAGGATAATTTTTTCTCTCTCTCTTTCTCTTTATTTTTCAAGGTAGGGTCTCACTCTGGCTCAGGCTGACCTGGAATTAACTAGGCAGCCTCAAGGTGGCTCGAACTTACAGCAATCCTCCTACCTCTGCTCCCGAGTGCTGGGATTAAAGGCGGGCACCACCATGCCCAGTTTAGATAATTCTTAAATTTTTTTCTTAAGTGATATTTATGGGAAGCAAATGTTGTCTAGCATATAAAATCTACTGATGTCTTCTTATATATTAATAATTATTATCTTATAATTTTTTTGGTTTTCATGACATTCCCTGGGAATGTGTCTTGTTTCTCTGTCTCTGTGATTCATTTTCATTCCTTTCTTTCATGCAATGTAGACTTTTCCCCTCAGAATTAAAGTTGCATGTAGTTAAGGTGTGCATCATGATGATCTAAGTATGTTTTGAATAATGACTTACACAATGGAGTCAGCAGTCATCACCTCAGTTACCATTTGTGTGTACATATATAGTGAGAACACTTGATGCCTCTTTCTCAGCAAGCCTCAAGTATGTAACAGTGTGTTAACTACAATCATAACACTATACATTCAATCCTAAGAACTTAATCATAATGGACTGAAAGTTTATACTCTTAAAACTAGTATCTTTACATTTCCATCTGTTCCCAGCTGCTCTGTGCTCTACTTCTATAAATTCTACATTTTTAGATTTCACATATAACTGATATTGTGTAGTCTGTATTTCTTTATCATATTTTAATTATCCCAACATCCTCCAGGTTCATGTATGTTGTCAAAAAGGGCAGGATTAATTTCATTATAGCTATCAAAAAAATTAAAAATATGAAACAATCATATAGTTCTTCCCAAATTCAAAGGTCAGAAACATAGAACCCGCACCACCCCCAATCCATGAGAAAGCCACAGCCATATTATAAGAAGAATGTGGGGAATGAGAGGGATTTTTCAGTCATCTTTAGAAAATACCTCCATGATCCTCCAGTTTGGGATTTAAGGACTGAGTCAGTACATATGAGTGAACACAACTGGAAAGTATATTCCTAAAACAGAAGGAATATATTGAAGAATTTATGGAAATGTCAAGAAATACATAGCTGTTTTTCAGGGAATCTTCAAGGCTTAAAAATAAGTACATTGGATAGATAGATAAACAGATAGAAATCCAAATTATAGATAATATGTTACCCAGAATGGCATTCCTAAAATACCTCAGTTCTCCCTGTGATGTGTGTATGTTCTTGGCTACATTGTGAGTGTCCTCTGAGAGAACTACTTTTCTCCTTTCTCCTCACTGTGGAAGAGGGCACTGTGAAAACAGAAGGGGTGGTGGCATTTTATTTTCAGCCAGGAAGAAAAGACACAGCATTTCCCCTTTGTGTATCTCCAGTAATCTTGCTGTAATATGCAAAGCAGTGTTCAGGAAGGTGGAACACAGATTTTGGTTCTTCTGGTATAATGTCAAGGAGGCAACTAATGTTCTTCACATAAGGATTATTAGATGATATTTGATAAATATGGCAAGGCTAAAAATAGGCATAGTACACTTGGCTGATGGAATTATAGAGAAAAAAAACCCTTGTCCTGTGCTTATGGTCCAATGCCATTATTCTGCAAGTGTAGAGACAACACAGAGAAGTCAGTAATACCCTGAGTTTTCACTGTTTAAGCTTCTGAAGTAATGACCAGTTTGAAATATAGGTCCCAACCCAAACACTTGCTTTTCTCAAAAGTGTGAGTGTGTGTGATTTAAATAAAATCTTTTATCTTTAGATAGTTATAGATTCACATGCAGGTATAAGAAATAATGCAGGGGTCTCATGCATATTTTATCCAGTTTTCTCCTGTGATAACATCTTGCAAATGCCTAGAGCATGGCTCCTGTCTAGCTACTTGCTGTCTACTGACTCTTAACCCTAACTTACCTACAAATCTAAAAAGTTGAAATTAGATTCACATATGAGAGAGAACATAAGGTGTTTATCTGAGAATGGGCTACCTCACTTTGTATATTTTCCAGTTCTACCAAGCTTCCCTGCAAATTTCATAATTTCATTTCATTACAGCAGATTAAACTCCATTGTGTATATGTATAGCATCTTCCTTATCCATTCATCAATTGATGAGCATCTGTGATGATTCCATTTCCAAGCTGTTGCAAATAGAGAAGCAACAAACAAATAATTAAGTGTAGAGTCCTTAGAACATAAGCCCGAAAATGGTATGGTTGTGTCTTATGAAAAATCTATTTTTAGCTACTTAAGAAAATCCCACACTGATTTCCTTAATGGCTACACCAATTTATACGTCCACCAACAGTGAATAAGGGTATCTTTTCCCCCAGACTCTCACCAGCATTTTTGTTATTTGATTTCTTTTTAAAAGTACTTTATCTTGGTAGGTGGGCATGGTAGTCTGGAGTGAGTAGGCCAGATCCATATCTGTTCTCCTTCCACTGCCCTGGTCTGAGTTCCTTGCACAGTCAGTGTGTCAGTGGGTGCAGCCCTCTGGAATGAGTAGGCCAGACCCCTGTACCTGGGCTACTCCCACCACCCCAGTCTAAGTTGCCTGCACTGGTCTATGTCCTGGAGGGCTCAGCATGAAATAGGCCAGATCCCTGTTCCCTTATTCCTCCTAGTCCCCTGGTCCTTGTAGGTCCTATTGTCCCTTGCTTGGAGAGGCCTGACTGCTGTGTAAGCTGTGGAATCAGGCATTTTGCTCTGGTATCTTGACTGGCCACTAAGTACCAATATCCCTGTTCACCTGAATCAGAGGGTGAAAGGGCCAAAAGACACAAACTTGCTTCCTACCCAATAAAATAAAGAGTCTTCTTAAAATGGGTAGACAACAATGTAACAAAGCCAACAAAAGCCAAAAAACTGAGACATCTCCACCAAGGATGCCTAGTCCTGCTATGGAAACATCCAGTGAAATCATAGAGAAGTCAACAGAAAGTCATTCTCAAAGTGAAAACACAACAACCAATGAGAACTTGATGAAAAAAGAAATCACTGAACTTGAAGCAAACTGTCAAAGAACCAACAATCATATCAATGAAATTGAACAGAATCATCTCCTATAGTGTTCAGCCTTTGACAGTAGGCTAAATTTGATTGAAGGAAATGTTAGAACCCTCCAAAGAGATATGAATAAATTAAAGGTAAGATGAGAAGTGGAAGACCTCAACATCCGGTTGATTAAGCTTAATAAAGACTTGATCAAATGTAAGAATGAACTACAGGAAGCATCAAGAAAATCACAATTTGGATTGAAATCATACCTCAAAAAAGAGATGGACATGATACAAAATAACACAACAGAAAACTAAAATCAAATAGAATTTATAAAAACTTGTCTAGAACCACTCACCAACAGTTACTCATATGGAACACAGAACCTCTAACCTGGAAGATAAGACAGAAGAAATTGATCAGAAGCCAAAACTTTGCTAAGCTCAAAAAAAATCAAGTGAACAGAATATGAGGGAACTGTGGTACACTCTAAAATGACCAAACATCTGGATCATGGGTATACCAAAAGGAGAGGAAATCCAGACCAGAAGCATAGAAAACATACTCAACAAAATTATTGAAGAAAATTTTCTGAATCTGGCAAAAGAGAGACTTACCTACATACAAGAAGCCCACAGGACACCAAACAGGCAGGACCAAAGAAGAAACTCTTCAAGACACATCATAGTTAAGACTCTTAACAATGAAAACAAAGAGAATGCTAAAAGCAGCAAGAGAGAAGCAATTCACAACAACAAAGGCAATCCCATTAGAATTATATCAGATTTCCCAATGGAAACCCTGAAAGCCAGAAGGTCCTTGAATGGAATACTTCAAAGTCTGAAAAACTATGGCATCCAACCTAAGCTACTTTACCCAGAAAAAGTATCCCTCATAATAGATGGTGAAAGAAAAACTTTCCAAGGAAAAAGTCAACTCTATGATTATATGAACACAAAGCAAAACCTACAGAGAATACTTGAATACTCCACACAGAGCAGTCAAACAACCAATCTCAAGAAGACCACAATAACCAAAATAAACCAGGTATAAAACAGTACATAACACAAGTAAGCACTCAACTCCACAAAACACCTCATCATGGCAGGGAGTAATTCAAACCTCACAGCAATAAACTTAAATATTAATGGTCTTAACACACCCATCAAAAGACACAGGCTATCAGGATAGTTTGAAAAACTGGACAGTTCTATCTGCTGTTTTCAAGAAACCCTTGTCACCAATAAAAATAGCCACTTCCTCAGAGTGAAAGGTTGGAAAATGATATTCTAAGCAAATGGAAATAAAAAACAAGCAGGTGTTGCTATATTAACATCTGGTGAAATAGACTTCAAACCAAAAGTAATAAAAAAAGATGAAGGGAATAAAATAAACTTATGCTTATAACTGACAGATACAGATACTTAAAAAAAATAAAATGTGTGTGCTTTCTATATTACCAAAAAGAAAAAAGACAGAGAGACTTCTGGCCAAGATAGCAACTGCCTAACTGCTCCGCACATCCCCGGGAAAGAAAGGTAAGACATTAAGGGTTCGCTGGGTCTTTTACGGGAGAGCAATCTCCAACAGATTGCCAGTGGGAGGGCACAGAGGGGAAAAAACAGGGAATTGTTGATTCCCTCACAGGCAGATAGCCCACACCTCCCCTCAAGTAGTCATTGTACCCACAGTCCCAGCTTCAGGAAACTCCTATACTTACTGTAGGAAAAGGGTCCCAGGCCAACATAGTTCCACTTGCCTCACTGTACAGGGGTGATTGCCCTGCTATCCCTGCCCACAAGTGACCTTGGCCAGGCTACGCCTGCTGGCCCATTGGAGCTCAGGCTCCTTTGATCAATTTGCCCACCAAACAGTGCCACCTCGCTGATCCCTGCTTGTGGAAGCTTAGTCTGTTCCGCCCACTTGCTCACTTACTGCTCTGGCTGTCGCACATTCATGCTCGAGCACAGGCCTGTTGCAAATTCCCACATGAGCTCAGACTGTGTCTATCCCCTGTGATAGCTCAGGTGCCAGCCCCTCCCTGTCTGCTGTGCCAGCCAACCGCCACTGTTCTGTTGTGGGGGAATGCAGACTGATACTTGGTCCCAGTGTTCCACCACCAGAGTATGGTCTGCTTCAGTGCTTGGTGCCCCAGTGTCCCTCCTAGTGTGAGCACAGGCAGCTTCGGAGCATTACCATGTGAGAGCTAAGGCAACTTTGAGGCCCTGGCCAGGCAGGAGCTCAGGTGGCTTTAGCAAGTGAGAGCCAAAGCCCAGGCTGCTTGGCAACTGCCTCAGGCTGCTTCAAATTCCCACTGTGCTTGAGCCCAGGCTGATCCACCCACCTATGTGCCCAGACACTGCAATGGGCAGACCACAGCACAACAGAAATAACATGAAAAATCAAATGCAAAAAATCCAGTTAGATCACTCAGTCCTACAATGAACATCTCTAATTAAAACAGAAGAGTCATTAGAATCAGTACACAAAAATGAAGCTATGAGCAATGCAACCATGACCAAGCTAGTGGTAGAACTTGTAGAAAAGCAACAAAGGACCAATAATCATGTGGATGCTGCCATCACTAGACTAGACCTAATAGATAAGAAAATGGAAGGAGTTCAAAGACAGTTAAGAGATATGAGGGACAGTAAAAAAAAAGAGGACTGCAAAAATCAGCTGGTGATGCTAAATGAAGACATAAAGAAATACAAGGATGAATTCCAAGAAACATCAACAAAATCGGAAAATGATGTGAAAAGGGAGCCTGCCAGAGGGATGGAAATTATACATAGAAAAAAATAGTAGAAAATGCAAACCTAATTGAACAAGTCCAAAACTCTCTAGAAGCGCTCAAGAACAAAGTCAGCAAGGTGGAGGATAGAAACTCTGATCTCGAAGACAAGATGGAAGAAACAGTTTGAGAGTTCAAAAATTTCAGTAAGTTCAAAAGTTTCTTTGAACAGAACATGAGGGAATTGTGGGATACACTTAAATGTCCTAATATCAGGACCATTGGAATACCAGAAGAAGAAGAAATTCAGACCAAAGGCATGGAGAACTTATTTAACAAAATAATTGAAGAAAACTTCCCCAGTTTCTTAAAAGAAAGGCCCATCAAGATACAAGAAGCCAACAGAACTCCAAACAGACTGGACCAAAGGAGAAACTCTCCAAGAATTATTGTCATTAAGACTCTAAACATTGACACCAAAGAGAAAATCCTAAAAGTAGCTAAAGAAACACAGCACACCAATTTCAAAGGTAACCCCATCAGAATTACTCCAGATTTCTCAGTGGAAACCTTGAAAGCTAGAAGGGCCTGGAATGAAACACAATAAAGTCTAAGAACCTGTGGCTTGCAACCCAACTATGCTACCCAGCAACAGTATCCCTAGTAATAGATGGTGAAAGAAAAACTTTCCATGACAAAACTCAGCTTAACAAATATATGAACACAAAACCAAACCTACAGAGAGTATTTCAGGAAATGCTCCACAAAGAAGAAACAAATAACCAAGTTCAAATGCCTACAAGAAGCAGATCATAATAACCAAACTAAGAGTAGGCACAAAAAACTACAAAGTCCATGAAAACACCTAACCACATATACCATCACAATATGGCAGGGATCAAATCAAATCTCACAGTCATTACCCTTAATATTAATGGCCTTAATTCACCCATCAAGAGACACAAGCTAACAGGATAGATCAAAAAATTAGACCCCTCAATCTGTTGTCTTCAAGAAACCCACCTCACAACTAAAGATAGACACCTCCTCAGGGTGAAAGGGTGGAAAACTATTCCAAGCAATCAGGTATAAGAAACAAGCAGGAGTAGTTATACTAATACCAGATAAAACAGACATCAAACCAAAAATAATAAAAAAAAAAGAAGAAGGCCACTTCCTACTTCTCATGGGAATGAACCTTCAAGAGGATATTACAATCATAAATCTGTATGCACCAAACACAGGGGTACCACAGTTCATAAAAAAAACCCTACTTGACAATAAAACAGAAATAAGCACCAACACCATCATAGTTGAAGACATCAATACACCATTATCAGTACTAAACAGATCATCCAAACAGAAACTCAACAGGGAAGTAAGGGAGCTCAACTCAACCATAGATCACTTAGACCTAATGGACATCTACAGAACTTTCCATCCCAGATCCACAGAAGACACATTCTTCTCAGCAGTCCATGGAATATTCTCTAAAATACACCATATACTGGGTCACAAAGCCTGCCTCCACATATTTAGGAATATTGACATAATTTCCTGCATGATATCAGATCACAATGCTATATTGCTAGAAATTAACAACAAAAGACCCACCAAGAATCCCAATGGAACCTGGAAACTGAACAGCACACTTTTAAACAATACATGGATAGTGGATAAAATAAAAAATGAAACTGCAAAATTTCTAGAATTGAATGACAATGAGGAACAAATTGTACCAAAACTTATGGGACACAATGAAGGCAGTCCTCAGGGGAAAATTCATAGCACTCAATGCCTTCATAAAAAGACAGAAAGATCCCAAATCAGTAACCTAACCATCCACCTAAAGGCACTGGAAAAGCAAGAAAAATCCAAACCAAAGAGCTCCAGAAGGAAAGAAATAGCTAAAATCAGAACAGAAATTAATGAATTGGAAACTAAGAAAACAATTAAGACAATTGACAAAGCAAAGAGCTGGTTCTTTGAAAAAAATAAACAAGATTGACACACCCCTGGCCAATTTGATGAAGCAAAAAAAAGAGATGCTTGAAATTAACAAAATTCAAAAGAAAGATCACAACAGGCAAAAGTGAAATTGGGAGAATCATCAGGACTTATTTCAAAATCCTCTACTTCACAAAACTGGATAATGTGGAGGAGATGGATAAATTCCTGGATGCATGCCATCTATCAAAGCTAAACTCAGAGCAGATTAATCTCTGAAATGAACCCATCACACTCATTGAGATTGAAAAAGTAATAAAAAAAAAAAACTCCCACAAAAGAAGAGTACAGGACCAGATGGCTTGTCAGCAGAATTCTATCAAACCTTCATGGAAGAACTCAAACCAATCTTCCTCAAATTGTGCCACTCAACTGGAGAACAGGGAAAGCTACCCAACCCGTTTTATCACCATATCTGATCTAAAGCTATATTACAAAGCCATAGTAATAAAAACAGCATGGTACTGGCATGAAAACAGAAGTATAGACCAATAAGATAGACTTGAGGACCCAGACTTTGGGTCAAGCAACTATAGCTACTTGATATTTGACAAAGGCCTGAACATTGTAGGCTGAAAAAAGACAAAAAAGACAGCATCTTCAACAAATGGTGCTGGACAAACTGGATAACCATATGGTGGAAACTGAAACTTGATGCACACATTTCACCATGCACTACACTCATATCCAAATGGATCAAAGGCCTCAACATAAGACCAGAAAATCGAATACTACTGGAAGGAAATTTAGGAAGTACTTTCCATGATATAGGAATGGAAAAAGACTTCCTGAAGAAAACCCCAGTAGCTCACAATCTTAAGCAGTCACTCAACCAATGGGATTACATGAAGCTGAAGAGTTTCTTTACAGACAAGCATACAATAAGCAAAGCCAATAGATTACCCACAGAATGGGAGAAAATATTTGTGGGTTATCCAACTGATAGAGGCCTAATCTCTAGAATCTACAAAGAACTCAAAAATCTAAACAGTAAGGAGTCAAACACCCCACTCACAAAGTGGGGCAAATTGCTGAACAGGCAGTTCACAGAGGAAGAAATACAAATGGTAAACACACACTTAGGAAAATGTTCAGACTTTCGGTTAAGAAGGCGGCGTAGGTACCACGCCAAAGCAGCCTGGAGGGAAAAAGACCAAAAAAAAAAAAAAAAAAAAAACTCAGCAAAATACACACTTTTACTAAAAAGTGAGGTGTATAGGAAATTTAAATGGCAGGGGAGAAGTAGAAGAGAGCCAGAGCATCCAGAGCCCACACAGGCTGGCAAAAGCGGCCCCAGCAGGTCCACCGACAGTGGTGCACCATAAAGCTGCCAGGCTCAGCTCGAACCACAGGAAAAGACAGGTGCGGGAACTTCCACTCACACCGGCGCTCTCCACAACTCAAGAAACGTGAAGGGAGAGTGGCAGTGAGCAATGGAGGAGCAGACCACGAGGTAGAAGAACACGTGGAACAGTGAGGGAACTAGAGCATCTGTGGCTCCCTCCCTTCCCCCACCACCTGTGCCCAGCTCCATGGAACAGAGCAGCGATCCCGGGACTCAACCATGCCAACTTGAGCCAACAGAAGGACCCAAGCAGAGTCCCGCAGCCACATCAGTAGCTCTGGCACCAGCAATAGCGGCCCCACCTCCCTGAGCAACAACTCACTGTCATTCCATGATAAAAAAAAGGTTAAAGGACTGAATCTGCCCAAGATGCCTTACATACCCAGCAAGCACCTCATGGACTAGACAATAAGATGGATGGGAGGGCGGGGAGGGAATCAAAGGGTGAAAAACAGTAATCTGGACCCAAACGGCAATGGCACCATAAAATTCTACTTCCTAAAAGACAGACCAAATGGCTGAACCTTCACTAGACCCTTACAGGAAACAACTGAACCACAAGACACTGGAGAGGGTAGGATCAAAACTGACCTAAATCTCCTACATCTTCCCTCCCTCCCTCTCCCCCTCTCCCCTCTATCTCTCTCCTCTCTAACTCTTGTATATTAGTTATCTTTTTCCTCAATTTCTTAGTGGACACTGACCTGTAACCCCCACTTCCAGCTTGGGCCTACCATCCACAATGAGCTTTTGATCAGAGAAACCTACAAGGTTTCCCAAAACAATGACAGACTTCTGTCAGAGTATTTGATGACCCACCAAAGACCAGTGGTAAGACCCTATTGCTGAAGACTCCATACGCAGCTGACGCATAAAATGTAATGACATGGCTGGAAGCCAGGAGAGAGTCAGTCCCCAGACAGTCAGCGTGTCTAGTGCCAGAAGGCGCTACATAGGCGACTGGGGGAAATGACCAAGATCTGTCCAAGCAACACATTGTTTAACCAAATTAGCAACAAATAACAGGATGTGATGCCCACACAAGTACAATAGTGGTACACAGCCATAGTGAGGAATCAATTGCTCTTGATTTGGCTAACTGATCCACTCAGTTGTACTAGACCCTTAGCTGGAACTGGGAAACAAGTCAGAACCATACCCAAACACTAACCCACTCTACAATATCAAGCTACCATCAATCACGGGGTATAAGAGGGCCTAAACTTACCATACTGTCTATCAAAAAAGTAAGTGTTATCTCAATTTTCCGGGTGCTAACTTACTTTCCGTTGGAGAATCTGCTTCTCTTTTCCAGATAGATGCAGATCCTAAGAAGAGAGCTGCCCCAACATACCTCAGAAGGGGCCCAACTGAAACTAAGGACAACTGGTGAAATAAGCAAGGGTGATGTTTTCCTGTGAACTGGATACCAGCACAAAGGGGAAGGAGATCAATGCAGAGAAAAATCAACTCCTACCAAATCAGAGAGCCAGAGCCTCAGAGGCCCCCAACACCTCAGCACTGAAGCAGACCAAAAATGAACCCAACATGGCTCAGGGAAATTTTGCGGAAGAGGGGGCGGAAAGAATGTCAGAGTCACATGTTGGGTCATGATTTGCAGAGACATTTATCATACCAATAACTGGGGGCTAACTCCACAATGCATGACCCATTTTCATTAACAAGGAGAGTCTAATGGGAGGGGGTAGATCACAGATGAGCCTAAATAATGGCACCAAACTGCCTGTATTTACTGAAAAGAAAACTAATAAATTAAATTTAAAGAAAAAAAGGTTAAAGGAGTATTTTAAGACAAAACCAGCTCTACAGAAAAAACTTGATAGGATCCTCCATGCTGAAGAAAAGGGAAAGCACACATGTAAGGAACCTGGAAAAAAAAAAGTAATACTCAAATACTAGTTAACACAAGAGAGCAAAGGTAAAACTGGAACTACACACACACACAAAAATGGCAAACATAAATACACTTCTTTCAATAATATCTCTTAATATCAATGGCCTCAATGCCCCAACCAAAAGACATAGGTTTGCAGAGTGGGTTAAAAAGCAGGATCCTACAATTTGTTGTCTCCAAGAAACTCACCTTTCTACAAAGGATGAACATTATCTGAGGGTGAAAGGTTGGAAAAGGGTGTTTCAAGCAAATGGGCCTAGAAAACAAGCAGGGATGCTATCTTAATATCTGATAAGGTAGACTTCAGTCCAATGTTGGTCAAGAAAGATAACGAAGGTCACTTTATATTGATTAAGGGCACACTCCAACAGGAGGACATTACAATCCTAAACATATATGCACCTAACATGGGGGCTCCCAAATTCATCAAACAAACACTATTAGAACTGAGGTCACAGATAACACCAAACACAGTGGTAGTGGGTGACTTTAACACCCCACTGTCATCAATTGACAGATCATCCCAGGAAAAAATAAACAGAGAGGCATCTGGACTAAATGAGGTCATAGAAGGAATGGACCTAACAGATCTATACAGGACATTTTATCCAAATGCTGCAGAATATACATTCTTTTCAGCAGCACATGGAATATTCTCTAAAATAGACCACATATTAGGACACAAAGCAAATCTTAACAAATTCAGGAAAATTGAAATAATTCCTTGTATTCTATCTGACCACAATGGAATTAAACTACAAATCAGTAGCAAGAAAGGCTATAGAGCATACACAAAATCATGTAAACTAAACAATACACTACTAAATGATGAATGGGTCAATGAAGAAATCTAGAAGGAAATCAAAAATTTATAGAGTCAAACAATAATAAGAACACAACATACCAAAATCTCTGGGACACAATGAAGGTAGTTCTAAGAGGTAAATTTATAGCCTTAAGTGCCTATATTAAGAAACTAGAAAGGTCACAAATAAGCGACCTAATGCTTTACCATAAAGACTTGGATAAAGAAGAACAATGCAAACCAAAAATCAGTAGGTGGGAAGAAATAATGAAGATTAGGGCAGAAATTAATGAAATAGAAACAAAAAACAACCCAAAGAATTAATGAAACAAAGAGTTGGTTCTTTGAAAGAATAAACAAGATTGATAAACCTTTAGCAAATCTGACCAAAAGAGAGAAGAGACACAAATTAATAAAATCAGAGGTGAAAAAGGTAACATCACAACAGATTCCTGAGAAATTCAAAAAATCATAGGGACATACTAGAAAAGCATATACTCCACAAAGTATGAAAATCTGAAAGAAATGGATGATTTCCTTGATCTATATGACCTACCTAAATTAAATCAAGATGAGGTTAATCACTTAAATAGACCTATAACAAGCATGGAGATACGAACAGTTATCAATAATCTCCCAACTAAAAAAAGCCCACGAGCTGATGGATTCACTGCTGAATTTTACCACACCTTCAAGGAAGAGCTAACACCATTGTTTCTTAAGCCTTTTCAGGAAGTAGAAAAAGAAGCAATTATACCAAACTCCTTCTATGAAGCCAGCATCACCCTGATACCAAAACCAGGCAAAGATAGAACAAAAAAAGAAAATTACAGACCAATCTCCCTCATGAACATAGATGCAAAAATTCTCAACAAAATATTGGCAAACAAAATACAAGAGTATATCAAAAAGATCATTCACCCTGACCAAGTAGGCTTTATCCCAGAATTGCAGTGATGGTTCAACATATGCAATTCTATAAATGTAATACATTATATAAATGGGTTGAAAGACAAAAATCACATGATCATCTCATTAGATGCAGAGAAAGCATTTGACAAAATCCAATATCCCTTTATGATAAACGTCCTACAGAGACTGGGAATAGAAGGAACATATCTCAATATAATAAAAGCTATTTATGACAAGCCTACAGCCAACATAATACCAAAAGGTGAAAAAACTGGAAGCTCTTCTACTAAAATGAGGAACAAGAAAAGGGTGTCCACTGTCCCCACTTTTATTTAATATAGTTTTGGAAGTCTTAGCCATAGCAATAAAGCAAGAGACACACATAAAAGGGATACAAATTGGAAAGGAAGAGATCAAGTTATCATTATTTGCAGATGACATGATTCTATACATAAAGGACCCTAAGACTCTACTAGCAAATTGTTAGAGCTGATCAAAACCTACAGCCATGTAGCAGGATACAAAATTAATACACAGAAATCAGTAGCCTTCATACATGCTGATAACAAATACACAGAGGATGAAATCAGAGAATCGTTCCCATTCACAATTGCATCAAAAAAAAAAAAAAAAGTACCTTGGAATAAACCTAACCAAGGAAGTAATGAATCTCTACAATGAGAGTTTTAAAACACTCAAGTGAGAAATTGCAGAAGACACTAGAAAGTGGAGAAACATCCCTTGTTCCTGGATTGGAAGAACCAATATTGTGAAAATGGCAATCTTACCAAAAGCAATCTACACATTTAATGCAATCCCCATCAAAATTCCAAAGACATTCTTCATGGAAATAAAAAAATCCAAAAATTCATTTGAATCACAAAAAACCTAGAATATCTAAAATAATACTAAAATAGCAACAAAGGTAAATCTGGTGGTATCACCTGATTTTAACCTGTACTACAGAGCCATAGTAACAAAAACAGCATGGTACTGGCACAGAAGCAGATATGTAGATCAGTGGAACAGAATAGAGGACCCAGTTGTAAGTCCAGGTAGCTATAGCACCTGATATTCAACAAAAGTGCCAAAAATACTCACTGGAGAAAAGACAGCCTCTTCAGCAAATGGTGTTGGGAAAACTGGATATATATCTGCAGAAGGATGAAAATAGATTCTTCTCTCTCTCTCTGTGCCAAGAATTAAGTCCAAATGGATTAAAGACCTTAACATCAGGCCTGAAACTCTAAAACTGCTAGAGGAAAAATTGGGGAAACCCTTCAATACATTGGTCTTGGCAAAGACTTTCTTAATACAACCATAATTGCTCAGGCAATAAAACCACTGGACCTCATGAAATTACAAAGATTTTGCACTGCAAAGGACACAGTGAAAAAGCAGAGCCAACCTACAGAATGGGAAAAAAAAATCTTCACCAGCTATATATCTGATAGAGTATTAATATCTAGGATATACAAAGAACTCAAAAAGTTAAATAATAAGGAATGAAACAAGCCAACCAAAAAATGGGCTATGGAGCTAAATAGAGCATTCTCAAAGGAAGAAATACAAATGGCACATAAGCATCTAAAAAGATGTTCTGCATTACTACTCATCAGGGAAATGCAGATTAAAACTATATTGAGATTCCATTTCACTCCTGTCAGATTGGCAACCATCATGAAAATAAATGATCATAAATGCTGGTGGGGATGTGGAAAAAGGGGAACCCTTCTACACTGCTGGTGGGAATGCAATCTGGTCCAGCCATTGTAGATATCACTGTGGAGGTTCCTAAAACAGCTAAAGATTGATGCTCCATATGACCCAGCTATAGCACTCCTAGGCATCTATCCTAAGGACTCATCTCATTTCCTTAGAAGTTTATGTTTATTGCTGCTCAATTTATAATAGCTGGGAAATGGAACCAGCCTAAATGACCCTCAACTGATGAGTGGATAATGAAGATGTGGCACATTTATAAAATGGAGTTCTACTCAGCGGTAAAGAAAAATGAAGTTATGAAATTTGCAGAAAAATGGATGGATCTGGAAAGGATTATACTAAGTGAGGTACCACAGGCCCCGAAATCCATGCACCACATGATCTCCCTCATATTGATCCTAGCTACAGATGATTGGGCTTCTGCGTGAGAAGGAAAATACTTAGTAGCAGAGGCCAGAAAGTCAAAAAGGAGACATAAAGGGAAGAGAAAGGAAGGGAGGAGGGTTCTTAATAGGTTGGTATTGTATATATGTAACTACAATGATTGAGATGGGGAGGTAATATGATGGAGAATGGAATTTCAAAGGGAAAAGTGCGGGGGTGAGATATTACCATAGGATAGTTTTTTATAATTATGGAAAATGTTAATAAAAGTTGTGAAAATAAAAAAGAAAATAAAAGAAATAGTGGCTGTGGCAATACTAATATCTCACAAAACAGACTTTAAATCAAAGTAACTAAAAGACAAAGAGGACAGGCATGGTGTTGCATGCCTTTAATCCCAGCACTCAGGAGGTAGATGTAGGAGGATTACCATGAGTTCAAGGCCTGTCTGAGACTGCATAGTGAATTCCAGGTCAGCCTGGACTACAGTGAAACCCTATCTCCAAAAAAAAAAAACAAAAACAGACAATGAAGGCTACTTTTTACTTATAAGGTGAATGACTAAACAAGAGAACATCACAATCATAAATCTGTATGCACCAAACACAGGTGCACCACATATTATAAATCAAAACCTATTTGATAACAAATCAGAAATAAATCCCAGTACCATCATAGTAGGAGTCCTCAATACCCCACTATCATCATTAGATATTATCCAAGCAGAAAATCAACAGGGAAATAATAGAGGTCAACACCACCATAAATTGATTAGGCCTAACAGAGATCTACAGAACATTCCACCCCAATTCTATAAAATACAGATTATTCTCAGCAGTCCATGGAACCTTGTCCAAAATGGATCATATATTAGGCCATAAAGCTTGCCTCTATAAATTAAGGAAAATTGACATAACTTCCTGCATCACATCAGATCACAATGTTTTAAAGCTTGAAATCAACAACAAGAGAAATAATAGAAACTTCACCAGCTCCTGGAGAGTGAAGAACATGCTACTAAACAATGAATGGGTCATGGAAGAATTAAAAAGGAAATTGTAAAATTTCTTGAACTGAATGATAATAAAAATATAACATACCAGAATATATGGGACACACTGAAGGCAGTCCTAAGGGGAAAAGTCATGGCACTAAATGCTTTCATAGCAAAGACAGTGAAAGAAACCAGTGAGACTGTCTCATTTTTAATAGCCACAAAAAAATTAAATCCCTTGGAATAACACTAACCAAGGAGGTAAAAGACCTATATACTAAAAACAAAAGAACAAAATTGAGGAGGATATGATAAGATGGAAAGACCTTCCATGTTCCTGGGTAGGTAGAATTAATATTGTGAAAATGGCAATCCTACCAAAAGCAATATACAAATTCAACACAATACTAATAAAAATCCCAGCATCTTTCTTCCCAGAAATTGAAAAATAATCTCAAAATTTATATGAAGCTGGGCATGGTGGTGCATGCCTTTAATGCCAGCACTCAGGAAGCAGAAGTATGAGGATTTCCATAAGTTCAAGACCACCCTGAAACTACATAGGGAATTCCAGGTCAGCCTGAGCTAGAGTGAGATCCTACCTTGAAAAACCAATATATATGTATATATGTAGGTATGTAATAGCTGAAGGCCTCAGATATCCAAATATATCCTCAGCAAAAGAAGCACCCTTGAGGTATAACCATACCCAATCTAAAGCTATACTATAAAGCCATAGTAACAAAAACAGCATGGTATTGGCACAAAAACCTACCATATAGACCAATGGAACAGAATAGAAGACCCAGCCCTTGATTCAAGCCACCATAGCTATTTGATCTTTGACAAAGGAGTCAACAATGTTCACTGGAGAAAGAACAGCATCTTCAACAAATGGTGCTGGTCAAATAGAATGATCTCATGTAGAAAAATGAAACTAGACCCACTCCTCTCTCCATGCACAAAAATCAACTCCAAATGGATTAAAGACCTCAATATAAAACCTGAAACTCTTAATTGCCCTGGAGAAAAATAGGGGGAAGTCTTCATGATATGAGTGGGGAAAGACTTCTTGAATAATGCCCTAGTATCCCAGGAAATAAAACAATCACTCAACCAGCAGGATCTCATGAAGATTATAAGCTTTTGTACTGACAAACATACCATAAACAGAGTCAACAGACTACCTACAGAACGGGAAAAAATCTTTACCAGCTATACCACTGACAGAGGCCTAATATCCAAAATCTACAGAGAACTCAAAAAACTAAACAATGAAAAAATCACATAATTCACTCAAAAAATGGGGCAGAGGGGCTGGAGAGATGGCTTAGTGGTTAAGCGCTTGCCTGTGAAGCCTAAGGACCCCCGTTCGAGGCTCGGTTCCCCAGGTCCCACGTTAGCCAGATGCACAAGGGGGCGCATGCGTCTGGAGTTCGTTTGCAGAGGCTGGAAACCCTGGCGCGCCCATTCTCTCTCTCCCCCTCTATCTGTCTTTCTCTCTGTGTCTGTCACTCTCAAATAAATAAATAAATTTTAAAAAAAATGGGGCAGAGAACTGAATAGAGAATTCTCAATGGAAGAAATACAAATGGCTAATACTCACTTAAGAAAATGTTCAACATCCTTAGCCATCAGAGAAATTCAAGTTAAAACAACTATGAGATTCCACCTTACTTCAGTCAGGATGGCAATCATTAAAAAAGAATGAAGTTGGGCTGGAGAGATGGCTTAGCGGTTAAGCGCTTGCCTGTGAAGCCTAAGGACCCCAGTTTGAGGCTCGGTTCCCCAGGTCCCACGTTAGCCAGATGCACAAGGGGGCGCACGTGTCTGGAGTTCGTTTGCAGAGGCTGGAAGCCCTGGCGCACCCATTCTCTCTCTCTCCCTCTATCTGTCTTTCTCTCTGTGTCTGTCGCTCTCAAATAAATAAATAAATAAATAAAATTAAAAAAAAAAGAATGAAATGACAGAAATGACAATAAATGCTGGCAAAGATGTGGGGATAAACCCAGATGCCCCTCATATGACAGCTAGATAATGAAGATGTGGTACATATTCACAATGGAATCCTACACAGCAGTAAGGAAACATGAGACAACGAAATGTGTAGAAAAATGGATGGACTTGGAACAGGACATACTAAGTGAACTCACACAAGCACAGAAAAACAAATGCCTCATATCTTCCTCATCTGTGGTTCCTAACCTGAAACACCTTGAGTTATAGGCATACCTGACAAGCAGCTCCAGGGTCAGATAATAGGGATTGGAAGTTTGTTGGGGAAGGGGAATGGGAGGGCAGGGGAAATGTATATAAAACTAAATCCAAAAGGAATTGGTACCCTAGAAACCTTTCTCCTGGTTATCAGACCAAATAATACAACCCTTAACAGGAGTATGCAGGGATTGTCAGGTAAGGAGGGCTCTGGAGAGGGTGGAATGAAATCTAACCCTAAAACATTTGGCTCAGGCTTGTAACTCACAGTACCAGAGATTGAATCCAATCCATATTGAGCTGTTGATTGGAGAGTCCTATGAGGTTTCCCAAAACAAGACATGCTTCTGTCAAAGCACCTGATCAACCACCTGAAGTAAAAGGTAAGACCCTATAGCTGAAGATATTACATGCTGCTAACAAAGAGATTGAGAGATCTGGATGGAATTTGGAAGGAAGCCAGTGCCCAGATGATCTGGAAAGCACTACATGAGCTGCTGCAGGAAAATGGCCAACTTTGTGTGCTAACAGGGGACACTGCTATACTAAAAGCAACCAGCCTGATGAGATGCACATACCTATGCAATAGCAGCCCTCAGCCTAGGTTGGTAACCAATGGCTCTCCGATTGGCTAGGAAATATTCTCAGTGGAAAGGAACCCTTAGCTCAAACTGGGAACTGAGTCAGAATTCCATGGAGCCCAAAATCTTGGACTCCAGCAAGAAGCTCCCACTAGTCTTTAGCCAAAAGAGTGGCTACACCCACCTAAATAACTCTTAATTAATGATGCTTATCCTATTGGACCTATGCTGACCTCAGTCTCCTTTGGAGAATCTGTTTTTCTTTTTCAGAAGGCAGTAGAATGAGAATAAACCACCCCTCGCACATCAGCCAGGGCCCAGGTGAAACCCCAGAGGAATTGGAGGGATGAGCAAGAGTGCCATTTCAATAGTGAATCTGTCAACCAGTGTCAGGGTCATGGAGACAGACACAGGGATACTCAAAAGGCACCTGACAGAAATCCAGAACTTGCTGAAAGCACAACACTAAAGTAGACTTAAAACATACCACAGCTCAGGGAATTTTGCAGAAGATAGGGCGGAAAGAATGTAAGAGCCACAGAGTGGAACGGAATGTCCAGAAGCATTGCCCCCCACACACCTTACAATGCAGGCTGCTTTCACATGTACACCCCACAAACCTAGAGGGAATATCAGCCATCCCACTGAGAAGAGCCATCAGTGGAATGGGGACAGGAAGTGGGGAAATGATGGTACTAATATATGATGTGTGCATCAACCTTCTAGTTAATAAAAACAAAGATCTAAGCCATAATACAAGGTTTCAAGTGATCACAGACATTCTTCTCTTGAATGTACATTCTATTATCTCCCTTTTAAAAATTACATATCAACATCATTAGCATCCCTGGACTTAAACTAAGATATAATTCATATCTTATAATGTGACTCACTTTGTACTATGAAAGTCTATTCATAAATTTTGTTGGCATTCAGCTATTAGGTATATTATATAGGATAAAAATTAACTTATTGATTAATGTTAGCTCATGTTTTATCCAGTTTCATATATATATGTATATATCACTTATATAAGCACAAAAAGTAGTGAGGGGACCAATTGCGTCCTCTTCAAATTCATGTGTTGAGTTTTGGTGTGGCAATGGTCCCAAAACTCTAAATGTGATTGTATATGGAGAGGAGACAGAGTTCTTAAAGAGATGATTAAAATAAGGTTATTAGAATGGGTCTTCTCCACTATGAATCATGACCTTATCACAAGAGAAAATATGTAGGCACAGACACATGCAGAAGGAAGTGCACATGGAGATCCAGGAAAGGTAACTATTTACAATCCCAAGAAGAAAAAAATAACATGATAACACCTTGAATCTCTAGACTCTTGGACTGTGAAGAAAATAAATTTCTGTTATTTGTTATTCAAGTCACTCACTATGTGGTGTTCTGTTGTGGAAGCCCTAGCAAGTAAATAGAAGCAATACAGGATTTCAGAATCATAGAAATTTGCTGGTGAGTCTCTATGGAGCAAGGTTAACTGGAAATTTTATCTCTAAAATTTGTTCAAATTGCTTTTCTTCAAGGAAGAACAAGTCCTTCCTTATCTTTGAAAAACATCTAGGACAGATCTCAAGACTTTGTGGGTAAATCTTAGATAATTTCCTAATTTTATCTGAATTAAATCCTAAATGTTTGTATCTCAGGCTGGAGAGATTGCTCAGTGGTTAAGGTGCTTGCCTATGAAGCCTAAGAACCCAAGTTCAGTTTCCCAGGACCAACGTAAAGGCAGGTGCACGAGGTGGCACATGCATCTGGATTCTTTTTGCAGTGGCTGGAGGCCCTGGCACACCCATTTTCACTGTTTGTCTCTTTTCTATCTGTTTGGAAATTAATGAATTAAAAAAAAATATCTCAATTCCACCACTCTATGTTGTATTATAGTGAGTCTTGATAAATTATTTCCTACCTTTGATATGCACACATGTACTTGTTTTATAGTTCTCTGGAATTCATAAAGATACAATATTTGAGATCCACTTCACCAAACCATTAGCGAAAACTGACTTGGGATGAAATTAAGAGAAAACAACAGGGCTGGAGAGATGGCTTAGCAGTTAAGACACTCACATGCAAAGCCAAAGGACCCAATTTCTACTCCCCAGGAACTGCATAAGCCAGATACACATGGTGGCACATGTGTCTGGAGTTATTTTGCAGTGGCCAGAAGCCCTGGAGTGCTCTCTCTCTCTCAAATTAATTACTTAATTAAGTAATTATAAAAAAGAGAAGCATGCTGGGTTGAAGTTGAATCAGCTTTAAAGTCTTGGTCAAAGGAAATGTGCTGAATGATGAGCCCTTTGACATGACAATGAACATCCACCCAAGAAGACCAGTCAGGTTCACATTGCTGGTAGAAATCACCCAACCAAGAGCAGCTTGTAGGGACAAAAGAGGTTTATTTTGACTTATAGGTTTGCAGGGAAGCTCCATGATGGCAGGGGAAAACGATGGCATGAGCAGAGGGTGGACATCACCCCTGGCCCACATAAGGTGGACAACAGAAATAGGAGAGTATGCCAAACACTAGCAAAGGAGGAGCTGGCTAAAACATCTATAAGCCTGTTCCCAAAAATACACCACCTCCAGGAGGTTTAAATTTCCAATTGCTATTAGCTGGGGAACCTAACATACAGAACACCTAAGTTTATGGGGACACCTGAATCAAACCACCATATTCCTCCCCTGTCCCCCATAAACTGATAACCATGCATGATATAAAATGCAATGCATTTATTCAACTTTAAAGGTCCCCACTTTTTTTATCAATCCCAATGATGTTCAAACATCTCCATAATCCAAGTCTTTTAACTGAGTCATAAATACCAAAAAATCCTTCCCCCCCCAAAATCCATAATGGCACAGAATCAACACTTATTGCAAAAGATGGCACTGGGCATAGCAAGGAAATATTCAACCAGTACAATATTTAAACAGGGCAAGCATCAAACTTTAATTCCAAATCCAACAACTCCAGTCAGTGAAAAGTCTCCCAGTACCATAATTCTAACCATTAGAGAGTCTCTGAAGTTCCCATTTCACCCCTCCAGCTAGGGTACTCTCAGTCCTGGAAAATTTAATCTGGGGCTGGCAGCTCTCCTTGGCAGCCATCTTGTGGTCCCAGCATCTCCACTTGGTCTCCACTGCAAGCTACAGTTCAGCCTCATGGCTCCATTGGGTCTCCATGTAGGCATCCAGCCAACCTGCTTCACACTGCCCATGGCTGTTTCCAAAACACAAGACAGTGTTGCAAACTCAATGATCCTCTCTTTCCTGCATTTCTTATACTCCATAATACCAAACAGGATGCCAACTTGTTAATCCGGGGCGGGGGGGGGGGGGAATAAAGCAGACTTTGAAGAACATGACACTCCTGGGCCCTCAGTCCCCTTCAAAAGAGTCTACATTCTTTCTGTTGCCCCAGTGCAGGTCAGCTGACCCAATCTCAAAAGTTGTAATCTCTCAATTGTAGCTGAATGGGCAATATTCAACCAAAGCTTTTTTTTTTTTTTTTCTATACCATATCACTGTGCTCACATCAGTTCATTTCTATGCAAAGCAACCCTATACAACTTATCAGGAGATGGGCATAACAGCAAGCTTTTCACACAAACTGCCTCTAGCCCAGTCCAATCAAAGCTCTTTCTCATCCTCATAAGCCAAACCTCACAGTCCATAGTTCTTACTGCATTCAGGTCTTTCAACTCAGACCAGAATAGTCCATCAAGCTGTACTTACAGCACTGCAAAGCATTTCTTAGGCCAAGGCTTCAGATCCTTCCACATTTCTCTTAAAAATCAGCTCCAAAAGGCCACAGCCACACAGTCAGGTGTCTAGTAGCAATCCCACTCCTCAGTACCACTTTACTGTTGCAGTCAGGTTCGCATTGCTGGTAGAAATCACCCAACCAAGAGCAGCTTGTGGGAAAAAGAGATTTATTTTGGCTTACATACTCGAGGGGAAGCTCCATGATGGTAGGGGAAAATGATGGCATGAGCAGAGGGTGGATATCACCCCCCCTGGCCCACATAAGGTGGACAATAAGAACAGGAGAGTATGCCAAACACTAGCAAAGGGGCAGCTGGCTAAAACACCCATAAGCCCGCCCCCAACAATATACCACCTCCAGGAGGTTTTAATTTCCAGTTGCCATTAGCTGAGGAACCTAGCATCCAGAACACCTAAGTTTATGGGGGGACACTGAATCAAACCACCACAGTTGGTTACCTAGAAGTGGGCCTTCAGGATGCTTCACAGTATACTACTCCAATGACTATGTGTGGGGGTTCCAAACCTTGATTTGAAACCACCCAGGCACAATATTCCTTAGTATTTATTTAAAAATGAATTCGAGGTCAGAGCTGTCCCATATCAAAAGGAGTGACAGATATCTGCTCTGGAAGATGCCCAGGCAGTGGAGAGTCTGTGGGGTTAACACCTCCAACCTCTCACTTCATTAGCAATGACAACTTGTTCATACATCTTCTTTCACTCTGCTGAATCACTGTAACAAGCCAAGAGCGGTCAGAGATAATGAGATAAAGTCATTGGATCTGGGGACCTTCATCAACTAGTCCACTCCTCTCATTTTACAAGGAGACAACTGGGACTCTAAAGGGTTTATAATAATGTAAATGTACATATGTGTCTGCTTAGTATTTATAGCATTCTACCTCAGTCTGAAGTTAGAGATAAAGAATCCTTAGAGAACTACCATGCTGAAAATTTCTCATGCTATGAAGGGAACTTGGGATTCTCTTGACAGGTCTTGTCTAGTATCTGAGAAGGAAATACATTTAAGTTACGTTCCAAAATTAATTGCTTATCTTATAAATCTGGGCTAAAAGTTAAGATCCTATCAGTAGTACATCTGGAAAATATAAGAAGATTAACACGTAGAGAAAGCTGTATTACAAGTGAAAAATATCTCAATTTCACTGGCATATACTGTCCTGTAATTATGCTTGGTAAGTTATTCCCACCTGCAATGTGCATACGTATAGGTCTTTGCACCTGTCGGTACATTTAGCCTGGCTGCCCAGCTGTAAAGCTTGCAGGGCACATTGCTGGTTAAGACTATTGATGACTTTTCTCCCTTAACAGTTTCCATAGGTATACCAGCATCCTGACAGCTAGACAACACGGATGACACTGTCAGCTCAGTTCCAGTTATTTCTCAGTGTCCTGTATTCCAAGCATTGGTGTCTTCAACAGTAGAGTCTTACCATCTAGTTCTGGTGGACAACAGAGAACCTTGGCAATTGCCTATACTATTTTGGAGGTGTCAGGGGCCTCTCTGGCCAACAACTTGCTGGAAGGTATCCCACCCCTGGCACTGAAATTTTTCTAAAAACAATCTATGGCTTCTGAGCACAACATTATCCATCGCCACACAATGCTTCTGCCCAAACTCTCTCTCTCTCTCTCTCTCTCTCTCTCTCTTTTCAATTTGTTTTGTACTCAGTGACTACAGTCAAGTTGGTACCATTGTTAACCCCCTCCCTGTCCTCAACCTTCCACCTGGCCACTCTTTTATGGGGTATATGGGTCATGTGTTGTGAGGTTAGCCAAACTCTCTCTTTTTTTTTAAACATATACATTATTAGCTAGCAATGGAATAGGTTTCCATATGACTTATTCATAAATTTAGATTTTTTACTAGCCCTCCTCTCCTCCATCTGACTGAATTATTTTTTTCCCCCAAGGTAGGGTCTCACTGTAGCTCAGGCTGACCTGGAATTCACTTTGTAGTCTCAGGGTGGCCTTGAACTCACAGTGATCCTCCTACCTCTGTCTCCCAAGTGCTGGGATTAAAGGTGTAGGCCACCATGCCTGGCTCTGACTCAATCTTAATATTCATTTACAAATCCTAGCTTGTTTGGGTTTTGAAAAGTATGCATATTCATAAGTTATCTTACTTCCTATTAATATATATCCATTATAAGTGGTCATGGGTTTCATAAATACATATTTGTTAAGTATGTCATGTACTCTGACCATATGGCACCTCACTTTGAATTGTGCAATTGGCTCCTTTTCTCAGCAAAATCTAGCACTGAATCTAATATTGTAATGTGAGTAAATATCTCACCAATGTAAAAAGTGAATGCTTGTGTTTTGTTTTTTAAATCAAATAACACTGTCCATGCAGAGGGGATGGTGTTAATAAAAGCTTCTCACAAAACTGGCACCTAAGTTGAATTCTAAAATCAGAATTTAGTAAAATAAGAAAAAAGCCATTCCAAGTTTGGGTACTTTCAACTACAGTGACCATCTGTATCTCTTGGGGTTTGTGTGGGACACAAAGTAGCTAATACTCTGATATTCTATATTTTAACAGAAAACAAACACCAATCTTTCAGACCACGAAGTAGTCTTTTCAGGAGGAGAGGCTTGAAGAGAGTCTCCACAGAGACCGTTTATAAGAAATACATGGATAGAGAAGCAGGTTTAATGGAAGCAAGCACATTAATCCAGAATGGGACTCATGCTGAAGAAATGACTTCTTCCATTGCAAGATAAGAATGGCTGGGGAAAGCCAGGAAAGGGGCAAATTCTTGATGTAAGAAACAATCTGCTGTAATGTTTTGACTTAGTAGATGATGGTAAGGAATTATTAATAATTTCATTAGGTATGATCTGACATTGTGGTTAAGTAACAGCACACTTTATAAAAGGTACATACTAAAATATGTCATCATGAAATGGCATGATATCTGATTATATATATTTTAGAGAGAGTGACAGAGAGTGTGGGGGGAGAGAGAATTGGAGCACCAGGGCCTCAGCCACTGAAATCGAACTCCAGATGCTTGTGCTACCTAGTGGGCATGTGCAACCTTGCCTTTGCCTTACCTTTGTGTGTCTGGCTTACATGGGATCTGGAGAGTAGAACATGAGTTCTTAGGCTTAGCAGGCAGGTGCCTTAATGGCTAAGCCATCTCTCCAGCCCCCTGGTATATATTTTGAAACATTTAGCAAAGAGAAAGTCAAGAGGACAGTTAAGCTAATAATAAAAAAATCTTTGATAACCACTATATCAAAGTAATGAGAAAATGAGGTTCATTATTTCAATTTTGTTAGTTCATTTTATTTAGTAACTTCTGAACTTTATTTCATGTGCAACTTTCTGGTTGATGCACCAGGAACATTAAATCTTTCCTCTTATGGTTATATCATATTGTAGGGCTTCTGAGTGCTCCCAGACATATGGGTAGAAAGGGGAAAATGTACCTACTACTTGGAACTACAACCTAGAAGTGACATATGCACTTCCACTGCCATTCCATTAGCAAAAGCTTGCCATATGATTGCATCTGGATACATGATTGTCTCTGACAGTGACTGCTTCCAGAAACTTCACTGCACCATCACAGTGCAGCAAAGCTCTTTGCATACAGAAGAGATAGAGTCACCCAGCAGACTGGGTGGAGCATCTTGCTGTCTGCTTCTTCAGCTTCCCTGTATCACTGATATGAAGCATGCCAAATATCTTGCATTTGCCCTCTTGAGCAACACTGCCTCTTTGCTTCTATCCTGGGTCTTACTAGGCTGCATAAAGCCTCTTGAGCTGTGGCTTCCAGTGGGGTTGCAGAGCCTGGAAGGAGGGATGAGCCTGGAGAAGTCACCTCCCTCTGCAGGATTGCTGGGTGGTGGCTTCCCTCCTATAAGAGTGGTAGCTCATTCTCCTTTCTCTATAGGCTTTTCTCTGTTCTGATAATTGCCACCTACACCTTACCCTCCAGCAACAGTGTCCCACAAAACACTACTTTATCCATTGTGTCTTCTCTATCCTTTCCCATGCCCAAATGAATAGGAAATAATGATTTTATTAAGTTCTCTTTAAGTTTTTACTTATTTCTGACGAGACCCCTGTTAATTCACAGGAGGTCAATGGACAATGTTGAGAAATGCTAGATCAAGGCAGGATAGGACATATGATTCACACATTTGAACTACAAGTCCTTGTTATGTGTGTGTGGTGATGTATGTGCATGTATAGATATATGTCCATATTTGTGTTGTGTGTATATGAATGTAAAGACCAGAGGTCAGCAATGGGAATCTTCCACAATGACTCCCTACCTTAGTTTTTGAGGCAGGTTTCACACTGAACCTGGAGTCTACAAAGTTGGTTACAAGCTATCCAGCAAATCTAGGGATCCTCCTGTCTCTTCATCTTCACCACAGAGATTGTAGGTATGTACCACTACACCCAGTTTTTATGTGGGTGCTGGGTAGCTGAACTCAGATCCTCATGCTTACTTACATGGAAGGCAGCTCACCAACTGAGCCACTTCTCCAGTCTCCATAAAGACTTTTGTAAAGTTGGAGAAATCTGAGGGAAGGTGAGGAAGAAGACATGGGCAGGACCACCATGCTTTCATGCTCCTTTGTGCCTCTTGGATCATCTGTCAGTAGGAATAAGATTACTCCAGAGGCCTTGCAATAACTGAGGTGAGAAATGAGAGTCCCAACTAATATACAGTGACTAGAAAAGAGAAGGACAACATCAAGGTCCTGTGGTGTCACCTGATCACAATGTTGCTGGACTTATGCACTGAGGAACCCAGAAGCAGAGCAGTAACTGCCAGGAAAGGCAAACCCCCAAGAAGTAGCTAAAGTAAGATCCTGGTTTTCAGAAGAGGACAAGGAGAAAAACACTTCCAGGATTAGCAGGATCTCCATCATCTCACCTCCATGCAATGTCATTTATCACTACAGGGCTGTATTCAAGCTCTGGAAGCGTTCTCCACTACCCTCCCTCACAGGGAGAAGATTAATGAGCATAGGGCCATTTATTACAGAAAAGAAAATGATGGGATTTGTTGTACATCCAGTTTCCCTAAACTACATTTGTTATATGAAGTGATAAATATCCAAAATTGGAAGACTAAAAGCTATAATGATAAATATTGTTTGCTCAGCAGCATAATGATTTACAGAGGCCCAATGCTATAGAGACCTCTTACAAAGTATTCCTAAAGACAGATAATATTTATGCAGGACTGGAATAAGTTTTAGACATAAATTTTATGTCTTCTCTTCCTCATATTATCTGTGTAGAAACTGACATTATTATCTCAGGGTAAAGGAACCTTGCATTATTATCTTTTATCATAATCATTTTCAACCACTTTGTTTATAATATTTTGCCTTTCCTAATTCTTTATGTTTAGAGTATATTAAGATTTTTACAACAAAATTCCAGGAATATGTAAATTTTAGATATCATTTTGCCATCAACTTTTCCCTTAGGGCATTGGAAGATTTTCTGACTTCTTTAAAAGAATGTGAATTGTTTCACAATAGAGGAAGCAAAAGCCTCTTTATTTCTTTTTCTTTCTGTTGGTGTACCATGATTCAATTATATTTTCTAAATTTCTATGAGTTAAAACACTAAAGGATATTTTCATCTCCTTCCGCCTAAGCCATTGTGGTATTGTACTAAGGAAAGGAGCCATTTTCCAGTGGAATAATTTTTGATGTATTTCAAAACATTCATTTTTCATTTGAAGGTGTTTTTTTACTAGTTCAGTTTGGCCATAGTATCTAGTCAAATGGAAACATGCTTTAAAAATTCAGGGCTGAAAGGTGGCTTAGTGGTTGAGGCACTTGCCTGTGAAGCCAAAGCATGCAAGTTTGATTTTTCACAGCCCACAAAAACCAGATGCACAAGGTAGTGCATGTATCTGGAGCTTGTTTCAGTAGCTAGAGCACTTGGCATGTCCATTCACCCCCCACCCCGCCTCTCTCTCTCTCTCTCTCTCTCTCTCTCTCTCTCTCTCTCTCTCTCTCTCTCTCTCTCTGTGTGTGTGTGTGTTTGTGAATCCCTCTTTCTCTGTCTCTCCTCAAATAAATAAATTATTTTTAAATTCAAGCTGTGTTCCAAGTTGGCATACTTCACTTAGAATTTGGATAAAAATGTAAGCTGTGTTCTACATTTTCTATTGCTTCTGGATATGTCAGTCAGGGCCTACCTTACTAGAATCCACAGCGACCTGAATGGATTGGTTGAAGAGCCTTCTAACCCAAGGATTAGACATTGATTCAGCTTATCTTTTCATGCTAGGGCCTGTAATAGTCCTCAGTCTATTTTATAAGTTAAACTAGAGAAAGGGCTAGGTGTTGGTGATGGTAGCTGAAAGACCCTAAGATGGAGTGTGCTATTACCTATGTGTTTTGTTTCAGCAGTGAGAAGGTAACTACAACAGGATATAAGTAAATCAGCAAAAAATAAATAAAAATAAAAATAAACAACAACAACAAAACAACTAAAACAAAACACCATTCTTGAGATCAAAGGGCTTTAGTATTGGCCAGTCTATGAACTGCTCTATCCATTCCTACTTCTATAATAGTCACAATGTGAAATTATCATGAATCAGTCCCATTATGTCACATTGTGTTTGTTAACTTCTCCCAAAAGTGCCTTGTAATTCTAGGACCTTTTGTATTATATATTCAAACTTCAAAATTCATATTTTATAAGGTTAATGCACTGCCTACTGGACTAAGGAGGCAAATCAGAGTTCATATTTAATGTTTCTAAACTCACATTGAAAACAATTTTAGGGCTGTAGAGATGGGTTAGTGGTTAAGTGCTTACCTATGAAGCCTGAGGACCCCGGTTCGAGGCTCGATTCCTCAGGATCCACATTAGCTAGATGCACAAGGGGGCGCACACGTCTGGAGTTTGAAGCATCTGGAGGTCCTGGCTCGCCCATTCTCAGTCTCTCTCTGTCTGCCTCTTTCTCTCTCTGACTGTCACTCTCAAATAAATAAATAAACAAATAAATAATTTTAAAAACAATTTTAATGGAAAATGAATGAGGAAAATAATTAGTAATCATAACTTCTAATCAAATTGACAATCAGTGCTGGTACAGCATTACAATCATTGCCAACAAAAGTAAGAAACCAAGTTAGAGGTTACTTATGAAGAAGCTGGGAATGGCAGAAAACTCACGTACTTTTATGTTATTTCAGGAAGCTTAGATCATACACTACTGTGCAGTTTATGATGCGACATTTGAGATGGAGTATACCATTGGAAATCTTTTGAGGAAGTACTCCTGATATCTGAAAGAATGGGAGGGAGAGGAAGGGAGAAAGATTAGTAAGAGAAAGAGTGTCCAGTTATGATACAGGCTCAGCAATAGCACGCATGGCCCCGTAGGACAGCTGTGAAGCTGAAATGTCTGTCAGACATTACTGAGTTGGGTTGAGATGGTGAGGGCTGTCTGCTACCTCCAGGGATCAGGTGGGTGTGGGTCATGCTAGGAAGAGTCATAAACTTATACCAGGTGGGTTTCTTCATCAGATTCAGTCTCTGAAGATGCTGACAGCTAAAGGCTGTCTTCTAGGGTGACATCTTCCTCCGTGGCCCCAGTTCTAACAATGAAATATTTCATTCCTAAGTATTTTTCAAAACAGAAGAGTCAGTTACCTTATTAAACGTGAACAAAACCTCAACAGCTTGGGCATGTCTTTCACTAACGACCATGTGACCATCACAACACTAGGCGTACAAGGACCTGGTCCTGGAGCTCAGGATCTGCCCGACTTCTTTAAAACCCCGGGTATTCAGTGTAATTGTTTTGTTTAGATGATCACATCATCTGGGCTCTTTAAAAACCAACAAGTGACAGCTTCTTCCTTATCTCCAAAATATTAGTGGACAAATTCAGATCACACATTTTTGGAAAGAATTCACTGAACACAATACCACAATCTTATACTATCAAGTTATTCTACAAATACATTTTCTGATACTAAAGTTTCTTTTTCTCTGCTGGCCATAGAACATTCTTGTAAGGTCTAGCATCCTGACACAGAGTAAATACACTTGGAAACAATTAGTCTATTCCAAAATCTAGATTAAACAGCCTATCTCAATAATCAAGAAAGGAATTTACATTGTTTATATTGGTATTGTAATGATGACCAGGCATGCACATTGATGGGAAAGATGAAATGAACAGTAAAGAAACTGTCTGATTGATTTGACAACAGTCTTTAACAGAGATATGGAGAGCTTGATTCTCCTTTCCACCTGAATTTCCTGGCTTGACTCCTTCCCCTCTAGCACTCAGCCCTTTGTCCCCAGTCCAAGAAAGTGCTGGTTCAGTCAGTCCATCTTCCTGGCTGATTATCTACAAGAGCCAGATATGTGAAACTCAGTGAAGCAATGAAACAACGTAGTGTCACTTACTAGTAAGTAATTAAGTGGCACTCCTGGCAGAATTGAAAAATAACCAGTATATTTTTAGGTAAACTAACAAGCAAAATGGCTCAGAGTAAAATTTCATTGGTGTTACATGATAAGTTACAGATAAGTGAAATACCTTCACAGATTTTAAAGATGCTTTTGACATAGTTTTTATAAATCAGCTTTTGGGAAATAAAAATTTAAAAAATGTTCATGTCATGAGTCTTGGGAGCTATGTGCAAATAATGAACACACCTGTGTCTTCTGCCTTCTCAATCTTAAAATGATAGATATCCGGATAATTTTCTAGTGACATACTGTGGCCAACTCAGAACTGTAGATGAATTTGCATCCTTGCATCTGTAGATTTTATTAGGTTTATATGTTTTTGTTATTTGTGTTGGCCATAACCTTTGTCTTTTAAATCGGGTCACACACTGGGTCATTACGCACAGAGACATCGCCTCTTCCCTACAACTGATGGCTAACCCCACAATGCATAACCCATATTCCTCAACGAGAAGGGTTTCTGCAGAGGAAGGAGGAGGCTAACGACGGTACCAACATGGTTGTATACACTTTGTACACAACTAATAAGAAAAATCAACTTTAATTCTAGGACAGAAATCGTTACTAACAAATATCACCCACCATTTATTTAAGTAATTCATGAAAAATGAACCTTCCTATTGACATGGAAAATTTACTATAATTCAATGAATTTTGAGACTTATCATTACTTTAAAAAACTAAGCTCTGTTATTATTAAAATTTTATAAATAAAGGAAAAAACACATACATGAAAATATTGGAATTTTCATTGGCATGGCTAGATTATGGGAAGATTCAAGATATTATTGGACAAGCTATTTTCTAACAAGGAAAGCAGATAGCCATCTTGCCTAATGTTAATACTTTTATTCATTGAGTTTTAAAGGTTGGTAAGATTTGTGGGGTTTTAAAGTTATTCCTAGCAATTGATGCCACATAATAATATTTTGGGCAAGGTGTTTTTTTTAGTTAAAATGCTTCCTCTTTCCAATAGATAGAAATAATTCTTCAGTTAATACTAGGAGAAAGTAATATGAAACTTGTTAGACATGCAGCAATCCAAGCAACTTGGGCTTCCTTAGGTAAACCCACAAAGTACACATGGCTCTCTGTAGCTTATCAACTCACAGTTTGTTGCTTGATATAAATGAGGTTGGTAATAAACCACAAAGCAGAGACAACTTAGTGGTTCCTCATGATTTGAAATAGCTTGTCCAAACAACTCACTGGAACCAATTCCTGAGGTTGTCATTCCAGGAAAAGAAAACAGACAGCTAAAAGTAGGAATAGTCCGGCTATGGACTCTTATTTGCAGTCTGCTATTTAAAATTAGTACCTCTGCTGATGATACAAATGAACGCATAGAAGCCAATGTTAGAGCAAAATTCTCTCTCTCTCTCTCTCTCTCTCTTTGAGGTAGGGTTTCGCTCTAGTCCGGGCTGACCTGGAATTCACTATGTAGTCTCAGGATGGCCTCAAACTCACCGTGATCCTTCTACCTCTGCCTCCCGAGGGCTGGGATTAAAGGCATGTGCTACCACGCCCGACTTTTTTTTTTTTTTTTTTTAATGTGAAAGTGTGAGAGCAATAACAAGAGAGAGAGAACTGCCAGGGCCTCCAGCCACTGCAATCAAACTCCAGATGCATGCAGCATCTTGTGCACATGTGCGACCTTGTGCACTTGTGTTGCTTTGAGCATCTGCTTTACGTCGGACCTGGAGAGTTGAACATGGGACCTTAGGCTTCACAGGCAAGCACCTTAACTGCTAGGCCATCTCTCCAACCCCTCTCCTTCCTTGGAAAGTATGAGCATTTTCTATGTGCAGGCAATGTGATAGAAACTGGATATATACAATGAAAATAAGGTACTTTGAGGCCATAGAAAACTAACAGGGGAAGTAGACACTTGAGCAGATCCCAGAAGAATGAGCCTATGTGAGGGCAATGCAACAGGGGAGAGCTTGTTAAGAGACTTCCCGAAAAAGACAACACTTGAGCAGAATATAATTAAATGAAACTCTCCAAAATAGAAACTGGAAGAAGGGCAGTGTATTAAATAGAATAAAAGCACATTCAGGAAATTAATAGCATGGTGTGGCTATAGCCAAAAGATACAGATGGAAGAGGGATAAGAAGTGATGCTGAAAGCCACAGAGCTCAGCCTTGTGGGATATAGAATGGGGGTTGAGTGTGATCCCATCATAAAAATTGAGAAAGACTGAGATAGGGAAACTATTATTTGCCTTCACTCTATTATCCAAGAATGCATCTGAAACAAAGGAAGGGCAGCATCCCATTCAATGTTATTGTTTAAGTTATTAACCAAGAAAGAATAAGGGATAAGCCCTTGAATTAGTTATCTTACTCATTTATTACTTCTGCTATCATAATCACACCATAAGTTATGTGTATGTTTACTTTTGGTGAGGCTGCTGTGATTGGTGGGAGGACATTAAAAGGATTTCATAGGGAGGGTGAGAATAATGGAGCACTTCTGTATTACTCCTCATTCCAGCCTCATAAATTATGTTTCCCAGGATTATCTTGAGCAAGGCAGAGAAGATGAAACTGGTGATGGCTTTCTGCCCCCAATATCCAATAGAGGGGCTTAGGACTCACACCCTACTTTCTACCTCATTAGGACTGACTGACCTTTCTTACTCTCATTTTGCCTTGTTTCAACTAAGAACACTTAGGTTGTTCTTTTTCTGTTCTTTCTATTTGTGTGCCTTAATAAGAGCACAAAAGATTACAATCTTAGTAATATCACTAGGCAATTTAACAGCCTGTTTTCCCTTGTTTTGTAGAACACCTCCTGTTTGAAAAAGACAAAAAGAAAACATGTCTGATGTCAGGCCCTTAGCCATCAGGACTTCTTATTCAGCAAATATTGTTTGTAGGAGTGAAGTTGGTACAGCTGGAAGGTCTCTACTTGGGGTGACACTAATCATTAGAATTAATCCCCACCAGCTTGAGCCTTGAGGCTTGAACTATAAAATGTTCATTTTTTTCACATAGTTTTTCTTCCTTTTGCAGCCTCTAGACCTATTGACCATCCTGTTTGTATGACTAATAGACTTCGGGCCAAGGATATGCTGAAGAGTGCTGTTAAGTTGTCACACATGCCAGATGATGTGCTTTTGATAACATGTCCAGCTGAAGCATCCAGAAAGGGATGGAATTGGATCAAGCAGCAGGCAGACAGGAAATGTGATAGTAACAGTTGTACAGCATGAAGTAAATGCCACACAACTTCAAGAGCTCCAACAAAAACATCCTCATGGTCCTACAAGGCTCAGAGAACACTGTGGAAAAGAATGAAAGAAAGAATGTAAGAATCAAAGGGTAGGAGGAGTGCTTTGGAGCACTATCTTCCAGACACCAAGTGGCCATTGCATTCATGACAGTGGCTTTCTCTGCTCAAGATCTGCACACTATTAAGCCCATCAACGTGTTGTCATGAGTGATGGAAGAGGGGAAAAAAGGATATCAAAATAGAAGACAGACTAGTTGGAAAGAAGAAGTGGAAGGACTATGGGGGAAGGTGGGAAAAGAAAGTAATGGGAGATGGGCTTCAGGGATGGGTTAGTGGTTAACACATTTGCCTACAAAGCCAAAGGACCCAGGTTTGATTCCCCAGGACCCACATTGGCCAGATGCACAAGGGGCACATGCATCTGGAGTTTGTTTGCAGTGGCTTGAGGCTCTGGCACATCCATTCACTTTCTCTCTCTCCCCCCCTCCCTATTTCTCTGCCAAATAAATAAATAAACATTTAAAAAATTTTAAAAAAAGAAAGTAATGGGAGAGGCTTTAAAAAAAAATCTCATTATGTTTACGTAAAAAGTCAATAAAAGAGATGTAAAATATGCTCTTGAGTATAAGCTTTGGACCATCTACTTCTCTTTTTTTGTTGTTATTTAAGAATGTGGGATGGTAAGTGCTAGGGCTATTGTATTTGGAATCTAGATCTTTAAATATGGTATGCACTAAAGTAAAATGGAGTAGTTGATAACTGGCATTCTTGTACAAGGCTTAACTTGCATGTCGCTATATACTGAAGAATTAATGTTCTAAAGTTTTATGTCTACTTAAGGTGAGGATAATACCTTAAGCAGATAAAAAGTTGGAAGCATAAATCTATTTTTTACAAAAGCTCACTTTTTTAATATAGTATCCATAATGTAGACTTTAGGTGGGAAAAGCCTTGAAATTTTGATGCATCATGACATGGGGAATTTTTTGATCCTTTTTAAATTACACTATTATATTATATTATACTATTATATTATATTATAGCACTATTGGAAATCATACATCAAAATAAAGGTGCTCCAGTGACCACCAACTAAGTAGAGCAAGTCACAAATCCAACAAAAATACGAATGGGAGGACTTCCAGTTAAAATGGTGGAGTAGGAGCTACACCAAAGGAGCTTGGGGATAAAAGAAGCAGGATTTTGGTGTGTAAAAACAAGCAGGGATCCACCTAATCTCCACACTTAGTGGTGGGTGCAGGCTGGGCAAACAAATAACTCATTTGGGCTGAGTGGGCAGAAAACTGCCAGGCCCTCTAAGAGCATTTGGGCCAGGCCGTCAGTGCAGGGAATCTCTGGTGGCCGAGGCATGCTTTGGGTCAGCCCCCTAGACACATCTTGGAGGTAAGGAGAAGAGGGGAACCTGTTGATTTCCTAAGCACATTTGAGCTGGGCACCCTGAGTGTGTGTTAGCCTGGAGGACAGGGAACTGATGGGTCCCCTAGGCACTTTTGGGCTAGACAGGCATAGAACTGCTGATCCCCCAAGGATGTTGGGGCTGGGTGGGCAAGAAACCCTGGGAACTGCTGCGTACCCTAAGTGCATTTGGCCTGTGTAGGCATGTTTGGGCAAGCAGAGAACTATCGGATACCCAAATAAGAATGGTTCTACCTGTCATCATTGAGCACAGACCATGTATGGTAGTTTGAATAGATGGCCCCCAATATATTCAGTGTTTTATTACTTTGTAGTTTGCATCTGTAACCACCTGGCTGGAGGCAATGTCATTGGGTGGATTGTAAAGTGTGATGATAGGTTTGAGATTTCAATCTAAACATATGCAAACTGTACCTAGCTGGAGTTCCTGAAGTGTGTGTGCTGTGTGGCTTTTGCTTTTTGGCTTGTGTTTTTTTCTCTCTGCTTGGACCTCTGAAGGCAAGCCAGTTTCTTCTGCCATTATGGGACTTCCCCTGGATCTTTAAGCTTCAATAAATATCCCTTCCTCCATAACTGCCTGGTCTGGAAGTTCATCTCAGCAAACCTGAATCTGTCTGCTACATCATGCTTACAAAACCTTGACCCAGGCAGACCCCACAGCCACTGTGATTGAGCTGCAGCCCTTATAGAGGCATCCCAGAATACCCCTCCTCCTTCCTGCCAATAGCAGCCATCCTGAAGCCTACCATCAAGGATCAGGAAGCTAGTAGCAGAGGGAAAACAGGACATTTCTTGGACATTAAGTTGGCCAGGCCTTCTAGGATTCCACTCAGAATTTCTAGGACACTAAACACACAAGGACACCTGGTTCAGGCTCAAGGGCACCCAGCTAAAACCTGTGAACAGACTACCATCCCACTCAAACCTTGATCAAACGTGAATAAGGCAACCAACACAAAGTCTACAAGAATACTAAATTCTTAATAAAATGAGACAATTACCTCAAGCTGGGCAAACCCCAATGTAAAACAAATAATGCAAGACACCAAGCCAAGAGATCCCCAGCAAGGTCACATAATGAAACCTTCATCGCAAACCTAGAGGAAACTCCAGCCATAGAACCCCAAAATGAAACTATGACAAGCATATTAAACAAATTTAATGAGCCATGAACTAAAGGCTGGAAGAATCAGATGAGATTCTACATAACACACAAAAGAATTTAAAGCATGGCTGAATGAAGAAAATCAACAAAAAGAATTTAAAAATAAACTCAGGAGGAGACCCTGGCTCCCAGGTTATCCTGTCTGTGGGCACACACATGTGGGACAAATAGGCTCCGGCTCCCTGGTTCTCTTGCAGCCCCGTGTGGGTGAATAGGGCCGGGGGCACGTGTGGGTTGAGTGGGCCCTGACTCCCAAGTTCCCTGTAGGTGCATGCATGTGTGTGCGAGGTGGGGGGATAGTGCCCAGAGCACACATGGGGAAAGTACGGCCCCCTTCTACAGTTCTGCCACAGCGTGGGGGGGGGGGGCAGGGAATGTACAGAGCACTGTGGAATGAATAGGTCCCAGCTCCCCAGTTCCCCAGCAGCTCCTGTGTAGTGGGTAGGGCCCAGTGTGGGGTGAGTAGCCCCTGGCATGTTCCCTGGAGGCATGCATGTGGGGCAAATAGGACCCAGCTTCCTAGTTCTCTCAGGGCACCTGTGTGGTGGGTTGGCCCAGAGCTCATTGTATAAGCCCTCACTTCCCGATTCCCTGGAGAGGCATGTGTGGGGTATGAGTAAATACCAGCTTCCCAGGTGCCCAGTGGCTAATTTGGCCACAGCCTACCTTACCAAGAACCAAGAACCTAGTACCAGAGAGACAACAAGACCCTCCAGGAAACCACCCAGAATTCCCAGAACAATGAAGACACAAGAAAGATTCAGCTTAGGCCTAAGAGTACCCAACCAAAACTTGTAAATATACGATGGTTCCGATTGAGCCTGAATAAGGCAGTTGATGCATACTCCACAAGAGATACTAATTGCTATAATCCTGTACACTCCACCACAAAAAATGACAACTATGGGCTGGAGGGATGGATTAGCAGTTAAGGAGCTGGCCTGCAAAGCCTAAGGATCCAGATCTGATTCCCCATACCCACATATGCTAGATGCACATGGTGGCACATGCATCTGGAATTTGTTTGCAGTGGCCCTGGTATATCTCTGTCTCTCTCTGTCTCTCTCTGTCTCTCTCTCTCTCTCTCTCTCTCTCTCTCAATTTATCTGCCTCTTTCTCTCTCTCAAGTACGTAAATATAAATTTAAAAAATCTAATGAAATACAACTACCTCAAGCCGGGCAAATCCCAACACAAACAACACCAAGCCAAAATATCCCACTAGGACACTTAGCCCCATAATGGAAGACTCCATTGCAAACCTAGAGGAAACTCCAGCCATAGAACCCCAAAGTGAAACTCTTAATATATTCAACAAACTTAATGAGGCCATGAACAAAAGGGTGGAGGAGTTGAGATCTAAAATAATTCAGAGAAGATTTTAAAATCATGGATAAATGAAGAAACTCAACAAAAACAATTCAAGAATAAACTCAAAGCATGGCTGGAGGAAATGGAAATAAATCAGTAAAAAGAACTCAATACACATCCCCCCAAAAGTAAAGACAATCAAAAAGACCTTGATAGAAAGATTAGGTGGAGAAAAATAACAAAAAATATTCTTGATGGACAGTGGGATAAACTCAATGAAGGCATAATCTAATGCAGGTATGAACTCCAACAAACAACTAGCAAGTCTACTGGAGATATGAAATTGGAATTCCACAAAGAGATGGTGACAAATGGCATAATAGACAACCACAATGACATAACTCTTTCAAGAGGATCCCAAGAAAGTCTCACCAAAAGAGTAGACCATATAGAGGACATATGATCAGAACTTGAGGACAAAGCAGACAAAACAGTCCAGCAGTTCAAGAACAATTATAAATTCCAAAAAACATGTGCAAAGATGATGAGGGAAATGTGGGGACACCTTAAAAAGACCAAATATTTGGATCTTGTATTGGCATACAAGAAGGGGAAGAAGTATAGGCCAAAAGGCATAGAGAATATATTCAATGAAATTATCAAAGAAAACTTCCCTAGTCCCACAAGACAGCCCCACCAAACATCACATTGTAGTTAAAACTCTCAACATTGAAAAAAGAAAGAGATTCTAAAAGCTGCAAGAGATAAAGAACTTGTTACATACAAAAGTAAACCCATCTGAATTACCTCTGATTTTTTAATGGAAACTTTAAAAGCCAGATGGTCTTGGAATGGAGCCTTTCAAATTCTAAAAGACTATGGCTGCCAACCCCAAATACCAAGCCCAGCAAAATTATCCCTCATAATAGAAGGCACATGAGAAACTTTCCATGATAAAAAGCCAGCTATATGATTATATGAACATTAAGCCAATCTGAAAAGGAATATCACATAGAACTCTCCATGCTGAAGAGACAAATGCACTAAAGAAACTATGGGGAGGAAAAATAGCAACTAAAAGTACAACAGACATGAAAATACGTAAAGATCAGGGAAACATCCAACTTCAGAAAGCCTTCAACTCAACAGAGATTAAGTCACAGTTATAACTCTAACCATTAACAGACTCAACTCCCCAATCAAAAGACATATGCTAGAAAGATGGATCAGAAAAATGGACCTATCCATTTGCTGTCTACAGGAAACCCACCTTCAATAAAGATAGACACCACCTTAGGGTAAAAGGATGGAAAAATATTTTCCAAGCAAATGGAAATAAAAACCTAGCAGGTGTATCTATACAGATACAGGCAAAATAGACTTCAAACAAAAGTAATTAAAAGAGATAAAGAAGGCTACTTCATACTCATTAATGGAGCAATACAACAAGAGGACATTACAATCATAAACCTAGACACCCTAAACACAGAAGCACCACATTTTATAAGGCAAATTCTATTAGACAATTATTCAGAAATAACACAAAACAATAACAGTATGTGACTTTAATGCTCTACTATCCTCAATAGACAGATGATCTAAGCAGAAAATAAACAAAGAAATAAGGGAGCTAAACAATAACATAGATCAATTGAACTTAACAGATATCTACAGAATATTCTACTTCAGTTCCATAGAACACATAGGATAAATTATTTTCAACAGTTCATGGAACCTTCTCTAAAATAGATCATATACTGGAGCATAAAACATGTCTTAACTAATTCAGGAAAATTGATGTAACATTATGTCAGACCATAATGCAAGATTAACAAGAGAAACCATAGAAAATCCACCAACACCTGGAGGTGGAACAACTAACTCATTATTTAAAAAATTCATAGATAGTCAAAGAAATAAAAAAGGTAATTAAAAATTTTCTAGAGCTGAACAATAATGAAAACACAACATACAAAACTTATGGGACACAATGAAGGTAGTCCTGCAAGGGAAATTTTCAGCACTAAATACCTACATGACAAAAACAAAGACATTTTAATAATCTAACCATCTATCTGAAGGCATTGGAAAAACATGAACAATTCAATCCCAGTAGTGCCATATACAAAGAAAAAAATCAAGATCAAAGCAGAAATCAATGAATTGGAAATTAAGTATACAATTTTTAAAAAATTAATGAAACAAAGAGCTGGTTCTCTGAAAATATAAACAAGATTAATAAACTCCTGGTCAATTTGATCTAAAGGAAAAAAAGAGAAGGCTCAAATCAACAGCATCAGAAATGCAAAAGAAGGTGTTAGAACAGTGAATTTGGGGGAATCATCAGAACATATATCAAAAACCTATACTCCAAAAAATTGGAAAACCTAAAAGCAATAAATGAATTCCTTAACTCATATCACCTGCCAAAACTAAACCTTGGTGAGACAAATTACCTAAGTAGAGCTATGTCACCAAATGAGATTAAAACTGCAATTAATTCCCCACCCCCCAGAAGAAGTCCAGACCCTGATAGATTTACTGCTGAGTTCTACAAAACCTTTATTGAATAACTAAAGCCAGTATTTCTCAGGTTTTTCCACACAATTGAAAGGGAGAAAATGTTTACTGACTCCTTCTATGAAGCCAGATTATTCTAATACCAAAACCCGACACAGACACAACAAGAAAAGGGAATTACCAATCAATATCCCTGATGAACACAGACACAAAAATTTTCAGTGAGCCGGGCGTGGTGGCGCACGCCTTTAATCCCAGCACTTGGGAGGCAGAGGTAGGAGGATCGCCATGAGTTCGAGGCCACCCTGAGACTCCATAGTGAATTCCAGGTCAGCCTGGGCTAGAGTGAAACCTTACCTCGAAAAACCAAAAAAAAAAAAAATTTTCAGTGAAATTACTGCAAACTGAATTCAATAACACATCAAAGGTATCTTCTACCCTTGATAAAGTAAGTTTCATGCCAGGATGCAGGGTTTGTTCAACATACAGAAATTGATAAACATAATACATCACATTAGCAGACTTAAAGACAGGACATCCGTGATCATCATCAGAAATGGCCTTTGACAAAATACAGGATCCCTTCATGATAAAGATACTGGGGAAACTAGGAATGGAGGGAGTATCTCAATATGATGAAGGCAATGGGCAACAGACCTAAAGACATACCGTACTAAATGGGGAAAAACTTGAAGCATACCCATCAAAGTATAGAACTAGACAGGGGTGCCCACTCTCACCACTGCCTTTCAACATAGTACTTGAAGTTTTAGCTCAAGCAATAATGCAGGAGAAAGAAATAAAAGGGGTACAAATTGGAGAGGAAGAAATCAAACTAGTCCTATTCATAGATGACACAATTCTATAATTAAGAGATCAAAAAAAAAATTCACCAAAAACTCCTCCTAGAAGTGATAAACACTTTCAGCAAACTCACAGGATATAAAATCAGCATACAAAAATCAGTAGCCTTCATATATATCAATGACAATAATATGGAAAAAGAAATCACTTAAACTGACCCATTTACAATAGTCACCAAAAAAGATACATACCTTGGAATTTCCCTAATCAAAGATATGAAATACCTATACAATGAAAACTTAAAAACACTCAAGAGGGCTGGAGGGATGGTTTAGCAATTAGGGTGCTTGCCTGCAAAGCCAAAGAACCCAGGTAAGCCACATACACAAGGTGACACATATATCTGGAGTTCGTTTGCAGTGGCTGGAGGCCATGACATGCCCCTTCTCTCTCTTTCTTTCCCTCTCGAATAAATAAATAAAAATAAAAATAATTTTAAAAAGACTGAAAAACAGGGCATGGTGCTGCACGCCTTTAATCCCAACACTCAGGAGGCAGAGGTAGGAGGAACATGGTGAGTTTGAGGCCACCCTGAGACTACATAGTGAATTTCAGGTCAGCCTAGGCTAGAGTGAACCCCTACCTCAGAAAACCAAGAAAAAAAATACTGAAGAAAGAACAAGAGGAAGACTCTAGAAGATAGAATGACCTCTCGTGCTCATGGATTGAAAGAATTAATCATGTTAAAATGTCCATCCTACCAAAGCAACATAGAGATTCAATGCAATTCCATTCAAAATCCTAGCAACATTCTTCAGTTAGATAAAGCAGTATCAAAATTTATACGGAAGTACAAAAGTCCTCATATAGCCAAATATATACTTAGCAAAAGGAACACCTCTGGCGGTATCACCAAAGTTGATTTCCATATATACTATAACCAGGCATTGTGGCACACGCCTTTAATCCCACCACCCGGGAGATAGAGGTAGGAGGACCCCCTTGAGTTCAAGACTACCCTGAGACTACATAGTGAATCCCAGATCAGCCTGGACTAACTAGAGTGAAACCCTACCTACAAAAAAATTATATATATATATATATATAATATATTTTATATATACACACACACATATATATAGTAAATCCATAATAATAATCACAGCATGGTACTATTATAAAAACAGATACATAGGCCAGTGGAATAGAATAGAACATCCAGGTATAAGTTCAAATAACTATAGATTCGTGCTCTTTGACAAAGGGGCCAAAAAATGCTTATTGGAGAAAAGACAGCATCATCAGAAAATGGTATTGGTGAAACTGTATAGCCACATGTGTAAGAATGAATTTGGTCCCCCTCCTCTCACCTAGCACTAAAAACAACTCTAAATGGATGAAGGACCTCAGTATAAAACCTGAAACTCAAACATGACTAGAAGAAAAAATATGAAGAATACTCCAAGATACAGGCATAGAGAAAACCTTCTGAATAAGACCCCAATAGCCCAGGGAATTAGGCAAACACTCAACAATTAGGACCTCTTGAAAGTGAAAAGCTGCTGTACAGATAAGCCAGTCATCAACAAAGTCAATATACAGCCTGCTGAGTGGCAGAAAATTTTTACCAGCTATACCTCTGACAAAGGTTTAATATCTATAATCTACAAAGAATTAAAAAACCTAAACAATAAAAAAAAACAAGCAATCCTCTCAAAAAAAATGGGGCAGGAAATTGAACAGAGTTCTCAAAGGAAGAACTAAAAATGCCCCATAAACACCTAAAGAGATGTTCACCATCACTAGTCATCAGGGAAATGCAAATTAAAATGACTATGAGATTCCATCACACTCCAGTTAGGATGGCAATCATCAAAAAATCAAATGACAACAAACGTTGGTAATGCTATGAGGAAAAAAGAAACCCCATCCACTACTGGTGGGAGTGCAAACTAGTATAGTAACTAAGGAAATCAGTATGGAGACTCCTCCAAATGCTGACAATAGAACTACCATTAGATCCAGCTATAGCTCTTTTGGGCACATACCCTAAAGGTTCAACTATTACCTACAGAGGTACTTGTGCACCCATCTTCATCACTGCTCTTTTCAATGTCGCTAAGAACTGGAATCAGCCCAGATGCTCATGAAGAAATGAATGGTTAATGAAGATGTCTCACATATACACAATGGAATTCTACTCAGTGGTAAGAAAAAACGAAATAGTCAAATTTTCAGGAAAATGGAAGGACTTGGAAAAAATCATAGTAAGTGAAGTTACACAGGCTCAGAAGGATAAATGCCACATGTTCTCTCTTATATATGGTTCCTAACCTGGATCAGCTTAAGTTGATTGTAAGTAGTAGTAAGCATCGAGAGTATTTATATAATACTAGAATGAAGCTTTAAAAGGGGGAAAAATAGGGGTGGGAGGGATGGCTTAGAAGTTAAGGCATTATCCTGCAAAGCTAAAGGACCCAGGTTCAATTCACCAGGACCCAGATGCACAAGAGGGCACATGTATCTGGAGTTCGCTTGCAGGGGCTGGAGGCCCTGGTGTGCCCATTCCCCCCCCCTTTCTATTTCTCTCTCTCTCTCCAATAAATGAATAAAAATAAAATTTTTAAAAAGGGGGGAAATAGGAAAGGGGGAGGGAGGAAAGGCTACTTGACAAACAAGTTGAAGGTCAGAATAAAAGAGAGAAATAAATTTAAAAAGGAAGAAAGAAAAAAAGCAAGCAAACAGTGAGTGGAAAAGTCTTTGCTGGTAAGCGGGATTACACAAAGCTAATGTAGCCATAAATCAATTCTATAGGAACCTTCCTACTGGATAGCATTCTACAAAATATAACTCTCAATGAGGGGGAGGGGCACAAACAGAAGAGCCCCATAAAAACTGAAGAAAACCATAAAATCATGGCCTTTGACTGGTTAATGCCAGGACTAGAATTGGGTTGCCCCTCACAGTGAGTGTTGGTCAGGGAGACATATAAGATCCCTAAAATAATGCAGGCCATTGCCAAAGCACTTGATTACCTGCCAGAGCTAAAAGGTAAGACTGTAGTGCTAAAGATACCACAGCCTGTGGTCACAGGACATCCAGAGACCATGCTGGAACTGAGGGAAACCAGTTCCCTCCTGGCTAGCCCGTGTAGTCTGAAAAGTGCTTTGGGAACTACTGGGTAATACTAGTTGCCAACAGAGTGAATAAGCAGGAGATCCTGCCAGATAAAAAATAAACCAGACAGGTAAGAAGTAGACACCTCTGCAATAGTGGCAGATAGCCTTTGTGGGTAACCAACTGCTCTCTGATTAGACATGATGCCCTTTCAGTGGCAGAACACTTATATCTGGTACTGGGAATCAAGCAAGCTATCCAGGGATAGAAAACTAATGGATTCCAGAGAGAATCTCCTTTTCTCTTTGTTACACATCAGTATGTCTCTTTAATACCTATGTTTATCTGCTTTATCCAAGTCACTCTTAGTTGTGGGTTGGAGAACCTGCTTTATCTTACAGATAGTGGAAAACATTGAAGAGATCCAGGATACATAAAGTACATCAAGAATAGGCAAGCTGGGGCTGGACAGATGGCTTAGCAGTTAAGGCACTTGCCCAAGAAGCCTAAGGATCCAGGTTTGATTCCCCAGTACCCATGTAAGCCAGATGCACAAGGTGACACATGTGTCTGGAGTTCATTTGCAGTGGCTAGAACCCCTGGCATGCCCATTCTCCCCCCCCTTCTCTCTCTCTCCCACAAATAAATAAATAAAAATATTTTTTTTTAAAAAAAAGAAAATAGCCTACTGCCCACCATGAAACAAGTCAGCTCTGCCACATCTGCCCATACCCAGGAGTCATTGCAGAGGAAACAGTGATACAAGTACTGCTCTCACTGCTAGCCTGACAACCAGATCCAGGGGAATGGCAATAAACACTGTGGTCACTCAAACTACAGAAACCCCACTGCCAAAGTTTGACCAGCCAGACATTTGAGGTTCTGGTTTACTTGGCAGTGCCTGGAGTGGCCAAATTACGTCATCCGCAAGTGTGTGCGACTTGCTGTTCCACTAAGTGATTTTTGAGCCGTGAAAAGCAGGAGATAGAAGGGAGATGAAAAATCCAAGCCCTGGGCTGGGAAGATGGCTGAATAGTCGAAGACACTTGCATGCAAAGTCTTTAGCTGGGGATTCAATTTCCTAGTACTCACATAAAGCCAGATGCACAAAGTGCTGCATGTGTCTGACATGTGCTTGCAGGAGCAAGAAGTCCTGGCATACCAATATTCTTTCACTCATATAAATAAATAAATATTTTAAAAAAATTATTCCCTTTCTTGATCTTCTGAAACCCAATGGCACCATTCCTATTGACTCTTTTGTGCCAAAGCAACCAGCTTTGGGTTTTATGATACTGTGTTCTCCTTGGTGAGGCAAGACATTCTGTTTTCTTCTTTAAGAAATATTTTTATTTGAGACAGAGAGAAAGAGGCAGACAGAGACAGAGTGAGGGCCTCCTGCCACTGTAAATGTACTCCAGACACTTACACCACTTTGTGCATCTGGCTTTACATGGGTACTGGCAAATCAAACTCAAGTGTCAGGCTTTACAAGCAAGCACCTCTAACCACTGAGAAATGCCTCCAGTCCATCTTTTCTTGTCTCCCTGCTTTGTTTCTCTTTTCTTAACTCTTGTTTTAGAATCTTAGCTTGTAACATCTCCAGACAGAAGCTTTTCTGTAAACTCTTTTCTAGCTTTTCTAGTTTAGTAATGGAGCATTGATACTTGATGTACTCATCCTTAATGCTGAACTGAATGTAATACTTTCTCCTTTGAGTATCAGCCCTTTACTGCAGAGGTTTATCAGGATGTGAATGGAGAAGATGGCTGGACAAAGGTTTTAGGGCACGAATAATTTAAATTCATGTGATATTTAGGCATTTTTAAATTCTGGACCTAATATGGTAGCTGAAGGGAAAGTGAACCTGGTTTTCTCATTCAGCATGCAATAATTCCCTTTCCTTTGGGAGACAGTTGGAAAGGGCTTCCTCCTATTGCAGTCAGAGCAGAAGTCTCTAATTAGGGATACCCTGTAAGAGGAGAATTTGCAAGGGAAAATATGTAACATTGTCTTTCTTGTTTTATTGTTTTCAGTTAGCATACAAAATAATGGGTTTCATTATGACATCTTCATACATGGTGCCATAGTCAGCTTCATATTGCTGAGATGAAACTCCAGACCAGACATACTTATGGGAGGAAGGGGATTTATTTGAAGCTTACAGATTCAGGAGAAGTTTTATAATGGCAGAAGAAGCTGGACCCCCTTCACAGGTCCATGCAGAGAGAAAATACCACCAGTAGCACCATAGGCAAGCACACTCCCGGAACCCCAGCAGAACTCAGATATTCTCTATACCTTTAGTCTGGAATTCCAAAACTACCCCCAGACATACCTTAGGGCTGGACCCTAGGATCTGCCCATAGTGACACCTCCTCCAGCCAGGTGACTAGGGATCTAATGATTTAATAAATGCCTGAATCGATTGGGGTACATCCATTTAAACTACCACATATGGGTGTCACTGAATTTTGCTCATATTCTTTCTCAATTACTCTCTTTGTCCCTTTCTACCTGAAAATAGTGAAAATGTGTGTATGTTTCTGAAATGAAGTTCTACAAAAACATGCAATATTTGTCTTTTTAAAATCTGCCTTCCTTGAAATGTAAATGTTTTACCAAATGGGACAGTTTCTACTTCAATACAGTAAGTACCAATAGATACAATCCACATAAACAAAATTTTTTTCAGAGCAGGAAGGAATCCTGAGACCAATAGGTTAGTAGATATCTTTAAATATTAACATGTAATATCCAGATCAAAGAAAAATCCTGTAGAAGATCCTCCAGTCCCTGCCACGGCCCATTTGCAGACCTTTTCAAGCCAGCTTTATAGTGCTTTGCAATTTTCAGACAGGAAAGAGGTGGATATGTTATGCTATCATTTGCTCTGTTCATAAATTTTGTCAATAAATCATAGAAATGATTACTTGGATAGCTTAGCAACTTAATATTTATACTTTATAGCCATTGCAGTAAGACTTTATTGTTCCTGCCGTAATTTTGCTGTTACCACCATGTCACACTTGAGCTCCATTGAGCACTGTGAGCTGAAGCAGTGGATGTCCTGAGCCTAAAGTGAACAGTTGGCATTTAGGAAACAATGAAAAGGACCATGACTCAGTCTGGAATTTGGGGTGCCAATTCTACTTTTGGATATTCTACTGTTTTAAAGCATATCTTTTTACATTAGGAGTTTTCTTCTCCCCATGATTTAAGTAAAAAGAAGTATTGCTTTAGTGCTTGACATGAGTAATAAATAAAACTTAAATAAAAGAGAAAAGAATGATCTAACCACATTAGTATAAGTGAAGTCAAATAGCACTATCAACTGATGGCAACTAGGTGCCCCAGATACTAAAGTCACTGGCATATAATCTGAATAAACTACTGGACTCCACTGTGATATGGGTTTAATTTGATTCTGATCACAGTCCTTTACCTTTACTTTCTTTTGCTCATCCAATCCCTCTTCCACTGGACCCCTTCTTTCTAATGAGCCCACTCACCATTTTTTTTTGAGAGAGAGAATCTCTCATTGGCATAGAATTCACCAATTATAATAGACTAGTTGGCCCAGGAATCCTCTCATCTCTACCTCAGTGCTGGATTTGCAAGTGTACACCAACAAGTCTGGCTTTTTATCTGGCTTCTGGAGATTGAGTTCAGGTCCTCTGTTTTCATGGCAAGCACTTTACAGCTATTCCCTAAGCCTGTTTTCCTTTTATTTTTATTTTGTAGCTTGTTGGTATATTAATAGTATATATGTCATGCATCTTTCAACTAGAAATATCAAAGTATTAAGCTAAAATGGCAAATATTTAGAGTGTACTTCTTTCTTACAAAAGAAGGAGCCTAGAGGCAGTGGTTCTAGTGTGTGTCTAGAATCTAAACGATGTTTATCCCTTTTGTCACCCCAAGTGTCACACTGTTATTCAGAGCTCAAGGACGATGGCAGTAGCTCTGTGCATCACAACCTCATATAAAGTAGAAAAACAGGAGAAGAAATAGGGTCTATTTACCAACCTCTTTCTCTTTATATCAAACAATGAAAAATGTTCACATTTCTCTTTATGTCTTATGTAGCATCCAGAGAAGCTGGTAAGCTGATTATCCCGTATGACCCCCTTCTCTTGTGATGTGAAACAGTGAGAGAGCAGGATGTGGTGACACACACCTTTAATCCCAGCACTTGGGAGGAAGAGGTAGGAGGATTGCTGTGAGTTCAAGGCTACCCTAAGACTACAGAGTGAATTCCAGGTCAGGCTGGACTAGAGTAAAACTCTACCTCAAAAAATCCTCCCCCAAAAGAAACAGTGAGGGAGGAGAGCTCTCATGAGACAAATACTGCGGCAGGAGAGTGCTCATGAGTCAAGCACTGGAGGTAGAGAGTACTCATGAGGCAGTGAGAGAAGAAAGCTCTCATGAGACAGATACTGAGGCAGGAGAGGACTCGCTGCAGTGTTTACCACAGAGATATAAATGAAGGCCATGTGAATAGAAAGTTTAAACAAAACAGACTAGAATAGGGACAGGATATGGACATAGTGATTTTATGTCATTTATGTCATAGCGACATTATGCTTAGGATAATAGGGGTTAAGTCGAGGATTATTCAGGTTCCCCAATTCTCAATCTGGGCACATTTGAAGTTTTGGGGAAATTATGTATGACAGCAATGATGACAGATATAACAAGTACCCAGGGGAGTTTAGAAGAATGGCCAGAAGGTCGATGGCCTGTCAGTGGACAGGGAAGAACCATAACGCTGTCATTCAGCTCCACCTCAGATTTGAGGTATTCTGGGTGAATGGGTAGATTCTTCCCAAGTAAATGATCAAGAAATTAGTACCTCCTGGTTAAAGTAGATGAAGAAAGTTTTACCATGAAGTAGGTATGAAAGTTTACTTGGAGGAAAAAAGTGCAAGCTGTGGTTGGTGGTGGAAGTGATAGAGAAACAAGTCATTTTTAAACCTGTGGCTTGGAGGGTGGGAGACAAACAGGCAGGAAGGAAACTGGGAGGAACAAGCAGGCAAAAGTCAATTTCCTGCAAGGTTTCCACTCCAGATGTTGGCAGAATGACAGGAATTCAAGAGAATGGGAAATCAGAGATAAAGAGGAAGATCATGGCTAAACTTAACCAGGTCTATGAGTTATGACTCTAGTGTCAAGCAAAACAGCACCTAATTTTTTAGAAGAAACGGGACTGTTGACTCTAAGGCTAAGGCTGCTGAACCTCAGACAGAGCCTTGTAAACAGCCAGAACCCTCCCATGTGATTCTACGCATTTGGTCTTCTGCTCTATCAGGCCATGGACAGAACACAGCCCACAGATTGCATGTAGAAGAGGGTGTTTGGGTAAGAGGTGGGAAAGATGGAAGGAATGGATGACACCCATTCCTTTGCTGACAAGGCTATCTAAAAAGGCTATCTTTCTACTTACTGCAAGAAGAGAGCACGTGGGTCTGACTACTGTGGTCACAAAATAAGTAGTCAATAACTGATTTCAAGAATTTGGAAGTACCTTTTAGTAAATCCTGTAAGAGAAACTACCTTTTCATTAACTAAAAAAAATAAACCTGGTAGGAAGACCATTATGAGGGCAGGGGCAACAGAGCCGGATTGTGAGGATTCAAAGTATTGGGCTCGGCTTGCCCAGGCCAGGTATCAGCATGGAGACTTGCCCTTTAAAAAAAAAAAATTTCTAATTGGAAAACAGACTGTTTTGCAGGGTTTTTGGAGGCGCAAAACCAGACAGAACACCTGTAAACTAAACTGGTAAATATAAGACCACTTTGGTCAAAAGTTTAAGAACCTCACAAAGCAGCCTCGCCTCACGTTGGGTTGGTAGAAAGAATTGTGTTGCAAGGAGTTGGCTTGTAGGAGAGGAAGCGGAGTATGGGAAAGGATGCAAACGTCCTTACTTAATGTCCCTGGACCACTTGTGTTCAGCAGGCTGTGGGTGGGAGCGGTGTCCTAGAAATGAGTGTTTGGGGAATTTGTTTGTTTGTTTGGAATTATATCTGTTTGATCTAGAGGTCCTCAGGGTGACATCAAGAACGCTGAAACACCAACAAGCATGCACCTTGCAAGAGAGAGCCTTAAGCAGGAAAATCAGCTTGCTGGGCCAGTTCTTCCAGGAGCTAGCTGAGCCTTTTCGTGTAAGCCCCCCGGGTCCTCTCAAGATCCAGCCTCCTACATCTCTTTACTTTTCACTTCATATGTGTAGTCAAGGACCTCAAGACCACTGATTAAACCACGAGATGGTTGAGGCAGATAGAGTGTCAGCATCCTTAGAGACCAATACAACATTCTGTGGTTCTCTGACTAGTCCTCTAGTCAGTAATACAATCCTCTCAGAGAGAATTTATCTCAAACAAGCTCCATGGAGCCACTGAGCTCTTTAGCAGGACTTTCCGGAGCCCTCAGCCATCACCTTAGCCTTTTTCATGTCCTGTGATGACATGAGTGGTAGATAGTATACACACTAAGAGAGCTAGTGGGCAACCCAACCATTGGTTAGGTATGAACCCAAAAATGGAAATCTGCATCATTTATTTTAAAGATAGGGAAAAAGCAGAAAGAATTGAGGCAGGAGAAGTGAGGAATGAAGGACAGAATGTTTAGAATAAAGGCTTAAAAGTCCACCATGAGCCCAAAGGGGAATCCCACCATTTTTACATGAATCTAGTTCCTCTTTTACATACTTGGGCATATGGTATAATGTGCTAGAGAGACTGAGCAACTTCAAGGCATTTGGAAGTCCCCTCTGGTCCTCATTTCAAAAAGAATCTCTTAATTTGGTTCAGAGTCCTAACCACAAATGTGCTGAATCAGGTCTTGGATGCCTTCAGTGTGCCAGCAGGAATGGGACTCTTGGAGGTAACATTTAGCAGGAAGCTCAGTTCACTTTCTGGTAAGGAAAATAAAGGGAATGACCCTAAAATTTGGACTATACCAGTACACTCAGATGACAGTCTGTCAGTTGCTGATTGTACATATTTCCTCCCCAGTCATTGCTACCTCTTCCCCAATAAAGGGGACTACATCCTCATCAAAGAGAACACATGATACACATCCAAAATCAGACACAAGACTCAGATTGAAATTTGGTAAAAGGAACTTTGCTTAATTTGCTATCTCAAGTGCTTATGATTGCATTCACAATAGGTAAGCATGAATCCTATCCCATATTACTACAAAGGGGGTTGACTATATCTCCTCCTAAGACTTACAGAGAGCATCAAATAAGCCAATGACTTCTAATTTTTTGCTGCATTATAATTACTTACAATGATGGGCTGAAGAGGTGATTTAGCAGTTAAAGACCCTTTCTTGAAAAGCCTTATGGTATAACATTTATTCCTTAGTACCCATGTGAAGCCAGGTGCATCTGGAGTTCATTTGCAGTGGCAAGACACCTTGGCATGCTCATTCTTTCTGTCTTGTTCTCTCTCCCTCCTCTCTCTCTCCCTCCCCCCCCTCCTGGTAAGTAAATACATAAAATACATTTTAATAAGTAAGAATTAATTTTGATGAGATGGAAAAGCTGTGAAGAATATTGGCAATTCCAAGGCAACCTAGGAAAGACTCTAGGAGCTTGCAGATGAAATTATTTGAAGATGAAAGGGTTCATCTTTTTTTTTTAATTTTATTTATTTATTTATTTGAGAGCGACAGACACAGAGAGAAAGACAGATAGAGGGAGAGAGAGAATAGGTGCGCCAGGGCTTCCAGCCTCTGCAAACGAACTCCAGACGCGTGCGCCCCCTTGTGCATCTGGCTAACGTGGGACCTGGGGAACCGAGCCTTGAACCGGGGTCCTTAGGCTTCACAGGCAAGCGCTTAACCACTAAGCCATCTCTCCAGCCCGAAAGGGTTCATCTTGATATGTGTGCCTCTATAAAGGCAGTAACTACAGTTGAACCTAAAAGTAAAAGACAGTATCAATTTAGGTAGCAAAGCAAACTCCTAGGTTGATATGGGTATAAATAAGTCAAAAATATCAGACTATGAAAAGGGTAGAAATAGCTTTTAAATTCCAACAGGAGCAGCCAACATCAGGTTTTCCTTCATATATTGTTGATAATCTTTTAATGTCTATATTAGAAAGCATCCATCCTTGTGGGACACCCTTCTGTATTGCTCATAGGAAAAGCATGTGGCATGAGCCTTTTCCATAGGTTACTATGGGCCAGGCCTCCTGGCAGCCCTCTAACCAGGCTGCCCAAGGTGCTCATTGTACCCACTTTGTTCCAATGATTCTTGACCTTTACTTTTCTGGGATCCCAGCAGTCCCATTTCTGCCTGGAGCTCAATTGCACAACAATATCTCAAGGTATCACTTCCAGCTCATGGAGGCCATCTCACTATCCATGCTGGCATCCCTTCACCAGTGTACCCAGGAAAGCTTTGGTTAAAAATAGTGTCTTTCACAGTGAAAAAAGCAAAGAGGCAACCTACAGAATGGGAAAAAATCTTCGCCAGCTATATATCTGATAGAGGATTAATATCTAGGATATACAAAGAACTCAAAAAGTTAAATAATAAGGAATCAAACAAGCCAATCAAAAAATGGGCTAAGGAGCTAAATAGAGAGTTCTCAAAGGAAGAAATACGAATGGCATATAAGCATCTAAAAAAATGTTCTACGTCACTAGTCATCAGGGAAATGCAGATTAAAACTACATTGAGATTCCATCTCACTCCTGTCAGATTGGCCACCATCATGAAAACAAATGATTATAAATGTTGGCGGGGATGTGGAAAAAAAGGAACCCTTCTGCACTGCTGGTGGGAATGCAATCTGGTCCAGCCATTGTGGAAAACAGTGTGGAGGTTCCTAAAGCAGCTAGAGATTGATCTACCATATGACCCAGCTATAGCGCTCCTAGGCATATATCCAAAGGACTCATCTCATTTCCTTAGAAGTACATGCTCAACCATGTTTATTGCTGCTCAATTTATAATAGCTGGGAAATGGAACCAGCCTAGATGTCCCTCAACAGATGAGTGGATAATGAAGATGTGGTACATTTATACAATGGAGTTCTACTCAGTGGTAAAGAAAAATGAAGTTATGAAATTTGCAGAAAAATGGATGGACCTGGAAAGTATTATAGTAAGTCAGGTAACCCAGGCCCAGAAAGCCAAGCGCCACATGTTCTCTCTCATATGTGGATCCTAGCTACAGATGACTGGGCTTTTGCGTGAGAATGAAAATACTTAGTAGCAGAGGCCAGTAAGTTGAAAAGGAGACATAGAGGGTGGAGAAAGGAAGGGAGGAGGATACTTAATAGGTTGATATTGTATATATGTAATTACAATGATTGTAATGGGGAGGTAATATGATGGAGAATGGAATTTCAAACGGGAAAGTCTGGGGGTGGGGAGGGAGGGAATTACCATGGGATATATTTTATAATCATGGAAAATGTTAATAAAAAAAAATAAATAAAATAAATAAATAAATAAAAAAAAAAGAAAAGAAAAGACAAAAATAGTGTCTTTCAGGCTCTGTTGAGGAATACGATCAATACTTACAGGTAGATCATGAACATAGGTCCTACATAATAGATCTCCTTCAGCATAATTCCTCTCTCAATATCCTGTCTAAGCCGTTCTAGTATCTATACTTCATGTAATGTGGGCCATCACCAATTTCTTCTAAAAGCTTCTAAAAGCTGTTACTGCATGGTCACTGAGGGTCTTCCTTAGGGCATTAAATCCAATGTCATGAAGGAGTGGCCATCTTTAAATAAGCTCCTCCATGTCTGATTTTATATTTCTCCCCTAGCTGGACTAACATCCTCAGATCCATTCCCAGGTATACTTCCCTGGCATTTGCTTGCACCTCATGCAGGTTCTATAGCTCCTTTAGTGCCCCTAGCATGTTTGACACTTCCTTACAAGGGTTCTGCTGAGAGATATCCTAGCCTCTGGATCTTCTGTGTGTGTGTGTGTATGTATGTATGTATGCATATATATATATACCATAACAGGTTATACTCATTCATTCCCTTACCCCCTGCTCCCATTACCCTCCTCAGTGATGTTATAGTATTTCCTGTGAGGTCATGAAAGCCTTGGTCAGTCTCTCTGGGGTACTGTACCTCTCTACCAATTCTACCATCTCTGTGGCTGTTATAATCTTTTTGCCCCCTCTTCCACAATGTTCCCTGAGCCATAGCAGGCCTGTTGGCAGTCTGATTTAGTGTTAAGCTCTTTGTAGCCTCTGGATTTCTGCTTTGATGGATTTTGGTTGATAACTGTATCTGTCACCATTGTCCTGGAGCTGGTTGTCAGGCTAGCAGTGTTCATATCACCACTTCCTCAGCAATTTCTCCCAGGCCCCAGCAGATGTGGTAGAGGTAACACATCTCGTGGTGGGCAGTCAGCTATCTTTGGGACTTATCACTGGATCTTGGTTCTCCTCCATTCATTTTCTCTGCCTTCACTGATCTTCCCCCAGTTGTTCTCTCCCAAGCTCCCAATAAGCCACCTTAGAATGGCATCTAGCCTTGGCACACAGCCCTTGGTACTCCAAGCAAGAACTTTTATAAAAGATTCTGGACCTAAATGGGAACCCATCCTTTTCTGAAGTCCTGCACTGTTAACACTATTATACCTGATCTTCATCCTGCTACAGAGTCGGATCTAGGGTGAGTCAAGTGCAGTGTCTGTGGTGCTGAATTTAAAGGAGTTGCACATATTCAGGGTCATGCCAGTATTTGCCATGTAATGGCACAACCGTTAGCCTTCTAAAACTTCATGCCTTTAGGAATTTATTTGCCTTGGCTCTAACTCAAGCTGAAATTCTTTTTTTTTTTTTTTTTCGAGGTAGGGTCTTACTCCAGCCCAGGCTGACCTGGAATTCACTATGGAGTCTCAGGGTGGCCTCGAGCTCACAGCAATCCTCCTTCCTTTGCCTCCTGAGTGCTGGGATTAAAGGCGTGCACCACCACACCTGGCTTTCAAGCTGAAATTCTTAAAAAATGCCAATATTTAACACAACTCAGTCTTTCTCATGTTATTGTTTTATTGAAACATCAGCACTAGCCAACTATAAGTATGTGAAATGGGTGACTATTTCTTTCCTCCCCTTCTTATTTTAAAAGAAAGTATTTTATTTATTTACTTAAGAGAGACAGAGAGAAAAAGGAAGACAGAAAGTGAGTGAGTATAGACATGCTAGGGCCTCCTGCCCTTGCAAATAAATTCTAGATGCATGTGCTATTTAGGGCATTTGGCTTTATGTAAGTACTGGAGAATCAAATCAAGGTCATCAGGCTTTGCAAGCAAGTACTTTTAACCATTGTTCAATCTCTCCAGTCCTTACTTATTTGTTAATGGATGTGTGTATGTGTGTTATGCATGTGTGTGTCCCCTTGCAGTGTCCCATGGACTCACTTGCAGTTGGGGGGAGGAGTGTTTACCTGCAGTGGCTAGAGCAGAACATCCAGTGTCCTACTTCATTGATCTTCTGCTCATTATTAGTTTGAAGCATAACCAGAGCTTGCTGTGTCCTTTTATGAGCCCAGGCAACTCCCTGGTCTTTGCTCCTCTTTGTGGGACTGGGGTTACAGGTGTGCATGGCCACACCCAGCTATTTATGAGGATTCTGGAGATTCAAACTCAGGGCAGTTTCAGGCTCCCTCTTGTCTGCATGCTTCAGCAAGAAGCTCACTTAAATGTTGAGACATGTCCGGCCCTCCCTTACTTCTTAAATGCCCAAGGTGTGCTAGAGCACTCTCTCACTTGTATGCATTTTAGTCAGGGACTATCACTACATCATGTACTTGTTGCAATACAGCTAGTGAGCGATTCAACTTCATAATCCCATCCTGGAATCTGATTCCTCTGCTAATTGTCTTAGTTTGGATTCCCTAGAACAAGTTGCCAGTTGTGTGAGAACTCAGAAGAAAAAGAAAATGTAGGAAGCAAGGCATAATGAGGGCAAAATATAGACAGAAATTAGATCTCATTGTCACTTCCCTTCAGTCTGGTTCCACAGAAATTATGAGGCACAAATTGTACCACAAAACTAGTTGTATTGCATAACGAGGTAGGTTATCTTTTTTGTGCCTGTAGACAATCACTGGCCAATGCCTGGCTCAAATGAGAAAGTAGGGGGGTCAGGGAAATGGGGGTATAATATGACTGAACATAAATTTCTGCTTGCGAAGAAACAATTGTCTGGAGAAAGGGGTGTCAGTGAGCTCCTACTGACCAACATTCAAGGAACCTCAGGGGTGGACATGATTATGCCTTTCATTAGACATGTCCTCTGAAGGCTTACATATTAATAGCTTGATTGTCAGATGATGGGTTTTGGGAATGTGACTGGATCATGATTGCTCAGCTCTACTCAATTAACCCTTTAATGAATCATAATTTGATGACATTGTTAGAAGTGACAGAAAATAGGAGGTTTTTCATGGTTGGAAGTGATTCTGATGCCTTGACTCTGGCTCTCTACGTCCTGTTCATCATGAGGTGAGCTACTTTGTTCCACCACTTGCTACCTGCTATGATGCTGTGCCTCACTTCAGGACTATAGCAATAGAACTATCCAACCACTGAATACCATAAACAATGTGAGCTGATGGATCAGGGAACTTACTTTGTGCTAAATGCTCCTGATGACCAACTACAGGAGCACTTTTAACTTTATAGATTAGAAACAGAGATATGAAGAAAAGTATACAAACTCAGCTCTACCTGTCATTTCTAGCCTTATTTAGTTCATGGTAAGTCTGATGGTTGTACACTTACTGAGACTCACCTGTGTAGAATTGAGATTAGATTCAGGTAAGAGACATGCACAACATCCAACTTTAAGCATTTATTTGGATTTCTATGCATGATTCCCCCCACACACCCGGTCCCACAAGGGTTTTATCTGTGTACGTGGGAATCTGGAAGTGTGAGAGATTTCATGTCTCACAATAATCCCCACCAATGATAGGAATCACTGAAGAAATACTCCAGCTTCTCCATACCTTAATAAGATAAATTGGAGGCATAATTTAGTGGATACTTAGTCCCAGTGAGAATTAAACTCAGTTGCCCTCCATATATTTGACTTTCACCTTGTGGTATACAAGGAGTTGCCTGGATAATGATCAGAAGCTCCAGCTATCAGCTCTTTCAGGGTCTGCCTCAGCCTGAAAATTGCCTCACCTTAGGTCATGCTCTTCCTGGACAGCCCATATGTAGTGACAATTATAGATGAAGTTTCAAAAATGTGGCCATTTTGGTCCCATGCAGCATTTTTCCAATGGGCAATCCTTTCTTCAGAGTGTCTTGCTAGGATAGCCAAGGCACAGTCAGACTTGACTGTGTGATCCCGCTTCTTCATTCCCTTCACAGATGTTGATCCCTCAGAACTGCCTTGTACTCCAAAGTCTGCATATCCCTGCCTCTTGGGAACAAACAAACAAACAAACAAACTATAACACCTGTTCCATCTCACTCCAAACCTCTTCACTTATATTAACTAGAACCATGAATAAACCTCCTGCACTCAATTCTATGCTGTTTGGAGGAGACTCAAACTAGAACCAGCAGAAAAGAGGAGACAACCTTCCTCATTCTTACTTTTCTCTTTCATAGAGAGGTGGTTCCATGATCTAAATCCCTCTTGCCTTTTCTCTTCCTACTCATTGCCTACTCCCTGAAAGAGTGGACTGGGTTTTCACAGCTCAGCTTGTTCCTTTTCTTTCAAGAGAGAACCCATACACAGAAACTATGTGTGGTCCCCATTCCCACATGCTGCCAGTTTTCCAGAGACAACTTGCATTTTAGATTGTCCTCAGATAGCCTGGATTAGCCATGTGCTTAATTGTGTGACTTAGTTTTAAGAAATCCACTCACCAACAATATTTTACAATCCCTGGTTTATTTGTAGGAAAGATATTATATTTACAGCACCCTGCTGAGTTTGTCTATATTGCATAAGAACTCAGGCAAGACAGAAAATGATCATTGATGATATTCCATTATTGTGCTCTCACCTTGACAGCAAGCTCCAGCCCAATAGAAGCAGTTGCTAGGGTAGTATCCAGGCCTGGAGCATGTGATCTCCAAGTAGTTGGCCTGCTCATATGTCCCATTTAGAATGCAGCAGCAGGAAACAAGGCTGTCATGGTTTATACGTGAAATGTCCCCATAGCTGTCCACAGCTGATGGTGCTATTTTGAGAGGTTCTAGAAACTTTGGGAGGTAGGGTCTGGTTGGAGGAATTAAGCAACCAGAGGTGGTCACTAGGGGTATGTTACCCTTGTCCACATCTTCTTGTTCTCTCTGCTTCCTGTCCATCATGATGTGCATAGTTCTCTTCCACCACATGCGTCAACCACCATAATGAACTGCTCTAGTTTTAGGGGCAAGCAATTGGGGGAAAACTGTCTGAAACTGTGAGCCCAGGTAAATATTTTCTTCTTTAGGTTGTTTCTGTGAGGCATTTTGGTCACAGGCAAGTAAATGATATAATCATTAAGGACCTCAGGGTTGCACCTTTGGATCCAACATTACATGCACTAGACCAGTGAAATCAGGGCTCTCACAGCAGACAAAGAAACACAGCGGTGGTACTGAAAGGCCCAAGAATTCAGAAGCTCAGAAATACTATCACGCTCCAAGGGGAGCTTAAGCGGGCTCCCTGCATACCTCAAACTCCAGGCTTTACTCTCTGTTGGAAGCAAGTAAAGAATCCCTCTTCTCATTATATCAGAGCCCACTCCTGATATAAAACTAGGTAAAAGGGCATGAGATAGCCCTCAAGGATGGGAAATGAGTAATAAAGTAAACCACTTATTTAGTTTCTGTAAATAGCCTTCACCATAAGCCTTAATAGCCCACACTGTAAGCCTTAGTAGCCTACACTGTAAGCCTTAGTAACTCGCACCATAGGCTGTAGCAGCCTGCCTCAGACCACCAAGGTCATAGGAGGCTGATACCATACTCTGTTACCCCCACCTAAGGAATTGCACAAGTGCTGACCTCCAAGGTCACAGGAGACTGATACCACACTCTGCTACTCCCACCCAAGGACCTGCGCAAACGCTGACCACCAAGGTCATAGTCATAAGAGAGTGATTGGTCCATGAGGGGCTTGAGCAAAGTAAACTAATTGGCTTAAAAACTGTGGGGTGGCACAAACTGACTGGCTAACACTCTGCAGGGGCTCCTGATATTAAATAATGATTGGTCTAATACACAGGCTTTGTTAGAAACCCTATAAAAACTACCCCATTCCTGCATTCGGGGCTCTGCAGTCCTCTACCCCTGTGCGGTGTACGACTGTGGGCCCCAGCGCGCTTGGAATAAAATCCTCTTGCAGTTTGCATCAAGACCGCTTCTCGTGAGTGAGTGATTTGGGGTGTCGCCTTATCTGGGCAGAGCGTGGGGACCCCCTGCGGGGGTTTTTTCCTACAGTACTAAAGCAGGCCAACCCTGCCTGCCCAATGTAGTCCCCATCCAGCAATTTTAGTTTGGTACCTTTATCAGCCTGGTTCCAATTTTCTCAGATTGCACTGTACTCTGAAGGATCTTTTTATTCAAGCATTCTTTCTTTCCATTCTTCCACCCACCTCAGACCAACATGGTTGTCCAAAAGCTCTCCCTGACCTCCCACAACTCTTCCTTTCTTTGTACAGTGTGAAGCATCTCCTCAGATCTGCATATGTAATTCACCTTGTATCTGATTCTTGAAGAACCAGAACCAATAGAGAGGAACTGCTCAAAGCAGAACAGGGGAGCTCATCAAGACAGTGCCCCTTTCTTAGTGGTGGAATCTTGCTTTGGACAGCCCATTTTTAAAAGCAGTCCTGAATTTTGGGCTCTTATAATTGTACGATTTCTTCCTTTTAACTGTTCATTCATTTAGTGAATATAATGGAAATAGTTTGTTTTTTTTTGTTGTTTCTCGAGGTAGGGTCTCACTTTAGCTCAAACTGACCTGGAATTCTCTATGTAGTCTCAGGGTGGCCTCAAACTCACAATGATCCTCCTATCTATCTCTTCCTGCTGAGTGCTGGGATTAAAGGCGTGCACCACCACGCCTGGCTTTGAAATAGTTTTAATTGTATTTCTAAATCCCCCACTTCCTGAGTATTTCATAGTACCTTGATTAAACCTTAGAAAAGGTAGTACTCATCATGAGTCATTTTTATAGGGTGTGGTGGTTTGAATAGATGGCCCTGAATATATTCAGGTTTTTTTTATTAGTTTGTAGTTTGCATCTGCAGCCACCTGGCTGGAGGCAGTGTCACTGGGTGGATCTTTAGGTGTGGTGGTGGGTTTCAGATTTTAATCTAAAGACATGCAAAGTGTTCCTGAAGTATGCTGTGCTGTGTAGCTTTTTGGCTTGTGCTTCTCTTTGTGTGTTTGGTCCTGTGAAAGCAGGCCAGTTTCTTCTGCCATTATGAAACTTCTCCTAGATCTGTACACTTCAATAAATCCCATCCTCCATAACTGTGCCTGCTCTGGAAGTTCATCTCAGAGAACCTGAAGCTGTCTGCTACATATGGTTAATTGGAATCACAGCTTCTCATGCCTCCACACATCGTAACATAAATCCCTGCAGTTTCTTCGAGCTGGAGTAAAACCGGTTGTACATAATGACTAGGTCATTTTAAAAGCAACACAAAACTTTTAGCATATTACTTTTTGGCTCAAATAGTCCATGCACAAGGGAAGAAGGAAAAAACAGGGTTGTGCAACTGAAAGTTCAAGGACTGACTTTGGATAGAAAGATGGATTTGCACCCTGGTTTTCTCACTCACAATTAAATGATGATGGAGAGACCATGTGTTCAGAACTATAATTCCTAAGGTGAAAAGTGAAAATACCTTCCAGGGATTTCTGTGAAAGAGAAGAATGTAAAACATACTGTACAGTGATGTTTGTTGGGATTGATATGGTCTATAGATATTGAGTTTGGCCCATTCAAGATGTTTTACTTGAATATAAAATTCTGGGGATAGAAAGATGGATTAGCAGTTAAGGCACTTGTCTACAAAGCCAAAGAACCTTAGTTTGGTTTCCTAGGACCCACATAAGCCAGATGCACAACATGGTGCATGTGTCTGGAGTTCAGTTTGCAGTGGATGGAGACCTTGGTGCACCCATTCTGTCTATCTGCTTCTCTCTCTCTGCTTTTATCTCTCTTTCTCAACTTAATAAATAAACTTAAAAATAAACTTTAAAATAAAATAAATAATAAATAAATAAAATTTTTACAGTAAGTCTAGCCTTCTGGTTTTTTTTTTTTGAAAATTATTCCATGGCAATAATCCAGTGATAAGGAAAACAACATTTTTCTCCCTGTAGGGAATATGTTTCCTATAGATCTCTATTGTCTCTGTAATCTGCCACAGCCTCATGAGACATCGCTCATTTATATTACCTACCAGGCCCCTTTAGGTATCTGAATTTGAGACCCCTTCAAGTAAAGCATCAAGAGTGTGTGCACCCTCTGTGAGAGGACAGTCAGATCCAGTGAGGAGAGTCCATGAGTGAAGAGGGTCTATCACCACATGAGGCAGAAATGGAAGCAAAACCACACTTGAAAGCAATGAACAATCTCCCAGAGCTGCAAGAACATCCCACTGTCAGGCTGTTGTGCTCAAAAAGTCTTAAGAAGGTCTTAGGAGCTCTGTGGCAGAAATGAAGAATGAAGATGAATATTACTTATTGTGCAAGCATACCTACAAGATACTGAAGGTTCTGTCAATACAATATAGTGACAATCCTATCACATGAATTCTTTCACATGAATTTTTGGCTTCTCAATGAATATAAAAATTACCTTGGAACTATTGAATTTGTTACTTCTCTTATCTCTGGACTAAATACCTGGCAGAAGCAAAATAAGGGAGAAGAGATTTATTTTGCCACATGGTTTTAGGGAATATAGCCCATCGTGGCTAGAAGGTGTGGTGCAGCAGCTCAGTTTGAGGAGTCTGTGTCCCCGGCTTCTCACATCTCATCAAATGAGGAAGGAGAATGAGCCTGGGTTAGAGCCAGAAGAGGAAATAACCTTCTATACCCATCCCCTGGAACCCACTTCTACTAACTATTCCACAATCCCCAAAACTTCCACAGTGTCCCAAAGCATTAACACACCCTGGAGACCTTAGGAGAGTATTTCACATACATCCTGTAATAACTCTACCAGTCTGTTATGTGTGCAAAAGCATTATGTCTAAAAATGTGCAGACCTTAATTTAAAATATGTCATTATGCCAGGTGTAGTGGCATATACCTACAGTATTAGCACTTAAGAGGCTGATGCAGGAAGATTGTGAGTTCTAAGCCAGTTTGGGCTCCATTGTAAAACCCAGTATCACAAAATAAATTAAATTAAATTAAAATTAAAAAATACTTCATTGCTAAAAATGCTATCAATCACCTGTGCTGTTATAAAAATAACAACACATCCAGAAGCCATAGATTTCTACTAGAAAATTTTCAGTGGCAGGAATGGGATACATTCCAGTGAGTTGTTGCCTCCAAAACATTACAAGCTATTGCCAAGGCCCTTGGTTTCTCATGCATAACAGAAGATAAGACCCTATTGCTTGAGATATCACATGCCTGGGCAGCAAGGTCACTGAGAAATCAAGCTGGTATTGAGCTGAAAACCTCCCTGACTGAAAGCTGGAAGAAGCTGCACTGCATGCAGCCTGATGGGAGACGGAAGTCATCAGCAATGAAAACAGTGGACACTATAAGCCTCAAGTTTAGGCAGACAGGCCAAATGACTGAATGGGTGCAATAGTGTCATGTCTGCTTTGGGGAAAACCAACTGATCTCTAATTGGACTGGAGGCCTGCTCTATGGGAGGGAATACATGCCTGGTACTGGAAACTTAATCAAAAGCCTATGGCAGGGGAGGCAATGAGCATTAGGATTATAAAGCCTGCTCTTTTCTGGCTAAATGCATATATTATTCTCACCAAACTGCCCTGAAGCAGTACACTTAGTATTCATATTCATATATTAATGCTATTCTCACTCTTGGTTAGAGAAGCTTCTCTTTTAAGATAGTAGTGACCCAAAGGGCAACTTAGTGCTAAGAAGAAGTGACAGAGGATTGTACATCACTGAGACATCTCTATCACACCTTCCAAGGCTCAGGGTCCAATGCAGAAGAGGTGGCAGAAAAAATGTAAGGGCCAAAGTAAGGGTACCACTCATTACAATGCAACTGTCCAGACAGAAATTGGCCTTGATATTCATGACCTTGCAGTGCCTAGCAATACCTTCACCAGACCCTCATAATAGGAGAAACAGATGGTGACATCAAAACAAAAGAGAGACTAATGGAGAGAGGGAGGGGATATGATGGAGAGTGGAGTTGTGAAGGGGAAAATGGGGGAGGGAAGGGAATTGTCATGGTTTATTGTTGGTAAGTGTGATGGTTAAGTTTGTGTCAACTTGATCTGTTTAGGAATTCACAGACATTCCTCCTAAGTGGGTCTCTGAGGTTGCTTCCAGGAAGGATTAACTAAAGGAGGAATCCTTCCTCATGGTGAGCCCTTCCCCCAGAATAGGTGGCCCCTCTCAGAGAGGATGCTTTATCAAAAAAAGTTCTGGAAAGAAAGGAATTCTCCCCCCCCCCCCCCGGCTGCCTGTGCTGCTTATTGCTTGCTGTTTGCTGTTTTGCTGCATTCCCTTGTGGACCAAAGACCAGCTTGGACTGAAGAACAGCAACTGTCCAGACACCTCCAGGCCTTCAGTGTCAGATTGGGATTGCTGAGGCATCCAGCCTCGTGGACTGAGCAGCTACCAGGTTCTTTGACTCTCAAGCCTGTAATCTGCTGTTGTTGGACTGTCGTAAACTAATCCAATAAATTCCCTTTTAATACAATTCATTCTATCGGTTCTGTTCCTCTAGAGAACCCTGACTAATACAGACTTTTGTCCCAGAAGTGGTTTTAGAGAAACAGAACTGTAAGGATGGATTTCTCTACTGGGCTTGGTGCTCTCTGGAGTTGGTTCTCCAACTTCAGTGCCACTACAGGCTCTACTGGTGATAAGGGGAACACTTTTACTGGTAATAAGGAGGCCACTAATAATCCATGGTATGAACTATATAAACAACTCCATGAGATAGATGTATTTGGTGATCCTGAGTCATGTCTTGTGAAGAACAAGGAATTTAGTGACTCTGTATCTAGAACTTTTGAATATTTGTGGAAAAATAAGACAAATGATGATGCTGAATGGTTCCTTCTAGCATCTCTGGATAAGATATTGACAGAAAAGCAGAAGCTCAGAAAGGAAATTTCTAAGCTTAAGACCCACATACATGATATGAAGGTTTCTAAGGGAGCCCTGGAGGAGAGTCTCATCTCCAGCCAGAACAGAGCTCAAATTGCCAAAAACCAAACCCAGGCTCTAACTGTAAGAACTGTAACATAAGCTCAAATTCCCAGCCTCACAGGCTATCAGAAGTTAAAGTGAGAGCACTGATTGGAAAAGAGTGGGATCCTATGACTTGGGATGGGAAGATGTGGAGGAATCTGGGGACAGTGAGCTGTCAGATTCTGAAGAAGTTGTTTTGCCTGGGAATGTGGCCTCCCCTCCTTTAGGGGTAGGTGCATCCCCTCCCCGAGCTCCACTCTGAAATCTTGCCCTCTCCACCCTTGCCTGGGGGAATTAATTCTTCTTTGTCTGAGTACCCAGCAACGACCCTCCTTGCAGGAGGTTCTGATGCTTCTCAGTGCCCACCCATCTTCTCCTCTAGGCCTAAAACCAGCCATAAGGCTCAGCATGCCCCTAAAGGTGAGCTAAAAAGCATGACTCAAGAGGAGGTGAGGTACACCCCTAAAGAACTCCAGGAGCTTTCTAACTTGTACAGACAAAGTATGGGGGATATTGAGGGAATGGATTTTAAGGGTGTGGGATAATGGAGGAAGGAAGAGAAGATTAGAGAAGGTTGAATTTATTGAAATGGGTCCACTGAGCAGAGATTTTAGATTTAACACTGCAGCTCATGCAGTTGGAAGAGGTGCCAAAAGTTTATTTGAGTGGTTGGCTGAGAGATGGCCTACTGTGAATGAGCTCAAGCTGCCTGATATCCCTTGGCTTAATGTTGATGAAGAGATTAAAAAGCTCAGAGAACTTGGAATGCTGGAGTGGATTTGCCATGTAAACTCATCTTTGCCCCTACAATGGGAGTGTCCAGAAGATGTGCCCTTCGCTAAGGCCATAAGAAACAGATTTGTGAGGGGAGCACAAGCATACTTAAAGTCCCCTAACATTGGTCTTTTCTGTAAAGAAGACCTCACAGTGGGAACTGCAGTTGCTGCATTAGGTGATTTAGATGCAATGGGTATAACTGGATCTCAGAGGAACAAAGGCCAAGTGGTAGTGCTAAATCACCAAAGGTGGGGTGAGCCTGTTTACTGTAATGGACAACATGGGCAAAACAATGCTTTTAACACTATGATTCGTGTAGACTTTGGTACTGGCTGATTAATCATGGTGTTCCCAGAAGTGAAATAGATAAAAAGCCTAATGAGTTCCTTCTTGATCTGTATAAGCAGAAAAGTTCTAGAGCAAAGAAACAAAAGGTCATTTTGAATTATAGCAACAGAAAATCAAGCCCTCTTAATCAGTTTGCAGACTTGAGACAGTTTATAGATCCTGAACCTCCTGATTGAAGGGGTGGCCAGGTCCCCTTGAAGAAGGACCCTCCCACAATCCCCAAAAGTTTCAATGTTAAGCTTATTCCTATCCTTCCTCAGAGGGACATGTGGCCTTTTGCTGGTGAAAAGGAAATAATCAGACCTTTCATGGCTTACTGCACACTGGCTCTGAACTGACATTGATTCCAGGAGACTCCAAAGAGCACCGTGGCCCTCCAGTTAAAGTAGGTGCTTATGGAGATCAGGTGATCAATGGAGTTTTGGCAAATGTTAGACTGATGTGGGTCCAGTGGGCTCCAGAAATCACCCTGTGGTTATTTCCTCAGACCCAGAATGCATAATTGGGATAGATATACTTAGGAGTTGGCAGAACCCCCACACTGGTTCCCTGACTTGTGGAGTGAGGGCTATTATGGTTGGAAAGGCCAAATGGAAGCCACTGGAGCCCCCTCCACCTTGGAAAATAGTGAACCAAAAATAGTATTGCATCTCTGGAGGGATTGCAGAAATTAATGCCACTATAAAGGACTTGAAGGATGAAGGGGTGGTGGTTCCCACCATGTCTCCTTTTAACTCTTCTATTTGTCCTGTTCAGAAGACAGATGGGTACTGGAGAATGACAATGGATTATTGGAAACTTAATCAGGTGGTGACTCCAATTCCAGCTGCTGTACCAAATGTGGTTTCTTTACTTGAGCAGATTAACTCATCTCCTGGTACCTGGTATGCAGCTATTAATCTTGTGAATGCTGTCTTCTCCATACCTGTCCATAAGGACCAACACAAGCAATTTGATTTCAGCTGTCAAGGTCAGCAGTACACCTTTACTGTTTTACCTCAAGGTTATATTAACTCTCCAGCCCTGTGTCATAGCTTAGTTTGTAGGGCTCTTGATCGCCTGTCTCTTCCACAAGGTGTCACATTGGTCCATTATAATGATGACATTGTGCTGATTGGATCAAATGAGCAGGAGGTGGCAACCACTCTGGAGTTGCTGCTACAGCATATGTACATCAGGAAATGGGTAATAAATCCATCCAAAACTCAAGGACCTTCCATCTCAGTGAAATTTCTAGGAGTTCAGTGGTGTGGGGCATGCAGGAATATTCCTTCTAAGGTGAAGGATAACTTGTTGCATTTGGCCCCTCCTACCACTAAGAAAGAAGCACAAAGCCTAGTGGACCTATTTGGATGTTGGAGAAAGCACATTCTTCACTTGGGTGTGTTACTCCGTCCCACATACCAAGTGACATGGAAAGCTCCTAGTTTTCAGTGGGGCCTGGAACAAGAGAAGCCTCAACAGGTCCAGGCTGCTGTGCAGGCTGATCTGCCCCTTGGGCCATATGATCCAGCAGATCCGATGGAACTTGAGGTTTCAGTCACAGACCGGGATGCCGTTTGGAGCCTTTGACAGGCCCCCATAGGTGAATCATAGCAGAGGCCCTTGGGATTCTGGAGGAAGGCCCTGCCATCATCTGCAGACACTTATTCTCCATTTGAGAGACAGCTCTTTACCTGCTATTGGGCCTTAGTAGAAACTGAACACTTGACAATGGGCCATCAAGTTACTATGCTACCCAAGCTCCCCATTACGAGCTGGGTGTTATCTGACCTGCCAGGCCATAAAGTTGTATGTGCATAGCAGCAGTCCATCATCAAGTGGAAGTGGTGTATCCATGATCGAGCAGGCCGTGAAGGTACAAGTAAGTTACATGAGGAAGATGCCCAAATGCCTATGGTTACTACTCCTGCTACAATGTCTTCTTCCCCTAAGCATGCACCTTTGGCATTGTGGGGTGTGCCATAAGATCAACTGACTGAAGAGTAGAAGATTAGAGCATGGTTTACAGATGGTTCAGCACATTGTGTGGGCACCTCCTAGAAGTGTACAGCTGTAGCATTGCAGCCACTTTCTGGGACAACCCTGAAGGACTGTGGTGAAGGGAATTCTTCACAATGGACAGAGCTTCTGGCAGTGCATATGGTTGTGCATTTTGCTTGGAAAGAAAAATGGACAGATGTGCGGTTACACACTGATTCATGGGCTGTGGCCAATGGTATGGCTGGATGGTCTGGGACTTGGACGGAGCACAATTGGAAAATTGGTGAGAAGGACATTTGGAACGGTGTATGTGGATAGAACTCTCTGAGTGGGCAAAGGATATAAAGATACTTGTGTCCCATGGTAATGCTCATCAGAAAGTGACCTTACTAGAGGATGACGTTAATAATCAAGTACATAAGCTGACCTATTCTGTGGATAGTGGTCAACCTCTTTCCTCAGCCACCCCTGTCATTGCCCAATGGGCCCATGAACAAAATGACCATGGTGGCAGAGATGCAGACTATGCATGGGGCCCAGCAACATGGACTTTCACTAACCTAAGGCTGACCTGGCTACAGCTATTGCTGAGTGCCAAATTTGCCAGCAGTGGAGACCAACTCTGAGGCCCTGATATGGTAGCATTCCTCAGGGGGACCAGCCAGCAACTTGGTGGCAAGTTGACTACATTGGACCTCTTCCATCATGGAATGGGCAGCATTTTGTCCTTACTGGAATAGATACTTATTCTGGGTATGTATTTGCCTTTCCTGCACATAGTGCTTCTGCCAAAACTACCATCCGTGGGCTTACAGAATTCCTTATCCACCGTCATGGCATTCCACACAGCATTGCTTCTGACCGAGGAACTCACTTCACCATCAAGAAAGTACAGCAGTGGGCTCATGATCATGAAATTCACTGGTCTTACCATGTGCCTCACCATCCTGAAGCAGCTGGCTTGATAGAACAGTGGAATGGCCTTTTAAAGAAACAGCTGCAGCTCCAATTAGGTGTCAATAGCTTAGAGGACTGGGGGAGTATCCTCCAGCAGGCTCAATGTATATGTTCTGAATCAGCATCCTATATATGGTATGGTTTCTCCTATAGCCCGGATTCATGGGTACAGGAATCAAGGGGTGGAAATGGAAATGGTCCCACTTACCATCACCCCTAGTGACACAATAGCCAAATTTTTGCTTCCTGTTCCCACAACCTTACACTCTGCTGGCTTAGAGGTCTTGTTGGTTCCAGAGGGGGCGTGATTTTGCCAGGAGACACAAAAAACATTCCTCTCAGAGGGGGTGCTTTCTATAAAGAAGCTCTGGGAAGAAAGGTATTCTCGTCCCCTCCCACCTGGCTGCCTGTGCGGTTTGTTGCTTGCTGTTGGCTGTTTTGCTGCATTCTGGTGTGGGCTGAAGACCACTGTGGACTGAAGAGCAGCATCTCTCCAAGACTCCTCCAAGCCTTCAGTGCTGGATTAGAATGGCTGAGGCATCCAGCCTCATGGACTGAGCAGCTACCAGGTTCCTTGACTCTCAGGCCTGTAATCTGCTGTTGTTGGACAGTCGTAAGATAATCCAATAAATCCCCTTTTAATACAATTCATTCTATCGGTTCTGTTCCTCTACAGAACCCTGACTAATACAGTAAATATAGAAGTTTTCAATAAAAAATTAAAAATAAAATAAAAATAATGCCAGCCAGGCATGGTGGTGCCTGCCTTTAATACAAGCACTCAGGAGGCAGAGGTGGAAGGATTGCTGTGAATTCAAGGTTAGCCTGAGATTACATAGTGAAATAAATCCAGGTCAGCCTGGGCTAGAGCAGGACCCTACCTCAGCAAATAAAAATAATGTGAATTGGACTTGAGTGATTGATCAGTGGTTAAAGTGCTTGTCTGCAAAACCTAATGACCCAGGTTAGATTCCCCAGTACCTGCGTAAAGCCAGATGCACAAAATGGCACATGCATCTGGAGTTTGATTGCAGTAGCTGGAGGTGCTGGCATGCCCATGTTCTGTCTATCTCTCTCTTCTTACAAATAAATAAAAATATTTTCGCCGGGCGTGGTGGCGCATGCCTTTAATCCCAGCACTTGGGAGGCAGAGGTAGGAGGATCGCCTTGAGTTCAAGGCCACCCTGAGACTACAGAGTTTATTCCAGGTCAGCCTGGACCAGAGTGAGACCCTATCTCAAAAAACAAAACAAAACAAAAAAAAATATTTTGAGTGTTGGAAAGATGGCTGAGCAGTTGAGCACTTGCCTGTGAAGCCTAAGGACCCCAGTTCAAGGCTTGATTCCCTAGGACCCACGTAAGCCAGATGCACAAGGTGGCACATGCTTCTGGAGTTCTTTTGCAGTGGCAGGAGGCCCTGGCACTTCCATTCTCTCTATCTGCCTCTTTATCCCTCTGTTTGTCTGTCACTCTCAAATAAATAAATAAAAATAAACTAAAGATATTTTTTAAAAAAATTTTTATAAAATAATGCCAATAGATTCGTTCAATACAGTATTGCTAAAAACACCACATTTATTTAAAATGTAACACTTGTGAGGCAGTATCTTCAAAACAAAACATCACAAATGTGCCTATCCAACATAGTAGTACAAATCTAAAGCATGTGTGCTCTTGGACTCAGGGGAAGACTCACAGTGAAGGCAGGCGCGTTAAGCACCACTTGAATGGTAACTTACTAAGGTCCCGGTGCATAGCGTTCCCAGGAGAGCAACATAAACACAGTGAATATAGGATTCCTGTTCCTGGTTATGGAGCATAGATCTTATTGGCTTTATTTACCTTTAAAAATACTTTGCTTGGGCTGGAGAGATAGCTTAGTGGTTAAGCCCTTGCCTGTGGAGCCTAAGGACCATGGTTGAGGCTTGACTCCCCAGGACCCATATTAGCCAGATGCATAAGGGGGCGGGGGCATGCATCTGGAGTTCATTTGCAGTGGCTGGAGGCCCTGGCATGCCCATTCTCTCTATATATACCTGCCTCTTTCTCTCTGTCACTCTCAAATAAATAAAAATAAACAAAAATATTTTAAAAATTACTTCATTTGGACATAAACATGATTATTGTGCCTTAGCTTTTGTTTTCTAGGCTTTGGTTTAGTTTGAGTTCCCCAAAAAGCAGGCTCAGAGAAAGTAATGCAAATAATATATAAAATGTAGAGGGAACACAGGTGAGAGAGTGAGAAAGGGAGACAGAGAAGCAAAAAGTGTGTACTATGAGGCCAGTTATCTACTGTGGGTAACTGAAGCATAATTCTAAGAAGCAATTCTGGGCTCAGTGGAGGTTAAGCTGTGGAATCTTCAGAAGGAAGGGCTAAGATGGTAGAAGTATGTCATGAGGGGCAGACATTTGAGGCTTTTATATGTAGTCTGCCTCTAGTTCTGGCCCTGTTCTTTCTGCTTATAGTCTGACACCATTTGAGCAGCTGCCACCACTTGTTCCCTCCACCATGAACTCGACCACTTTCCCGCTGCAATGCTGGGCTGAGGTTCTTTGAAACCATGAGCCAAAATAAATCATTTCCCCATTAAGTTGTTTCTGGAGTAGAAGAATCCCAGTGTAGTTAATTTGCCTCCAAATAGCTTATAAAGTTTCACAATATCAGGGACTCAGTATTTGGTCCATTTCTGGTTGTCAAACATCCAGAAGTATTAGTCACCTTGAGGAGTGATTCCATATTGTTAGGCCTACATCTAACTTCTGTGTCTGCCACTCTGGGCTTCTGTTCATAATCCCATCAAGCCAATTCTGGGGATGCACATGGCAAAGGCTGTGCAGTTGCTTAACTGCACAGCTTCTGGAGATGAGACAAGGATCATGACATTTTCGTAGAAACCACTCTCAGTTTTCTCATCTGGTTGTTCTTTGTTCTCATTCTAGGTATTAATCAATATCCACATTGATTTTTTTTAAGTTTGTTTTTTTTTTTTTTTGTTTGGTTTTTTGAGATAGGGCCTCACGCTAGCCCATGCTGACCTGGAATTCACTGTGTAGACTCAGGGTGGCCTCAAACTTACAGCAATCCTCCTACCTCTGCCTCCCAAGTGCTGGGATTAAAGGTGAATGCCACCATGCCTCGTCACATTGATTTTTTAAAAATGAATTTTATTTATTTGTTTGAGAGACAGAAACAGGGGGAGAGAGAGCACACCAGGGCCTCCAGGCACTGCAAACAAACTCCAGATGTGTGTGCTCTCCTTGTGCATCTGGCTTACATGGATCCTGGGGAGTTGAACCGGTATCCTTTGACTTTGCAGGCAAACACCTTAATGGCTAAACCATCTCTCCAGCCCTGACATTGATTTTTAAATGTATTTTGATACTGCAAATGTTGTGTTCTATTATCCATTTCCTCAAATCTCTGCAAGAGACTTCTCTATGACCAGTATTCTAGCCTTGCCTGCCAGTATGATTGTCATGACATCCCTGGCTTTGGTAGTTGAGGGCTGCCATGTTGGCCTTTCACGTTTTACAAACATTACCATACTATTGATTGCAATGAGTCAGGATCTATAACTGTATTTCTTATTATCACTAGCTTACAGAGGATAGTGTAGTGACTGTCCAACTTTGTACTGGTAGTGGTACCCCTCTTGCCCATGAATTTTTTTTTTTTTTTTTTTTTTGAGGTTGGGTCTCACTCTGGCTCAGGCTGACCTGGAATTCAGTATGTAGTCTCAGGGTGGCTTCGAACTCTCGGTGATCCTCCTACCTCTGCCTCCCAAGTGCTGGGATTAAAGGAGTGCGCCACCACACCTGGCTCCGCCCATGAATTTTGAATGACCTTGATGAATGGATATCTTACTTTTCCAGGTAAATGCTAGTACCAATTGTGTGAGTTTAAGTACTCTTGGAAAAAAAAATGCTGGAATGTAAGGAGAAGTGTGAGAGGCTTACCAGACAAAATGTTGCATAGAGTATAAAAACACAGTAGAAATAGGGAAAACTGGGACAAGTATGATTATACATGCAGAGGAGTTTTGAATGATTTAGTATGCTTGCTTCCCTCATCCATTACCTTTTACTTCTTCAAACCATCCTGTGTCCTCCATTATTTGAACTCTAAGAGTACTCCTATTATATGCTGCCTGTTAATGTGTTGGATTCAGAAGGTGGGAAAGGAAAAAATATTCAGACCCAGATCATGATGGCTAATGATAACCAACTCTCAAGGGATTTTATCCTCAGTGGCTTTAACATCTATGTTCCTCTCCTTACAAACCACTTCCTGTTTGCTCAGCCTGATGTTTATCCCATCTAAAGAATGAGCCTTCCTAATACCATAGGACATAGAACAGCATTTGGCCTCCACCTGTACAAAATTGATGTCTGACTAACAGTGGGGGCTGTAAACTGAAGTCCCCTGGAAAAGCCACATCTGTATTAAAGATGCAATCCTATTGACTGCTTAGAGCTTTGTAATTGTAGAGAAATGAAATGTTGCACATCAAGAGCAAAAACTATCTTGAGCTATCTTTAGTTCCTTTAATAGCCATTTATCATCCACCTCTGTATCTAACTCAACATCCTTTTGGCTGTCTGATCAAACGTTTGCAATGTACTAATTTAGAAGACCACTGACTTCCACCAACCCAAAAGCGAAGAATTTTGTCAGATATTAACCTCCCTATGCTAATCTCTACTAATATATACTATAAAGTATCCGTTTATGAATTTCTTCTTTTTCTGTGACTATAAAAGTTCATGTGGCCACTTCCATTGTGGAACATGCCATTCAGGACAACCTGAATTCATGGTCTCAGGTCATGTTCACTGAAATTTGACTAAGAATAAACTATCTATTATCTGGTCCCTACTCCCCCAAAAGAAGTATGAGATTTGTGGAGGGGAGACATGATCTGTGAAAAATTAAGGAAGAGGATGTGAGATAGGATTTGGAAAATTTTTAGATGGACCAGAAATGGCCAGGCAGGCCCTAATATCCCAACTATGCTAATTCATTGGCTGGAAATTGCTTGAGTCTCATAAGCACTGTAGAATGAGGTTGTCAATTTTATTGGAAGGAGATATGAACAGAGCATCTCCATGGCTTCCACAGAGTGCTTGCTAATGCATAAGAAAAATTCCCCAAATTAGCCACTGTATCAGAATTTAGATCTGTTGGGCTCTACATAAGCTTAGATTTCCCTTAAAATTAAGGCAAAAAATACCAGATTAAAATTGGAAAATAATAGCTGCATAGGGCAGGAAAGATAGCACAGGCATCAGGATACACAGGCTCATAAAAGAGAGGTTAAGAAAAAAAAAAAAAAAGGCTGGGAGATGACTTAGCAGTTAAGGCACTTGCCTACAAAGCCCAAGGATACAGTTTTGATTTCCCCACACCCATGTAAGCCAGATGCATATGGTGGCATATGCGTCTGGAGTTTGTTTGCAGTGGCTAGAGGCCCTGACTCCCCCACATACCCAATAAATAAGCACAAATAAAATATTAAAATTTTTTTAAAAAGGAAAGGAAATACCATCAAGTGAGGAATCATGGCAGCACTCAGTGTACAGAACATGCCAGAATACACCTTTTTTTTTTTCTTCACAGAGGGATAAAACACACTGAGTGGAAGTTCCCAAGATCAATAATTCTCTTCATTTCTTGTCCTCTCTTGCTCACAAGCTGAATGATACCTCGGTATGCTGCGCTTTCCCTCATATTTTTTTTAATTATTGGGTTGTTTTTCCTGTGTGGCTCTTGAACTTAGGGCTTATATCTTAGTTTGTAAATCCATCTTAGTCTGTTTCGGTTCCATATCAAAGGATTATAAACAATATGGCTTATGGACAACAGAAATTTCTTTGTCACAGGCCTGGAAACTTGGTGGCACAAAACCATGGTCCTGGCAAAATTGTTTGTTGAGTTCTTATTTTCTCATTCATACATGGTCATCTTTTGACTGTGTCTTCATATTGTAGGAAGGATGACTCAGCTCCCTCTGGCCTATCAAAGGCCACCAATTCTCTTCACCAGGGCTCCACTTTCATGACTTAGTCACCAAGTTTCTGAGTTCCTAATACTATCACCTGGGGCATTAAAATATCGCATTAATTCTGGGGGACACATTCAGACTTCCAAACCCTAATTTCATGCTCTATTTTTAGGGATACCCTTTGAAATATGCTGCCTTGACCCAGAAAATTGGAGTTAAAGGGAGGGGAGTGAGACAGGGATGGAAGAAAAGCCAACACAAGCTGCAATCATGAAGTCTGCACTCCACTTTCCCTTTGAGGAAAAAAAAATCCACTGTGTTTCAAACTTGCTGGGAACAGAGTTTCTTCAGCTCTTCCAGGCTGCATAGAAAAGAGCCTCAGCTGGGAGAGGGATGGGGGGAAAGACAAATCCACCAAGAGAGTCAGGATGTGTGTGTCTGAGAAGCGTGGTGCCAGCACGAAGTAAGTTATAAATGTCTACTTGCAGGTGTGGCTGAAGTCATATGGCTGAGAGAATGCAATATAGCCTTCTAAAGACTGCTGTGGCCCATTTGGTTCAAATTCTATTCATTTAGTTAAAGCCATTCTGATTAAACAAAGCAATGACAATGTGCAGTCAGCTTTCTGTTATTGTAACAGAATACCCAACACACAACTTATAAAAAGAAAAAGTTAGCTGACCTGTAATTCCAGCTACTCAGGAAGCTAAGGCAGAAGAATCATAAGTTCTAGTCTAGGCTGGGTTATTTAATGACAGACAGTCATTGTCAAAAAATTAAAAGAGGGTTGGGGGATGTAGTTCATGTGTATGGTGCTGGTGTGAGGCCCTGGGTTCAACCCTAAGTATGAGAGAGAGGGAGGAGAGAGAGAGAAGCAGAGATATCGCGCGACGGAGAGGTTTGTTGTGGCTCAGAGTATCAGTGGTTCCAGTCCCTGATCAGGTAGGCCTATCACTTTAAGGCTCTGGTGCGGGTAACAATGGCAAGGACCAGGTGATGGACAAGCACACCTACTTCATGGCATGGAAGCAGAATGGGTCATATGAGACCTTGTGACTGTTAACTTGGCAGGACTTAGAATCACCTGTGAGGCAGTATTAGGAAGGAAGTATTACATTAGGAAGCCTCTGGGTATGTCTGGAAAGAATTATCTTGATTAGGTTAGTTAAGGTGGATAGAAAAACCTTAACTGTGGATGGCACTGTTTCCTTGGCCAGGATCCTAGGCTGCATAAAAATGAGAAAGATAAAATTGTCAATTAGAAAAGTTGAAAAAAATTGGAGAAATCTGGCTGAGCAAAAGTGTTTATCAATCTGCTCAGCTTCCTCATTGTGAACTGAGTGTGATCAGCTGCCTCAAGTGCCTGAAGCCACATCTACGTGACCACAATGGACTATCACCTAAAATTGAAAGCTGAAATAAGCACTTTCTCTACTAAACTGATTTAGGTCAGATATTTAGTCCAGCAATAAGAAGGTAACTGACACAAGCCCCCAAGTCCTCTTTGACAACACGCCCTTGGGCCCCACCTCTTTAGGGTTCTATCATCTCTCAGTAGGACCAACCTGGGGACAAAGCCCTAACACAGTGCTTTAGGAGACATGCAACATCTAAAATAGCATGCATATTTATTTTAAAAAGGGCACATTGATCTAGATGTGAGCTATGATAACAGCGTAAGGAATCTAGAGGCAGTTTCCATAGGTTGGTAGGTTAAGGAATGCCTAAGTGTTCAGTGCTAAAACCACACATTTTTATTAAGATCTGGCCCTGCCTTAGGGATTTCCATGACTACCTCAGGACCATCCCTAAGAACCATCCACTTACTAATTCCCTGACAACTCAAAAGTATTTTATGACCTTAGATTTTCATTATCTTGTCTCATGGTATGATTCCCTGCCTAGTTATAGCTCCTTCACTGGTGTTTTTTGTATGATTCTTTTTTTTTTTAATTTTTATTGACAGTTTCCATAATTATAGACAATAAACCATGATTATTCCCTTCCCACCCATGCTTTCCCCTTCACAAATCCATCCTCCATCACATCTGCCCCCCCACTTTCAATTTGTCTCTCTTTTGTTTTTATTTCATCATCTTTTCATCCTATTACAAAGGTCCTGTGAAGGTAGTGCCAGGCACTGCAAGGTCATGAATCTGTCTTGTTTTGAAGCATAAATATAATAGACATCTAAGAAGGTCAATGCTAGTCTTGCTTCTTGATATGAGAAAGTAAGAATGTCCACCATGGATGATGTATTATGGATAGGGCTGTGAGAAAAGTTTGTGTTCTACAGTTGGACATTGGGAAGGACTCTTGCAACACCAACAAACTAGTTATGTGAGACAGAATCAGATTCATTGTCTTCATTCCCCTGAGCAAGGTTCTAAGTAGATGGGACAGCTTAATGTGTGAGCTCATGGGACCTGAAAGAGGGTAGGTGCAATTTCTGCTAAACTAGATTGTGTTGTATATGAACAAATGTCACTGGATTAAATCAGAAGTCCTGGAATCACAGCTGGTCCAGCTTTTAGCACTGAGCTGTTATAAGCAGATCATTCCCTCGTATATTTCAGAAGAATTTTCCAGGTATATATGACCATTAGATACTTATTATCCAATAGAGTTATATGAAATATCCTTTAATATGTATCAAATACTATTGTAGTAAGTTATTTTCTTAAATATTTTTGAATACTAAGCAAGTCACCAAATTTTATAGAGTTTGTATCTTGTAACAAAAATTTCCATGGTGATACTAACTCATGAACTCTCACATCTTACAAGGCACAGAAAAATTAGGGAATTAGTTAATAGTATTATTATATTTTCTTTCTGTAGTACATAGTATGCCTTTTTTCATAACTGTCCTCTTCCATTTATCTAGTAGTTCCCAACACAGCTCATTCATATCAGGTATCTTTCTTTGGCAAAAGAACAATCTACAGAAAGGAGAAATCCACCCAGGAAGCTGCCCACAGTGCCAGGAACATCTCTCCCAAGGTATCTTTTAGAGGTCAGGTGCCTTAACCAGAGCTTGCTCACCTGTTGTCAAATATGCTGGCTCAGAAAGGAAGGGAAGGACTCCTTACAACGTGCTCCCCCAGACACAAAATGGCCTGGATATCCATGACCTCACAGTGCCTGACACTACCTACACAAGACCACCATAATAGGAGGAAAAAATCACGACATCAAAATAAAAGAATAACTGATTGAGATGTTGAGGGGATATGACGGAGAATGGAGTTTCAAAGGGGAAAGTGGGGGGAGGGAGGGAGGGAATTACCATGGGATATTTTTTGTATTATGGAAGCTATTAATAAAAATTCGAAAAAAAAATTTTAAAAATATCCTGGCTCAGCATATTCCTGGAGCAAAATACTTGTTTAGTGAAGGAGAGGCCAATGGAGCCAGTAAGCACTTTGACATTAGGCCCTTACAACTCCCCCACTGACAGACCTTGTCTTTCCTCCAGCCTCCTGAGACTGGGTCACTTTGGAGACATGCACCAGTTGGTCCAACTCTTCCTTTTGCTTAGCTCTGCTTGAATGTTTCTGCATCTCCTCCCTCTTGGAGTACTTTCTGTTGATCATCTCTGATTGGGTCAGTTAGTTGACCCAAGAACTTTCTTCACCAATAGCTGTAGAACTTAGACATCTCTGACTGCTTGAATTAGTTGCTGTGGTTGTGTCTTTGCTGAAACCCTCTCAGAAGCTTGCCAGCCATGGCTCCATCCACACCAGGATGACTTAAAACTCAGGGGGCTCTGTTCTGTGATCAGATACTGCCATCTCCTGGCCAAAGCACTTCTTTGTTCTATCAGGCTGGTTCCCAGAGTTCACCCTTGGGTTGAATTATGTCATCTTCCCATCTACACTGCCAACCAGAATTGAAGTTATGGTCATATGGCTTCTCATCTTACAAGGCAGAGAACCCAGATAATTAGCTGAGGATATTATCCTGTAAACCCATCTAAAGTCCACACTTCCCTCAGAGTTCCAGAACATTTCCCCCATAAAGGAACATTAGCTTTGGAGTCCTAGGTTATATCACTTTGTCTTCAATTGTGATGGTCAAATGAGTCACCTGAAAAGGATTCTTACAAATAATTTCTTAATTTTGGGCATGTATATGATCAGGATTTCTAATCAGTAGTTTTTCTTAGCAACAAAAATTAAGTACGGTATTGTACAATAGCTTCTGGTGTGCTTGTGTGTTGGTATGTGTGTTGTTATATGTGCATATGTATGTATGTGCATGTAGACACTAGAGATCAATGTTGGGCATCTTTCTCAATAGCTCTCCACCTTATTTTTTCAAATTCATTTCTTTTTATGTTGTGATGTTTGTGTGTGTGTGTGTGTGTGTGTGTGTGTGTGTGTGTATGTGTGCAAGAGCATTTAGAGGTGTGCATATGGAGGTCAGAGGATAACTTTGAGCATCAGTTCTCTCCAACAATCTTATTTGAGGCAGGGTCTCTTTTCTATTATTTATGAACTTTTTCATATTATTTATGACCAAATCATGTGTTGGTCATATTCTCCATTCTGATATTGGTATTTCACTATGGGGTTATGAATGCATGAGTCAGTCTCCATGGGTGCAAGACAATGCCTTAGGATACTCCTTCCCACTCTGTGGTACTTACAATCTTTTTGCCTCCTGATTCAGCAATGTTTTCTGAGCATTGGCAGGTATATTGTATGTATTCCTCTGTGATGGTCTCTCTACATCCTTTGGATTTCTGATTTGATGAATTATGAATGTCTTCAATGTCTACCACCATCTCCCTGGAGCTGGTTGTCAGGCTAGCAGTGAGAACAGCACTCCTGTTTAAGTTTCCACTTCCTCTATGATGCCTCCTGGGTCCTGGCAAATGTGTTAGGTATAGTTCGTCTCATGCTAGGCAATTGGCTATCTTTTCTTTTTTTTTTTTTTAATTTTTATTAACATTTTCCATGATTATAAAATATATCCCATGGTAATTCCCTCCTCTTTTCTATCTTATGACAGATATTGATGGATCTTGGTTCTCCTTGCATAGTTACTTAAGAGACTATTTGATATGTATAGCTACTCTTCTTGGCCAAAGACCAGTGGGAGTTTCTCTTGAAAGCTTATGACCTCCTATTCATAGGATTCTGACTTGGTTCTCAGTACCAGGTATGAATTTTTCCCTCTGAGCAGTCCTCATGTCCAATCACAAAGTTGTTTATTACCCATGTAGGTTGTGTGCCACTATTGCACAGATGTGTACATCTCGTCCTGATGGTTGATTTTGTTTGCAGGATCCCTGGTGGCTCACACTGTTGGTGATCATTAACCCCCAGCAGTTCACATAGCACTTTGCAGCCCCATGGAGGTTAGCCAGCAGGGAGCTGGTTTTCTTTTAAATTCCAGTGTGGTTTCTTGAGGTGAGGCTGGGTGTCTTGTTCATACTCTTTATAGCTACATTCTCCAGGATAGCTGGCCCATGAGCTTGTGGGAGATCCTCCTATGTTTACCTACATTTTTGCCACAGGTGCACAGGGATTATAGACACCTACTATAGCATGAAGTTTTACCTTGGATCCTGGGAATCCAAACCCACACACTCAGTCATCTACCCAGCCTGTTTTATTTTATTTTCAAGGACAAGGTTTGTCACTGAACTTGAAGCTCACCAACTGGGATAGACTAGCTAACCCGCAAGCCCTAGGGATCTACCCTTCTCCCCAGAACTATAATTACAGGCACATGCTTCTATGTCCAAGTTTACATGGGTACTGGGGATCTGAACTCAGGTTCTCATGCTGCACAGCAAGAACTATCTGAGCCATCTCTCTGTACAACAGCTTTAATAATTAGTTGTTGTTTGGACTTTGTTTATTTTTTGTCATTGTTGTTGTTTAGTGTTGTATATTGAACCAAAGTAACTCCTATTTGCTAAAGAAGCATTTAGCCCTAAGTAAACCCTGAGCTCAAGTTAAGTTCCTATGAATGTCATAAACAGTCTTCTATTGAGTTGCTAATTCCCTTAGGATTTATGTCTACTGTACTCCTTTCACTACTTCCCCAAGTGACATATTCAACATCTCCACCAAAGCTAAGAAACAGAGCTTAAACATACTAACTACTCATCCTATTCCTGAGTCAGCTGACCCCACAATATCTATCATACTTTCCCAGTCCTCCTTTCTCATGGCACTTGTGAGAAGACCTGACTTAGACTTGGGACATACACCAGGACCTATACACAATCAACTGTGTCTTAGGAGTTCTTTTTTATTTTTATTTTTTGTTTACTTATTTGAAAATGACAGGCAGAGAGAGAAAGAGGCAGATAGAGAGAGATAATGGGTGTGCCAGGGCCTCCAGCCACTGCAAATGAACTCCAGACACGTGTGCCTCCTTGTGCATCTGGCTAACGTGGGTCCTGGGGAATTGAGCCTTGAACTGGGGTCCTTAGCTTTCACAGGCAAGCGCTTAACTGCTAAACCATCTCTCCAGCCCTGTTTTAGGAGTTATTTCAGGATCACTTAAGAGAAATATGTCTACTCCTCTAGCCAGAGTGCTTGGATGCCATAGGAGAGGGATCATCCCTGAAACCAAGATGAGGCTTTTAGAAGCTCAAAGAAAATGCTAGAGGTAGGTTTCTAGATCACTCTATCATGGACTAAAAGGTAATCTTACCCCACCACAACCAAATATATATATTAAATCTCTAACCCCCAATTTGGTAATATTTGGAAATAGGGACATTGGGAAGGTAAACACATTGAATGAGATGATTAGGGTGGGGCACTGTGATGATTAATCTGCGTTGTCCACTTGACTGGATTTAGAATCATCATGGAAACAAAATCTGTAGATATGTCTGTGAGAAATTTTGTAGATTAGGTTATTTGAGGTGGAAAGACCTACCCTAAATGTGGGTGGTACCATTTTATGGGCTGGGGTGCTGGACTTAAAAAGGACATAGCTAGCTGAGCTTTCATCATTCTCTATCCTTCACTGCAAACAGTGTGACTAGCTGGTTCATACTCCATCCTCCTTGCTTTCACTGCCAAAGTGGACTCTATCCCAACAAACTGCAAGCGGGAACAAAGTGTTACTCCATTAAGGTCTTTTGTCAGGTATTTAGTCATAACAAGAGGAAAAGTAACTGGTCTGAGGGGAATAGCACTGTATGTATGTAAGTAGAAGGACATATTACTGGGGTAGGAAAGGCCTAAGTAAGGTCTGGGGAAGAGGTTGAGTAAAGGAAATGTGGGGCAGGGTTAATCAAAATTTAAGAGGGTATGAATAAGTCATATAGAAACCTACTTTCTGGAGAATGGCACACCCAGAAGCCATAGACTGTTACTAGAAAATTTTCAATGCCAGGGATGGGATACCTTCCAGTGAGTTGTTGGCCAGGGAGGTCCCTGATGCCTCCAAAACATTACAAGCCATTGCTGAGGCTCTTGGTTTCCCACCAGGAATAGATAGTAAGACCCTAATGCTGAAGACTCCATGTGCTGGGTCTTCAAGGTCACTGAGAAATCCTGTTGGAGCTGGTCCATATAGACCACCTGACAGAAAGCTGGAAAAAGCTATGCTGCATGCAGCTCCACAGGAGAGTGAAGTCATTAGTGGAAATAAACTATGGACATTGCAAGCCTTAAGTTTAATCAGCCAGGCCAGATGAGCCAACTAGTGCAACAGTGGCATGTCTGTTATGGGGGAAACCAACTACTCTCATATTGTACTCGAGGACCACTCCACGGGAAGAAATACATGCCTGGTACTGAAAAACCTATGATGCGGCAAGTCATGAGCCTTAGGGTGTCACACCTTCTGTGTCTGGCTAAATGCATATATTATTCTCACCAAACTTTCAGTAAGCACTTTTCTTAATGTTCATACCCATATATTAATGCTACTCTCACTTTTGGTTAGAGAAGCTTCTCTTTTCTTTTTCAGACCTCTGGGATGACTGACAAGGCACCATAATGCTGAAAAGAAGTGACAGAGGAGTGCTCAACACTGAAACATCTCTATCACACCTCCCAAGGCTCAGGGTCCATTGTAGAAAAGGTGGTGGAAAGAATGTAAGCACAAAAGGAAAGGTAGGACTCCTTACAATGCGATCTTCCAGACACAAAATAGCCTGGATATTCATGGACTCGCAGTGCCTGACACTCCTACACAAGACCATCATAATAGGAGAAAAAGATTGTGACATCAAAATAAAAGGAGAGGTGGAGGGGATATGATGGAGGGTGGAGTTGTGAAGGGCGGAGTGGGGGGAGGGAATTACTATGGTTTATTGTCTATAATAATGGAAGCTGTAATAATAATAAAAAAGTAACTGGTATAGGTCCTATTCAGATAGGACTGGTGTTCCTAGTACAGGAAGAAAATACCAGAGATTTCTCTCTGCTCATACACACAGGAAAGAGGACATGAGAACATAACAAGAAGGCCATCTACAAATCAGGCTTCATCCCAAAACCAACCCAACTGGCACTTTGATCTCAGATCTCCAGTCTCTGTAGCTGTAAGACAATACATTAGGTTTTTTGAACCAGCCAATCTGTTGTATGTAGTGAGGTCGGCTGAAGCAAAGATAATACAAATAGATGGGTATGTGTGCCCATGCATACATGTGTACATGCACCCATGCATGTGCGTGCACACACACACACACACACACACACACACACACACACACACACACTCACATGAGAGAGAGAGGTTAACCTGCAATCCAAAAACCTAAATGTACACAAATTTGGTTTTAGTTTGTAATTGAGTATCCAGTTGACTGAAGATATTAAAAACTTGCATATTTGTACTAAACCTACCCTAAACAAAATAGATAAGATTCACTTCATGTCTAAGGTGTTTAATTACCATAATATTGGACAGTAACAATATTATATCCTCTGTTATAGAAACAAAAACGATTGGCTCAGTTTTGAGTGAACATCGGTTCTACTCCGCATTCTGACTAGAGACTAATCTCAAATTATCTGCTGCCCCTTTCCAAGAGCATATTTGAAAGAAGTGATGTTGATGAAGAATTGATTGGAGGTCATATAGCACAGCCAATTCTTGTTATCCCACATTCCATTCTCTAGTTGGATAGGACCCTCATGTACTGGTAATATTTTCTTGGCATCACACACAGTCACATTTGTTGGATTGTTTTTCAGCTATGCCTTCAGCCTTTCATCAAGAGCTGATACAAAAAATGTATTAATGAAATCCACTATTCTCTTTGTTCTGAAAACATGGAAGACATTGTCCACTACATCCCTCAGCGCCTCTTCTAGAAAGCCTCTCATAAAAATTTTCTGACAGTTTCCTGCTAGGCAAGGCTTTGCATCCAGTGAGTAACAGGCATAATTTTTCCTTAGTTGATAAGAGCAGAGTAATGGACTCTTTTGGTACTTTGCCTAATGGGAACTTAGAATCTTACTTAAGGGTTGAAGACTTTGGATCTAGTAGAAAGAGATGCCATATCTATGCAGCAGCATGGAGTTGGGCCCCAGCTGGGGGCCTCATGTGGGAAACCCCAGATTATAAGGCTCTGGGATAACCACCATGAAATAGTAGTCAAACAGAGGTTCTGAATTCAATGGCCAGCAGGCTTTTTTTTTTTTTTGAATGACCTTTCCCCAAAAGCCTATGGAATTATTGAACATGAGGTTGACAGAAGTAATCCACTGAATGCCTCAGATTGCAACTATTAATTTTTCACCTCCCCACAGGCTTTGTGTCAAACACAGCAGGGAAGGAAACACTACCAGCTACACACAAAGGCAGAACCTCATGTGCTATGGAATAACCATTGCACCTTGTCCTACTGCGCCCTCTTGCTTGACCATTGTAAGTTACTTTCCTGAGCTACCAATCCTGATGAACTCATCACTGTTTCTCTGTTATACAAAGCTTCCTCTTGTGTTGATCTCCATTGACACCCCACTTTGAGAATCTGGAAGGCAAAATGTTCCAAGTGTTGGTCTTGCCTCTCTATAGTAGTGGCTAAGTTTACACCTGTTGTGCAGAGTTTAGAGGCCTGCCCTTGAGGTTGCTGCTCTGGATCCCAGCTGTTTTCAAAGGGGTGTGCTATGGTTCAAATGAAGGTATCCCTCCAAAATTTAGATGCCAGGAACTTATGCTAAATGTCATTGTATTAAAGGGAAGACATCTTACAAAATGATTATGTTGGACTGGAGAAATGGCTTAGTGGTTAAGGTGCTTGCCTGTGAAGCCTAAAGACCTAGGTTGTATTCTGAAGGTCCCATGTAAGCCAGATGTACAAGGTGGCACATGCATTTGGAGTTTGTTTACAGTGGCTAGAGGACCTGGTGTGCCCATTCTCTCTTACTCTCTCTCTATCAAAATTAAATTAAAAAAACCTGATTATGTTGTGTATATTCTACAGTCAAGATTAGAATTAGTGGGGCTGGAGAGATGGCTCTCCAACCCAGTGTAAAGAATTTTTGTATGTATTTTTTAAATAAATGTATTTATTTATTTGATTGAGAGACAGGGAAAGAACAGAGAAAGAGAGAGAATGGGCAAGCAAGGGCTTCTAGCCACTGAAAACAAACTCCAGATACATGTGCCACCTTGTGCTTCTGGCTCATGTGGGTGCTGGGTAATTGATCCAGGGTCCTTAGGCATTGTAGGCAAGCATATTAACCCCTGAGCTATCTCTCCAGGCCTGTATGTAAATTTTGAATTCTGATGCTAGGCTTCATATCAGTTCTAAGAACCTTCAGGAGGAGTTTTGTGGGTTTTCTAAGGATAAAATTTTATTATTGGCAAAGAGATAGATAATATGCCTTTCCCATTTGTATCCTTTTTCTGTTTCTGATTATTATTCTGGCTAAAATTTCAAGTATTATACTGAATGAGTGATGGAGGTGGGAATGCTTGTCTCATTCCTGATTACAGAAAAAAAAATATTTTCAATAAAAATAAAATAAGGACTTCTGGCTAAGATGGTGATGTAGGAACCATGCCAAAGCAGCCTAGGGGAGAAAAAGCCAAAAAAAATAAACCCAGCAAAATACACATTTTTACTAAAAAGTGAGGTGTATAAGAAATAAAAACAGCAGCACAGAAGCAGGAGAGATCCAGAGCATGCAGAGCCCGCACAGGCCGGCAGAAGCAGCTCCAGCGGTGGCAGCACCAGGTCCGCAGGGCCACAGTGGCCAGGCTCCACTTGAGCTGCAGGAAAAGCCAGGTGAGGGGATTTTTCACTCACACCAGAGCTCTTTGTAAACTCAAGAAATGTGAAGGGAGAATGGCAGTGAACAACGGAAGAGCAGATCATGAGGTCGAGGATCACATGGACCAGTGAGAGAACTAGAGCCACCATTGACAGCCTCCCCTCCCCCACCACCATTGCCTAGCTCTGGTGAACAGAGCAGTGGTCCAGCGACCCAGCCAGCCTACTTGAATCTACAGTGCACCAAAGAGGGACCCAAGCAGGAGCACAACATAACTGAGACCAAAATCATCCCAAAAGGTAACTTGGATTATACCAGGTCAGTCCCTGCCTAATAAACCTGGCATGGAGCCCTGAACTGGAAGTGCTAATTGAATCTTCTATATCAGGATAAATTATACATTAAATCTGATGGATGGTCAGATTTGCCATTCTTAAATAAGCTATATTTTGGGCTTGTTATTTATTGCTTCTTGATTTATAGTGGCTTTGTTTCCTCTTCTGTTATACATTAGAGAAGGGTCTCACTTGGTCACAAGCTGACTTGGACCCCTAAACAGACCAGAAATCTTAACCACCTCATAATAAAGGATCTGGCTGTCATAACACCTACTCTTGCATACTCTGTGCTATTTTTCATTGAAAGTGTACACTGTTTAGTTAAATTTTAGAATCTATCTGTATTTTGTTCCACTCATACTGCTTGAATATTCTCATAGCAGCCAAACTCAACACCTAGGGTAATTTTTAAAAATACTCTGAGAGTCTTGAGAGCCACACCTAGAACCTTAAGCTCCTACACTGAAGATATATAACATCAGATTGATTGATACATCTAATAATATCCAGCTAACTAGAAAATCCAAGCATGAAATTAATCCAAGATGCAAAAACATAAACATTATAACACAAGAAACACCAAAATTCAAGACAATATAAATCCACTGAAAAGTATTAATCCATCAGAAATATCTCCAGTGAGAACAAGTTAGAGGAAATGCCTAAGAAAGATTTCAAAAGAATGATTATAAATATGTGCAAAGACAACAAAGAAGAAATCAAAGGAATAAAAGAGGAAATCAAAGAAAACACTGGAAACCAATTTAATGAAATAAACAGAATGCTAGACATAAATAAGGACATAGAAATAATAAAGAAAAACCAGTTAGAATTACTAACAATAAAGAACACAGTCAATGAAATAAAAAGCTCTGTAGAAAATCCCATCAGTAGAACAGACAAAGAAAAGGACAGAAGATCTAAGCTAGAAGACCAGGGTGCAGATCTAATATAGTCAAACAAAGAGAAAGACTAATAGAAAAGTATGAATGGGAATTTCAAGATATTCAGGACACTATGAAAAGGTCAAACATAAGAATTCAGGGTATAGTAGAAGGAGAAGAAGATCACTCCAAACGCATAGTAGGCATCTTCAACAAAATCATAGAAGAAAACTTCCCCCAAATTGGGAAAGAGGTGTCAATGCAGATACAGGAATCCTTTAGAATGTCAAACAGACAAAACCTGGAAAGAACCTCTCCTTGCCATATTATAATCAAACTACCAAACACACAAACCAAAGAAAAAATACTGAAAGAAGTTATAGAGAAAAACCAAGTTAAATACAAAGGCAAGCCCATCAGGATTACAGCAGATTACCCAACACAAGCTATAAAAGCCAGAAGGGTTTGGAGTGTTGTATTCCAAGTTCTGAAAGATAACAATTGTCAACCAAGGTTACTTTATTCTGCAAAGCTATCCATTCAAATAGATGGAGAAATAAGGTCATTCTATGACAAAAGCAGGCTAAAGGAATATTTGAAGACAAAACAAGCTCTACAAAAAATACTTGAAAGAATCCTCAATGCTGAAGAAAAAGAAAAGCACACATATAAGGAACCTGGAAAAAACAAACAACACTCAAATACTAGTTAACATAAGAGAGCGAAGGTAAAACCAGAAGAACTACAAAAAAATGCCCAAAATAAATACACACCCTTCAATAATGTCTCTTCTCAGGCAATAAAACCACAGATTAATCACTGGGACCTCATGAAATTGCAAAGATTTTGCACTGCAAAGGACACAGTGAAAAAAGCAAAGAAAAAATCTTCGCCAGCTATATATCTGATAGAGGATTAATATCTAGGATATACAAAGAACTCAAAAAGTTAAATAATAAGGAATCAAATAAGCCAATCAAAAAATGGGCTATGGAGCTAAATAGAGCATTCTCAAAGGAAGAAATATGAATGGCATATAAGCATCTAAAAAAATGTTCTACGTCACTAGCCATCAGGAAAATGCAGATTAAAACTACATTGAGATTCCATCTCACTCCTGTCAGATTGGCCACCATCATGAAAACAAACAATCATAAATGTTGGTGGGATGTGGAAAAAGAGGAACTCTTCTAACTGCTGGTGGGAATGCAATCTGGTCCAGCCATTGTGGAAAACAGTGTGGAGGTTCCTAAAACAGCTAAAGATTGATCTACCATATGACCCAGCTATAGCACTTCTAGGCATATATCCGAAGGACTCATCTCATTTCCTTAGAGGTACGTGCTCAACCATGCTTATTACTGCTCAATTTATAATGGCTGGGAAATGGAACCAGCCTAGATGTCCCTCAACTGATGAGTGGATAATGAAGATGTGGCACATTTATACAATGGCGTTCTACTCAGCAGTAAAGGAAAATGAAGTTATGAAATTTGCAGAAAAATGGATGGACCTGGAAAGGATTATACTAAGTGAGGTAACCCAGGCCCAGAAAGCCAAGCGCCACATGTTCTCTCTCATATGTGGATCCTAGCTACAGATGATTGGGCTCCTGCGTGAGAATGAAAATACTTAGTAGCAGAGGCCAGTAAGTTAAAAAGGAGACATAAAGGGAAAGAAAGGAAGGGAGGAGGGTACTTAATAGGTTGATATTGTATATATGTAAGTACAATGATTGTGATGGGGAGGTAATATGATGGAGAATGGAATTTCAAAGGGGAAAGTGTGGGGTGGGGAGGGAGGAATTACCATAGGATACTTTTTTATAATCATGGAAAATGCTAATAAAAATTAAAAAAAATAATGTCTCTTAATATCAATGCCCCAACCAAAAGACATAAGTTTGCAGACTGGGTTAAAAAGCAGGATTCTTCAATTTGTTCCCTCCAAGAAACACACCTTTCTACATAGGATGGATACTACCTTAGGGTGAAAGGTTGGAAAATGGTGTTTCAAGCAAATGGACCTAGAAAACAAGCAGGGTTTGCTATCCTAATATCTGACAAGGTAGACTTCAGTCCAACATTAGTTAAGAAAGATAAAGAAGGTGACATTATGTTGATTAAAGGCACACTCCAACAGGAGGACATTACAATCCTAAACATATATGCACCTAACATGGAGGCTCTCAAGTTCATCAAACAAATGCTATTAGAACTAAGGTCATAGATAACACTAAACACAGTGGCACTGGGTGACTTCAACACCCCACTCTCATCAATTGGCAAGTCATCCCAGGAAAAAAATAAACAGGCATCTGGACTAAATGAGATCATAGAAGGAATGGACCTAACAGATATATACAGGACATTTCATTCAAATGCTGTAGAATACAAATCTCTTCAGCAGCACATGGAACATTCTCTAAAATAGACCACATATTAGGACACAAAGCAAATCTTAACAAACACAGGAAAACTGAAATAATTCCTTGCATTCTATCTGACCACAATGGAATCAAACTACAAATCAGTAGCAAGAAAAGCTATAGAGCATACACAAAATCCAACATCCCTTCATGATAAAAGCTCTACAGAGACTGGGAATTGAAGGAACATATCTCAATATAATACAGGATACTTATGACAAGCATGCAGCCAACATATTACTAAATGGGGAAAAACTGGAAGCTTTTCCACTGAAATCAGGAACAAGACAAGGGTGTATACTGTTCCCACTTTTATTTAACTCCACTTTTATTTAATATAGTACTGTAAGTCTTAGACATAGCAATAAGGCAAGAGATTCACATAAAAGGGATACAAGTTGGAAAGGAAGATATCAAGTTATCATTATTTGCAAATGACATGATTCTATACATACAGTACCCTAAAGACTCTACCAGCAAACTGTTTGAGCTAATAAATACCTACTGCCATGTAGCAGGATACAAAATAAATACACAAAAATCAGTAACATTCCTATATGCTAACGACAAACACACAGAGGATGAAATCAGAGAATCACTTCCATTCACAATTGCATGAAAGAAAATAAAGTACCTTGGAATAAGCCTAACCAAGGAAGAAGGATCTCTACAATGAAAACTTTAAAACACTCAGGCAAAAAATTGCAGAAGACACTAGGAAATGGAGAAATATACCTTGTTCCTGTATTGGAAGAATCAATATTGTGAAAATGGCAATCTTGCCAAAAGCAATCTACACATTTAATGCAATCCACATCAAAATTCCAATGGCATTCATCACAGATATATAAAAACCAATCCAAAAATTCATTTGGAATCACAAAAAAACCTCAAATATCTAAAATATAATACTGAACAACAAAAATAAGCCTGGTGGTATCACCATACCTGATTTTAACCTATACTACAGAGCCATAGTAACAAAAACAGCATGGTACTGGCACAAAAGCAGACATGTAAATAAATGGAACAGAACAGAGGACCCAGATGTAAGTCCAGGCAGCTATAGCCACCTGATATTCGATAAAAATGCCAAAAATACTCATTGGAGAAAGGACAGCCTCTTCAGCAAATGGTGCTGAGAAAATTGGATATGTATCTGTACAAGGATGAAAATAGATTCTTCTCTCTCTCCATGCACAAGAATTAAGTCCAAATGGATTAAAGACCTTAACATCAGACCGGAAACTTTGAAACTGCTAGAGGAAAAAGAAGGGGAAACCCTTCAACATATTGGTCTTGGCAAAGACTTTCTGAATACAACCCCAATTGCTCAGGCAATAAAACCACAGATTAATAGCTGGGAACTCATGAAATTACAAAGATTTTGTACTGCAAAGGACACTGTGAATAAAGCAAAGAGGTAACCTATAGAATGAGAAAAAATCTTTGCCAGCTATCTATCTGATAGAGGATTAATATCTAGGATATACAAATAACTCAAAAAATTAAATAATAAGAAATTAAACAAGCCAATTAAAAAATGGGCTATAGGGCTGGAGAGATGGCTTAGCGGTTAAGCCCTTGCCTGTGAAGCCTAAGGACCCCGGTTCGAGGCTCGGTTCCCCAGGTCCCACGTTAGCCAGATGCACAAGGGGGCACACGCATCTGGAGTTCGTTTGCAGAGGCTGGAAGCCCTGGCGTGCCCATTCTCTCTCCTCTATCTGTCTTTCTCTCTGTGTCTGTCGCTCTCAAATAAATAAATTAATTAATTAATTAAAAAAATAAAAAATAAAAAAAGGGCTATGGAACTAAATAGAGAGTTCTCAAAAGAAGAAATACAGATGGTATATAAGCATCTAAAAAAAATGTTCTACGTCCCTAGTCATGAGGGAAATGCAGATTAAAACTACATTGAGATTCCACTGCACTCCTACCAGATTGGCTACCATCATGAAAACAAATGACCATAAATCCTGGTGAGGATGTAGAAAAAGAGGAACCCTTCTACATTGTTGGTGGGAATGATATCTGGTCTAGCCATTGTGGAAATCTGTGTGGAGGTTCCTAAGATAGCTACAAATAGATCTAATTTATGACCCAGCTATAGCACTCTTAGGCGTACATCCTAAGGACTCATCTCACTACCTTAGAGATACTGATTCAACCATGTTTATTGCCACTCTATTTACAATAGCTATGAAATGGAACCAGCCTAGATGTCCCTCAAGTCATAAGTGAATAATGAAGATGTGGCACATTTATAAAATGGAGTTCTACTCAGCAATAAAGAAAAATGAAGTTATGAAATTTGCAGGAAAATGGATGGAACTGGAAAGGATTGTACTAAGTGAGGTAACCCAGGCCCAGAAAGCCAAATGTTACATGTTCTCTCTCATATATGGATCCTAGCTACAGTTGATTGGATTTCTGTGTTAGAAGGAATAAACTCAGTAGTAGAGACCAGTAAGCTAGAAAAGAGATATAAAGGGAAGAGAAAGGAAGGGAGGGGGGTACTTAATAGGATGGTATTGTATATATATGTAAGTAGAATAGATTAATGGGGGTGAAAAGGCCCAAAGTGAGGTCAGGGGAAGAGATCGAGTAAAAGAAAGGTGAAGGGAGGGCTAATCAAAATCTAAAAGGATATAAATAAATCATATGGAATCCTATGTTTTTGGACAATGGAACACTCAAGAGCCATAGATTGTTGCTAGAAAATTTTCAGTGCCAGGGATGGGATGATACCTTCCAGTGAGTTGTTGGCCAGGGAGGTCTCTGATGTCCCCAAAACATTATAGGCCATTGCCAAGGCCCTTGGTTTCCCATCAGGAATAGATGGTAAGACCCTATTGCTGAAGACTCCATATACTTGGGCTGCAAGGCCACTGAGAAATCCTGCTGGAACTGAGCAGATAACCTCCTCCATGTAGACCAGTTGACAGAAAGCTGGACAAAGCCATGCAATTCAATGGGAGAAAGAGAAATCACCAGTGAAAATACTTAACAGTGGGCACTGTAAGCCTTATATTTGGCCAGCCAGGCCACATGAGCCAATGGGTGCAATAGTGGCATGTCTAGCATGGTAAAAACCAACTGCCCTCTAATTTTGACAGGAGGCCCACTCCATGGGAGGGAATACATTCCTGATACTAAAAACTTAAAACACGGGTAGTTATGAGCCCTAGGGGTATAACGTCTGCTGTTGTCTGGCTAAATGTATATACTATGCTTATCAAACTGCCCAGTAAGCACTTCTCTTAATGTTCATACCCTTATATTAATGCTACTCTCACTTTTGGTAGAGAATCTTCTCTTTGCAGATGGTAATGACCTTGGGACAACTCAGAAGGTAACATGGTCCTGGAAAGAAGTGACTTCAGTGCTCAGTACTGCAATATCTCTATCACAACTTCCAAGGCTCAGGGTCTAAGGTGGAAGAGGTGGTGGAAATAATGTAAGAGCCAAAGGAAGGGTAGTACTCCTTACAACGTGCTCCCCCCAGACACAAAATTGCCTGGATATCCATGACCTCACAGTGCCTGACACTACCTACACAAGACCATCATAAGAGAAGGGAAAGATCACGACATCAAAATAAAAGAGACTGATCGAGAGGGGGAGGGGATATAATGGAGAATGGAGTTTCTAAGGTAAAGTGGGGAAGGAGGGTATTACCATGGGATGTTTTTTATAATCATGGAAGTTGTTAATAAAAATTTAAAAAATATAAAATGAAATAAAATATATTAAAAAATATTTTCAATTTTTTTTCCATTTAGTATGATATTGACTTTGTCATGTGTTATGCTGAGGTTTGATTTTAGTTTATTTGGGAATTTATCATGAAGATGTGTTGAATTCTTGTAAAGGCTCTTTTCCTATATCTACTGAGTTGATCAAGAGGCTTGTATCCTTGACTCTGTATATGCTGCACTACATTTTCACTTTGTGTATGTTGAACCATCCTTGCACCCCTCAAATGAAACAGACTTGATAATGAAATATCACTTTTTTAAGGTGTTGAATTCAAATTAAAAGTTTTTGTTGAGGGTTTTTGCATCTTTGTCTATGAATAATTTGACTTGTCTGTTCTGTTCATCATTTCTTATTACTATCTGAATATGATAATTCATCAACTTTGTTTTCTGTCCCTGATAGTCTTACTTCTACTTGATCTGGTTTATTGACAAGGCTTCCAACTGAGTTTTATTTGACTTACTAAACTTTCAATTTCTGCCAGTTGTGGTGACATATACCAGGAGGATCAGGAGTTCAATGCCAACCTGAACTATTACTCATTTCTAAGAGTTGCATTTAGTTATTTTTCAGAATCTTTCATTGTTTGGTCGCTCAGTTTATTGTTTTGTTAATGCATGTGTATGTGTGTCCAACATGTGTAAATATATACACAGATATGTACATGTGTGTGGAGGCCAGAGGACAAACCTTGGATGTCATCCTGAGGAATACTGTTACCTTGTTTTTTATTGAGAATTTTAATACCTGAATATATTGTAATTTGATTGTATTCTCATTCTATTACTGTCTTTTGTTCTCCTTCCTCCCCACTATTCTTCTGAACACCCTTCTCTTTCCAATAGGTGCATTTTTAAAAAAATATTTTTATTTATTTATTTGAGAAAGTGAGAGAGGGAAAGAGGCAGACACACACATAGAAAAAGAGAGAGAGACAGAGAGAGGGAGAGTGAGAGAGAGAGTGTGTGGGAATGCCAGTGCCTCCAGCCATTGCAAATAAGCTCCAGAAGCATGCATCAAGTTGTGCAACTGGGTTACTTGGGTACTGTGGAATTGAACCTGGGACCTCTGTCTTTGCAGGCAAGCACCATAACTGCTAAGACATCTCTCCATCCCCAAACAGTGCTTTTCTGTTTGATGTCTTACACTTTTGTCCTCCTCAGTTCTCTATGTCAGAATGTTTATAGGCTCACACTTGATTGAGAAGAAGAGAAAGCACAGTGCCTAGCACTAGCAAGTCATCTTTATCACACCCATCTGGGTTCATGAAACACTGCAAGGAGGCAGCAGAAAGAATATGAGTGCTGCTGTCACCGCTAGTCAGAGAAGCTTCTGGATAGAGATAGCAGTACACACTGAGGAGACTCAAACTCATCAAAGCTCAAAACAAGAGGCTGTTGAGAGCTCAACATTAAATAAGACATCTCTATCACACCCTCAAGGCCTAGGGGACACTGGAAAAGAGGCAGAAAAAAATATAAGAGCCACAGGGTGGGACGGAGTACTTTGGTTCAACTGGTGCATTCATGACTCCGCAGTGGTTGACACTACACCATCCCCACCAAGATCTGTCTGCCTATTTTGAGACAAGACCTCACATTTACCTGAAGCTCATCAATTAGGCCATCCTGGCTGGCCCATGAGCCCTTGAAATTCTCCTGTCTCTAACTTCCCAGCACTGAGAATCCATACATACACCACCATATTCAATATTGATCATTCTTTCATACCATGTATTATCTTAATTAAGCTATTTATTAGTATATTCTTTGAATTTAGTGATCATAAAATCAATCTTTAAACTTCTTTGTCTAGCATTTTATTCATTTTGATCTATTTGAATTTAGATACTAAAGAGTTACAAGCTTTAAAGAGTTATTTTTGCCTTACATTTTCACATTTCTTAGGATTATATGTTAAGAGTTAAGCATGGGTTGGTATATCAGTCTGACATGGTTTTACATAAGAATTTCCTTGTTGTGAATTCCTGGTAATTCTCAGGGGAAAAAAAAAGTTGCAGTAGCCGGGTGTGGTGGCCCACGCCTTTAATCCCAGTACTCGGGAGGCAGAGGTAGGAGGATCACTGTCAATTCAAGGCTGCCCTGAGACTCCATAGTAAATTCCAGGTTAGTCTGAACTAGACTGAGACCCTACCTCGAAAAACAAACAACAACAACAAAAAAGTTACAGTAACAACAAGCAAACTAAATAAAATGTAGAAATGTGATTTTAAAACAATTAAAACAACTATACCACCAAAAACAATAAAAAATAACAAAAGTTAATAGAAAAATTAAGAATTAAACATAAAATAATAAAAGTGGGAAAGAGGAGAGGAGATTTTTTAAGAGGAATTTAAAAGGGGCAAATAAGAGAAAAGAACATAAAGTTTAAAACTCTAGTTATAGAATAAAAATATCAGTAAAGTCAAAAAAGAAAATGAAGTTGAGCATGGTGGCACACTCCTTTAATCCCAGCACTTGGCAGGCAGAGGTAGGAGGATTGCTGTGAGTTCGAGGCCACCCTGAGACTACATAGTGAATTCCAGGTCAGCCTGAACTAGAATGAGATCCTACCTTGAAACACCTTAGAAAAGAAAGAAAATGAAAATGAATAAAAGTATTTCTTTTAGCCCTCTAATATTGGAATTTATCATGTATAGGGGGATAGTGGATTGCAGTGGGGTCCATCAAAGAGGTTGTTTCTGGTATATAAACTAAGCCTTACCCTTCGTCTATTGCTGGGCCAGTTAGGAATATGTTTGTAGCAGAGTAGTATTATTCCAAATGCAATTTTTTATGCACCTGCAGCCACCACTAATCTCAAAACACTTCAAGCTTTGGTGATGTGGAGACAAGGCAAACACTTGCTTCCTTGGTAGGCCCTCAGTGTGGGTACCTAAGGACATGGAAGGCCAAATCACTGCCTATTCCTGCATGCCTCAGCCTGGAGGAAACTGACCACTGGTCTCTGTGCTGAGTTAGGAGAGCCATGGGAACAGCGATCCACTGGCTTCAGATCCAGCCCTCTATGTGCTGCTCAAACTTCCCATCACAAAGGGCGGGGCTTCCAATCACTTCGTCTTCACAGCCCATGCTCCCCACCGCTTCAACATTTCAATGGGTTTGTTACAACCCATCTTCTACAACTGTGTCTCACAGCCACTTTCTTTTTTGATTTTTTTTTTCTTTTAAACATGTTTAATGCATTGATATATTCCTACTGGTGGTGGGGGCGGGGGAACAAGTCATAGAAGCCAGGAATGGTAGGGATTGTGCTTAAAACAAACAAACACATACTTTACAATCTAAGTAATTAAACTGGTATTCACTGTCCAAGAAATTGGATAGAGAGGAAGTTCAACTTCTGAGGAAATGATTCTTGTCTGTGATAATTCAGAGGTATGCAGAGTTAATAAAGAAACAATCTGGGGTCATTCTCATAGCCACTTTCTATCCAGTCACTGTGGAACAGTGTCCCCAGGAATATTGGATTGTTCCATTCACCTGTTTCTTAACTCATGGTTTTCTTCTATCTCTTCTTGGAATGTAGTTTCTCCTTGGTTGCTCTCATACTTCCCACTTGGAGAGTCATGTGAAAGATACTTGTATTCTGCTGTGTTACCCAGAAGTCTAAGATGGCATAATGCTACTGCAGCAACTAAGAGAAGATTGGATATTCTGTGGTGATCCCATCTACCTACACATATAATTCACCCTCACTACCAAACTACCATTTATGCTGTATCCTAGGACTAATATAGAAACATCACCCAACAACCCCTAAGACTCATTCTGTGGTTTCACTGGATTACTACAGCTTTATTTTATGGACTTAACAAAAAAATGTTGGATAGTTCCCCAAATCCTGATCATTTCACAGAGGCTATAGTTATTTTATAAAATGTCTCCCAGAAATATGGAGGGCTTTAACAAATAGTATGCATATATGTTCATATGTAAATCCAATACTTCCCATCATGAGTAGATAAAAATCTCAAAATACAATGTGATTTAGAATTGTATTTGTATCAACTACTACCCCTAGTTTTGACTTTATCACAGTTTTTTAATTGATTCAGTGACACAGTAAACAAATCCCAACAGAAGAACCAGTAGTGCCAATCCCCTTCATAATCTTGACTTCAGTAACCACCCCAGCCCACAAAGATACTTAAAGAATATATCCCACGTCTGTTCAACTTGATTAATGAGTTTGTATTAAAATCCTATGAATTGCCAAGCATGTTGGCGCATGCCTTTAATCCCAGCAGAGGGAGGCAGAGGTAGAAGGATCATGGTGAGTTCAAGGCCAGCCTGGAACTACATAGTGAATTTCTGAAAAATAAGAAAATAAGAAAATAAGAAAAATAAGAAAATAAGAAAAATAATCCTATGAATTATGATCAAATTTATGGATTGTTCTGAAGGACACTCTAAGTTTATATATTGGGGTGAGGTATTTCCTTAACAGGAGTAATGTATATATTTATTAACAACAAACCAAAGAACAACTGGCCTGTAAAATCAGACAAAGGCTACTTACATACCATCCAGTCATAGTAGCACCATCATTTTAGAAATCCTCTGCTTGTTATGGCCATCTTTCTGATTTCATGGTTTGGCATGTGTTTCCCAGAAAATTAAAATGCTCTTGAACCCTCAGGACTTGACGATAAAATAAACAATAATTGCAAAACATATTTGATTTAGAGTTTGTCCAAAGAAGAATGTTTTCCAACTGAAATTGGTTCATCTGCTATCTCTTGACTGTTTCAAATTATTTAATATAAAACATTAACCTGGAGTGTGATTTATACCGACATTTTGTTATTGTCTGACGAAGTCCCAAAACAAGCCACAAGATCGAGGGAGATGCCAAGTGGTGATTAAAAACAACAACAACTCAGTAATGAATTCCACAACCAAAATCATTTGCCCTCAAAATATATGTTCATGGAATTAAATTCTCCCAAAGCCAACTCCATGGTAGAGCTACCATCTTCTTCCTACAATCTAGGACACAGAACCTTTGTTTTTCCTTATGTAAGACACTGCAGCAGGACAAGCAGGGACGTGAGGATGCTCAAAGACTCAGCGATGTCACTGTTTGAACTGCACTCAGTTTAAGATGCTTCCATTCAATCTTTCTTCTTTGTACTGGAATTAAGACATGCATTTCAGTGACTGTCTGAAGCCTTCTTCATTTTCTTTGGGAGACATTTTACTTTAATGTATTTCTTATATATTTTGAGTGTTATCTGTCTGGGCCTCTACCTCTCTAAAAAATCTACTTGGTCTAACAAAAAAATAACATGATAATATATGGATTTGCAATCAGCTTATACACTGCCCAGTAGGCAAAGGGGACTTTATCCTTGGTAGAAGGGGCACAAATAGAATATATCAAGATAGTGTTTCATTAATGAAGATTTCATCAAAGAAAATGGAAATGTCCTTGTGGATGGGAATCCACCATGTATAAACTTAAACTTATAGGCTTTGTTCTTTCTTTCTTTTTTCTATTTTTAGTTTTGCGAGGTAGGTTCTCGCTGTAGCTCAGGCTAACCTGAAATTTACTATGTAGTCTCAAGGTGACCTCAAACTTACAGCAATTCTCCTACCTCTGCCTCCCAAGTGCTGGGAGTAAAGGTGTGCACCACCATATCCAGCTAACTTATAGGCTTTTGAAAACACATGGTGGAGTGGGGTTGGGAAGTAAAGCCTACAAAGATGGCAGAGCTGACTACTTATTAAGATCTAACATTGATGCCTTATAGACAGATAACAACCTATGGGATGTTCACACACAGTGGAGGAATAACTGAGGCATCCAGCTTTTGTGGTCACTTATGAAGGAGTCCTGTAACTCCTACAGTAGGAAGCAGACTGGCTGAGCTATGTCTATAAACCTAAGCTAAATCACAGAGCGACAGACACATGAGAATGTTCAGCCAAGATATGAAAGTCAAGGCCCTAGTGTGGAAACCTAGAACCTTAAAGCCTTAAAGTCTAGACATGGGTGGGTGGACGCCCCTGAAGATTCTTACTTTACAAGGCTTTTCAAGTTTGCCTAAGAGGACCACCAGCCCTAAAAGAAGACAGGTTTTCTTTGTAGCAGAACATACTTAGAGGGAACTCCTCCACAAGATAATTGCCTTCACCCCAGAGCAACCCTTATACTTCTTCTGAATTCTAGGCTGATAACTACATTTCAATCTCATCATACCAACCACATATCCAGTTGGGTAATGCTAATAGAGGGCAAACTATCCAACATTTGAAAGCATTAGCTAGGAGGTACTATGACAGTCAAGAGATTACACTTGTTTAGATTTTTAAATTTTTAAATTTACAAACAGAGCAAGAGACATACACAGAGAGAGAAAGACAGAGAGATAGAATGGGCATATCAGGGCCTCTAGCCACTGCAAATGAGCTCCAGATGCATGCACCACTTTGTGCATCTGGCTTTACATGGGTACTGGGGAATCCAACCTGGGTCATTAGAATTTTCAGGCAAGCACCTTAACCACAGAGCATCTTTCCAGCCCTCCAATATTTTTTGAATTTTTATTTTGAAGATGCCTTATTGTGCAAGGGAGAGGATGGTAAAAAAAAAAAAAAAAAAACCTGGAAAACAAAGAGTATATTTATTTGGGGTATTCTTAAGAGACTGGGTTTCATACATGGACAGGAATCCAAGGGATGGGACAAACTTCCTGCTTAGACAGCAATTAGAAGCCTGGAAGGGCTGGGCATGGTGGCGTATGCCTTTAACCCCAGCACTTGGGAGGCAGAGGTAGGAGGACTGACATGAGTTCAAGGCCACCCTGAGACTACACAGTGAATTCTATCCAGGTCAGCCTGAGTAGAGTGAGACTCTATTTTGAAAAACAAACAAACAAACAAACAAACAAAAAGTAGTGGGAAAGTCTAAATTGCCTAGATAGGGGATACAGCACAACAAAACTAAGGAATGCAGGCAGAACATGCAATTCCACTTAATTATCCTAAAAACTTCGCCGAGAAAGTAGACCTGTGAATCCTCAGAGTGTAGTTCTGGCCCTTACTTGTATTTATGTGCTTTAAAGAAGAAGGCCTCCAAAGTATTTGTCACTTTTTTGTTCATATGTCCAGATTATTATGTTACATACAGGACGAACTCTTGCTGTATTCCACAGTATGTCCTCATAGCTGCAGTGTCTTCAAGCCAGACTGCAACCATGCGCTGCCTCTCTGATCTTGCTACCGATTGCAATGCTGGGTCTTCTGGTTATGTGTGATCCTTGGTTTTCAACACTTCCAGGCCTAGCATGACATCTCCTTTGGTCAGTTCCACTCTACAGAGGGCAGCTGCTGCAGAACTGCTGACTGATTCTGATGCCCTTCTCACCAACACATTAGTCATTGCGCTGGTAAATAGTATTGGCCCTGTGAGGTCCTGGGGAGCAGTGCAGGCCAGCTGGAATTCCAAGTAGTGCCATCCTTTTGCTCTCATTCCATCTGGCCAGAAGGACATGGATGTGACAGTGATGAATGACCTGGGAGTCAGAGATGCCTGCTTAGCTGTTTGCTCATTGCTTTGCTCGTGCTTGGTGATGAATGTGCATACTCCTTAATAACAGATCATTGCTGGTCCCACATAACCTGATGATTTTTGAGTTCTGATTTAACCCACTTATGGGTAGCGCTGGCTGCATAGCTACTTGGTATATGATGTTCTGGTGCTCCAAATGTTCTGATGTGCCACATGGAAGCCACAGTTGCAAACAATATAATTCTCAGCCACACATGAGCTTACTCCGAAACCTTGGCAGTCTACACTGAGATTCTCCAAACGAGGCTACTGTAAACTCCACATAGCATCTTTCTCACTTCAGAAATGTCTATAGCTTTCTTGGAGAAATGTTTCTTTCCTTCCTAATCAAGACTAGAGCATATCACCAGATGGGTTACATTGTGTCTGTGGGCTCTAGCATGGTAGGGAGGGATGTTGAGGAGACACAAGACAAGGTGCAGGCAAGGAGTCTGTGTTCTCATGAACAGTGAGGGAACACTGTGTCAGTTCTATAGGCTTGAGAGTTTTGGGGAATTTGGTGATTTGAAAACTCCATTCTATTACTGGAGTTGTAGCTCAGTGGCAGAGCATTTACCTAGAATGTGGACAAAACCCATTCTGCCCCAAACAGAACCTGACCTTGGCATAGCTGGCACCTGCCTAGCAGACAATGAAATTTGCTTTGGAGCTCCAGGGCCTGACTTTTATATATGCTGCCATTAAGGATACGGGCATTCATGTGTAGCTCTTAATTTCGGTTTACACACTCTCAAGCTTGTTATTTTTCCAATGCATCAACTGTACAGAGCAAGAGTCACCCTATGATACTGCTGTGGTAGCATGGCCCTGTATTTCTCCAATGTCTGATGCAGTGCACTTGCTCCCTCACTCCTCTCGGTTCTCCACATCTGAACATGTTAGCAATTCAAAGATTTTAACAATTAGACTTTTTGCCAGCAGTCACCTATGTTCTACTTACCATTGATGATAGGGTGGGCCATTTTCCTAGGCCCTCTGTAACAAATTACCACAAACCTGGGAACATAAAACAGAAATTCATCCATTCACCTTTATAGAGCCCAGAAATCTGAAATCCATATACCAGCAAGTCCAGGATCCTTCTAAAACCTCTAGGAAAAGATTCTTCCTTGGTCCTTATATTTTCTGATAGCTCCAGGTACTCCATGGCTTATTGCAACATCATCCAGTCTAGCCTGACCCACCAGCAACTACAAAGTCTCTATTTTCAAATAAGATCACACCCTGAGGTTGTGTGTTGGCATGAATTTTGTGAGGGTGTCATTCAAATCACTTTAGGGTCCATATTGTCAGATTTCTGGCAGTAATCTGGCTTCAGAATCCATCCATCCTAACAAGGGCTTACTTGGGTCATTCCTGGTATGAACAATTGCAGACTGTTTTTCCCAGGAACTTATTAAATGTTGATTTTTAGGATGGATGGATGTAAAAAGTAGAGAGAGGAGAACAGAAAGAAGGTGATTCAGGCTACCACTCAGTTTAAACAAAAACCTCACATCTCTGAAGCTGAAATAACTCTTTGGTATTGTGAGTTGGGTGAAGGGCAGGGAAATTTCAGTGTGTAGGACACTCAGCTCAGCCAAGTCTTCTATCTGAAAACTGGAGGAGCATGCTTCCTGCTTCTCTGATGAGTGAGGTAAAAGATGCTTCCCCTCTCCCCATCCTTTCCCTCTCACCCTCTCTTCCTCCTTCCCTCTGTACTTTGTCTGGGAGAGCATGTATTCTGAACTGCACTGTCCACAGTTAAGCTTGTAGGGTCTCGTCCTTGTTGTGGAAACCTTGATAATGTCCAGTTATGCTGGGATGAATGGATAGGTTTAATTTCAGGTTCAGTTATTTGCATGTCTTTTAGACTAAAAGTCCAAATTACACTTGTCCCTACCTCTTTATCAGACAAAACAGGGTTTTTGATCCCCGTTCACCAACTCCTACCTTTCTGTATGAATGAAACCAGGTGAATGAAAGTGTTCATATCACCGTTCCAACTCCCACATGACTGTCAGTGGTCATGAATTTCAGCACTTTTGCTGTATCAGTGCTTTGGAATATAGGAAATGAAAAGGAAGTGGCTTCCTTTTTTTTAAAAAAAAAATTATTTATTTATTTATTTGAGAGAGACAGACACAGACAGAAAGACAGATAGAGGGAGAGAGAGAGAATGGGCGTGCCAGGGCTTCCAGCCTCTGCAAACGAACTCCAGACGCGTGCGCCCCCTTGTGCATCTGGCTAACGTGGGACCTGGGGAACTGAGCCTCGAACCGGGGTCCTTAGGCTTCACAGGCAAGCGCTTAACCCCTAAGCCATCTCTCCAGCCCAGGAAGTGGCTTCTTAACTGGTCAATAACAATGTTGTACTCATCCCGACTTCCAGCACATGAGAAAGTCTACTCCAGATCAGTACAGGAGAAAGGACTGAAAAGAGGCTCTAATGATTTCCAGAATTGATGGAAGAAACAGAATCTAGAGTAACCTTCTAGGTATGACCCTACCCATACCTGAGAGCACTGTCACAGAATTGTGTTGTCAAAGAAGCAGCCTATAATCACAAACTAAATCAGATGTTGCATGCTGATTTGTGACATGGTCACTACAGCTGCTGGCTACAGAGACAAACTTTTTCTATAATAATCAATGCCAGAAAAGCTACTTTCCTTGGGTGTTGAGAACATGCAGGTCACCTAACCTGCCTGCAACTAAGCTCACTGGCAAAAAGAGGAAATTCAGCATGGACTTGGAAATTTGATTGACCCAAAATGCATTTCTGAAGGGCCAATTTCCACATATACAGAGCTGCTTGCAATATTAATTTTACTTTCTTTAAACTCTGAAGATCTTTCTGTTACTCACTACTTCATCTGAATTTTTGTGGATACAGGGAAGCACATTATAAGGTGAATTTTTAAAAAATTTTATTTTGAGAGAGAGAGATAGAGGGGGGGAGGGAGGGAGAGAGACACACAATGGGCACACCAAAGCCTCCAGCCATTACAGACGAACTCCAGACATGTGCATCCCCCTGTGCGTGTGGCTAACGTGGGAATCAGACCTGGGTCCTTTGTTTTTGCAGGCAAATACTTTAACTGCTAACCCATCTCTCCAGCCCAAGGTGAAAATTTTCAAGGAGCTTGGGAATTTAATAACTAGTAAATTGAGTGCCATTTTCAAGCAATTGATGACTAAATATATTAGTCTATAATTTCTATTTTTTGTGTGCTTTTGTACATAATTTATGTTTCCCATGGGAGAAAAGGTGCAAGTCCTATAGAGTAATAGGAAAATGACCAATGGAAAAATCAGCAAAGTCAATGAATTGAAGTAATCAAAAAAAAAAAAAAAGCTGTGCAAAACATGAACAGACAATTTATAAAAGATGTGACTCTTGAACATAAGAGAAAATGTACAGCCTTACTTACAAATTAAATTGAATTAAAACTAATCCAGGCTCTTCTTCATCCTATTTCTGGGGGAGTTAGGGATAAGAAGATGACAGCAGATGGGATGAAGAGTTGGTATAGAGCCAAGAAGGTGCCCCACATGATTAGGTCAGTTTAGCACAGAATGTCTGAGGAGTAATGAGAGCCACAGAAAGTTTATAATGCATAACGTGAAGGCTGGGAATAACCCTGAGAGATGGAACTGAAGTTAGAGATAACAGTGTGGAGTTATGGGTTTATAGCATGAAGGAATAGATTTGGCTGTGTATGTGTTTTTATACATATTTCTGAGAAGTTTCTTGTATGAGCCTGGAAACAAGATATCCCAGAAATGATAAGTGCACTTAATTCTGAGTACCACCTCTCACTACAGAAAGGATCATCAAACTAGGACTTTTGAGCTGAATTCAGCCTACTTCCTGATTTCATGACTTCAGTTTTAGTGGAGCCAACTATGGCCCATTCATTTTCATATTACCTATGCTGTGCTGTATAACAGCAAAATCAGGTACCAGAAGTGGTTCTAGAGAAACAGAATTATAAGGATGGATTTTTCAAGTGGGCTTGGTGCTATCTGGGATTGGCTTTCCAACTTCAAAGCTACTAAAGGCCCTACTGGTGATAAGGAGAGTGCTTTTACTGGAAATAAGGAGGGCACTAATAATCCATGGTATGCACTATTTAAAGAACTCCATGACATGTATGTGGTGATCCTGAGTCATGTCTTGTGAAGAGTGAAGAATTTAGTGACTCTACTTAAAACATTTGAATATTTGTGGAAAAGTAAGACCAATGATGAGACTGATTGGTTACTTTTAGCATCTCTGGAAAAAAAAGTAAGGGAACAGCAGAAGCTCAAAAAGGAAAATTCCAAGCTTAAGACCCACATACATGATCTCAAGGTTTCTAAGGGTGCCCTGGAAGAGAGTCTCCTCTCTAGCCAGAACAGGGCTCAGACTGCAGAAAACCAACCCCAAGCTCTTGTGAGATTGGCCAAGTTTCAATGTAAACTGAAGTCCCAGCCTCACCAGCTAGCAGATGTTAAAGTGAGGGCATTGATTGGAAAAGAGTGAGATCCTGTGACTTGTGATCGTTATGTGTGGGAAGACCCTGAAGAACCTGGGAACATCGAACTTTCAGATTCGGAAGTTGTTTTGGATGAAGATATGGCCTCCCTCCATTAGCAGCAGTTGTATCCCTACCTCCACACCCTGAAGTATTACCCTCCCCACCCTTGACTGAGGGAATTAGTGCCTCTTTGTCTGAGGAATCAGCAGGAGATGCTAGTGCTTCTCAGTTCCCACCCATCTTTGCCTCTAGGCCTATAACCAGATGGGAGGCTAGGCAGGCCCCTAAGGGTGAAATAGAAAGTGTGATACAAGAGGAAGTGGTGTACACCCCAATGAACTTCAGGAGCTTTCTAACTTGTACAGGCAGAAGCTTGGGGAATATGTGTGGGAATGTATTTTAAGGGTGTGGGATGATGGAGGAAAGATTAGATCAGGCTGAATTTACTGAAATAAGCCCATTGAGCAGAGATTTTAGATTTAAAACTGCAGCTCATGCAGTTGGAAGGGGTGTCAAGAGTTTAGTTGATTGGTTGGCTGAAATATGGATCCAAAGATAGCCTACTGTGAATGAGCTCCAGCTGCCTGATATCCTTTGACTTAATGTTGGTGAAGGGATTAAAAAGCTCAGAAGACTTGGAATGCTGGAGTGGATTTGCCATGTAAACTCATCTTTGCACCCACAATGGGAGCATTCAGATGTGCCCTTCACTAAGACTATAAGAAACAGATTTGTGAGGGGAGCACGAGCATACTTAAAGTCCCCTATCATTGGTTTTTTATGTAAAGAAGACCTCACAGAGGGTGCTGCAGTTGCTGCATTAGGTGATTTAGATGCAATGGGTATAACTGGGTCTTGGAGTAACAAGGGCCAAGTGGTAGTGCTGAATTGCCTAAGGCAGGGTGAGCCTGTTTACCATAATGAAAAGCATAGGTAAAACAATGCTCTTAACAGTATGACTTGTGTAGGCCTTTGGTACTGGCTGATTAATCATGGTGTTCCCAGAAGTCAAATAGATAAGAAGCCTAATGAGTTCCTTCTTGATCTTTATAAGCAGAAAAGTTCCAGAGCAAGGGATCATAAAGCCACTTTGAGTTATAGCAACAGAGAATCAAGACCTCTTAATCAGTTTCTAGACTTGAGCCAGTTTACAGATCCTGAGCCCCTTGATTGAAGGGGTGGCTAGGTCCCTTCGGGGAAGGACCCTCCTGCAATCCCCAAAAGATTCAATATTAAGCTTATACCTATCCTTCCTCAGAGGGACCTATAGCCTTTTGCTAAGGTAAATGTACCCTGGGGGAAAGGAAATAATCAGACCTATCAGGGCCTACTGGACACTGGCTCTGAATTGATATTGATTCCAAGAAACCCCAAACAACACCATGGCCCTTCAGTTAAAGTAGGTGCTTACAGAAGTCAGGTGATCAATGGAGTTTTGGCAAATGCTAGACTAACAGTGGGTCCAGTGGGTCCCTGAATACACCCTGTGGTTATCTCCTCAGTACCAGAATGCATAATTGGGATAGATATACTTAGGAGTTGGCAGAACCCCCACACTGGTTCCCTGACTTGTGGAGTGAGGGCTATTATGGTTGGAAAGGCCAAATGGAGGCCAGTGGAGCCCCCTCCACTAGGGAAAATAGTGAATCAAAAACGGCATTGCATCCCTGGGGGTATTTCAGAAATCAGTGCCACTATAAAGGACTTGAAGGATGAAGGGGTGGTGGTTCTCACCACATCTCCCTTAAACTCTCCTATTTGGCTTGTTCAGAAGACAAATGGATCCTGGAGAATGACAGTGGATTATCAGAAACTTAATCAGGTGGTGACTTCAATTCCAGCTGCTGTACCAAATATGGTTTCTTTACTTGAGCAGATTAACACAACTCCTGGTACCTGGTATGCAACTATTGATCCTGTGAATGCTGTCTTCTCCATACCTGACCATAAGGACCACCAGAGGCAATTTGTCTTCAGCTTTCAAGGTCAGCAGTACACCTTTACTGTTTCACCTCAAGGTTATATTAACTCTCCAGCCCTGTGTCATAGCTTAGTTTGTAGGGCTCTTGATCGCCTGTCCCTTCCACAGAGTGTCACATTGGTCCATTATGTTGGTGACATAATGCTACTGGGTCAAATGAGCAGGAGGTGGCAACCACTCTGGAGTTGCTGGTACAGCATATGCGCATCAGGGGATGGAAAATAAATACATTCAAATTCAAGGATCTTCTACCTCAGTGAAATTTCTAGGAGTTCAGAGGTATGGGGCATGCAGGAATATTCCTTCTAAGGTGAAGAATAAGTTGTTGTATCTGGACCCTCCTACCACTAAGAAAAAAGCACAACATCTACTGGGCCTATTTGGATTTTGGAGACAGCACATTCCTCACTTAGGTGTCTTACTCCACCCCATATATCAAGTGGCATGGAAAGCTATTAGTTTTTGTGGGGCCTGGAACAAGAGAAGGCTCTTCAACAGGTCCAGGCTGCCGTGCAGGTTGCTCTGCCCTTTGGACTGTATGATCCGGCAGATCCGATGGTACTTGAGGTGTCAGTGGCAGATAGGGATGCTGTTTGGAACGTTTGCCAGGCCCCCATAGGCGAATCACAGTGGAGGCTCTTGGGATTTTGGAGCAAGGCCCTGCCATCATTTGCAGACAATTATTCTGCATTTGAGAGACAGCTCTTTTCCTACTATTGGGCCTTAGTAGAAACTGAATGCTTGACAATGGGCCATCAAATTACTATGTGACCTGAGCTGCCCATTATTATCTGGGTACTCTCTGACCCACCAGGCTATAAAGTTGGACGTGCACAGCAGCAGTCCATTATTAAGTGGAAGTGATGTATCCATGATTAGGCTCGAGCAGGCCCTGAAGGTATGAATAAGTTACATGAGGAAGTTGCCCAAATGCCTATGGTTGCTACTTCTGTTATAATGCCTTCTGTCTCCAAGCATGCACCTATGGCTTCATGGGGTAAGACCTATGATTGACTGAGGAGGAGAGGTCTAGGGCATGGTTTACAGATGGTTCAGCACGTTATGCAGGCAGCTCCCAGAAGTGGACAGCTGTAGCATTACAGCCTCTTTATAGGACAACTCTAAAGGACTGTGGTGAAGGAATTCTTCATAATGGGCAGAACTTCATGCAGTGCACATGGTTGTACATTTTGCTTAGAAAGAAAAATGGCCAGATGTGTGGTTATACACTGATTCATGGGCTGTGGCCAATGGTTTGACTGGATGGTCCAGGACTTGGCAGGAGTACAATTGGAAAATTGGTGAGAAGGACATTTGGGAAGGTGTATGTGGATAGAACTCTCTGAGTGGGCAAAGGATATAAAGATATTTGTGCCCCATGGTAATGCTCATCAGAAGGTGACCTCATCAGAGGATGACTTTAATAATCAAGTACATAAACTGACCTGCTCTGTGGATAGTGGTCAACCTCTTTCCTTAGCTACCCCTGTCATTGCCCAATGGGCCCATGAACAAAGTGGCCCTGGTGGCAGAGATGCAGGCTATGCATGGGCCCAACAACATGGACTTCCACTAACTAAGGCTGATCTGGCTACAGCTACTGCTGAGTGATAAATTTGCCAGTAGCAGAGACCAACTTTGAACCCCTGATATGGTAGCATTCCTCGGGGTGACCACCCAGCAACCTGGTGGCAGATTGACTACATTGGACCACTTCCATCATGGAAAGGACAGCATTTTGTCCTTACTGGAATAGACACTTATTCTGGGTATGTATTTGCTTTTCCTGCATGTAGTGCTTCTGCCAAAACTACCATCCCTGGGCTCACATAATGCCATATCCACCATCATTGCATTCCACACAGCATTGCTTCTGACCAAGGAACTCACTTCACAGTCAACGAAGTATGGCAGTGGGCTCATGATCATGGAATTCACTGGTCTTACATATGGCCACCATCCTGAAGCAGCTTGCTTGATCGAACAGTGGAATGGCCTTTTAAAGAAACAGCTACAGCTCCAACTAGGTGGCAATAGCTTGGAGGGCTGGGAGAGTGTCCTCCAGCAGGCTGTATATGCTCTGAATCAGCGTCCTATATATGGTACTGTTTCTCCTATAGCCCCTATTCACGGGTCCAGGAATCAAGGGGTGGAAATGGGAATGGTCCCACTTACCATCACTCCAAGTGACACATTAGCTAAATTTTTGCTTCCTGTTCCCACACCTTATGCTCTGCTGGCCTAGAGGTCTTGGTTCCAGAGGGGGGAGTGCTTTTGCCAGGAGACATGAAGAACATTCCATTGAACTGGAAGCTAAGACTTCCCCCTGGTCACTTTGGGCATCTAATACCCTTGAGTGAACAGGCTGAGAAAGGAGTTACAGTGAAAACAGGGATGATTGATCCAGACTGCCAGGGGGAAATTGGACTGCTCCTCCACAATGGAGGTAAGGAAGAGTATGTCTGGAGTACAAGAGATCCTTTAGGGCATCTCTTATTGTTACCATTTCCTGTTACCAAAGTCAATGGACAATTGCAACAACCCAACAGAAGTAGCGTGATAAATGGCCCAGATCCTTCAGGAGTGAAGGTATGGGTCACCCCCCCCCCCCAGGTAAAGAACCAAGACCTGCTGAGGTGCTTGCAGAGTGTGGGGGGAAATACAGAATAGGTAGTAAAAGAAGGCAATTACAAATACCAGATAAGGCCACACGACCAGTTACAGAAACGAGGATTGTAATTGCAATGTTTCTGTACTGCCTTGATATAGAGTGTTTGTACATAACTACACCAATATTAAGATTATATCACTAGCTAACTGTTGAATTTATATTAGACCTATTATATTAGAGACTAACCTTTGTGTTGGGGGGAAGATTTTGCAGTTCCAGTGGTACGTGGGATAGTTATGCCATGTTAGGCGGAATTATGAGCTTGTTACTGTTTTCATTTGGAAATTAGGTATCATGTAAGGAGATATGTCAAGTTGACAAGGGGTGGACTTGTTAAGGTGTTGTCAACTTGATCTGTTTAGTAATCCACAGAAATCCCTTCCCAATGGGTCTCTGAGGTTGCTTCCAGGAAGGATTAACTAAAGGAAGAACTCCTTCCCCCAGAGTGAGCCCTTCCCCCAGAGTGGGCAGCCCCTCTCAGAGGGAGACTTTATATAAGGACGCTGTGGGTGAATAGAGCCCCTTTTTTCTTCCCACTTGGCTGCTGGAGCTGCTTGTTGCCTTCTAGTGTGGATTGAAGACCAGTGTGGACTGAAGACCAGCATCAACTGAAGACCCCTGTGGACTGAAACCCAGCAGCTCCTCAGGAAGCCTCTAGGCCTTCTGGTGCCATCTGCAGAGCCAGATCAGGACTACTAAGGATCTGGCCACATGGACTGAGCAGCTACCAGGTTCCTTGATTCTTGGGCCTGCAACTGCTATTGAACTACCGTAAGCTAATTCAATAAATTTTTAAAATAATTCATCCTAGCAGTTCTGTTCCTCTAGAGAACCTTGACTAATTCAGGACTCGAGAGATGACTTAGTGGGTTACAGCATTTACATGAGGTCCACAAACATGAGACCTGAGTTTGATTGCTAGCACCCATGTAAAAAAAAAAAAAAAAAGCAATCCTTGGGACTGGAGAGATGGCTTATTGGTTAAGGCGTTTGCCTGCAAAGCCAAAGGATCTCTGATTGATTCTTCAAGTCCCATGTAAGCGAGATGTACAAGGGAGCGCATACATCTGGAGTTTGTTTGCAGTGGCTGGAGGCCCTGGCCTGCCCATTCTCTCCCTCTCTCTCTCTCTCTCTCTCTCTCTTAAATAAATGACTAAAATATATTTTTAAAAATAACAACAACAAAAAAGCAATCCTCTCTGGTTCTGGACCTGCAGCATTTCAACCTCTCTGTAGTCACACCAGTTCTAATCAGTCAGTCAGCCTTGCAGAATCCTCTGAGTAGGTGTGACCTCTTTCTGTAAACTTCAGCTAACAGAAGGATCCATTGGAATGATCTTGTTGAAGACTGGACATACTGCATTCTAAAAGATGTATATTTTTGACCCAATGCTAAACTTCTTTCAAAAATTAGTGTTGTCATATAGTTGCATATATGTCAAAGAATACATGTGTGTGTATGTATAGATAGAGGCCTTTTCCTTGTCTTTCTTTTTTTCTGCTATAAATGTAAAAAGTAAGTATGCAAAGCCAAGAGATATGGCTCATTGGCTAAAGTCACTTGCTTGCAAAGCCTGATAACCAAGGTTTGATTCATCAGTACTCACCTAAAGCCAGATGCACAAAGAGGCACATGCATCTGGAATTCATTTGTAGTAGCAAGAAGCCCTGGTGTGCTCATTCTCTCTCTCCCCCTATATCTCTCCATGTCTCTCTCTACCTACAAGTGAATAATAAAATATTTTTTGAAGAGTAAAAGTCCACACAATGAGAAGTGCAATGTAGTCATTATATGCACCTACAATAATGCACATTAAAATAATGGACAGTCTTACATTTACAAAGATTAACATAAATATTTTAAGTGGGGAGGGGGAAGAATTCTTTAAGCTACATCCTAGAGAGATCCATTTTGTGTTTTAGAAGTGTGTATTTGTTTAAGTGTAAGAATAAGAAAACATGAAAAATCCTTTTGTAGATGTTTACAAGAAAGGTAGTGTTTCTTGGCATGGTGGTGCATATCTTTAGTCCTAGCACTTGGGAGACAGAGGTAAAAGGATTACTGTAAGTTCGAGGCCACCCTGAGACTTACATAGTGAATTCCAGGTCAGCCTGGGCTAGGGCTAGACCTTACCTTGAAAAACCAAAACAAACAAACAAAAAGGCAGTGCTGAGGGCAGTGGAGACAGGATCACTGGAGCTCGATGGTCAGCCAAATTGAATAAACTAACAAAAACCCAGCATTCCAAGTTCAGTAAGAAAGAGTGTCTCAGGGAAAGAACACAGAAGAGTGTTGGAGGGGCACACCCAACATCCTCCTCAGGCCTCTGCATGCATGCACACAGGGTGTGCACAACTGCACATGCCCAGCATCACTATATACCCACAAACCACATTATACAAACAAAAAGAAATAAAAATAATATAAAAATAAAAGAGGCTGAAGAAACAAAGGCATCATTAGTAACTACTGAATCTAAAGGAAAGGAGTGTTCTTCACATTATTAAACTTTTCTGTAATTAGAAATTTCACATTTAGTTTTATAAATTCACTAATACCTTAGAAAACATTTTTATGTTAAAAATGGTTTGATTGGGCTGGCGAGATAGTTTAGTTGTTAAGGCACTTGCCTATGAAGCCTCAGGATCAAGGTTCAATTCTCCAGATCCCATGTAAGCCAGATACATCAGGAGTTCCTGTGCAGTGGCTAGAGACACTGGCATGCCCATTCTCTTTCTCTTCTTCTCTCTCTCCCTCTCTGTCTCTAATAAGCAAACATAATATTTTTTAAAATGGTTTGATTTTTGCACTTTTGGCAAGGGTATGGAAAAGCAATCACATGGATTCCTGAGAATGGTATCTAGTCACTATTAAAATTATATGTGTGTGTGTGTGTGTGTGTGTGTATTTGTATATATATCTATCTATCTATTTATATATATAGATAGATAGATAGATAGATAGATACATAGATACATAGATATAGATATATATGTAAAATGTTTTTCAGAGAGAGAGCGAGCAAGCAAGCCAGGACCTCTTGCCACTGAAAACAAACCCTAAACACATATATCACATTGTGCATCTGGCTTTACATGGGTACTGGGGAACTGAACCTGGGGTGGCAGGCTCTGCAAACAAATACATTTAGCTGCTGAGGCATCTCTCCAGTCCTAGTCACTATTTTTTAGAAAAGGCTGTATACACACACACACACACACACATACAAATATACACACACACATATATACATATACATATATGTTTGACTTTAGCCACTGAGCCATATCGCTCTTATATATATATGTATATATAAAAGTTTTTAAATGTACATATCTTTTCATCTAGTAATTGGACTTCCATAAATTGATGTCACAGATATATAGCTCTGTTGTAGTTACCTTCACATTGCTGGAACAAATGCCTCACTGAAAGCAGCTGATGGGAGGAAAGAGTTTACTTTGGTTCACTGTTTCAAGGGGAAGCTCCAGCATGGCAGGAAAAACAGAGGCTGGACATCACTTCATGCTGTATCAGGTGAGAAAAGAGCAGCCAGAGATTCTGAAGCGAGCACCAGCAAGGGGGAACCTGGGCTATAACGCCCCAAAGCCAGTCTCTAGCAACACACCTCCTCCAGAAATACTCCACCTCCCAAATTGCCACCAACTGGGGCCAAATGTTTAAAACACATGAATTTATGGGGGACATCTAATATAAACCACCCCAACAACGTCTTTGGAATAACCTCCAAGTCATATGAAGTTAAAATAATCAAGGTGAAGGATTGTGTGAAATATGGGGAAAAAAAAACCTGTGTCATATGTTTTATACTTACCTATAAATGGTTTGCTTTTAGCTTTCCATCATTGTGACAAAATACTCAAGATAATGTACTTATGAGGAAAGTTTTTATTTATTTATTTTTGCTTTTATAAATTATTTATTATTTATGAAAGAGAGAGAATGGGCATGATAGGGCCTCTAGCCAGTGCAAATGAACTCCAGATGCAGGTGCCACCATAGGCATCTGGCTTATGTGGGTCCTGGGGAATTAATTAAACCTGGGTCCTGAGGCTTTGCAGGCAAACACCTTAATTGCTAAGCCATATCTCCAGCCTAAAAGTTTACTTTGACTCAGGGTTTCAGTCTATGGTTGCCTGAACCTGTGGCTTTGGGTGTGTGATGATATTTCATTGTAGGATAATGTAATAGGAGGAGGAGCTTGCCTCAGGAAGCAATCAGGAAGCAAAGAGGAACAGGAAAGGGCTATGTTCCCAATATCTTCTTCAAAGGGTTGCCGCCAATGAACTAACTTCTCCCCCATTTAAAGTTTCATTATCTCTTGGGCTGGAGAGATGGCTTAGCGGTTAAACGCTTGCCTGTGAAGCCTAAGGACCCCGGTTCAAGGCTCCTTTTCCCAGGACCCACATTAGCCAGATGCACAAGGGGTCGTACATGTATGGAGTTCATTTGCAGCGGCTGGAGGCCCAGGCGTGTCCATTCTCTCTCTATCTGCTTCTTTCTCTTCCTCTCTGTCTCTCTCAAATAAATAAATTAAAATAAACAAAAAAAAATTTTAAAGTTTCATTATCTCTCAATACAACCATTGGGTTGGAGACCATGGTCCTTTGAGAGATATTTCAGATCCATAATAGCACTGCTAACATTAAAATAATATAAAATAAGGCCAACAATGGCGTAAACGGATGGGACTTTGCCCATTATTCTAAAAGTCAAAGGGGCGTGGATATAGGAGAGATGGAGATTTGAAGCTATTTATACAGTGGCTCTTAATGCTCAGGTTCAAGAGATAGGGAAGTATAGTTCCTTTCATCCATTGGAACTGAAATCATAACTGAACATGGAAGGAAAATGTGTTAGTTCCAAATCTAGGTAATAGATACTGAAGCAGCCATGGTAACTGTGCCAAGAGAATTAGGCTAGAAATTGAAGTGTACAGAAAAACGCTAGTAATTCTAGCTGAAGTCACTCAAGTTAGTGAACCCAGTGAGCATCAAAACATAACAGAACCACCACATGATGTTACAAGTATAGTAAATGATGGTTGTTCTGAGGTGCCTCCAGCTGCATTAAGGCCTGATGCATTAAGGATTCTCTCGGTGAATCATCACCAATGCTCCTGCTTCCCATTTTTTTGAAGCCCAGTTCCCTTGATCCGGATAATTTCATGAGTTGAACAATGTTCTCTTATTATGTTTTACCTCTATTGACATAGTCCAGTGGGCCCATTTTCTTCCTCAAAATAAGTACCATTCACATATAAATCCTTTGAAATTAATGAGCCAAGGTGTGAACATTTGTGGGAAAGTTCTAGGAAAAGAAGGTATGGGAAATCTTTAAAATGTGTTATAAATATGCATATACCTTTGAAAGTGTATCTCAGTATTAGTATGTTATCAGTACCGGCAAAGTGGGAATTATAACTTACTGTATACATTTGCACTGAGGAAAAAATCATCCCCCAAACATTTTACAATAGGAATAACTATGTCTCTAGCTTTGAATTTTATTCTTAACCCATAACATTCTCATATTTGTAGTTTGTAAATTTCAACTTCTCTCACGCTGTTTTATAAAGAAATCTGGAATCACAAACATCAGCATGGAGCCTAAATGTCTTCTGTTGCCCTTAGAAGAGTCACTTACATCTGAATCTCAACTCAGGAATTCTTGAAACAGACAAGAAATTGGATAACTACCAATTTTCC